>NC_064633.1:430980533-432230533 GCF_023864275.1 Schistocerca cancellata
CCAACACCTCCAACCTATCACCAGTAGACTCCCATCCTACATCAAAGACACAAACCACGTCATAGAACACCTCAAATCCATTCCCACTTCTCTCCCACCTGTAAGTAGGCTGTTTATGTTTTCTTATTGGCAACATTACGTAGCGCTCTGCATGAAAATCACTGGTTGTGCTGTGTGCAATCTGTGGCTAGTTTGCATTGTTGTCTGCCATTGTAGTGTTGGGAAGCAGGATGTGAACAGCGCGTAGCGTTGCGCAGTTGGAGATGAGCCGCCAGCAGTGCTGGATGTGGGGAGAGAAATGGCGGAGTTTTGAAATTTGTAAGACTGGGTGTCATGAACTGCTACGTATTTATGACATTTGAACACTATTAAGGTAAATACATTATGTGTTCTCTATCAAAATCTTTCATTTGCTAATATGCCTATCAGTAGTTAGTGCCTTCAGTAGTTTGAATCTTTTATTTAGCTGGCAGTATTGACGCTCGCTGTATTGCAGTACTTCGAGTAAGAAAGATTTTTGGTGAGGTAAGTGATTTATGGAAGGTATAGGTTAATGTTAGTCAGAGCCATTGTTTTGTAGGGATTTTTGAAAGTCAGATTACGTTGTGCAAAAAATATTGTGTGTCCGTTTAAGCACAGTCATGTATAATTGTTCTAATGGGACGTTTCTTATGTCGATCCTTAGTCGAGGATACCTCACTGGCATCTTCTGATTTTTTATTGCAGTTTGTGCAATTAGTGCAGCCTTTGTTTATTGCTAGCGCGTAATTGTAGAGAAAATTTCCTTTGTAGTTGTAGTTTTTCATTGTTGTACAGTAAAACAGTTGTGGCATGCATGTAGATTTGCACCAAGTATTTCGCAGCTACACTTGCAATTAACGAGATATTATTTTCAATGTTATGTTAATGTGTTTTCTTGTTTTGCTCTTCAAATTGTGTTTTTCTGTGTTATCGTGTGAAATATTGTGGCAATAATTGCAAGTGAAAAACGTAATACTAGGCTCCAAAGTAAACTGAGAACTGACAGTGAAGACGAAAGCAGTGTGTTAGCGCCGCTGAGTAATGAATTAACTAATGTTCAAAGTAGTTCAAATGGTTCAAATGGCTCTGAGCACTATGGGACCCAACTGCTGTGGTCATCAGTCCCCTAGAACTTAGAACTATTTAAACCTAACTAACCTAAGGACATCACACACATCCATGCCCGAGGCAGGATCCGAACCTGCGACCGTAGCAGCAGCGCGGCTCCGGATTGGAGCGCCTAGTACCGCACTACCACCGTGGCCGACTCAAAGTAGTAATTTGGTAATTGTGCATAGGGAAATGGAGCGGGCTGCAAATAATGGTGTAGGCAGTGAAACAATTAGTGAACAGGGAAGCATTATCGATCGATCGGTTGGCAACAGCTTGCCTCAGGAATCCGAAATGACAGGACACAATCTTGCAAATACTGTAGATTCAGGTTTTGCGTCCTCGCCGTTTTCTCAAATAAGTCAAGACACATTTTCTGCTTTTCCAAATGCGAATATTGCCGGTTCAAATGCATTGCCGAATAGCACTGAGGAACATGTTTCAGACACCAGTGCATTTTTATTACAATTAATGCAACAAATGGGACAAAAGCTTCAAAAGTTAGACACAATGGAACAAAATAAGAGACAAACACAGCAAAAGCTTCAAAAGTTAGACACAATGGAACAAAATCCGGCAGAATCCGACGTATACCACATGTAATTGCATTGAAACTGAAACTCTGCATACTAAGATGAGTAGAAGTTTACAGCATATTTCACGTGTAAAACCATTTACTGAGAGATAATCTGCCTTTTAACTTAGTCTTTGCCATAAAATTTTTCACTTCACGTTACTAGAACTCTTTGTCACACTTAGAAACTCTTAACATGCAACAATGTTTTGAAGTTAACTATCGAGCCTAGAACCAAGGGAACATCTTTAGACAGTATTCACAAGTGCATTGTTATAGTGAACAGACGACACAGTATTATTGTGTGTGTACATTCTTGCTTGTTAGTTGCACGATTACGTAACGACTATAAGGCTTACATATTTACAACATATACTGTTACTGCTAATGAGATTTAATACAACATTTTGGTTTACTTGAAAATACATTCTGGATTTAAAAAACTTTCTGTGAGATACCAGATGACACAGTGGTTAGTTTATGTGACAGCTACACGATTTAATCACGATGCTACTAATGAGTGACAATTTACAATGTTGCTTTTGCGGTGTTTCTGTTTTATATCTGCACAGTTTTTCTGTATTATTCTGGAAAGTAAAACATGCTTTAGTAGTAACTTTTGTGGTATAGCTACAGTGAGATAGCCTTTTCCGTAGCACAACAATACGTTACAGCACAGTACTTTGTTCATCACGGCAATAAGCGTAATAAGTAAGATATCTATACGCAAAGCATTTCACTTTTGTTTATGATGAGGTAAGTACATTGACTTCCACAGTACTTTGCTTACGGACGACGATAAATACGACACTTGGCACATTTTTTACCCTTAAGTAATGACAGAGATTATGTTACAACAAGAACCACAATTTAGTGCTACAGGACACGCATTTGAGTGATTAATTTTGTACTTAAACATTTATTTTTCAAGATTTTTGAATTACAAAGAAAGTTTTACATTGCTGTAATCTGTAACACCTGAGGGTACAATTACATTAATCCTCAGGGGGGTACACGCTTACTTTGTGTACCATGTGTTTGGCAAGCACAAGGAGCCTAAGCTAATATGGTATTTGCTTATACAACTTTACACGTCGGTACCATATTTCTCTAACACTGAATTACACAGCTATCTGATCATTTAACTGAGAGATAAACATTTATTTTACTATATCAGTGACAAATGTTTACGCAATTACGCAGTTGGATAACTTCATACTTATGAAATTGTATTTTGTCTGTACTTAGTGACCTGTTCATATTTTTTCGGAACCATTGTGATACTATGAGAGCTTTGAATGGTGTATTTGGTATGGGATCATGATTTTTAAAGTACGTTTGTGGTAGATGACACTATTGAAATGAGCAGAGAATATTTTTTAGGGTTTGAAATTATTGCAGAACGCTACGACGTTTTTGAGATTTGACTGAGGTGTTATGATGTTATTATTATGATGACAATGTGTATTATGCTGTTGAGATATGTTTATGATCAATAAGATGATGCTACTGTATATGAGGAATTTGATTATGCTACGTATTTCGTATGATGAAATATTGAAGAAGTGTCGACGAATATGTATATGTATAATAAGGTAAGGAATAATGAGTAGTGGTTAGGGACTCTGATTTGTGGAAAAGGATGTTGGAAACCAAAAATCGTACTTTAAGAATTATGAAATGTGTGTACATGCGTGAATGTATTACAATGCTGTCGAAAATTTTTCGGACACTGTTATATTTATAGGATTTTGTTTCTGCACATTTGCAACCCAAATTCGCGACCTGTGAAATTTTTTATATGAGACTGTCACTGTAGTGCTAACTGATGTTGTAAATATTTCGGTAAGGAAGGTAGGTCACTGTAAGGCATTAGTGAGTGCCTTTCAGAGGCACAGGTGGAGAAAAGAAAAGGAGGCCACTATCCTCGCTATTGACATTTCTTTGTAGAAAGCATCGCAAAAACGACATGCTCAAACTTGAAAACATATGATTATACTGTGGAGCACTTAATTTATGATATTTACTGAAATGCCTAATGAAATGAAATATGTTTATGTCTATACACCTGATTATGACTACTGTCTTTCTAGTTGAGAGATTTTTTTACTACCTTATGAAATGCCATATGGCTAATGAATGATATTTCATGCCTTCCTTTGTACATATTTGCTCATTTTCTTTAATATCTAGTTTCTAGCTGCACTGCAGCATTGGTTAAAATAAAATTTAATAGATGTACTAATATCACTACTTTCTGTCTACAGACCCAGTAAAGGATAATTTTATGATGCACTTTTGTATAAAAGAGAGCACAAACAGACTTTTCCCTTTACAGGAATTGCATAAATAATTTTTTTAATGACTCGGTAACTTTCTTGCAGAGTAAGTTTTTGTGATGCATAACCCTAGTGTTATGATGTGATGTAAGTATTAAACATAGCCATTTTTACTGTAATATTTTTTCTGCTTGAGCTTTGTCATGTTTAGGTATAAGTTATTTCATTTGATGCTGCTGTTTGCCAGGCATAATGTTACTGAATTTGACTTTGTATTACTCTGTTAAGCCAGTTTTACTATGGATATATTTTTCTTGTTTGCTGCACATTGCCTTATATTAGTTGTAATATTGCTGCTTGCTTTGCCAATTTTCATTTTTTTGTCATGGCTGTTTGTGTTAATTGTTTTGTGCTACTGCATTGCCTCATCCCTTAGTTTAGCATCTGAGCTCAGTAGATTTAAGTTAGCTTAAGATGGGGTAGGACATATAAGAGAACAAGTTGTTATGAATTGGAAGAAATGCATTGAGAAGCTATAAGAAAATGATTTGGCCAAAAAAGTATTTTGAAAGAGGATATGAACAAAAAAAAGTAGGGTTTAGGGACAACAGGTTTAGGTAGGATTTTCTTGGAAATAAATGATGAGGTAAGATAGTGGAAAATAAATAATGTGGTAAGAAATGTGTGAACATATAAATACAGAAAGCATGCTTGGATAGAATTTTTTTGGTGGAAACAAATGTTGAAATATGAGGAAAGATACATGGAATGAAGTTTTGGGGTGGACTGCAGTACCAAATGTCACACTGAAAACAAACCCTGTCCTGTATTTTTGTATTATTACACTATGTGAATTTGTGTTTTTCCTGTCTTTATGTGTTCAACTGATGAGAGTTACATTGTAGAATTTTTCTGATAATATGTTATTTTCTTTGTAAAGATGTTTAGACATTATTTATTCTGTTCTGTTTTAATGCTCATGTGTGAAGTTGATGTTTTGAAAGTTATTCTGATCTTTTATGTATGTACTCATCTCATAATTCCTGTAACACTGATGTATACGTTATTTAGATTATTTTTAAAGCCTGTACTACAGATGTTATCTGTATTGTTTTGTCCTTTAATGAAGTATTTTGTACCTTTGTAATTGTATTCTTATGTTATAAAATTGTAATTGACACCAGTTCATCATATTATTAACTTATAAGTTCCATTTCACTGCACACGTTTCTCTTGGTCATAGTATATGGACTATATGTGAGAAGTAGGGACTGTTAGTGTTTGCACGTGTGTTAATAATTCAGCAAGGGACTGGATAACAGCATTACTGGTTCTAAGGACAATTCCAAAAACTTTGTGAGTGCGCAAGTGGTGGTTATGGACTTGCTATTTTATCCGCAAGACTCTTCAATGGTGATTGTGCATCTGCACAGTCGCAACAGATAGCTGCTGGGCGTCTCTACATCGACTACAGTGGGCCTGCATCTTTGATGACCCACCAATACCATTATTTCTACAAGGACTACAGTGGGTCTACACCTTTGCTGACTCACCAGTACCATTATTTCTACAAGGACTGCAGTGGGTCTGTACCTCTGGTGGCCCACCAATGCCACAGTCTCTACCAGGACTACAGTGGGTCTGCACCTCTCGTGGCCCACCAATACCGTAATCTCTACCACGACTACAGTGGGTCTACTCCGTGATGACCTACCTACCAATATTCTTCAAAACTTCGAATGACTCTGCTGTGTGTTTACTTTGTTGTGGCCCATTACCTGTCTGCATGTCAAGAGTCAGCAGTGTCATTCCGTTGGAAGGACAACACTTCTTCTTCAAGACTGCATGGAAATCCACTACTTCCGTGTGCATTCCCTTTTACTGCTCAGACTTTGAGAAAAAAAAAACACTGCAATTTCACTGTGATAAATGATCAGGACTGTCTTTATGGACTGTAAGAAAATTTTAGCTTTTGTCCAACATTATATCGATAAGTGTGTACATTTGATTTCTTTGTTATTGTAATTATGAAAAATGTTTTCAAATCTGTATTGGCTGCTGCCCAAAACAATTTGTAAATTTTTTTGTGGGGAGCATGGGGGCTATGTAAGAAGGCTGTTTATGTTCTCTTATTGGCAACGTTACATAGCGCTCTGTATGAAAATCACTAGCTTTGCTGTGTGCAGTCTGTGGTTAGTTTGCATTGTTGTCTGCCTTTGTAGTGTTGGGCAGCTGGATATGAACAGCGCGTAGCATTGTGCAGTAGGAGATGAGCCGCCAGCAGTGGTGGATGTGCGGAGAGAAATGGCGGAATTTTGAAATTTGTAAGACTGGATGTCATGAACTGCTATATATTAATCACATTTGAACACTATTAAGGTAAGTACATTGTTTGTTTTCTACCAAAATCTTTCATTTTCTAACTATGCCTATCAGTAGTTAGTGCCTTCAGTAGTTTGAATCTTTTATTTAGCTGGCAGTAGTGGCGCTCGCTGTATTGCAGTACTTCGAGTAACGAAGATTTTTGGTGAGGTAAGTGATTTATGAAAGGTATAGGTTAATGTTAGTCAGAGCCATTCTTTTGTGGGGATTTTTGAAAGTCAGATGCATTGCGCTAAAAATATTGTGTGTCAGTTTAAGCACAGTCATGTATAATTTTTCTAAGGGGACGTTTCACACCTGAATCCTTTCTTGTCACCATAGATGCTACATCCCTTTACACAAACATCCCACATACACATGGTCTCTCTGCCCTTGAGCACTACCTCTCCCAACGCCCACCCTGAGATCTTCCGAAAACCCCGTTCCTTAGCACACTTACCAACTTCATCCTCACCCATAATTACTTCACTTTTGAAGGCCAGACCTACAAACAAATCAGGGGAATGTCCATGGGAACCAGGATGGCTCCGTCCTATACCAACCTCTTCATGGGCCACATGGAGGAGGCTTTCCTGAAGACCCAACAACTGCTTCCCCTGGCCTGGTATAGGTTTATAGATGACATCTTTGTGGTCTGGACTCATGGTGAAGTAACACTCCTTAATTTCCTCCATAACCTCAACTCCTTTCCGAATCTGAATTTCACCTGGCCCTTCTCCAAAACCCAAGCCACCTTCCTGGAAGTTGACCTTCATCATGTTGAAGCTCACATCGACACCTCTGTCCATATCAAACCCACAAACAAACTACAGTACCTTCACTTTGATAGCTGCCATCCATTCCACATCAAACGCTCCCTTCCCTACAGCCTAGGTATTCGTGGCAAACGTATCTGCTCTAGTGACGAATCCCTCAACAATTACACCAATAACCTGACCAGTGCTTTCCTCTCCCGGAACTATCCTGCAGACCTTTTCCACAAACACATCTCCCAAGCAATACATTTTTCCCCGTCCAACAAGAATTTTCCGACCCCCAGACCACACAGAAGCATCCCCCTTGTCACCCAATATTATCCTGGCCTCGAAAACATCCACAAATTACTCCGCCAGGGATATGACATTCTCAAGTAAACCCCTGAATTGAGGTCATCCTTTGACAAAATTCTCCCCACATCACCTAGAGTTGCCTTTCGTCGCCCCCCTAACCTCCGTAACATCCTTGTTAAACCCTACAATATTCCTGGACTACCTTCTCTACCCAGCGGTTCCTACCCCTGTAATCGACCCCGCTGCAAAA
Source organism: Schistocerca cancellata (assembly GCF_023864275.1). Lineage (NCBI taxonomy): Eukaryota > Metazoa > Arthropoda > Insecta > Orthoptera > Acrididae > Schistocerca > Schistocerca cancellata. The sequence goes on from NC_064633.1 coordinate 430,988,199, forward strand.
CCTGCCCCATGCATCCCCCCACAACCACCTGCTCCAGCCCCGCTACTGGTAAAACATACAGAATTCAAGGCAGGACCACGTGTGAAACTACACATGTCATGTACCAACTGACATGCCTGCACTGCACGACTTTTACATCGTTATGACAACAGCTAAACTGGCTGAGCGCATGAATGGACACAGACGAACTGTCCGCCTAGGAGATGTCCAATACCCAGTAGCGGAGCATGCCCTCCATCATAGTTCTAGGGTCCTAGGAACCTGCTACACCGTATATGCCATTTGGCTTCTCCCACCCAACACCAGTCCCTGTGAACTGTGGAGATGGGAACTTGCATTCCAACACATCCTTTCATCCCGCCATACCCCTGGGCTGAACCTACGTTAAACAACCTCACTCCCATTAACTCTTCAGTCTTCTCCTCTTTCCCTTTCCTCTTTAGCCATTCACGCATCTTTTCATCCTACATAGTTGTGTTTATCTTTATACTATATACCTCTTCTGTATGCATCCTCTTTGGTTTGAAGCTGGCACAGTACTTACAGTAGAATATCTTTGGCTTCCCTCTGACAACCATGCCTCCATCCTTGCTACCCTCCCTGTTTTCCTATCCTTGTTGCTTCATAACCTGGGTTGTGAGTAACTGAATCTACTTTCCCTTCTTCCCTTTCTTTCCCCTCTCTCATGCCTGATGAAGGAACATTTGTTCCGAAAGCTAGGAACGTAAATTTTCGGTTCTGGTTCTTGCGTATGTACCGGCTGTACTGAGCTGAGGTAAGTACTGGCCAGCCTCTCTATCTCTATGTTAGTATTTGTTTCACATCTTTATATGAGATTTTCCATTAATCATTTAGAATGTTAAATTTGTGCTGCGATCCTGTTATCTTCAACGTCACATTACATAGTGACACACACTTAATAAATGTGATCCGAGGACAGTAAGCTGCTATTTTGCTTATTGGTTTGTTTACAAATAATGAAAAAAATGTCAGCCCTTTAACGACACATACAAGAATCTCAAATTTCCACATATTATCGTCCTACAGATGCATGACCTAGCACACATAGTGATTATTTGTCATACACATAGTAAATATTTGTCATAGTCAGTGTTGGAAAGGTAACGGGGAACAACTAACCTCATTGTAAATAGTGGTTGTACAACAACTTATAAATCATATACTGCAGATAGTCACACAGCATACAAAAAATGTTTAAATGTGTGTTAATTCCTAAGGAACCAAACTGCCGAGATCATCGGTCCCTAGGCTTACACACTATTTTAACTTGTGCTAAGGACAACACACACACCCATGCCCGCGGGAGGACTCGAACCTGCGGCGGGAGGGGCCGCGCAATCCGTGACAGGGCGCCTCAAACTGCGCGGCCACTAACTCACAGTAAATACTGTCACGCGCAATTATGCTCACGTGTCATTTACGTGAATGAGTGCATATAGCGCGATTTGATTCACTTGAGAATGGGTACTGCCCGAATGTAAAAGTGCAAACAAAGTCATTTTAAACACAGTGTGTAGAAATAATGTGCTTCTTCAAATTTATTAAGTCTGTGCGGTCTACCCTGAAGAAATTAAACGTTAACCCATTAGATTAATTTTTTTCTGAGGGCCTGTTACATGACGATAATGAGCAGTTTGACTTTCCGAAAGGTGAGGGCACCAGAGATGCAATTCTTAATTCGCTGCTGGTAATGGAAGCATGGCTTCGTGGAATTTGTTAAGTTATAAAAGAGTTTTACAAATTTAGTATGGTGTATAATAAAAGTACGATCTTAGAAGGTGTCATTGTAGTGTGAATTCTTTGCTAAAATGAATGAATATGGCTACTTTTTACTTGTTATTAAGAGTGACTTGAAAATGACATGAAATTCAAATGAACTTGACAATGAGGCTTAGTCGAAATTAGCTAATCGCATGATTAAATAAATATCGCTTTGCAACCAACTTCTGACCAAGTTTGTTAAGCATCTCGAGGCTGTGGAATCCCACAAACACTAAATTTTAATACGATGTAGTCTGAGAAATAATAGGTGTTGGCCGGCGCCGAATGCCGGTAATATACCGTTTGAACTTGAACTAAGAGAAAACATTGAGAATGGAAGATTAAGAAGGAGTACACGGTTTAAAAAGGGCGTAAGACAGGGATGCAGGCATTCGAACCCTCCTGTTCACGCTACACATCGAAGAACTAATTACGAAGATTGTTGTGGGATTAACATTCAGAGTGAAATACGTCGATGATAACGTTCACTAATAAGATTGCTTTCCCCACTGGAAGCTAAGAAGAAATGCCGGACGTCACGAAGGGAATGACCAGTGTGAGTACTGAGTATTGACTGAGAGCAAACGGAATGAAAACGAACGTAATGAGGAGTAGTAGGAATGAGGGTAGCGATAATCTTTACATCAAATTTGATGAAGTAAAACGCGACAGACGGTGCAAGGATGACGTAGAAAAACAGGCACAGAGAGCCAATCTGGGCAAAAGAAAGTTACTGGTTTGCATCGTCGGCCTGAATTTGGGGAAGAAATTTCTGAGGATGTGCGTTTGATGGTTAATCTTGAACTACGGGAAAAGAATTGAAGTGTTTGACATATGGAGTTAAAGAAGGATGTTGAAAAATGAATGGACTGATAAGGAATGAGGACGTTTAGCTTAGAATTACTGAAGAGAGGAACGTACGGAAATACTGACAAGAAGAAGATGTAGGATATTAATACGTCAGCCAAGAACTTCCAAGGTACGGGAGAGAGAGAGGGGGGGGGGGGGGCGTGAAGGGAGAGTGGAGTGTACCTGGAGCGAGGGTAAAATCTGTTGAGGAAGACAGAGACAGTATATCAAGCAAATAACTGAGGACGTTAGGTGTAAGTTCAGCTCAAAAATGAGGAGTTTGTCACAAGAAAGCAATTTGTGGCGGACCATGTGAAACCAGTCAGAAGACGTATGACTGAAACGAAAAAAGGAACTACATAATGAAAAGCTATCACTTGAAAACCAGAAAGAGGGAGAAGTTTCTAAATCGTCAACCTATGACACTACGCGAAATGAGAGGAACACATCTGACGGTTTTCAGCACCCCTTCTGTAAAAAATTGGCATCGTTTTAACAGTGCATGCGAAACTGAATGGAGATCAAACTTTTGTGATTGTATGTAACTGTGAATTTCACACTCATATTGCATTAATTTGTAAAAGATGTGACAGATATCACAATATCCTTAATTTCTATTCTGAATCTCTGTACCTGTTCTTTAAAACTAACAACAGCATATAACGCTAACTAGCCGCGTATGATGCACAAACGTACCGCGAAACAAGCTATTGTTACCCTCTAAGGACATTTCGAATTTTGACCACGCGTGTGTCTAATGGGTAAAGATATCGGACTATAATTTTGAATATGGTGAAATTAACAGAAAAACTAAACGGACTTTAACCTTGGGAGTTAATGAAAGTGGTAAAAATCATATGTGAATGAGAAAATAGGTCGCCATCCAAATTAGGCACGTTAATTTGGCGATATATGTTAAAGAAAATTGAATATTGGTTATTAAAGTACCTTTCATTAATATTTCCCTTTGAATAGCACACATTATACAAACTGACAAGGGCACTCTGAGCTGTGGGTAGCAGTAGTTCCCAATAATTCACACACCAGTAACCATAGAAAACAAATTTGCTCCAAGCTCATACGAATAACAGCTTTACTCAAGATCATTACTTAAACCAATACTGAAATGTTACTGCATGAAGTGAAGAACTAAATTTGAACATAAGGGGCTTCTGTCTTAACTGACATGAAAAAACACCAATAAATGTAAATAATATCGTAAATACACTGTTTAAACTCCTCTACATATATCAGTTTTCCTTAGCAGCAGTATTAGTTCAATTATCTTTTTAATATGTGGAGAATATCATGGGGACCCATAAACTAGCGTAGTGTCACTAGTGAAGCTCTAAGATTATTTCAGTAGAACAGGCTAATTCAAACTAAGATAATCCGTCACTTCACTTGGAGTAGTTCACAATTTACCTTGCAAGTCAAAAAATTTAACACTGGGCTCAGTTAACTTCGTAAAAGGAACCATTCATGATAGAAATAAAAACATCGCTATTTTTAAAATGAGCTTAACTTATGTGTCTGTTTTACTACCTGTGAAGCATGTATTTTAGATAATAACATTTTCACAATCTGGCACAGTATTCCTGCAAAACACTACTTTGCAAGAAACTAAGAGTACTTTAGTAAAATCCAATTAACTTCACTTTTGTGGTATTAATTATAACTTTTGCTACTCCTTTTACAATTGACAAAAGAAGACGCTTTGAAACATTTGAATGCAAGAATTGTTCATTTGAAACAGCATACCCGGTTTTAGTAGCATTTAGGAGAAAACCCTGCACAGGTTCGTGAACAGGATAGAAGATATGGCTCCAGACACAGATTTAGAGCATTTGGGTTATTATTAAAACCACACACACAAATTAACTGGTCCATGTCCTTATGCATACCTGGATATTTGAAGTTGGTAAGACAGTGGCGTAGTTTTGATGGCAAGCGACACGGTAGCTAACTGTACTCACCGCTCTTGCTGTTCGAATGCTTGATTGCTTGCTTGCTTAGTTCCTGTCTTTCCCCCTGGAACATAGGGCCGTGAGGAGATTCCCCCACTTAGTAGGGGGAAGTGTTGCAAGGATGGTTTACAGCTGTTCAGGAAGAATCCGTAGGACTTTAAGCGTCGTTTCGTCGCTGCGGATGAAACATGGATACATCACTATGCTCCTGAGGCCAAACAACAATCTAAACAATGAGTTACCAAGGGAGAATCAGCACCAAGAAAGACGAAGACCATTCCTACGGCCGGAAAGGTTATAGCGACTGTCTTGAGATTCACAAGGCATAATCTTCATCGACTATTTGGAAAAGGGTAAAACTATTACAGGTGTATATTATTCATCATCATTGGGCCGTTTGAAAACCGAGCTGAAAGAAAACACCGGCGATCGGGCCGCAAAAAAGTCATTTTCCATCACGACAATGCACCAGCACACACCTCAGTAGTTGCGGTCGCAAAATTAATGGAAATAGCATTCCAACTCGTTTCACATCCCCCCTATTCTCCAGACTTGGCTCCCTCGGAATACTTTTTGTTCCCCAATTTGAAGAAATGGCTGGCGGGACAAAGATTTTATTCAAAGGAGGAGGTGATTGCAGCAACTAATAGCTATTTTTAAGACATGGGCAATTCCTATTATTTGGAAGGGATCAACAAATCAGAATGGCGTTGGATGAGTGTATAAGTCTAAAAGGAGACTATATCGAAGAATAAAAAGGGTTTACCCAAAATATGTAAGTAGTTTTTATTTTTGCACGGACTTTTCAAACGCCCCTCGTATAATCTTCTGGCTGTGAGCATATACAGATGGAACTCTTGTAGCGCTGCCACGACACTATCTGTTTCCACGTGTACTAACTTTTTTCCTGGCAATCATTTTTCATCGCTTATGGCTTATGTGGGAGGACGACAATCAGTAGGCCACTCGCTTCCTGGATCACACTACCAACTGTCATCAGGTATGGATGAGACAGCTGTAGACGACACGACGTGTGCCCCAAGTGTACATGTACAATTGAAAATTCCGCGTGGAACGTCTGCCTCCTACAACTACCCCACATCAGCAGGTTCCTGCAGTAATGCCGAGAGGAGATGTTCAGGTAAACTGGCGACACCATTTACCACTGAAAACATTTAATCTGCCTTTTCAACCCAGAAACACATCGTCCGAATCTTACTATTCCGAGCAAGCCCCTCCTGTCGCGCTGCTGTGACGTCGACGAAGCATCACGGGAGTCCAGGTGGGTCCCTGAGGCGAGGCGCCGAACGTCTCGTGCTCGCGGGCCGCGGCGCCCGCTTTTAACCTGAGCGCCCGCCGTTATTCCCTGCCTCTCTCTCCTTCGTGCTCCTCCACGTCCTCCAGCCCTCTTCACGGACCTTTACAATCGACGGCAGGCGTTTTCAGACTCCCAGACACTCGAAAGGACAGTGGCCTTTGTCCTCACACCGATGAAATGGAGAAGACGGGTGCAATTTCGAGAGGGATCGTTCTTTAGTGGCACTCTCGGTGCCAGGAATTGAACGTCCCTTCTCCAACGTTGGAAGCCATGTAGACCTGATCTTCATGCAACGTTCTAAAGACGATTCTATTACATAACGTAATGACAGCCAAATTTCAAACAGTTTCAGGATAAACGTGAGAAAGCTAATCTCAAAAACTGACAGCAGTCGTTCACTTACTTCTGATAAGTCACTTAGGAGTGCCGAAACTAATAGCAAGTTTTCGGTAATATAAATGAAGCGATATAATTCTGGTGGTTCGAATCGTCGATGGCAGGATAGGGAAGGATGGAGAAGGAAACAATAGGCTGTGTTTTTTTTTTTATTTCAAACGAACGTTCCCTTTATTTTCCTTAACGGCGTTATGGAAACCATGAACAACGTGAACCTGGACGGCCAATAGTGAAAGAGCGTCGATCATTAAATTTAAATGGGAGGCCGCAGTGTTGCTTTGACCGTTTTTTTTTCCCAAATTATATTTCCACTAATCATCTTGTGGTGCAGTTGTTATGTCCGTGCACGATACGAAAATGGGATGAGAAGTTTCGCGTTATGCAAGACACCTTTTTCTGTTTTGTTTTACCCATACATGTTTCAACCCTTTTGTGCTATAATCAGTGGGCTTAATTTTCATTTTTAACTGTAAAAATGTTGTTAAATATTAACATTTGTGTTGTTTATAACATTATGTCAGAATTCAATTAAGCTATAAATGGAGCTTTATAAACAACACAAATGTTAATATGTAACAACAATTTTACAGTTAAAAAATAAAAATTAAACCCACTGATGATAGCACAAAAGTGCTGAAACATGTATGGGTGAAACAAAACGGAAATAGGGGTCTTGCTTAAGGCGGAACTTCTGATCCCATATATTTCAACGGCTAGAGTTAGTACATAAGTTATGAGCATAACTGAAGCAAATATCATCGGCAAAGAAATACGGTTCAAAGGTGTTCTACCACTTTTTACGTGTTACATGTACTTCGAGTAGCTGCTTATGATGTCTAATGAGAAACCGAATCATTATCAAAATTACTGTCGCGGAGTAGAACCCAAACTTCGTAATTTTCCAGCAGACAACATACTCCCGAGTCACAATCCCTGCATGTGTAATAACTTAATATGACAACAATCGCTTAGATATGGAAAAATATTCTCGTTACCGGTTTCAGGATACTTTTTAAGAGTACTGTGTAAGTACAATCCAGAACCTGAAAAAACTTTTAACACACTGTTATCAGTATCTACGTACTTTCAATAACGTGTACTATCTAAACCGTGTCAATTACCAAAAAAAGTTTTTAAAAAATCTTTCGTTCATTGTTGTTGACTTTTACCCTCAGCATACCTTATAAAGAGATACTGATGTGTAAGTAAGGCCGTGAACCTCGAAATACTGAATACGGCATTCACCGGGGAAAGTGACCTGCTACTGAGACTTAAATTCTGTATTAAGTTTAAATGATAAATTGCAAACATATATGAAATCTGTTAGAAGAATTCCTTAAATACTATAAACAATTTTCTCAAAATTTTGAATTGTAAAATAACTGAAGAGATAGCTTTTTTTTTTTTCAATATAACGCCCTTTCACTAAGGCGCCGGAAGGGTAGCTCAGCGTGTTCGGTCAGAGAGCGATTGGCCTCAGTAATGAAAAACTGAGTGAAACGATCAACAACGAACTTGAACGAATGTCATGTGACGTCTACAACGATCAAACTCAATTATCAACAACGAACAAAATGGAAAAAGAAAATCAAACAGGGGTAGGGTCTTTGATTTACAATCAAAACGTCCTTGGTCTGGTGTTCGAAACCCGCGAGCGCTTAAATTTTGGTTAATAATCAGAATTGGCGGGAGAAGATTTCCGGCATGAGAAGTCACCATGATTCTGCCAACGACCTTGACAAAGAGGGCGGAGGAGCGGACAGAGGTTTAGGGCACTCTCTTGTCTTTGGAGTGGGAAACTGCCCCTAAATGCGGAAGAATCAGCAACGGCATGAGGATGGAGAAGGCAGTGGAAACCACTGCTATAACAGAATGTGTATCCACAGGAAATGTTACCTGCAATTGAAAAGTGTCATGATGATCTCTCCATTGACAGAAGATTCCGGAATAGTCCCCAATTCGGATCTCAGGGAGGGGACTGCCAAAGGGGAGGTTATCATGAAAAACGAACATGGATAATCAACGAAAGCATACCGTTCTACTAGTCGGGCCGTGGAATGTCAGAAGCTTGAAAGTGGTAAGGAAGCTAGAAAATATTAAAAAGAAAATGCAAAGGGTCAGTGAAGTGAAATGGAAAGAAGACAAGAATTTGTGGTCAGATGAGTCTAGGGTAGTATCAGCAGCAACGGAGAATGGTATCAAGGGAGTAGGATTCGTTATGAATAGGAAGGTAGAGTAGTGAGAGTGTTAGTGTGAACAGTTTAGTGATAGGGTTATTCATAACAGAATCGACAGAAAATCAAAACCGAAAGATAGTACAGGTGTGCATGGCGAAGTCGCATGAAGAGATACAGAAAGTATATTTCATTTTATTTCAGTTGTAGTGGCTAGACACGCGTTTCAAAATTTCTTTTTATAATCTTTTTATGTAAGTTCTTTCGTGTATTTTCGTGAGTTTGTGTGTACTTGAAATGATACCTTTTGTTCTGATAGTAGAGATACCAGATTTTTGCATTTTGCCCTATAATTTTAAAGCATACTTAGTGTCCTGAGTGATAAAGGAATTTCATTTTTGGTTATCCGCGTCACGATCTGCAACGCGTGGTTTTCAAACATATTGATGTGCTCGTCTGTGTCTCTGTTGGGGTAAGATTTCACCATTGGCTTTTGCACATGCTCGAATGCTGGCAGCTCAAACTGTAGGTCATAAAACACAGAGCCGAACAGTTACCTATATGTGAGATTTCTATTCGTTTTCTCACTTTAGAATTTATTGGAAATAATGTAAAACTTGTTCATCAGAAAACGTCGTATTCCCTAAGATGATGTTACGGTTAAATGGTACTGCTCAAACTATAGGATACGAATCGTAGAATCCAGCGAATACCCACCCGCTGTTTTCCATTTCTTTATGTATTATTGTTAGTGTCATTCTCGCCCTTCAATGCACCACATGTCTTGAGTCCTACCATTCCTGATGTATATGCCCATTTACTTTATATGACTTTATCCTGAGTGAAATGACTACCTATCCATGCGAAAAAATTATGTCTGTTGCTCATTTAAGAATTTTTATCCCATTTTGTATGTTAATGGCGGAGACAGTTCCAAAGTCTACATCTCCATCTGTGACATTATTGCGTGCTCTCTGATCATATGGATACTAGGAAATTGTGGAGTGAATGTTGCTGGGCCTCTGCACATATTCATATGTAAGTGATTTGAGTACTCCTCGCTGTTGTTATTAGTTTTCCACTTTCTAAAGCTGGGCTGTAATTGTTTATGTAACACCAATTGTTTTATCGGCTAACTTCACCGAAGTGCTTATTAAGGGACCGTTTACAGAGAGATCGATTACAGAGGCTAGATGTCTGTTGAGCAATGTACCTTTTGATCCTGACTGTATGATAGTGATACACTGAGAGGTGCTTTTGATATTAGAATGTGTAATACATTCTTATCGTCGTTTTCAGATAAAAATGTTTCCTAGGTTGCAGCACTTCACTTCCTAATTTGTGTTCGACGCTCCAAAATATTAATCTGTGCGACGCCTAGATGTGCTACTGAAGTTGAAAAGAAGCCAAAGATACAGAAGTATTTTAGTAAATCTGGAACTCGCAAATCGTCCTTACGTCACATTCCTGCTCCTTTAAATGCCAGTCCCTAAGTAATAATAACAAAATGACTAATTATTGAGCAGCATCTCTAACTTGATGGACATACAGACTATGAATGCGATAGCGATGGATGCGAATATAGTCCCAGACGACCACGATATCTCAGTAGAGTCCCAAAAGTTATAATTGATAATTATAACGTCAGATAGTGGATTTTTAAATAAAGCAGCTTAAGTGGAAGAAAAGAAAGGAAGCCTGCAGCCCTCTAGCCTACTCGCCATGCGGTCCAGAGCAGCTACACTATGTGATCAAAAGTATCCGGACACCCCCAGAAACGTACATGTTTCATGCTAGGTGCATTGTGCAGCCACCTACTGCCACATACTCCATATCGGCGATATCATTAGACATCGTGAGAGAGCAGAATGAGGCGCTCCGCAAAACTCACCGACTTCGAACGTGGTCAGGTGAAAGTGTGTCAATTGTGTTACACGTCCGCAGGGGAGACTTCCACACTCCTAAACGGCCCTAGGTCCATCGTTTCCGATGTGATAGTGAAGATGAAACGTGAAGGGACACGTACAGCACAACCGCGTACAGGCCGACCTCGTCTCTTGACTGACAGAGATCGCCGACAGTTGAAGAGGGTTGTAATGTGTAATAGGCAGACAGCTAACCAGACCATCAAACAAGTATTCCAACCTGCTCAGCATCCACTGAAAGTACTATGACAGCTAGGCTGGATGTGAGAAAACATGGATTTCACTGTCGAGCGGCTGCTCATAAGCCACACATCACGCCGTTAAACGCCAATCGACGCCTCGCTTGGAATAAGGAGCGTAAACATTGGACATTTGAACAGAGGAAAAACGTTGTGTGGAGTGACGAATCACGGTACACAATGTGGCGATCCGATGGCAGGGTGTGGGTATGGCGAATGCCCGGTAAACGTCATCTGCCAGCATGTGTAGTGCGAACAGCAAACTTCGGAGGTGGTGGTGTTATGGTGTGGTCGTGTTTTTCATGTTGTTTTGCGTCGCATGTTGCATCTTTCAATACAATCGAGCACACGAGAGAGCCTGTGGTGGAGTGGTTACACGACAATAACATTCCTGTAATGGACTGGCCTACACAGAGTCCTGAGCTGAATCCTGTAGAACACTTTTGGGATATTTTGGAACGCCGACATCGTGCCAGGCCCCACCGACCGACATCGATTTCTCTCCTCAGTGCAGCACTCTGTGGAGAATGGGCTGCCATTCCCCAAGGAACCTTCCAGCGCCTGATTGAATGTATGCCTGCGAGAGTGGAAACTGTCATCAAGGTGGGCCAACAGCATATTGAATTCCAGCATTACCGATGGACGGAGCCACGAATTTGTAAGGCGTTTTCAGCCTGGTGTCCAGATACTATTGATCACATAGTGTATATGCGCCCATCGGGGTACACAGAAATCGCTGGTTAGTCTCCTAGTCAACGTGCAGTAGAGACATTATGAGTAGAACATCATGCGCTCATATGAATGCATCATTGTGAAGTGTCCGTCAACTCACCAGTGGTCATACTTATTGTGATAATCGCATTCATGTAAGGCACTAGTCCAATTTCCGATATGTTTGCTATGAAAAAGTATGGGTGGCTACAATTTTGTGTTTGATGTGAATTTAGTTTAACAAAGATAAGGTATTTTTCTGCAGAGCTGAATGAAGGTATCTATCTGTCTCCAAGGTCGAGAGAATGGAATTTATACAGCATGTTCAGCTCTGACAGAAAACGCACAGAGTAAATTATTCATAACATCCCTTATATATCCCACAACGTTCGAGATATCGATAAGAGTTTGGCAAATGAGAGCACGCAAATAGAGGTGTATTTTGCTATATGGTTAAAATACAGATCTATATCGACGTAGCCAAAGCTTCAGTTTGTATTTAATTTTTCAATACATTACTGAGATTAAAAAAAAAACATTAATATATATGCAATGAGGATTTCCTAGTATGAAAATAACCATAAAATTTCTTCTCTTACGTTACAGCAATCCAACCAATGAGGTTTTCCATAAAGTATTGACCTCTCTGGTAACCTATTGCTTTTTTAATATGACACATTGTTTCAAGATTTTGTCACAAGAGCTACTGCAAGGTGCGTTTGTGCAGTTAGTAATGTGTTGTTGCAGAAAAAAAAAGAAGTGAAGTTTAACGTGTCACTTACGGGAATATATGCGTTACTCGTAACTCGTCGCTGATGACACTTCTCTGAAAGAAAAGAGGTTACTAACACAGATGAAAATAAACTCCCTATTCTGATGGATTCCACGGAAAAATTGTAACCCTGTGTATCTTAAATAATGAACAGCTGGGAGTTGAACTAAGCAAAGTACATTACTGGCCATTAAAATTGCTACTCCACAAAGATGATGTGCTACAGACGCGAAATTTAACCGACAAGAAGACGATGCTGTGATATGCAAATGATTAGCTTTTCAGTGCATTCACAGAAGGTTGGCGACGGTGAGGACACCTACACCGAGGTGAGGTGATGAAAGTTTCCAACCGATTTCTCATACACAAGCAGCAGTTGACCGGTGTTACCTGGTGAAAAGTTGTTGTGATGCCTCGTGTAAGGAGGAGAAATGCGTACCATCACGATTCCGACTTTGATAAAGGTCGGAATGTAGCCTATCGCTGTTGCGGTTTATCGTACCGCGACATTGCTGCTCGCGTTGGTCGAGATCTAATGACTGTTAGCAGAATATGGAATCGGTGGGTTCAGGAGGGTAATATGGAAGGTCTTGCTGGATCCCAACGGCCTCGTATCACTAGCAGTCGAGATCACAGGCAACTTATCAGCATGGCTGTAACGGATCGTGCAGCCACGTCTCGATCCCTGAATCAACAGATGGGGACGTTTGCAAGACAACAACCATGAGCAAGAACAATTCCACGACGTTTGCAGCAGTATGGACTATCAGCTCGGAGACCATGCTGCGGTTACCATTGAAGCTGCATCACAGACAGGAGCGCCTGCGATGGTGTACTCAACGATGATCCTGGGTGCACGAATAGCAAAACGTCATTTTTCGGATGAATCCAGGTTCTGTTTCCAGCATCGTGATGGTCTCACTCCTGTTTGGCGACATCACGGTGAACGCACATTGGAAGCGTGTATTCGTCATCGCCATACTGGCGCATCACCCGGCGTAATGGTATAGGGTGCCATTGGTTACACGTCTCGGTCAACCCTTCTTCACATTGACGACACTTTGAACACTGGACGTTACATTTCAGATGTGTTAAGACCTCTGGCTCTACCCTTCATTCGATCCCTGCGAAACCCTACATTTCAGCAGGATAATGCAGGGCCGCATGTTGAAGGTCCTGTACGGGCCTTTCTGGATACAGAAAATGTTCGACTGCTGCCCTAGCAAGCACATTCTCCAGATCTCTCACCAACTGAAAACGTCTGGCCAATGGTGGCCGAGCAACTGTCTCGTCACAATACGCCACTCATTACTCTTGATGAATTGTGGTATCGTGGTGAAGCTGCATGGGCAGCTGTAACTGTACACGCCATCCAAGCTCTGTTTGACTCAACGCCCAGGCGTATCAAGGTCGTTATTACGGCCAGAGGTCGTTGTTGTGGGTACTGATTTCGCAGGATCAATGCAACCAAATTGCGTGAAAATGTAATCACATATCAGTTCATTTCTCCAATGAATACCCGTTTATCATCTGCATTTCTCCTTGGTGCCGCAATTTTAATGGTCAGTAGTGTAGTTTCATTGTACACCTCAGTTATATTTGACAGATGAAAATGTACAGCAAATAGCGTACCTTCCTTACATTCCTGTCTTGACACAAACTGAGTGAGTGGATCTTGTTACTACTAATAATCATTTAATTTATCAGTGATATTGACGTAGGCGAATAACAGGCAAGGTCATGCAAGTCGTCAGTGTATTCACTGCTCCAGAGCTACAAAAGAGCTTTATTGGGTCAGTTCTGCGTCATTATATAGGCCCTAAATTTTGTTATATATCTGTGGATGACAAGATTAGAAAAAGGTGATAGTAATTATGAAATGGCTAAAATGGCTCTGAGCACTATGGGACTTTACTTCTGAGGTCATCAGTCCCCTAGAACTTAAAACTACTGAAAGCTACCTAACCTAAGGACATCACACACATCCATGCCCGAGGCAGGATTCGAACCTGCGACCGTATCAGTCGCGCGGTTTCAGACTGAAGCTCCTAGAACCGCTCGGCCACTCCGGCGGGCAGTCATGGTGAACCGCTTGAGACTACTCACTAAGTATATTATAAATTACGTAATGTATCTTTAACACATCTAAAGATAGTTAAGATGAAGAAGATCACCACTTCATGAATGGTACAGTATTTGATGTGAATTATGTGCATATTTCTCGGATGAAGAACAGAGAGAAAGTCTTTTATTAGTTTCCATTCTAGTCGTTCACTGTTAAAAATACGATTGGCTACGGACTCTATCAAAATTGCAACAGAATTTGGTAGTTGATTTTATTTTAATTGTTAATCATTTTCGTTCAAAGAAGCACCAACAGTTATGAGTAATGGTTACGATTCTCTTGTTGATAGGTTTAATTTTGCTTTTCTTGCCAAAACACGGTATAATTTTGACTAACTCGCCTTGCCGTAGCTATTACGACATAATTCTGAAACAGTGTCGTATTGAACAAGCAACTGGTAAACAGAGAGTTCAATAACTTACGGAGAACCTGATTATTTCGGTTTCCAGTAACATAAGAGAAGATATTTCTTGTTTATTTTCATACGAGCAAATTATCTTATTTGTAATAGCTGTCGAATTCTATCGCAAAAATAGCAGTATTACATTAAAAAATGTAATAAAAACTATAGCGTCTGTGGCAGTGCCTTAGGTGAGACAGTTCCATGTGTGCCCTTTGCACACTATCACTTGTCAAAATCTCGCATCGATATCTCGAACAGTTTGGGGTATAAGAGGGACGTTATGAATATTTCATTCTTGTTCGCTTTTGGTAGGAAGTGAATGTGCTACATAAATTCCATTTTATCGATATCGGAGACGTATAGAGATCTCCTCTCAAGTCCGATGAAAAATTCAGTATCTTACCTAAATTACATTCTCAGCAAAATACGGTGTAATATGCATCAAACGTAAAATCGTGAATACGATTATTTTACATTCCAAACTTTTGGAAATTCTTCAAGTATCATATTTAAATGCGAGTAAGTACGACCGTACAATAAGTATGACTATTATCAAATTTTTTAACACTTTTCGATAAAGCTGATATATCAAGCAACAGGATTGCAGTTATTTAACTGTAGGAAATAAAATCATCATAACTTCTGAAAGGTTTGCATTAGGAAGTTCAAACTGCACGGTTGTCCGCAGCGTATGGTGGGAATTAGTGTGGTTTGCTTTAGCGATGAAGAACACTTTCATTTGCATGGGTTTGTCAATAAATTGGGCCATTTAAAGCACTGAGAATCCGAATTTTGTCATAGAGAAGTCGCCTCATCCTCAACCCTTGACTGTGTGGTATGCAATGTCCAATCACGGAGTAATAGGTGCGATATTCCTTGATGGCGCGGTGACTGCCGAACGGTATGTGGAGATATTTCGCCATTATCGAAAGTGATCCTGAGTCAAAAAAAGATTTGGTCCATGAAAGATGGAGATCAGGAGAATGATGTCATGGAGGAGCACTTTGGCGACCGCATTCTGGCTCTGGGGTACTGACGCCACTGGCAAGTGCTTCGATTGGCTGCTGTATTCTCCGGATCTGCACACATCCGACTCCTTTTTGTGGGGATGTATTAAGGACAAGATGTACAGCAATAACCCCAACACCGTTGCTGACCTGAAATCAGCGATTCAGGAGGTAGTCGACGACATCGAAGTTCCGACGCTTCAGCAGGCCATACAGTATTTCGCTATTCGTCTGTGCTACACCACTGCCAATGACGGTAGGCATATCGGGCGTGCCATAACCTAAACCCGAGTATCTGTAGCGACATTTACATGGTGAATAAAGAGTGTGCACACCCTAGTTTCTAACTAGTTTACGTTTCTTTTTTTTTTTCGTTTAGTTCACTAATTGTCACCCTGTATATGTTTCGTGGGAAACCAGTGTTTTTATTTATTCACTTATTTACTTTTTTGCCGATTAGTTTCTGTAGAATTGTTTGAGAAAAACTGCAGGGCGTGTGTCTTAATTCTGTCAGCACAGTGCGTCGCCATCGCCAATGGCTGCGTGGAAAGCAAGCAACTAATGTCTCGTTCATTCCGAGTGGCGAGCTGAAGGGCACGAGTCACCACAGTCGGCGACGCCACCGGGCTCCCATTGTATACTGCCTCATTAGATAACAGGGGAGAGGTTTCCGCGCTGAATGAGGCTGTTTCATGGTGGGTCACCCTGCACAGGTAGCTCGCTTTCTTCCTGTGTGCACCCTAAGGTACAGTTCGAAAGGGTCATTTCCATGAGTAGCAGCTGAAAGTCCACTACTGGCCATTAAAATTGCTACACCAAGAAGAAATGCAGATGATAAACGGGTATTCATTGGACAAATGTATTATACTACAACTGACATGTGATTAAATTTGCAAGCAGTTTGGGTGCATAGATCCAGAGAAATCCGTACCCAGAACAACCACCTCTGACCGCAATAAAGGCCTTGATACGCCTGGGCATTGAGTCAAACAGAGCTTGGATGGCGTGTACAGGTGCAGCTTCAACACGATACCACAGTTCATCAAGAGTAGTGACTGGCGTATTGTGACGAGACAGTTGCTCGGCCACCATTGACCAGACGTTTTCAGTTGGTGAGAGATCTGGAGAATGTGCTGGCCGGGGCAGCAGTCGAACATTTTCTGCATCCAGAAAGGCCCGTACAGGAGCTGCAACATGCGCTCGTGCATTATCCAGCTCAAATGTAGGGTTTCGCAGGGATTGAATGTAGAGCCACGTGTCGTAACACATCTGAAATCTAACGTCCACTGTTCAATGTGCCGTCAAGCGAACAAGAGGTGACCGAAACGTGTAACCAATGGCACCCCATACCATCAGGCCGGGTGATAGGCCTGTATGGCTATGACAAACACACGCTTCCAATGTGCGTTCACCGTGATGTCGCCAAACACGGATAAGACCATCATGATGATGTAAACAGAACCTCGATTCATCCGAAAAAATTACGTTTTGCCATTCGTGCACCCAGGTTCGTCGTTGAGTGCACTATCGCTGGCGCTCCTGTCTGTGATGCAGCTTCAAGGGTAACCGCAGCCATGGTCTCCGAGCTGATAGTCCATGCCCCTTCAATCGTCGTCGAACTGTTCGTGCAGATGGTTGTTGTCTTGCCAACGTCCCCGTCTGTTGACTCAGGGATCGAGACGTGGCTGCACGATCCGTTACAGCCATGCGGATAAGAAGCCTGTCATCTCGACTGCTAGTGATACGAGGCCATTGGGATCCAGCACGGCATTCCGTATTTCCCTCCTGAACCCACCGATTCCATATTTTGCTAACATCATTGGATCTCGACCAACGCGAGCAGCAATCTACATCTACATCTACATCTATACTCCGCGAGCCACCTTACGGTGTGTGGCGGAGGGTACTTATTGTACCACTATCTGATCCCCCCTTCCCTGTTCCATTCACGAATTGTGCGTGGGAAGAACGACTGCTTGTAAGTCTCCGTATTTGCTCTAATTTCTCGGATCTTTTCGTTGTGATCATTACGCGAGATATATGTGGGCGGTAGTAATATGTTGCCCATCTCTTCCCGGAATGTGCTCTCTCGTAATTTCGATAATAAACCTCTCCGTATTGCGTAACGCCTTTCTTGAAGTGTCCGCCACTAGAGCTTGTTCAGCATCTCCGTAACGCTCTCGCGCTGACTAAATGTCCCCATGACGAATCGCGCTGCTTTTCGCTGGATCATGTCTATCTCTTCTATTAATCCAACCTGGTAAGGGTCCCATACTGATGAGCAATACTCAAGAATCGGACGAACAAGCGTTTTGTAAGCTACTTCTTTCGTCGATGAGTCACATTTTCTTAGAATTCATCCTATGAATCTCAACCTGGCGCCTGCTTTCCCACTATTTGTTTTATGTGATCATTCCACTTCAGATCGCTCCGGATAGTAACTCCTAAGTATTTTACGGTCGTTACCGCTTCCAATGATTTACCACCTATGGCATAATCGTACTGGAATGGATTTTTGCCCCTATGTATTCGCATTATATTACATTTATCTACGTTTAGGGAAAGCTGCCAGCTGTCGCACCATGCATTAATCCTCTGCAGGTCTTCCTGGAGTACGTACGAGTCTTCTGATGTCGCTACTTTCTTTTAGACAACCGTGTCATCTGCAAATAGCCTCACGGAGCTACCGATGTTGTCAACTAAGTCATTTATGTATATTGTAAACAATAAAGGTCCTATCACGCTTCCTTGCGGTACTCCCGAAATTACCTCTACATCTGCAGATTTTGAACCGTTAAGAATGACATGTTGTGTTCTTTCTTCTAGGAAATCCTGAATCCAATCACAAACCTGGTCCGATATTCCGTAAGCTCGTATTTTTTTTCACTAAACGTAAGTGCGGAACCGTATCAAATGCCTTCCTGAAGTCCAGGAATACGGCATCAATCTGCTCGCCAGTGTCTACGCCACTGTGAATTTCTTGGGCAAATAGGGCGAGCTGAGTTTCACATGATCTCTGTTTGCGGAATCCATGTTGGTTATGATGAAGGAGATTTGTATTATCTAAGAACGTCATAATACGAGAACACAAAACATGTTCCATTATTCTACAACAGATTGACGTAAGCGAAACAGGCCTATAATTATTCGCATCTGATTTATGACCCTTCTTGAAAATGAGAACGACCTGCGCTTTCTTCCAGTCGCTAAGTACTTTACGTTCTTCCAGCGATCTACGATAAATTGCTGATAGAAACGTGATGGGATAGGAACGTGATGGTACGCATTTCTCCTCCTTACACGAGGCATCACAACAACGTTTCACCAGGCAACGCCGGTCAACTGCTGTTTGTGTATGAGAAATCGGTTGGAAACTCTCCTCATGTCAGCACGTTCTAGGTGTCGCCACCGGCGCCAACCTTGTGTGAATGCTGTGAAAAGCTAATCATTTGTATATCACAGTATCTTCTTCCTGTCGGTTAAATTTCGCGTCTGTGGCACGTCATCTTGGTGGTGTAGAAATGTTAATTGCCAGTAGTGTATATTAGCCAGAGACTTAATGGAAATACTGGGCGGTTAATTAGACGAAATGGTGGATATCTGCATCCTAGTAAGCAAACTAATACTTGTCGATGAAAGCAAGTCAGTCATAAATTTGAGGAACGAATTTCCGACGGCATATGTTAGGAGAACAGAGTTCCATGGAAACGAGTCATGGACTGTGGGATAACCGGGAGAGAAAAGAAGCAAGAGAAGTTCGACATGAGTTGCTTCAGGTATTGAACACGTCATCTTCGTGGTGTAGGAATGTTAATTGCCAGTAGTGTATATTATCCAGAGACTTAATGGAAATACGGGGCGGTGAATTAGACGAAATGGTGGATTTCTTCATCCTAGTAAGCAAACTAAACTTGTCGAAGAAAGCAAGTCAGTCATAAATTTGAGGAACGAATTTCCGACGGCATATGTTAGGAGAACAGCGTTCCATGGAAACGAGTCATGGACTGTGGGATAACCGGGAGAGAAAAGAAGCATGAGAAGTTCGACATGAGTTGCTTCAGGTGTTGAAAGTTCGGTCCAATGAAAAGAGAAACAAATGAAATTTTCTGTAGAACTGGAGAGGAGAGGAATATTTGTAAAACATAGATATGATGAATGGGCAGAATGGTAGGACATGTATGAAGGCAAGAAGGAATAATATCCATGTTACTGGGGAAAATCTGTTGAGAGTAAGTGCCTTACGGGCAACCAGACTGGAATACGTTCGACAACCAATTGATGGCATCGGCAACATTAATTAAGAATATGTCTAAACTGCTTGACTATATCATTCATTTGAAGAACCTTTCTGATGCTGTTCTCTACTTAAATTCATTTAAACTTTTGGACACGCAAAAAGTGTTTGAAATCCTTTTTGAGGAGCAACAATAGTTATAAGGGGAAAGTGAAATACCTCAATATATAACTGCGACTTCGGGGTTATGAGCCGCTAATGACTTCAGTATGAAATATTTCCCTAGGTATTACAAATATATTTCGGATATAAGCTTTTGTTCTTCTAATTGCGCTCAAACTTAACTCATGACCAGCGTTAAGTTAAATGTAGTACTACTTCAGTACATTATATGTTACAGTTTTTATATGTACAGGGTGTAGCAGTTACAAGTGCAAATATTTCTATGTGTGCTACCTATGTACACACATTAGTGTGTTGGTTGTTTTTTCTCTGCATCGAACAGTCTTCCTACAAACACATCACAAAGTTTACGACCTGACTACTTCTTGGCTCAAATGGCTCTGAGCACTATGGGACTCAACTTCTGAGGTCATTAGTCCCCTAGAACTTAGAACTAGTTAAACCTAACTAACCTAAGGACATCACAAACATCCATGCCCGAGGCAGGATTCGAACCTGCGACCGTAGCGGTCTTGCGGTTTGACTACTTCTACATGGCTGTACCTGCACCACTAAGTGCACCAGGCCTGCCAGTACAGACTGACCATTTTGCGTGCACACATCCACACTTCAGGACATGCCCTGCGGCCCAGTGGACAATAAACATTAATGTCATGCTGTTTCCACATGCACGTGGAGGTAATAACCAACCTACAAACATATTACTTCCCATAGGTATAATCATTACTCTCCATATAAAGTAAATACTAATGTGATGGTGTTCAGTTTACGGTCCTCAGTCACTAGTAGCAATTCCTACACTTATTACACCCTATACATATTGCAGGCCGTAGTGGCCGAGCGGTTCTAGTCACTTCATTATGGAACCGCGCGACCGCTACGGTCGCAGATTCGAATCCTGCCTCGGGAATGGATATGTGTTACGTCCTTAGGTTAGTTAGGTTTAAGTAGTTCTAAGTTCTAGGGGACTGACGGCCTCAGATGTTAAGTCCCATAGTGCTCAGAGCCGTTTGAACCTATGCATGTTATCAAAAATGACTACATATGTGGAGGTTTTAGAGAATAAAGTTTGTATTTTTTATATTTAACGAAGAAATACTGATTTTTTCTTATGTGACCTACATTCCATTTATTGTGCTCTGTACGCCTACTTATTTAAATGTGGCGTGTTTCGTAATTATTGTAAAAATGATCAAAGATGTTAATTATTATTAATGCTGTTGTTATTATTATTACTACCATTAATGTTAAACAAGGGGAAGCAACATGGACATGTTTGGGTCAAGATCATATTTCGTCGAAAACGCTAGGAGATTCTCTTATACAGTGTTGCAGACAATGTGAAATGGTTGACGCTAACGTCATTCTAAAGTCAACGACGATGAAGATAATGAATGTGTATAGAATGCCATACCTGTACCCTGAATAAAAAGCAGTACTAAAGAAATATAGGAAAAATATCTGGTAACAGAGTCATTAATTAGGGATAATCAAGAAATTAATTTTGCATATAGTGTTATTTATGTGTAGAGTATCTGAGTACGAAAGCTAGTCGTAAGATTGTAAATGTGACGCGGAAAAAGTAAAGCTAGGTAATTAATTTTTTTATAGTTACAGGTAGCCTAAATGTCTGCAGTCTTGTGGTACACAACGAAAATCCGAACGCCACAGCACCGCAGCTCACCGCTAGAGCAGCGAAAATAAAAAGGCACATGCGAATGACGAAATGGACTGCATCGTTTACCTTTGACTGCTCTATCGGCAAGTTATGCTACTTTACATTTCGGTGTCGATCAAGACTTAAACCGTTTACCTGTAAAGAAACGCAGTATGAAGTGATTACCTAACATTACATTTTGAGATACTGATGATGACTTTGTGATTATCCTGTGGACATCTATCATTTGGTCAGGTGGGATACTGAAGTTTCGTAATCGTGAGAATTGTTTGCTCGGCTGTAGATAACCAACCCACCCCACCCCCGTCACCCCCTCCCCACACTCACACACACCCACACCCACACACACACACACACACACACACACACACACACTCACACACACACACATATATACACAAACATACACACACACACCACAGAAGCAGAGGATGAAGACGGAACTGTCTAGAGTACGCAGAGAAGACCTCACATGATTTAAGGATATGAAATGTCCTGGCATATTGCTGCAAGTAAGGCTTCCCTCCCGCGGTAATATAAATTCCTTGTCGTTTTCCGCCGCTGTCAGCTGACGGTCGTGGAAAACCGGGCCCTGCGGACTCCCAGAGTCCGCGCCGGAGGAAGTGCCCGCAGATTTGATTAGGCGGCAAAGCGGTGGCCAAACTCCTGCACTGGGCGTGCGTGAGCTCTGCCGAATGAAATATATTCACACGCGGCTGGCCGGCGTGGGCGGCCGCTATGCAAATGATACGCAAACCTAATATAGGCGGCGTGCCCGCCGTATTAATTGCTTGCCACAGAATTACAGACGTCGCGCCAGCGAAGCACGGAGTTGAGGCGCCGCGGGACCTGCTAGCTGGTTACGCACTCGTCGGCACAAGCGCTGCCAACTGTGCGACGCGGCAGACACACACACACACACACACACACACACGCACACATACAAACACACACACGCACACACACACGCTCAGTGAAGCTGTACTGTGATGTGCAACTTGCATAGTAGCGGTGTACTGCTGGAATGAAACTATGAAGAAACAGCGAACGACACTGTTATTTGAAACTAAAAGCCGTTGGAATTAGCAGCAGCCAGCAGCATGTCGTACTGTTAGCTCACTTACTCGATTTATAGTTTAATTCTTATTTTTTGCGTATTTTTAGGTGCTGCCATAGTTTAAGTCACAAATTTCGGACTATTATAGTATTTGAGAGTTGTAGCATCGCGTTTTAGTACCCGTATAGTGTAAATTCGCGTAGTCGTCAGTCATCTGTTTGCTTTGAACGGCTTGTGAGACAAAAGAGAGAAAAAAATGTTAGGGATGGATAGGAACTGCACCTGTTGCGCACGGATTTAGGGGGAATTGGCCACAGTCCGTAAACAGCTGGAAGCTGTGTTGGCCGTTGTCGACAAGCCGTATGCCGTTGCCTGGGCCATGGTGATATTGGGACACACGAGGCGAGCGCTTCGGCGCCTCTGTAACCTGTAACGTCGCCCGGGATCTCTGATGCCACGGTGCCCTCGGATTCGGACGTACCTGCCGGTCGACACTTGCCTGACGGTGATTGGCGAACTGTGGCGTGGTCACGAATTCCTTGTTGCTGGCCGTAAAGCTGTAACCTTACGCTCCGTAACAGGTAATGCTGAAAGTACTTCTGAGCTAGAAAGGGCGGCCTCGCGAGTTTCGGCAGTGGCCGGTCTTCAAGAGAGGTCCGGACAAGCGCAGATGGTGGGATTGCTTGTCATTGGGAGCTCTTATGTTAGGTGGGTGATGGAGCTGCTTAGGGATATGGCAGCTAAGAACGGGAAGAAAGCCAATGTGCACTCCGTGTGCATACCGGGGGAGTCATCCAAGATGTGAAAAGAGTCCTTCCGGATGCCATGAAAGGTACAGGGTGCAGCCAACTGCAGGTGGTGGCTCATGTCGGCACTAATGACGTGTGTCGCTATGGATCGGAAGAGATTCTGTCTGGTTTCTGGCGGCTTTCTGAGTTGGTGAAGACTGCCAGTCTTGCTAGTGAGATGAAGGCAGACCTCACCAGCTGCAGCATCTTCGGCAGGACCGATTGCGAACCTTTAGAACAGAGCCGCCTGGAGGGTCTGAATCAGAGGCTCAGACGGTTCTGCGACCGTGTAGGCTGCAGATTCCTCGAACTGCGCGCCATAGGGTGGTGAGGTTTCGGGTTCCACTACACACAGGAGCCAGTTACACGGGTAGCAGGGGCTGTGTGGCGTGGACTGGGCGTTTTTTTTTAGGTTAGACAGTGTCGGGAAAGACAAAACAGGGACCAGTATCAAAGGGTACAGGGCAAAGAAACGACGAGAATCGACCAAGCAACTGTCGGTATAGTAGTTGAAAAGTGTTGCAGCTGTGTTTGAAAAGTACCAGAGCTTCAAGCGCTGATAGTAAAGCATTGAAGCTGAAATCGTTATGGGAACAGAAAGCTGACTAAAGCCGGAGATAAATCCTGCCGAAATTTTGACAGAGGCGCGAACCGTGTTCAGAAAGGATAGATTAAATAAAGTAGTTCGTAGTGTGTTTGTGTTTGTTGGTAGTAGTTTATCTTGTAGTGACGTTGAAAAAGATAGTTCTTGCGAATAACTATGGGTAGAGGTTATACTCAACAGCCGTACCAAACTAATAACTGGCTCCTTCTACCGACCCACCGACTCAGATGATATAATAGCTGAACGGTTCAAACAAAACTTGAATCTCATTACAAATAACTACCCACTCATACGGATATAATTGGTGGTGACTTCAAAAAATGTTTCAAATGGCTCTGAGCACTATGGCACTTAACGTCTGAGGTCATCAGTCCTCTAAAACTTAGAACTACATAAACCTAACTAACCTAAGGAATTCACACAAATTCATGCCCGAGGCAGGATTCGTAACTGCGACCGCAGCTTTCGCGCGGTTCCAGACTGCAGCGCCTAGAACCGCTCGGCCACCCAGTCCGGCGTAAATGGTTGCGAAAACATACTTGACGTATTAGCCCCAGGTAATCCTGATCTAATAGAGAGCGTCATGGCGGATACAGGGATTAGTGAACACATGGTCATTGTAGCGAGTTTAAAACCATATCAACCAAAACCAATAAAAATAAACACAAAATATATGTATTTAAAACAGCAGATAAAAATCGCTTGATGCCTTCCTAAGGGAGGTCCCTAATACCGGCTAAGTTTCACGGAAGCTCGAAATTTAGTGCGGGTGCCAATGCGAGATGCTTTTAATAGTTTCCACAATGAAACATTGTCTCAAAATATGGTAGAAAACCCAAAGACATTCTGGTCGTATGTAAAGTACACTAGTGGCAAAAAACCGTCAATACAGGCACTGCGCGATATCGATGGAAATGTTACCGATGGTGGTGCCACTAAAGCGGAGGTACTAAATACAGTTTTCCTTAATTCCTTCACGAAAGAGGACGAAGTAAATATTCCAGAATTCGAAACCAGAACAGCTGTTAGCATGAGTGACATAAAAGTAGATATCTTTGGTGTTGCGAAACAACTCAAATCACTTAAGAAAGGCAAGTCTTCCGGTCCAGATGGTATACGAATCAGGTCCCTTTCAGATAATACAGACACAATAACGCCTTCCTTAGCAGTCGTATACAACCGCTCACTTGACGAAAGGTCTTGTGCGACACAGCTAGCTCTTTATTCCCATGAAGTAATGAGTGCTGCCTCAGATCGATTCCATATTCCTAGATTTCCAGTAGGCTTTTGATACCGTTCCTTACAAGCGACTATTAATCAAATTGCGTGGATATGGAGTGTCGTCTCAGTTGTGCGACTGGATTCGTGATTTCCTCTCAGAGAGGTCACAGTTCGTAGTGATATACGGTAAATCATCCAGTTGAACAGAAGTGATATCTGGCGTACCGCAAGGTAGTGTCATAGGCCCTTTGCTGTTCCTGATTTACATAAATGATCTAGGTGATAATCTGAGCAGCCTCCTTAGATTGTTTGCAGATGACACTGTAATTCACCGTGTATTAAATTCATCACACGATCAATTCCAATTACAAAATGATCTAGAGAGCATTTCTATACTGTGCGAAAAGTGGCAATTGGCACTAAACAAAGAAAAGTGCGAGGTCACCCTCATGGGTACTAAAAGAAATCCGATAAATTTCGGGTATACGGTGCATCGCACAAATCGAAGAGCCGTCAACTCGACTGAATACCTAGGAATTATAATTACGAGCAACTTAAATTGGAAAGACCACATAGATAGTATTATGGGAAAGGCGAACCGAAGACTGCGCTTTGTCGGCAGATCACTTAGAAGATGCGACAAACCCACTAAAGAGACAGCCTATATTACACTTTTTCGTCCTCTATGGAACACTGCTGCATGGTGTGGGTTCCTGACTTGGTAAGATTGACGGAGGACATCGAAAAAGTTCGAATAAGGGCCGCTCGTTTCGTGTTATCGTGCAATAGTGGTGAGAGTGTCACTGATACGATACGCGAGTTGGGGTGGCAGTCACTGAAACAAAGGCGGTTTTCTTTGCGGAGAGATCCGTTTACGAAATTTTAATCTCCACTACCAATTCCGAATGCGAAAATATTTTGTTGACACCCACCTACGTAGGGAGAAATGGTCATCATAATAAAATAAGAGAAATCAGAATTCGAACGAAATGATTTAGGTGTTCCTTTTTCCCACGCACAATTCGAGAGTGGAATAGTAGAGAAGTAGAATGAAAATCGTTTTATGAACCCTCTGCCAGGCACTTCAGTGTGAACTGCAGGGTAACCATGTAGATGTAGATGTTACTGTAACCGATCACGTTTATTGTCCTTCCCACAACGGATTTCGGTTGTTTATACCTCCATCTTGAAGTACATTTATTTTATTGAGTTGTATATCGTATGGTGAAAGGAGGTATATTTATTTTATTTATTTATCGTCCGATGACAAGAAAGATGTTTTACAACTATTTACAATACATACACAGTGAGCCGTGGCTGGATCGTGTTATGCCTTGGATTAAACCTTGGTTACTATTCTGTGATTACTTTCCCGCGGCTATAGCGATTATGCTGTTATCCTCTCTCTCCGCGAGTGGCAGCAGCAGTGTGTATCGATATTCGCACCCTTGTACTATCTTTTGCCTCGCGCTCATAGTTTCTGGCTGTGCCGTGTGCCGGCAGTTGGTCGGTTGACGTGGAGCGACGAGGAACTCTCCGTGGCGCATGTCTGGCCGGGCCCGCTGGTGACGTCCAAGCGCGGTCGAAGCGTGAAGGGCTGTTCCATTGCTACGACGTCCACGGATCACCGATCCCAGACACGAAAGTTGAGTCTTTACTCAATTTACCAGCAAACTCCAACTGTTCACACTGTGTCGTTTGAATTTCGTTGTGGGTTGTTGGGACATTCCCGCGAGTAACAACGTGTGTTATCAAGCTGGAGTAATTCTAGCTGGCATTCTGTGGA
Organism: Schistocerca cancellata; assembly: GCF_023864275.1. NCBI lineage: Eukaryota > Metazoa > Arthropoda > Insecta > Orthoptera > Acrididae > Schistocerca > Schistocerca cancellata. Next base: position 431,015,418 of record NC_064633.1, read on the forward strand.
GTTTAACGTAACTTGATTATATTTGAATTGAAGTGCACCTGCGGAATCTTCTGCCTAGTGGCCGTCAACGTTCCGGTTACCTGCCCTGGCCATTGACGTAAATTCGGGCAGTGTATATTCCTACGCGTGTTGTAGCTGTCCAGCACGGCATATAGTTTGACAGCTGATTATGTAATTCGTTGTGGGCGCCGGTACCTTCTGCAGTGTTCCATTGAACTCCCTTGTGTTCTAGTCGGGTGGAGCGGAAGTTATCATGTCGCTTGATGCGTTGACTATCTATCGGTTGGGTTGCCGTTGGATTGGGAATTGCTGGGTCGACTGCCCGTCTCACCTAAGCTAGCGTTATTGTTTGAATTGCAGGCCGACCCTTGGAAACTTCTGATGTGCTGCCTTTTCTTATTTGTACTTGGTGTTAGTTTATGTATGGCTTCCAGCCGATTTTAAATTAAAGTGGTTTTGCCCTTAAGGTGTGAGGTTGTTTGGCCTTTAGCCTGATTTAAAGAATTTTTAATATAAGGCTTTCTGCCTTTTAAATTCAAATTCCTGATTTTGGGTCTTAAGTTATTTGTTATCAGCCAATTATAAATTAAAGTGGTTTTTCCCTTGGGGCGTGAGATTGAAAGGCGCATTTATCCGGAATTTAAGTTCCAAAATTAATGTTTCGCTTGCTGAGTTTTTAATTTTTTCTTTATTCTTGTAATGTTTGTCAAACGAATAAAGTAGTTTGTACGAGTGCTACTGAAAGCCACTTATTTTGGCTTCTTTCCACAAATTGAAGTATCTGTCATGTCCTGCGGGTACAGGAGGTTGCAGAGCGTGGTTTCTCTTGTGCTTGCCATTACAGTTGCTGTCAGTTTCACTCTTGTGCTGTTTTGGTGTTTTGTGCCACCACACTGTTTTGGTTGTTACTTGTTTCAGGTGCTTATTGTAATGGCAATCACTCTCCGGGGATCTGCCTGCTCAGAAAGGACCACCTAGTTTACGAGTTGGCAATAAGACGCCAGGCGATTGAGGGAAGTGCTCCGGAAGTTGCAATTGCGTGCTGCCATTCTTCGTTCGGTTGACGTCACGTCGGTGGTGATGGGTGGGACAGCAGTGGCAACTGAATTTTTGTTTGAGGCTTTTAGAGGCCTTGAGCACACTATTTGTGTTTTGGAGGGAACCCAACCTAGTGACAGTCAGCTGAATAGGGTGCGGGCACAGTTAATGCATTAACTAATCGGATAGCGGATTTAGGAACTTAAGCTTTGGAAGATCATCACAGAAAATTAACCGTTGTGGTGGGAACTTTGGTGAGCGCAGTACAGTTTAAGCTTACATGTTTGGAGTTGGATGGGAGGACGATTGAAGATTGGGACTTGCGCTGTCAGGGAGAGAGTGAGATCCTCTGTCAAGTTAGATGCTGTATTTGCCAAGTTGCCTCTGGCCTATTTCTTCCGAGATATTACTGAATTCTTTGTGGAGCCACTTGATCAGGTGGTAAAATTAGTATGGTCATTGGTTAGCTTAGAACAACACGCTGCTGCCTTTCGCGTTCCGCACTAAGTAATCTTATCGTTGTTGTACCCGTTAGCTAGAGGTGAGTTGCAGAACCTACTCTCGCGAGCCATGGTGGAATGGTTTTCCTTGCAGCAATTACGCAATTAGGCAGTTAGGTAAAGGCAGCAATTAGGCACAGGTTGAACACCGGAGTTCGTAAACAGCTTGAGTGTCGTTGCTTGTGGGACGTACAGTGGGGTGAGGAGCAGTTACATCAGTATGCCTATAGAGTTCAGACAGCCTTTTTGGCCTTGTTAATTGATTTACTTGAAAAAGAGTTGGTCTCTATCGTTCATAGAGGAATGCGCGCATCAGATGAGTCGCATTTTGTGTTCCATAAGCAGCCTTCAACCTGGGAATAGCTCCGTGACGTGGCCGTAGTAGCATCCACATTACCACTTAAGAAGAATGTACGTCACGAGTTTAAGGGGCAGGTCGTCGGCCCTGATTACTTAGTATCTACCTAAGCTGAAGCTATCAGAAGGAACCCCGGCGTCGTTTCAGGTGTGGCAGTAGGGCTCATTTCGTGCGCTCTTGTGTTCACCCTCGCGCACCCAGAGCCAGTAGATGACGCCGGTCTGGGCCGCCAACTCGGGATCAAGCATTCACACCTTGGCGTACTCGTGTGGTCGCTCCCTTATCACCGCCCTTGCCCTACGTTTGTTCACGCGTAGGTGGCGAGACGATTTGTGCTCTTTTTGATTCTGGTAGTTCCTTTTCATTATTGAGCTTCGAGTGGTTTTTGGAATTTTGGCATGTTACGAAACTTCGGTCAGTCCCTTCACCGGTGCAGAGCTGTCTGGTGGCCAATGGCCAAGTGTTGCCTCTGCATGTTTGGGTCCGGTGGAGTATATCGGTCGGTGATTTAACCTGGCCTATGTCTTTAGCCTTGGTTGAGGAACTGGCGGTTGATCTAATTTTGGGGTGTGATTTCATCAATCAAACCAGGTTGGTCTTGGATTATTCTGGACACACCATTTCCTTTAAGTTCGCTCCTGAGGAAAATTTTGGCCTTTGCGAATGTGCTAAACCTATTGTACTTCGAACTGTCGACGCGTTGGCCATTGAGACCATAGCTAAAGAGTTTGATCTGGCCCATCTATTGCCATCAAGCTTCTCAGGTACGTGATTTGTTGGACAGTTTTCCCCAGCTCCTCAGTCATAACTTGGGTGTTACTAACGTTCTTGATTATCATATCCGTCTGTACGGCAGTATTCTGGTTAGATAGTGCCCATATCGCCTCTCACCCCCTAAGGTGAAGGTACTCAAAGCGTAAATATCTCAGATGCTCCTACAAAGAGTGATTAGGCCTTCTACATCTGCTTATGCTTCCCCACTATTTCTAGTACCTAAAGATCAGGGGCGCGATTTCTGACCTGTTGTTGAATACCGCCGATTAAACGGTAAGGTTGTCCTTGTATCGGTACTCCAACCTGATCTGCATAATTCTTTTACTTGGTTGGCCGGCGCTAATTGGTTTACGGTCCTTGATTTGAATCAGACCTATTATCAGATTCCCTTGGCTGAAGAATGGAAACAAGTTACCGCATTTTGTACTGATTAAGACTTGTTTGAGTAACAGAGCTCCTTTTGGGCTAGTGACTGGTGCGGCTGTTCTTACTCGTTTGCTGGATAATATCCTTGGCGACTTGAAGTTATTCTGTATGTATAACTATTTGGATGACTTAGTTATCTATAACCGTTCGTTTCAGGAACATTTGGAGCATAACCAGCAAGTTCTGTTAAGATTACGGGGAGCCGGGCTGACAGTTAAGCCTAGCAAGATGACGCTAGCCAAGCAGCAGGTATCTTTCTTAGGTCATATAGTGTCGGGTCAGAGTATTCGCATTGACCAAGAGCGAACTAAAACCTTACGGGCATTGCCTCCACCTACTGATAAGCGGGGAACCGCTAAATTCATAGGCATGGCAAATTACCATATTGTGGTGCAGTTCTTCTTGTTGTCTCCGTGCTTGCTAAGATAATGGGATGAGAAGTTCCACCCTATGCAAGACACCTTTTATCTTTTGTTTCACCCATACATGTTTCAGTACTTTTGTGCTATCATCAGTGGGCTCTATTTTTATTTTTAACTGTAAATTTGTTGTTAACATATTAACGTTAGCGTCGTTTACAACATTATGTAAAAGTTGCATTTGCAACATAATTGGCGGAAAATAACATACCTTACATTATGTTATTGTCCTCTTGTTTTGGTAGCTGTTATGCTTCACAATATACAACATGTCATCTGCAAACAGCAAAACGTAATTTATTTTCTATTTGTTACGTATTTACGAACAGAAATAAGACTGTATCACGTTTCCTTTCTGTAACTTAGTTTTGAAGTTGTGGTACGTTTTCCTGTTTTGTTGGCGAAGTAAATAGGCTTACTTCTTTGCCTGTGTTCGCGTGGCAATGCAGTTTTTCGATTACTCAAAACATAGGCGGAGTTTTGCGCTGCCATTACGTGCTGTTGTGGCTGTGTGGCGTTTATTTGTTTCGTAGCGTCTTCTGTTGGGTGATGCGCGCGAGTTTGAATTGTATGTGGTTTTTGTGGGTTTGCTTGTGTGTGATGAGTACTGGGGCAGAGAGAGAGAGAGAGAGAGAGAGAGGATTTGTGTGTGTGTGTGTGTGTGTGTGTGTGTGTGTGTGTGGTTTACTTGTATAGTTCTTCTATTGTGCCGAAGAGAGTTTTGTTGCACAGTCACGTGTATTCATTGAGTACTTTCTTTCCTTGGGCTATTGATTTTTGGATGTGGTAGTTTTCTTCTATAGTTAATTTTTGGTATAGGCTGCTGCTAGTTTTTAGGATGTGAAGGCCAGTTTCAATGTTTGTTGGGTGGTGGTTGTGTGCTACCAGGTTGTCTGCAAATGTTGAGTGTGTGCTATTGCTTTTCGGTGCTCTGAGGTGTTCATTATATGTGGTTCTGAAGGTCTTTCATGTTTGGCCCACATATACAGATTGACTGCAGTTGCAAGTAAGTTGGTAGATGCCAGACCGGCTGTATTTGTCAGTGTTGGTGGTAATTCTTCCGAGTCTGCTCTGTATTGTGTTGTTGGTTCTGTATGCTATGTTGAGTCCTTGTTTCTTTAGGATATTACCCACCCTGTGTGTGACTTTGTTGTTGTAAGTCGTTATGTGCCATTTGTTGCTTACTGTCTGCATTGCCACGCGAACACAGGCAAAGAAGTAAGCCTATTTACTTCGCCAACAAAACAGGAAAACGTACCACAACTTCAAAACTGTAAGTTACAGAAAGAAAAAGTGATACAGTCTTATTTCCGTTCGTAAATACATAACAAATAGAAAATAAATTACGTTTTGCTGTTTGCAGATGACATGTTGTATATTGTGTAGCATAACAGCTACCAAAACAAGAGCACAATAACATAATGCAAGGTATGTTACTTTTCGCCAATTAAGTTATAAATGCAACTTTTACATAATGTTGTAAACGGCGCTAACGTTAATATGTTAACAACAAATTTACAGTTAAAAATAAAAATAGAACCCACTGATGACAGCACAAAAGTGCTGAAACAAAAGAAAAAAGGCGTCTTGCATAAGGCGGAACTTCTCATCCCATGGCAAATTACTTCAGGCGTTTCGTTCCCAATTTTGCCTAGTTGGTAGCACCCTTAAATCAGTTACGCCGGAAGCGCGCATGTTTTGAATGGGGACCTGCCCAGGGGGCTGCCTTTGAGAGCATTAAGGCAGAAATCGGCAGTCCTTCGGGTCTTGGAGTATGCGATTCTAATAAAAGGTTTGTTGTTCTAACTGGCGCTTCTAATGCAGGTATTTCAACTGTTCTCCTCCAGGAGTTTGAGGGCCAGAGACAGCCATTAGCCTACGCATCTCGACGGTTAACTGATGCCGAACTTAAGTACTCTGTCTATGAGTGCGAATCTTTGGCAGTTTTATTTGCATTAGAGAAGTACCGCTTCAACCATGAACATCGGGTTTTCCAGTTAGGAACCTACTATCAGGCTTTCAGCTGGGTGTTGGCTAGGCAGCATAAAACTGGCCGTATTTCCAGGTGGGTGGTACGTATTTCGGCATTTCATTTAAACATGTGAGAGGCTCTAAAAATATCCTTGCGGATGTCCTCAGCCGGATGTTCACCGAAACTGCATCTAGTACGGGAAACCAGCAGGTAGAGGGAGACAGTCTTAATTGCTTGGTGTTGGGTGAAATTCCCCTCTTGTTTGAGGAAGTTGCTCAGCATCAGGATCAGGACCCAGTTTGGGCTCCTATTAAGCAACGTGTGTTGGCAGGAGACCTGTCGGATGAGTATGTTGTTAAGAGTGGTATTCTTTGTAAGAGAGTGAGCGATGCTAAGCAGTTCAAGATCTGTTTACCTGTAGCTTTGGTGCCCTCGGTAATTCGTTATTTTCATGATTCATTGGTGGGTGGCCACTTCGTTACTTCAAAGATTCTCCAAAAATCAAGGAGCATTTAACCTGGCTCTCTATGCACCGGGGTATGAGAGAGAGGATATCCCAATGTCGCTTGCGTAATGTAGACAAACCCAAAAATTCTCTTCAGCAGGATTTGCTGAGTTATGAACGTGAGTCCTGTCCTTTGCACAAGCACTTCAATGATTATTTAGGACCTTTACCTCGTACTAGGAAGGGTCATCGATATGTGGTAGTTATTATCGATGTGTTCTCCAGTTTTACTTGGCTCCTCCCGTGCCATAACGTTACCACTACTACCACTATTTCTCATTTAATTAATGTTAGTAATAATGCTCCTGCTTTTCTTTCAGCTCCTTTCAGGGTCCTCTGTTTTCAGAATGGTGTTAAGCATATCACGACCACCCTGTATTATCCGCAGCGGTCCTTTGCGGAAGAAGATAACCGAAATTTTAAGTCCATGTTGATTATTCATCACCAGGAAATGTCAAGTAAATGGGACTTCAGTCTTCCTCGGCTTAGTCATGCCTGTAATACTGCCAGTCTTGAAGCTTTATGAGCTACATCCACCTCCTTGAACCTTTCCTATTCCGTTAATTCCCCTCTTTCGAACTTGTGGGGAATTCTAAATCTTATTCCAGCGGATATTAGTCCTCAAGTTATCAAGGAAAACTGGAACTGGGCCAGACGTAATATACTCAGAGCCCACAGCAAAAAAGTTGAGCGTTATAATAGTAATTGAGAAACATTTAGGGGGAGGCCAGGGGATCAAATGTATGTCCGCAATTTCCTGGGGAGGCAGGTGCGTAGCAGGAATCTTGGTAAATTTACTCCCCGTTTTCCGGGGTCTTGCACCCTCGTGCTTATTTTAGGATCGTTAAATCTGTTGGTCAAAGATAATTGTTCGGGTAAGCAGTATCGGGTTCACCTTAGCCAAGTTAAGTTCAAGTAGCTCTAGGGGTCAGTCACACCCACCATGTATTGAGTTTAAGGGGGTGAAGTTGAGCCCTGTCGGGCTAATGTTTCCTTTGCATTAGACCTTGGTTGCTATTCTGTGAGTAGTGTCCCGTGGTTATCGCGATTATGCTGTTATCCTCTCTCTCCGCGAGTGGGAGCAGCAGTGTGTATCGATATTCACACCCTTGTACTATCTTTGGAATCGCGCTTATAGTTTGAGGCTCTGCCGTGTGCGGGCAGTTGGTCAGTTGGCGCAGAGCAGCGAGGAAGTCTCCGTGGCGCGTGCCTGGTCGGGTCCACTGGTGACGTCCAAGCGGGGTCGGATTGTGAAGGGCTGTTGCCATTGCTACGAGGTCCATGACTCACTGATCCCGAGCACGAAATTTTACTTAATCTACCAGCGAGCCCCAACTGTTCACACTGTGTCGTTTGGATTTCGTTGTGGACTGTTGGGACAATCCCACGAATAACAACATGTGTTTGAAATTTGGAGAAATTCTAGCCGCCATCCAGCGGAGTTAACGTAACTTGATTATTTTTTAATTGAAGTGAATCTACGAAATCTTTTGGCTTGTGGTTGTTAACGTTCCGGTTACCTGCCCTGGCCATTGACGTAAATTCAGGCAGTGTATTTTCCTCGTCGTGTTGTGGCTGTCTAGCACGGCGTGTAGTTAGTCAGCTGAATATATAATTCGTTGTGGGTGCCGATACCTTCTTCATATATCCATTGAATTCCCTTGTGTGCAGGACGGGTGGATCAGAAGTTATCCCTTAGCTTGGTCCGTTGAATGATTGTCGGTTGAGTTGCCGTCGATTTCAGAATTGTTGGGTCGACTGTGTGTCTCACCTAAGCGATCACGTCAATTAGTTCCGAAGAATGGAACAGTTTTTCCATCTCTACTATCAACTCTCGTGCAGAGCAAGCCGCGCTCGCCTGCACACCAGCCGCATCCTTGTGATGATACCGACTTAAAGACTACTATCATAGTCCGCGTGCTGCAAATTTGCATTTACCTCACGATAACAAGTAATAATAACCTCGAGAGATTTTCATTAATATAATCGACATATTGTTGAAACTCTCTAGAAGATTAAATCTGTCTGACAAGCTGACACTGTAATTTGGTATGTCTGCCGTTCGCGAGGAAACGCTTTGCCAACTGAACTACCCAAGTACGACTCACGACCCGTCCTCACTGCTTTACTTCCGCTCCGAAAGGCAAACACTCGAGTTCCAGTTATGGAACGGCATACGCTTCTAATCCACCAGCTAATTTCGTATCTGCTTACGCGCAACTGTACTTCCCGCTTCCGTGGCCGACGTCGCTAACGAACTTACACTACTGGTCGTTACAATTGCTACACCAAGAAGAAATGCAGATGATAAACGGGTATTCTTTGGACAATTATATTATACTGCAACTGACGTGTGATTACATTTTCACGCAGGTTGGGTACATAGATCCTGAGAAATCAGTACCCAGAACAACCACCTCTGGCCGTAATAACGGCCTTGATACGCCTGGGCATTGAGTCAGAGCTTGGATGGCGTGTACAGGTACAGCTGCCCATGCAGCTTCAACACGATATCACAGTTCATCAAGAGTAGTGACTGGCGTATTGTGACGAGCTAGTTGCTCTGCCACCATTGACCAGACGTTTTCGATTGGTGAGAGATCTGGAGAATGTGCTGGCCAGGGCATCAGTCGAACATTTTCTGCATCCAGAAATGCCCGTACAGGACCTGCAACATGCGGTCGTGCATTATCCTGCTGAGATGTAGGGTTACGCAGGGATCGAATGAAGGGTAGAGCCACAGGTCGTAACACATCTGTAATGTAACATACACTGTTCAAAGTGCCGTCAAAGCAAACTAGATGTACCCGAGACGTGTAACCAATGGCACCTCATACCATCACGCCGGGTGATACGCCAGTATGGCGATGAAGAATACACGCTTCCAATGTGCGTTCACCGCGATAACACCAAACACAGATGTGACCGTCATGATGCTGTAAACAGAACCATTCGTGCACCCAGGTTCGTCGTTGGGTACTTCTTTGCAGGAGCTCCTGTCTGTGATGCAGCAGCAAGGGTAACCGCAGCCATGGTCTCCGAGCTGATAGTCCATGCTGCTGCAAACGTCGTCGAACTGATCGTGCAGTTGGTTGTTGTCTTCCAAACGTCTCCATGTTTTGACTCAGGGATCGAGACGTGGCTGCACGATCCGTTACAGCCATACGGACAAGATGCCTGTCATCTCGACAGCTAGTGATACGAGGCCGTTGGGATCCAGAACAGCGTTCCATATTACCCTCCTGAACCCACGAAGTCCATATTCTGCTAAAAGTCATTGGATCTAGAGCAACGCAAGCAGCAATGTCGCGATACGATAAACCGCAATCGTGATAGGCTACAATGCGACCTTTATCAAAGTCGGAAACGTGATGGTACGCATTTCTCCTCTTTATACGAGGCATCACAACAACGTTTCACCAGGCACCGCCGGTCGACTGCTGTTCCAAAAAATGGTTCAAATGGCTCTGAGCACTATGGGACTCAAGTGCTGTGGTCATTACTCCCCTAGAACTTAGAACTACTTAAACCTAACTAACCTAAGGACATCACACACATCCATGAGCGAGGCAGGATTCGAACCTGCGACCGTAGCGGTCGTGCGGTTCCAGATTGTAGCGCCTTTAACTGCTCGGCCACTCCGGCCGGCCAACTGCTGTTTGTGTATGAGAAATCGGTTGGAAACTATCCTCATGTTAGCGCCACCGGCGCCAACGTTGTGTGAATGCTCTGAAAAGCTAATCGTTTGCATATGACAGCATCGTCTTCCTGTCGGTTAAATTTCGCGTCTGTAGCACGTCATCTTCGTCGTGTAGCAATTTTAATGGCCAGTAGTGTAGGTGCGTTAACTCCCGACCCCCGGGTAAGCAAGTTCGAATCCAAGCAGAACTGCCAGGCAAGTGGGCAAGTGGAGGAGTGGTGGTGTTGCAAGATTCCTGATGACCAGACTTGGCGCCAACGTCGTGGGGTAAATAGCATACCTGTACGCAGAGCCTTCTGCCATCACGGCGTGAGACACTGTTGATGGTGATCCGTCCGTCGGATGGGGACGTTAAGCTTAGCGGTCCCCCTGGTGCCATTCGCGAGGAGCAGGCTATGTGCTGCCACAGGGTTTCACCCTCTTTTTTCTCTCATCACCATCATACACTGCACCCTGCATAATACATAGATGTAGCATTACAAATAGTGTAATGGACATGTTGTAAATAAATAAACAAAATTAACTTCGCTGCAGAGTGAAAAATTCATTCTGATATCATATTATTCTGATACGATTTTTGTATTAGGACTGGAGATATATATATATATATATATATATATATATATATATATATATATATATATATATATATATATATATATATTCTAAATGATAACTGGAGTTCCATAGCCATGACCGAGATAGAACATTTTGTGAAAAAGTGGTTGCTACATAAACTATCTACAGTCCTACAACTGGAGTTACTAATTTCATGCCGGTCGGGGCGGCCGAGCTGTTCTTCGCGCTACAGTCTGGAACCGCGCAGCCGCTACGGTCGCGGGTTCGAAATCTGCCTCGGGTATGGATGTGTGTGATGTCCTTAGGTTAGCTAGGATTAAGTAGTTCTAAGTTCTAGGGGACAGATGACCTCAGCTGTTAAGTCCCAGTCGTGCGGTTCTAGGCGCTACAGTCCGGAGCCGAGCGACCACTACGGTCGCAGGTTCGAATCCTGCGTCAGGCATGGATGTGTGTAATGTCCTTAGGTTGCTTAGGTTTACTTAGTTCTAAGTTCAAGGCGACTGAAGACCTCAGAAGTTAAGTCGCATAGTGCTCAGAGCCATTTGAACCATTTGTTAAGTCCCATAGTGCTCAGACCCATTTGAACCATTTACGAACTAATTTCGTTATTTATTATTAACTTTCGAACGCCTCGCTAAGCTGTGGTTATAATTAATAAAGTAACTGCAGCACAACGAAAATATAGGGCCTATGTGATGCGTAACGAAGTACATCACTACAAGTTTCCGACAGTGGAAAGAAGATCTATCGAAATTTCTTGTAAGGAGACATTTCGAAGAATCAGCTAAAATTGAAGTAATCCCAAGAATTGCCTGAAACAAATGTCGAAAACTTCGAAAGTTCTACCTGTGTCTCACCACAAAGTGCAGCTCCGCTCCAACAGCGAGTGAATTACACACCACAACTGAAACGTGCAAATAAATGTAACACGAAGTGTCACTTACTTTCAATCACTCAGACAACAGCGCAACGAAATTATTAAGATATCAAACACCAGAGATAAATTCTCAGGTGGGCATTTCTTAGGAGACGGTAAGGGACTGCGTGGTAAATAAGCTCATAAATGAACAAAATAGAGCGTTCTTCTATCATGACAGGAGCAGGGTGACCTAAGATGGCGATGTACCTATTTACGCCATGTGTTTAAAGTCTGAGAAAAATAATGCCTTTAAATTCGAACATTTTGCGTTAGACACGAAAGTGTCTGCAATGAATACAATGAATATCAGCTGAAACTATAAATTATTGCACCCAGTCAAATTTACTAAGCTTTTCGTTAAGCATTTTGGAGTATAATACTACCATCATAGCAAAATATCTACACTCCTGGAAATGGAAAAAAGAACACATTGACACCGGTGTGTCAGACCCACCATACTTGCTCCGGACACTGCGAGAGGGCTGTACAAGCCATGATCACACGCACGGCACAGCGGACACACCAGGAACCGCGGTGTTGGCCGTCGAATTGCGCTAGCTGCGCAGCATTTGGCACCGCCGCCGTCAGTGTCAGCCAGTTTGCCGTGGCATACGGAGCTCCATCGCAGTCTTTAACACTGGTAGCATGCCGCGACAGCGTGGACGTGAACCGTATGTGCAGTTGACGGACTTTGAGCGAGGGCGTATAGTGGGCATGCGGGAGGCCGGGTGGACGTACCGCCGAATTGCTCAACACGTGGGGCGTGAGGTCTCCACAGTACGTCGATGTTGTCGCCAGTGGTCGGCGGAAGGTGCACGTGCCCGTCGACCTGGGACCGGACCGCAGCGACGCACGCATGCACGCCAAGACCGTAGGATCCTACGCAGTGCCGTAGGGGACCGCACCGCCACTTCCCAGCAAATTAGGGACACTGTTGCTCCTGGGGTATCGGCGAGGACCATTCGCAACCGTCTCCATGAAGCTGGGCTACGGTCCCGCACACCGTTAGGCCGTCTTCCGCTCACGCCCCAACATCGTGCAGCCCGCCTCCAGTGGTGTCGCGACAGGCGTGAATGGAGGGACGAATGGAGACGTGTCGTCTTCAGCGATGAGAGTCGCTTCTGCCTTGGTGCCAATGATGGTCGTATGCGTGTTTGGCGCCGTGCAGGTGAGCGCCACAATCAGGACTGCATACGACCGAGGCACACAGGGCCAACACCCGGCATCATGGTGTGGGGAGCGATCTCCTACACTGGCCGTACACCACTGGTGATCGTCGAGGGGACACTGAATAGTGCACGGTACATCCAAACCGTCATCGAACACATCGTTCAACCATTCCTAGACCGTTAACTATTTAAATTACAACAATTTCAAAGCGGCTTGCAACAAACGTGAAATTTGCATGCTTTAAAATGCACGTGACTACCACTACAAGGTAATTGCACAAACTATGAGTGATGCCATCCACATAGTAAGTAAGTCATCTCACCAATAACTTTACAGTCTCACTTCAAGAACATCGACCTCGCTACCTGGCGCCGTGCAGGTGAGCGCCACAATCAGGACTGCATACGACCGAGGCACACAGGGCCAACACCCGGCATCATGGTGTGGAGAGCGATCTCCTACACTGGCCGTACACCACTGGTGATCGTCGAGGGGACACTGAATAGTGCACGGTACATCCAAACCGTCATCGAACCCATCGTTCAACCATTCCTAGACCGGCAAGGGAACTTGCTGTTCCAACAGGACAATGCACGTCGCATGTATCCCGTGCCACCCAACGTGCTCTAGAAGGTGGAAGTCAACTACCCTGGCCAGCAAGATATCCGGATCTGTCCCCCATTGAGCATGTTTGGGACTGGATGAAGCGTCGTCTCACGCGGTCTGCACGTCCAGCACGAACGCTGGTCCAACTGAGGCGCCAGGTGGAAATGGCATGGCAAGCCGTTCCACAGGACTACATCCAGCATCTCTACGATCGTCTCCATGGGAGAATAGCAGCCTGCATTGCTGCGAAAGGTGGATATACACTGTACTAGTGCCGACATTGTGCATGCTCTGTTGCCTGTGTCTATGTGCCTGTGGTTCTGTCAGTGTGATCATGTGATGTATCTGACCCCAGGAATGTGTCAATAAAGTTTCCCCTTCCTGGGACACTGAATTCACGGTGTTCTTATTTCAATTTCCAGGAGTGTATATACACTGCTAATAATTATAAGAACTGAATCATTAACGGAACAATATTGGCTTGCACACTTGGACGAAATCTCAGGGATGGCCCAAACTCAAGGAACTACCAGATGAGTTGGGTGAGCAATGGAAGATATGGAGATCTATTAGCAAAATCAGACTGCCGGGAGCTAGGACGACTTCATACGTTAGCTATTTAAATTACAACAACTTGAAAGCGGCTTGCAACAAACGTGAAATTTGCATGCTTTAAAATGCACGTGACTACCACTACAAGGTAATTGCACAAACTATGAGTGATGCCATCTACATAGTAAGTAAGTCATCTCACCAATAACTTTACAGTCTCACTTCAAGAACATCGACCTCGCTATCTGAGCTCAACACATGCGATTAGAAAACGACATCTGCGTATCAGGTTAGTAATATGTAACCGAATCTCTGTGACCTACTGGAAGCACAAATGGAGAGATTTCCCCGTGTGATTCATGGTAACACGGAAGAGTATGTGTAGGTAGGACTGATGTGGAGAATGAGAGTTGATTTGGGAACTGACCATTATCGTCATATTCGATATTTAGCTAAGTTGTCATCTGAGTTGACGAGAAATCCATACGACGCCTCATTCCGTTTATACTCCCCCTCTGTCTCTTCCTTCCTTTGTACCACCACATGGAGAAAGCGTTATTAAACCACTGAAGCTTAAAAACGAAATAGTAAGGACTGTGAGGTATCGAAATGAGAAGAATGAACTGCGTTCGGACAGTGTTTGACTGCGTTAAATAAATATTTCAGGCGTGATTTGGTTACGGAAAAATGCCTAGAATTGAGAGCTAAAATATTATGTGTCGTAGTAATCACTATATTCGCAAAGATTTTATATATATTTTTTATGAATCTGAGATGGTGAAAAGTGCAAGTAATGAGGACAGTGTGATGTGATGGATAGAAATAAGGTAAAGTCAACCTAAAATCACCTCCATTGGTCCTAACGTAAAGGTAAAAATGTTTACAGATAGTAATGGAACGAAAGAAGGTAATGACCTTAGTAAGCTTATATAGTTGACAGTAATCAGTCAAAATCTGAAGTTAACGTATCTCATAATGTTGAAGATGAAGTACTAGAAACTGGTGACAAAGATCATCTATACATCACAGGAGAGTAAATTAGAGACAATGTGCATCATTCTGTAGAGTCGGCAGTGAACATCTGCGTTAAAGATGAAGATTCTGTCGTGACTGACCACACCGATGTGGTAAACTAGAGTCAAGACGCCACAGAAACAGAATCTGACGTCAACATCTCAAATTAAACGTCGGAAGAATTGCATAGGTTAAGCTATGACTAATACTTTGGCAAATGACAGCAGTAGTGAACTAAATAATTTTGTAGTGATGCAAAAGCAATGTCCCTTTTCACATTCGTCAGACATTAGCAAAAATACCCTGTGAGTGCGTCAGCATCACTATAATAAATTACTGGGGTTAGGGTTGGACTCTTAATCTACGACAGAGCTCATCGGTGTTTAGCTGTACCACATAGTTTAATTCCTGTACTGTTGTCAATGAAGCCCACTGGTTTACATAGAATGTGAGATGACAATTTCAGGACATTTATCAAGATAACGTATTACGTCCTGATTAGCAGAAATAACACAAAACCACAATGTCAAATTTTAATAGAAGGTTCTCTAGAAGATTTTTGTTATATCTAGACAAAGAAGCACTGTGTGCGTCGGCCAGTATTATGTCAAATCATCCGATTCAGGTTCTAAGTTCGGTACTATTTAGGATGACAGTCATGTCTATGGAAAATAGTTAGATTTTGTGACAAGACATGCAAACGATTACTCTAAGTTGCTCATGTTCACAGTGGACGCAAGCTAGTGATCCAATAATTTTACGCTTCTGCCAGCGACATTTATCTTTAGCTGTGATGTGTTGTTGGCTGCATTGCTGCTCTCACCCTCTCAAAATCCTATAAAACGCTGATCAAAATATTTACTGATGTTATCAGTTGAAAATGCCCTATGTTTCTCGTTAAGTGTGAAAACATGCACTCATCCCTAGTCTGGAAAATATGGCGATATACACGTGCATAGATGGAGCAGCGTGTATGCTTCAACGCCCTCTCATTGTCACAAGAATAATTAATTACGTGGCTGCTTCGTTTCTCCACAATCAAAGCACAACGACTCTTCAGCTAATTTCTAGCTGAATGGCCTCGAATGTGAATGCAGTGTTCACACAAAATTCCTCTTTTGGCGACGTACAGAGTGTGATGCGCCCTGTTCTACACTTGATGCTGGTTCCCCAAAGTTTACAGTATTCTGTCTTTCGTAGCCAAACCTGTCCCCTCCACATGTGTCCTTTCTTGTTTCCCATCACAGCCCTTTCAGATAAATGGGGGAAATGCTTTCATCTCATGGAAACCAACTCCAATCGCAAAGGGTGTACATTTAAACTGCGCCGTACTCTCGCTACTTCTACACCTTCCGAGTTTATTTAGCCAATTGGACACTGATGCTTAGAAGTTACACACGTGCATCACGAGAGCACCACGGACCTTTCACTTGACCAGTAAATGTGACTCTCTTTTAACTGCGTCTATGGCCTGTTTGTATCCATCTGGGAATTCTTCAGCGCAGTTTTCTAAAGAAATTCTCCATCGCAGGAAGCGCTGGGCCGTTACCTGCTCCCTTCAATGAATCCCCTTGCCACAGTTAACCAACCCCCGTTAGAAGCGTTTTGCTGTATGCAGGCAGTGGCTGCGTAACTTGAGTCTGTCCCAAACTAAAGAATTTCCTCCAGCAGCTTTTTTCACCTTTTGTTCATTGACATGCAGGATTTGGGTTGATGTAAGGTGACATTTTCATCTACTTATTACGACACACAAAATCTCATGTAAGGTGCGAAATTAACTTTCATTCAAGCTGTCACCTTACAAAACAAATGTCTGAAATGATGCTTGTACTGATATAAACGACAACTGTAAGAGCAGCTAAAAGCTAAAGCAGGCTGTAGTAGCCAGATTTTGAAATTAGTTAAGTTGCTAGAATGCAAAGTGAGTTTATTGTCGAGTCTCTGCATACTGAAGCTAGCAGAGCTATTGATGTACAAAGCAGTGTAAGATACGTGGTTTTGCTAAAGGGAGGGGGGGGGGATGCCCTAATGGGTCACTATACATATGGGAACAATATTAAACACTTTTTCTTGCATATAATCTACTAATTACATGCATATAAATTGTGATTAACTTCTTAATGAATCTTAAAATGCGGAATAGATCAATTTTGTTTATAAAATCGTACTACAATGTATACATATCATTTTATCTTGTACAGTTTAGCTGAACGGACGAGATGAATGAGGATATACCAGTTGGTTCGTGAAGGACGCTTTTCTGCAAGACTTGATCCATCCTGCTGCAAATTTTTCTGCTCCAACCAATTAAATGGAAATGAAAAGAAGATATGAAAGTTTCGCAGTTTTTACATCATGTCTCTGGTCAGTCAGTGCGAGATTCATGGTACCAACTACACATTCACATTCATCCATAAATATGGGCAAAATTTCGACTGTTTTCACAGGTTATTTCACAGAAATGGGTATGTGTTGAGGACTTCCTATATAGATTCGGAAATATTTTTAACTAGTGACCGGCTAATGCTTCCACAATTTAAAATCCACCTTCTCACATAAAACAGGAATTGACATGCCACTATGAAACATACGTTCGTATTTGCCTGAAGGCTATGTGTCTGAATGTAATACGACAAGAAATTAGTCTTCAACTTGGTGTTTCATATTGTCGACCAAAGACCGAAAAAAATTCTTCCGAAACCTTTAAAACTTCTAATACTAATCGTTAGATGGTTTAAGTAGGCTGTTTAGGTTTTTATATTGGTAACGCCACGTAGCGCTCTGTATCAAAATCACTGGCTGTGCTGTGTGGAGTCTGTATCTGGGTAGCGTTGTGGGAATATTCGCTATTGTAGTGTTGGGCAGTTGGGTGTTAACAGCGCGTAGCGTTGCGCATTTGGAGGTCAGCCGCCAGCAGTGGTGGATGTGGGGAGAGAGATGGCGGGTAGAAGAAAAGGGTACAGGAGAACCTGGGCTTAGGACAAGGAATGAGAGACTAGAAAGACTAATTGAGTTCTGTAACAAATTTCAGCTAGTAATAGCGAATACTCTATTCAAGAATCACAAGAGGAGGAGGTACACTTGGAGATGACCAAGTGATACAGGATGATTTCAGTTATATTACATCATGGTCAGACAGAGATTCCTAAATTAGATGTTGGATTGTAAGACGTACCCAGGACCAGATATAGACGCAGATCACAGCCTAGTAATGGTGAAGAGTATGCTGACGTTTAAGAGATTGGTCAGGAAAAATCAATATGCAACGAAGTGAGACAGGGAAGCACTAAGGATTGACGTGATGTGCTTAAAATTCTCTAAGGCTATAGGTACAGCAATAAATAATAGCCTAGTAGGTAGTGTAGTATAAAGAGGAATGGATGTCACTAAAACTGGCAGTCACAGAAATTGGAAAGAAAAACAAAGATACGAAGATGACAACCGCAAAGAAACCAGGGGTAACAGAAGAAATACTTCAGCTGATTGATGAAAGAAATAAGTACCTAAACTTCAGGAAGACAGAAATGGAAGTCACCAAAAAATAAAGTAAACAGAAAATGCAGGGAAGCTAAGACGAAGTTGTAGCACGAAAAATGTGAAGAAATTTAAAATGAAATGATTTTCGGAAGGACTGACTCAGCATATAGAAAAGTGAAAACAACCTTCGGTAACTTTGAAAGAAAGGGTGGCAATAATAACATTGCAACGGGAAATCACTGTTAATAGGAGTGGGGAGAGCGGTTATGTGGAAGGATTACAGTGAAGTCCTCTATGAGGGGGAAGATTTGTCTGATGTGATAGAAGAAGAAACAGTAGTCAGATTAGTACGGACAAGGGGTCCAGTATTATGTTCAGAATTTAAGAGTTTTCGGGCCTTAAGATCAAATAAGGCAGAAGGAATGGATAACATTCCATCAGAATTTCTAAAATCATTGCGGGAAGTTGCCAAAGAATGATTACTCACGTTGTTATCTATAATGTGTGAGTCTGACGACCTACCATCTGACTTTTGGAGATATATCATTCACACAATTCTGAAGACTGCGAGTACTGACAAGTGCGTGAATTATCGCGTAATCAGCCTAAGAGCTCATGAATCCAAGTTTCTTATAAGAATAATAGACAGAAGAATGGGAAAGAAATTCGAGGATGTGTCAGTTTGGTTTAGGAAGGGTAAAGGCACCAGAGAGTCAACTCTGACATTGCGGTTGATAATAGAAGCACGACTAGGATTTGTCGACCTGAGAAAACGCTTCGGCAATGTAAAAAGATGTTCGAAATGCTGAGAAAAATAGGGCTACGTTATCGGGAGAGACGGGTAATGTACAATGTTTACAAGAGCCAAATGGGAATAATAAGAGTGGACGAACAATGTCGAAATGATCGGATTAAAAAGGGTATAAGCAGGGACTAGTCTTTTGCCGCTATTGTTAAATCTGTACACCGAAGAAGCAATGATGGAAATGAAAGATAGTTTCAGGAGTGCAACTGAAATTCAGGGAGAAAGGATATCAATTATACGATTCCGTGATGACATTGCTATCCTACTTGAAAGTGAAGATAAATTACATGATCTGCTGAATAGAATGAAGAGTCTAATGAGTACAGAATATGGACCAAGGGTAAATTAAACAAAGATGAAAGTAATGAGAAGTACCAGAAATGAGAACAGCGAGAAACTTAACATCAGAATTGATGCTCTTGAAGTAGATGACGTTAAGAAGTTATACCACCTAGGCCGCAAAGTAAACAGCGGCGGACCGAGAAAGGAGGACATTAAAAGCAGACTAGCAATGGCAAAAAGGGTATTCCTGGCCAAGAGAAGTCTACCAATATCCAATACAGGCCTTAACATGAGGAACAAATTTCTGAGAATGTACGTTTAGAGCATAGCATTGTAGGATAGTGAAATATAGACTGCGGGAAAACTGGGACGTAAGATAATTGAAACATTGGAGATGTGGTTCAACAGACGAATGTTGAAAATTAGGTGGACTGGGAATGTAAGTGATAAGGAGGTTGTGCGTAGATTCGGAGAGGAAAGGAATATACGGCAAACAATTTTAAAGGAGAAGGGACAATATGATAGGACATATGTTAAGACGTGAGGTACTAGAGGGAAGTGCAGAGGCTGATACCTGTAGAGTAAGGCAGAGATTAAAATTCATCCAGCAAATAATTTAGAACGCATGCTGCTACTCTGACAATGAGATGAAGAGGTTGGCACCGGAGGGGAATTCGTTGTTCGCCACATCAAACCAGTTAGAAGACTGATGAAAAACAAAATAAACAAAAAAAAAAGACACAGGACAATTAAATCCTAATGTAAAGTGTTACGCAGTGGAGTGATTATGCCTTTGTAATGTGTAAGCATTATTCACGTACCATTTCTAGCATTAGATACAAGACGGTCTTTTACGACTTTGTATTTAATGTTATAGTTCTCAAGGGATGTCCTCCACTACGCTCCATCGAGAAAAATCACATGCAGCTCATTTGAAGTACAAACATACATCTATTATTAAACAGATCTGACTGGATATCGTTGCACTCTCGTCCATCATACTACTAAATACTGTATCCGATTCTGTAAGGAAGTGAGAAAGATTCTTCTTCATTTCTTCTACTGTAAACATCACGATATTTCGTCATGCATGTTCAAAATGAAGCATATTACCTACTGTTAAAAGATTAAATTTTTTAATTTCACTTACTGTGGGATATGATTTTTTTGAACCCAATGCTGAAATTCCGTAGTTTTCAGAGACCTGGAAGCTCTCAACTAACTAATAACGCAACGTGCCACGCAGACTCGCAAATACTGTATGTTGGAGTTCCCGTTAGTTTAAGGCAACAATGACAGCACGGGAATGACGATTTAATTTGAAATATTTTCAAATGTTTGAACACATAAAGCTTTCTTCTAAATTAGTGAGCAAACATATTAGTGTCAAAACATTACTAGTTTACAGAGATTTTGTGTATGCATCTGACCAACTTAAATCAAATGTTAGGGGGAGAAATACATCCCTGATGGGACGTATCCATCAGAGATTGGAACGGTTTGATATAGAGCGTAGTGAGGGGAAAATCCTCCCCATGCACCCGCCCTGCAATTCGAACAGTGCGCCGTCAATGCGAACAAGAGGTGACCGAGACGTGTAACCAGTGGCACCCAATACCATCACGCCGGGTGATGGCGAATACAAGCTTCTAATTGCGTTCACCGCGATGTCGCCAAACACGGATGCGACCATCATGATGCTGTAAACAGAACCTGGATTCATCCCAAAAAAGGACGTTTTGCCATTCGTGCACCCAGGTTCGTCGTTGAGTACACCATAGCAGGCGCTCCTGTCTGTGATGCAGCGTCAAGAGTAACCGCAGCCATGGTATCCGAGCAGATAGTCCATGCTGCTGCAAACTTCGTCGAACTGACCGTGCAAATGGTTATTGTCTTGGAAACGTCCCCAACTGTTGACTCAGGGATCGAGACGTAGCTGCACGATCTGTTACAGCCATGCGGATAATATGCCTGTCATCTCGACTGCTAGTGATACGAGGCCGTTGGGATCCAGCACGGCGTTTAGTATTACCCTCCTGAACCCACCGATTCCATATTCTGCTAACAGTCATTGGATCTCGACCAATGCGAGCAGCATTGCCGCGATACGATAAACCGCAATTGCGATAGACTACAATCCGACCTTTATCGAAGTCGTAAACGTGATGGTACGCATTTCTCTTCCTTACACGAGGCATCACAATAACGTTTGACCAGGCAACACCTGTCAACTGCTGTCTGTGTATGAGAAATGGGTTGGAAATTTTCCTCATTCAGCACGTTGTAGGTGTCGCCACTGGCGCCAACCTTGTGTGAATGCCCTAAAAAGCTAATAATTTGCATATCACAGCATATTCTTCCTGTCTGTGAAATTTCGCTTCTGTATCAGGTCACCGTCGTGGTGTAGCAGCCGGCCGCGGTGGTCTAGCGGTTCTAGGCGCGCAGTCCGGAAGCGCGCGACTGCTACGGTCGCAGGTTCGAATCCTGCCTCGGGCATGGATGTGTGTGATGTCCTTAGGTTAGTTAGGTTTAAGTAGTTCTAAGTTCTAGGGGAGTGATGACCACAGATGTTAAGTCCCATAGTGCTCAGAGCCATTTGAACCATTTTTTTCGTTGTGTAGCAATTTTATTGGCCAGTAGTGTAATTAATTCATTCTCTTAGAAGGGACTCTTCTTGAAAATTGTTGCTCTGAAACTGTTTAGGGTCTCATTGCTGACTTGGTATAGTTTTTAATACAACTGTCTGTTCGTTTACCTCTTTGGTTTTGTTATAATTCAGTACTGAATATTTGTCTGGTACCTTATACGTCATATCTGCTGTTGCTCTATTCGTCATTGAGCACTATTACAACAAAGAATTTTAAGTATTTGGAGTTAGCTTTTTTAAATATAAAAAGGACATAGATGCGCAGTCTTCGAACTTGTAATATCATTAACTGTTTTACAATTGCTTGAATTCTTTTGGGCAAATTAGCCGTTTTTCGATTGTGATTACCTCCTTAAAAAATTCTAATTTGAGAGACGATGAATGATCGAGCCTGGGTGTTTGTCTTTTACAGTGAGTGCCAATCCTTGTGCTATTCCTGGGGTTTCGCAGTGTAAGAAGTGGGTATCTACTTGTGTGGAAATTTGGTTGTCTATTTTACGTCGACAAACAACTCCATTATTGTGCCGTTTGCAGAGGTGGATTTTTGTGACGTGTGGACATGTGCTGATGCTACGTCATTGTGCAGTCGAAGAGAATTTCGGCAACAAGAAAGTAAGAGGGAAGGCAAAAATTGAGAAAATGATAGGGCACATGGATTTCTCTTGAAAGCAGATAATAATTGAGCTAAGCATCGAATATGACGATAATACTCAGTTTTCTAATCAACACTTATTCTTCACATCAGTACTATCTTCATTTACTCTCCTCCGTGTTACCATTAATGTCACGTAACTGTTTTTATTTGTACTGTAGAAGCAGGACATGCGAGGGTCCTACTCATGTTCTGCCTCTTCGCTGTAGAAAACAGAGTTCTCTCACACTTTACTAACCCGATGTCTTCTGTAGGTATATCTGTCACAGCGAACATGGAGAGGTCAGGTCGCGAATTCCTAGTATTTGAAGTGAGGCTGTTAAGTAACTGATCAGATGGCTGAGGCTCGTAATTCTAGAAAATGTGACACGTTAAATATGGCACAATGACTCCTGTTCTGCCCACCAGTGAGATTATCCTCCTACTTAACTGGTGCAATTTCTCCCGGAATTGGTACTCACTGTACCAGCTGTTGTCATCCTCACATCTCGTCTCTTACGTTATGCCTCGTCTATTGTAATTACCAGTTAAACTATGAAGGGAATCTTGGGAAGAAACCTTCTGGCTCCAAAGCCAGAAATATCATACATCCCCTCTCTCTGGAGATTTAAAAGATAGGGTATTCCTCACAGACAACAGAGAATTCATTTTTATCATTGAATCCTATGAACATTAATGAAAATTGAAAATATATAACATACCATTTCCAGTTTAAACTTTCTCATCATAACTAACCGGCCGAAGAGGCCGAGCGGTTCTAGTCGCTTCAGTCGAACATTTCAGATGTGTTACGACCCGTGGCTGTACCCTTCATTCGATCCCTGCGAACCCTACATTTCAGCAGGATAATGCACGACCGCATGTTGCAGGTTCTATATGGGCCTTTCTGGATGCGGCACATTCTCCAGATCTCTCACCAATCGAAAACGTCTGGTCAATGGTGGCCGAGCAACTGTCTCGTCGCAATACGCCAGTCACTACTCTTGATGAACTGTGGTATCGTGTTGTAGCTGCATGATCAGCTGTACCTGTACACGCCATCCAAGCTCTGTTTGACTCAATGCCCAGGCGTATAAAGGCCGTTATTACGGCCAGAGGTGGTTGTTCTGGGTACTGATTTCTCAGGATCTATGCACCCAAATCGCGTGAAAATGTAATCACATGTCCGTTCTAGTATAATATATTTGTCCAATGAATACCCGTTTATCATCTGCATTTCTTCTTGGTGTAGCACTTTTAATGGCCAGTAGTGTATTTTCTTAAAAACAAATTGAATCAATTTATTGCCTACCAAGTCAGAATTTTGGTATCCATTAAATTGTGCACCAAAGAAATTCATTCAGTGAAAGCACTAAAAGAAACAAACCATATTTAATACCATTTCAAACATCGTTTAATTAAATCGAAAATTGAAAGTATAGCAAACTGCCATGACTTATAGTGAGAAAGGGTAGATAGTACACCCAAAATTTTATGGGTGTTGAGGCATCATCGAAAGGCACGAGACGGAAGCAGTCACAAAAAGAAATGCAAACAAGACTTTACCTCAGAATCAGACAGGGCACTGGCGAGTAATTAACCAATTTCTCCTCATTAACGACCTCAGTAAACACTCTATATGTAACACAGAACATTCACTAACGCTCTGCTCGCTACGGATGTCATCCCTGCTCCAGTGTCAGTTCACGTTACTACGCGTTTTCTGTGACTTTAAACTTGGACAGATAGCCCACAAAGAGGTTTAGAGGCCAGCACCTGTTAAACTTCAGCCTAAATGACGGAGCATTACGTGACGCTATCAGAACAGCATGAATCAATTGCTTACATTCACTTCACAAGTTCACAAGAAAAACTGACTGCGGCTGCAAAACACCGTAGTCTGAGACGAGCAGACGAGACGGGTTGCTGACGCAACTACATGGGTGAATTCTACAATTCGTTTTTTTCTACATGTCGTGAAACCTTAAAGGGTTCTAATTTAGTTTTACTTTGTTTTAGATGTCAAGATGATCCTGAATGATCGAAAGATTTGTCCTAATTAATAATCCGCAGCTGAGACTCAATAATAAATGAGAATTATCTTAAAAAGTCGACTGTTGGCGTAGCATGCTAAAAGACGACTCTGAACGTGCCTAATAACACATAGGTGATATAAAACCAACGATAAAAAGAAAACCATTGAGTTCTACTTCAGCAGTCTTAGAGAACAATACGAAAGTCCCAATATTACAAACGAGCACAAGCAACAGATAGGGAGAATTAAGCGAAACTCATTAAAATCAAAAGGAAACCGATTTTCTGAGGATAAAATTCAAAGCAAGATGCTTCGTACAAGCTGAGACGCTATCCATATATCACTTCATCAAACTTCTGGTGAATCGCAGACGTGTATTCCTAGACGATATGGAGGATCGGAGGATCGGAATATACTCACTCGCCAAAACCAGATGGTGAATGAAATCTGGCAGTATTGTGGGAAGTTCTGCTCCTTGAGTCACCGGTAAGGAGATGATAAATGAAGTCATCCGACAGTTACACAGAGAAATCACTTAAGATGACAATTGTGAATTTTCAGAGGGTTCTTGCGTGGACGAAGTAACTGAATTAAGCCAGCAGGAAATAAAGTTCCAGGACCGTACCGAAATCCCGATTCATCTTATCACAAATTGTGGGATATAACGGGGTCTACCTCTATAGACGTCGTAATTATCGGTCCCCTCCTGTCTGACGAGATGAAAGGGGGCAAAGTTGTTGTCTTACTAAAGAAGAGCGGACTGCAAAATTTCGGAAACCTGTGGTCTGTTACATTGCTAAAATTTGACATCAGAGTAATCGCCAGAGCTGTTGACAGGAGCATAGCACAATTGCTCGAAATAGAAGTCTAAAAACATCACGTTTGTACCACGAAAAAGATTATATTTGTCAGCCGCTTATGAAACTACGGACGTCATTTCATTGGCTTCTGCGGGCATTACAGACTACATCCCCTTTTTCAACTGTTTCAATAAATCCGTTATCATGTTAGCTATCAGTACATTATGAGAAAATGTAGAAAGAGGATGTGCAAGAGAGTGTCATATAAGTCATTTGGAATATGATCGCTGTCGTATCTGCTAGGGTACAAGTCGATCGACGGTTACGAAAATCTTTTAAGAGTCAGTGGGGTGTGCCAGAGGGCAGTCTGCTTTGTAAGATTTCCTTGTTGAAAATAGTCATCTCTACGACTTTCAAACGAAACTTTTGAACGATGTGTGTGTGTCATTAAAAACATAGACTACGCCTATTAGTAGTGACATTCAAGACTTGATAATTTCAAGATGAGCAGAGTGTATAACTCTAATGCTCCAGAGAACAATGTGGTAACGCAATCTAACAAGAAAATTAAATAGAAAATGATCACATAACACGTGCACGTTTATAAATTCTGAGCACCAAAAAGAAATGGGTGGGCGCGCATATCAGGTGAACAGAAAGGAAGACGGAGGACATGACCTGAGCCACTACGGTTCCACACACCAGAGGAAGAGCTTGCAGCGGAGTACAGTTCAGTGTCCCAGGGGCCTTCGGCAGACCTTTCTACGACTGGTTTCACTCGACTCGCAACGGACCAGTGCCCAGGAATTGTTTTCGATCGAGGAAAGAGCATTTCTCTGATTCTACATGCTTCTGCGTCATGTTTGCTGCGGACTTCCCTGAGAGATCAGTATCTGTTAGGCATCTGAAAGCATGTCCCTCTGCAGCCGAAATTGGCTGGCACTGCAGGACACCCAACAATACGTCGCTGGAAAATCTGTTACATTTTGTAAGGGTCAGCTGGGAATCCAAGTGCACTGTTTCCCACGAATGTATGTTAATAGAGGTTGATTAGCACGACAGATGTGACTTCAGAAAGAAATCAGGTGGACGCCTGTTCGGTGCCATCAGATGTGTTAGGACTAGATGAACAGATTTTTCCCTCCTAGGGAGGCTGAATGGTACACAGAGATATATGCGATTGGCGCATGAGAGCGGTACCGTTTTTGACTTGATTCTTTAGCGTTTTGAAACATACTTCAAATGGAATGTTTAGGGGACTTGAGTGGAGTGTGAGGGAGCTGTAATACTCGGAGCGGCCATGAAACAGAGCGAAATGTGGGAGAGCAGGTACAGACGGAGTCCACACAGAGGGATACCGACAATCTTTCTTTCCACGAACAATACGAGACTGGAATAGAAGGGAGAACCGATAGAGGTACTCAAAGTACACTCCACCACACACCGTCAGGTGGCTTGCGGAGTATGGATGTAGATGTTGATGTAGACCGAGAACGATGAGATTTCGATTCGGGCACAGGGCACGAAGGTGGATGAGAAGAGAGAGATTATGCTGCCTCTGCACGGTCAAAATACCGCGGCTCTTTAAATAATTCCCCAGTGAGCGAGCCAGACATAAAAATATTATCAAGAGGACATGTTTTTGATAAATAGGTGGAAATCGATTTTTCCTAGTTCCTTAAAACAAGATAACAACGGCAAATATTAAATACAAATAAATGCACTAATTTCATTATTACTACAAGGATTATTAAACTAAATTTAAAAACTTAATAAAATACCTATAATAATTATAAAATAAAATTTTAAAATAATGAGCTTCAAGGTAATAGTTAAGATAGCTCGCTTAAAACTCAATATTATATTTCAGAACATATAAATTATCGGATAATTACTCTAAAGCTTACCTCTTAAAGAATAAATAAGTTAATAATTGTGTTTAAAAATTAAGTATAAACGAATTAACTTTAAAAAACTAAGTTTTTCTTGAGAAACGGAAGTCTACCACCCGAGCCGATGTAGAGACGCGCTGGTCACCACATTCCAGAGATCTACATCCATAGAGTGAGTATTTTGCAGCATCTTTATTAGGAATTTTTAAAGTGCTCTTACAACAGCTGCAATCACTGTCTGACTTAAGCATATTACAGTAGCTTTACGATTAGCAGTTCACTGGCACTGTCAGACGGATTAGTTATTGACAGATCGCATTATTCATAGTTAAAGTCTGAGTTAGAGTCCGTTTTCCACGGTCCTTTCGAACTTTGTCACCGGTATATCAGTACTTACGTCGTTTTATTTAACAGAGACATGAAATTTAACACTGTGTAATGTAGATCGTAGTCACATATCACTGATGACTTTTGGAAATAAATGTGTTGTTGATACCATTGCGTTTAATATTAGAATAGTTTAACTGAGGGATGGTTCTGTATCGTAGAAATATTCGGATGCAGGTGTTCGTTAGAGGTCCCACATACCTGACCGCTAAGTGGGACATGTTGTAACATGAATAACAAGATGGCGCCTAGAAAATATGGCGCTATCAAATGACGTAATGCGAGAATAATAACGTTCGTGGTAAAAGGGGACCTGGATAAATTAATTACCATGCAGCATATTGTCACTAAAGGTAAACTGATAAGTTTCTATCCCCGTTGGTATATTTCAGACTACAGTTACAAGATTTAAAGTACAAGCAATATCATCTTCGTAACACATATTCATAGATAAATGTAAAAACATGTGTACTTCTGACGAATGTCTTTGAACTTACAAAGTCATGACGTAAAATAAAGTGTGCGGGAAGCAATAAACATTTTCTAATCAGTTATTTATTAGCAACCTATGAACTCCTATTCCACTGTGTGCAAGTACGTCACCCGATATCTATAATCGGAATAATGTTGACTATATAATACCACACTGAGCTCACCACGAAAACAAACTTCCGCCATAGCAAACATACTGTAATGATTTCACCCGATTCTTCATGTACTGTGGGATCTGCATAAAA
Source organism: Schistocerca cancellata (assembly GCF_023864275.1). NCBI lineage: Eukaryota > Metazoa > Arthropoda > Insecta > Orthoptera > Acrididae > Schistocerca > Schistocerca cancellata. Next base: position 431,043,643 of record NC_064633.1, read on the forward strand.
GCGTGGACTTCCACCAGACAATAACAGCCTTCCTCTCAACAACAGAACACAGCAAAGAGTCTCTTTGACTTGATCACAAAGAGTCAAGACAGAGAGTGTAAAATTAATGTATTGGCGTATTCCTTTCAAACGAGCGGAATCCCATAGCCCAACACGAAGAGCAAAACAGGCTTAATATTGTAACAGTGACAAAACGAAGAGGTTGCTACAAAGTTTGTACGATTGGTCGAAATGGATTAGGGGAGACGCTCACAGAGTGTAGCAGACATATTGCGATCCGCAGAAAACAAGGTGTAGTGTGAGGTAAATCAAGATACTGCGTAAACAGGTACGTTTCAGTTTATCAGAAATTTCTATGTCTGATAAAAGTCTCACCGTAAGCGCATATTCTGATGCCTTCGGTGTTCTCATAAGACCTAAAGACGTGAAGGGACCAGTGGAACAAGACACTGACAAACAAGGTGATTCAACTGCCGCTTCCGCTGGGTGTTATGCAACCCGCAATACCACGCACAACTTTTCATATTCTCTCGCTCATTACGCGCAAACTACAGCCCTACAGAAAAAATTAGCAAAACCTAGTTGGAGGAAATTTAACGTAGTTAATTTTTGTGCTAGGACAGGCCGTAGTTTTCGAAGTAATCAAGAAAATCGTGCTAAAGTGAGTTTCAAAGGCGTTTTCTTGAGTTTTTCGAAAACCTTGGCCTCCAGCGAGAAAGTATTCCAACACAAAATTAAACAACATAAAATTTCTTACAAAAAGGCCCTGTTAATTTTTTCTTTTCTGTAGTACTAACAGTCTGCGCGTAACGAGCGAGATACTATGAAAATCTCGCACATGAAGGCATTGAGGTTGCATAAGATCCAGCGTAAGGGGCTGCTGATTCATCCTGCATAGCGTTACGTCATGAGAATCACTCAGTGATCGAAAATGCAAGGTTTGTAAGCATCATGGGTTTCCACAACTAAGCGATATGTCTGTCAGCAAGAGTTGTGGAAAGCGCTCGGAGACCTCCTATGACACAGAGGCCCTCAAAAAATGGCAACCTGTCAGCTAAAATTGGCGTTTTGTAACAAAACAAAAAAAATGCAAAGGGTGATTATGTAGAACAGCTGGCACACCGAAAACTGTAAACATAATTTATAAAATTTGAATCAAAAACATTTATTTACCCTGCGAACTTTAGTATGCCATGCAGTTCTTTCCGAAAGAGAAATATGCAAGGCAACAGGACAATGCAGTCTCAAATTCGTGTTGAAGGGAAACTTATTCAAGCTGTCGTATAATACGTTAGCCAAATCGAAGGAGTCTGGTGGGCTCGAACTTGTGCACATCAACAGAAAAGCTACGGCGTTGTTGCTAAAGAGAATAATAACACTACTAACGAAACTTTAGGCAATATTACTACACAAGTTTTCTTACCATGTGCCCTGCAGTATGCATCCCAAGATCGAAATAAATAAGAAATTGACTACAATTGAAAACGTATTAGGGAATTTTGCTTCTAAGGCAGTTAAATAGATTGTCGCAGATTAAGGACAACAATAGATTTTCAACGTGAATGGCACAACACGGAAAGAGCCAACGATACACAATGCAAGCAATTAGCCACCGACTGGGTGATTGTGTGCACAAGCATTACCCTTGAAATGTACACATGTGACGTTAAAACGATGTTCTGCCGGGTTGTTAACAATGTAACTGTAAAAATCGACAAGTTCCACAGAGTATGAGATAGTGATACACATAAATAGCTGTCATGTTAAATAGTTTATTTTCCTCTTGAACGTTCCATTTTCAGTGGTGGTTTGCGCCACTGGAGCTGGATCAGCAATAGACTTGACATGCTGCCAAGGAACTCAGACATTCACTACATGGCAAACATACTTCTTAAATCACACACTGAGGTGACGAAGGTTATAGGATATGGGATAGTACAGCGACTCGACGTACTATGAACTCAACTCTTTGAAAGTTCCCTGCAAATATACTGGCTGAAAATTACTTACAAGTTAGTAGCGCCCTCCATAGGTAACGTTGGAATTCCACATGGTGTTGGCCCACCCTTATCCTTGAGCACAGCTTCCATTATGGCAGGCACACGTTCAGTCAGGTGCCGGTAGGTTTCTTGGGAAATGACAGCCCATTCTTCACGGAGCGCTGGTCGGTCGTTGAGACCTGGCACAAAGTTGGCATTCCAAGTCATCCGAAAGGTGTTCTATAGGACTCAGGTCAGGACTCCGTGCAGGCCAGTGAGGTTATTGTCGTGTAACACTCAGCCACATTCCATGCATTATGAACTAGATCGTGTTTAAAGATGCAATCGCCATCCCCGACTTGCTCTTCAACAGTGAGAAGCAAGAAGGTGCTTAAAACATCAGTGTAGGTGTGTGCTGTAGTAGTGCCAAGCACAACACCAAGGGATGCAAGCTCCGTCCATGAAAAGTACGTCCACACTATAAAACCACCGCTTCCGAATTTTATTGTTGGCACTACAAACGCTGGCAGATGATGCTCACCACGCTTACGTCATACCCACATCGTACCATCGGTTCGCCACACTGTGTACCACAGTTCGTCACTCCACACAACGTTTTTCCAATTTTCAATCGTCCAATGTTTACGCTGCTTAGACGAAGCGAGAAATCGTTTGGCACTTACTGGTGTTCAAAATGGTTCAAATGGCTCTGAGCACTATGGGACTTCACTGCTGTGGTCATCAGTCCCCTATAACTTAGAGCTACTTAAACCGAACTAACCTAAGGACATCACACACGTCCATGCCCGAGGCAGGATTCGAACCAGCGACCGTAGCGGTCGCGCGGTTCCAGACTGTAGCGCCTAGAACCGCTCGGCCACTCCGGCCGGCTCTGACGAAGCGAGAAATCGTTTGGCACTTACTGGTGTTCAAAATGGTTCAAATGGCTCTGAGCACTATGGGACTTCACTGCTGTGGTCATCAGTCCCCTATAACTTAGAGCTACTTAAACCGAACTAACCTAAGGACATCACACACGTCCATGCCCGAGGCAGGATTCGAACCAGCGACCGTAGCGGTCGCGCGGTTCCAGACTGTAGCGCCTAGAACCGCTCGGCCACTCCGGCCGGCTCTTACTGGTGTAATGAGTGGCTTATGTGCAGCCGCTCGACCACGAAATCCACGTTTTCTCTCTTTCCACCTAACTGTCATAGTAATTGCAGTGAATGCTGATGCAGTTTGAAATTTCTGTGTGATGGTGTGGATAGAAAGCTGCCTATTACACATTACGACTCTCTTCAATTGGCGGCGGTCTGTGTCAGTCAACAGACGAGGTCGGGCTGTACGCTTTAGTGCTATACGTGTCTCTTCACGTTGCCACCCCACTATCACATTGGAAACAGTAGACCAACGGATGTTTAAGAGTGTGGAAATCCTACCTACAGACGTATGACACAAGTAACACCCAATCACCTGACCACATTGAAAGTCCGTGAGTTCTGCGGATCGCCCAACTCTGGTCTCTCACAATCTCTGACTACTGAGCTCTCCGATATGGAGTACCTTCCAGCAGGTGGCAGCACAATGCATATAATACGAAAAACACATGTTTTTGGGGGTGTCCGGATACTTTGGATAACGTAGTGTATATTGAGCCAAGCTGCCTGTGTAACCTCCATAATGGCGTAAGTATTGTAGGTGTAGGATTTTTTTGCGCGAATGAACCTATCGATTATGTCACATGAATGTTCGATAGGATTCATGTCTGGTGATCTGGGTGCTGAGGTCATTTGCTCGATCTGTTGATAATGTTCTTCAAACCAACTGCGAACAATTACGGCTCGGTGACAAGGTACATAGATTTTTGGAAATATGAAGTACATGAATGACTGAAAATGGTCTCCAAATAGCCGAGTATAGCTACTTTCACTCAATGATCGGTTAATTAGGGCCGGAGAACATAGTCCATTCCATGTAAACACGGTCCACACTATAATGTAACGACCTCTAGCTTGCACATTGCCCTGTTGACAATTTAGGTCCATAGCTTCGCGAGGTCTGCGCCACAGTCGAATCCTGCAATCAAATTTTACCAACTGAAATCGGACTCATCTGAGCAAGCTACGGTTTTCCAGTCGCCTAGGAACCAGTCCATATGGTCACGAGCCCAGGAGAGGAGCTGTAGGCGATGTAGTGCTGTTAGTATTGACACACGCTTCGGGCGTCTGCTACGATAGCCCATTAACACAAAATTTTGCCACACTGCCGTAACGGACATATTCACCGTAGATCCGTTACTCATTTCCGTGGTTATTTCACGCAGTGTTGGTTATTTGTTAACGTTGACAATTCTACGCAAACACCATTGATCTCAGTCATTCGGTGAAAGCCGTCGGCCACTGAATTGTCCGTGGTGAGACGCTCTCTTGAAACTGTGGATTTCTGAATGTAGACTCCCCTAACGATTTCCTAAATGTAATGTTGGTTGGTTGGTTGGTCGTTTGGGGAAGGAGACCAGACAGCGTGGTCATCGGTCTCATCGGATTAAGGAAGGATGGGGAAGGAAGTCGGCCGTGCCCTTTCAGAGGACCCATCCCGGCATTTGCTTGGAGTGATTTAGGGAAATCACGGAAAACCTAAATCAGGATGGCCGGACGCGGTATTGAACCGTCGTCCTCCCGAATGCGAGTCCAGTGTCTAACCACTGCGACACCTCGCTCGGTAAAATGTAATGTCCCATGCTTTTAGCTGATATTACCGTTCCACGTTCAAAACTCTGGAAATTCCTGTCGTGCGGCTATGATCATAGCTGAAACCGTTTGACGTGAATCGCCTGTGTACATATGACATCTCCGCCCATTCATTGCCGTATTATACCTTGTTTATGCGCTACTATCGCCATCTGTGTACGTGCATATTGCTATCTCCAGACCTTTGTCACCTCAGCGTTATTTGGTAACTGGGTAATTATATGAGTTACACAATTAACTACAAATGGATGACAATTTTATGAACTTCAGTAGCTAAGTGGAAATGTTGTACTAGTAAAAAAAAAACAGTTTGTAACTTAACGAAAAATTATTTCCCAAGATTTTGGACATTTTAAATATTTGGAATAGGATAATTCATAGAAGAACGGAACCAAGGAAGGACAGAGCCTATTTTAAAAGAAGAAATTTAAGTTAGAAAACCATAGAAATGTCAATGCTCCAAAACGTTGTTGTTTGACATACGGTTTTACTTACATTCATACTCTGATAAAATTAAACTCATTAAGATATGTTATAAAAACACATCATAAAATGCAAATATAAGAGGATCAGTATACAGTTCAGTTTGAATACCAACGTTTGAATAGCATCTATTTAGAAGAGAAATTAATTGCTTAAGAAGAAAGACAAATCAAAAATATCTCATTCAGAAAATATGAACTTTGGAAAAAGTGTGTAGTATAATACACTTACTGATTTGAAGAATATTACGCGAATTACTGTAGAGTATTTACTGTCCAAAGAAAGTCTTTTATCTTTGACTTTTGAAGTTGATTATATTTACTAAGGCACTTTTATTAGTTGATACGAGTATGTGCTACTTGGTAGATTCAAAGTAATCAATACAATGATTCTAGAATCTTCATTGTGTTTAATCCATACTTCCGGACTATTTCTTGCGCAATGTACAGGCTGTATATATATGGTACTTCAGTAGCACAATGCATACATTCATACTCCTGTCCATGTCCCTCTGTACGCACTGCTTAACAGCGATGCATTTCGTTTAGTTACGATTATGGCAACTGAAGCTAACCGATGCTGGGAAAAGTACTGGTGAGTGACGGCAAGAGTCTCTGAAAGCAAAACAAAAAATCATGGAAAGCTTTTATCAGCGTGTCGACGCATTGCATTGACATTCCAAGAAATGGTTAACTGAAAAATGATGAAACCTGTTCTGGTGTGTTTCATAAATTTTACTGTCACGGTTGTTGTTGTGTTACCTTCTTGCAGAGGTTTTCGCGCAGTGTGTGCGGGATGGGGTAGTCTGCATCCGCTTTCAGGATATGGAGTCTCCACTGTAATGACAGAGACCAAAATGACGCCAGCAATCTTTCTTCTTCGGTGCCAGGGCGTAACACAAAGAAAGCCGCGGCACGCTCGGCTTCTCTTAGCGGAGCTCTCGCGTCTTCCTTCGGAGCGGATAGCCCGCGCCTAATCAGAGAGGCAGCGCGGATTCTTTCTCCCGCGAAAAATTTCTTCCGCGGCCCAACCTGTCATCCTGCCGGAGATGGGCGGCTGGCTCGGTGTGGAAATCAGAAATAAGTAATGCGTTCGCGGCCGTGTATCGCTACTTCGACCCGCGTCGGCGGTTAAGTAATTCGCTCGTTCGGAATTCATCCATCACCAGCGCCGCCGGTAGCGCGCCCTCGCGACTGATTGGTCCGGGCTGTCGAGAGCGTCGGGACGGGAAAGGGGGGAGGGAGGAGGCGGGGGGGAGGTGCGAGCGTTAGGAGATGGCGGGCTCCATCCATCATCCGCAGCCTGCAAGGACAGACCGCCGCCCTGAGCTCAATGCGAACTTGACGAGGGACTGGGGAGCCAGCTACCGCCGGCACCCCCAGCAGCTCAATCTGTTCTCCTCAGGTGTGGAACACACACGGGCGTAACCTAGGGGCGATGACCAATAAACTAAAATAAAGGGAACCATTTTATAACCAGTATGAAGCTGTCACACAAATAAACATAACAATTGCCTTCAAGAAATGCATATTAATAAGTGCTACCACAAAAATAAACATGTTGTCTGCCTTCAACAATTGCGTATTAATAAGTTATGGTCACTCACAACTGCAAACTCGCATCAGTAGTTTCGTTATGATGTAGGTTATTGAATAAGTAAGCTACTGTATGCGCAATAATACACTCCTGGAAATTGAAATAAGAACACCGTGAATTCATTGTCCCAGGAAGGGGAAACTTTATTGACACATTCCTGGGGTCAGATACATCACATTATCACACTGACAGAACCACAGGCACATAGACACAGGCAACAGAGCATGCACAATGTCGGCACTAGTACAGTGTATATCCACCTTTCGTAGCAATGCAGGCTGCTATTCTCCCATGGAGACGATCGTAGAGATGCTGGATGTAGTCCTGTGGAACGGCTTGCCATGCCATTTCCACCTGGCGCCTCAGTTGGACCAGCGTTCGTACTGGACGTGCAGACCGCGTGAGACGACGCTTCATCCAGTCCCAAACATGCTCAATGGGGGACAGATCCGGAGATCTTGCTGGCCAGGGTAGTTGACTTACACCTTCTAGAGCACGTTGGGTGGCACGGGATACATGCGGACGTGCATTATCCTGTTGGAACAGCAAGTTCCCTTGCCGGTCTAGGAATGGTAGAACGATGGGTTCGATGACGGTTTGGATGTACCGTGCACTATTCAGTGTCCCCTCGACGATCACCAGTGGTGTACGGCCAGTGTAGGAGATCGCTCCCCACACCATGATGCCGGGTGTTGGCCCTGTGTGCCTCGGTCGTATGCAGTCCTGATTGTGGCGCTCACCTGCACGGCGCCAAACACGCATACGACCATCATTGGCACCAAGGAAGAAGCGACTCTCATCGCTGAAGACGACACGTCTCCATTCGTCCCTCATTCACGCCTGTCGCGACACCACTGGAGGCGGGCTGCACGATGTTGGGGCGTGAGCGGAAGACGGCCTAACGGTGTGCGGGACCGTAGCCCAGCTTCATGGAGACGGTTGCGAATGGTCCTCGCCGATACCCCAGGAGCAACAGTGTCCCTAATCTGCTGGGAAGTGGCGGTGCGTTCCCCTACGGCACTGCGTAGGATCCTACGGTCTTGGCGGGCATCCGTGCGTCGCTGCGGTCCGGTCCCAGGTCGACGGGCACGTGCACCTTCCGCCGACCACTGGCGACAACACCGATGTACTGTGGAGACCTCACGCCCCACGTGTTGAGCAATTCGGCGGTACGTCCACCCGGCCTCCCGCATGCCCACTATACGCCCTCGCTCAAAGTCCGTCAACCGCACATACGGCTCACGTCCACGCTGTCGCGGCATGCTACCAGTGTTAAAGACTGCGATGGAGCTCCGTATGCCACGGCAAACTGGCTGACACTGACGGCGGCGGTGCACAAATGCTGCGCAGCTAGCGCCATTCGACGGCCAACACCGCGGTTCCTGGTGTGTCCGCTGTGCCGTGCGTGTGATAATTGCTTGTACAGCCCTCTCGCAGTGTCCGGAGCAAGTATGGTGGGTCTGACACACCGGTGTCAATGTGTTCTTTTTTCCATTTCCAGGAGTGTATTAGGTGCCCTCATGTGTCTGATCGGTAATCACAGCTCGTGATGTGATCTCCATTCCCCTTTCACCCCTTGCCCAAGCTGTTACGGCGCACGATGCATCGGCATACACAGCATCGCTGCTAAGCAGTGCGTACAGAGGGACATGGACAGGAGTATGAATGTAGGCATTGTGCTACTGAAGTACCATATATATATACAGCCTGTACATCGCGCAAGAAATAGTCCGGAAGTATGGATTAAACACAATGAAGATTCTAGAATCATTGTATTGATTACTTTGAATGTACCAAGTAGCACATACTCGCATCAACTAATAAAAGTTCCTTCGTAAATATAATCAACTTCAAAAGTCAAAGATAAAACACTTTATTTGGAGAGTAAATACTCTACAGTAATTCGCGTAATATTCTTCAAATCAGTAAGTGTATTATACTACACACTTTCTAAAGTAACACATGTTCTCCCTCACGGTTCAAGCTATCGCCAGACCTAATGTCACCGAAACAGACGATTTTACATACACTTCGCCTGTATCTCCAGCGAATGTCTCCCTGCAGTTTCATTTTTACTCAGCCCAACGTTTTTTTGACATCATGTATCCTGAACTTCGTGTCTTCCAATGACATAATTTAGTATGTACATTCAGTGATATATGTGAACATTATTTGCTAAATGTGTTGTAAATATAGTCAGTAGTAAAGAAGTAATAAATTAAACCACTGTTTTACTGCCAGAGCAGCGAAACTGTAGTAAGTGAACATTTTTTCCTTTCATCCTTTTGTGGGAGTTATATTAAAGGACCATCTTTTCCAAACACCGTAATCGTGTTCTGCAACGGTATAAAAGTTTAATATTTAACTCAAAGGCACCCACAAGTTTCCTCTGTAATGTTTGCAGAACCGGGGTACCTAACGACGTCACCCTACAGGTCGCCGACGCTTCAAACAGCAAGCTGTCGACACTTACGAAAAGAAGGCCAGAGCTCGTTTCATGTGACTTTTGATATGGGTGAATTATGTCATATTGGCACCAAATTTCACCACAATTCAGCCCAACACCACCATGCACATGTCATACCATGGAAAGGTAGTCACATCCACTCTTATCCCAATTTCACCCCTTGTTTCCATGCATCTGCGATGCAGGTCAGAACGGTGACTTCCCCGCGTTCGAATCACGCGTAAAAAGCTGCGCTATTTCAACGCTGAGTGTCGCTGTTCTGACCTCCATCGGAGACGTCAAAAGAAGGAAAGGGTGAAAGGTGGGTGAGAGGGATTATGCCGACTTTCCTACCGTCTGCGGTGCAGTTGGGTAGAATTGTGGAGAAATTTGGTGCGAACGGCTTTATTATCCACCTTACACAAGACATGAACTTCAGAGGTCTGGCCATTTTTGTGCATGTGTGTACGCCTTGCTGGTTGGTCGTCGAGCCCGGGCATAAGGTAGCAGAGTGCCGTGGTTAAAGGGGAATTGTGTTGGCATATTTGGGCCAAATGTCAAATTTATGCATCCTAATAGAAGGCAATTAACGGGGTTTCGAAAAACAAATCATTTAATTCTGTGGCACAGTGTACATATACTGTTGCACATTGTACCGTACACTTATTATCAAAATACTATTATATTTGATGTCCAGCGAGAGTTGTTATTAGACTGAGCATTGTTTGCTGCGGATGGTGCTGGATGTTATCTTCGACTTGCTTCAGGGAAGTGTGCTGGAACCTTTGCTTTTCATGTGGTTTGTTAATTACCTTGCCGACAGTATAATACTAACCAAGGCTATTCACAGATGATATTGTTATGTATAAAGAAGTATTGTCTGAAGAAAACTAAAAAAATACTGATTGAGATCTTGATAAGATTTCGAACTGTCGTAAAAACTGTGAACTTGTTTTAAAAGTTAAGAAATGTAAAATTTTGCACTTCACCGAAGTATCCCATGACTAAAACTTCATGAAATTACGCTTTTGGTCAGTCTGCTCAATAACTGAAACACTGTTTGTGAGGAAATGAAAGGCAAGGATGACATAGGGTCAGTCGTAGATAAAGCAGGTGGACTGCTTGGGTTCATTGGTACAATACCAGGGAAACGCAGTCAGACCACAGACGAGATTAGAAACAAAGTACTCATGCGACGCATCCTATAATAATGCTCAAGTTTTTAAAAGCAGTCTGCCAGTTTTTACTTAAAGTAATCTGGGAGGTGTCGGCATATATTCTACCAGTTATAATTGACTACGTAGACACTGCCTAAATAAACCCTCTTTTCTGATGTAGTATAGACTTTCAGCTTTCCCTGGTCTAGTGAGGAGAGGTGGTGTGGGGAGGCTGGTTATTCACTTACTGCTCACAGATAATTCTTGTTTAGTGTTCTTGTAATGCCGTCTGCTCATTGCAGCGTAAATTCTTAAGGCCTAAATATAGAGTGCATAATGGAAGGATGCCACAGATATGGTATGAACACACAGATATGAAATACGTTCTCCAGGTCTGTTTTAGGCAGCGTGAGAATTTTCCGACAAAATATTACTTTATCTCTTAAACAAGCCCAGAGGAGTTCATAGCACATGAAAGTTCTTGGAAGTCAATTGCCACCATAAAATAATTTATTACAATTCCATAATTTCCACACAAAGTACATGATAAATTACTGAAACAATACTGAATGAAAAACGTCCCTAAACATAAATAATAAGTACACTCAACCAAGACTTAGTGGGAGTGCAGGCATGCTCCACATATGTAAACAAATGTGCTATTCAGGACTGTATTTGTATCACATAACAAGCATCTGTGAATAACATGTACATGGATATGATATTTTGGACAAGGTGCTGTGTGTTTCTAAATATTTGTTCACTGCCAAAGGTTTACAATGTGCTGTATTTTATACACTTGAAATCTTGTGCATGAGGTTCAGCATAAAATGAACACGTTTTACAACAAATTTGTTTATGACTGGAAGATAACAGCTAAGACTGTTGAAGCCAATTGTCGTGAATAAAATGTTTTGTGTAATCATGGCTTTTGAATGTTTTTAACAATTTAAAGTAATATTTTTCCACCATTTCTTTTCAATGTAGCAACATACATAATTTGATATTCTCATTATTACAACAACAAACATAAGATTTTTTAATTGTAATCATCTTTATCTTTGTCTTTTAATTTATTTTTTAATTCATCTACATTTTCTTTAAGACTGTGTTCAACATAATTTCTAAGTGATTGTAAGATCTTCATGTGTAGCCCAGTTCACGATTACTTTGGTTTCTTTTTTCTCGATTTTAAAATATTACCGGTATGAATGTCATTGTTGATGGAAAGGTGCTTTTCTCATTGCCTTTAAACAGTGTCTGGCAGACACCATTACAATTTCTAATGATTTACAGTCATCTATGCCAAAATATTTTCTGTTGGCTTGCTTTGCGTTTTCATGTTGTGATATATTAGCAACATCTGTATCTTTCAACTGTAGGTTGTTTTCTTTTTGATCAATTATCATGTACACCTGCATGCTATTGCAGGTAGTTCATGGTTAACTATATTTATAATTGGCTTCATTTCTATAGAAAAATAATTATAGTAACTTATTATTAATGTTTTAATATTAATTGATGGCAGCACTTTTGTAGGTATCTATCTTTTAAACATCTTATTTCTTCTTCCTAACAAGATAAAATTGGTGAGTATAGGTCAGAATCATTGATAAATATTGATTGTGGTAGATTATAAGATAGTGCCTCCACAATGGGTATCTAAAAATACTTTCACTTTTCAGTTTATCTTTGGTTACATGTTTCTGTGTTGCTTTGTCAGTCTCTTTATATTGCAGTATTTTAGGCACATCTTTTTCCTTAAAACAATGTTCTTTGATTTCATCCATAATCATAAACACTTACTTATTATTATATCCAAGCTGATTGTTAATTATATCTGTAATCATCTCCATTTACTAGAAAAAAGTTTTGTACAAATTATTTTTCATGAATGTCAATCCCCCATCAGAATATCATAAAGAAAGATTAAGCAAAAATTTTAAATAATAATGCTATAAAACAGAACATTTCGATTATAAGTAAATGAAGATGCTACTGTTATAGTTATTTCTGAAAATAATAGTTGAAAGTGATAAGACTGAAGTAATAAAGTCTTTAAATGATTTTCCTTATCTCAATAAACCGGACAATACAATACTCATGTGAATGATGTTGTGTTTAGACAGGTTCTAAGCCTGTTTCAATTGACATACAGTCTTGAGATAAATGGAGAGGTAAATTGCCGGATTTAAAATTATATAAATGTGCCTAGATGAGGACTAAGAGATGCATTTGAATGTTATAATACCAGAATGTATTAATTCAATAAGAAAAATATAAAATAGCAGTATAATGTTGTAAATAAAAGGTGTTGAAACAGCAAATGCAGCAAAAATATGTGATATACAGTTTGACCATGATAGTAATAATCACATTAATTTAATAACAAAAAAGACAAAAATAATTCGATGAAAATATACAATGTTCAAAAAAATTTGGTGTAAAAGGTAATGTATTTCCAGCTGCAAATATTAATCCAGTAGAAATATGTGTGAATGATGTTGTGATCTACAAACGAAATAAAATTATTTGAAGTATTATTTTATGCATTAGGTTTAAACCTACCCAGATGTTTATTGATCAATAATGTATCCTGAATTCAGATAGAATTTAAAATTACCTCAAGAAAAACTAATGCTATTCAAAATTTTTATGGTAAAATATAAGTAATAACAATGAAACCAAATACACTAATAACTACACCACTTTTAACATCTACAAGAATTAAACCAGTTTAACCATTATGTCAAAATAAGAATACTGATTACTTAATATTTGTGAATTGATTTTTATAGAATTTTTATAAAAATAGGTGTGGATAGTTGATAATGATACAGTATCAAAATTAATAATATATTTGTTAACATTTTTACCACAAAATTCACAAACCATAAATAGTGTATATTAGATGCCAAGTGATTAAATTGTAATATTTCTTGGAAAGATAGATCTGAAGCATTTACAAACGATACAATTAACTCCAGGGTATCCAACACCACTATCTACTACAGAATTACATCAACACTTCGTATTAAATGATGTAATCAACATATCTTCAGGAAGAGCATTTATATTCTTTAATGATTTTTCTGTGCAGAGTCACATGAGTGTCATTTTAAAATAAAGTATGTGGTAGTACAAGTACACAATATTCATGATTATCTGCGGGTAAAAATTCTGCATTTAGGTTCATTGATGGGTGTATATAGCAATTGACCTGCTATGTTTTATCTCTGCTACCTTAAGCTCAACAGTCAAGTCGCAAGTCCCTATGCCATGTCTTTTTTAGCGCCACTGGAGATACGCCATTACATGGGTTAGGCATTCAGGTACGTGGGTTGAACTTAAATAGTTGGAACTATTTATTCACAAACGATACACAAGAGTTACATATTTGCACCTGTTACTGTTATTCAGAGTAGCCACCAGCGTTATGTAGAACTTGTTGCCAGCGATGTGGAAGGAGTAGTATACCGTTAGCAGAGCCTGTTCTGTTGATGGTATGAATGGAGCGGTCTACTGCCTGTCGAATCTCTGGAACAGTTCTGAAGGTAATGCCACGAATGGTTCATTCATATTCGGAATCAAATCAAGGTAACAATGACTTAAGTCCGGATAGTATGGTGGATGGTGCAGTACTACTCAGCCCCATCGACCGAACAGAGAAGCCATAGCTTGCGCTCTATGCGCCCACCCTTTGTCGTGCAAAATGATGGGCGGGTTGCGCAGAAAGTGTCGCCGCTTCTTTCACAAAGCTGCTCGCAGGTGATGCTCCAGAAACGGACAGTAATATTGTGCATTGACGGCCTGCCGTGGAGGAACATAATGCGTTAGGATAATACAATCACACTTGTACCCGAGAATCACCTTAACTTTTACCATACTGGGGCTCTGACGCACTTCCACGGTGACCCACAATGACGGCATTCGTTGGATTGTCATTTCAGTTTTGGCTCGTACGATGTGGCCCATGTCTCAACCAGTGTTACGATACAGCGTTAGAAACACTCTCCTCCGCGCTCATAGCGCTCAAAGTGCGTCTAAGCAGCAATCGTAACGCATCCATTTCTGCATATCCCTCAACTCACACGGAACACATCGTGATGCAATTTTTCGCTTGCCCAGGCGTGCCTTCAGGATTCAAAGCACAGTCGTATGCACTAATCCAGTTTCGTGGGCGAGCTCATGAATCGTAGGGCATCGATCACTGTCCACTAACGCGGCTAGAGCATGCACATCTTCTTCAGAGACGCTAGGACGACCTGCCCGGTGCACGTCTGCCACAGTTTGCCGAACTTCGTTTAAGGCTTTTACCACTGTTCTGTACGGCAACGCCAGTTCCCCGCACGCCTCTTGAAGACCTTGATGAAACTGTCGCGCTGTGCGATCTCTTGCACATTCAGTCTTGATCCAAATCCGTTGTTCCTGTTTCGAATACATAGTGACACCATTACGTTGGTCCACTCGCTCACAAGTGACTGAGTTTCCCTCGATTGTGCGCAAGCCGGTGACGTGCGCACGCTCGGTGCCTATTTGAGTTAAGAAGAAGACATAAAAATAGTTTTTGCTTTATCGCAGAGATGCAACCGTATGTTAATTATACGAACATCTGTCTTGTTGTAGTATGTTAATGTAGGATATTAAACATGGTCTGAACGATGAATCGGAGCTAATACTCAGGCAAATGACTCTATTAAATTCTTCTGCGAAAGATGTTAATTTTTCTGAAACTAATGCTCAGTTAATGCCACCATTTTTATGTGCATTGTTCGGATTTTATGAGCGAATCGTCTCAAACTTTGCACTAAGGTAAATAAATGGATAAGCTGAAAACGAAATTTTTTTGTGCAATGAACTTTATCAATTGTCGAGATACGATGGTTTAAATTGGAGCTAATTGTAGCACGTGAAATGCATTCTTACGTCAATTGCATGCTCGGAAACGTTTTAAAGAGATTTAAATAGTTTAAAAAAATCCATTCTTACGATTATATTGAATACTTGCTTTCAAATACTTAGCTTCGTTTCGATTTCACGTGCAGGAAGAGGTTTCATGTGAGTTTTTTTATAGATCCCACTTCTATATTCCAAACCTATGGGGATCCGTCAAAATTTTGTAAGGACGTAGATAAATTTATGTAACTAATGACCGTCGTGTTGTCTCGTTTGTTTTATCGGCTACCACGATATAAGGAACATGGACTGAAAGATTATATAAAAAAAAACCTACACCTTATCAGTCACCGAGCGAGTCAACAAAAGTATACATCAGTTGTCAAGTTATGGGAGTCTAATGTCATAATTGTGGCAGAATAATAGTTGGGAAACAAAAAAAAAGAAAGGTCATATAATACCACAAAAAAGCGACCATGTACTGTTAGGGATGTAAAGGAAGGGAACTAGCTTTTCGACTTACCTGGCAACTTCAAAGATATTAGTTACCTATACTTTGTTGTCATTGAGAATAAAGTAAAAACATTCACAAATAGGTATATATTATTATTGTTAACATGTGCACACACATAATACGTAATGTGTATCTTACAGTGCAATCAGTATAGGTAAATAAGCGAGAGAACGAGACCTTCGCAGGTAGCGCAGACTCCGAAAAGACGAATTTTGTGTAAGTAGTGTTATCGTAGTAATATGAAGTATGACACTATTTTCTTCAAATGTGCTTTCTAGAAGAGAGATTGATCTTTATATCAGCCATAAATAAGTAAACAAATTCACAGTTATTTTACTATTAATATATCAGCAACGTCTCGTTAATACAGAATGAATTAATTTTGAACTAAATAGTATGAAGATATAGCTCTCGTTAATCATAAGGGTATGCTGACTATTTTTTTGCGTTTTCTGTTTTCTTTGTTTCTTTTTAGATAGCGTTAATACTATAAAACGGAAGTTAGTAGGTTTATACAGGTAGATTCTGTTTTCAGTTACTGAAAAGAAGTCCACTGCACAATCTATTTCATTACAGTAAAGTGAATTGTTACGTAAGACAAGCTCTGCTTTCATAGTTCCCAGATACAATATATTTTCATGAGGAGGTCAGTGTGATGCTCCATAAACTACATTTCAGAGACATTTCCGAGTTTTCATTACGACTTTAATGGCCGCCTGTCAGCGAAATGGACTATCGTATTTTTAAAGATGTAAATATTTTCTGTGTCGCATTTATAGACATGGCAGTTACTGAAGATAAAGAATGGACTGTTCCAGTGTTCTATGGTCTTCAAACGTTCGTTGAGTAATGGCCAATAAATCCTTTGGCGAGAAAATGTGATGAAGCCAGTTCTTATATAGAGTAGCATAACTAGTTTTGCGAGCTCTGTGATACTCAACACAGTAATCATTGAGTATTTTACTCCTTTTTAGACGCCACTGGAGTGGAAAGCCCTCAATGCACACTGTGTGATCTAAACTATCCAGGCAGCCACATCTAAAGCGAAACTGACAACCAGATGACAGTCGAGGTGGACCCTCAAGTATTAAGGATGGCGGAGAATTCTGTGTTGTCTGTAAAGTGTCACCAGAATAGGGCGGTCACGAGAGCTCAGTGACTTTGATCGTCGACAGGGCACCGGATGTCCCCTCAGTAAGGTGCTCATCATGGACATTTCTGCCCTTCTAAAGCTGCCCATATCGATTGTTGGTGGGGTGGTCGTGAAGCAGAAATGCGAAGAACACTCACGGGTAACCGAAGACCATGCTGACCTAACGTATGCTACTGACAGGCAGAGACTGCGGAGGGTGGTTGTAATAAGTCGCATGAAGTCAGTAGAAGGAATCGCTCGTGAAATCCATACTGCTGCCAGCAGCACAAGTGGTGCAATGACTGTGCTTAGCAAGTTGAAATGAATGGGATACAACGGGTGAGCATACCATCGTAAACCAAACATTTTTGTAGTTAAACCACAATTGCAATGGTGTAAAGAGCTAAGCCACTGGAATGTGAATAACTGCAAAGCAGTGATTTCGAGCAATGGTTCAAGCTGTTCCTTGTGGAAATCCGATGGAAGAACTAGGATTCAAATGGTTCACATGGCTCTGAGCACTATGGGACTTAACATCTGAGGTCATCAGTCCCCTAGACTTAGAACTACTTAAACCTAACTAACCTAAGGATATCACACACTTCCACACCTGGGGCAGGATTCGAACCTGCGACCAGAGCAGCAGCGCGGTTCCGGAATGAAGTGCCTAGAACCGCTCGGCCACAGCAGCCGGCTCCCCGCTGTCGACGGGACGTTAAACGCTAGTGGTGTTAAGCACTAGTCTCCTCCCGCTCTTCCTCTTCGTCTTTCCGGACACTGCCTAAAATGACGCGCATATTCTTTCCAGACACAGCTCATTAAAAACAAATTTTGTCACGCCGGCATTACCTGAACAAACAACCCGTATTATGACTTTTAGTGTTTGGTGCTCACAGTAGCTCCTCAAAGTATAGCCAGTCTCACCATTTCGGACGACCTTGCCCCATGAGTTTGCATGCTTTCTGAAAATTCGGCAGAGGGCTGTTTTCATCACCAGCTTTTATGACGTTCAGTGTCCGCTCGCTCGCTCACGGCTAAGTGCAAGATACTTTCGTGGAGACTAGTTATTTAGGTAAACATGCAACTGAATATAGGAAATAGTAATATACGTTAGTCAAGTACTAGTAATCGGCGGCACTAACACATACTCCATTTATCGGTGATGATTAATTATTCCAATCGTATTTGTCATTTTATTATTTATATTGTTTATCGGACAGTTTGGAAAAATGGTCGTGTAACATCGGCCCTTCCTACTCCCTGTAAATTTATGCAGACACAGTTGCACTCATAACTACTTATGGCCTAAGTGCAAGAAAGAAATTTGTCCTA
Organism: Schistocerca cancellata; assembly: GCF_023864275.1. Classification (NCBI taxonomy): domain Eukaryota; kingdom Metazoa; phylum Arthropoda; class Insecta; order Orthoptera; family Acrididae; genus Schistocerca; species Schistocerca cancellata. The sequence goes on from NC_064633.1 coordinate 431,061,928, forward strand.
ACTTCGCGTTCGGCTTATTTGTTCTTTTAAGGCGCAGTTTGTTTGTATTAGGATCTTGCCAAGGGTACACATAATCATTTGTTATGTTCCTTACTAATGTAATAACACGCCACATAATCACTCTTTTCTTTTGCTGGTGTAAAGTTAACTTCACTTGTCAAATATTAAGGATTTATGTAATGGCTCACAACCTATTCACTCTTCTTTTAAATCTGAGATTACAGATGCCATACTGAGCATGACATTCATTCACACAACATGATTTTATGATACAATAATCTGGCCGGCCGCGGTGGTCTCGCGGTTAAGGCGCTCAGTCCGGAACCGTGCGACTGCTACGGTCACAGGTTCGAATCCTGCCTCGGGCGTGGATGTGTGTGATGTCCTTAGGTTAGTTAGGTTTAAGTAGTTCTAAGTTCTAGGGGACTTATGACCACAGATGTTAAGTCCCATAGTGCTCAGAGCCATTTTTTTGAATACAATAATCTATTACGTTCCTTGCCTAACATTTACTGATGGCTTCGCAACGCTAATACTTTTTCAATGTTCTACAGAGATTAATCAGTCTGTCTCACTTCTAACCTATTAACTGAATTTAATTCACACTTTAGCAAACTATGTAGGCCAAGACGTAGAAATGTATTGAAAACTCTTGAAAATGCGTCACTACAAAATAACAGTCGTAGTACAAGGTACAAGAAAAAGTTCAAGGCATATACAATAACATACTTGGCACAAACAGTGTAAAATTCAAACATTCACATTGTGCAGTACACAGCGATAGCAAAAGACATGGGATACCTCCAAACATCGTGTTGGACCTTCTTTCGCCCGGCGTACAAGAGCAACTCGACGTGACGTGGACTTAACAAGTCGCTGGAAGGCCCGTGAAGAAGTATTATGCCATGCTGTCTCTATAGCTGCCCATAAGTGCGAAAGGGTTGCAGTGCAGGATTTAGTGCACGAACTTACCTCTTGATTATGCCCAAACGTGTTCAATAGGGTTCACGTAGGGCGATGGGATGGCCAAATAATTCACTACAACTGCCGAGAATTTTCTTTAAACAACTCGCGAAAAATTGTGGCCGAATGCAATGATATGGCACATTATCATCCATAAAAATCCATCGTTGGGTGGGAACACGACGTCCAAGAATGGCTGCAAATGATCTCCAAGTAGCCGAACATCCAGTTCACTGAATGTAATCATAGTCCACACACTTATGGAGGCACCACCAGCGGCAAAGTGCCTCTTTGACAACTTGGGTCCATGGCTTCGTGGGGTGTATGCCACACTCGCGAACCCTACCATCAGCTCTTTCCAACTGATATCTGGACCCATCCGACCAAGTCACTGTTTTCCAGTCGTTTAGGATCCAACCGCTGGGGTCTCGAGCCAAAGAGAGGCGCTGCAGGCGGTGTCGTGCTGTTAAGAGGGGCACTGTCGTCGGTCGTCTGCAGGTATAGGCCATTAACGCCTTACTTCAGGGCACTGTGCCAACGGATACGTTCATCGCATACGTCCCACATTGATTTCTGCTGTTATTTCATGCATTGCTGCTTCTGTTAGAAATGACAACTCTACGCAAACGCCACTACTTTGGGTCGTCAAGTGAAGCCGCCGGACACTTCAGTGTCTGTGGTGAGAAGTAATTCTCGAAATTTGGTATTCCCGGCTCACTCTTGAGACTGAATCTGAGAATACTGGAGTCCCTAAAGAGTTCCGAAATGGAATGTCCTATGCGTCTAGCTCCAACTACCGTTCCGCATTCAGAGTCTGTAAATTCCCGTCGTGCACCCATAAACACGTCGGAAACATTTTCACATGACCCGCTTTGGTACAAATGACAGCTCCGACAATGCTCTGGCCCTTTATACCCTGTGCACGCAATACTATCACCATATGTATGGGTGCGTATCGCTACCCCATAACCTTTTTTCACCTCAATGTGTGTACGTAAAATCGAGAGCCATTCACCGACGTACTTGGCACCAAGAAAGTATAAACTCGTTGCATATGCAAAGAATACTAGATTCAGTTATACGTGTAGAAACATTTGTGTCACAGAGCATGAAATTGTGTGCACATCTGTAAATAATGCTTTAATTGATATGATCAAATACTACAACACAACAACATACGTGTTTTCTGAATATAAAATCATATCCATACAAGTTAACACAATTTTACAGACATATTACTAGACTTCTTATCAAGATCTACCGATCAGATCCTGTTACGCAAATAATATGAGATGCACATAAATACAATAAATAAATCCTGAAAAAAGCAACGCACAATCTGCCATCAGTTTGAGCCGAAAAACACATGGGTAAAATCACTGGCTTGTTACGGGAGTTACGGGATTAGGTCTGTGTCCGATGTTCATGGTATTGGCACACAGACCTTTGTCTGACAAGGAGAACTGTTTGCGATGTAACGTTGTTCTTCACATACAATTTCTCTCTATTGCTTTGCTGAAAATTCATTCACGAAGTCACAAATTGAGGCGTTCACATTGCTGCGACCGCAATCTTACTAAAGTTGAAGTCTCCAATCATATCCGTTCACATTCGTTTCGAAGTACAGGTGTGTGATAAAAGTCGAAACAATGCCTCTTACTTCCTGGATTCCATCGCAAGCTACATCAGAACTGAGTAGTTTGTGTCCTCTCGCTCACTCAGTATCGTGAATCGTCACTAGTTCACTTGTGAAGGGACGTCCATTCCCCCAACAGGAAGTTTCGTTTTCCATAGGTATCAAGGCACAGTATATTGTGGGCATAGTGGTTTGTTGACAAAACTTGTACTCCCCACATGACACCATCACTCGCGCAATGTATACACTGTGAATGGAGCATGCCTGCTCTATAGTGGTGAAGCTCAGGACACCGAGCTGTGCACTCGTTTGCCGCAAGGCGATGGGTTCGCAGAACTCCCTTGGGGCGTCCGCAGGCGTGTCGGTCTCATTCAGCTGTCGCAGGTAAACGCTGAGGCACAGAGTAACATATCTTTGTCTGTGGCTGAGCCTAATGGTGCACGAGTCATGGCTGCCAGCGGCCGTCAGAATGCGTCGCCGTTTGGCAGCCTGCTTGTCTGGTTTCTTGTGACACGGTTGTGTGTGTGTGTGTGTGTGTGTGTGTGTGTGTGTGTGTGTGTGTCTGATGGCAGCTAGGTCATAGCGCATCGTACACTTGACCCGCTCTCCAGTCCCGTATGCCTTATGAATTTCTCTCATGTTACCTACTAAAGTGTAGCTTGTGTAACTTCAAGCAGTATACAACACATATATTAGTAACACAATCCTCATCAAATATCCTCCACTCTTACAATTCTTTCCTCAATACGTTTCGCAGTTCCATTCTCATCTGACGAACACATTTAATACAACCATTCACAACTCCATTCTCATTTACCAATAATTCGAATGAGTCTGCTCAGTTACTTATTCAATTAGCGTTACAGTTCATTACTGTTTAAATATATACTTAATGAATTCTTATTCCTACAAAGATTTATGTGAACATTTTTATTTTACATCGTTCTTTGCATTCCTGTTAATAGTTAATTCTTTGCAATATTCATATTTATGTTTAATTTACTTCGTTACAGTTAATTCTCTTACAGAAAGTGTCCAATGATAGTTTTCTTTTTCTATTTTCTTCTCAAAATTCTTTTGGTTGGGATCTTCGGTGAAGTTTACACTAGTGGTTAATCCTTACTTGCTCTTATTTATTGTTTACTGTCTACATGCACTACTAGTGAATTAGGAGAGGTCTACCGCTAACCAGTAGGCGCCTCATAATTACCTGTGTGCTTGCGTATTCTAACAGTCACGTAAGTCTACTGTGTCCACTTTGCATACTTCACCATCTCACTGTGACAGTAATTTTCAAATTAAATCGTTCAAATGGCTCTGTGCACTATGGGACTTAACATCTGAGGTCATCAGTCCCCTAGAACTTAGAAATACTCAAACCTAACTAACCTAAGGACATAACGCACATCCATGCCCAAGGCAGGATTCGAACCTGGGACAGTAGCAGTCGCGCGGTTGCGTACTGAAGCGCCTAGAATCGCTTGGCCACAGCGGCCTGCCTTGATCTACTACTTTCCATTTTGTATTCCTCTGTGAGCTTATGCTCTGATAGTCTCGGTATTCTTTGCATTAGTATTAAAATCTTTCTTTAATTATTGTGTCACCCCCTTAGATTCCTGCATTATCGAGTCTACTTTTGCACTAAATTATTGTGCCTTGTTATCCGTTTCTTCGCGATTTGTTTTTGTGCTTCAGTGACCTGACTATCAACCCACTTGTGTAAAATCTTAAACTGCACTTCGCATCTCTTCACGTTGTCGTCTAATTTCTCATTCATGCCCCCTACTTTGGTCGTCTGTCTCATCGTTTGAATTCTTAAGTAGCTTCTTATTTTCTTCAAACTGCGCATCTCTTTTCCTTTCGCTTTTCTGAAATACTTTCGCTTTTTTCGAATGCCTGTCCATTTTCTTGAACTGATTTCTTTTGTCCCCAATACCTTTCATCAATGTTCGTTCTCCTTTTTCTAAACTGTGCGTCGGTATTCCCGTCACTGTCTTAGATTTCTTCGCTTCACTTGAATCGATCATATAATTAAATGAACTGTGTGTCACTCATTTCTTCACTTTTATTGAATTACTCGTAATTTTTCTTGAACTGTTCTATCAGAAAGCTCTTCAGATCAAATGCTTCAGGTTGCTGAGATGCGGACTCACAAGTGGCATCAGCATGTGCTACACTCTCGTGGCTTATTATTTCAGAAGTCTCCACTACTTGTGAAATCTCTCTATCATCACCTTTCCTAAACTTAGCTTGTGATACTTCATCACTAACTTGAACCAGACTTTACTCATTCCCCGTCATGAGTTTCGTTTCATGATGCTCTCTCCCACTGCTCGATAAAGCTACCTGTTCAATACTCTCCTACTGCACCTGTCAGAAAAACTACGTCGCTCATTCTTCCTAAACATCAGGCTGAAGCCTTCGTAAATTTTAGCATGCTCTAACAGAATCTCTAAACTGCAACACACATAACATTTCAATAAAAACTACATACATACAATAAAATTTCCCAAATCTTGCTTTCTCACTACAATTAAGTACTCTCATAACACAAGAAAAAGAAATAAAATCACCTGCAAAAGTTCAGTTATGTTCTTCGCTGGATAACGATGGAAATATACCTATTTAACCGTGTAAATAGAAATACAGAAAATGGTTATGTACTGGCAACATAAAACTATTTTTATTTCAATTGTTGGACGTAAGAGCCACCAGTTATGCAGAAACACCGTTTTCTCCAAGTTCTCCAATATGTTTCAGCACCTCTTTGCAATAATCAGTGGGTTTCTGTTTTATTTAATCTGTAATGTGAACATTTTTACTAGATGATTAGAAAATTATGGGACTATTAAGTTCGAAAAAAACATTTTGCTTCTTTTAGTTAATGCCTTTACACTCGGTTTGCATAGTGATTCAGGACCAGTTGTATATTATTTACTACAGGTAGCTTATCATCTACAACCAAACAATTTTTATCAGAAATTTTGTTGGGAGTTAACCTATCGTTTTATGGTTTAAACGTAATTTAGTTCGTCGCGATATTTCGCGCTGATATTCGTTTTTACTTAAGTTATTGTGTGGCAGTCCCTTTTTTCTGACCATCATGATGAGATGCTCTTTACGACGTCGATGGGAACATCAGCTCTGAACCAGACACTATATTAAACGCTTGGAAAGAATATTTTGATAATTTATCGAACAGGCGGGAACCAGAAAGCAAGCTGGAGAAAACATGTACTACAACAGCTGAACTCCTTGTAAATGACCCAACGTACGAAGAGGTAATCAAGGGTTTGAAAAACCCAGAAAACCTTTAAGCTGCGGGAACTTATGGAATACAATCAGAATCGCTGAAATATGGTGGTCATAAACTTCAGGAGAAATTGTTTCATCTTATTCTTGAAATTTGGTAAGATGAAAAACTACCGGATCAATGGAGATTTTTGTACCTACACATAAGAAAGAAATAAACGAAACGGCAAGATTTACAGAGGAAAATCCCTATTAGTCGCAACATACAAAGTACTGTCACATATAATATTGCAAAGACTCACCCCCTTTAAAGAGGACATAACACGGGACTGACAGAAGGTTTTCCGAAAAATAGATCAACAATAGCCAGCATATTCTGCATCGAGTCCGAAAGAATATGGAGACAGAATAAGAGCATCCATTAGTTGTTCATAGACTTCCAGAAGACCGATGATTCGATGAGCAGAGAAACGGTATGGTAAAACATGACAGCATGCGGAATCGCCTGGAAACTCACGACTTTCGTCGAATTATGTATGGAGAAGGCTTTAAGCAGGGTGACATATTGAGGCTCGGTAGCGGAATATTTTGAGAACAAAACTGAACTGAAGCAAGATGATGATCTGTCCTCACTTATTTTCAACCTTACCATGGAGAGCGTGGTAAGAGAAATCAAATGGGCAACGAATGGATACAGCACATAAAAACAGCCAAAAATATTAGCGTGTGCATGTGACATAATTTTAATAGAAAATAGCAGGGATGAAGTGATCAAGAAGCCATGAAAATCGCTTTAAAAATATATGAAGACGAAACAGAATACATCATCGTACAAAGAAGAAACTGCATACAAAACTACTTTTTCGAGGACACGCCCATACTCAAATATGAGGAAGTATGATTACAGGACAACATGACAAACTTCAAATAGAAACCTACACTTTCTTGGTGTTAATATTAATAACGGTAGTGGAAGACAAGCAAATACAAAAGTAGACTGCGGAACAGAAACTTCTAGCCTCCAAACTCCTGACCAGAAGAAATCAAGCTAAAACTCAACAACACAATTATCAGACCAAAACTGCTATACGGAGCGGAAGCGTGTAACATGACCAGAATAGAAGTACATTAATTAGTTTTCTTGGAAAAATACAGTGTACAGAAAAATCATTGTGCCATCATTAGACCAAGATGTACAAAAACGGGTTTGAAGATCGGACGAAGAACCAGTTTCGCTAGCTGACCAACACTCGGTAACGAACATCGCCAAAGCGAGACCATTGTTACGGGTAGTCCATGTCGTCAGAATGGACCACGGTAGACAAGAAGATGGAACGCTCAGGACCTCCTGCAAGACGAAGAAGCTGATGACAAGACGGGGAGACCTCAGACTGCAGAGTGTTGGGTATCATTGAAGCGGCACAATGAAGGAAGAACTGGAGGCACGTCACATCCCAAAGAAGCCAAAGATGTGAGAGAGTGTGAAGGCGTTTGCAGTTCCAGTCGCAGACATTACTAGAGGAGCAATATGCATCACCATGTGGTTTACTCTTAATATTCCGAGAGTATATGTTGCTACACAAACACGGACACACACACACAAACACACACACACACACACACACACACACACACACACCGAGAGAGAGAGAGAGCGCGCGAGTGATCTGAAACAGAAATGGTGTTTGCCAAAAGCATTCTTGGTACGAGAGAGCGATACTAAAATTGTACGTGGGACGGTAATGAAGCTGACCAGTGAGAACCACTGACGCTACTTATATCTTGCCGGCAGTTTCAATTTGCGCGCGCAACTGCCTGATTGACTAATTAACACGGAAACGCCGCAAAGTGACGAATTTTATTCTTATCAGTTCTTCCTCAGCACAACCTAGACTGCAATACCCTTACAAGATTTCCAAACTGTTTCTGACCGCCTCGTATCTCGGGAAAAAATGTCTGAACGTGATATCTGAAAGATTCTAGACCAAATACCTTATAAACAATCTTTTTTCTGTCTCGTCATTCGCGACTGGAACTAGATATGTGCTTACAAACAAAAAGACATGTGTGAACGGACTTTGATAAACTCCGACACATACCGGGGAAGGACAAAAAGAAACACTTCGATGAAAACATCCTTGAAAGTAAATGCCAATACTAATGAAGCCTGCAGGTTTCGCTGTTGTACTCGTGTTTGACTGCGAAAAGCAACTGTCCAATGTCCTCAATACGTTGCAAGTGTGATAGTCGGATCAGTATTTTGTCTAGTTGTGAGTGGATTACGTCGGAGGTAAGTGAATACGAAAGTGGGCAAATAGGTGGTGCAAGGTGGTGCAAGGTGACCAAGTGTTTGAAATTTCAAGAGGCACCGTATACAGGGAAGGATTAAACACATCATGTGCTAAGTCACAACGCGGATAAAACTGTGTATTGAGCGATCGTGACAGTCGGTCATTGAAGAAGATTATGACGAAAAATAAAGCCCGACAGCTGCAGATCTCACTGCAGAGAAAAAATGGCTCTGAACACTATGGGACTTACCATCTGAGGTCGTCAGTTCATTATAACTTAGAACTACTTAAACCTAACTAACCTAAGGGCATCACACACATCCATGCCCGAGGCATGCCCGAGGCAGGATTCGAAACTGCGGCGGTTCCAGACTGAAACACCTAGAACCGCTCTGCCTCACTGCAGAGCTCAATGTCGTTCTAGCGAACCCTTTCAGCACAAAAACAACACGAAGGTAGTTGAATAAACAGAGAATTCCAAGGCGAGCTGGAATTCCAAAATAACACATTTGTGTTCCAAATGCCAGGACCTTGAAACCGGAACTACGGAGCAATGAAAGAAATTGATTTGGTCGGATGTGTCATTTTTCACACTTTTTCCAACTCCTGGCCGAGTTTTCATGCCGAGAGTAAAACATAGGGGGCGTTCGGTAGTGACTTGGGCAGCCATACCGTGACAGTCCATGGACCCCATGGTTACTCTGCATAATCGCATTTTGGCTGATCAGCTCCATCCAATGGTACAATGTTTATTGCCCCAAGGGTATGCTATGTTCCAAGACGGCAACGCTCGTTTTCACGTTGCTCGCATCGTCCAAGACTGGTTTTGTGAGCTTGAGGATGAATTTTTTGATCTTCCCTGGTCACCACAATCGTATCCTAATGTTACTGAAACTTTATAGTCTAGTATGGAGAGAAAACTTCGAAATCGCTACCCACCTCAATCATTGTTACCTGAACTTGCCACTATTTCGCAGGAAGAATGTATACGATTCTCCTGAAAACCATACAGGTATATATCCATTCCCAGACAACTGGAAGCTGGTTTGAATGCAGCGTGTTAGATATAATGATGTGTTCTGCTTTTGTGTTTTCCTATTCTTTGCCACGCGCTATACAATACGTTATCTATAGGAGTAGATATGTAGATATCGATGTACACTGAACAGTATCCATAACTAAATTACCTTGGGATACCCTATGTATAAAGTCCCATGTACACTATGACGGGAAGGAATATGTATAATACACTACGCGGCAAAATTTCTGGTTAGTAGCTACAGGACGACACACTTTTTAGCATACGTTGGAACCTGCACAAACATTGTTTCGATGTTTCGTTTCATACGAATAGTTTACAAAATAACTATATTGCAAAAATTTCCAGCTTCTCACAGTTATTCATTTCATAGACTAGACAGCGAGGAAATGCCTTACAAAGCTGAATAGTACGACGCTGGAAGCAGAGTGTTATCATTTACAGGTCGCCGCTGGCGATATTTTAAAGTGCAGTTATTCGTTGCCCGCACAATACGCGAGTGCGGGCGCACTAGACTCCTCTCGACGAGCGCCGGGCGTGATGAATAGTGCTCGATATCGGCACACCGGCCCCGGCAGTACAAACGGCCCTCGTTACAATTTGTTCGGCGCGCTCGCAGTTGTCTGCGTTCTGAATGCGTATTGCCGGCGGCAGTCCGTGGCGGAGGGGGCTTTTAACGCGCCAGGCATCACTCACAGTTATTGTGGCCGTGTGCTCCGCCTGTTTGATCGAGTACAGAACACGGAAACACGTTCATAATGCACGTGACTCCCCGCCCTCATGACGCGCACCTCTCGAAACAGATACGCGTAACAACTCGGCAACTGCCGAGCACAAAGCGGGCCCCGCGATGAGATGGCCGAGATAACAACACCGGGCACTCCGACAAAGGAGGGCTGCACCTTTGTGTGAATGCGCCGGCAAACTGATATAATCGGCGACGCATATTATTTCCATCCAGCGTATACACACACACACACACACACACACACACACACACACACACACAAATACACAGACTCAGACGCGTACATGCGCTGGCAGCCACAACTTCAACAGAGCACCCAAGACCGCAGCAGCATTCAGCTTGCGCGAGTTATCCAGAAATTTGCACTTTCTCTTAGCTTCTCTGAACCAACAACCAAGAATCCTTTCTATGCTCCCTATCGATGTCAAACGGGATGCAAAGATATTCTTGTTAAATGAAATTTGGAACTACATTCGGTAAAATCGTTATGTTACGACGGTTCCATTCACCCACTCAGCTGAATGTCTTTTATGAACGCTCTATAACACAGGGTGTATCGAAAGGAATCACCTGATTTACAAAAAATCGTAACTATTATGTTATTTGAGATATGTGCGTGGACAACGTACTGTTGGAAAGAGCATATTCTCCAGCTTTACATGACAGCAGCGATGTGCGTCCACTTCAGTTCTAGTGAAAATGGTATCGGGACAACAGAAAGCGTTTAGTGTTCTACGTTTCGCGCAATGCGGGTCAGTAATAACAGTTCAGCGTGATTCTCGTACTAGGTATGGTTTGGATCTTCCTACAGCACAGAGCATTAGACGATGGCATGGACAATTCCGAGAAAGAGGTTGTTTGCTTACAGGCAAATCGCCGGGCCGTCACCGAATGTCTGACACAGACGTCGAACGCATCCACCATAGTTTCTCCGTTCGCCGTCCGGCTCGACAGCTCAGCTTGCCACCGATGTCTGTCTTGCATGTGTTCCGACGATGTTTACTCATGAAACCACACTAAATTCAGCTACTGCAAGCTCTTCGTGAAAGTGACAAACAACAGCGGGAGGAGTTCAATGATTTCGTTCTTGGAAAGATGGAGGATGACTGTTTCCTTCCGTGCTTAGTGTTCAGCGACGAGACAATATTCCATTTAAATGGTAAGGTAAACCGTCATAATGTGAGAATGAGACGTACCAAACAACTACGTGAAGTTGTTCAACGTGAGAGGGACTATCCAACGGTTAATGTGTTTTGTGTAGTTTCAAAGGGAAACGTATATTGTCCATTTTTCTTTGCCGAGAACACTGTTAAAGGAAGCACATTTCTCGATATGCTGGAGAACTTTCTTTTCCCACATTTTGAGACTTGTTCGAACGACTTCATTTACCAACAGGATGGGGCATCGCCACACTAGCATCTGGAAGTGCGTGAATTTTCAAATCAGAGGATACTGAACGATGGATCGATCGCACTGTACCAAATGATTCATCCTTACATTACTGGCCTCCAAGGTCACCGGACCTGACTGTATTGATTGTCCCTCGTTGAGGTTTATAAAAAAACTCTGTTTATGTGCCTGCGTTACCAACAACAATGAATGAACTGAGACATCGCATAACAGCAGATGTGGAAGCTGTGACTCAAGACATGCTCGCTGCAATGTGGGAATAATTTGAATACGGCATTTACATATGCCGTGCATCTAAAGATGGACGTATCGAACACCTATGAAAAGGTATGGAAAAGAAATTTTTGAGTTTCCACTTCATCAAAAAGCAAAATGCATTGTATATGTTTATTAGTTTAAGAAATTTAGATGTGCCAAATCGGATGACTATTTTTGATGTACCCTGTATTTCTGTCCTTGAATTAACCCTTCGTAAACGAAACGACTGATTTCTCTCTCCATCTTTTCCCAATTCTACCCTCGGTCTTTCTCCAGTGATCTGGTTGTAAACAGATATTTAAACCTTAATATTCCTTCACTTCAGTTTTTGCTTTAATAGCTGTCGTACCCATTTAACGTTTTCTCATCAGGATAACTGTAGTCGGAACATTGTATTTTCAGGGGATACTAGTTAAGACCACGTAGAAGAGGGAAAACTTAATGAAATCAGAAAGATTTCAGTGCTTCAACGCGTCGAAGCACAAGAAATATACACACTGATCTCTGTAGCTCGTGGTGGAGGCCAATATTCCATTCCACAAACGGAAAGAAGTTTCAAGAGAGTTCAGCGACGATATGTGAGGCTGCACCCCAACTCACTGCCTTTAAGCTGAGTATTATTTAGATTTTTAAGTGATTAGATCAGTATCTGTGATAGTAGATGGAGTGACTAGTGTATCAGTTCAGATATGTGTTTGGATATGAATTTGCTTGTTTCATATTACCTGAGAGAGATTTCTTCTCCTTACTCTAAGGACCGAACCATGGTATCATAAAACATAATCTCCTTTAGCGATTTTCACTAATAGACTGATTTACGAGGAAGGCTTGTGTATATAATTTATAATTATAGTAATGGTGAGTGTATAATACATGTACCATAATCTGCTCCACACTTAAATGTCGTTTGGAGTGGCTTTTTCTCGCAAAGATGTGAGCTATAAGCAAATGAGCTATAAAGGGCGTGCTATCTTTTAAGAAAAGCAGTAAATTAAAGAGCCGCCGTGACATTAGTGGGCAGCGAAGCTTCACCAGAATCTATAAATAACTATAAATATCTGTATCAGAAGGCCAATCCCCACAGTTACTGTTGTGGCTTTGATACTGTTCTCATTAATATACAAACTAATTCCGAGACAGGTTTATGTACAAAATTTGTTAAGTAGTTCAGCCAAAGATATTTAGTGCTCTCCACCCGAAGTCGAGGCTACTTGCTACTAATAGGATGAATGATAACATGTACTCATGTCAGTGTCAGAGTTTTGGAAAAAATTTGTTTAATATCCACAGAGGTGACAAACGTCATGGGATACGTAATAAAATCTTGTGACATCCCGTTTTTCCTGGCGTAGTGCTGCAGCTCGACGTGGCATGGCCTCTAAACCGTGCTGCCTTTATAGCCGTCCATAATTCGAATGTATTGTTGATGCAGGGTTTTGTGCACTAAATGACCTCCCGATTATGTCCCACGTCTGTTCGATAGGATTCATGACGGGTGATCTTGGTAGCCACATCATTCGCTCAAACTGTCGAGAATGTTCTTCGAACCAATGGCAAACAATTGTGGCCCAGTGACATGGTGCATTCTCATCCATATAATTTCCATCGTTTTTGGGAACATAAAGTGCAAGAATGGCTGCAAATGGTCTCCAGATAGCCGAACTCAGACATTTCCAGTCAATGGTCGGGTCCGCTGGATCAGACGACCCACTCTATTCCGTGCAATACCACTCACACCATTATGAAGCCACCATCAGTTAGCACAGGGTCCATGGCTTCGTACGGCGTGGTCATACTCTAACTCTGCCATTAGCTCCCACCAATTGAACTCGGCGTACTTCTGAGCACACCACAGTTTTCCAGTGGTGTTGGGTCCTGTCGATATGGTCACGAACCTAGGAGAGGCGCTGTAGGCGATGTTGTGATGTTAACAAAGGCACTCGCATCTGTCGTCTGTTGCCATAGCCCATTAACACCAAATTTCGCGACACTGTCTAACATCGAACGACCGACATTAATTTACGCCATACTTTAATACACTGTCGCATGCCTGTTACCATGTAAATGCCGCTACTTTCGGTCATTATGTGAACGCCGTCCGCCTGTACTTTTGTATTCTCGGTACACTCTTGCCGCTGTGGAGCTTGGAATACTGAATTCTCTAACGGTTTCCAATATGCCGAAATGCAGTGTTTCTTTCAAGAAGCAATACTGAATTTTCTAACGATTTCCAAGCAAGAAGCTTATAGCAAGAAACACTGCATTTCGGCATATTGGAAATCGTTAGAGAATTCAGTATTCCAAGCTCCACAGCGGCAAGAGTGTGGGAGCCCTAAGTACTGTTCCGAGTACAAAGTCTGTTAATTCTCTTCGTGCCACGTCTGAAACCTTTTCACGTGAATCACTTGAGTACAAACGACAGCTCTGCCGAAGCACTGCCCGTTTATACCTTGTGTACGCGTTACTACCGGCATCTGCACATGTAACTTTTCTCACCTCAGTGCATGTGGTAATTTTGAAAGGGAATTTAATCAAAGCACAGTAATAACTTAGTTCCTTTTATTTAATACTTTCAAATTAAAAAGGTGTTTCCTTTTCTTAGCAGAATATTGACGATTTCGGCAATTTTATAAGATATTCAAACAGAGATATCTTTTTTGTATTTCATTATGTTATAAGTGTGATTCTGCTTGATGTACTACTCTTGCGTAATTTCATCAGCCTCACAAATATTATATCGAATTTAGTGGAAACAACGTGAAAATGAAATTTCGGATGAAGAGGCAGTAGTTAGAAGAGAGGAGAATTCTTAACGAATAGTCTTGATAAGGATTGTTTACTGGTTTATCTGTTACGAAACCACTCTTTCCAGTGGAGGTACCTGTAAACAGGGAAAGATTTTTTAAAATTTTTTTTAATCCAACCATACTTACTTACTTTCCGCGTCCGGAACTAGACTTCAGACTTCCAAAAATCAGCAGCCAATATGGCCTTGTCATTGGCCTCCCATAAGTCATTCATTGAGCAGGGCTGGTCTAAATATGAACAGATAAGCAGGTGTTGAGGATCCTGGACAGAGCCACATAGACAGCGAGTGTTCTCATTCTCTTTTAGGACACCCCATTGCTGCAGGTTTGCCTTGCACTTTGGCACTTCTAGCCTGATACGGTTTAGGGTTCTCCGGACTGTGTATGGTAGGTCTCCACCAGGCGCCAGTTCTTCTTTAACATCTTTATGGGGGTTTCTCACGTCGATTTCCCACCTTTCCAAACGATTCTCAGCAGCCGACCCTTCCAGGGCTCGGTTACGTGAGAGGAAACTCTTCCTCGAACAAAGCCGTCGCTCAGCAGGCTGGTGTCCATATAAAGGGTGACGCATATCCTTTTCTTGCTTGGTTTTTTCGGCTTCGGCAGCGATGTTATGTAGTGTGTTGGGCGGTGCGATCCCCATGATTAAGTACATCTTGTGCACTGGGGTTGGCCTCAAGTATCCGATAACAATCAGTGTCATTTCATTCACCGCGACATCAACTTTTCTCGCGTGTGTTGATGCAGACCATACTGGAGCGGCGTATTCCGCGGCTGACACACTGAGTGCAAGAGCTGAAGTTCTCAGGACTTTTGGGTTTGCACCCCAGGGTCCGCTGGTTAGTTTCCTGATGATGTTGTTTCTAGTTGAGGCCTTTTCCCTTCTAGCATTACAATGATGTTTATAGGTCAGTGTGCGATCCAAAGTGACACCAAGTTATTTGGATGTTTTACAATGCTGGAGACGGTCACCTCCCCATATTACATTTAATTCGCGATTTGCCTCGCTGTTCTTTAAATGGAATGCACAGACCTGCGTCTTGGAAGGGTTCGGTCTTAGGTGGTTCGCCTCATAGTACTGGGAGAGAGCTTCAAAGGTACTGGTTAATTTCTCCTCTACATCCATAAAATTGTTACCTTGGACTGCAACTGCAGTGTCATCGGCATTCATAAATTGGCTCGTGATGTTTGGCACTGGTTCGTCATTTGTACATATACTCTCCTGGAAATGGAAAAAAGAACACATTGACACCGGTGTGTCAGACCCACCATACTTGCTCCGGACACGGCGAGAGGGCTGTAC
This sequence comes from Schistocerca cancellata, assembly GCF_023864275.1. NCBI lineage: Eukaryota > Metazoa > Arthropoda > Insecta > Orthoptera > Acrididae > Schistocerca > Schistocerca cancellata. The sequence goes on from NC_064633.1 coordinate 431,077,635, forward strand.
AAGCAATGATCACACGCACGGCACAGCGGACAAACCTGGAACCGCGGTGTTGGCCGTCGAATGGCGCTAGCTGCGCAGCACTTGTGCACCGCCGCCGTCAGTGTCAGCCAGTCTGCCGTGGCATACGGAGCTCCATCGCAGTCTTTAACACTGGTAGCATGCCGCGACAGCGTGGACGTGAACCGTATGTGCAGTTGACGGACTTTGAGCGAGGGCGTGTAGTGGGCATGCGGGAGGCCGGGTGGACGTACCGCCGAATTGCTCAACACGTGGGGCGTGAGGTCTCCACAGTACATCGATGTTGTCGCCAGTGGTCGGCGGAAGGTGCACGTGCCCGTCGACCTGGGACCGGACTGCAGCGACGCACGGATGCACGCCAAGACCGTAGGATCCTACGCAGTGCCGTAGGGGACCGCACCGCCACTTCCCAGCAAATTAGGGACACTGTTGCTCCTGGGGTATCGGCGAGGACCATTCGCAACCGTCTCCATGAAGCTGGGCTACGGTCCCGCACACCGTTAGGCCGTCTTCCGCTCACGCCCCAACATCGTGCAGCCCGCCTCCAGTGGTGTCGCGACAGGCGTGAATGGAGGGACGAATGGAGACGTGTCGTCTTCAGCGATGAGAGTCGCTTCTGCCTTGGTGCAAATGATGGTCGTATGCGTGTTTGGCGCCGTGCAGGTGAGCGCCACAATCAGGACTGCATACGACCGAGGCACACAGGGCCAACACCCGGCATCATGGTGTGGGGAGCGATCTCCTACACTGGCCGTACACCACTAGTGATCGTCGAGGGGACACTGAATAGTGCACGGTACATCCAAACCGTCATCGAACCCATCGTTCTACCATTCCTAGACCGGCAAGGGAACTTGCTGTCCCAACAGGACAATGCACATCCGCATGTATCCCGTGCCACCCAACGTGCTCTAGAAGGTGTAAGTCAACTACCTGGCCAGCAAGATCTCCGGATCTGTCCCCCATTGAGCATGTTTGGGACTGGATGAAGCGTCGTCTCACGCGGTCTGCACGTCCAGCACGAACGCTGGTCCAACTGAGGCGCCAGGTGGAAATGGCATGGCAAGCCGTTCCACAGGACTACATCCAGCATCTCTACGATCGTCTCCATGGGAGAATAGCAGCCTGCATTGCTGCGAAAGGTGGATATACACTGTACTAGTGCCGACATTGTGCATGCTCTGTTGCCTGTGTCTGTGTGCCTGTGGTTCTGTCAGTGTGATCATGTGATGTATCTGACCCCAGGAATGTGTCAATAAAGTTTCCCCTTCCTGGGACAATGAATTCACGGTGTTCTTATTTCAATTTCCAGGAGTGTATTATACAGAGCTGGGGTGAGGACGCTTCCCTTAGGTAGGCCATTCCTCTGATTTCTCCACCTGTTCTTCTTGCCGTGGAGACAGACGAAAAATCTCCTATTATGCAGGAAAGTACCTATCAGCGATGTTAAACGGTTATCTCTTGTCAAATTATATACTTTCCTAAGGAGCTGTTGTTGTTGTTTGTTTGGGGGGAAGAGACCAAACAGCGAGGTCATCGGTCTCATCGGATGAGGGAAGGATGGGGAAGGAAGTCGGCCGTGCCCTTTCAAAGGTACCATCCCGGCATTTACCTGGATCGATTTATGGAAATCACGGAAAATCTAAATCAGGATGGCCGGACGCGGGATTGAACCGTCGTCCTCCCGAATGGGAGTCCAGTGTGCTAACCACAGCGCCACCTCGCTCGGTACCTAAGGAGCCTCCGATGTTTACAGCATCATATGCAGCTGAAAGGGGTATGAATGCCACTCCCGTGATCTATTTCGTCTCAAACCCTTCCTCGATTTGTTGGGTGAGGTTCAGGACTTGACCGCAGCACGATATGCCTGGTCGGAAACCTGTCTGCTGCGGGATGCCCTGTTGTTCCAAGACGCTTTGTATGCGGCTTAGTGTCAGGCGTTCCAAGATCTTAAAACAGTGACATAAAAGAGACACATGTCAGAAGTTTTTCGGATCATCAGAGTCCTTCCCTGGTTTCATAATTGCAACCACTTGGGCTTTCCTCCACATCTTTGGAATATGGAGCCTTTCTACACATACGTTTATCAAATATAGCAGCCACTGTAGGGTATTACTGCCGAAGTTTTTAATTTGCTCATCTCTAAGTTCATTGATACCAGGAGCTTTGTTAATCTTCAAGCTGGAAATGGGTGCAGTAAGTTCTGACATTGTAAATGGTGCCTGGAGGTCATGATTTTCCTCTGGCGGATCACTTGCTAATGGTTCCTGGTACTTTCAGCCGTGGGTTTTGCCATTCATAAGGAGTGAAGTGGCGATTTGGTCTGTCGTGACGTTAGTAAATTTATCATTTTACTTTGTGGCGTCACCGTTAAGGTTCTTTAACAGTTTCCAAGCCCGCCTGCTGTTCACTTTCATGTCCAGGTTCTCCATAAGGTCACACCATTTGGCTTTGCGGTTTTCAGCCATGACTGACATTAGCTCATCGCCTGCTAGAAGTGTCTCATCATCAAATGGGTCGTTATCGAAGAGCTTCTGGTATCTTTCCAGTAGTGGCTTTGCGTCCTCAGACAGCCCCATAATATACTGTGTTCTGCATCCTCGCGGTATTGTTTTCCTAGACACCTTCTGAACGAGTTTGACAAAGGAGTCGCACATCTCAGGTTGTGGGGGGAATTTTGCTATTTCTACATCAATGAACTCTCTAAATTTCTTCCAGTTGGCCTTTTTAAAATTGAACCTTCTTTTGAAAGAAACTTGTTCAGGCTTAACAACTGCGTTGACTGTGGAAATTATGAGCCGATGCTGCGTATGGGGAATTGGCTCCCCAGTCAGTTTTCCACATTGCCCAGCGAGTTTCTTGTTAACAAAGATGTTACCGGGATTGTACCCTTTCTTCCATCTGCCAGTATTAAAGGAGCTTGGCAGTTTCGGGTCATGAATGAGTAGTAGATCGTGTACCTCAGCCCAGGTCTCTAGTTCCACTCCACTGCTGTTAGTTTCTTTATAGCCCGATGTAGTGCTCCGACAGTTGAAATCACCCAATACATAATTAAAGTCTTGGTAACTGAAGACTAAATCTGATTCTAGGGGTTTGCACACAAACGTTATACTGCTGAGTTCGAACGGTTAATATCTCAATGTCTTGCCTGTCAGTCAGTGATGCAGAAGTGAATCTAATTCCTGGCCTGGCGAAGATGGCACTACCGTACCGTTCATGTGGTCTCTCAAAGATCATCTTCATTCCATCTATTTTGGGTGTGGGTCTTGTACTGCCCCGATGAGTTTCTTGAATCAGGAGGAAGTCACATTGATATTATTTACACTAGTCAGATAATAAAACTTCTTTGTCTCCCGATATTCCTTCAATGTTTATCGACATAGTCACAAGTGGCCTTAGAAAAGACCGTGTGCGTAAGGTCTTATTGGTCTTCATTTTCTCAGAAGTCCGTTCCGGTTGTTGAAGGATTAGCCGCTGATAGATCAACGTCGCCCGGGGTGCGCCCGATTGCGGTTCTCGTTTGTATCTTGCTGTCGCAATTTTCTGGAAGGATCCTTCACTGCACCCCATCCAACCATTAGAATATGGCAGATGAAGTGTAGAGAATAGTTGCTCTCGAAAGCGTGCGGGGAAGATACGAAAAAGGCTGAACGAAATGTGTGAGGACATGAAGACAGTGAAAGTACGAAAAAATTATGTTATACTTCTTTAGTGAACTGTGTTTTTTGGTCGTGGTTGAAGGTATATTTCTATTCGCCTCTCAGATCTGGAGACCGTCAGGGGCTAAAAGCACAGAATGCGGTTTCAGCCCGCATCTCGTGGTCGTGCGGTAGCGTTCTCGCTTCCCACGCCCGGGTTCCCGGGTTCGATTCCCGGTGGGTCAGTGATTTTCTCTGCCTCGTGATGGCTGGGTGTTGTGTGCTGTCCTTAGGTTAGTTCAGTTTAAGTAGTTCTAAGTTCTAGGGGACTGATGACCGTAGCAGTTAAGTCCCATAGTGCTCAGAGCCATTTGAACCAATTTTTTGCGGTTTCAGACTAGAACAAGTTCAATAAGTAGAACTGTTTATATGTTACCCCAGAACGGTCGGCTTGTGACATCGTCACACTAATGCTCAAGATTACACTTTCTCGGCGAGGTGTGTTATGGAGCCTTTAGTGGGGCGGGATTAGCCCTGCCAGCTTTATTTGATACTAAGTCCATTAATTTATCTAATTTTAATTTCCTTTCCTGTTAAAGTTGTTTTTGTGCTTTTGAATATCAATGGTAAAATAATGCGAAACAATCAAGAACTGTGGTACGAGGATATAATACGTCCATATCGACGTTTTGTATAGTGATTGATTTGTCACTGTCATTGGTGATCAGATGGCGCTCTGACCTATCTACGCGCTCTCTGTTTCGAATCAGAAGTCAGTAACAGAGCTGAGCTTAGAGGTGAACAGCATGTATGCAACGTTCATTCCATGGCACAACAATGGTCCACCGTCGAGAACTTACTCCTATTTGAAAAGTGCAGCCATTTGAAAAGGGTCACACAGTGGGATTACTGGAAGTTGGATGGACGTATCGGTGGGTTGCTACATATGCTGGGCAAAATGTGTCATGGTGTGCCGCTGCTGTCTGCAATGGTCTGTGGAACATTGCCGCACCGATAGATCAGATTCTGGACACATAAGTAATACAGACGAATTTCAAGATCGACGTGCTGTGAGAGCAGCAGTGGCAAGCCGAACATCGTTCAGAGAAGAAGAAGGGGACATGCCGCACCTACTGTGGCACCAAGGACCCTTGGAAACCGCTTGCTTGCGGCAATGCTAAGTTAAGACGTGTCTGTGGTCAGGCTACCACTGACACCGCAACACCCTCAAGCACGGCTACTCAGGCGTCGTGGAATCGATGGGAGTGGAATGGCACTCTGTTGTCCTCAGTGATGAGAGTGTGTCTTGTCTGTATGCGAGTGATGGACGAAAACATGCAAGACGTAAAACTGATGACGGGCCTGTAACGGAGTGTATTCTCACGACTTACAGTTCTTATCCCAGGCTTCATGGTATGGAGGGTCATCTGTTACAAATCTAAATCAAAACTGGTGCTTCTGCACGATAAAATAACGAGCGCTCGTTACGTTGCACAGTTTGCCACTCCCGTGCAACTGCCATTTGTTCCACGTGAATGTGATATGTTTTCTCAGCATATATGCTTCTACGCAGCGTGTCCTTTATGGTGTACAACATCTGCCCTGGCCAGCATGTTCGCCAGATCTCTCGCCAGTTGAACGCGTATGAAGCGGAGACTTTCTCCTTCTCGAGAGACTGCCAGGATCATTGCCGACTGATAAACAAAAAGTACGAGATGCGTAGGATTTTTGTAGTAGGATGCCATTCGGTACCTTTACGAACATTTGCATGCAAGAATACACACCTGCTTTTCCACCAGAGCAGGGAACAGTGTGTATGGATGCGACCATTTGTGCACCAGATACAGTGACATGTGCGTCTCATGATATACTGTTAAAATGAGAATTACTTGTCACATCACTTGTCAAGAAAAGTCTCATCTTTCAGGATACGCATTTCCATTTCCTTTCTCCCAGCAGTGTGTATCTCCTCTGTACATTCTAGCATAGAGTGGATCTTGAAAAATACTATTGCTCAGGCGAAACGAATTGGGTCGTTCATAGGCCCTATTGCAAAATTTCCTACAGGTAATTCATCCGTGTTTCCCTGACGACCATTGCTCTTCCTCCAAATACTGTGGAATATTGATTATTTTAACTTGGTACACTTATGTCTTAATGACTCCTATTTTCAGCTTCGTATGGTGATTGGAATCATTGTGAAGTATCTAACCTAGTGAGTGGGCTTTCTGCATGTTTTGTGTCCTTAAGTTCCTTCAGGTTTGCTGCTTGTAATGACGAACTAATGTCGTGACGGATAGAATAAGGCGGAACATTCAGAAAGTCGACTCTTTTGGAAGTCGGAGAAAGGCGCTGTAATACGATGGCTTTGAGGCCATAAATCTTTCCTCGATATATAATTTCCTCGTAGATCATTTTCGTCGATAGCCCAAGGCCAGCAATCTCCAGAAGGCTGTACATTCTGTTGGTTCAAATGGTTCAAATGGCTCTGAGCACTATGGGACTCAACTGCTGAGGTCATAAGTCTCCAGAACTTAGAACTACTTAAACCTAACTAACCTAAGGACATCACAAACATCCATGCCCGAGGCAGGTTTCGAACCTGCGACAGTAGCGGTCGCGTGGTTCTAGACTGTAGCGCCTAGAACCGCCCGGCCATCCCGACCGGAATTCCGTTGGTCATTGACGTTTTTTGGGCGTGAATTGGGGGGGGGGGGGAGTGGGAGGGTGTCGTCAGTCTTATGACTGATGTGATGTGGCCCACCACAAATGCCTCTCCTGTGCCAACCTTTTCATCTCAGAGTAATAATTGTAAGCTACGTCCTCTATTATTTGCTGGATGTATTCCAATCTCTGTCTTCCTATACTACTACAGAAATTATTCTCTGATGTCTGAACACATGCTCTATCATCTTGCACCTCCTTCTGGTTAATTTCTTCAATATATTCCATACCTCACCGATTCTGTGGAGAACCTTCTCATTCATTATCTTATCAGTCTACCTAATTTTCAAAATTTATCTGTACCACCACAAATCAATCCTTCGATTCGCCTCCGCTCCGGTTTCTTCGTAGTCTATGTCTCACAAACATGCAGCACTATCCTCCAAATGTACATTCTCAGCAATTTCTCCGTGAAATAAGGCCTATGTTTTATTTCTGGTGGCCAAGAATACCCTTTAGGCAGTGCTGGTCCGCTTTTTACGTCGTTCTTGCTCCGTTCGTCATGGGTTATTTTGATGTCGAGGTAGCAGAATCCCTTAGTTTCATCTACTTCGTGTTCACCAGCACTGATGTTAAGTTTCTCCCTGCTATCATTTGTGCTATTTCTCATTAATTTCGTCCTTCTTTCGTTTACTCTCAATCCATATTCCATATTAATTAGCAGAAAACATCCTGTACTTCTTCTCCACTTTCACTGAGAATAGTAATGTCATCAGGTAATCTTTTTGTCCATACCGTTCCTCCTTGAATTTTAATCCCACTCTTGAAACTTTCCTTTATTTCTGTGAATGTTTCTTCGATGAATAGATTCAACAGTAGGGCCGAAATACTACATCCCTGTCTTACACCCTTTCTAAGCCGAGCATTTCGTCCTTTGTCTTCCCGTATTATTGTTCGGTCTTGGCTGTTGTATATATTCTATATTATCCCCTTTACTCTGTACGTTACCCATATTTTTCTGAACATTTCCAACATCTTGCGCAACTTGACACTGTCGAACGCTTTTTCTAGACCGAGATATCCTATGACCTTGTGTTGGAGTTTTATGAGTCTTGCTTCAATTATGAACCGCGTCAGTACTGCCTCTCTGGTGCCTGGTTAGTGATATATTCGTTGAAATGACAACTTACGAGATTTAATCGAAAATGTAGGTTGAGGGTTGGGAAGAGACGAGTGGACGGCTGCTTGCAGGTGACAAGCCGCCGGCGCAGGCGCTCCGCTCGGGTTCCTGAGAAGACAGAGGAGCGACACCTGCCTCCGTCCGGCCTGGCACGACGCCCCGGCTCGGGGCACGTTGATGGAGCGCTGCGCCAGACGTCCGGAGAAAAATTGCGCCAGGAGTCGGTATCTGGCTCTTAATAACGCTCTGCGTGATGGAGTGGCGACCCACGCGCACGCGCACAACAGCCTACCTGCTGACGCGAGTTCCGCCTAACAACAGGGTGAACACAACACATGTCCAGGAGACCTGCGGGCCATGCCTTTGGCTCAAGCTAAACGCACACACATCCATACCTGCGTACGTAACCACGAACGAGTTTCATGAAAGCTTCCGTTGCAACAGTGCACAGCCGACAAATATTGTCTGAATGGTAACACTTTAGCATATTGGCAGCTTACCCTTCTCTTGCTCATCTGTCGTTGTTTCGCTCCCACACGTCATCTCCCATGCCTGCTGCGTTAGTGATTAAGCTGAATTAACATCTAAACGCTGCTCAAAGAACCATTAATCAAATTTTGCACGGCGGAATAACGTCTTATTACCAAAGAGGCGTAGAAAATGACCTAACAGAGCGCATACAACCTGCAGACCTATTCCACATGATTCAGTTTTTATGTAGTTCGACACCGAAAGGACATCACTATTCAGCCCTCTTACTTTGTCTTGTTGGACAATTTTTGGTGTGGAAAAAAGTCTCTAGAAAACAAGGGATATTTTTACATAAACCGTTAAATGTCTCTGTACACTGAGGTGACGAAAGTAATGAGGACAGCTATATAGAGATATACAGACTTAAACAGACTTAAAACGGAGAATGATACTTGGAGCTAGACGCACGAGAAATTCCATTTCGAAAATTGTGAGAGAATTCAATATTCCTAGACCCACAGTCGGAAGAGTGGGCCGAGAATACTATATTCCGTATATTACTTCTCACTCAACGACCGAGAGCAGCAGGGTGTGCGTGGAGTTGTCCGGGCTTAAAGACGATCAACACTGCGTGAAATGGCACTAGAAACAAACGTTGGACGCTCGACGGATGTTCAGGACAGTTAGCCGAAATTTAGCTTTAAGGGGCTATGGCAGCAGACGACCGAGGCGAGTTACCTTTCCTGGTAGTTCGACAACGCCTGCTGCGCTTCTTCTGAGATTTTGACCATATCGGTTGGACGCTAGACGACTAGAAAGCCTTGGGTTGGTCAGGTGAGTCCCGATTTCAGTTGTTTACAGCTGATGATAGGTTTCGAGTTTGTTGTAGACCCCACGAAGCCATGGATCCAAGTTGTCAACAAGACACTGTCCAAGCTGGTGAAGGCTCTGTCATGGTGTTGGCTGGGCTGTGTTTGCACGAAATAGACTGGGTCCTCTGTTCGAATTGAACCGATCATTGACTGGAAGTGGTTATGTTCGGGTACTTGGAGACAATTTGCAGCTTTCTTTAACTTCATGTTCCAAACGACGATGGAATTTTTATAGATGGCAATGCGCCATGTTGTCGGGCCACAATTATTCGCGACTGGTCTGTGGAACGTTCTGTACAATTTAAGGGAATGATATGGCAATCCAGATCGTCCAACATGAATCCGTTAAAAGTTGTCGAACATATTCGAGAGGGTCACAGTGATCGTTCGTGATATAGTAAAGTGGCTTATTTCACAACTTTCATTCAAGATACACACGGGAAGCACGCTGTACTACTTTTTACTGTTTAGGCCCTACTGCACAAATACAACGGTGACAGAGTGGGATGTGAGCTCTGCTTGGGGGAAAATGTGTGTTCAACGAAAGTCTTAAAAATGCGGCAATTTACTGTTATACCAAAATCCTCAAGGCGTACAGTTACCGTACTCGTTCTGTTCGGTATCAAGAGATCTATCCACTACATTCTGACAGTAACTAGTAGCATGAGAATCACATACGTGCACTTTCTTGCTAACGACGACAAAGGAACTTACTACCACGAAAAACACAGAGAACCTACCTAAAGAAAATCAGCTCAAGCCTTTGTGCATTAGTTAATTCTATCGGAAGGTGGAAACAGGAATCTCAGACAATAATAATTTACAGGACAGTTACCCATTTTTAAATGACTGCTGTAGATCAATGTTCGCCTCACTCTATCTTTTTAAGAATACCAAAGTATCGTCGAAAATAGAATAAAAATACCAAATCCTCCCCAATCATAATCAATCTAAAGTAAAAAGAACTGCGAACGACAAATTACCAAATTAACGCAATCTGACATGTTTCTGCAGAGACAAGATGGAACTGGTCCGAAAAACTTAGTCCACTTAGTGTGCATGCCAAGAAGTGTCTGAAAACCACCCCTGCCAGCGAAACAGCTTCTCTGGTTAAAACGAAATGGGCGAGGAAAGATTCGCTGAGTTTTAAATGTCCAACCATCTGCCACGTTCCGGGCCTAGCTCTTTTCATGCTCCTCATGGTCTGTTCCCTTCTCTGTCTTGTCTAAAAAGATGTTGACTAGAAAATGTTTCCAGTCTAGCCTTTTATCCGTTTCATGGCTAGTTCCCTCCTCTGTCTCCTTAAACATTTCCTTTTTTAAAACCATAAACAATCATCTGATAACAGCCAACATAGAATACGGAATAATTGAAAAATAGTACCCTCTGAGGCAAGCAAAATAAAATAATAGCTTGGAACATAATTTCTCCAGAAGTTTAGTACAGTCTTACCAACAATAAATGAACACGGAGGACTCATTAAAGGCTAAACAAGTACGACGCACAAGTGAAAAATAAATCAGTTTACATGAAGCGAATCGAAGTACTCGTTCCTATTCTAAGTTTCAATATGAAATTTATTTTCCCTATGACATTTGCGAGTTACGAATTGCCACTGTGATTTAAAATGGTAATGTGTGTCGATATAAATTGCAACCAGAGCTTCCCCCTTCCAACCAAGCCAATACAGGGCTGCCAACCACATCCCACCTCAGATAAAAGCTACACAAATGTTTAGAAAATTAGAAAACGTTCACAAACTTAACATGGGATTCATTGTAGATACAAACAGTTGGGGAACACATATGTCCGTCCCCGGGGTAAGTGGTTGCGTCATGTAGTGCATCCCGCCACCAGCAGTCACCAACATTTGGGAAAACACATTAACAATGTTGAACCCATGGAGAAATAAGGAAACAAAAGGTAGAAGAATATCATGCAACTAATCGATTATTTTAATTTATTGTACCGTTAACTAGTTTCCTAGCCACTGTGGGGTAACCATCAGATCGAGTTGTCCCAGGAACGTTGTATGGCGCATGTGCAGGTAGATGCTACATTTGTAGTGCTGCTAGTCACTCTGTCTGTACCTAAATCTCCGTTCTATGTAAACTGGAGGTTGTAATGGTACTTAAATTACGTAACCATTGCGGCAGCTCACCTGAACCTCTCGATACCAGTAATATTCTACTGTGTTTCTGTTAACTGCTTACCGTATTTCTGAGACAACATTCAGATTTGATTTAATTTGTGATACATCGATATGTTTATATTGCAATGATATTATTCTAATGTGTATTCTTTCTTTTGTCACTAAGATCTTTGACGTACTTGTAACTCTGATTTTTGGGCGCGTAAGCGATTATTATTTGTTAGAGAGTCGGATCTTGAAAAAGTCAAGTCTTGGACGTCATGTTGGAAAGACGTATATTGTAGTCAGCTTATAAAATGTTAACTTTAACAGTGAGGAAGATGTTTTCGAGTATGTTTTGTATTGTAAAATGATGTTTTGTGTGTTACGTGATATTGCTATAAAAGTAATTAAAAGGAAGCGTAACTTAAATTCGGAGTGCTGATTACTATTTTTACATCACCATTGTCCTGCAAAAGTGTAATCTTCAAGAATAGTTTGTGAAGCGCATCTACAAAACTTTTGAATATAGCAGAATAAAACCTAGGCCCTTTTGCATCCGAGCTTGGAATCATCACCACCTAGAATTTCGGCAATTGAGCCATGATTTTACAACGAGACCAGCGTGGGAAACACGTAAAGATGAGTGCCTAGTTTATTCATTATAACATGACATGACTTTATTAACTGTGCTCTAATGACACCTGCCACATAAAAACTTAGTTGTTGCCCGAAAATGCAGTGTTCAGCAGCGTGAGCAACACCACAATCGTTATTAAATTTTGACCTTTGTTGTGGTAGGGTTGTTAGAAGGTGGAGTGGGGAGAAAGGAAAGGAAAGGAACCTTTGATGTCATCTGCATCGATTCTATATGCAAAATCAGCGGCGACGAGTGAAAATGTGTGCAGGACGGTGATTCACAACCAGGATCTTTTGTTTACTGGGCAGTGGTGTTAACCACTGCGCCATCCGGACACAGTGCTCTACGCCTTTGCCCGGACTATCTCGGCGCGCCTTTCGACCGACACACATTCCCACCCAGCGCCACCTATCCGCAGACCCTATCGAAGACATCTGTGGTCGCCACTTCCCGCAGGTGGTCGGACGTAATTGTGCGCCGGCCGCGGTGGTCTCGCGGTTCTAGGCGCGCAGTCCGGAACCGCGTGACTGTTACGGTCGCAGGTTCGAATCCTGCCTCGGGCATGGATGTGTGTAATGTCCTTAGGTTAATTAGGTTTAAGTAGTTCTACGTTCTAGGGGACTGATGACCACGGCTGTTAACTCCCATAGTGCTCAGAGCCATTTGAACCATTTTTCGTAATAGTGCATCTCTGAAGGTGGTGGATTCATTGCCCATCGACCCGAAACAATTACATGAATGCGTGGTGTCTGTGCTTTCGGACATCCCAGAAAGAAGAGACAAAACGCGTTCATATAATAAATTTCCGTTGCTTCCGGCAGAACCACAATCCTAGCACCTGTCTCCAATATGTCTAGTCAAATATCCTGCAACAACTCCATCAGATGATTAGTGCGTGGTGCGTAGTACAAAAAAAGTGTGTCAAAACGTAAAAAAAGCAACCAGTGGTTTTTTATGCACTTATGAATCGTCAATCACTCTTTGCACGAAAATGCGATTTTTCAGGGGGTCATATCTCGGATTCAGTTTATCAAAGAGATAAGGGATGAATCCTTTTCGATAGTCCTTGGCCTAGTGACCATCTTTATATCCAAGGGAGGGACAGCCATACTGTAGCTACTCTTCAGTACAAAGTCAAAACTTGAACATTACACACTTCCTCCATCCCATTCAAACTGAATAAATCGGTGGTGTCTGTCTGTTTTTTATTGTTGTGAAACTTCGTTGTAGATTACCAACAGCTGTTTATTTTTATGCTAAATCCTATCCGTAGCACTGTGCATAAAAATAAAGAGCTGATGGTGATCTACAATGAAGCTTCACTATTATTTTACAGCGGCAAAGCACCATCTCACCATACTTGTTTATTATTATTACTATTACTATTATAATTATGTGTGGTCTAATGTGAACTTTTGATGGCTTATAGAAGCACCATTTATTCATGGGTGGTTTCTGAGAAAAAACGAAAAAAATGGTTTTTGGGTACGCAGAGTACCATTTGTGGGGATAGCCACTTCGATCATTTCTGTTACTGACAGATCGTCGGAATTTTCCGATATGTTCTTAAGATGATAGTCTCGGAAAAGTTGAAAACATATCGATATCGAGATCCAGTGTTATGACCACACGACACTTTTATCCTCCGGCCATAAACGTGGATTCTTGATTGATCTGGCAAATGGCTCATGAAACAGGAACACATGATATATTAGTTCTGTGTTCATTAATGAATAAACGATTTACTTAACTCTGAAACACTTATTTGTCTTAGGAGCACTGGATGATTTACAAGTGGCATGAACTAGCAAAGCGTTACTGATGCACTAATTTAGCAACTATAACGTTGAGATACAATGTTCAGTATTAACAACAGTACTAGTTCATCTGAAACTTTAACAACTCGTTGTTCCTAGACGATGACGATGAATGCTGTAGTTGAAGTCTCGAACCTTGAGATGAGCTCTTTCTTGCACGCTCGGCGCTATACTGGCTCAAATGGTTCAAATGGCTCTGAGCACTATGCGACTTAACTTATGAGGTCATCAGTCACCTAGAACTCAGGTTTAATTACCTAACTAACCTAAGGACATCACACACATCCATGCCCGAGGCTGGATTCGAACCTGCGACCGTAGCGGTCGCTCGGTTCCAGACTGTAGCGCCTAGAACCGCACGGCCACTCCGACCGGTGACGACGCTATACTGACCTCAGAACAAGGACGCTACAATGTTGATAACGGAAACGCGATTTTCAGCAGCGCCTCCGACAAATCGATGCGAATTGTAACGAGATTTCGCTAATATCTGTGGCTTATATAATTGATGAGGCACTTTAGTCTCTGGCCCATACCAAACAGAGGTCCAAAGTTACGCACATATGCGTAAAATACCAAAAACGGGATATAAGCCATCTTTGCACCGTGGGCAGCAATTATTTCAATAAATCACCATAGAAAATCACTCAAGTTTTAACTGTATATTTCATACACTTGCATCTAGAAACTACATCTCCCTGTTTTCGAAAATCTGTATTCGTTTTACGATACACTGGGAAAACCGTAGGTTACGTGTACCAAAAGTACCACTTCTGAAAATGGCCCTTCTAAAACTTTTTTCGTGGCATATTGTCGAAATTCTTACCAGATTATCTCAATGTATTATCCTAAGGGAAACTTCTAGTGCCGGCAGCTGTGGCTTCAGTCCGGAACCACGCGGCTGCTAGGGTTGCAGTGTCGAATCCTGCATCGGGAATGGATGTGTCTGATGTCCTTTGGTTAGTTAGGTTTAAGTAGTTCTAAGTCTAGGGGGCTGATGACATCAGACGTTCAGTCCCATAGTTCTTAGAGCGATTTGAACCATTATTTTGAACCTTCAAACTTTTCTTCGATATCATTATGCCATACCGAGATTCAGAGGTTCAAATTTATCGTACTTATCCATATAAAATGTGCACTTAAAATCCGGTTTCAGTCGCTAACGTACGCAGAGTAATTTTAATTGACGTATTGAATACATTGCAAGGGGTTCTAGGGTCATCTTAAGGGTTTGTGAGATAGCCAAACTACGTTTGGTCAGCATTTCTCACTAATCGAACTTTATGAAGCGCTGTCTCTATATAATGGACACTTCACGCCAATGCCAACATGCCCAAAGTGGTAGTGCAGCGACAAATGATAAGAAAAGGCCCTAAATTGCCTCAAAAGGAAAAATAACCGCCAAAACTTACGTAAAACTGGAAAGAAACATAGCTTAATAATATGCTTCTAACAACATTGTGACTCCTTTAACACAAAAATTGAAATCCTGGGGTATTCTATGAATTGCTATTGATGAGTAAAGTATCCAGAAGAAATTTTAAGCAAATATTTTGTATTAACTTTATACTCTGAAGAGCCAAAGAAACTGGTACACATGACTAATATCGTGTAGGGCCTCTGCGAGCACGCAGAAGTGTCGCAACACGACATAGCCTGGTCTCAAGTAATTTCTGAAGTAGTCCCGGAGAGAATTATCACCATGAAAACTGAAGGGCTGTACGAGGGGCTGGAGATCTCTTCTGAAAGGCAGGTTGTAAGACATCCCAGATGTGCTCAATAATGCTCATGTCTGGGGAGTTTGATGGCCAGCGAAGTGCTTAAACTCAAAAAAGTGTTCCTGGAGCCACTCTGTAGGTATTCTGGAAGTGTGGGGTGTCGCACTGTTATGCTGAACAATGGACATGGATGGATGCAGGTGATCAGAAAGGACGCTTACACAGGTGTCACCTCTCAGAGCCGTATCTAAGCGCATCAAAGGTCCCATATCACTCCAACTGCACACGCCTCACACCATTACAGAGCCTCCATCAGCTCGAACAGTACCCTGCTGATATGCAGGATCCATGGATTCATGCGGTAGTCTCCATACCGGTACGCATCCATCCGCTCCATACAATTTGAAACGAGACTCGTCCGACCAGGCAACATGTTTCCAGTCATCAACAGTCCAATGTCGGTGTTGACATGCCCAGGTGAGGCGTAATGCTTTGTGTCGTGCAGGCATCAAGGGTAGACGAGTGTTCCTTCGGTTCCGAAAGCCCATATCAATGATATTTCGTTGAATGTTTCGCACGCTGACACTTGTTGATGGCCCAGCACAGAAAGCTGCACCAATTTGCAGAAGGGTTGCACCTCTATTACGCTGAACGATTAAGTCGTCGTTGGTCCTGTTCTTGCAGGATCTTTTTCCGGACTCTGTGATGGCGGTGATTTGGTGTTTTACCGGATTCCTGATATTCACGGTACACTCGTGAAATGATCGTACTGAACATTCCAACTCCATCGCTACCTCCCAGGTAGAGGAAAGGTGCCTAATATGAGACACACTTTTGTAATCCCATTTGAAATACCTAAAAGTAAGTGCAATTGTATTTTTTATGATGGTAATAAGATCTTACATTATTTAATTTTGTCAAACAATTATCGTATTGGCAATAATAAACAATCTTTCAGAGTAGGTATTAAATCTTAACAAACAAGGCATTTCATAGAAATGAGATCAAGGTTTCCTAATATTAGACACTATTAATATTTTGCTTTAATTATTTTATTACATAATAATGATTTATGAATACACAATTTTTACATGTTCATTCATTTCTGTTATCCTTCACTCATTTCACACTACTTAGGTTTATATTTATGACATCCGGGGCAAACAAAATTGTCTTCAGTGACACCGCAATCTTCATGAGCCCAGCGATAACATTTCGTGCACTATGCCCATTTCTCCCCGTGTTTGCCTTCAGAAAAGCGCCCAGTACTGAACAGACACTCTGCGTCATCGTCATCACTGCTGTCTGAATCCCCATTGTGATCAAGATGGGTATCGGATGCCGAGTCACTAGACGACTCTTCTACTTTATGTCTACGATTGGAAGATTTTCCACTCTTCTCCCCAAACAACTTTCACGCTGCTTTCTTAGCTTCAGGCTCTGATTGCTTCTGTTTAGATTCTTGCAACTGTTTCACATATGGAGTTGAAGTTAGTAACGCAGCAGAGCACGAACGCGATGGTTGACCTATTTGACTAACTCCAGGTGGTTTTGTGATGTGTGGAAGAGGTCTGATGTCTGCCGGGCTGACAGCTTGACCATCAACATCAGTAGTTTCATTTTCGTTTTTGGCATCTCTTTCTTGAAGAGCGCTAGCATGGCGATGAATTGAAAATTCATGTTCCTTAAAGATGTTCCTGTTGCATGGATGAGACCTGTTTTTCTGAAGGCATTCACAGATGCTTCCATTTCTGCTGCTCGGTTGTAAGCTGCCCCAAATAACTTGGCTATTAATAATGGGATGATAACACGACCTGAATTATTTGCTAATCACTTTTCTATCTCTTGGGCATAGTAGGTTTTCAAAGGCCCCATAAATCGGACGTCAAGTGGCTGACTTTTATGCTTTGAGTGAGGTGGCAAACATACAATATGAACATTATTTTCACGTGCTTTATCTAACACATCGAGATTGTTTGTGTTGGAATAATTCCCATCAAGAATCAAAATGACAGGGTCATTTGAAGATGGATTTACTTGACTCAGAAAATGATCAAACCACCGACTAAAAATGTGAGTTTGTATCCAGCCAGGTGGATGACAAGCTGATATTGATCCTGCAGGTGCACCGTCCATCAAGTTCCAGAAAAAACATTCCAATTGCTGATCATAAGACTAGTCAAGGTAATCCCTGTTAATGATAATTTAATCGAATTAAAATAAACGCAGTTACCAAAATTTTACTACAATAAATGATGAAATATTGTTATCTCATGATAGTATTGCGTAAATTACATATAAAATTTCGTGAGAGAAGGAGTTCCCCCAATATCCGATAGGTATAGTAATATGCGACACTGTCGCGTATTTGGATCCCCATACTATCGCATATTAGGAATTTCGCCATCTTACACAAAGAATCACGCACTGGCTAACAACGTTCGTTGGAAAATGAACCTAACTGTCAATAATTTTAGGTAATACCGTTACAAATAACAACAATAAAAGAGTGCAGTAATATCCACCCACCTTTAAGCTGAAATATTGTCTCAACACCGATGTCGCGTAAACTCCAAACACAAGAAATTGTGTATCAACCTCTACGTACTGTGTCCGGCTCAACTATGGCGTCCTACTCGCTGTGTCGTCGTCTGGCACGCAATAGACGTGTTTAAGAAACTCTCCACTAGAGTGCAACCCCTAACATGAGCACAGCTGGGGTGTCTCGTATTAGGGAACTGTCGCATAATAGGCACCTTTCCTCTACTGTGTCCAATCGCTCGTGCGCCGACCATAGCTCCACGTTCCAATTCAATTAAATCTTGATAAACCTCCATTGTAGGAGAACTAACCGATCTAACAACTGCGCCAGACACGTGTTGTCTTACATAGGCGTTGCCGATCGCAGCGCCGTATTCTGAATGTTTGAAGACACATGCCTATACCAGTTTCTTTGGTGCTTCAGTATATTATGCACACTAATTTGTTGCTCGTATGTGGTAAAGTGTATAAATGTGCCGAAATACACTCCTGGAAATTGAAATAAGAACACCGTGAATTCATTGTCCCAGGAAGGGGAAACTTTATTGACACATTCCTGGGGTCAGATACATCACATGATCACACTGACAGAACCACAGGCACGTAGACACAGGCAACAGAGCATGCACAATGTCGGCACTAGTACAGTGTATATCCACCTCTCGCAGCAATGCAGGCTGCTATTCTCCCATGGAGACGATCGTAGAGATGCTGGATGTAGTCCTGTGGAACGGCTTGTCATGCCATTTCCACCTGGCGCCTCAGTTGGACCAGCGTTCGTGCTGGACGTGCAGACCGCGTGAGACGACGCTTCATCCAGTCCCAAACATGCTCAATGGGGGACAGATCCGGAGATCTTGCTGGCCAGGGTAGTTGACTTACACCTTCTAGAGCACGTTGGGTGGCACGGGATACATGCGGACGTGCATTGTCCTGTTGGAACAGCAAGTTCCATTGCCGGTCTAGGAATGGTAGAACGATGGGTTCGATGACGGTTTGGATGTACCGTGCACTATTCAGTGTCCCCTCGACGATCACCAGTGGTGTACGGCCAGTGTAGGAGATCGCTCCCCACACCATGATGCCGGGTGTTGGCCCTGTGTGCCTCGGTCGTATGCAGTCCTGATTGTGGCGCTCACCTACACGGCGCCAAACACGCATACGACCATCATTGGCACCAAGGCAGAAACGACTCTCATCGCTGAAGACGACACGTCTCCATTCGTCCCTCCATTCACGCCTGTCGCGACACCACTGGAGGCGGGCTGCACGATGTTGGGGCGTGAGAGGAAGACGGCCTAACGGTGTGCGGGACCGTAGCCCAGCTTCATGGAGACGGTTGCGAATGGTCCTCGCCGATACCCCAGGAGCAACAGTGTCCCTAATTTGCTGGGAAGTGGCGGTGCGGACCCCTACGGCACTGCGTAGGATCCTACGGTCTTGGCGTGCATCCGTGCGTCGCTGCGGTCCGGTCCCGGTCGACGGGCACGTGCACCTTCCGCCGACCACAGGCGACAACATCGATGTACTGTGGAGACCTCACGCCCCACGTGTTGAGCAATTCGGCGGTACGTCCACCCTGCCTCCCGCATGCCCACTATACGCCCTCGCTCAAAGTCCGTCAACTGCACATACGGTTCACGTCCACGCTGTCGCGGCATGCTACCAGTGTTAAAGACTGCGATGGAGCTCCGTATGCCACGGCAAACTGGCTGACACTGACGGCGGCGGTGCACAAATGCTGCGCAGCTAGCGCCATTCGACGGCCAACACCGCGGTTCCTGGTGTGTCCGCTGTGCCGTGCGTGTGATCATTGCTTGTACAGCCCTCTCGCAGTGTCCGGAGCAAGTATGGTGGGTCTGACACACCGGTGTCAATGTGTTCTTTTTTCCATTTCCAGGAGTGTATATAAACTATAAAAACTTTACTGACGAACATAATTCGTTTTATAAATGAAGCATACCCTGCTGTAGCAGTGAAAAGAAGGGAAGTAGGGGAAAATTGATCTCTCGTAACACTAAAATGGCGACCATGTTCCTCTTTAAAAGGCACTGACAAAAATGTGGGGAACCAGCTTTCTCAATCACCATTTCGCCTTGTTCACCAAAAGTTTTGGCGTGCAAAATCATTCATTCGCTTTTTTTGTGCTGGCGAGAGGAACTCCCCATCTCACCCCTCTCAGATGTAGTGGTAAAAAAGCCCAATGGATAGCCCGTCAAAAACTAAACTATATCAAGCGTGATAACAGGAAGAAGGTGTACTGAACTGTGAAAAAAGGAGCACAGTAGGAACAGTGAACGGTCCTAGCACAAAATCTGCAACGTCGAATGAACTGCAAGAACCACGGCGTCGTGTTTGCGTGTTAACGCTGTTGGAGATCAGTTTTGAAATCCCTTCGCATATCACTGTTTTCATACAATTATGACGTGTCTGTTCTCCTTCTGTGGTCTTGGCTTAGTGCAAATAGGTTATGGACTATGAGTCACGTGGTAAGAATATATTAGCGTCACAAGCAAATGTGATGAATTGTGAGAGCAGGCGAGATGCTGCATAGACCACTCGTAGACGTGTAAGCAACAAATAAACGGGTGTGAATTTTCTTACAATAAAGGAATTCAAGAGTCAAAGTTTCCGAAACGAAATGGAGGAGTCATAGCACGTCATGTGTTGGTAAAATAAATACGAGGTACGTTCGTCTGGAGGTCTCTTCCTTACACCTTGCTGTTGATAACGTACGTTACACACGACACGGACACAAATTTAAATATGGCAAACAGACACGTCAATGATCGAACGGACATTTCATAATTTTGTGGAAAAACATGGGGCACGAGGGAGTGATAAAATGATCATAAAGCCTCGGCTATTGAAGTTCGCTCTGTGTCTCACATTTTGCACTTGTACGGTTCACGTTTTTGTTTTCCTTCTTTTTTCTCAGTTCAGTACACCTTCTTCCTGTTTTCATGCCTGATCTGCGTCCAGACTTTTACGAGCTGTCTACTGCGCCATCTTACCACTAAATCTGAGGGTACTTCGATGAGGAATTTCCCTCGTGAGAGCAAAGGAGAGACACTGACGGTGGAAGAGAGACGTGACAGTGTCGGTGGGAGAAAAAGAAAGAGGAGAAAAGTGATAGTTGTAGAGAGGAGGTGGCAATGAGAAAGAAAGAGAGATGGATGAAGTCAATACCAGTAGGAGCCAAAGAGAGTTGATTCACTGATGGTCAGTGAGAGACAGTGGAAATAAGTAAGAGAGATGGATAAAGATAGAAGCAGTGGGAGCGAAAGAAAAATTAAACAGTGGAAATGAAAAATACAGATGAATTTAGAGCATACATAGTGTAACGTGGCATTTATCTCTGAAACTGACGACTGACATATTTCAGAGGATAACAAATTCCCTTGATTAAGCAGTTGTGCAATACACTACTCTGTAATTGTAGGCCACGGTTAGCATTGTCAGTGGCTGTCTCTTTATTTCACTGTTTGTTCTGCTATCCTTCTTATGTGGTTGGTGGAGGTTCCGGAGACCTGAAAGCCTATAAGTTGGATGTGCGAAACAAGGGTCCATTCATTAGGAATTTGTCACTATAAAACTATTGAATTCACGGCAGGCATCCGGCCACAGGTAGTAGTTGCTGGCTTTCTGTTTCCCCAGTTCCTTCAGGGAGCTCGCATCTCTTTTGTGCGTAAGCGCTTGGCTATCATGGCACCCCAGCCCTTGCAGCGCTACTTCCCTTTCCATGGTACAAGTATTCTTATTTATTTTCCATCCGATGGTCTTCTTGGTGCAGATTGTGCTCGGATTTGGTTTGTGTTTCTCTTACCTTCTGGCCTTCCACATGTATTCATCATTAATTATGTGATCCCCTTGTTGGGTTTAACATACTACGTCTTTCTAGATTTATGGAATTGCGGATCACGCAGTGTGCAGTATATTCCACTTTTGTGCATTTCTACCTGCTCTCTTCTTTGCTGCGACAGTAGTATGCCCAAAAGCTAGAATGGTAACCATTCCATTGTGAGAGGGTAGTGAAGTACCTGCATCATGGCAACCCCATGACCACGCAGCAATAGCACTGCTGGTGCCTGAGCTGTAAATTACGCACGCAGGACGAAGTGTACATGCCTTTCATAGCTGGGCCCGGCTACTTCGGGCAGCAGTTCATTGATTTGGTAACCATTACTGTGGCTGGGAGCAGTCAGTGGGTAAAGCACCAATGGCGGAAAATTTGCACATGAAGCGAAATAAACGGTCAGTCTGAGGCGTGGCGGCATCCGTGAGGGTGCACGCGTGATCTTACTGGCGCCATTTGTACGCGCGTTCCATGGCTCTGGTCCTTGTCGTTCATTTTTGCTCGGTTGTGTGTTCACTCTGAGGCTATGTAGTGGCGAGTGGTGTGTCGGGCATGGAGCTGGACGGCTGTGCCTGAGTAAGCAGCGTCCTGGTCATTGCAGCGATCTAACGCCGTTGACCGTTTGGCTATGGGGGCCCACGTTTTCCTACAGCGTTGACCGTTACTTCTGGTGCGTTTAGTGGTAAAGCAGAGGTTCTCGTCGAATGCAACCTTCTTACGACCTGTATCAGTCAACTGTGGTGTGCTCAGCCGAGATCTATTGAACAGTTCATTAGCAGCTACGAGCAGTAGAGCAGTATTATCCGGTGCCCACCTGGAGTCTTCAAGCTATTGGAATTGTTGGTATTTGTCTGAAATTATCTATGAAGACTGTTTGGTAAGTACTGTGCTTAAAGATTGTTAATTCTGCCGGGTGTGAACTAGCCAGGAATCCAATTTCTTTATCAGAATGAGAATTTCACTCTGCAGTGGAGTGTACGCTGATATAAAACTTCCTGGCAGATTAAAATTGTGTGCCGGACCGAGACTCGAAATCGGGACCCTTTCCCGAGTTCGAGTCTCGGTCCGGCACGTAGTTTTAATCTTCCAAGAAGTTTCAGTTTCTTTATGTCTTTTGGCGACCCCTTTGGGACTTATGTCTCAATCTGGAGGTTTGCGTATGCGCCAAGTTAGTATTTTGAAAGTTAATCTTATAATTGAAATCATTTTTTGTTATTATTGAGTATTTGACACCGCTCATTGTAATTTCTGTTTGTTGTAGGCCTCATGGCCCTTCCTGGGACGTGTTAGTGGATTTGGCCTCTAAATTAAGTTGTGTGCGCTCAGCTTAAATGTACGCACGTGTAGGTCATGTGCGTCTGCGTGCTTGTATTCGAACACTCTCTTGCCGCGGGGAGTGGCCGTGCGGTTGGGGGCGCCATGTCACGGATTGCGCAGCCCCTCCCGCCGGAGGTTCGACTCCTCCCTCGAGCATGGTTGTGTGTTGTTCTTATCAGAGGTTAGTTTAAGTTAGTTTAATGTAGTGTGTAAGTCTAGGGACCGATGACCTGAGCAGTTTGGTCCCTCAGGAATTCACTCACGCCTTTGAATACATTTTTGAACACTCTCTTACTTTGTGCTGAGGAGACCTTTGGTGTACAGTTTAACCGGCCATCTGTCATTTGGTGCGCATCCCATTTACTAAGCCCTAACTGGCCCCAGTAAAAGATATACCTTGTTTCTTAATTTTTTTATTATTACCTAATTTTTTCTTCTAAACGACCTTGTGCATTGGTTCTTGTTATTGCTGGGAATGTTAACTTCCAATGTTATGAGCGGACTGCTCAAATACTGTAGTTCTATTAGTTCAATTCTCAATTGCTCGTTTAAGTGTTACTGTGTATGTTAATTTTTATCAAACTCGCTTTGCTGTTTATTGTTTGGTATACGTTGACTGCCTAGTATCGGCATCAGTTGACGCATTACCGTTCTGCTGGTTCGAGGCAGCGATGCATTTTCCTTGTGGTTCGGCGGCTCTCCAATCAGTGCAGGGGTCCTAAGTCACATGCGAGTCTGTGGATCTCTCATTGCAGCCTCAACTTCGGTGAATCGTTGTCATTCTTTTGGTATCGTGACACGGAGATGGGCGTCGGCGGATTAGGGAGTTAATGACCCAGTAATTCTGTTACTGTGAGGCTCATGTGGGCGCGTGATGAAAGTCTTTGAGCCAACTGTACACTGAAATTTCCGGCGTGTGATGAAAGTCTTTGGCCAAACTGTGCTCTGAGTTTCCTGATTTCTTTGCAGAATTAAGAGTTTAATTGCCATTATCATTTTAATTGTCTTTTAGGGACCGGTGTTTTAGGGACCGGTATTTTATCTACGTACTTAAAGTGATTTGTGTGGAACAAGATTACTGCCAATCAGTGAAGTACAACTGTTGATTCGGTTTTACCTTTGGGTAGCCTTTGGGCGGCTTGGCCGTATCTTGTCTACATGAGAACAGAATAACCAGTGCAGATGTATGCGTTTTAATGTAAAGTTTGTTGGCCTTATATTCAAGCCCTGTTGTGAAGTTAGCCTGCAGCTGTGATCTAGTTGCAGGGAACACATCTGGAACGCGTCTGGAGCGCAGTCTGGACCTGCTAGTTGGGGGTTGCAATGCGGCACTAGTGCAGTCGAGTTGGAGCAATGAGGTCTGCGTCGACATGGCTCGCCCGACCTTTGCCGCCACGCATCACTTGAGCCAGGACACGGTCTTTGTGGATCGTCGGTCGGTCATCCTATCAGACCACGCGTTTTGGCTCGCCGGTCGTTCATGAGTCGGCTGTGTGTGTGTGCATCGACTCCCGATTTGTTTTCGTGCGTACATAGTTACTGTTGGGTACCGTTCAGGTCTTCGTGCAGTGTTTGTTTGGTTGTGTGTAATGTTGGCGTTACTTCCACTGACGACTATTTTAGATGCTGTCGGCACTCTGCGGCGAGTCGGTTGGTTGCTGCGGACCAGAGAAGTTATCTCCGCGCGGTGCAGTCGGCTGGGTCTGCTGGCGGTCCCTGCACAGTGTCGGAGCGTGTGTGGAGTTGTCCGGTCGCTACGAGGTTTGTGGTTCACCGGTCCAGGATGTCAAAGTTGAGTAGTAGTTTTAACTACCCAAGCTACGTCCATTCATGTTGTGTGGTCCGTTTCGGTGGTTCGCTGTTGGGGACGTTTTCTTGTGAGCAACACCGAGTGTTTTTATTGCTGAAATTTAACCGCCATGCGGTGCAATTAACCATATTGGTTGACTATTATTCAACTGCACCAGCGGAATTTTCTGCCTTGTGACCGTTGGTGTTTTTGTTACCTGCCATGGCCACTAACGTAATTTCAGACAGCACCTGTTGTCGCTGTCCAACATGGTGTGTGGTTTTCACAGCTTAATACATAGTTCATTGCGGATACTCACTTTCGTAATCTTTTTAGTTTTCGTTCTCATGTAACGATTGGTGGCAAGCAAGTTGTTTTGTCGGTTGGTCGGTGGCAGTCACCTGGTTTGATTCTGACGGATTGTGTGGTTGGGCTCACCACTTGTCTCACTGAAGTCAAAGAGGGCAGACCGACATCCCAGGAGGCTTCGGAGTGCCAATTTTCTTTATTGTCCTTCTCACCGGTGTTTAGTGGTCTGTTTATAATCTGTCAAAGCCAATGATTTAAAAAATTCTTGCTTTTACGGGATTTTATGTGTTTTTGAATTTTGGAAAATCAATTGTGGGCCTTCAGTCACTTAAATCCTTATTCTAAAAGAAGAAAAATACATTGCTGCCTTCTGCCTTTCAAATGTTATGGTAATTTATTTTAAAATCTTGAAAACTTCATTGTGGGCCTTCAGCCGTTTGCATTGCATCTGGTTTATGTTTGTCTATTCGCCCTTGCCTTGAGGCTCTCAGCCTCGCTGTGTATATGTATATGCTAATTATTTTATTTGCAATTTTAACTGCATGTTTTTGCCACTTAAGATTTATCTTGTTGCTTTAAGATTTCTTGTTTGGAAACCATCAGCCGTGAAATAATTGCCTTTTTGAAACTCGTAGTTCTAAAGTTTCGCCTATGTACCGTTTTGGTTTTAAAAGTGTTATTAAATTACAATAAATTACAATTCTTGGTGAATCTGACCGACGCCTTATTTGGCCTCTCGACAATCCTGATCACCCGTCCTGCCCAGCGGGTTTAGCGGGCGTTTCAATAGGGTGGTGTCCACAGCAGCGTAAGATAGTTAATTGAGAGCAGGGTTCTCTATGAATAGGAAGGTAGGGCAGAGAGTGCGTTACTAATAACAGTTGAACGGTAGGGTTGTTCTTATCAGTATCGACAGCAAATCAACACCGATAACGACAGCTCACGTATAAACGTCGACATCGCAAACTGAAGATGAAGAGATAGAGAAAATATATGGGGATATTGAATGGGTGATGCAGTACGTAAAGGGAGGTGAAAATTTAATAGTCATGGGGGGCCATCTGCTTCAGTCTCTTTCCTAGATTGACTAATTCTAACTGCAACAAACATTCCACCACCAACTGTATTTTCTATCATTTCTGAAGATTGTTTGGTACTTTGTAAAAATTTTGGCTGATCTCTTCTTGCGCTTTAGAAAATTTCATGTACATACACTCCTGGAAATTGAAATAAGAACACCGTGAATTCATTGTCCCAGGAAGGGGAAACTTTATTGACTCATTCCTCGGGTCAGATACATCACATGATCACACTGACAGAACCACAGGCACATAGACACAGGCAACAGAGCATGCACAATGTCGGCACTAGTACAGTGTATATCCACCTTTCGCAGCAATTCAGGCTGCTATTCTCCCATGGAGACGATCGTAGAGATGCTGGATGTAGTCCTGTGGAACGGCTTGCCATGCCATTTCCACCTGGCGCCTCAGTTGGACCAGCGTTCGTGCTGGACGTGCAGACCGCGTGAGACGACGCTTCATCCAGTCCCAAACATGCTCAATGGGGGACAGATCCGGAGATCTTGCTGGCCAGGGTAGTTGACTTACACCTTCTAGAGCACGTTGGGTGGCACGGGATACATGCGGACGTGCATTGTCCTGTTGGAACAGCAAGTTCCCTTGCCGGTCTAGGAATGGTAGAACGATGGGTTCGATGACGGTTTGGATGTACCGTGCACTATTCAGTGTCCCCTCGACGATCACCAGTGGTGTACGGCCAGTGTAGGAGATCGCTCCCCACACCATGATGCCGGGTGTTGGCCCTGTGTGCCTCGGTCGTATGCAGTCCTGATTGTGGCGCTCACCTGCACGGCGCCAAACACGCATACGACCATCATTGGCACCAAGGCAGAAGTGACTCTCATCGCTGAAGACGACACGTCTCCATTCGTCCCTCCATTCACGCCTGTCGCGACACCACTGGAGGCGGGCTGCACGATGTTGGGGCGTGAGCGGAAGACGGCCTAACGGTGTGCGGGACCGTAGCCCAGCTTCATGGAGACGGTTGCGAATGGTCCTCGCCGATACCCCAGGAGCAACAGTGTCCCTAATTTGCTGGGAAGTGGCGGTGCGGTCCCCTACGGCACTGCGTAGGATCCTACGGTCTTGGCGTGCATCCGTGTGTCGCTGCGGTCTGGTCCCAGGTCGACGGGCACGTGCACCTTCCGCCGACCACTGGCGACAACATCGATGTACTGTGGCGACCTCACGCCCCACGTGTTGAGCAATTCGGCGGTACGTCCACCCGGCCTCCCGCATGCCCACTATACGCCCTCGCTCAAAGTCCGTCAACTGCACATACGGTTCACGTCCACGCTGTCGCGGCATGCTACCAGTGTTAAAGACTGCGATGGAGCTCCGTACGCCACGGCAAACTGGCTGACACTGACGGCGGCGGTGCACAAATGCTGCGCAGCTAGCGCCATTCGACGGCCAACACCGCGGTTCCTGGTGTGTCCGCTGTGCCGTGCGTGTGATCATTGCTTGTACAGCCCTCTCGCAGTGTCCGGAGCAAGTATGGTGGGTCTGACACACCGGTGTCAATGTGTTCTTTTTTCCATTTCCAGGAGTGTATAATGACATGTGGTTCATTGCTTTCTGCTAGCGCCTGTAGCTCTAGTTCCTTCCTAACACAGTCAAGATAATTTACTACTACAATTCGTATAGGTCCAGCGTCCTCACTTTTACTGTTTTTAACCTGCGCCCTTTGGAACTAAAAAGTTTTTTAGTCTTTCTCGAGCCCTCTGACCTAAAAAGCTGCCCAGTCCATTTCACACAGCCATGTGTAACCGCTTCCTGTTTGTAATGGACCCATGACCTATTAAGTGGAATACGATTGCCCGCCATCCTACTAAAAAAGTCGAGGAATCTGCTGCCTAAAAGGTCGCAGAAAGGTCTGAGTCTCTGATTCAGACCCTCCAGCCGCCTCTGTACCAAAGGTTCGCAGTTGGTTCTCTCGACGATGCTACGGACGGTGAGCTCGGCCTTCATCTCGCGAGCAAGACTGGTAGCCTTCGGAGTTCGGCTAGCCATGTGAAAGCAGGCCGCAAGCAGTGTGATCGAACCCAGTCGGCTGAAGGCTTGAGCGAAGGATCACCAAATCTGCCTGCATCTCAAAACAGTCATCACAGTCCATATCTATACCTAGTCTACAAATCTCTCCAGCCACCAGTTATCAAAACGGAGGAATATGCCTTGTAAGCACTCAGATATGCAACAAGTTTAAAAATTAAACTGGTGACCGCTCAGATAACTGAGAAAAATTCGCCACTTTGAAGCTCCTGTAACGAAGAAAAATTCAGTTTTGACAACCAGCAATAAAATGTAAACAGTGGCCATGTCCTCCAAGGACAGGGTACAACTGATTGCATTTTTTTTTTTTTTTTTTTTTTTTTGAGGAAAGCCACTAAAGTCGACTGGGCAGGTAGATGTAATGCTTTATGTCTTCTCCGATAGCAATAAATTCTTCCAGCAGGATAGCCGTTTATATAGCAAGGCCTGACTCATACGACAGCGCTTTTAGGTGCCTGTTAGTGAATTCACGTTAATGTCTTGCCTACCAAA
This sequence comes from Schistocerca cancellata, assembly GCF_023864275.1. NCBI lineage: Eukaryota > Metazoa > Arthropoda > Insecta > Orthoptera > Acrididae > Schistocerca > Schistocerca cancellata. The sequence continues at coordinate 431,106,222 of NC_064633.1, forward strand.
TTCACCTGAGCTACATCCCAGCAAACGGTTAAGACGATACAGGATGCTAGCTTCAACACCCACCCCAACACCCCCCACCCCCACCCCGGCCACTGGTCCTTAATTTACGGGAATTGCTTGATATGTTAGTAGACATCTGGTGCACATACTTCAGGAAATCTACAAAGGACTTGTCGAAACTAGACCGTCAGGATCGTTGCTACATCGTTTTCCAAAGTGTACGTGCACACCATTAAACGGTGATCGTTGTTCTTCCTCTGGTCAGTATAACTTTTACTAACATTAGAAATATGTTCTGGTGTAAGCAAGCACATCATTAGACTTCAGCTTGAACGTTGTCTATGTAACAGCGCTTGGCGCCGTTCCTTTCCGTCTATAGTAACTGTGACAGTTTTCATGGCCTGGCCGGTAAACAATTGTTGACTTACAGATGAACATTCTCGAGTGTCAATAAACGATCTTGAGGAAACTTGGTTGGTGCGTAGAGAGGGAAAAATGGTACAATATGTATTTCTTTGCATGTGCCAATTTCACTTTTAAGGGGTAAAACGAAGCGACTACACAGGTACAGCCGTGAGACGTACACAGCATTCGATATTATTGTGAGAATTCTGGCAGATCTGGTTCTGTTGAATAACTGTCATGCTATTCGCCACTTTAGAAACTATACAATCAAGTTGCAGACACTAATACATAATTCTCTTCTCCAAGGCTTACCACTGTATTCAAATATGTCTGATGCAAATCGGGACATTTGGAGGATTACCTGTGACAATTTGAAATCCTGCTGATTTTTTCTATTGCCTTCTCCGTCGTCTATATCATGCGAAGAAATTTCTTTCATTTTATGTGCATGTAAGGCAAAAAAACTTAGTGTTTTAAGCACTACCTTAAGTACTATCATCACTACAATTATTATCTTCTATAATAATGAGTTACATACTATTTTCTATTAACAAAATGACCGCATGTCGAACGGTAAACTAAAAAAGAAAAGAGGCATGAATTAAAACCCAAAATAACAATTTAAAATATGAAACAAATATAAGTAAAGTAACTAATTAGAACAGTAGTGTATGGTTAGATACTTTAAATCGGTATGTTGAAAATACCACGACAGCACATTGTATTTTCCACATATGGTATTTCAAGACCAAGATTTATTACACAGGGTTGTATGGGACCTGATAGCTTGCGTGATTTACATCGTAACAAATGTTTTCATTTCTCAAAATTAATTAATGGTGGTGGAGCTGTAAGTAGGCTGTTTAGGTTCTTATATTGGCAACGCCGCCGCCACGTAGCGCTCTCTGTAAAATCACTGGCTGTGCTGTGTGCAATCAGTGGGTAGTTTGCATTGTTGTCTGCCATTGTAGTGTTGGGCAGCTAGATGTGAACAGCGCGTAGCGTTGCGCAGTTGAAGGTGAGCCGCCAGCAGTGGTGGATGTGGGTAGAGAGATTGCGGAGTTTTGTAATTTGTCATGAACTGCTATTTACACTCCTGGAAATGGAAAAAAGAACACATTGACACCGGTGTGTCAGACCCACCATACTTGCTCCGGATACTGCAAGAGGGCTGTACAAGCAATGATCACACGCACGGCACATCGGACACACCAGGAACCGCGGTGTTGGCCGTCGAATGGCGCTAGCTGCGCAGCATTTGTGCACCGCCGCCGTCAGTGTCAGCCAGTTTGCCGTGGCATACGGAGCTCCATCACAGTCTTTAACACTGGTAGCATGCCGCGACAGCGTGGACGTGAACCGTATGTGCAGTTGACGGACTTTGAGCGAGGGCGTATAGTGGGCATGTGGGAGGCCGGGTGGACGTACCGCCGAATTGCTCAACACGTGGGGCGTGAGGTCTCCACAGTACATCGATGTTGACGCCAGTGGTCGGCGGAAGGTGCATGTGCCCGTCGACCTGGGACCGGACCGCAGCGACGCACGGATGCACGCCAAGACCGTAGGATCCTACGCAGTGCCGTATGGGACCGCACTTCCCAGCAAATTAGGGACACTGTTGCTCCTGGGGTATCGGCGAGGACCATTCGCAACCGTCTCCATGAAGCTGGGCTACGGTCCCGCACACCGTTAGGCCGTCTTCCGCTCACGCCCCAACATCGTGCAGCCCGCCTCCAGTGGTGTGGCGACAGGCGTGAATGGAGGGACGAATGGAGACGTGTCGTCTTCAGCGATGAGAGTCGCTTCTGCCTTGGTGCCAATGATGGTCGTATGCGTGTTTGGCGCCGTGCAGGTGAGCGCCACAATCAGGACTGCATACGACCGAGGCACACAGGGCCAACACCCGGCATCATGGTGTGGGGAGCGATCTCCTACACTGGCCGTACACCACTGGTGATCGTCGAGGGGACACTGAATAGTGCACGGTACATCCAAACCGTCATCGAACCCATCGTTCTACCATTCCTAGACCGGCAAGGGAACTTGCTGTTCCAACAGGACAATGCACGTCCGCATGTATCCCGTGCCACCCAACGTGCTCTAGAAGGTGTAAGTCAACTACCCTGGCCAGCAAGATCTCCGAATCTGTCCCCCATTGAGCATGTTTGGGACTGGATGAAGCGTCGTCTCACGCGGTCTGCACGTCCAGCACGAACGCTGGGCCAACTGAGGCGCCAGGTGGATATGGCATGGCATGCCGTTCCACAGGACTACTTCCAGCATCTGTACGATCGTCTCCATGGGAGAATAGCAGCCTGCATTGCTGCGAAAGGTGGATATACACTGTACTAGTGCCCACATTGTGCATGCTCTGTTGCCTGTGTCTATGTGCCTGTGGTTCTGTCAGTGTGATCATGTGATGTATCTGACCCCAGGAATGTGTCAATAAAGTTTCCCCTTCCTGGGACAATGAATTCACGGTGTTCTTATTTCAATTTCCAGGAGTGTATATATTATGACTATTAAGGTAAATACATTGTTTGTTCTCTATTAAAATCTTTCATTTGCTAACTATGCCTATCAGTAGTTAGTGCCTTCCGTAGTTTGAATCATTTATTTAGCTGGCAGCAGTGGCGCTCGCTGTATTGCAGTAGTTCCAGTAACGAAGATTTTTGTGAGGTAAGTGATTTGTGAAAGGTATAGGTTAATGTTAGTCAGGGCCATTCTTTCGTAGGGATTTTTTTGAAAATCAGATTGCGTTGCGCTAAAAATATTGTGTGTCAGTTTAAGCACAGTCTTATATAATTTTTCAAAGGGGACGTTTCATATGTCGACCCTTAGCCGAGGATACCTCACTGGAATCTTCTGATGTTTTTCTTGTAGTTTGTGTAATTAGTGTAGCTATTGTTTATTGCTAGCGCGTAATTGTAGAGAGAATCTCCTTTGTAGTTGCAGTCTTTCGTTTTTGTACAGTAAAACAGTTGTGGCATGCATGTAGATTTGCAGCAAGTATTTCGCAGCTGCCCTTGCAATTAACTAGATATTATTTTCAGTGTTATGTTAATGTGTTCTCTTATTTTTGCTCTTCAAATTGCGCTTTTCTGTGTTATCGTGAGAATATTGTGACAATAATGGCGTGTGAAAAATGTAACACTAGGCTCCAAAGTAAACTGAGAAATAATAGTGATGACGAATGTAGCTTACCAGCACCGCTGTGTAATGAATTAACAGACATTCAAAGTAGTAATTTGGTAACTGTGCATAGGGAAATGGAGCGGGCGTCAAATAATGGTGTAGACAGTGAAACAGGTAGTGAACAGGGAAGCATTATCGATCGATCGGTCGGCAACAACTCGTCTCAGGAATCGGGAATGACAGAACACAATATTGCAAATACTGTAGACTCAGGTTTTGGGTTCTCGCCGTTTTCTCAAATGAGTCAAGAAACATTTTCTGCTCAGTTGCATCTACCGATTCGGTTACGCAACTTGCAAAAACTCAGGAAAACTTAAAGGACACAGTAGATTCGATTTCAACACAAATGGACACTCTGAAGCTTGGTTCAGAAAAACACACTGAGGAAATGTGTTCACTATCGGGGAAAAAGGCCGAACTTTCGGATCAGGTCACTAAGTTATCTACGAAGGTAGATAATAATCTGAATGACACAAAACCAGTAGTCTTTAATGACACCGAAGAGTGCGAACAAATTAGGAAACTGAAACAAAATCTGAATCAAATTAATACGCAACACCAAAGAGAAATCCGGGAAGTACAAGATCAGCTGACACAGGTAATACAAGAATTACGTATTTCAGAGGACACTCACGCTCCTATACGGGAAGAGGTACATAGAAATATGGAACAGCCACAAAATAATAACACAGGGCACTTCGGAAATTTTGAAAGAAATTGGCAAGGTACACCGAATTTTGAGATGGAACCGCCGAAACGACGTAACAATGACCGACATGCGACTCGCCGACATGATGATTTTGATTGTAAGCTGTTCATTACTACACGTAAATTCAAAACATTTAAGAATTCTGGCAACGACATTCATCCACAAGCGTGGCTCCATCAATTCTCTCATTGTTTTCCTCCCAACTGGTCATTAGAGCACAGATTAGAATTTATGTGTGGCTACTTAGAGAATGAACCAGCTGTAAGAATGCGATCGGTCATTCGCGATTGCCACAGTGAAGGAGAGTTTTACCATGCCTTCCTCTCAGCAAATTGGTCTCAAGCCACACAAGACCGAATAAACCATGGCATCATAATGATGAAACATTTCGAACAATCTGAATTTTCCAGTCTTGTGAAATATTTTGAAGACATGTTGCACAAGAATCAGTACCTGTCAAACCCATACAGCCCCTCAGAACTCATCCGCATTTGCTTAATCAAATTGCCTGAACATTTACGACATACTATTTTGTCAGGACGTTGCAAAGACGACATTGAAGCTTTTCAGGGACTGTTACAAGAACTGGAAATTGACACTGACTATCGCGGAACGCGAAAACAGGAGCACAACAATTACAGGTCACATCTGTCACAATTCCGTGATGACAGAAATAATACACAACAAGGCTATTCTTATAACGTAAATCGTGACCAAAACAGACACCACCCGTATGACAACCGTTGGCAGAGTAGTAATAATTATAGGGAAAGATCACCTCTCCACGGTAATGACTATCACAGAGACAATCAGAAAAACAGATAATATGGGAACCAAAACGATTATTATTACGGGAGACAGAATAACTTTAGACGCAACGGTCCAGCGCGCAGTTACGACTCAGGGAGATATTCTCCACCACATGACTGACAAGAAAGAAACTATGGAATCTACCGATATGACGACAGACGATATGATCGTAACGACAGACCTGAACTGCATCAGAACTGGCGGGATTTAAACAGAGCAGGGCCCTCTCGTCACGGTGAATTTGTAGAAATTAGGTCTCCAAATCCCAATAACGACGCGCGCCAACAAAGAGACAATAGGCAATGACTCACACCGCTGGCAGCCACAAAACGTACTTATGAAACTGACAACACAGCAGCCGTAGCTAGTAATTACGTAAAAATGGAAGACATTAGGGACATCTTACTCCAGGAACACGACGTAAAACATAACAACATTGCATATCCTGTGATTCACATTACTGTAAATGACGTAAAATTTACGGCAGTACTTGACTCTGGCATTCCCATTTCAGTAATTAGTGAAACAGCTTTTAGCAAATGCAACAAATCGAACGATTGCCCCACACTTCCGTTACGTAAGATTAAATTACAAGGTGCAATCTTTGGAAAAAGTGTAGATGTACGCCAACAAACCAACTTAGAATTATTTTGTCAAAGCCACAGCTTCTCTATGAGCTTTCTTATTGTTCCATTATTGTCGACGGAAATTATACTGGGAATAGACTTTTTGAATGAATACAAAGCAGTCTTAAGCTTTCACGATGCTGAAATAAGTTTAGAGAAAGAAGGTAAGTCAGTAGCTTTGAAATTTGAAGATTGGCTCTCAAACCATGACGAAGAAATTAATCGGCCTTACCTCCTGTTAGACAACAGTTCGGAATTTTCGACGGAACTTGACACTAACAATCACTCTGCAAGTACTGACAGGGATGATATCGACAGCATATTTGAAACTAATGAGTTAATTCAGAATAAAATTCAAACAATTGAGAATTGTAATGACACTGATAGGCCGGACCTTTTTGAGATTTTACAAGCACATTCCACAGTTTTTACTCACAAAACAGGAACAATCAAGGGATTTCAAAAGCAATTTCGTGTTCGAGAGCATACTAAATTTTGTGTTAGACCATACGTAATTCCAGCACATTGTAGGGACCGTGTTAGAACAGAAATACAATCTATGCTTGACGAGGGCATTATTGAGCCTGCAGTAAGCTCATACCACAATCCATTACATGTTGTTGAGAAGAAAAATGGATCGATCAGGCTTGTTTTAGATTCGAGACAAATTAATACTAACATCATTCCTGAAAGAGACAGGCCGCAGACGATGGAAGAACTTCTTCAAAATTTTAATGGTGTAAAAGTGTTGTCTTCCATTGATCTCAGATCCAGCTTTTATCAGATCGAACTTCATCCAGAATGTAGAAAATACACAGCTTTCCTTTGTTTCGGCGTTTGTTATCAGTTTCGGAAACTTCCTTTTGGTTTGAACATTTCTTCAGCAGAATTCAATCGCGGGCTAAATTCCATATTACCTGAGTTCTTAAAACGTCACATCACCTTATATGTGGACGATATTCTAATAGCAGAAGCTTCATGGGAACAACATAATCGCATCCTCAACAGTTTGTTACGTATTTTTGCAGAATCTGTAATTACAGTTTACTTGAATTCGGTAGGACAAAGGTGAAGTTTTTGGGACATATTATTTCTTCTGAAATCATTCAGCTGGATCCTGAAAAGTTAGAAGCAATCAGAACCATTCCAGTTCCATCCACAAAAAAACAAGTCCGCAGTTTTCTAGGTCTCGTAAATTTTTACCGTCGTTTTCTGAATATGCAAATTCTTGTTACACCAAAACTTTGTTCTCTCACTGGAAAAAATACTATTTGGAACTGGGACGAACAAGCACAGTTGGAATTCAATTCTTTGAAAGAAGCGTTACTTCACGCGCCAATACTAGCTCATCCAGATCTGTCACAAGATTTCTGCCTTAGCACGGATTCTTCTAAAGTCGGTCTTGGTGCCCACTTATTTCAAGAAGCCACAGAAAATGACACTACTGTTCAGAAAACCATTGCTTTTGCTAGCCGAGTGCTAACAAAATCTGAAAAAAAATATTCCGTTACTGAATTAGAAGCTTTAGCTATCGTTTGGGCATTTAACAAATTCCGTTTCTTTCTTTCTGGTAAGCACGTAAAAGTATACAGTGATAATCGTGCATTACAATGTCTTATGAATTCAAAATTAAATCATGATAGGTTAAAACGTTGGGCATTGTTTCTGCAAGAATTCCGTTTCACAATAGTCTACATTCCCGGCAAGGAGAACATTGTTGCGGACGCACTGTCACGCGCACCGGCTGGGCTTGAGAAAAGTAACCCAGAAGGCAACCTCGAGAAAAATTTCAGTATTCTTTACATTCAGAAAGTCGCCTTTGAAAACTTCATCACCACATCTTTAAAGGACATTGCTCATGAACAAGATAAAGATCCGATTTGGAAAGACATCAAGAGCAAATGGCATGAAAAGACACACACACAGATTCGGCATTATTATCTGGTTAGAAACAACATACTGTTCGAACGCTGCACTGTTGATGACAAGCTATGGGTACTTTGCATTCCTGACGATTTTGTTAATAAGCTCATTTGGTACATTCATTTCAGCTACGCACATTTTGGTCCACGAAAATGTTATCATATTCTTCGAACGACTTGTTATTTTAACAATATGGAAAACAGAATTCGAAGAGTCTTGTCTATTTGTAAACTTTGTCAAAAGGCGAAACCATCTGCTATCTCACATCGTGCTCCGTTGTTTCCTATTATTCCTTATAAATTAAAAGAATTTGCTGCTGTTGACCTCTTGTGACCCCTTGTCAGAACATCGAATGGATTTTCGTACGTTCTAGTCGCTGTTGAACTTACTTCAAAATTTGTTTCTTTCACTCCGTTACGTAAAGCCACTGGACGGTCTGTATCCAACGCCTTTGTTAAAAATTTCTTACATGAAGTTGGACACGTTAGTAAAGTCATTTCAGATAACGGACCGTAATTCAGATCTGCTGTTTGGTCACGCATGCTTCGGAATCATAAAATCAAACCTGTTTTTATTTCATTGTACTCACCACATTGCAACCCGTTCAAAGGATTATGAAAGAAATCAATAAGCTTTGCAGACTTTATTGTCACAGAAAGCATCAGCATTGGGACACATATTTACAATTATTTCAAAATGCGCTGAATGAAATGCCTCATGATTCCACTGCTTTACCGCCTATTCTTGTACTGAAGAATGAAGAACCACCGAACATAATCAGAGAGCTTGTACCTTCCCCGAATACACGTAAACTTCGACACAAAGACATAATTGATTTGGCTCTTAAAAATATAAAATCTGCAGCAGACAAAAGGAGAAAACTACACGCCAAAGCAAATGCAAAGAAATTGTGTATTGGTCAGAAAGTTCTCATTAAAGCTCATTCATTGTTACATAAGAAGAAACACTTGAGTCACAAATTCTTTCTAGTTTACAATGGACCTTACAGAATCCGACGTATACCACATGATAATTGTGTTGAAGTTGAAACTCTGCATACTAGGAAGAGTAAAGGTTTACACGACATTTCACATGTAAAACCGTTTATTGAAAGATAATCTGCCTTTTAACTTTGTCTTTGCCATATAACTTTTCACTTTACATTACTAGTATGCTTTGTCAGACTTAGAATCTGTTAATATGCAACAATGAAGTTAAATATCCAGTCAAGAACCAAGAGAACTTATTAAACAGAAATTACGAATGCATTGTCATTGTGAACAACGACACAGTGTTATTGTGTGTGTACATTCTTGCTTGTTAGTTGCACATTTACGTAACGACTATAAGGCTCACATACTTAGAACATTTACCAGTACTGCTAATGAGATTTTAATGCAACATTTTGGTTTACTTGCAAATACATTATGGATTCAAGGTGCTTTCTGAGAGATACCAGGTGGCACAGTGGTTAGTTTATTTGACAGCTACATGACTATATCACGACGCTACTAATGTGTGACACAATTTACCTTGTTGCTTTTGTGGTGTATCTGTTTTATATCTGCACAGTTTTTCTGAATTCTTCTGGAAAGTAAAACATGTTTTAGTAGTAACTTTTGTGGTAAAGCAACAATGAAACAGCCTTTTTCGTGGCACAACAATACGTTACAGTACTTTCTTCATCACGCCAATAAACATAATAACTACGATATCTATTCGCAAAGCATTTCACTTTCGTTTATGATGAGGTAAGTACATTGACTTCAGCAGAACTTTGCTTACGGAGGACAATAACTGCGACACTTCCACAGAGATTATCTTACAGCAAGACGCACATTTAGCGCTAAAGGACACGTATTTGAGTGATTAATTTTGTACTTAAATAATTTATTTTTAAGATATTTGAAGTACAATGATACAAAGGTTTTCCGTAATACATTTCATTCCATTCTTGTGATCTGTAACACCTGAGGGTATAATTACATTAATCCTCAGGGGGGTACACGCTTACTTTGTGTACCATGTGTTTGGCAAGCACAAGGAGCCCTAGCTAGTATGGTATTTGCTTATACAACTTTACACAGAATTACACAGCCATCTGATCATTTAACTGAGAGAGACAAACTTTTTTACTACATCAGTGACACATGTTTACGCAATTACATCGTTGGATAACTTCACACTTACGAAATTGTATTTGTCTGTACTGTGTGAACTCTTCATATTTTTTCAGAACCATTGTGATATTATGAGAGCTTTGAATGATATATTTGGTATGGGATCACGATTTTTAAGGTACGTTTGAGGCAGGTGACACTTTTGACATGAGTCAAAAGTGTATGAGTATTGGAGGAAGCTACGACGATTGTGAGAGTTGACTGAGGTGTTATGATGTTATTATTACGATGACTATGTGTATTATGCTGTTGTGGTATGTTTATGATCAGTAAGCTGATGCTATATGAGTTATTTGATTATGCTACGTACCTGTTATGATGAAATATTGAAGAAGTGTCGACGAATAAGGTAAGGAGTAATGAGTAGTGGTTAGGGACTCTGGTTTGTGAAAAAGGTTGTTGGAAACCAAGAATCGTACTTTAAGAGCTATGAAATGTATGTAAATGCATGAATGTATTACAATGCCACTGAAAATTTTTTGGACTCTGTTATATTTACAGGATTTTGTTTCTACAGATTTGTAACGCAAATTCTTGACCTGTGAAATATTTTTATATGAGACTGTCACTGTAGCGGAAACTGGTGTCGTAAATATTTCGGTAAGAAAGTTAAGTGACCACCTGCATGTAATGCGTCGCGGGCACCCAGCTGGGCGACAGTCGCCTGGAAAAAAGCCATTAGCGTGTGCCCCTTTCAGAGGTACAGGTGGAGAAAAAAAAAAGGGCGGCCATTATCCTCGCTATTGACGTTCCTTTGTAGAAAGCATCGCAAAAACGACATGGTCGAAATTGAAAACATATGATTACACTGTGGAGCTCTTCATTTTTGATATTTACTGAAATGCCTAAGGAAATGACGAGAAATATTTTTATGTCTATACACCTGATTATGACTACTGTCTCTCTAGTTGAGAGATTTTTCTACTAACTTATGAAATGCCTCATGACTACTGAATGATGTTCTTATGCTTTACTTTGTACATAGTTGCTTATTTCATTTGATATCTGGTTTCCAACTGTGTTGCAGCATTGCTTTTATAAAATAAAATGCATTTGCTAATGTGAACACTTTCTGTCAACAGATCTATTAAATAATAATTTTGTAATCCACATTCTTTAAAAAAGGAGCACTTGGAAAGGAAAGAACAATAAGAAGGGACTAGTAACAGTAACTGGTCACATAATTTTCTTTTCAAGTACATGGTAATATTTTTTTACAAGAAGTTGTTGTGGTGCACCACTTTAATTACATAGACATTAAGATGTGAATAGACATTTCCCTTATTTGCATTGTTGTCTTTAGTGTACTATTTTTTCTGCTTGAGCTTTGTCATGCTTAGGTATAAGTTGTTTCATTTTCTGCTGCTGGTTGCCAGGCATAATGTTACTGAATTTGACTTTGTATTACGCTGTTAAGCCAGTTTTACTACGCATTTATTTTTCTTGTTTGCTTCTCATTGCCTTATATTAGTTGTAATTTATGCTGCTTGCTTTGCCTTTTGTATTTTTTATCATTGCTGTTTGTGTTAATTGTTTGGTGCTGCTGCATTGCCTTGTCCCTTAGTTTAGCATCTGAGCTCAGTAGATTTAAGTTAGCTTAAGAGGGGTAGACTATATAAGAAACTAACTATGATGAATAGGAAGAAATGCATTGAAAAGATATAAGAAAATGGTTTGGCCAAAAAAAAAGTAGTGTACAGTGGAGAAAAACTATTTTGAAAGAGGATGTGAACAGAATACAGAAAGCCGGCTTAGATAGTACTTTTGGGAATAATGATGAACAAAGGGAGATCTCCATGCAAAATACTGCAGTAAAACAAACCCTGTCCTTTCCTTTTGTGTCATCCCTCTATATGTTTGTGTACCCTTGTGTATTTGTGTTTTTCCTGTCTTTATGTGTTTAGCTGAAGAGAGCTATGTTGTACAATTTTCCTAATAATATGTTATTTACCTTGTAAAGGTGCTTAGACATTATTTATTCTGTTTTGTTTTAATGCTTATGCGTAAAGTTGATGATTCAAAAGTTATTCTGATCTTTTATGTACAGGGCTATTACAAATGATTGAAGCGATTTCATAAATTCACTGTAGCTCCATTCATTCACATATGGTCACGACACACTACAGATATGTAGAAAAACTCATAAAGTTTTGTTCGACTGAAGCCGCACTTGAGGTTTCTGCGGCCAGAGCGCTCGAGAGCGCAGTGAGACAAAATGGCGACAGGAGCAGAGAAAGCGTATGTCGTGCTTGAAATGCACTCACATCAGTCAGTCATAACAGTCCAACGACACTTCAGGAAGAAGTTCAACAAAGATCCACCAACTGCTAACTCCATTCGGCGATGGTATGCGCAGTTTAAAGCTTCTGGATGCCTCTGTAAGAGGAAATCAACGGGTCGGCCTGCAGTGAGCGAAGAAACGGTTGAACGCGTGCGGGCAAGTTTCACGCATAGTGATTTGAAAGATTCAGTGTTTAAACCTCCTCTACCAAGAAACGTGCCAGAACTCCGAGCTCGCATCAACAATGCTTTCGAACTCATTGATGGGGACATGCTGCGCCGAGTGTGAGAGGGACTTGATTATCGGCTTGATGTCTGCCGAATCACTAAAGGGGCACATATCGAACATTTGTGAATGCCTAAAAAAACTTTTTGAGTTTTTGTATCTGTGTGCAAAGCATTGCGAAAATATCTCAAATAATAAAGTTATTGTAGAGCTGTGAAATCGCTTCAATCATTTGTAATAACCCTGTATTTACTTATGTCATGATTCCTGTAACACTGATGTATATGTTTATTTCTATTCTTTTGTACAGCCCCTATTACTACAAATGTTATCTGTATTATTATGTTTTTAATGATGTGTTTTGTACCTTTGTTATTGTGTTCTTATGTTATAAAATTGTACGTGACACCAGTTCATCAAATTAAGTAACTTGTAAGTTACATTTCACTGCACACGTTTCTGTTGGTCATAGTATATGGACAATATGTGAGAAGTAGGGACTGTTAGTGTTTGCACGTATGTTAATAATTCAGCAAGGGACTGGTTAACAGCATTGCTGGTTCTAAGGACAAAAAAAATAAAATAAAAAAAACCTTTGTGAGTGCACAAGTGGTGGTTTTGGACTTGCTATATTCTCCGCAAGAATCTTCGATGGTGATTGCGCACCTGCACAGTCGCAACGGATGGCTGCTGGCCGTCTCTATAAGGACTACAGTGGGTCTACACCTTTGCTGACTCACCAGTACCATTATTTCTACAAGGACTGCAGTGGGTCTGCGCCATTGTTGGCCCACCAATATCGTAATCTCTACCAGGACTACAGTGGGTCTACTCTGTGATGACCTACGTACCAATATTCTTCAAAACTTAGAATGACTCTGCTGTGGGTTTACTCTGTTGTGGCCCATTACCTGTCTGCATGTCGAGAGTCAGCACTGTCTTTCTGTTGGAAGGACAACACTACTTCTTCAAGACTGCATGGAAATCCACTACTTCCGTGTGCATTTTCTTTTACTGCTCAGACTTTGAGAAACACACTTTTACTGTAATGGATGATCAGGACTGTCTTTATGGACTGTGAGAAAATTTTAGCTTTTGACCAACATTGTATCAATAAGTGTGTGCATTTGATTTCTTTGTTGTTGTAATTACGATTATGAAAAATTTTAACAAATATGTATTGCCCAGTGCCCAACACAATTTGTAAAATTTTTTGTGGGGAGCATGGGGGCTATGTAAGTATGCTGTTTAGGTTCTTATATTGGTAACGCCGCCGCCACGTAGCGCTCTCTGTAAAATCACTGGCTGTGCTGTGTGCAATCGGTGGGTAGTTTGCATTGTTGTCTGCCATTGTAGTGTTGGGCAGCTAGATGTGAACAGCGCGTAGTGTTGCGCAGTTGGAGGTGAGCCGCCAGCAGTGGTGGATGTGGGGAGAGAGATGGCGGAGTTTTGTAATTTGTCATGAACTGCTATATATGTATTATGACTACTAAGGTAAATACATTGTTTGTTCTCTATTAAAATCTTTCATTTGCTAACTATGCCTATCAGTAGTTAGTGCCTTCCGTAGTTTGAATCTTTTATTTAGCTGGCAGTAGTGGCGCTCGCTGTATTGCAGTAGTTCCAGTAACGAAGATTTTTGTGAGGTAAGTGATTTGTGAAAGGTATAGGTTAATGTTAGTCAGGGCCATTCTTTCGTAGGGAATTTTTTGAAAGTCAGATTGCGTTACGCTAAAAATATTGTGTCAGTTTAAGCACAGTCTTATATAATTTTTCAAAGGGGACGTTTCAGAGTGCTTCGCAAAATTTCGAATTTTTACAAATACAGTTTCAAGAACATTAATTACATATCATGTTTTACAGCAATAACGTTTTCAGTATATATCATCATTTCGAAGATATTCCCCTTAAAACTAAAATACCAAGTTGCTTTCCGAAGTGTGTTTTACCTGTTAAAAGTGAAACTGGGCATAAAATAAATACGTATAGGACTACTTTGCCTCCTCTACACACCCAACAAGTTCCATCAAGATCGCTCATTGACACTTGTGCCTGTTCCCTTTATAGTTTGGTGAATATGAGTATTTGATATGATCGCTGAGGCCGAAGTCCGATGCATGCAGCTTTGCACCTAGGTGCTGAAGCTCTTTAGAAGTGTCAGATCTTGTGAATGATTTTAGGTTATCCATTGACACCAGGCAGACTATATTTACCCAGACAGCTAACATTTTATACAATATGGTAATGCTTTACAACTGAGGTAATGCAGATTGTTATAAACGGATTATGGCTGTAATAAGTCTGTACATATTATTCAGTTGCGTAATTTTATTTTTTAGATAAAGTATCCTCTTTAAACATACAGGGTGGTAAGAAACAATGTGAAAAGCTTGTAAGAATGTTATAGGATAGTCTGCGGTAAAAATTAATTATGGTGATATATGTTCGATACGTCGTGCCGTTTCCCAGTTGAAGTTCAGGCTGTTGCACGCGCAAATTCAAGCGAGCCGCCAGAGACAGCGTCGCCAAAGGTGTTCTTCGTTTGGTTTCCTGGAACCGAACAAGAAGGCGATACAAAAATTGAACATGGAGCAATAGTGAGAATAGAACCCGAGTCAAGATTGAGCAGTCTGATACAATTTCAGCTATGCTAAGAAAACAGCTGACACCATTAGCGTTAAAGTTAACCAGATTGACTGACTTCAGTGCTAATTAAACTCGGCGCAAGGTATCGAATTTCCTTCTGAACAATTATTTCTGAGCATAACTGACCATGCAATATCCTTCCAATTTGTTCAGACTGTTTCTGACCACCCTATATGTGTATGCTGCAGTAAGGGTGGCAAATTCATCCGTGTATTTTGTAAGCAATCACCCAGACAGCCATCTGTTCCCATCACTTAACAGTTTTAGAATATCTGAACAATTTTAACGCTTTCTTTCATGATGTGAGCGACTGTGAATATGCGGCTGATCATAGGTGGGATCGGGGAATAGTGAGTACGATGTTATCTCTGTTTTTTGTATCTCCTTCCTCGCAATTTCTCCATTTTAACCACAGTCATTTCTACTAATTTCGTATGGGCCTTTACTATGTTGTCATTGAGCATTCCTAATCCACAAACAAGTACACACAAACAAAAAAGCAAACACAAACACACACACACACACACACACACACACACACACAAACACACACACACAAGCACACGCAGACGCGTGCACGAAATACATTTTGCCCGAGTTACGACAAATCTTATTTAGAATCTCGAATCACAAATTTTTCAGCTGAAATCAATTTCGTATAAGTGTTTTTACAGGTACTGGCAGGCATTGGCAGTGGATCTTTAATCAAGTCACGAGGTAAGTGTATTTCAGAACAAGTAGTTCGTTCAGGTACCCCGTCTGAGCCGCAAATAGTCATATCGTAAGCTTATATTAGGAAACGTAGCCTACTGTACGTTTAAACTAGCAGTATTGCTGCGTGCTGTGCTAGCATACACTGGTTACTCTCGAACAACGACGCCGTTCACTTAACAAAGCTGAATCCCAGAAATGCAGAAAGTCAAGCGGCTCGAGAAACGGTTAATTTTGAAGAGCGTTCTCGCTTGTTCGGGGCGCACTGTTTCCACGTCAGCTACGTCATTTCGCCGGGCTTGCTCTTTAATGTTTCGCGAGCTCGCTTAAAAGTTTTAAAATTGCATTATGCTCTCGATTTCCGAAATACAATATAAAAGTTTGGCGAAGGAGTGTCTGGCTGTTCCGCCGAGGGGTTCAGACAAGGGACTGTTATTAATGGAATCGAGAGAGGAGTATTATGTAAAGCAATTTCCCCCATGCGTCGTCTCTTCGGGCGATTCTCCGTCCTCCCATTTCTCCTTCTCTTCCATTCTGTAGATTCCCCGTCCGCGGCAGAGAAATAGATTGGCCGCTAGATGGAAACTTGCACCGCTGGAGGGGGACGTTAGCTATTGGGGTAGTACCGCTGGAGAAAGGAGGAAGGTTCGGCCTGGAGAAATAGCAGGGCAAAGTGAAGCAGGGTAACGTGTGCATGCGTGTCTTTTGATCTCGCAGCCGCCGGTGGTGATCCGATCAAAAACACCTGCCCGGTCCGGTCGGCGAAACTTGTCTCAAAGCTCACCAGCGCTCGTGCATTAGCCCCAGCCGCGACAAAGGAATTCCAGGGCTTCCTTTTCAGGACGGGCCGGAGTGGCTTTCCGTGATCCTAACGCAATATTCCGATCCGCGACCGCGGTGGTCACTACAGGCCACTCACTTCACAGTCGGCGAACTTCTTTCCTAGTCCGCAATGCAGCATGTCGGAAGTAAAGGCTATCACTTCATTCTGTCAGGCTTAATGATGTATATAGATTAATCTCAGCCCTAGCTCTGCATTACTGAGTCACAGGATGGAAAGGAGGAAAATTAGGAAGCTCTGAGTTTGTCTTCCGTCGACGAACAAGTCCTTAGGGACAGAGCAGGAACTAAGTTTTGATAACACTGCGGAAGGAAATAGGTCGGAATTTCTCTTTTCATAGGATCCATCCTGGAATTCATGTTGTGATGTTATTACTGTTGCAGTCAACAGTCCGAATATTGAACGAGGCAGCTCCCCACGTTAGACTAACCGTTGAAAGCCTCTTCATGTCTGTGTAATATTTTAGTTTCTCATCGTCTTTTTATCCAGTCATCAGTCTTCTTACTGGTTTGATGCGGCCCGCCATGAATTCTTTTCCTTCCCTAACCTCTTCATTCCATAGTAGCACTTGCACATTACGTCCCAAATTATTTGTTGTATATAATCAAATACCTGTCTTCACCTACAGTGTTATCTTCTGCAGTTCTCTCTAGTACAACTGCGGTTATTCCCTGTGCTTTATCACATGTCTTATCATCCTGTCCCTTCATCATGTTTCCTACATGTTCCTGCCTTCACCGATTCTGCACAGAACCCCCTCGTTCTTTACCTTATCCGTTATCAAAATTTTTGTATAGCACCACACCACAAATGGTTCGAGTCTTTTCTGTTCTGGTTTTCCAACTACTATGCAACATGCGTTCCAAACGTAAATTCAAAAGAATTCTTTTCTCAAATTAATGGCAATTTGTGGTACCAGTAGACGTCTCTTGGTAAGGAATGATGTCTTCGCCTATGGTAGTCTGCTTTTTATGGTCTCCTTGCTTCCCCGTCAAGTGTAAGTTTAGCATCCAAGGTAGCAAAATCCTTAAACTTGTGTAGTTCGTGATTCCGAATTTTGATGTTAAAACCGTTCCTTTTCTTTGCTATATCTCATTACCATTGTCTTAGTGATTATGAAATTTGATGTTAACTTTCTTGCCATTCTTTGCTACATCTAATTATAATTTTTTCTGCAGTTTAATCTCGGTTCGTATTCTGTACTCATTCATGACATCCATCAGATTCAGTAATTCTCCTTGACATTCACTCGGAATAGCAACTACTGTGTAACTGTCAAAAAATTCTTCTGGGTTTGAAGCCGCATTGACATCTATAAAAATTCCGACGTTTCGGCGACTGTTGCAAGGCGCCTTCCTCGGGATATATTGCAGTTAGCAATACACCCCGAGGAAGGCGCCTTGCAACAATTGCCGAAACGTCGGAATTTTTTAGATGACAATGTGGCGTCGAACCCAGAAGAATTTAATTGACTGTGAAAATGGTCACGGAAGCCTACGTTTCATGTGTAACTGCTTCCTCCTAAATCCATTTGAAGTAGTTTGCTCTCGTCAGGGCTTGGTCCCTCTCTACAGTTTTCGTCATTATGAGAGCAAATTACTCACGGGATAAAAAATTGAGCTCCCCTTCCTTTACCCTTCCCTCCCTCCAACCCCCCACTATCTCATGCCTCCCTTCCCCCTCTGCCATTACTACCCAACCTCCTCCCAAACGCCATTCCTAAACACGCCCCTAACCTGCCCATTTTTTTGGAGACCAGCTATATTACACAGGTTTCGCTCTCCCAATAACCATATAAACCAACCGCATTTTTCAACTCATTTTGAAGCTTCGTCTCGCATCATGAAGTTCAGAAAGTTTGGAAATCGACACCTAGCCCAATGTTGGCTCATTATCTTACTGAAGTATCAGATTGTCCAATTACGTTTCTCAAACTACTTCCTAAGCCAGACCCACTGTTTTGGAAATTGGCTGTCAAAGAGCTTCTTTGCTGGCGAAGAATACGCTTTCCGACAGGCGGTTGATCCCATGCTGTGGGATTGCCAAGCCAACAATGCCACACGAGATTTACCTTGGGGTACTCTCAGCCTGAATTTTAATTCCATTCTGGAGTCCGTCGTTGCTTCTTCTATGTATATATTAAACGGTAGGGGCCAAAGACTCCATTCCTGTATTACGCCCTTTTTCACTCGAGCACTTTGTCCTTGGTCTTTTATTTTTATTGAGGATAACACAATCACAGTCTCCATTCCTGTAAGCCAAATTTTCTTATCAAAATGAATTCTTAATTGTATTTATACCTCTGTTGCAAAATGAGACTAACAGTAATCGCATTCTACAAATTTTCTATAACTTTATGGCTCTGCAGATTCTATGAAATTTAAAGGTATTTTTCACTGACTATATGTTCCTTGACTTTCTGATAAAAAAACCGGACGTCCGTGGTCATGATAAGGTAAACAGTTAATGATAGAAACTCATATTCATGGCGTTTGACAATAATCACTTAGGTTCAGTATCACAAAGGTATATGAGAGGATGAGTTCATTGTAACTATAACCACGAAAAATTCACTATTAATGTAATTTGTGGATATCTTAAAAAGGATCCCCGCCGTCCTATGAGCGCAATTAATTGACTTATCATTCCTTTACCCGATAGTATAAGACAAATGTAATGATCTGCTGTAATAATAATAATAGTAGTAGTAATAATAATAATAGTAATGAATACCTTTAACGCAAACAGAGTGAAGCACAGGACCTGTTTCAGTGAAAATCACTAAAACAATTTGTAGTCATTATGTGATATCAGAAACAAATTTGCTTCCTCATATTAACCTTTACTCTCTGGTTTACCATTCTTTCAGAAACATTATTACAGCTATGCACAAAATAATAGAAATGGAACAAAGGAACACGGGTATCAACGGTTATAGCAATGCTCTTATGTATGCACTGGATAGATTAGCTATTAAAAAGACATTACACGTAATTGCTTAAGATAATCCATTGATTCCAAATTCCTGTTGAAAGTAATTTTTTAGACCAGTTACTTAGTTTTAATTGCTACTGAATGAAAATAACCACTTTTGGTTTACTTTTTTAATGAGCTCAAAATCTTAAGATTGCATAGAAGGTCCTTTTGCATAAATGATCACTAAACATTCTTATACTTTTTCAAGTTCGCTGTCACATTACTAAATTTCAGATGTGAATAATGAACAATAATTTTAAATAACACGGAAACAATACAAAATATATTCTTACAAAATTTTGCGAACAAGTTTCAGTCAAACAAAATGAAAAATTTCCTGTCTGTGTGTATAGAAAATTTAACACTAGCAGCAGTGTTTAAAGAGTATGCAGTGAGCCCAAAATCCTTAGGATGAATACTATACAAGCGGTAGAGGATACTAAATTATTCTGAGATGATGAGCCGGTTGATGAAAATGGATTCAAAACTTCATTACAAAAAGAACTTAACACATCGGTATTAACGGAACAAAATTCGCAAATTTGAAGGTAACTGTAGGGGTACCACAAGGAAATACGATAGAATCTTTACTGTTTACGATGTACAGAATGCGTCTGAAGCTCTTTAAGGATGTTCGTAGATGATATGGTTGTCTACAAGAAGGTTGCAACGCCACAGGACAGGGACGATTTCTAAAAGAACCGACAGGGTATTGGTAAAAGGTGCAGGCACTGGCAGCTGACCCTGAACGTGACCCTGAACGTAAATAAATGTAAAATGTTGTGCATACACAGACAAAGACATCGTTTACAATATAACCACAATATTGGCGACAAATTCCTAGAAACAATAACCACCGTAAAATTCTTGTGGGTAGGGGGTATGTATGTACGTGACGCTCCTGTGAACCCATTTATTTTAATCTTCCCTTTCTAAACTCCAGCACTGCTGTTCGTTGAGGACTACCAACAATAAAGGTGCGTAATCATTAACTTCAATTTTAAGCTCTATTGAAGTTTCTCAGTAATACATAACACAAAAAACATGTACATGTTAAATATTCAAAACTAAAAAGTAACTGCTACAGTTAAATAGGTCCTTTTAGCGAGAAATTATCACATAAACATCAAACTTGGACACAATACATGGTAAAAACGTAAAGAAAATAACTACGATTAGTATCCGATACCGAAATTACTTCACCGTAATGTGAAATTTAGTCGTTCCGAAATACATGACACAATGCCATTTACCTGATCTTACTCTAAACTTAGTGAACTTAGGGAAATTACATCTTTCTCACATTTGTATCTACGAATTCATTTATTATTTTCTCACTATGCAGACTGACTGACATGCCTGATTCTGTGTCCAGCGTTCTTCATTCTTTGCTGTCCAATGTAATTCTTAATCCCTTTTAAAGCAGGCGTGAACCTTTCATCAGAACACTTTGTTACTGGTGTACAGTTGTAAATCTCGAGTGCTATGAACATATTTTGATAGACATCACATTTTTTTTAACTAACATTCTGCGGAGAATGGAAGAGAAGACAACTTGTCATCACCTTCTGTCTTCATAGATAGCAAGTAACTTTTAAAATGTATACATTCTTTAGTAAAATTCCTCTCTGTATCAGAATTATAAACGGCCCTAAGTTTCTCTACAGTATCATAAATTTGTAGAGCTTGTTCAATAATATTTAAGAAAATGGAAAATTTTAAGTTATATTCTGTATGGACGTTAACTCCATCCTGAAACCCATCCTGAACAGTTTGTATAATCTTGGAATACGACGTTTTCATTCTTCACCAGATCTCAACACAGTCTGATCCTGTTTCTTCTTCAGAAAATTTGGGTTCTTCTTCTGAGTCAGAGAGTTGTCAAGGAATCTCTTGCTTTTAATCTGACATGTCTTTTTTATTTATAGCAGTGGAAGGAGGTGGAACTGATCCGGAATTTCTGCACAAGTTTCTTTCATATGAATCCTTGTGAACTGGTAAGATGTATGACGTTCAGCTAAAACCATTATAAGACCCACACAAGCAGATATGTTTAC
Source organism: Schistocerca cancellata (assembly GCF_023864275.1). Classification (NCBI taxonomy): domain Eukaryota; kingdom Metazoa; phylum Arthropoda; class Insecta; order Orthoptera; family Acrididae; genus Schistocerca; species Schistocerca cancellata. Next base: position 431,127,807 of record NC_064633.1, read on the forward strand.
ATCCTAGGCTTGCATTTTTATTTTCATTGCTTAGCCAAACTGAGGCAGAATACAATTCCGTACTAATGTCATCAAAGCTACCTCAGCACTACTAGGGATGGCTGTCCATCAATGTCCCATCCCGTTGCACGCCATTATTTCAGTTTCTGACAGATGCATCATGCGTCAGTGGGAGACTGATTGGTTGCAAGTGTCGGACAATAAACTGCGGTCACTCAAACCGACCACAAAAGCTTGGCGGACTTTGCGTCAGCCTCGCCGCTGGAAGGAGGTTTTGCTTACCAGACTGCGTATCGGGCATAGCCCTTTCACACATTCAGTATATTATGGCTACATGTGTCCTGTATACTGATAATAGGTCTGCCCTTGGTCTCGCTGGAGATCTGCCCACCGTCCTCGCAAATGCCGATACCAGTGTTAACAGAGTGGTGGAATTTTGTGAACTATCAGTCTTGATCCCTAAACTGGTGGGGAAGGGTGGCAGACTTTAGTACGCTCTGCATGTGGGGACAGCCTTCTTCCCCACCCATGAGATTTCATGTTGATTTTTCGTCAAGGCGCTGATGACCGTGTAGAGCGCCTCCTCAACCCAATTCAGCATCATCATCATCAGCAGCAGCAGCACTACTAAAGTTTCTAAAAAAAACCTTCAGTTTCACATCTATCTCTACCACCTGCATTTTCGGAAATCGTTCTTAAAGCAGAAAACTTGGCTTTCCAACGTGCATTCAAACTTACAAATATATTCACGTATAGTGTTGTATAGATCTGTGTAGAGTTGTAGATAGTGACTCTAGTATCGTAGTCGCTGACTCAAAAGATTTTTCAAAATGATCCTGTGGAATCTGCAATGAAATTTTATAGATCTTGAATTAAAATTACAGTCATGCAGCGCTGTGCAGATCGTGAGTCAACCACATTCAGCTAGTGAGCTGAACATGAAGTAAGGAAAGTTACGGTGTTGCGGTCCCAGGGTCTTGCCTGCAAGCCTGAATATTCACCAGACGTGAAAATTGAATTCTACAGTTTTTACTTTCAGTCCCTGTAGGTCTAAAGAATTTAAAGTTGATTGAGATAACTTCTCTTCAGTGTTGCAAGTATTTTTATAAAATACAGGAATCTCTCAACTGAGAGCCCATCTTCCGTTACAAATCTAATGTTTGGACTTAACTGATTATTGCAAGTCATGTCTGGGACTAGCCAGATTTGCTGTATCCCATGTGGAAAGGAATCCTGCTCTGCAATTTATTCCATACACATCAATAAATTTCCATTTCTCATGCAGCCAATCACCGCTTTGACTCAACGAAATACTAGACCTTTAGAACCTAGCTTAATGTTTACAGGAATGACTCTTTTTACCACGTTTCTCCGTTACGTGTCTTCATGTTCATGCTGGGTATGCAACCGCTTGTCAATTCTATTTATCCTGTTATTTTCCCATTGTAACAAGCTGTCTCTTTGAGAGACAGAATTTTTATGTTCAACTGTACGGATTCCAGCAGGATTCCAATCACTGAAACCAGATGTTGCTAATTGAGATGCACCACCGAATTCCTTCCTATATGAACAGAACAGCGATCCTTCGCTTGAAGGGTATACAAGAAATTCATGATTGATAACTTCCCAAGTCACGAAAACCCTCGGAAACAACTTTTTTTTCTGCAAAATCGCCGAGATCCATCGGCATATCTGCGTGAGGATATGGACAAAAACCAACATTTTTTACTAATAAATTCATAAAAAAAATAAGGTGAGCGTTTTCCCAATAAAATGGGTCGTTACTGCGAACAGGGAAATCCTCTGCTTGACAGCATGTAGTTCCTTGACATCTTTCAGGAAACTTTGAAAGTTAGAACCTGTGGATTCTGTATACCGATCTGAACTCAAATTTCGCCTGCACTTCTAGAGTACAGTGTTCTGAACTGCTGCTTCACATGAACGTTCAGAGGCACACAATTCACTTTTACTTTCACCACTATAATATGAGTCCAGTCGCTGTATTCTCTGTAAAAGTTTACTATTCCTTCACCTGTTTCTTCAGCTTTCTTTAGATATGCAGCACCACTTAAAATAAGTAGCAGATCCATATTGCGATATAGTGCTGGAGACTGAACATACTTTTGATTACATCAAATGGAACGGAACCAACTTCAGTATGACTATGACTAGTTAGTACTTTTATGTTTAGAATCATGTGAAACGATGTTGTATTGTCTATGACGCCAAGATGACCACAACTTGCTGAGTAACTGAATAACATGCCACATGCATGATCTAGTAGGCTACGTGATGGCATGGAGGACTATCTCTTACCGTAGCCTACAAGATTAATGCGCTCGTGCACGGAAGACGTTATGCAGGTGGACTAGTGGTAACATACCATTTTAAAGACGGGTACAAATATTTTTCAACACTTTTCCAATGTGTTATTGAATGCCTGAACGTTGACGCAATGCATATTATAATTATGCTTAGAAGAAAGTTTTTCAGATGGTTCAAATGGCTCTGAGCACTATGCAGCTTAACTTCTGAGGTCATCAGTCGCCTAGAACTTAGAACTAATTAAACCTAACTAACCTAAGGACATCACACACATCCATGCCCGAGGCAGGATTCGAACCAGCGACCGTAGCTGTCACGCGGTTCCATACTGAAGCGCCTTTAACCGCACGGCCACACCGGCCGGCGAAAGTTTTTCGATGGAAATATTTTCCACACAGCCAAAATTTTGCCGCACTAAGCAGCTGCATACATTGGACTTGCCTAAATACGTCCCAGTATTAAGTGGAATAACCACTAAAAACAAATAGTAGGAAGGCAGATCCCAGACTGAGATTCATAGGTAGAATCTTTGCCTTTTACTTTTTTTTATTTTAGTTCATCAGTGTTCTGAAAGGTGTGATGCGACCTCCCACGAATTCCTCTCCTGTACTAATTCTTCATCTGAGAGTAGCAATTGCAATCTACGTCCTCAGTTATTTGCTGGATGTTTTCCTCTCAGTTTTTACTCTCTACAGCTCCCTCTAGTACCATGGAAGTTATACCCTGATATCTTAACAGATGTTCTAACATCCTGTCTTATCAACGTTTCCCACCTACTCCTTTTCGTCGCCGACTCTGTGGAGAATATCCTCATCCCCTATCTTAACAGTCCATCTAATTTCCGACATTCTTAACACCACACGATAAATGCTTCGATTCTCTTCTGTTCCGTTTTTCACACAGTTCATGTTTCAATACCATACAGTGCTATGCTTCAAACGTACGCCTTCAGAAATTTCTTCCTCAAAGTAAGACCTAAGTTTGGCACTAGTAGAAATGCCCTTCTTGCCAATGCTAGTCTGGTTTTTGTTCTCTTTGTTCCGACCATCAAGGGTTATTTTGATGCTTAGGTAGTATAATTCCGTAACTTCAACTATTTGGTAATCCCCAGTTCTGAGGTTAAGATTCTCGGTCATCTCACTTCTGGTACTTCGCTCAGCTTTCGTCTTTCTTCGGTTTGCTTCCAGTCCATTTACTAGTAATTCTTTCTCTCTTGCTCTGAGGATAGCAATGTCATCAGCGTTTCTTATCACTGATACACTTTCATCTTGAATTTTAATTCCACTTTTGAACGTTCCTTTTGATTCCGTCATATCTTCTTCGATGTACAGATTGAACAGCAGTGATTACCTCCCTGTCTTACATCCTTTTTAATTCGAGCACTTCGTTCTTGGTCTTCCTGTTTAATTGTTCCCTCTTGCTTCTTGCACATGTTGACATATTGTATATTACCCGTCTCTCTTCATAGCTTATCGCTATATTTCTCAGAATTTCTAACATCTTGTACCATGTGACATTGTCGAATTCTATTTCGGAGTCAGCAAATCCCATAAATGTGTCAATTTTGATTCTAATACTGCATCCCCCCTCTCTTCCTTGCCGACTCCTGCTACTTCGTCGATCACAAATGATAAATCCTCCTCCTGATAGAGACCTTCAGAGTACACTATTAACCTATCCGCTCCCGTCTCAGCATTTAACACTGGAAATCGCACTGCACCCCTAACATGCTTTTAATTTCACCAAATGCTTCGATCGTTGTTTTCAATATCTGTATGCAGAATAAGACCCCCATAATTCATTTATTTTCGCTTTCTTCACATTTACCAAGCGGCTACTTCGCCTTAGCTTTCATACGCTTATTACTCAGTGACTTGTATATCTATATTCCTCGTATTCATAATAAAACTCACTCCCGTATTAAAATTTTCTGCTTCTGTTGGTATTACCCTATACCTTTCTGAGCATAAATCCCCGCGTTCCTTCCATTTCACTTCACGCACCCCGCACTATATCTAGACTGAGCTTTAGCATTTCCCTTTTATAATTTTCTAGATTTCCTACCACGTTGCGTTAAGGCTTCTGACATTCCAGTCCCCACTCAGAAGAACGTTACCATTTCGTTTGTTATTCAGTCGTTTCCTCATGTTCACCTCCCCATTGGCAGTCCCCTCCAAGAGATAGGAATGGAGGACTAGTAGCGAATACTTTGCTTGCCAATGGAGAGATCATCGCGATAATTTTTCAGCTACAATCGACATGTCCTGTGGACACACGTTATGTGTCTTTAATGAAGTTATTTCCATTGCCTTCTACATCCTCATGACTTTGACCATTGCGGATTCTTGCGACTTCACAGCCAGTTTCACACCCCAAGCTCAAGACAGTGACCTGAATATCTGCCCTCTTTGACAGGCCGTTGGCAGAATGATGATGACTTCCTCAATGAAGAGTACAGACCACCATTGTTGATGATTTTTATTCAAAATTTAAGCAATGGCGAGATTCGAACCTGCCATTCATGACATTGCGATTACTAGTCAAAGACGCTGTCCCCAGACCATATCAGCATCTTAAGGAAATGTAATTCAGTATCTAAAGAAGCGTCCTTCAGGGCACTAGCTCTACCGATTGTTCGATATTGTTCACGGATCTAGGACGCTTACCAGACAGGACTGATAGAATAGATAGTGTGGCGGGAGGGACTTGGGTTTGAGGCGGTAAGTACTTAATAGCGAAATAGTCTACAGCTAACAGCAAATTTATTAAAAACTGTAGTGATAGAATAGATAGTGTGGCGGGAGGGACTTGGGTTTGAGGCGGTAAGTACTTAATAGCGAAATAGTCTACAGCTAACAGCAAATTTATTAAAAACTGTAGAAAAAATAGTTTCCAGAGGTCCACAAATTTCGTATCACAAATTTTTACCCGATGAAAAAAGGCAGCCAAATTAATCTCAGCTTAACTTCAGGGTGCGTCCGCACTTCACCAAATTTTATAGAAGGTTTCTATAACAGAAAAATTTAAATAGTGGAGCCGCACTAAAATAATTTACGATTGCCCAAATTTAGATACAAATGATCAAAAACCACAACCCCAACAACAATAATTTCCATATAAAGAAAAATAAAAAGGAAAGGCCGCTTCGCGGGGCTGAATGGTGGCTGACACGTCCGAAGTATTCCTAATCTAAAATGTAAGCCAACATTTCTTAATGCATCCAACAAACAGTAGAATACCACTTACGTCTTGTTGGTGGAAACTCTTGACTACTAATGAGTAAACGAAAATTACAACTTCCTGTATTTGATCCTGGAGCCAGAGCACTTAACAAGAATTTCAGTAAGACAACCTTTAAAGTAATTATCTGACCAACTCAGGTCTAGAGCTAACAACATTCATGGTCGAGTTTCCATTCACCAAAGTTCTTATGACGTACTGCTTGGTTATATGCTTATAAGCGTATAGCGTCTCTCGAATGGCCACACAAACCGAGACTACAAGAAGCAGAAAAGGAGATATACAGGCACCAAGGCTAAGCTGTAAGACGGCGCATGAAACATCAATCTTAGGAAGGCAGAACAAGAGCCTGTACATCAATGCATATACACAGAAAATATCAAGGCACAAGAACAAACATGTGCCACATGTTTAACACGGCGTCGTTAAATCACGAGAAATAAGTACTAGTTTAAGGTAAGCATTACAGTGTCAAAAAAGTATCCAAGCAGCGTGACAACTAATCCCTATACAGCGTTCTGTTTTCTGAAACAGAGTAATCGCAAGAGTAACACAAAGTATACTCACACGGCTACTAGAATACAGAACAAAATTTACAGTCTGTGGCACCGGGCGTGTTCTTACTTCTGTGAACGCTTGCTACTTACAAAGCCTTTCAGTACCAATGCACTGCAGCACAGATGCAGGTACTTGACAGAGATGTGACTGTCATTTTCTTTAAGTAGGCAACAGAACACTCAGCAGAATACAGGTGTCACAACTTTTGTATAACTTGCCAAACAATTTGCAGAATATAGCATACAACTGTAAATAAGATGCTGACGTAGGGTACAGTAGAATCACCTGCAAAAGCAGTAAAGTACGCGAACACAAGTACAGGGGAATTCGCTATTTAACTCTGCGTACTCAAAGGTACAAAGAAGGTACCCAAAACGGCCAAATGACTTGCCTCACAATTGACTCAAGGCATACGACCGCCAATTAGTGCGAATAAGGTACATCAGAATCACCAATTAAACAGAAATTGGCATGGATACGCTTATTCTCAAAGTACGTTCAGGCCATAAGGAGTCGGCACAAATTCAAGAAATTACCAAGTTTTCGCACTTCGTAAACACTGAAAAAAATATAAAAAGGCTTACAGAAAATGAAATGTTTAGTTCGCTAACAAAACAATAAATCCAGTTCATCCTGGTAACTCCAACACTCGTAGCCACACGGCATATCTGCTTCAATGCCCAACAGTTCCTGCTTCCAACAGTTTCCGCCAATCCCAATATTCAGTCTTCTGTATCAGAGTTGCATTTCGTTCACATGGGAACAACAACTCCTCTTCCCAGGCACACTCACGTCTTAAATATCGTTTTCCAACGGTTTTCCTGTCTTGTGCAGGCGCTGCAGCTCCGCCAAAGACATGCTCAACAACAAAGCTCAGTCAATGACGTGCCGCACACCATTTATACAGATTTGCACGGCACGGACAGAAGTGATGCATCGAAGAGAAATATTCAAAAAACTCCATTGGCCGACGCCACAAAAGAGGCGTTGTGCATCACGGTGAATTTTAATATTGAAAATTCGATGGAATGCTTTCCTGGAAGAGACGGACTACGTATTAAATCCTCCCTCATGTACCTCGCGAAAGAATTTAAGAAATTAGAGCTAACTCACAGGCTTTCCGACAATCATTCTTTCCGCGCGCCAGTCGCTAGTGAAACAGTAAAGGGGTGCCAGATAGATGTACCAGAATTCCTGTCCTCCACACACCGGCAGGTGGTTTGCGGTGTACCGATGAATATTAGGCAGCTGCAGAATGTTTCCAACTATAGGCGTCTGAAACGATCGATGAGATTCAATGAAACGGCTTTTAGCCTGTTTTTGTTTGAAATAGACAATGGCTTGCCTGATAGATGTTGATGGCGCCCTCTGAGAAACAATGCAACCATCCGTAAGTAGTCCTTTGAACGATCCGACCACAAAATACATTTCATTACTGGTTGTCGAAATTGAAGCATTCTTCGTGACACGCACTTGATAGATGTTTCCAAAGAGGTTTACGTAAGATAAAAAAAGGAAGAGATGCTCTTCAGCAGAGATGCTGTTAAATTAGCGAGATGTGACTCTCACATTTTTTTTTAAGTCAGCAAGAAGAGAAAAGTCTGTGTCCTGATGAAGAGAGTACGCGAACATTTTATCTATCTGCCTATTGCAACAGTTTTGGTAATAATATCAGTGAAGAGAATAGCAGTGTCTGTCTATTTATTTGGAAACAGTGTATCTCATCGCATCAAAATATGAGTTTATTTTATTAGATGACACGGTCAACAATTAGCAACTTCTACGGCTCCTGTATTCGAGACGACCATCGGACAGGTCAGACGAAAATACAACTAAGAACATTTACTATTAAATTTTCTAGAAAGTTTTCTTCAGGTATGTTTAGTGCTTGTTCGGCTGCCGGTCGTAAAAGCCTTTCATTAACTTCCATTTATGAGTTCAAAGTCATAACAAAATGGCTATGAGCACTGTGGGACTTAACATCTGAGGTCATCAGTACCCTAGTACTTAGAAATACTTAAACCTAACTAACCTAAGGACATGACACACATCCATGCCCAAGGCAGGATTCGAACCTGCGACCGTAGCGGAAAAGTCGTAACAATTCCAATTCAAAAACTATAATTCATTACCCATCCAATATAAAAAAAGAATAGAATACACTGCCTACCGAAAGGAGACCAGATCCCGTGATCATCCGAACTTAGGTAAAAAACTAAATTAGTAGTAAAAGTGACTGTTGAAATACTAATTGTATTCTCCTTTTCTCAGTACATTCGACAGTGAGTATATAATGAGAAAAGGAGAATGTTACCAATAAGTATAGAATAGAATTATGGAAACTAAAGAAAATTTTCTCTAGAGACAAGTAACGGAATTTTACGGAACGTGAACAGAAGTACGTCAACCAAAGATAGGCTCAAGCACATTTTGTTGATCATAGCACAGTAGCAATTTCTCCGTAACATCCTGTTCCTTAACCTGCTTAAGACTCTTTTGCAAGCAACAATATTTATGACAGTGTAGATTTTTCTTTGCAATAGTAAACGATTTTTGCATCCACACAAACTAGACACCATCAGACACCTCAGTATCCCACAAATTAAAAAGCAGTTAAAGGCATTCATGGGCTTAGCCTGATTCTTTCGTTAGGTACGTGCCTCACCAGCTACTAAATAGCGACCGCACTGCTCAATATTTGAGGAAATATAACACATGGCTAAGAGCAGAAAATAATCAAGACTTTAATGACACAGAACAAGCTTTAGCAAACTCTGACATATCAGTACATCCTGATGTAACAAATGTTTTTGCCTCAGTACCTGTGTGTCCTTCCGGGGTCCGGGGACAATATTGTTTCACATTAAAAATGATAAGGAAAATGTAAATGTAAATATAATCAGTTTTGGTAAACGCCCGCTAACAGACTGTTAAAGAGCTTATTCCATAACCAAGCTAGAAGTGCTTACAGTAGTATGGGCATTCCCCAAATACCGGTACTTACTATGTGGAAATGACACCATAGTGTAGTTTGATCATCAAGCAACTTCAGGTGAACTACACTGCAAGAGGATAATAAATGAACCACAGTAAGGGACTGTATTCTATTTAACATTTGTTTAGTCACAATAATAGCGATAATTCAGTGCGCGACTGCAAGTATGAAGTTGATATAATCGGCCGCAACAGGTCGTTATTGAACCAACAAAACTATTTAAAACTGAAGCCGTTAATTATCTGATTCTACGGCGATCAGTCAGTCAAATATTATGCATATACGTTGAGCTGTCGACATTAAAACCGTTATACACATAATAAATTGTTCATTCAGTATAGCCACTGTAACAGTCGGACTCAATGCTCTCATCTTTACGTGGACGCCGGTTTAATTGTAAGTTCACAATCGATGGAAAACCGGTACGTAATAAACCCTTCGTTTCTCTTTTCCGTTAATCGGAAATGATTTCAACGAAATTTATTTATTAAATCATAAGAAGTCGCTTGTGTTCCGGATTTGGCGTCTGTGTCTTTGCAGGATGAACCAGGACTTCGCCGACAAAATTACGAAGTTTGTTCGCAAATATTTCTTGAATAACTTATTCGGGTTGATAAACAGTTTACTTCGCATCTGTGAAAGTACCATCATAATAATGAAAAAGTCTCTGATAAGAAACCCCCTAACACTAAGCGAATCTTTTACTCGTGGGCTTCAATGTACCGACAAAAAACACTAGTCGCTGTCGTTATGAGAACAGCTCATGGTAGCGCCATTGTGGTTTCCTTACGTTTCGTTCAGCGAGCCCAAACACGAGGTGCACAATGGCCAACTATCCATGAGTAAATTTACAATACTGCTATGTACCGCTGGCGAAGAACGACCCGAGAAAGATGAGAGCATTATCGAAAGTAAGCTTGCCGTCGAAGCTTAAAACCGACATAACCGTTGCTCTTAGCACGGACCGCGTTACATAAAGTATACCTGTACCGTTGACACTGGAGCTACTGTGCAGATGTTTTTAGGGAAATCTACAAAAATTACTAACAAAGTCCATCGTCACGTTCTTCTGTCCGAACAGAAAATAAAGGATAGTCTCAGGAGGTACTGCCGGGATTCTTATAGGGTCGGAAATAGATAAACTAATTCACGAGGGAGGTTTTGGCTACATACTTCATGAATATTTCGCTCGAACTGTACGAACAACGATGAATTCAAATCACAAGCTGCGTTTTCCTCAATTTATGTACAGGATAATCTGAGGAACTACTGTCGGTATTTTAATAGGGGTTTCGCAATCACGAGGAAGCTTTGTATATATACACTGACGGAAAAAATAGTTAAAATAGTCAATGTAGGGTAGAGAAATTTCCGGCATACGTCTGTCCAGAGAACATATTTATGTGATTAACTCAGCAAGATCACAGGTTAATATAAACGTTAATATAAACGTTAGATAAGTAATTGCAAATGTGAAATTCTGGTACATTAATTACTGGTGTAACCGCCAGAAAGCTGAATGCAAGAATGCACGCATTGTCTTGTAAAGATGCCGGACGTCAGAGTGTGGGATGGAATTCCATGCCTGCTGCACTTGGTCGGTCAATACAGGGACGGTTAATCCTTTTTATGGATGACTCCGGAGTTGTCGTCGGATGATATCCCATATTGCTCGACCGGAGACATATCTGGCAATTGAGCAGGCCAACGCAGCATGTCGACACTGTGGAGATCATGGTGGGTTACAACAGAGGTATGTGGGCGAACGTTATCCTGTTGGAAAACACTCCCTAGAATGCTGCTCATGACTGACAGCACAACAGGTCGAATCACCAGACTGACGTACAGACCTGTAGTCAGTGTGTGCATGATAGCCATGAGAGAGTTCCTGCTGTTATATGAAGTCGTACACCAGATCCTGACTCCAAGTGTCGGTCCAGTGTATCAAGAACGCAGACAGGCTGGTTGCAAGCTCTCAACTGGCCACCTTCTAACCAACACACGGTCACCACAGGCTCCGAGGTAGAACCAGATTTCATTAGAAAACGCAATATACCTCCACCCTGCTCTCGTTTGAACCCAATGAAGTCACAATCGGCGTTGGTTTGGGCTCAGTGGAATGCACACTGCAGAGTGTTTGTCTCGGAATTGTCCATGATGTAATGGATTTGTAACAGTTCGTTGCGTAACTGTGGTGCCAACGGCTGCTACAATTGCTGCTACAGGTTTGGTACGATTCGCCAGAGCAATACGCCGAACACGATGGTCTTTCCTCTCGTTACTGCCACATGGCCGTCTGGAGGCTGGTCTTGTGACCCTACATTCTTGTGAGCACTGTGGCCGGCAGTCACGTACAGTATTTACATTCGCACGATGTCTTTCCGCAGTACCACAGAAGGAATATTAACCTTCTCGTAATTATATTACACGATCTATTTCAAACCCAATGAAGTGTTGACACGGCAACTTTGTCACCTTAAAGGCATTCTTGTCTAACATCAACTCAACACGTCCAATTTCAAAGGTAACACAGGCATTATAGCATGTAATTAAAGCAAACCAGATTTGAATCCTCATAGTGGCGCTACTACCTCCTCTTTCATGCGACTGGTGCGAAATCTGAGTAGACATCATCTTCCAGATGTAGAAACAGGCCTACTACCTTTCTTTTATGCTGCACAACTCCTTCTTGATGTTGTGATTTTTTTCCCTCAGTGTTGTTTGTTACCACTAAGTCAGACAACTTATTGTCAGGTAGATATTTAATGCTACCCGTGCGAAGCCTGGGCGGATCGCTAGTAACGATATCAAGATACGAGGGGTTAAGAAAACAGGCAAAATGAGATATCGGTGTAGCGAACCATCTACGACCACAGGTCGCTCATATCAAAATACTTAGAATACGTTCCTGAATTGGCTCTGGAATTTTGTCTGTGAAATTCATATTCGGCACGCAGGCAGAATATCTAGTTTTGATTATTATAAAACTTCTATTTCACTGTGATCGAATTTATGTCATTAACAGTATGTTATTATCTTTATTACGGTTTTCCGAACGCATAGCAATCCAGTATCAATGGTCCAAAAGCAGATTTAGCTGCTAGAGAATTTCTGCCCACAGTTTACTGTACCTCATTTTGATATGCTGTAGACTCTGATGTGGAAAAGAAACGGCGCAATGTCGTCTACGAGAAATATGTTTCACGAAGAATAGTGAAGGGCATCATAGTGATCCCATTGGCGAGCCACAAAAATGTGCCTTTAATTAAAGCATACAAAATTCTGTTAACCAATCCTGGTGTCTAGCGTACAATCCGCTCCACAAAAATCGTCTATGCTGTTTAATGTATTTTCTAGTATTCTTTTTTTCTTGTATAGAATCTCTGTCAATTTCTTCGCTACATCTGTAGCCTTACCATCACTCTCACTCACGTGCCATTTACTACATCTCCATCTAAAGCAGTCTCTAAATAACTATTCATGACCATAGTGTGGTATTGATTCTAAATATTAGCTATGCCTGTCAACCGCAGTGAAATTTTAATAACAGTAGCTTTGAGCAAACTGCGTAAATAGTATTTATCAAAGAATTTCCTTGGGGCATTGGGTGCTTACAGACCCACTTGTGAATCGTCAATTAATTAGTATTTTCGAAGAACTGTCTTAAGTGTGTTCAGAATACAATGGTAAATTGTTTGATGAATCCAATGGTGTTTAAAATTTCTATAATAAAGAATGTCTCTCGAAAGGTGTGTCGAAATCAGTAAGTGTTAAGGTCTGTCTTCCTCTCTAGATGGATATAAATGAACAATATATCTTCTGCCAACATACTAACGTCATTCAGGATTCAAGATACAGCTCTGAAACGAATATTAAATTGAGAGAGCGCACTAAATCATGTATATTGTACGCAGTGGACTAAATCACGTATATTGCACGTAACATTGTCATCCGGAAAGAATACCATCATGTCCTCAGTGAAATGGAGACCAACTGAAGTTCACCGAGTGACGTCAAAACGGTAATTCCTCTTCGAGATGTCCAGGTCGTTTCCTTCACTGGAGATAATTGAGTAATTAATTGATTATTGACGAGTTCTTTATATATTGATATTCAGTTTCACTCTGAATTAGACTTAAAAATTCCCCCTGTGGAAGTCATGTGTCATCCAACTGTTCTTAGAATTCCACTGTAATACAGCAGTGTATCTAATATTTCCGGCCGCATATCGTGTGCCCATCGTTGCGAAGTACATTAAATACATATGGTGAATTAATGCTGAGGATGTTATATCGCTTGACATCATCTAGCACTCAGTGACTTCGGAGATGATACTAGCGTTGCTATGTCTCTGTAATGTGAAATATTTTCTTATTACTTAAGTAGCGTTCTCGATTGACAGTATCAGCTACAAAAACACTTTTAAGCAACTGCAAATTAATGATCTCAAATCATAACAATGGGTTGAAGTAATATACAATTTTACATTTGCAAATGGATTTTGATAGTCTTCGCTGACTTTATAAAAAATTCAATCAACAATTTCGATGGAGTTATTGCCAAGGATCTCTCTCCTAGAAGTACTAAGTCCAGTCTTTGTTATTCTTATGTTAAAAATGGTGATACCTGTATTTTATGTAAAGCACTTCCCTTCGGGGAGATTCCACAAAACTTTTCAAAGACTGCTACTTCCTTAGTGTAGTCTGAAGCAGTCGATGTCTCAGCATTTATCGTTTATACATTACACTGAAAGGCGACATTCTACCGTCAAACAAATTAATCTGTCGTAATTAGAAGACTGTATTAAGCCTTAACGAGCGGAACTGAAACGGCCGATTCTGAAATGATTGTACTTAAAATTCGCTGCCTTTCGTATGTTTGCAAACGCCATTCTTTTTTAGACATTTTGTTTTTATTACACACCATACTGGCGGGATTCTTATATTTTTGAATGATAATTTATTGATGGCATGCAGCGTACGTAATCAGCGAGAGTGCATTGGATGTATGTAGATTGAGAGAAACAATATTACGCCCTGCATTTTGAATGTTCAGAAACACTAAATACAGCGCTGCAAATACTGTGTAAGAGAAATATTCTTTTCAGAAAGTTGATCACATACAGTATGAGATATGTAATGTGTACAATAACATGAAAATCAGATTATTAGACAAGGTGTTCTTTTTTGTGTGTCCTGTTGGTATGATTGTAGAAGCAGACTAGTGTGGGATATTATGCAATGAAAAATTAAGTAGAATGTAATGAGAAGGAGCAGAGTGGGAATAGTTGCCTTTGTTTATGTGAAGTATTCATATGGAGCAGCGAGCAAGAACTGTATAGTACTCCAAAATAATTTCTGTAGTACAAGTTTTGAAGTAACCGAATATCAGGAGATATCAACAAAATAGGTACTAAAAACTTTAATAATATGCTGTCTGCACAATGATGTGAGGTTTAGCTTGTTCGATACTAATTGGTAGGCTGCGAATTCAGCATTAGATCTCGTGCATTAATTAGATTATGAAAAACATAATTAGCTAGACCTATCCTCATTCTCCCTCGTAAGAAGGAGAACACAGGGGCTGCTAGAGGTCCAGTACATCCTCTTGCCCAAAAAACTGAGAACCTGGTGCAAAAGGAGGAGCATCCAACAATGGCCAAGTGCTGGAAAATAAAGAAATAAATGGAAACTATACAATTAAAAACTAATTATTCATTGGAAATATGGCCTGTAATTAAAAAAGTATCAACATGATCTCCACAACGACATGCTTTTCCAGATCAATCCTCATTTTGGTCTCCTGGAGGGTACTGCTAATGAGGCGATAAATATAGAGAATAGCAGAAAGGGTAGCGAAAGGGTAAACTGCACGAATAGAGGCGTGGAATTTCGTAAGTCAGAATGACGGAAAACAAGCGTTGTCAGGTGCTCAACGTGGTCAGGTGATTGGTTATCTCTTGTGTCATACGTCTGTACGCGAGATTTCCACACCCCTAAGCATCCCTAGGTCCACTGTTTGCGACGTGACAGTGAAGTGGAAACGTGAAGGGACACATACAGCACAAAATCGTACAGGCCGATCGCGTATGTTGACTGACAGAGACCGCTGGCAGTTGAAGAGGGTCCTAATGTGTAGTAGCAGACATATATCCAGACCATCACACAGGAATTCCAAAGGATACACTGCAAGTACTATGACAGTTAGGTTGGAGGTGAGGAAACTTGGAATTCATGGTCGAGCGGCTGCTCATAAGCCACACATCACGCCGGTAAATGCCAAATGAGGCCTCGCTTGGTGTAAGGAGCGTAAACGTTGGACGATTGAACAATGGAAAAAAGTTGTGTGGAATGACGAATCACGGTACACAATATAGCGATCTGATGGCAGGTTGTGGGTATGGCGAATGCCCGGTGAACGTCATCTGCCACCGTGCGTAGTGCCAACAGTAAAATTCGGAGGCTGTAGTGTTATGGTATAGTGGTGTTTTTCATGAGGGGTTGTACCCCTTGTTGCTTTATGTGACAGTATAACAGCAGAACTACATTGATGGTTTAAGCACCTTCTTTGTTTCCCACTGTTGAAGAGCAATTCGGCGATAGCGATGGCATCTTTCAACACGATCGAGCACTTGTTCATAAGGCACGGCCTGTGCGGAGTGGTTACACGACATTGACATCACTGTAATGGACTGGTCTGCACAGAGTCCTGAGCGGAATCCTACAGAACACCTTTGGGGTGTTCTGGAAACCCGACTTCATGCCAGGCGTATCGACCTTTATCGATACCTTTCCTCCGTGCAACACTCCGTGAAAATGGGCTGCCATTCCCCAAGAAACCTTCCACCACGTGTCTGAAGTATGCCTGCGAGAGTGGAAGCTGTCATCAGGGCTAAGGGTGGGCCAACACCATACTGAATTCCAGCATTACCGATAGAGGGCGCCACGAACTTCTAAGTCTCTTTCAGCCAGGTGTCCATATAATTTTGATCAGATAGTGAACATTTACTTTGGGGCATCAGTCTTCTGCCTGCTCTGATTCGACCAGCTAGGGATACTCATGCTCTGCCAAACCCATCATTTCAAAGTAGCACTTGCACCCTACATCCACAAATATATCTTCGGTGTATTGCAATCTCTATAGCCTGTGGGTTTTACCCTCTACAGCTCCATCAATTTTCATGACAGTTACCCCATATCCTAACACATGTCCTACTTTACTATCACTTCTTTCTTTCAACACTTTCCGCGTGTTCCCCTCCTCTCCAGTTCTTCGTTGAACCTCATCATGTCTTAGCTTTTCAGTTCATCTAATTGTGAACAATCTTCTGTAACACCCAACTCAAACACTTCCATATTCTTGTTTCCCAGTTTCCCATTCTCCGTTATTTATTTCCATACATTGCTGTGCTCCAAGTGTTCCTCATATTAAGGACGATGTTTGGTAATAATAGAATTGTTTCTGCTGTAATGATTTATTTGCCGGTGCTAGTACTTTTTTACGCCCTCCTTGCTCCTTCCGTCACCTTTTACTTTGCTTTCAAGGTTACGGAATTTATTTAATTCGAGGTCTCTAGTTTTCATGTTAAGTTTATCACTAAGCGCATTTCAGCTGTTCCTCACTACTTTCTTCTTTGTTCGGTGAACTCTCAGTCCATAATGCAGTCTCACTGGACTGTGCATCCCATTCAACAGGTCCCGCCGTTCTCATTTTCAATGGTGCTTCAATGCCTAGTTTGAACACAGGGATACGGGGTGGGGAACTGCATCCCTGTCATATACTGCATTGTAATTTGAATATTTCATTTTCTCGTCTCCTAGTCTTCCTTTTCGCTCTTAGTTCTAGTAGGTATTTATATTACCCGTCTGTTTCTATAGATTACATCTATTTTCCTGAGAATCCTGAGACATTGCACCATTTTACATTGTCTAACTCTTTCTGTAGGTCCGTGAATCCTACGAACGTGTCTGGAATTTTCGGAAGCCTTGCTTACATTGATAAGTGCAATGTCAGAAATGGTTCACTGGTGCCCTCATTGTCTCTAAAGCTAAGTAACAGTTATCTAATAGATCCTCAAATGGAGCGTTCAGTGCGTAAGGGAATCACGTCACAATAAGAATGCTCTGAGAAAAATTGACATGTAAATATTACTGAGTAGTTACGCTACTGGACATTAAAATTGCTACACCACGAAGATGACGTGCTACGGACGCGAAATTTAACCAACAGGCAAAAGATGCTGTGATATGCAAACGATTAGCTTTTCAGAGCATTCATAAAAGGTTGGCGCCGGTGGCGACACCTACAACGTGCTGACATGAGGAAAGTTTCCAACTGATTTCTCATACACAAACAGCAGTTGACCGGCGTTGTTGGTGAAACGTTGTTGTGATGCCTCGTGTAAGGAGGAGAATTGCGTACCATCACGTTTCCGACTTTGATGACTGTTAGCAGAATAAGGAATCGGTGGGTTCAGGAGGGTAATACCGAACGCCGTGCTGGATCCCAACGGCATCGTATCACTAGCAGTCGAGATCACAGGCATCTTATGCGCATGGCTGTAACGGATCGTGCAGCCATGTCTCGATCCCTGAGTCAACAGATGGGGTCGTTTGCAAGACAACAACCATCTGCAAGAACAATTCGACAACGTTTGCAGCAGCATGGACTATCAGCTCGGAGACCATGGCAGCGGTTACCCTTGACGCTGCATCACAGACAGGAGCGCCAGCGATGGTGTACTCAACGACGAACCTCGGTGGACGAATGGGAAAACGTCATTTTTTCGGATGAATCCAGGTTCTGTTTACGGCATCATGATGGTTGCATCCGTGTTTGGCCACATCGCGGTGAACGCACATTGGAAGTGTGTATTCGTCATCGCCATACTGGCGTATCACCCGGCGTGATGGTATGGGGTGCCATTGGTTACACGTCTCTGTCACCTCTTGTTCACATTGACGGCACTTTGAACAGTGGAAGTTACACTTCAGATATGTTAAGACCCGTGGCTCTACCCTTAATTCGATCCCTGCGAAACCCTACATTTCAGTAGGACAATGCACGGCCGCATTTTGCAGGTACTGTACGAGCCTTTCTGGATACAGAAAATGCTCGACTTCTGCCCTGGTCAGCACATTCTCCAGATGTCTCACCAATTGAAAACATTAGATCAATGGTAACCGAGCAACTGGCTCGTCACAATACGCCGGTCACTAGTCTTGATGAACTGTGGTATCGTGTTGAAGGATAATGTACACACCATCCAAGCTCTGTTTGACTCAATGCCCAGGCGTATCAAGGCCGTTATTACGGCCAGATGTGGTTGTTGTGGGTACTGATTTCTCAGGATCTATGCACCCAAATTGCGTGGAAATGTATTAACATGTCAGTTCTAGTATAATATATTTGTCCAATGACTACCCGTTAATCATCTGCATTTCTTCTTGGTGTAGCAATTTTAATGGCCACTACTGTAGTTACAGGAAACAATTTACATCTTTTTAAGATATTTGAATGATAGGAGGTATTCTGTGTAGTGTTTTCTCATACAGAAGGAGGGTAAATTTAAATGCTTTTACATTCTACCTTGTATACAAAACTAAATTTTGGACTTGATACTTTGTGCACTGAATGTATTGTATCTTCCGCTTCATTCTAGTGTTAAGGGTTTAGTGAAGCAGTAAGGAAAATACATTTCTTGAGTGGATGATTATAATTTTATTTCATACGCCTGCTTCTAACGAATGCTTATAAACAGGAATTTACGCAGTTCCCGTTAAAAAAAAAATTCTCATTTCCTCTGGCTGTTCTTGCAAAGCTGAGGAACCTCTTGTGGCAGTGTCACGCGGCAGGTTCTTGAAAAAATTGTGATGCACGGGTGGAACGTACTGCTGTATATCCTCAATGACCTTTTTCTTCGCTTTTGTTACTGGTCGACGTTTGCTATAAAGACAGCCGTGCTGGATGTTAGGAAAGTATACTATGGGATGGCCGAGCATCTTTCTGAAACCAGCTTCCTCAAACTGCAATCGGGTTTCTCAATCTGTTTAAAATCCAAGGAGGTTCTATTTCGTAATGTAACCATCTTACAGTCGGCTTAGTGGTTCCATAAATAAGAACCTTTTTTTTCTGTTCGTTACTCAACTCCCCGTTTCTTGGAGAAGCCTGAGAATTACATTTCAGTGATCTCATACATGTGGATCGTTTTCTTTCCTTGTCTATCGATATCCACGCAATTATTTTATGTGTAAATATCAAAAATTTTCGTACTATTTATTCCGACTAAACTAAAATTACTATCGTTAAATAAGTAACGATGCACTGATACCAAAAATTTGTTATCTATGTCTGAGACTTCACGCTCGGATCTTGACATAACTTCGTGAGAGATAATGACAATCTAATGTTCCTGTTTTGACCGATACAACACTGGGAATATAATATTATTTTATTATGTCTAGAACATACTCATCCTTAAATATCCCTGTCCAATTCTTATGAAATATTTAAAGCTAACTCTTTTATTTTTCCGTAGCCCACACTTTTTTGAGACCTCGTAACCGGTCATGGCTGAACAAATCCCAGAAGAAAAGCATTTCTCCGACTGGAATCTCAAATTTCCTGAAGGAGTAAGATACAATTTCTCTCTCTTCTTCTTTAAGTGGATTGTGACATTGCAATTTGCAGCAGGGGCGTTAGCAGGGAGGCTTTAGCTATAACCCTTACGTCGTTATTCGCATTATACTCCTGCCCACATTTCAGCTGCTGTTGCCTAACATTGCCCTTCTGTTTCCCAGGGTGTCGAGAACGTCTGTTTCCTCTGCTGTGTGCTCCATCTGTATCGCAGCCACTATTGTCAGCCGTTGCAGAAGCACTACCTTCCTGAGCTGCTGCGTACTCTCCTGCATTGAAAGGAAAATGTACTAATAAAACATAGAGGGAGTGCGAAACTGCCATAAAATATTGTTATCATACACTTAAGCTCAACAGCCCAGTCTGATTATTAACCTGTTAGTTAATTCTAACTTACCACAATTACATAGTGTTTATTAGGTCACCTGAGTTAGAACGCTGATGTTCCGATGCGTTATCACCCATATCTTCAGACGAATCCCACATTGTCATCAGCCAGCTTCAATTATAGCTCGTACGTCGACAAAACAAACCACGCAAACTATGACAGTGGACATGTTGCAACTGTGTTCTGAAGAAAAGACTACATCCTTCCATGCTCAGCAGTGATGTCAAGCCTTCTGCAGTTATTCACTACATGTGCACATGGATCTTTTATACTCTGGAAGTAATGTCATAAATACTACATAAAAGTGGAGTAAGTCCAAATTGACCAGAAATGAACTTCATTACCTTGTGCTCTGAACGCACCGATGCCCCATACGTTATTCCTGTTAAAAACTTGAATGCACGCTATGTTAATCTGATTGCCTGATAGTTGTGCACTTATCTGCCGTTTCTATCTTCGGAACTGTGTGAATGATTTTTTCCGAAAGTCTTTCTTCAGTGATTTTAGAAATGTCGAAGGAATATTAACTGTGCCCTCGATATTAATTAATGACTAGTTTGACGAAACGCTGTTAAACTCTAATACTAGATCTCCTTCGTCTTTCGTATCGACTCTAATTTCAGCTTCATTTATGTCGTTAGACAAGTCTTCTCTCGTACAGGATTTCCTTGTATTATTTCCACCTAACCGCTCTCATCTCAGCGTTTAACAGTGGAATTCCTATTGCACTTTTCATGTTAACGCGTTTGCTGTTAAGTTCATATAATTTTTGCTTCACTTCTGTGTGTGCTAAGGCATTCTTTCCAACGACCATTTTCTTCGAAGACTCTGCGTTTGCCCTGAAGTCATTTTTCCTTGGCTTTCCTGCAGTTTCTCTTTCTTTATTATTTTATTTACATTGCCTTAGTCCTGTCTTATCATTAATAAGTTTACACTTACTTCCTTCGTTGATCAATTGACGCATTTCCCTGGTTTACAAAGGTGTTTTTTTTTTTTCGCAACTGCCTTCCTTGTAGCTGTATTTGCAGAAGGGCGATTCCATACCCTGGATTTCTTTAGTCACCATTGCTAATTATCTTTATTCAATATTTAAGCAGTAATTTGGATCGAGCCTGGGGCCTAGAACACATGACTACCCATAGACGCAACCCCTTTTATATAGAACCCTACAATGGTTCGCAATAGCTACTACTAGTTCTCTTCCCTCCCTCGCCCCTCTTTGTCAGTCTCCTCCACCTCCTTCTCTCTCTCTCTCTCTCTATCTTCTCCTCTTTTCTCTGTTCCTCTCGTCCTTCCTCCTCTCTATGTACATTTCCTACCCCCCTCTACGTCTATTTCCTCACCCGCCCCCCCCTCTCTGACCTTGAGCTTTGTATATTGTTACTGATAACAGAACGTTGATAGAAACTTAAAATGAGAGGGTAAAACGGCTGGGATCATTGGTATATGAGGCATTGGCCGCCATTCCAGCCATCTCACTGTTATAGCTATGGATTGTAGCCTTTACTCAGAACCTGCTTGTTATTTATTTTGTAAATTTCGATTTGCAAGAGCCCAATCAAAATTAATATTTCGTGTAAGCTTACAATTTTCTATTACACGTAAATTTAACTGTGAGGCATTTGGTGAGCTAAAATCTGTTAATCTTGAATTATGGTTTTCTGCGAACTGGTGGGATTAGAAAGTTTCGGAAGATAAACATTCCGTACATATGCTTTTATATACAATATATTTAAAAAAATGTAGCTCTTGTCAGTCTGAACGTTTAAAAGAGTACCGCGCAGAAATCTGAAGGAAATAGGTCATGAACATTTCTAGATTTTCGGTGGCAACGTTTCCCATATATGTATTTGCTATCGTTTCGGCCTGCTATGGACCCTGCTTGTGTTTTCATTTTGGCTGACTGTGCTTCTTTTCTCTGTTTTGACCGTTTGCAGGCAGGACATGGAACTGGCGTAGTAAGCGAAATGAGGTTTTTAGTAATTTTGACTTTTTCTCTGTGAAACTTCTCGATCCTGATTTTCATCGAATGAAATTTCAGCTTCCTGTAAATCCTTTTTAACTTGGCTTGCCCATTTTGAATATGTTTTAGTTTTTGAAATTGATTATTGTATGCGTTGAGTAAGTCTTTGTGGAGTCATTCTTTCCAGATGACCAAAAAACAGCATTCTCCTCTTCCTCATGCCGGTAACAATGTCTTCTGTACGTTCGTATAATTCACAGTTGTGAAATCTCCGTTTTCTTTGATAGGGCATTTTCTGAACCGTCAGGTGTAATTATTTCTCCAAGATATTTCAATTTCTTCGACTGCTTTATTTTCTCTTCTTGTATTTCAATATGAGGAGGAGCATTTTTGATGTTTGCGATGAGTTCAGTTTTGTTAAATGCTATTTTTAGGCCAGTCTTAGCAGCAATTGATTGTAGGGTGGACACTTGAACCTTAGCTTCGTCAATATAACTTGCAATGAGTTCCAGATCATCAGCAAAAGCCAAACAGTTTCCACTGAGTCCATTTCTTTTATGCCCAATTTGAATCCTATAACCTGGCGGTACGGCTGTTTGCCACTATCTGACTATCTTTTCCAGGACACAGTTGAAAAGCAATGGAGAGAGCAGGTCGCCTTGTCCCACCCCTGTACAGATTTCAAATGGTTCTGGTAGTTCGCCTCTGAACTTGACTTTTGACACTGTGTTATTTAAAGTGCCGCTTATCAGACTGATTGCTTTCCTGTCTAGACTAAATTCGACAAGGCTGTTCTTTATTGTTTCTCGATGAACTGAGTCATACGCTTTTTGAAAGTCGACAAAGGTCACAACAAACGTTTTTGATCTTTATTTGGTGTATGATATAATAGATTTCAGGTTATGGATCTGCTCTGCACAGGATCTTGATGTCCTGAAACCAGCTTGATATTCGCCCAATTGTTGATCTAAGACCGATCCAACTCTGTTTAACAACAGTCTGGAAAAGATCTTGTACGTCATTGGTAGCAAAGAGATTCCTCGGTAATTATTCAGATCACTCTTATCGCCTTTTTTATGAAGTGGGTGAATAATTGCTACGGTCCAATGTGGAGGTAGAGTTTCAGTTTCCTAAATCTTCACTATGTTATCATGGAGATGTTTTATTGTAGAATGACCTGTGTATTTTCACATTTCAGCCAAGATGCGATCCTCACCTCCAGACTTGTTATTTTTCAAGCCTTGTATAGTTTTCATAATTTCATCTAATCTGGGAGGGGGACTATCCGTAGGAGGAACAGTATGATAGAAATCAAGCTTTTTATGTGGATTTTCAGCATTCAGTTCTGATGAAAGGTAATTTCCAAAAGCTGCAGCATATGATTTGTCATTCAAATTTAGTTTTCCATCGAGTCCTCTTATTTGTAACGTAGGAGGTTTAAACTTGGATAGTTGTGATTTGAAGGCTTTATAAAATTCCCGAGTGTGATGTCTTCTAAAATTTGCTTCTATTTCATCGATTTGGTTTTTCTTGATGAGTCTCTTAGTTGTTCTCAATACTTTTGATGTGTCTTTCCTAACCTTCAAGATGTTTTCGTGATTTTCGGAGATTTTCTTGCTATTCCATTTTATCCAAGCCTGTCTTCGCTTTTCAACTGCTTCGTTACAATCTTCGTTCCAACACAGGTGTTTGTATTTTTTATTGGTCAGCATAATTTCAGCGGCTGATTGTACCATGGCTTCTTTAATTCTGTTCCAGTCTGTTTTATTTGGTTTGCTATGTAGAGTTTCTGTAAATCTGTTCTCGACATCTTTCAGTTTACTTATATGAAATTTTTGAGGTCTGTTTTTTTTTTCATTTATATATTATATACATATTTAAATATTACATATAATGTAGCCTTTGTCTGAGTGTTTGTTAAGGTATCACGTAATAATCTGACCAAATCGGTGAACAACTTTCGTGATTTTTGCTAATAATGCTGAAAATTGTTTATCTTTATATACTGCATAGTTTACACATTTATATGCCGTGTACATTAAAAAAATGAGTAGCCTATGTCTGTCTGAAGGTTTGTTAGCGTATATGTCGGAAATCTGAAGTAAATTGGTCAAGAAATATTGAACGTTTTTACTAAGACTTTTTCCCATTTATAAATTATTTATATACAATATACAGGGTGTTTCCGTAAGAGCGTGCAAAAATTTAGCAGGACGTAAAGGATGCTCCACTCAACGATCTGAGGTAGGAAACCTGGAGTCAGAGAAGCCAGCTTAAGGAGGTAATAGGAATAAAATCACATTACTGTATTTTTGTTTATTTATATTTGTTAGAGTTAACTGCAAGTACCATCACTGAAACATTGAACGTAAAATTTGTACTGTATCTTACAAAATGTGCTGAAATTGATGGCCATCAACTTCAATACAAGAATGACATTGAATAACGAGATCCTGAGGCACCTGAAAAATACTTTAACGTGTGTGTAACTAATATGTAACGCAGCTACAGCTAATGTTGCTTATGTTCGACCGTGAAAATGGACTCGATAAGCAACCTGAGCTATCACTAAACGGAATCTAACCTGCGTAACACTGTGTGTGTCGTATGAGTGTCAGTTTTACTGTCATTTAAGCCCTCGACAGATCTTTACATGAAAAACTTAAAACTCACATTAGGATAAGTTTCTAACTGCGTGAAACTTCCCGGCAGATTAAAACTGTGTGCCCGACCGAGACTCGAACTCGGGACCTTTGCCTTTCGCGGGCATACGAGATACTGGCAGAAGTAAAGCTGTGAGGACCGGGCGTGAGTCGTGCTTCGGTAGAACAGATGGTAGAGCACTTGCCCGCGAAAGGCAAAGGTCCCGAGTTCGAGTCTCGGTCGGGTATACAGTTCTAATCTGCCAGGAAGTTTTATATCAGCGCACACTCCGCTTCAGATTGAAAATCTCATTCTGGAAACATCTCCTAGGCTGTGGCTGAGCCATGTCTTCGCAGTATCCTTTCTTTCAGGAGTGCTAGTGTTCTACAAGGTTCGCAGGAGAGCTTCTGTAAAGTTTGGAACGTAGGAGACGAGATACTGGCAGAAATAAAGCTGTGAGGACCGCTCGTGACTCGTGCTTTGGTAGCTCAGATGGTAGAGCACTTGCCCGAGAAAGGCAAAGGTCCCGAGTTCGAGTCTCGGTCGGGCATACAGTTTCAATCTGCCAGGAAGTTTCATATCAGCGCACACTCCGCTGCAGAGTGAAAATCTCATTCTGGTATCTAACTGCGTGTTTGAATAAGAATTTACAAGTGATGCAAAATCTGACTTGAGCAACGGAATCTACTGGATATGAGTAAATGACATGTTGTAATGTGTCAGTGTTTCTGTTTTGGCCCTAGGTTTTGCACTCATCTCTTTAGATGACTGCCTTTTGCCACGTGATTTACAGCATTTCGCAGCTGCATGCAGCAGTCGCGGCTAAAGCTTATTTTTACTCAGACTGAATTTACTAAAATGGAGTATGTTTGGATCCTGTTGATTACTAAATAACTTAAAACTTGTGAGAAGGGAGAGGGTATGTGAGAGAACCGGCATGTGGGAAGGTGTTACGTGTGTTTTCGATGAGAACTAAGCGAGTAAGAGTACAACAGGCTATTATGCTTGCAGAATATTTCAGGAGAGACAGGGTTCCAGGGAACAAATCTTGTTGTGGGCAAATGCGATTGACGAAATACAGACAGACGTTCGGTAAGCTGCACACAGGGTTACGAGTAGAAAGGTGCTATAAGGCTGATAGACTCTTCTAGAAAAGCACTTTATACGAGGCTGAGAAACGATAAAATTCAGACGATAGTTAGAAATCGCGGTGGTGAAATGGGATTAGCTGCAGCACTGGAGAAAGCTTTACAGGAAGAAAGTGCACTAGCGTCAATGAGAGAAAGGGGAGTAGCCCCATGAACAAAACAGTAAGGTCGCCTAAGAAAAGTGAAGAATTAGGATGTTTTATTTGTGGCTTCCTAAGGAATTTCGTAAGGAGGTAAGGAGAAAAAGGGTCCATGAAAGGATACGCGACAAAGTGGCAAAACAGTTGACAAATTTTTGCCATGGTCGTGACAAACCGGATCACACAGGCGCCGAATGCATGTCATAGACAAGAACAGTGACAGGAATAGATACCAGGAAGTTAAAAGGGGATTATAGAGAGTTCAATCGATTGCATTCATTGTGTGAATGGAGAGTCCCGCAATGTGTACTATCTGGTAACTGTGGAGCACAACGTACCAGAGTAAGAGATGTGGCATGTTTCAAATGTAAACGAACTACGCGCTATGCTACAGACTGGTGTGAAGCACCTTTACATGCATGGAGGAATGGTAAAGTGTCAGTGTTTAGTAAGACAAGAAAAGTAGATCAGAGGAACTAAAAGCCGCACAGTCGTCCATTAAGACATTAAGAAAGCCAGTAGTGTTAGCAATGGACTATGCCACAGGAAATGATGTGCAGAGTTAAGGAAGAAATTAAAGCTGTTAATAGGTACGGGGAGCACAACTGTGTTTGTTAAAGAGAAAGAGCATTCCTGTAAACAGAGTACAAAAGTATTCGTAGTTGATGATAAGGTGTTGCATTTTATTAAGGAAATAAGGTAGGGCAGATCTTGGAGCTATACTCGAAATGGCGAGAGTCATATAAAGTAGTAGGGATAGATACACTGAATGTGATGATAGAAATGAAAAAAGAAGAAACGAATGTATTTATAGACGGACTAAATTAGTATTTTTAATCTCAGGAATGTCGTAGGCAGGAAGGAGACTACTACTATTAGTATTCACAGCAAGCGCCAACACATAACAATTGACAACGGATTTCGAAGTTTCAGACAGAGAAGAGTTCTGGATTATACTAAGATAATTTAGGAGATATAGTATCACATGGAACACTGTAACATGTAAATTGAGGTGTTGAAACATAGCATTTTCAGGAAGCTGAATGATATGTCAAATTAGCAGTATATAGATACAGGAGATCTCTGAAGTAACATAATGTTCTTTTAAGAGAACGTCGCTTTCTAGATCAACAAGTGACTCATCATACAGAAAGAAAAACAGAATTACAGAATTTGGTACATCAATTGACAAGGCACAAGACAAGGAAGAGAGACTTCTTAACTTCATCGGCCAGGTTAGGAAGATACTATTTGGCACACAAGGTGGTGCTGAAGCATCATGCTACAAGGAACAAGTAGAGGAGATGGAGAATGGTTGATAACACCTTTGAGATTACCTAAGGAACCAGTGGCAATGCTAAGAAATGTATTATCAGTGGTAAACAGAACAGTCAGTACGATACAGGAAAACAAAAAATGTGGAATGGAAAAAACCAGAAAGAGTTACTACAGCATACGTCTAGGACGCAGTTGTAGGATTTAAGAGATTTGCAATCTTTGTAACAACATATTAACATGTATTCCAGTTGCTAGATGTATTTGGGGATACGGGAACAGTGTATGAGCAAATGATAAATGCTGTAGATGGCGCATAGAATGACATAGCGCAGCCTCACCTAACAGACCGTATACAAATTGCGCAGTTTCTCTGTTTAATAAGAGATGAACTTCAAAACGTGAAGTTCCTAGTTCATTTCGTCGAATCACGAAGATATCTCCTGTAAAAACTAATTTATATTGATGTTTTTATAGGGGTAAGCACGTTAGAATACTAATAAATGTTCCATTAATAGATAATAGTGTGTTTACCTCTTACAAAATAGTTTTTTTTTTTACCAAAAGACATCCCTCAGTCAAAGGGGAAGTTTACATTCATCCACACAAAACAGGAGTTTTTACTTATTGATGTTATAAAGAGACAGTAGTCAAAGCTCCCGGCAGAACAGTTAGATTGTAAAGGAGGCTGTGCCTACAAATATTTGAGCTATACTCAACATTTGTGGCTTCGTTCAGTAAGTGCTGTGCCAAGTGATGGTGTAAAGAGAGTTGTACCTTTAAATCAAACTATTTGTATGCATTTAAATAATAATGAGTGGTCGGTTATATGTGGTTCCTGAGGTCTGACAGAACTATGTGGGAAGGATGCTCCAAAGTATGTCGTACTGAAAGGAGTTGGAGAAGTAACTTTTACAGTAAATTTAAACGGTATCAAACAAGAGTATTCATACTGACAGATCGAATAATACGTATAGATGCAATACAAAATATGTAATACCACCAAGTTAGAAATTGATTCATGTACAGTAAGAAGAATAGATACAATTCATCGCTAAACTTAGAGTTGCCGATAGATCATGTGGTTAAACAATTATGTGATTTGAAAGTCGGGGGAACCAGTTATAACGACAGAGGAAGAATTGCTGCGTGAACAGCGGCGAAAGCTGATATACTTTAGGTATATAACATACTGGTCCATCACTTCATATGAGAGTGTAGCATTGATTACAGCTGCTACCTTAACCTGATTTTGTAGACAATGTGAATGTTGTAAAGAATGCTTAAGATTTTTATGGGAAGAACATGTGTATGAAGTATCATTGTAAATCAAGGCCCAGAAAACACTGTAGCATAAAGATCTTAGGGTAGCACCGAGGAAGTAGCGACCTACAAAAAGAGTCCGAAAGAGCAGAATGACTCCGCATCTTCTAGGAATACGTGATAGACTGAAAACCATGTAATATTAAATGAACTGTAATTGTTTAATGCCACATAAAGCTTATAATTGTACCAAAAGGAAATGTAATATTGACGTAAAAGAAAATGTGACCTTAAGGAAATAAATGTAAGGCGTAGTTATAAACAGATAAATAGTTTTTAATCTGATGCTACTCTAAGGAGTAACGACCATTTCCCAAGCAGGGACGATGCATCCTAGACTAATAGAAAAATAGTAACAAACAGAGAATAATGTTACATCTTGGAAGTCTTAGAGTGTGCCAACGAATGTCACAGGAAAACCAGTGGGTCAGCCAGGAGCCACCATGTTGGGTGTCGTATAAAGCGATAACGCTAAAAGATGTGAACAAGGAGTGATCCTAGGACAATACAAAGCACCACTGATAGGCTTAACAAGTTCACTCAGTATATACACGAAAGCGCCAAAGAAACTGGTGTAGGCATGGGTATTGAAATACAGAGATACGTAAACAGGCAGAATGCGGCACTGTGGTCGCCAACGCCAATGTAAAACAACAAGTGTCTGGGGCAGTTTTAGATCGGTTACCGCTGCCAAAATGGCACCTTATCAAGATTTAAATGAGTTTGAACTTAAAGTTGGCGCACGAAAGATGGGACACATCACCTCCGAGGTAGCGATCAAGTGGGGATTCTCCCATACGACGATTTCACGAGTGTACCGTGAATATCAGGAATCTGGTAAACCGTCAAATCCCCGACATCTCTACGGCCGGAAAAAGATCCTGCAACAGCGGGACCAACGACGACTGAAGAGAATCGTTCAACGTTACAGAAGTGCAACCTTTCCAAAAATTGCTGCAGTTTTCAGTGCTGAGCCATCAACATGTGTCAACGTGCGAACTATTCAAAGAATCATCATCGATATGGGCTTTCGGAGAGGGGTGACCCTTGATGACTGCACGACACAAAGGTTTACCCATCGCCTGAGCCCGTCAACACCGACATTGGACTGTTGATCACTGCAAACATGTTGCCTTTACGAACGAGACTCGTTTCCAATTTATCGAGTGGATGGACGTCATCGGATATGTAGACAATCTCATGAATCCATGGACCCATGGTAGAGGCTCTGTAATGGTGTGTGGCGTGTGCAGTTGGAGTGATATTTGACCCCTGATATGTCTAGATATGATTCTGACACGTTATATGTACATAAGCATTGTCTGATCATCTGCATCCATTCATGTCCATTGTGCATTGAGACGGACTTGGGCAATTCCAGCAGGACAATGCGATACCCTACACGTCGAGAATTGCCACAGAGTTGCTCCAGGAACAACCTTCTGAGTTTAATCACTTCCTCTGGCCCTCAAACTTCCCAGACATGAACATTATTGACCACTGCCATGCAGCGTGCTCTTCAGAAGACATTTCCACTCCCTCGTACCTTTACGGATTTATAGACAGACCTGCAGGGTTCATGGCGTTAATTCCCTCCAGCACTACTTCAGACATTAGACGAGTCCAAGCCACGTCGTGTTGAGGCATTTCTGAGTGCTCGCGGACGCCCTACACGATATTAGGCATGGTACCAGTTTATTTAGCTATTCATAGTGTATCTACCATAACAGTGCGCCCAGAATTCGCTGGCTGCACAGAACGCGTAGGACGAACCGAGTAACGAGAGAGCGTCTTTCGTAAGGAGACTGATGTGTCATGAAAAGTCAGTGGGAGGATTAGGACGCAATGTTTCACGATATAGGGATATGCCTTTTTTTCTCCACCAAGTAGTGGAAAGGTTAAGTTGGCAACACCACAAAACACAACAAATGTTTGAAGTACAAAAACAAACAGAATACAGTGCTGTGCATAAAAGTGTGTTGTGAAAGACAGAAGAAATTCACAGTGCTGGAGAACATCTGAAAATTAGACCAAAATTATCATTGTCTGACATAGAAAAACAACGATGTGTTAGCAGACGTCATTTCCCAATGTAAGCGAGAAATCAGCCGAAAAATCACCGTAAATACAAATCAACCAATTCTTAATGAACTGTTTTTCGATCTAAAAGCAAATCAAAATAACTTGATTACAGACCACCGGTGATGCTTTACCTCAATAAAGCGAAACACGTCTGGTGAAAAAATCACGCATTTTTGTAGCTGCAACGACAAAACGAAAATACCCACAAGAATTATAAAGCAACTACCTACGCTATGGCCACAGTAACGAAGAATTTAATTCCACAATGACTTGGCGGAATAAGCAGGCGCAGTTAAGGGAAGTGTGAGAATGTTGTGCTGTGCCTTGCTCACGGTTGCTGCAGCTGGAGTTACCACCCAATATTGTTGGAACTGGAATTAACTACAATACCGTGGTGGATTACAAAAACACACCTAAACGTCGAGGAGGGGTGTTGTTTCGTTATGGAGCAGCAGCAGGACAAAAACCATTAAATTTAGCTTCACGTTACTTCCGTGACTTACAGTGCATGGTTCAATTAAACCGTACTCGAGTGCTTTTCTTCCCCAGTAACTCCTATTTACATACGGTTCGGTTAAACAAGTTATTGATTCAGAGTTCACAGCCAGCGCCTGCGATTTGACATGGTCCGTTACTCACGTAATTAGTCAGACATCAGGGCTGCTATTTATGAATGTCTTTCACCGTGTGGATTTGACGTTAATGTCGAAAGTTACCAAGGTATGAAGCCATAGATTTACGTAAGCTTGCCTTTTAATATTAAGTGTACAGACTGATCCAATATTATGGGCCACAGTGGTGTCCAGGAAGAATAATGGAGGGAATTTTTGAATATTGTGAAATGTTTTATATTTATCAGATTGCCTTTTTTTTAAGATAAGGGTAACTCCTTAAAAATGTGATTTGATGAGGTACAACCTGAAATTATTTAATGGTCAGCCTCATTAAATTTTGAACTCGCTGATTGTGAGTTAGGAAATCTCCTGTTTTTACGCTAATTATTTTGAGACACTTATTGAAAATCTTTTACCTTAATTTGAAGAGAAAATTCCATTCTCACTTCTATATTACAGCTAGAATCGGGGTGGGGATGGACAAAATATAAGAGCCACACTGCCAAATAGGTACGACAAGATTATTTTAATCGATGTTCCTTGACTTCTGATGGTAACGTAGCCATTTTCCTCTGAAAATGTCGACT
This sequence comes from Schistocerca cancellata, assembly GCF_023864275.1. Classification (NCBI taxonomy): domain Eukaryota; kingdom Metazoa; phylum Arthropoda; class Insecta; order Orthoptera; family Acrididae; genus Schistocerca; species Schistocerca cancellata. Next base: position 431,159,723 of record NC_064633.1, read on the forward strand.
AACATATTTCAAAGGTTTAAATACAAATTCTTTTGATCCAATAGTTGTTCATAACACTGCTCTGTAATTGCAGATGTGGATTAGCATTGCCGGTGGCTGCTTTCGCTTTACTTCTTGTTTCCCTGCGTTTGGTGGAGATTTTGAAGACCTCATGGTTGGATGTGCGTGCTAAGGGTCCACTTAAAGGAAATTTTCCTTTATAAAACTGTTATTCTGTGGGCAAGCTCTCATATGTAAGTTGCGAGGCTAGCTTTGGCGTTCCCCCAGCTCACACTGCTTGAGGGTTGTGCGTCACGCATTCCTCTCTCGAGGAAAAGATAAAATTCTTCGCAGAAGCCCTTTGAGGCAGATATGAGTTCTCTACGCAGGTTTAACTTCTTTCAACACGTTAATGTTAATTAAGATGCCTCAGAGTAACCTCCTGTTTAGCCTTTCACAATACCGCCTTCTCATTGTATCATTCTGTATTTTTTATGAAACCCACATTTCGGCGCCTATGGCAGAGTTTTTCACTTATCAGTTTGAGAATTATGTCATTTAGTGGGAGAAGCCCCTTGGTTGTAGCTGTCCGCTGCCTCTGAGAGATTGGCTATAGCATTATGAGACAGGAAAGTGTAGGGGACTTGGAATCTCCACGCTGATTTCAACCAAGTTCTGTTTCTCACAGGGAGAAAGTACAATTTGGTTGGAGACCACTTGTTGTCAGGCTGTTATAAATAAACACTTCGTTTCAGTCCCTCGTAAAGTAAACATTTAAGGCCATGAGAGGAGAGATGAATGATGCAAGAAGAACTCTGCCCCTTGAAGAGCCCATCTCCCTCTAATGTAATTATGTGAATTGTGCTTAAATTGGCCTTCCCTGTTAATATTCATTTAAATATGGCATTTTATGTTGCAGGCAGTATTACTATTGTTCAAAAATTTGCATCATCATTTGTAGTGGTTCCTAGTTATGTTCGGCATCATAATTTCGTTTTGTGCATCCCAGGGGTATGCTCCGACAACAATCAACACTCCACATAATACTGGTTACTTTCAAATAACCACAGTTATTTTCTTATACGATCGTAACGGTTATGGTCTCGGCGAAATACGGAAGTTTGAGTCAGTCGTGGAGGACTGCTGCCCCGATAGCCAAAGTGGTTAAGGTGACCGCTCGCCATAAGCGGAAAATCCGCATTAGAGCCTCAGTGTAGTAAAAGTTTTCGCTTGTCACAAACAGCTATCGTCAATCCACATTCGCACAATGCGAATTCATCTCGACGTATCTCTTACAATGACCACTGCTCTCACTGATTTGGCAGATGAGCCTTATTTCGTAAAATCCTTTTTATTAACTAATGGTGTGTTTTCATATGTAGAGTTCTAAATTATTTTTTCAGCAGATAAAATATGTTTCAAAAAGTTCTTGTATTTAACAAATGAATATCTGACGTAGTCATTCTGCACGTTATTCATCAGACCTCGCATTAAAACATGGTATGGTACAACATAGTGAAGTAGTGCATAGTTCCTTTTTCTCATTTTCGTACTAAAAATAGAGAAATGTGAAACATAACTGAAGCAGTCAGATAAATAGAGTGGTAAAAAGTACAAGAAAGCGAAGATTTATTAATTGCATTATATTGACTTTTTCCTTATTATTATTTCATACCACCAACTCCCACGGCTGGGGATGGGCTGTCAGAGGTCCAACATGCCACTGCTCAGCAACAGAGTGGGCAAATTCGGCAGTATATGAGTTTCTCTCGAAACATAAAAAATGGATGGTGAAATACTATTAAGATCGCGATGTATGTTGCTACGTCACATGCTAGTAAGATGATGATGTGAAGGCACCTTATTATTAGTGATATAAATTATTGATAGGTTATATGTTTTTATATCAGTCTTTGATCACAGTTTAAAGTCTCCGGTTAGGTTAGGTGAAGAGGTTTATGTAAGAGGGTGTATATGTTTTTACCGTTCGATTCAGTGGGTCGGGTTTTGGTGTCAGACTGTGGATGCAGATACAAAGGTTTGAACGAGGCCGTGCTGGTTTAAGCGGGTAGCCCTGGAGGGCCTTCGGATGGATTCCAGATACGGGCGGGTGTTTTCCTCGTTCCAGTCCCTTCAGTACTTCCAGAAGTCTACTTAACTTGCTATCAAATTAATGTCGATGATGTCTCTGAGGTGAAAGGAGTGATTTGGTTGACAGGACCTTAACCCTACGCCTCGTATTGCCGCGGCGGAGAAAGGTCTTACTCCACACACTGTTATGTTTACAGAACGGCCAGGCCCATGCACCGTAAACTTTGTCTTCTAAGTGTTGAAACCTTCTTTAGATGGGATGGATGATGGGGAAAGAATATAGTTAACAGAATGTGTGAATATCATCAATGTTTAAAAACAGGGGTGAAATGTTCACTGTTTCGTTTTCTTCTTGACTGTAGCAGAGAGTAGACTACTGAATGTGAACTGAGCCTGGTTGTGGGAATAGGTGGCAATTGCAGTTAGGTGGCAGATAAAATAGGTAGGTAGGGAAAAAATGTACAAAGGCATTGGAAGGAATAAATGTTTTATGAAGCTGTTATGGTGCAGCTGACAAAATCTTCTACTGTAGGAGTGGGTGGAAGGAGTTGTTTCGCTTGAATGGGTTGTCGATTGGTCGAATGAGAACGGTGAATTCAAGTTTTGTTCGGGGATGTTTTACTTAACATTTGCGGGATTATGTGGGATGGTGTATTACACTGATGGGGCACTTCTGGTTGGAGCTGCGCTTGTAATGACTGAAAATCAATATGAAAATTTAGCTATGTGGATTATATGGATAAATGTTGAATGGAAGCAAATAATATAATCCTAACAAGCATGGTGTAAAATACAAACCTCTTTCCAAAGTATGCAGCAATTTAAAACCCATCCAAGTGAAAACATGTGTGAAAAAGTGATTGAAAAGGCACAACTAGTAGAGATGGTGCCCTTTTTACCATAATATGAGTGGTTTCTGAATCGCAGCGTGAAATCTGCCCGTCTGATCAATACAACAATTACTGCAGTCTCCACAATAAATTTTATACTCGCCCAATTTCGGAAAGTTGCTTGGTCTGCTTCATATATTATATAGCGTATATGCTTACGAGCCTCAGACACTTTCCCTTAAATTTTCCCCTGTATAAAAGCTGTACCACTGTGTTCGTATTGCGGATCATTATACGTCGCTGGAATACATTTAGCTTTATGCAGAAGTTCTTTCCCCGTATTGTCCACCCATTTATCTTCTTACATCGAAATTGCTTTCGTCTGTGTGACGCTCCTTAAAGCCATTAGCCTTGGCTGGCTTCACTGCTGGGCTTAATTTTCACTCTACAACACTTCTATCAAAAGTAATCTGGCAAAACTGAGGATCTAAAATACGGCCATTTATGTACCAACGGCTAACGGGAGTGATTTATAAAAATAGTAGCTGTTTGTATAGCTTTACGATAGATGCCAGTCGGAATCAAGTTATTGCTCCTCTTAACAGCGTGATCCAAAATGTTAATGTAAGCTTCTATATCAACTTCAACTGCACATATACTCTTGGCATGCTTATACAGGGAAATGAGAAAAATGGGGAAATACCACGAGAAATGCAGGATTGAACGTAAATGACAATGCCAGGTTACGCTACTTATATTTGACAGCGAACGAAACCTGTGCTATGTCCTCAATACCTTGCATGTGTCATCCGTGGTTGGAAATATGTTCTCTGAACGAGTAGTTATGAGCGCTTTAGGTGGGAGATAAGTGAATTCAAATATGGCGAATTGGTGCTCTTACGCAGACTGAACGTGTAAATACTCCTACCATATTTTCAACATTGAAGAAACGAGATGGTACTACCACTAGAGGCTGAAGATACACAACACAGTATCTCCTCAGGAAACTACTTCCTGATGATGACCACACTCAGGACAACCATCTTCACACCGCCATTCGCTGACTACTTTACGACAATTACGAAAACAAATGTATCACCAGAATGAAATTTTCACTCTGTGCGTTGATATGAAAGCTCCTGACTGATTAAAACTGTATGCCGGACCTAGACTCGAACATAGGACCTTTGCCGTTCGCAAACAAGTGCTCTATCATCCAAGCAACCCATGCTTCGGTAGCTCATGTGGTAGAGCACTTGTCCGCGAAAGGCAAAGGTTCCGAGTTCGAGTCTCGGTTCGGCACACAGTTTTAATCTGCCAGGAACTTTCAGAACGTGGCACCGTCCCCTTTGCTCACGAGGAAGTTATACTGGCAATATACAAAATAAATAACAAAAAGGCCCCGGGTCCTGATGGCATTCAATCCGAAACCAACAAACAAGCTGCTCCACATATCGTGTCACATCTAACAGACTTACTGAATCATGCTCTACTAGAAGGACGAATATCGAATATATTGAATTATAATTAAGAAAGCGAAGGACAAAGACCCGACTGACCCTAAGCCATTGGGACGAATATGCCCCATTAACATTGTGGTAAAGGTATAGGAGAGATTGGTGTGCCACAGACTTCCACAGCACAGGTAGCTCTTCGGCTTTAGCCCACATCAGTTTGGCTTTCGACGTTATAGATCCATCGACGACGCAATAAATAGGGCCATAGAAATGACACAGACAATACATGACAAATACATAGTAGCAATCGTGAGTCACATAGCTGGTGCCTTCGACAACGTTTACTGACCGGGGCTCTTTGCTGGACTTAGAGAGATGAATGTTCCACTGACTCTATGCAACACCCTTAGATGTTACTGTAAAACCAGAACAGTGTAATGGAAAACTGTTCGCCAAAAGTTATAAAGAGGGTAACAAAGAGTTGTCCGCAAGGATCCACAAGCTGACCGATTTTCTGGGACATAGCCATATGACCACTACTGAATGCACTGGAGGACAATGTCATGGATAACAGGATGGGTGCGTATGCTGATGACCTTATGGCCATGGTATCTGCAAACTCCAGGTCCGAATTAGAAAGTTCAAAAATGGTTCAAATGGCTCTGAGCACTATGGGACTTAACTTCCGTGGTCATCAGTCCCCTAGAACTTAGAACTACTTAAACTTAACTAACCTAAGGACATCACACACAGCCATGGCCGAGGCAGGATTCGAACTTGCGACCATGACGGTCGTGCGGTTCCAGACTGTAGCCCATAGAACCGCTCGGCTACTCTGGCCAGCATTTTAGAGAGTAAAGCCACGCGTCTCCTCACGTTCAAATGGTTCAAATGGCTCTGAGCACTATGGGACTTAACATCTCTGGTCATCAGTCCCCTAGAACTTAGAGCTACTTAAACCTAACTAACCTAAGGACATCACACACATCCATGCCCGAGGCAGGATTCGAACCAGCGACCGTAGCAGTCGCGCGGTTCCGGACTGAGCGCCTAGAACCGCTCGCCCACAGAGGCCGGCTCCTCACGTTCATCGGTGAATGGTGCACGAACAACAGACTCACAATAGCAACAAACAAAACTGTTTATGTACTTCTAAGAGACACACTGAAAAGAAATCCAATAATAAAATTAAACAACATATGTATAAAAAGGAAAGCTATGACAAGATACCTTGACATGTATATTGACGAACATTTACACTTTAACGAACGTACCAGTCTGACGATTGACAAAGCAACGAAACTCATGCAAAATCATGCCAGACTTAACACTATAAGATACTGGCTACCCCTTCAGTCAGTGTGAACATATTACACAGGACTCCTTGAGCCAACTCGGGCACATTGATTAGGCTTAGATAGGCATAGAATCATAGTGAGGCGCTGCCAGAAGAGTGAACTTCTCGGAATCTCGGGGGCTTTCAGCACGACCTCGATTGAGGCAATGTGCGTTGTACTGGGAATTTTCCCTTTATGTATGAGAATTCGCCACGGAGCAGGACCTACTGGCTGAAGAGGGGAAGATGTGACAGAATAAGAGGAATAACTGGACAAGAGATGACCGAACAAAGGAAATTAAGCAAGTGAAGAGTTCGAGTATACTCGTTCTACCACCGTATACGGCAGCGCTTGAATTTGAAGTACACAATTCCAAAACGCGGCATGGTGCACTTTATCACGGGCCATGGCCCATATCCTGCGCATCTCCACGTGCTTGGCCGAAAACAGACTCACACATGTTCCTGTGGTGAGAATGGCTCACCTGAACACGTGGTGCTCATCTGCGATGCCCTAGGACGCAAGAGACCGAGTTTAAGAAACTAGGACATGGGGAAGTTAATACGCAGACAAGGTAACTGGAACTTTGTAAACAAGGTCGCAGCGGAAGAATCGCGAGTGCTATATGCGGCATGCAATCAGGAGAGACCATACGCTAGGAACAAGACGGCCTCCACAACGGACAGATCAGCAGGACACAGTGAACTACACAGACCGAAGCACAGACACGGAATCGCATGCTGTATCACACACAGAAAGTAAAGACGAGATAAACATACAAACATAGCAAAAGTAAGCGAACGTTCTGTAACACTAAATCGAGTCGACATGAAAATGTGTCTCTCTGTGTAGTTGTTTGATACACCATTTCACAGCATGTAACACTGTCTGAAGATGTGACATTTCTTCTTCTTTCGCTGCATCCAGTGTGAGTAGCTCCAAGTTTTGACGAGCCCTCTCACCTGATGCGGCTGACTCTAACATTTTAAATCAACTCTCTGTCTCCATGGTTATCTTAAGTTTGGAAACACATCATATCCCAACTAATCAATACTTTAAATTGAGTATTACCAGTGTCAAGACAACATATGAAATAGATGTAACGAAACACGCAAAAGGTATAAAGGGAAGAACTGTCACAGCATATCTAAGAAAATTTCGATCTCTTGGTTCAAATGGCTCTGAGCACTATGGGAGTTAACTTCTGAGGTCATCAGTCGCCTAGAACTTAGAACTAATTAAACCTAACCGACCTAAAGGACATCACACACATCCATGCCCGTGACAGAATTTGAACCTGCGACCGTAGCGGTCGCTCGGTTCCAGAATGTAGCGCCTAGAACCGCACGGCCACTCCGGCCGTCTCGATCTCTTGTTTCTTCCATTAAATACTCTCGTAATTATGTATCATGTATCTTATTTCTTATCATTATCTAATTTAGAAACAAGTTTAAACTAAATTGTGTATATGAAATTGATCGAACGTATTTGGACACCTTGCCCCCTCCATCGGTAATGCTGGAATTTAATATGGTGCTGGCACACCCTTGGCCTTGACCACACCTTCCACTCTCGCAGGCATATGTCGAGTCAGGTGCTGGAAGGTTTCTTGGGGAATGGCAGCCCATTCTTCACGGAGTGCTGAACTGAGGTCAGGCAATGATGTCTGTCGGTGAGGCCTGGCACGAAATTGGCGTTCCAAAATATCCTAAAGGTGTTCTATAGGATTCAGGTCAGGACTTAGTGCATGCCAGTCCATTACAGGGATGTTATTGTCGTGTAACAACTCCGCCACAGGCCGTGCATTATGAACTGCAGCTCGATGGTGTTGAAAGATGCAATCGTCATCCCAGAATTGCTCTTCAACAGTGGGACTCAAGAAGGTTTCCAAAACATCAATGTAGTCCTGTGCCCTGACAGTGCCACTAGAAACAATGGGTGCAGGCCCCTTCCATGAAAAACACGACCACACCATAGCACCACCGCCTCCGAATTTTACTGTTGGCACTACACACGCTGGTAGATGACGTTCACCGGGCATGCGCCATACCCACACTGTGCCATACGATCGTCCCACTGTGTACCGTGATTCGCCACTCAACGTTTCTCCACTGTTCACACGTAAAATGTTTACGCTCCTTACACCAAGCGCGGCGTCATTTGGCTTTTACCGGCATTATGTGTGGTTTATGAGCAAACGCTCACCATGAAATCCAAGTTTTCTCACCCCCCGCCTAACTCACATAGGACTTGCAGTGGATCCTGATGCAGTTTGAGATTCCTGTATGATGTTGTGCCTGTTACACATTACGAGCCTCTTCAAATGTCAGCGGCCACTGTCAGCCAACAGACGAGGTCGGCCTGTGCGCTTTTGTGCTTTACGTGTCCTTTCAGGTTTCAATTCAACTATCACATCGGAAATAGTGGTCCTAGGGATGTTTAGGACTGTGGAAATCTCGCGTACAGACGTATGACACAAGTGACACCCAGTCACCTGACCACGTTCGAAGTCCGTGAGTTCCAGAGAGCGCACCATACTGCTCTCTTACGATGTATAATGACTACTGAGGTCGCTGACGTGGAGTACCTAGCAGTAGGTCGCAGCACAATGGATCTAATATCAGATACGTATGTTTTTGGAGGTGTCCGGATACTTATGATCACATAGTGCATATATTTTTTTCATTTATTTTCTTGTGAGTGTTTCAAGAACAAAAATTTACTGGTAATAAAACGGAATTTGTGTGATATAACATGTAAAATCACACAATGTACCATCAGCTACATAATAACAGGCAGCAGGTCTTCACTTGAGAAATAAAATAAATTATTGCTGATATGGGGGGTGGGGTCTTCCGTAATCAATGTAGCTGAAGTGTTAGGTGTTTCAAGTCTCACCGCATCGAATATTTGGAAATAGAAAACACGTGATCCGCTAAGTCACAACGCGGACGGAACTGCATGTTGAGTGATCGTGGCAGATGGTCATTGAAGAGGACTGTGACGAGGAACAAGAGCACGACAGCAGCAAAAGTCATGTCACAACAGCACTCGCGAATGCTGTCTGTACCAAAACGAAAAGAAAAGAGTTCTGAAAGCAGGAAACCCCAGCAAAGAGCAAATTTCGAAACTAGACATCTGATGCAGATTCCAGTAACTGGAAAACGTTGTGCCGTAGCAATAAAACCTGCACTATGGACCAAGGGAAGAAAGTCATTTGGCCGGATGAGTCTTGCTTCACGCTGTTTCCAAGTTATGGCCGAGTCTACATCCTAGATTGAAATATGGCCAGGTTTCGGTGATGACTTGGGCAGCCAGATCTTGGTACTCCACGGGTCCCTAGTTACTCTGCAAGGTGACGTTACTGCCAACGACTAGGGGACCAGTTTCGCTGAGCAGGGATATCCCATGGTACATGTTAGTTCTCCAATGCTGCTGCTGTTTTCCTAGACAAAGGACCCCTGTTCACACTACTCACATCGTTCAGGATTTTTTGGTAGCCGGAGGATGGATAGTCGCTTCACCACTTGCTGCCTCAGCCACCAGATATCAACATTAGCTGAACCTGCAGTCGTTTTCCGGATAGAGTGGCATAAGATTTTGTTGAAAACCATGGGTTGCGGTCTTCAGTCCAGCTCTCCATTCTACCCTGTCCTGTACAAGCTTCTTCATCTCCAAGTACCTACTGCAAACTACATCCTTCTGAATTTGCTTATGTATTCATTTCTTGGTCTCCCTCTACGATTTTTACACTCCACGCTGCCCTCCAGAACTAAATCGATGATCCCTTAATGACTCAGAACGTGTCCTACCAACCGATCCCTTCTTCTAGTCAAGTAGTGCCAGAAATTGCTCTTCTCCCCAGTTCTCTTCAGTACCTCCTCATTAGTTATGTGATCTTTCCATCTAATCTTCAGCATTCTTGTGTAGCACCGCATTTCGAAAGCCTCTATTCTCTTCTTGTCTAAACTATTTATAGTCCATGTTTGACTTCCATACATGGCTACACTCCATACAAATACTTTCAGAAAAGACTTCCCGACACTTCAATCTATACCCGATGTTAACAAATTTCTCTTATTCAGAACTGCTTTCCTTTTCATTGCCAGTCTACATTTTATATCCTCTCTACGTCGACCATCATCAGTTATTTTGCTCCCCAAATAGCAAAACTCATCTACTGCTCTAAGTGTCTCATTTCCTAATCTAATTCCCTAAGCATCAACTGATTTAATTAGAGTACATTCCATTATCCTCGTTTTGCTTTTGTTGATGTTCAGGTTATATCCTTTCAAGACACTGTCCGTAAGTTTAACTGCTCTTCTAGGTTTTTTGTTGTCTCTGACTGAATTACAATATTATCGGCAAAACTCAAAGTTTTAATTTCTTCTCGATGGATTTTAATTCTTACTCCAACTTTTTCTTTTATTTTCTTCACTGCTTGCTCAGTATTCAGAATGAATAACATTGAGAATAGGCTACAACCCTGTCTCACTCCGTTTCAAACCACTGCTCCCCTTTCACGCCCCACGATTCTTATAACTGCCATCAGGTTTCTGTACAAACTGATAATAGCCTTTCGCCCCCTGTATTTGACTCATGCCACCTTCAGAATTTGAAAGAGAGTATTCCAGTCAGCATTGCCAAAAGCCTTCTGTAAGTCTTTTATACTAGAAACGTAGGTTTTCCTTTCCTTAATCTAGCTTCTAAGATAAGTCGTAGGGTCAGTATTTCCTCACTTGTTCCAGTATTTCTATGGAATCCAAACTGATACTTCCCGAGGTCGGCTTCTACCAGTTTTTCCACTCGTCTGTATAGAATTCGCGTTAATATTTTGCAGCCGTGACTTATTAAACTGTTAGTTCGGTAATTTTCACATCGGTCAACATCTTCTTTCTTTGGGATTGGAATTATTATATTCTTCTTAAAGTCTGAGGATATTTCGCCTGTATCATACTACTTGCTCATCAGATGGTAGAGTTTCGTCAGGCTGTCAGTAGTTTTTAATGGAATGTTGTCTACTTCCAGCGCCTTGTTTCGACTCAGGTCTTCCAGCGCTCTGTCAAACTCGTCACGCAGTATCGTTTCTCCCATTTCATCTTCATCTACGTCGTCTTTATTTTCCATATAGGGCCTGTATTTATCTATTCCTAGAGGTCTGAAAGATATTTTGAATGCCATTTGGTCTCCTGCACCATATTAGACATGGTAACGACTTTTGTTTGTGGTGGTTCCATATTTTTGCCCACACCATGAATGTGTCCACAATGCCATACACCAAACTATCCACCATAGCTGTCCCATCTTTCTGCTTAAAATTTTCTGAAACTAGTGCTACGCAGCCTCAGTGTATTTGAAAAACGGTATCGCGAATGCACCAAAAGCTCTTACGAATTGTATCTATTTATCAGCAAACAGTTTCGGTCATGTGACCATCTTCAAGTCTCCTACATATTAAAGTAAATACAGAGGCAATAGTACATGTGTTGCATGAAGAAATTATTCACGGATACTATAACACAAGGTTAAAGAGAGTTCCTTGGCCGGAATTATATAATTGTTCTTAGTTACAACATCTAAAATAGTAGTTAAAATACTATACGTGTGAAGAGTTTAAAAGCCCATAATAGACACGTGTAGATGTCATATATATATATATAAATATATATATATATATATATATATATATATATATATATATGCATAATTGTGACATGAGTACCTGTCACTTTCCCATGCGAACATTGTGCTACACGTTTTTGTATCAGCCACTTGTATACCAACAGACCGCCCATTCAACTGTTGCGTATACTGTCCTACGAAAGATTATCTTGCACAGTTTGATTCGTACGACTGCACCTCGTATCTTTTTCCCACGGTCATTACTCGCAGATCGGTTTTATAGATTGTCAGTCTAACATTGTGAAAAATTAATAAAATATTGTTAGCGTCACTTCAAGGCAGTTTTAAAGCTTAATATCTGACGATGACGATGTTCTCGTTGTAGGATTACAATTTGCAGACCCATTATTTACTTAAAGTCTGCCTGATTCCCCTTTTCCACTCTCTGCTTGCATACTAAGGAACCCAGGCACTAGCACTGATAATGTAAGATGTTTTGCGCAAGAAACTTACTGCTGCTATGTTTGATTTCTTCAAACAATTCTCTACAATGTCTGTATCTATCTGAGACAAAAACAGAATAACTTCATACGCTGTCAAACCATGGTATGTTCTCTCAACTTATCCTTACACTTTTTTGACAATTTTTAACGTCAGTACTTAAATGGCAAATATCAACGCTTGACTCGAAAGTAATTAGTAGCTTCGTTACTTTTCGTAAAGTAGCTTGACTAACATATTTGTAACGCTACCAGCCGAAATGTGATTGGTTGTTGTTTTCTAAGAATTGATATCCATATTAGTGATGTGTGAAAAGTAAATATGATTTTTTTTCAATTAAAAATACATTTTTGCAAAACAATACTCTGTAATGAAGGCTCTTGTGAATATTTGAAACTCTAGTTGTATGTTCTACATTTCATTCTAGCTCTGTACACCACAGTCTATTTATTTCATTACTTAGCAGCATAACTTATTTATAACTTTTCTCGAGCAGTGGTGGTGGTAACCGCATAAAGGGGAGAAATAATGAGTGATAATGCCAGTGGTAAATCATATATTGGCCACCTACTGAAGGTCAAAACAGAAATGTGAATTATTCAGGTTAGTGTTGCGCAGATAAGGAAACTAGATGTAAAGAATAACTAATTTAGTTCATGGTTGAGTCGAAAATACTAACAATAAGGCGGCTAGGCTCTATTATTTTCATAGTCGTGTATCTGCCTTACCAGTTTCTTTGTCCTTATTAACAAAGTCCGAGTTGTCGCAAGAACTGGAAATTCTCTATTCAGTAGAGTGTATTGACACTGGAGTATCACCACGCATTTGCACCGATGTGTATTTCCATTTCCCTTCTCTCTAATTTCGATACAATTAATTGGAAGAGAGAGCCGATAACACGGCGGTACACGCAGCCAGCAATTGCTTGAGGGCCTCGTCGGCGGTAGTTTGAATGCAGGCCGCTAGGAGCGCTGCTCTGCGGCCGCCGCACCTGCGTTTACTGCAGCGGAAATTAGCACCGGCTGCACACCTGCGCTCCTGCCCTGTAATTGCAAAGGAACCTCGCGCCCTCACTAACTAAAAGCACTGGGGCGTCCCATTACCGCTCCCTCGCACTCCAATACGATCTGGTGGTTTCATGAACTCGAACCTATCACTCCTTCCATATTACCGTACATCTTGCATAACCACCATGATAATGAACTGTTTTCAATATGGTCCGCCACATATTCGTACCATCTGCCTGTGGTAGAATAAAAGAATAGTTTAGCTACACTAATATGTGTGTTTCATTGTGATACATGCAAGAACTATTTGAAATATATGGAAGAGATATTATTAAAACGTGTTCTTAATTAGTATCCCCCCGTAACTTACTAACTTGCGTACCCTTGTGATGGTATAGTCGATCTCTGGTGACCTACAAAGAAGGGAAGATCACTCTTCTAAAGTCAAGTATTCCGTTTTATATCGCTATGTAACTTGGCTGCGTTTTGGCCAGGGCAGGAACTCGCCGGCAAATATTGCAAGTTCCGTCCAATAAAATTTAAGTAAAAATATTTAAAAATCTTCTAATGTGGCCTATTTTCATTATTTTCAGCCAGTAGAGCTCCGAGACATTAAGGAAATCTAAATATCTTTCCCACTACACGGCTGAATTTGCATAGTACCTACTTGTAGGCTGACTCGTAGCGCAGCCGAGAAACTCTGGGGGGGGGGGGGGGGGTGATCTACGAAAAAATGCTGTAAGAATCAATCAGAGCACTGGATTCTGAAATTTTAAACCAAATGTTATTTCCTGGCGTCGTAACGAAAATTCACATTGTCCTCTGGTATGTTACACATGGCTAGGTAGCTCATATCTCAGTAAAAGGCTTTTGCAAAGAACACTATGCTTTTCCGACAAGAGGCGATCGTTCCCAATCCTGCATGGAGAGATTGGAATGAAGAAGCGGAATTCTTGCTCGTCTACCTGAGACTGCCACGTCACAACGGCTGTGGAACATATTTCTGGTAGTCAGCTCCACCTTAAAGGATTGTTATCTATCGCTAGCCAGCCCATAGGCTTCCAAATAAGCAGCCCTTCCACCGTACGAAAACGGAGAGATGAGCAGAAAGCAATAAAAGTAGCAGTTACTGGATGTACTGAAACTCGATAGCAGTTATTATATGCACAGTCAGCAATCGACTACGTAATCGAGGAAAATGAGAATAAAATATTCTAAAACATGCTGCGGTAAAATTTTAGAGAAGATTAAATTTTGTATATTATTATACGAGTCGACATGGAAGGTATAGGAGATTCAGTGTTAGAGTCAGTTAAACAGAGTTAGGACTGCTTACGGTCAAGAAAGGCAGTAGTCATAGATAATACATGGTGTTTCAAAAAGGATGTACGTATTTCGAATCCATATATTTATTAAATTTTAAGACATACGAATACTTAACTTCACACACATATTTCTGAACCTCTCAAGTTCAGATTACTGATGTTCAATATGTCCTCCATCAGTGACACGAACAATATCACATCGATACTCAAATTCCTCCCACAGTCGAGCACGCATGTCCTTCGTCACTGATGTTATGGCACTACAGAATCGGTTCTTCAATTCTTCCAGCTTCCGTGGGAGTGGTGGTTCAAAATCGTCGTCTTTAACAAAACCCCACAGGAAGAAGTCAGAGGGTGTCAAATCCGGTGACCGTGGAGCCCAGCTGAGACATGCTGAGTCGCCAGCTCCTTGACGAGAAATCCAACGATTCGGTAGAGTTTCACTCAGCTATTTACGCACTTGGCGACTCCAGTGACGGGGGTGCCCAGTCTTGCTGAAAAATGAAGTTGTCTTCGTGCAGCCTCGGAAACAACCGGTTTTGTAACATTGCGATACACTGCTGACCGATAACCGTGTTTCCATCAAAGAAGAGTGGGCCGTAAACAGATGATCGGGATATCGCACACAACACATTGACTCTGGGCGAATGTCTTACATGTTCAGTGGCTGCATGTAGGTTCTGTAAGCCTTAAACTCGAACGTTCTGTTTGTTTACCTGTCCACTAACATGGAAAGTCGCTTTGTCACTGAACATGATGAGTTGTGCGAAACTGTTATCAATATCAATAGCATCAAGAATCTCGTTACAAAATGCCACACGTTTGCGTGTGTCATCAGGACGCAGAGCTTGTAACAGTTGTAACTTTTATGGCTTCATAACCAACTGACGTCTCAATACACGCCAAATTGTTGTTCTAGGCAGTAGTCACTACGACTGGCACGAAGAGTTGATTTTGAAGGACTACAATAGAAAGCAGTTTGAATTCGTACAACATTTTATTCAGGAACACGAAGGCGGCCAGGACTCTTTCCTTTACATACACATTCTGTATCTAGAAACTGTCGATACCATCTATAATGTTCCACCCATTCGGAGTATCAATTTGGTACCTCAACCTGAAACGTCTTTGCACCGTAATCTCGGAATTGCACTTCGCAAACTCGAGAACACAATATGATTTCCGTTGCATGGTAGCCATTTTAAACATATGACGGTTACCAAGCGAAACAGAAGACAACTGACATATAACAGCTATTAATATAAACTAGACCATGTATTCGTTTCCCCAATAGCTGAGCCGAGGCTCAGGATCGATAGTTTGGACAAAATAAGACTTTGCAATACGTGTATTCTTTTTGAAACACCTTTTATTCTTTTGAAATCTCTAAAACCTTGAGTGAATAGGCAACCAAGCAACAGTTCAAGTTGGTTTATGATATGTATGAATCTGGAGACACGCGATCGAACTTCAGGAATAATATTATCCACACTGTCCTGAAGATAGCAAGGGCAGATAGGTGTTAGAACTATAGCACGATGTTGGTAACATCTCATGCGTCTAGACTGCTGACAAAACTATTGTACAGAATAAGGGAAGAATAAGGAGAATCTCTTAGATGACACTTAGGCTGCAGGAAATATAGAGGTCCTAGAGCGGCAGTTCTGACGTTTCGTATATTAACTGAACACGACTTTAAAAACTCAAGGTAGGTTCACTACATTTGTCATCACTGAAAAAGCGTTGTCAATGTAAAATAATGCTACATGATCAAAATTGTCAGGAAAATACATGTAAACTATTGGAAACACAGGTTAACATAAGTTACTACATGAACAAGAGTCAAGAAGGAAAAATGTGAATAGATGGTTTAGAACGAAATGCTCAGATTAAAATGTGTATAGTCCTTCACCCCAACTGTACAATCTGTACATCGAAGCAGCAATGGACGAAATGTCCAAGGGTGGGATGAAACTTCAGGATGGTAGGATATAAGTGAACAGGGTGATTAGATTCGCTGATGACACCGCGGGACCTGTTGAGTGGAATGAACGGTCTAACCCTCGCATGCTATGGATCAAGAGTAAGCTGTAGAAAGACGACAGAAACGAAGAGTAGCAGGGATAGGATTTTTGATAAACTTAACATCAAAATCGTTATCTACGAAGATGACGAAGTAAATGAATTTTCTACCTTAAAGCAAAATAACGCATGATAGACGAAGCAAAGAGAACATAAAAAGAGACTAGCAAAGGAAATGAGGTCATTCCTGCACAAAAGAAGTCAACTACTATCAAACATCGAATTAATTTGCATAAGACGTTTCAGAGGATGTGCGTTCGGAGCACAGCTTTTGTATGCAAGAGAATCATGGAGTGTGGGAATGCTGGAAAAGAGGAGAATCGAACCGTTTGAGGTGTAATGCCATGGAAGAATGGTGAAATTCAATGACGTTGGTAAGACCGGTGAGGAGGTAAACAAGTGCAGAGCATTAACAAACAGGGACAGGGTGATACGAAACGCATTAGATATCGATATGTAACATCTATGGTGCTTGAGGAAACTGTAGGGGAAGTTAGAGGCTGAGACACAACCTATAAATATTACAGTACGCTGGGTGCAAGTGCTCTGAAGTGAAGAGGTTGTCACAGGAGAATAATTAGAGGTGGGTCACTTGAAGCCACTCAGAAGACTGATGAGAAAAAGAGCTGTTACGCCTACCTTATTGTGTGAGTCCAGCTTCTGGAAATGCAGGCTTCAATCTGCATCTAAAAATCCGACGCTACGACAGTCAAAAAATCTTTATCCACGTAAGTTCCTTCTTACTCCAATGGCCAGCTTTTTTAGACTTATTGGTGAAACAACAATACTGTGAATGGGAGGTGGGGGGCGGGGGGTGTGAAGGGGGGGGATGGCGAGTGTGTTGGAGAGATTCAGGAGGAAGGAAGTAAGGACAGTGAAGGAGTAGGGAGCTGGTTGGGGAACGTATAGGTACAAAGAACGCAGAATTTTATGCATTACGGTAGCAGTTTAATAACAAAAAACTGAACCTTTTACAACGAGAAACTACACAGTTAAATAAAACCATTGAAAACATCAGAGTAAGATGATACCTAAAGTACAACAAGAACACTCTACATTAGTGGTCCAAAATAAAATTATTAAATAATTGAAATACTAAGCACTTGCTACCAAATGGTTAATCCCCAGGCAGCATTGCTCGTTAGCAGATAATACAAGAACATCAGTAGCCTATACTTAGCGACTGCTAAGTATTGGCGTGGCCAAAATAATTTATAGTCCAAAATTGCTAAATATAAAATATTATGGCTTCCCCGATAATTACACATTGTTCACTGCGAAAAGCGCAGCGATTCTCTTGTTATTTACGATGATTGTAGTCAGCGGATCAACGACTTCTCGATGTCCTCTGTGAAGAGGACACAACAATAGAAGACGCAGAGTGAGTCGACAAAACACTCACGACGTGAGCCTGAAGTGTTCCCATATAACTACAAGGCCCATTTGAAATATCTGACTGTTACAAGCAGGCGCGCCATAATGTTTTCAGCAGTAATGTCGAGTGGAATTGTAAACCGTTGTATCAGAGGTCAGGTTCAGCATATTCTTCTAAATGCTGACAATCTTAAGAATCCCGAAGTAGAAAAATTTTCGTACAGAGGGATGGAGTTTGACAGTGACTAGAAGCTCTTAACAAGTGGGTCGCAAATGAGATCTTCACTGAAGAAAAGCACATATTGCTTCAAAAGTACATGAAATTATAATTTCAACGTAGTGATCGGAGGGCTTTCATTTTTGCCATGTAACATGAACACTGAAATGTGTAACAGTCTGACATATTTAAAAAAACCAGTCGTGCAGTCCAAATGCGTCGCCGTTCTAATTGGAGATATTGGAAACCTGTGAGATGACAGGCTAGGCAGTGCAAGAGGTGGGCGTGCCTCTGGCATCGGCAACTGTCACACTCAGCGAAGCCCTGATCGTGAGAGACGACGAGAGGACAGCTGTCAAATGCAGCCACACAGAGATCACAGTTTTGCATGCGGCCAACGGCGGACTCAGGGGTAGTGGGTAATGGCAGCAAAAACGCTGAATGATACGGAACATACGCAAAAGGAACTCTATATATGATGAAAAATCGAGATATTTCTAATGAAAACTCTTTTAAAATCAGGTTACTGGAGTTAGGACCCCGTACGCATGTTTCTTACTTTTAGAATTACAGACATTTCGGGCAAAAAATATTCATTTTACACTGCACAGTTAGTAGCGGCTGAACGGAAATTTACTCTCCGATGAGACACTCTTTGTCACTGAGAATCACTAATTATAGTTAGCAATTTTCCATATATAGGAAATACACGAACATTAGCGGACACAATGGATTGTGGGAGGATACGTTTTTCGAACTACACAGTAGGACATTAATAATTCAATCAAATATTACCATGTGTAGTTTCCACATATTTTGTTATTTTAATCACATAAAGTCAATTAAGAGATTATTACTGAAAAACGTAAGAGATACAGACACTTAAAGAGTTCGTTTCTGGGTTTACTTAATACACTGAATAATAAAATGACAAGCATATCAGTCGCCCGCATGTGAGGTCGAAGAATACTGTTTTCCCTTGCAGTTTCAACTGATCTCAGCCGCCAACCTGAAATGACTTCCACATTCCAGTTTAGAAATCTGAAATTCAATAGTGAAATTAAATACATAAGTCACTAACATTCAAATCGATTACAGTGCTGCCTTTAACTTTACTGTATTCCTGACAACAATCTCGTATGGAGCTCATTTTGATTTAAGGGCTTTGTGCAACTAATATAACACAAAAATCCAGAACTCTCCCAAAACACGAAAAAATCTAATTAAATACACGTATCTTACTGCATTATCAGAAAGCCTTTCCCTACCCAGTCTTGCTGCTCAGTAAGTTTTCAGCCCAATAAGGACTGGCGTGAGATGAATATCGAGGATTTTCATTTGGAGGAGACAGGGTAAGTGAGGGTGAGTCACTCCCATAGTAGTGGAGACGTGGGTACTATACGAGTAGGTTTCTGATTCCAGCACTTTTTGACTTGGACGCTCGTTGGACGTAGAGCAAATACAGTTTCAGTAACAAAATTTTGCGTATATTATCTAAACACAGACTTGGATTTATTTGAAGAAGCATACAATGAGACAGAAATAATTCGGTTTTCTCACAGATCGAACTAAAGCTATAATTCTAACTAAAGGAGACAGTAGTGAAAAATAATGATACACTGCTATGGACAGGGTCAATCGAAATCTTAAATCCGCTTTCACTAATTATTGTGAGAGAACCCCTAGTAAGTGGGACTCTAGCGTTCCCTGGCTTAGTTTTGCTTTCAATACCGCCAATCATGAGGTCTTAAAAGCTACTCCTGCCTCCTTGATCCTTGCCTATCCTGTTAATTCCACTCTTTTGAACTTGTGGGGAATTCAAGATCTAATCTCGACGGATATTACACCTCCAGTCGTCAAGGAAAACTGGAACTGTGCCAGACGTAATATATTCAGGGCCCATAATAAACAAGCTGAGCGTTAGAATCGTAATCAGCGAGCCTTTACCGGAAGGCCAGGAGATCTGGACTTTGTTCGTAATTTTCCCGGTTGGCAAGAGCATGTCAGATATCTTAGTAAATTCACTCCCCGTTTTTTGGGGCCTTGCACCATTGTGCGTATTTAGGGCTGGTGAATCTGCTGGTTAAGGATAACCACACCAGTAAGCAGTGCAGGTTCCACCTTAGCCACGTTAAATTTTGTTAGTCCCCCCCCCCCCATGGGCTGGTGTTTGAGGGGGGTGGGGGTGGGGGGGGGAGGTTGAACCGTCGTCAGCTCGAGTTGGTGCCTTGTTATTTGGCATTCATCGCAATAGAGTGACGTCTTATTTCTCCCTGAGTTACGGCCATAATGAGTTGCTGACTTGCCTCTGTCACAGGCAGCAGCAACGCTTTCGATACTAGTACTGCTGAACAAGCTTTGGTGCGACCGCTATATTTCCATGTGTGGTGTGTATGGCAGTCGGTCGGTTGGGACAGAGCAGCGAGGAAGTCTCCACGGCGCGAGTTCATGCGTGGGCGGCTGGCGGCGTGCACGCGGGGTCGGATTTGTAAGGCACTAGCTGCGGGAGCTACAAAGTTCGTCGCCCACCGAACCTGAGCACTGAAGTTGAGTGATCAGTTAACCTATTATGAAACCTCAACTGCTGTGACATCTCCTTGGTATTTGCCGGTTGTTGCGTTCTGGGCAATTCCTGAAAGGAGCAATATATTGTGTGTTGGAGTTGGCGAAATTTTGCAGCCGTCTTCGTATGTGGTGTTTAACTATTGAATTGGTTGATACTTATTAGTGAAGTGCACCAGCGGTATATTCTCCCTTGTGGCCGTTAAAAGTCCAGTTACCTGCACTGGTCGTTAGCGTAGTTTGCCGGCAGTGTGTTTTCCTCGCCGTGTTGATGCTGTCCGGCACAGCGTGTTGTTCGGCAGCCTTTGGTGTTGCTCATATTTTTGAGTGGTTGTTGTGTTTTGACTGTATTTAGACGCCAATTTTCAAGACGTGGTGCTGGTGGTATCTTCGTTCTCGCTGATTTTTCCGATGTTGTGCAGTGCCTGTCTCACGTATACTTATATTAGAGTTATCATCCTCAGGCCGACCCTTGGAGCACTTCTCAGCACCACTGTTCTGTCGTTTTAGTTTCAAGTACTGTGCGAGGCCTTCAGACGTCTATTAATTTAGTTTGCTTTAATTTTAAGATAGGGGCTTCAGCTGTCTTAAATTATAATTTTGAAGATTCTTCCTTAAATTAATTTCTTTTTTGTTAAAAAAAAGGGGGGATTTTTCCCATTGGAAAAACTTATTATTATCCAGGCCTTAAGCCGTGAGTTGTTCTATGTTCAGCATGTGGTCTTCAGCCGCACTTTACGTGAAATATTTTGAAATAAGGCCTTCAGCCGACTTAGAATTTGATAAGTCACTTATTTAAAACCTTTTATAATGATTTTCTCTATCTGAAATTCTTGTTATCCAAGCCTTAAGCCCTCAGTTCTTCTATCTCTTGTGTGTGGCCTTCAGCCGAGTTTTTATGTAAGATTTTTAACTGAGGCCTTCAGTTGTGTGTATTCCTTAAGGTAATTTTAATAACTTGTGTTTGGGCCTTCAGCCATATTGTTTTGAATGTTTTTAAGGGCATGTGTGTTTTAGCAAAATAAAGTTTGTATGTTTTGTGAAATTGACAGTAACTGATTTGGGCCCCTTTCCATAACCTGATCCTCTCTGTCCTGCGAACCCATATTTCAGAAACAGATTATTCAGATAGTTGTGGGAAACGAAAATTTAATTGTGATGAGGGACTGGGATTGTATAGTACGAAAAGGGAAAGTAGTGAAAATATTTGTAGGTGCGGTACGATGGAGGAATAAAAGAGAAAGCCGATAGACTTTTGAACAGAACATATTTTAATTACTTTTAAGATGAGATTTAAGACTCACTGAAAAAGATAAAATGCATGGAAAGCACAGAGTTCGACAACACATTTCAAACTGAAAATACTTCCCAGAGCAGATGAGTCTGCCCATAATTTGTTGGATATTAAATGCAGTTTAAAGCTGAAGAAGTTGGTGGAAGAGAAGAAATTTGGGAGAAGAAACTTAGGCACATTTGTTGATATGAATGCCTTCAGAGTTTCCAATGGAGCATGAGGTTACGATTTGTTGAGTGACGAACGGTAACACAGTAATAGACGAATCGGTGCCTTGGAGAAATGAGATAATGTAGGCAGTAGTGAGTCAAATAGGCAAAAAGATGTTCCAGCAGACATCATTGTACAACACACGAGATACGGAATTTAACTGACGAAAGGAGACGTTAATGTTGCACATGCAAAGGATAATGTAGGAGAGCAACATATGGGACTGAATGAAAGGGCCAATTGGCAAATCGGGAGTGGCTAGAGGAGAAATGCAAAACCGTTAACTCAGCATGACTATCGGAAAGGTAGATAAAAGGTAGATACCGTGTATGGAAAGTTCAAGAGATCGTTTAAGAAATGAGAGACATATGCATCAATATGAAGAGCTCAGTAAGCAAAGAAGAAATGACTGAAATGTAGAAGGGATATGTTAAAGTGATACAAAGGATAACGAACTTGAAAAGAATACAGCAGAAATAGAAAAGAGATTTAATGAATGACAGAGGGGACATGTGATAATGTGAGTGGAATTTGATATAACATAGAGGAATATACGTACAAACAAAGCAGAGTAGACGACATTCCCTCTGAATATTGTGATCCTTGCAGAGCCAGCCATGACAAAACTGTTCCCCGCAGTATGCAAGATATATAAGCCCGGTGACATAATCTCAGACAACATGAATAATGTAATAATTCGAAGTTCTAAGAAGGTATCTAAGTGTGAATGTTGCCCAGTGATCAGTTCAATAAATCGTGGATGCAGACCGACAGGAATTACGTTGAGAATGGAAACAAACTTGGAGAATCCGACCTAGGGCAAATTCTGTGTGGACTCCAGAGAAATACAGGTATCCGCGAGGCTGTTCTAATCTTATGACGTGTCCTAGAATATAGGATAAAGACAAGCCAACCTAGGAGTGAAATGTTATCTACAACTTAACCAGAAAGAGGACTGTAGTTATAAGAGCTGGCTCTGAGCACTATGGGACTCAACTTCTGAGGTCATTAGTCCCCTAGAACTTAGAACTAGTTAAACCTAACTAACCTAAGGACATCACAAACATCCATGCCCGAGGCAGGATTCGAACCTGCGACCGTAGTGGTCTTGCGGTTCCAGACTGCAGCGCCTTTAACCGCACGGCCACTTCGGCCGGCTTATAAGAGCTGAAGGACATGAAACTTCTGCAGTAGAAAAGTGATTAAAACAGGTTTATAGCCTATACCTGATGACATTCACTCTGTACACTGAACAAGCCTGTGAAGGGTGCCAACGAGAAATTTAAACCGGTAATTAAGGTTCAGTGAGAAGAAAAGAAAACCTTGAGGTGACGATTTTGTTAGCCTATGGGAGTAGGCAAAGGACTTGGAAAAACAGTTGAATGGAATGGATAGTGTCTTGAAGAGAGGGTATACGATGAACATATGAAGAGCCGTTGAGGGATCTCTGTATGAGTCTCTTCGTGATTTTGCCATACATACAGCTTTATTTGTTTGCCTCTGGCACCTCAATTGTTGGTGAAAATGGTCTGTTACCCTAGATGTAAAGAAAAAAAGGGAAAAGACTGAGCAGCTGAGTGTGTTTGTGGTGGCCACATTATACTACCCACATTTTCTTTTAACATTTCATTAAGTTATTGTTACTTGTCGGAGCCCCATACGCATGTTTGATATTTAAGTGCCATATTTCGATGTACCTATTCTTTCCTCTTCTTGTCCGATCAGTTGAATGAGAGTGTACTAGTATTTATGTGTGTAGATCCGTGGGAGTGTAGTAGTCTGCCACTGTGCCAGAACAGCCAACTGTAGGAACCACGTACCAGTAGCAAAGAGGATTCTGTTTGCCTTGGACGAACCTATTGTATAGGTTGGCACTACAAAAGGGGTTCCTCTGGCCACTTCCGTAGGTACGGGGAGCGGTTTTTGGTTGGAGAGCGAATGCTCGTGGAGTGTTCCATTTGGCACGAGACGGGTGAGACCTGCTGGCGGTAAGTGTGCCTTTTCGATGAGAAGTTAATGTTTTGTTTTATGTAAGTTTTTTAAAGCTAGGCAAAGTAAATGATTCCTTTCATCGTTCATAGTTCAATATTGTGTGTGACAAATTTTACTTGCTAATTCGCGAATGTTAACTGCATTAAAATCCAGTGACGGTGTAGGCTATTGTTCAGTTCAACTGTTAATCAATCAAACAGTTAGAGCCGTGTTGAGTTTATTGTGATTCAGTTCATTCTGTTTAGTATCGCGAGAGCATGTATATTGCGTATGATTTCCGTGGTTTTATGACTGAATTTTGTGCAATGCGTCTCACTTGATTTATTTCTTTGTCCACGCTTTTGCTTGTGAGGACCACGTGGTCGTGACCTAATGAGGAAGTCTACAGTGCCAAGGCCACCGTGATCTTGCGTTGTAGAATATCTCAATTAATTGTGATTCTTATTAATGCTTCATTTTTATAGCAATTCACTTTAATAGGTATTTTATTCATTTATCCTGCATGTTAAAATCAAAGGAATACCCCCTCTTGCTACCCACGTGTGCTGTGGTGAAGGTTTATATTTCTTTTCCTTCCTGTTAGTCTCTCAAGTGCGTTGAATGTAAGAATATAAGAAACTATCAGCCTTTACCTAGAAATAAAACTAAAACAGCCTGAATAGGCGTAGTCACATTTTAAAAATGCGACACAGTTTTATTTCTATACGATGCTCTCTTAGACAAATTATAGATTCAGGTATATCTTCTGAAGAAGGCTCAATTATTTGGGCAGAAACCTAGGTAAGGTTAGTTTCTTTACCGCAATCGAGGCTGATAATTTCTGATATATATGATTATCACGATTGCTGACTGGGCTGTAGTGTTGAAAGTTTGAGTGTAAGTGTTCGTGATTAAACCATCCTTTAATCATTCGTCTTCTGTATATCATAGACCTTGCAGGGGACTCCGAAGTAAAGTTCTAGGGTTAACTAATATGCGACGTAATAGACTGTGGGCAACAGCAACCATCATATTACTCGCTATACATATTCATGTGTGCCATAAAATTTATCAATATAATAAACGTACTTTTGCCACAATTTTTGTTTACTCTCTCACTGCAAAAATTCCACTCCATGCTTCATCCAGCTCTGATGTACTGCATGTTCTACTCCATTCCGTTTGCGCGACAGTTGTATTGAGGCCATACTTTACACTCCATATTCAGATTAATTGTAAAGACACCCTTCAATTGTAAAGATACCTTTCACCGTGTACACAGGAGTGTGATGAACTGCTTCAGAATAGTCTTAGAACTGAAGAGACACAACAGCAGTTGATAATAGGGGCAGATCTAACCTACATCCTAGATCAAGAAACATTTTCGTAATTCTTACTATAAATGATTCACTATAATTATACAGTCCAATTAACCACCAGTAAGACCAACAGATAATCTTTATCTCTGCAGCGGAGGGTTTCCTACTGTGAACTTTGCCGACAGATTAAATCTCTGTGCACGATCTTAACTCGAACACGGTCAAACACATAATTTTCATCAGTCGGGAATTTTCTTAACAGTGCCCTCTGCGTTGCAAAGAAGTTAATTCTAAAAGCAAACTTAAGGTTGTGGCTCAGCTTGTCTCTGGGGAGTTCATCCGTTTTGGAGTGCTAGTCATGTAAGTGTGTAGAAGAGCAGTAATGCAGTTTGGTAAGAAGGTGAGAAGTACAGAAAGAACAAAGCTTTACGGTAAAAGCACTATACGTGACTGGATATCTTACCTGATATTAACATTGCTAATGAAGGCAATGACCCGGATAAAAAGACTCTTCCTCTGACATCAAAGTTTTAATCACTAAAAGAATCAGTACAGGCGTTGCAAATTATCTTCATCCTCGATACTTCTCTTACCTAGAAAAGTCTCTTGAGTCTAAGGAGCATATATTGAAAGATGAATCAGGAACATAATTAATGAATTAACCTGAATAATATTAACGTGACGCTCTATATGACATGAGTAATGAACAGGTATTATACTTAAGAAAGTGTTCAAGTACCTCGGAGAATCTTGAGAGCGAATAAAACTCATGACAAATGTGTAAAATATATATATATATATATATATATATATATATATATATATATATATATATAATTAATGTTGTATGTATTTCACCTAAGCCGAATTAAATTTTACCACTACCTTTTCTCTCGAGGTTTCCAAGAATTGGCCTGACTTTCTCACGTCATAAACTGCCTGACAAGGGACACTATATACTGGGAATGAAGATCCTTGTGAACTGTTTGACTCAATATACACATTGTATGCTTTTTCAACGGCATTTAATTAATTAGAGTGGAAAACTGACGCCATTTATTCCATATATATATATATATATATATATATATATATACTCCTGGAAACTGAAATAAGAACACCGTGAATTCATTGTCCCAGGAAGGGGAAACTTTATTGACACATTCCTGGGGTCAGATACATCACATGATCACACTGACAGAACCACAGGCACATAGACACAGGCAACAGAGCATGCACAATGTCGGCACTAGTACAGTGTATATCCACCTTTCGCAGCAATGCAGGCTGCTATTCTCCCATGGAGACGATCGTAGAGATGCTGGATGTAGTCCTGTGGAACGGCTTGCCATGCCATTTCCACCTGGCGCCTCAGTTGGACCAGCGTTCGTGCTGGACGTGCAGACCGCGTGAGACGACGCTTCATCCAGTCCCAAACATGCTCAATGGGGGACAGATCCGGAGATCTTGCTGGCCAGGTTAGTTGACTTACACCTTCTAGAGCACGTTGGGTGGCACGGGATACATGCGGACGTGCATTGTCCTGTTGGAACAGCAAGTTCCCTTGCCGGTCTAGGAATGGTAGAACGATGGGTTCGATGACGGTTTGGATGTACCGTGCACTATTCAGTGTCCCCTCGACGATCACCAGTGGTGTACGGCCAGTGTAGGAGATCGCTCCCCACACCATGATGCCGGGTGTTGGCCCTGTGTGCCTCGGTCGTATGCAGTCCTGATTGTGGCGCTCACCTGCACGGCGCCAAACACGCATACGACCATCATTGGCACCAAGGCAGAAGCGACTCTCATCGCTGAAGACGACACGTCTCCATTCGTCCCTCCATTCATGCCTGTCGCGACACCACTGGAGGCGGGCTGCACGATGTTGGGGCGTGAGCGGAAGACGGCCTAACGGTGTGCGGGACCGCAGCCCAGCTTCATGGAGACGGTTGCGAATGGTCCTCGCCGATACCCCAGGAGCAACAGTGTCCCTAATTTGCTGGGAAGTGGCGGTGCGGTCCCCTACGGCACTGCGTAGGATCCTACGGTCTTGGCGTGCATCCGTGCGTCGCTGCGGTCCGGTCCCAGGTCGACGGGCACGTGCACCTTCCGCCGACCACTGGCGACAAAATCGATGTACTGTGGAGACCTCACGCCCCACGTGTTGAGCAATTCGGCGGTACGTCCACCCGGCCTCCCGCATGCCCACTATACGCCCTCGCTCAAAGTCCGTCAACTGCACATACGGTTCACGTCCACGCTGTCGCGGCATGCTACCAGTGTTAAAGACTGCGATGGAGCTCCGTATGCCACGGCAAACTGGCTGACACTGACGGCGGCGGTGCACAAATGCTGCGCAGCTAGCGCCATTCGACGGCCAACACCGCGGTTCCTGGTGTGTCCGCTGTGCCGTGCGTGTGATCATTGCTTGTACAGCCCTCTCGCAGTGTCCGGAGCAAGTATGGTGGGTCTGACACACCGGTGTCAATGTGTTCTTTTTTCCATTTCCAGGAGTGTATATATATATTCCTCTGACATCAAAGTTTTAATCACTAAAAGAATGAGTACGGACGTTGCAAATTATCTTCATCCTCGATATTTCTCTTGCCTAGAAAAGTCTCTTGAGTCTAAGGAGCATATATTGAAAGATGAATCAGTAACATAAATAACGAATTAACCTGAATAATATTAACGTGACGCTCTATATGACATGAGTAATGAACAGGTATTATACTCAAGAATATATATATATTACACATTTGTCATGAGTTTTATTTGCTCTCAAGATTCTCCGAGGTACTTGAACATTCTTGAGTATAATACCTGTTCATTACTCATGCCATATAGAGCGTCACGTTAATATTATTCAGGTTAATTCGTTAATTATGTTACTGATTCATCTTTCACTATATGTTCCTTAGACTCAAGAGACTTTTCTAGGTAAGAGAAGTATCGAGGATGAAGATAATTTGCAACGTCCGTACTGATTCTTTTAGTGATTAAAACTTTGATGTCAGAGGAATATATATATATATATATATATATATATATATATATATATATATATATATGGAATAAATGGCGTCAGTTTTCCACTCTAATTAATTAAATGCCGTTGAAAAAGCATACAATGTGTATATCGAGTCAAACAGTTCACAAGGATCTTCATTCCCAGTATATAGTGTCCCTTGTCAGGCAGTTTATGACGTGGGAAAGTCAGGCCAATTCTTGGAAACCTCGAGAGAAAAGGTAGTGGTAAAATTTTATTCGGCTTAGGTGAAATACATACAACATTAATCATACCCGATATCATAATCCAGAAATAATTTTATAAACGAAACTTATTTCCCTCGGTTCTAAAGGAAATGCTCGTAACTCCCACTATCAGTGCTTCACTGTAAGCATACTGCTTACGTACTAACAGCAACTGTGTTTGTTTTAAGGGGACGTTTCAACTGGTCCCTTCTGGAATTAATTTAGGAGATTAAATCGTCTCAAGCCATAACGTACTCTGGTTTTTCTTCATCTGAGCACGTTGCTACACCCGCCATCCATGCAGAATTTCCTTTTTTATATACTGTGAAATTTTCGTAACAACAGTGAAAATTACATACATGAAAGACGAGTGAGGTAAGGATTCCATATCACCAACTCTACTGTCAGCTGTCATAGAAATTTTTTTCACATTCTTAAACTGAGAAAATGAAGAAGTGCAAATTCCTCTCGCATGTTTCAACCTCCTTACAAGGTTCTCTGTTCACTCGCAATTTCGTAGGAAGTGGTATAAGTGACGTACAGTATACTTTCCTTTCTTGGATTACTTTAGTGACTCGGCGCTTAGGGTTTTCCACTATCTGTACTCTATGAAGCTCGTCCCCAAAAGCAGATCTGGTAATGTACTGCATCCTTCAGAAGTTAAAAGCAGGTGACCTATGATTCGAATTAGAGGTATGAGTAGCTAGTTTCTATGGAGTAAATCCTGGAAATTCATTAACATGCGCATATTTGCAAATATCTTAAAATACATTGATGTCAGAAAAAGAAAAAATCCCACCTCCAAAAAGTAATTAATGTAGAGCAATGGAATTTCAGAATTACATTTGTGTAGGTTACGCATTTAAGTGATTAACAGGTTGATATAAGTGCACGGCAATTCATTGCTAATGTGTAAAAAAATACTGGTTCACTAGTAACCGGTGTGAACGCTAGCATATTGAATTTAAACTTACAAACGCGCATGTATTGTGTTGAACAGATGTCGGATGTCACTTTCGCATTTGTCGCATTTGATCGGTTAATACAGGGACGATTAATCTTGGTTATGGATGACGCTGGAGCTGTCGTCCGATGGTGTCCCGAATGTGCTCCATAGGAGACTGAATTGGAGATCAAGCGGGACAAAGCAACTTGTCGACACTCTGTAGAGCATGCTGGCATGCTGGGTTACAAGAGCGGTTAGTGGGCCATCGTTGTCCTGTTGGAAAACACCCACTGGGAAGCTGTTCTTGAGTGGCAGCACAACAGGTCGAATCACCAGACTGACGTAAAAGTTTTGCAGTCACGGTGCGTGGGACAACCACGAGTGTGCTCCTGCTGTCATAATAAATTGCACCCCAGACCATAATTCTAGGCGTAGCTCTCTGAAAGGACGTGTTGCAGGCGCTCCCCTGGTCTCCTTCTAACCAATACACGACCACTACTGGCATTGGGGCGGACCATCTTTCATCAGAAAAAAACCGGCCTGCACGCTGCTCTTCAACGAACTATCGCTTGACACCACTGAAGTCGCAGTTGGTGGTGTTTTGGGGTCAGTGGAATGCACGCTAGAGGGCATGTTTATCGGAGCTGATCTTTAATTAATCGATTTGTAACAGTTCGTTGTGTAACTGTGGTACCAAATTCTGCTCAAATTGCTACTGCAGCTGCATTATGATGCACCAGAGCCATATGCCGAACACGATGGTCTTCCCTCTCAGGAGTGCGACATGGCCGCCCAGAGCCAGATCTTCTTAAGACCGTACATTGTCGTAACTGCCGCTGACAGTGTCTACATTCCTGCCAAGTTTTTCCGCACTATCGCTGAAGGAATATCCAGCCCATAGTAGCCCTATTAAGCAACTTCATTGAAACTCAGCGGTCTTTGTCATCTTGAAGGTATCCTCATAGTATCGCTACTGGTACTACTTCTATGCGACAGGCACAAAATTTGAATAGGTACCACCCTCCACATGTAGAGACACGCTAATACACTTTCGTTTAAGTTACACTACTTCTTGGTGTTGCGATTTCCTTTCCGTCAGTGTAGTAACATTTTAGTATCTTGATATGATTCCTTTCACAAAGTTAACATGTTCTGAGAGTATGGTAAAGATGGAAAATGCGAATGAACTAATTCTATCACCGACTCTCGTGTAGGAACTAGCAGAGAGTACGCCCTATTGCCTACTGACGAGCTTGGCACGTACCAAAATCTCCTATTTCCATGGTGACACTTTGTAGTCCTTCGAACATCTTCGATAAGTTTGAACCGTGCGCGGCTCGTGTTCAAGCCAGTTATTGTTTGTCATCTTCTCTTCCATTTACTGACGTCACTAACTTCCGGTCTTACTTGTCCGTGAGCGGCAGCAGCAGCGCGTATGGATACGTGCACTGTCGTACCATCTCTGGAGCGACCGATAGTATTTCCGGGTCGCCGTGTGTCTGGCAGTCAGTTGGAGACGGACCTGCAATGCAGTCGGGATGCAGCAGCAGTGAAGTCGGGGACGGAGCGCCGGTGAGGCGCCGACAGCCAGTGCTCGCCGACCGGTGGCGGTTGGCGTGGAGCAGCAAGGAAGTCCCCGTGGCGCCGAGTCGGGCAAGAGCAACTGGCGGCGTGTACGCGCGGTTTTGTGTTTGAGATGTTGCTTTCAAGTGCTACGAAGTTCGTCGCCCACCGATCTTGGACATGAGAGTTGAGTCCTCACCTAACCTACTATCGAGTCTCAACGGTTTGTCTTTCTTAGTTTGATCCTGCTTGTCGCTTTGGTTGTTGATGTGTGTGGATTTAAGTCAGCTAAGATTCCAGCCGTCTTCCTGTGGAGTTTAACTTAATTTAATTTATTCCCTGTTATTGAAGTGGACCAGAAGTATCTTCTGCCTTGTGGCCGTTGACGTTCCGGTTACCTGCCCTGGTCGTTGACGCAATTTTCGGTGGTGTATTTTCCTCGTCGTGTTGTTGCTGTCCAGCGCGGTGTGTAGTTCGACAGCTGATGTGTTGTTGGTCGTTGTGGGCACCAATAGTCTGTGTGTCGTTGTTGTCGTTTTGCTGGTTGCGTCGAGCGGAACTGATTTGGTTGATTGGTCGGTCGGCTGTCTGTCGGGTGGCTTACCTTCAGATTAAGGAGAACTGGACAGACTGCCTGTATAACATAAACGGGCGTTAGTGTTACAACCCCAGGCCGACTGTTGAAAACTTCTGAGCGCCGTTCCTTGTGTGCTACATAGGAAGCTCCCTGTATGGGTTTTAGTTATTTGGTTGATGTGCGGCCCTCAGCTCAGTTTTAATATTTCTTAAATTAATGTTCTTCTCTTTCCCTTTTGCATGAAATGTTTCTTTTCAAGTTCTGAAGAGATATTATATTTCATCACAAGCCACTTTAAACGGGACCTCTCTCTTTTCCTTAAAATGATCTCACTGGAGATAGCAAAAAACATATAGAATTTACAATTTTACACAGTAATTAAAAGTACACCGATTTTAAGTTTCCGAATGCCTGCACGATAGGCTCATTCCCTTTCCTGGGCTCTCATAATGCCCATACCTATTACCTTAATTTAAACATGGTTAAACAATTGAGGGTGGGCACGTGTCTAGGAGTAATACGCCTTCGGCACAGTAGCGGCTCGCTCGTGCCTAGCGCTCCGGCCGCAATCCGTTAGCGCGATATTTGTTTACATCCGTGACGCTTCGCACAGTGCTTTGATTACTACCGATGAAGATAGCTCTTTGCTCCCGGAAGGTGACTACCAACCTCACGTTCGGCGCGCAATATACAAGACCAAAAGCAAACGTAATCGAACGTTTCCTGAGCGACGTGGTGAAACTTGATCGCCGGGAGATAATAGGAATTCACTTACCCATAGAAACCAGCGTTATATACGTCAAACGTATAGGCGAGGCAGTGTCCGGCAGACCCATTCTTCGATCCACTGACTATTATCGTTTTTGCCACGCCCACTGGAACGCGGGTGTGATTTCCGTTGATCATGCCGGTCTCAGAGTTAGAAGGTTACGTGCATTCGAATTTCAGTTGGAAGTTACTGCAGACATGGTCATCGCAGCATTTCGCCGATACGGCTCGGCCCTTAACCATGCTGCGGAGAAATGGGACAACTTCGAGACGTACCCCTTACTCAAAGGAGTGCGTCAAATAAGAATTGAACACCGTAGGCACATACCATTTTACATATTAATAGGTGGACGTCAAGCCACCGTCATATACGATGGTCAGCCGAAAACCTGCTCTGGCTGCGGACAGGAAGGTCATGTCCAAACTGACTGTCTGCAGCGACGTCTAGTACAGCTACCTCGGGCCATTCAGCACTCGCCACAGCAGATGACATCATTGCCACTATTACGTACGTGGAAGGGCTACAGAACGACGTGGATGACATGCATGACAGGCCGTTGCCCATAGAGTCTACGTAAAGCCTCTGATGCCCATTACTGACGGCGCAAATGACCTTGTCACATCTTCAGCCACACGCCCCTCAACAGCTGCAGTCAGCGTCCTTAAACGCTTCACTTGAACCCACCTTTAGATATGGAAGAAGATCCGCAAGATGATCGCACTGAACAGTATCCCTTAGCAGACGTGGAGGCACAACTACGAAAACAGCGGTCACCGAAGAAGCGGAGAAGCGGCGGCTGTCCACAGATGACGAGTAGCACAACAGAGGCGACGAACAAGATAATGAAAATGATCATGATTCTTTTCCACTGACTGACAGGGATGACGTCACAACCACAGCGACTGCTCTACCGAGACCGTGGGTAGTCACAAGGTCAAACACGTGATGGATACAATTATACAACACTATGACATTCCACCTGTCGGTAGCAGAGACGAACGCCCATTAACCCCGAGAGAACTCATAAATTCATTAGACGTTTGGGCCCAATAAATGGACCAAACCAAAGAGATGCCGTCACTGGCTCCCACCGACAATGAGTCGGGAGGGAACCTTGTCCACGGCGGCCTATTCGGCGGTATCGTCCAGTAAGAGCACTTTGTATCCAGCCGATTCGTCGATGTGTGATGTTCCAGAAGTTCACAGACGATACGACATCACACGTCTACTGTACTGGTATAGTTAAAATCAGTGGCATTGGCATCCCAGAAAAGATCCAAATGCTGCAGGATATGCTTCTGACACCGGACGTCGAATTAGTTTCTATACATCAGCTTTATATCTATGTCGTCTACCGCTTAACAGATTACGACGGCAAAGTTGGCACAGCTACACTGATGCGAGAAGGAAAAGTGACAGAAGATGTGGAATACACACAATCGACCCATAGGGTAGCCCTTAAAGTGGGGGATGTCCGCTTGGTGAATGTTTACACCCCATCTGGCTTGACGAAGAGACGCGAACGCACAACTTTTTACAGGAAGTGCCACCTCTCTTTCGAGGACGCCCCGAGAATTGCACTGTCGGCGGCGACTTTAACGGGGTTATGCAGCCCGAGGACCAACGCTCTCACTTCGTCCCTTGCCCGGCGTTACGTATGCTGGTCCGGGATCTTGCACTGGATGACACCAGGGAAATGAAGCAAGGCGACAGCTGCGGATGTACGTACTTTACGAGCCATTCAGCCAGTCGACTAGACAGTTTGTGTGTGTCGCGTGGGCTACGCACAGCGAAGATTGACGCTGAGGTGTGGCCTATGGCTTTTATAGACCACATGGCTTTCATACGCTCCATCGCTCTACCACAAAGAAGGGCGAGGCACAGAAGTGGTCCTTGGAAGCTCAACATTACCCCCCTGCGGGATGAGAACAGTTTCCGGAAGGTTGAAGACACATGGCATTAGTCAGCGGCGTCAACGTGCTTACGACCCAACGCTTAAATGGTGGCTATGCTGTGTCAAACCGGCATTAAGCAGAACTTCCCCACGATGTGGCCAAGAAAAACCACGTTGTCACTGGACGACTTCTCAAATTTCTTTCACAGCCGTATGTGAGCTTACGACGCAACCACTGTGTCCCGACAGTCATCATGCTGTTCAACTGATCAGAACACAGCTCCTGCTTCCTACGGCGGAGAAGATGGGAGGAGTTAAAGTACGTGCGACGATGCTCGATGGGTTACGCAACGAACGGCCTTCATTACACTATGTAGTGAGAGAAAGGAGGCAGTAGCGACAGAATTATATAGGACGTCGAAATGGCCGATGTATCACGAGCCACGTTACAGAAGGATATTGCACATATTTTCACTCACCACTATCCCGGTTTCTAGCTGGACGGAGCAGGACTCATGCTTCGAGGAATTGCAACGTCCGAGCATCCCGCTGAACCGGACGGCCTTATGTCTGAATTCACCATAGATGATCTGGACGCTACCCTAAATTATGGCGCGTTCGAAACGTCTCCCGGACCGGACGGACCCCCCTCTTCAATTCCACAGCACCTTTACCCCTCTGATGGGACCGACGGGGGTACAGGCGTACAACGAACTCCTACCTTACGGGTCCCCACTGAGTTCGCAGATACCGGTTCCAAAACTACGTGATTACCGGGTTTTAACACTGTTGAACGGAGACTACAAAATCTTGGCACGTATCATTCGTGCCCGCCTTCAAGCGGCCGCAAAGGGCAAAATACACTGAGATCAAACATGTCTAGATGGACAGAGCAGTATAAACACGGCACAGGAATGTCATCGCACTGACGACGATAACATGTAGATTACGAGGAGCCCTTGTGGTAGCGGATTTCAATCAGGCTTTCGATCGAGTGGAGCATGTGTTTCTACGCACGGTCTTGGATTGGATGAGAATCCCCCTTACGTATGTGGACACGATCTTGTGACTGGTTTCTGGTGCGTATCCGAGAGTGTAGGTGAATGGTGAAAACTCAGAACCTACCACGATCTAGCGGTCAGTGTGCAAGGTTGCCCTCTTTGTGCCATCTTATTTACAGTCGCTGTTGAACCTGCACTACACGGCCTCCAACGACGTCTTGAAGGATCTTTCCAGTGCGGCGCATACGCCGACGACGTCGTTCTTTTGGTCAGCTCATGAAAGGAAATCGAGACGGCCTTCGACGGCTTCAGTAGTGTGGAACATCGGCGGGTAGTGTCAGTAACCTACTGAACGCCCGGTGTATGGAAGTGGGCAGAGGGCTACCACGACGGACAGCAAAGCCTATTCCCAAGGTCCCCACTCTCAAGTGCTTGGAGTGGTGTTCCATCGAAACATACGATGTTCAGCGGAGGATAACTATCGACAGCTACCGCTACAGATTTGCACATTAGTAAGACAACATACATTGCGCCCAACAGATATATTCTAGTGCACACAGTATGTCAGCACCAAAAATAGGCCATTTCGCGCACGCACTACGGTTGCCCAGAACGATCGCGTCAACGCTACAGTTGGCAATCGGACATTTAGTGACTGCTGATCTCCTACTTAAAATCCGCGACGATAATCTGACGCTGCCACCAAGAGGGGGAGGCATCTGAGTCGTAAACGTGAGGAGCAGGTCGCGTGCGGTATATCTTAGTACTAGTAGCCTTTGGAGAACCGAGCATGTCACTTTAATCTTCAATGGGTGCTTTGATCGACGAAATAGTCCCCCCCCCCCCCCCCCCCCATTCACACCATCAATCAGTCAATGCTGTCCACATCACGGCAGCGCTCACCCACTTTCGGGACTTCTTCATCGATTACAGTTACATTCAGGACAGTTTCCCTGTCTGCCTACAACGAAAGATGCATACCGAAGCTTCCTTCAACAACGCCCTCATAATGTGGTGGAACAAAAGTACTCTGTCATACAGAGGCAGCGAATATGCAGAGCGGTTCACCTTCCCTCTCTTCCTAAAGAGGTAAGTGAGTTGTAAATGGCAAGTTCTCGAACCGTCGATGACTACAGCATCGTTTGGTTTGTGGTAATGTAATTCAGTGTTGGCTTCTCACAAAGAAAATGGTGACCCTCTCATTGAGTACGACCCACACGGCGATCAAAGCTGACGACCTACTGTTCCCGGAGAAAGTATACTTTCACTCCAGCGGAACAAACACTGTATACTGGGTACTGGGTAAATGGAACCTCCACAAACGTTAGTTGGAGGGAGGTTTTTGTGGATCGTTGGGGAGGTTGCGTACAAGGCGTCGTTCTAGACACTCAGATCGGACATCGCACTCCTGGCCGAAGCCCAAGAAGATACTCGATTGTCCATCATATGTGACAACTTCGCAGCAGCCGCTAGTGAACTCTTACGGCGGAATATGCTTCTCAAGTTCGATGCATACTTGGCATATCAGTTAAGTACGGAGCATGTTTCGGAGTTTATCCACTTCTCGTCTGTCTGGCACAAAAGTATGCCGTATAGGTGCAGCGTTTCAGTGGCGAAGTTGATGGAAACTTCGAACGGGAATTCAAAGATGTGCACGGTACGCAACCCCTGACCATCATTTTCGGCCGTTACCACGCTCACGGTACCGACAGCGTGAAAGAAGCGGAAGCCGTTGGTAGATCGTTGTAGGAGTCAGTCACAGGCCGCTTCTTCAATACGTATGAGGTGTACTATGATGGATACAATAGATAAATCGATGCGTATCAGTTTTTGCCGTTCTGCGTGATCACGTCTCGAAGAAAGCGTTGTGTTTCATGGGTCTTCGGTATTGTGTACGATGCGCTGAATGTTAGTTTGAATGCATACGATAACGCATTGGCGGATCGGTAGTACTGTATAAGCTAACACAACGACGCAGCACTACGCTGTAGCGGGTAAACAAGCACGTCTGCGGCGCCCTGTTCAGCGCGCCGAGCCTGTTCTCACAGGGCACTGATAAAACCCTATTGACTGACTACTCAAGCGCGACTCACGTCCCGTCCTCGCTGCTTCGCTTCCACCACTTCCTTGTCTCTTACCTTCCAAACTTCACAGAAATTCTTCTGAGAAACTTGCAAGACTAGCACTCCTGGAAGAGAGGATATTGCGGAGATATGGATTCGCTGTGAGGACGGGTCGTACGTCGTGCTTGGGTAGCTCTGTCGGTAAGGTACTTGCCCGGAAACACAAGGGATTCGAGTTTGCGTCTCGGACTGGTAGACAAATTTAACCTGCTAGGAAGTTGCAGTTCATCTGTTGCTTATGGCATTGGCATTTTACCTGATTTAATGCTGCCGGCATTCGTCTGCTACCAAATACGATGATGCTGTAACTTGACTGTTCCCAGACAGTGCCCCACTATAATATTCATGACGAACCCTACTCCCACTGTACCATTTTTGTGTTGTGTTGTTGATAGCCGGCCGGGTTGGCCGAGCGGTTCTAGGCGCTACAGTCTGGAACCGCGCGACAGCTATGGTCGCAGATTAGCATCCTGCCTCGGGCATGGGTGTGTGTCATGTCCTTAGGTTAGTTAGGTTTAAGTAGTTCTAAGTTCTAGGGGACTGATGACCTAAGAAGTTAAGTCACATAGTGCTCAGAGCCATTTGAAACATTTTTTTGTGTTGTTGATATCATACACTCACCTGACAGGATATCCTGATCCTGTTTCCATTTCCCTTCACTGACCACTACTACATCTGTACCGTGCCTTGGCATTTTCCTATCCAGAACCTCTGATTTCTCTACTACGTCCTGCCATCCTGATTTAGGTTTTCCATGATTTCCCTCAATCGTTTCAGGCAAATGCCGGGATGGTTCCTTAGAAAGGGCACGGCTGGTTTCCTTCCCCATCCTTCCCAAATTCGAGCTTGTATTCCGTCTCTAATGACCTCGTTGTCGACGGGACGTTAATCAGTAATCTCCTATTCTCTACTATTTTCAGACTTCTGACGTTCCATGCTTCGATTCGTATTTATTTATCTCTTGTTTCTTCGGACTTTTCACCATGATCACCTCCCACTTGGTAGTCCTGTCCCAGATATCCGAATGTGGAACTAATCCGAAATGTCTGGCACTGGACTGATCGTCATCATAGTTTTACAAAGACAGGTCTGTAGATGCACAGTGTGCGTATTCAGTGCAGTCGTTTCCATTGCCTGTGCAACCTGATGCCATTGATCACTGCCGATTTTTCCACATTTTATGAGCAGTTTCCCAAACCAAGGGCAACATAGTGCCTTGAACCCCGGTTCTCTTCCCCGCCCTCTTTGA
Source organism: Schistocerca cancellata (assembly GCF_023864275.1). Taxonomy (NCBI): domain Eukaryota; kingdom Metazoa; phylum Arthropoda; class Insecta; order Orthoptera; family Acrididae; genus Schistocerca; species Schistocerca cancellata. The sequence goes on from NC_064633.1 coordinate 431,198,278, forward strand.
CAAGGCTGTTGGCAAAACGAGGGTGGCCGCGAGGGTTAGCCGCTCGGTCGGGGGGGGGGGGGGGGTCTTGTCACGGTTAGCACGGCTCCCCACGTCGGAGGCTCGAATCCTCCCTCGGACATGGGTGTGCGTGTTGTTCTTAGCGTAGGTTAGTTTAAGTTAGATTAATTATTAGGGACCGATGGCCTCAGCAGTTTGGTCCCGTAGAAACTTACCACAAATATGCAAAACAAACGAGGGTGACTTCTCATGCATGAAGCATTCAGCCACTATTGCTGATAAATTTTACTGTTAGTGCCTTGGTCGGAACCTGGGACTCGGGACAGTTTGATTACCAGTCAAAGACTACATCTAGACCACTAAGTTAGCGAAGGAATATAACCTCATAAATCTGAAATGACATTAATGCATGGCAGTTAGCAGCAGAACAAACAGTACCCCGCATAGAAGCATTCCTCATTTAAAAATCAGCACAGCACATACGCTGATAGTAATAATAAAAACAATATAACTTATTCTAAGCAGATTCACTATTTTCTGACACTAATCATACTCAGCGCCGATGACATATAAGTGGGCACTGACCCAGAAGAGATAGACAGAAAACACAACATCATGTTGCTGCAACATTGTAAGAGGACTACCAGAATAGTAACCGAAGTGAACAAATTCCACAGAGGGAGCTACACTCCTCTCTAGATCCTCCACCAGCTTCTCAACTAATATTACAGACAATATCACTCAGGGCTACGTAATATGTTGGAAACAGGCAGTTAAAAATCTCATGTCTGTGTGCAGTGATGGAACACAACCACTGCGTCAACATAAAACACAGTAAACAATTATTAACGGATGAGTGATCATCTGGAAAGTGATTTGCAAACATAGACTGGAGGAAACTAGCCAATGTATAACTCTGCAGTCTATTGTAAGTTTCGTGAGCCACAAAATTTTTCTGGGTTGCCACCCGATTTAATTAAAACTGGGAAAATTTAATGTAGAAACCGAGTTAGTCACTGAAATGGTAAGCTTAACTAATATGATAATAGTAATAAAGAGATCCAAGTCAATATATGGAATAAGGATGTGGAAAAAATTTATGTTCAAACGTTAAATCAAATAACGCACAGCAAGCAGGATCTTAAGCCTTAACAAAAAGCGTAAGATAATCACACAAAAGCCTGCAAACACAAGGCCTGCGTTTGGCGCTTCAGAAAAATAGTCTCAAAAAAGATCGCAAATTTTTCTGAGAAATAGTTATTACAGTTTAAACATAGTTTATAAAAATAAAACATGACATTAAGAATTCGCAAAGTAATTCTAAACTATGATCTGTCGTTGCTTCCTATTTAATTAACTACTCACTTATATTATTATTATATTGAGTGGTGATGTCTGATAAATGCTGTGATCAATGAAAAGGAAATCTTAGGCATGCATGGGAAAGCCTGCCGATGTGGCCGTGCGGTTCTAGGCGCTTCAGTCTGGAACCGCGTGACCGACACGGTCGCAGGTTCGAATCCTGCCTCGGGCAGGATGTCCTTAGGTTAGTTAGGTTTAAGTAGTTCTAAGTTCTAGGGGACTGGTGACCACAGATGTTAAGTCCTATAGTGCTCAGAGCCATTTGAGCCATGCATGGGGAAAGTTCACACGAACATACACGACTGACACACACAAGAATAGAGATAAAACGAATTTTTCTCATCGCAATAAGTCAAAGGTACAAAGGTTCATAGGTTCATCCATGTCGCTATGATTGGATTATTCTGAATGCGAATACTCTGGAATACTTTCCGACAAAGAAGTTTATCTGCAGCAACCTGCACGTGAAACAAAGGTACCCTGGCGTGAAAAACTCACAAACGCTACGAATATTCATGAAAAAAGGAAAATTAGTAATACTCGTGAAAACTTCAAGAACACAAATGTAAATCGTATGCCCGCATCTCGTGGTCGTGCGGTCGCGTACTCGCTTCCCACGCACGGGTTCCCGGGTTCGATTCCCGGCGGGGTCAGGGATTTTCTCTGCCTCGTGATGGCTGGGTGTTGTGTGCTGTCCTTAGATTAGTTAGGTTTAAATAGTTCTAAGTTCTCGGGGACTGATGACCATAGATGTTAAGTCCCATAGTGCTCAGAGCCATTTGAATCATTTGTAAATCGTATAGACACCAGTACCAATAAAATATCAAGTGGAATTAAGACTAAAACTTATTTAAGATGGTTCACACCATATCACCACCATATGGTGTGAAAATGCTGTACAATCTTAAAATTGAAACGAAATGAACAGTAGAGGAAATAAAACACATACACACGAGAAAAGTTCACACATACATTACGGTTAAAAGAGAAGCCAGGCAACTTAGTTTTAAACCTGTGCTATAGTAACGAACTTCCTATGCCATATGTCCTGCCTACTCAAAGTGAGGACTGGAAAAACTTAGTAGGTACAGAAAACTATACTCGTGATTACACTCTGGAAAATTGCAAGAATTCGTCTACCGAATTTGAAAATGAGCTCCCTTATTCAACTTGTACATCAGTTTGAATAGCTACACATCATCACATAATAACACTCACCAGCGCCAAGTAGCTCTTAAGAGTACCGTTTCCAGTCACCAAATGTCCAGTCCCGAATAACGAGAGCACACTCTCCTGCAACGAAATACCCCCAAGTAGCCACAGGGGACCAGAGGGACCCATTCCGTCACAACATCACTACTGTGAATGACTACTGAAGGGGTACAAAACCTTTGCCTCGACCGAGAATGCTACGTTAATTACACTGTGGCTACCACAACAGCCAGTGAGATGTTGTACTGCTAACATATAAAAATGGCTCTGAGCACTGTGGAACTTAACATCAGAGGTCATCTGTCCCCTAGAACTTAGAATTACTTAAACCTACCTAACCTAAGGACATCACACACATCCATGCCAGAGGCAGGATTCAAACCTGCGACCGTAGCACCCGCGCGGTTCCGGAATGAAGCGCCTAGAACCGCTAAGCCATCGCGGCCGGCTGCTAGCATATATATATATATATATATATATATATATATATATATATATATATATATATATATAAGACAAATTCAACATGCAAACTCGCTCATTCATATACTGTAGATGGTAAAGAGACAAAGGAAATTTGGGAGCACAAAATGTAGGTAATGTACATAGGAGTGGATATTTATTGGAATAATTGATACTGAAATGTAATTGTGTACCACTGAATGGTGATAAACGCGAAGTATAAAACGAAATTACAATTAATTGAGCGTGACAGAACGCAATACAATTAGAATGGTATGAAACGAATCTAACAGACGTTTTACCACCATCTAAATCACTCTCTTATGCCTTTGTGAACGTAACGTGCGTGTATAGATTTAACAATATATTATACTAGAACTGACATGTGATTACATTTTCACGTAATTTGGGTGCATAGAGCCTGAGAAATCAGTACCCTGAACAAACACCTCTGGCCGTAATTACGGCCTTGATAAGCCTGGGCATTGAGACAACATAAGTTGGATGGCGTGTACAGGTACAGCTGCCCATGCAGCTTCAACACGATAACACAGGTCATCAAGAGTAGTGACTGGCGTATTGTGAGAAGGCAGTTGCTCGGCAACCATTGACCAGACGTTTTCAATTGGTGAGAGATCTGGAGAATGTGCTGACCAAGGCAGCAGTCGAACATTTTCTGTATCCAGAAAGGCCCGTACAGGATCTGCAACATGCGGTCGTGCATATCCTGCTGAAATGTAGGGTTTCGCAGGGATCGAATGAAGGGTGGAGCCACGGGTCGTAACACATCTGCAATGTAACGTCCATTGTTCTAAGTACCGTCAATGCGAACAAGAGGTGACCGAGACGTGTAACCAATGGCTCCCCATACCATCACGCCGGGTGATACGCCAGTATGGCGTTCACAAATACACGCTTCCAATGTGCGTTCACCGCAATGTCGCCAAACACGGTTGCGACCATCACGATGCTGTAAACAGAACCTGGATTCATCCGAAAGTATGATGTTTTGCCATTCGTGCATCTAGGTTCGTCTTTGAGTACACCATCGCTGGCGCTCCTGTCAGTGATGCAGCGTCAAGGGTAGCCGCAGCCATGGTCTCAGAGCTGACAGTCCATGCTGCTGCAAACGTCGTCGAACCGTTCGTGCAGATGGTTGTTGTCTTGCAAACGTTCCCATCTGCTGACTCAGGGATCGAGGCGTGGCTGCACGATCCGTTAAAGCCATGCGGATAAGATGCCTGTCATCTCGACTGCTAGTGATACGATGCTGCTGGGATCCGGCACCGTTTTCCGTATTAAGCTCCTGAACCCACCGATTCCATGTACTGCTAACAGTCATTGGATATCGACACCCACCGATTCCATGTACTGCTAACAGTCATTGGATATCGACCAACGCGAGCAGCAATGTCGCGATACGATAAACCACAATCGCGATAGCCTACAATCCGACCTTTATCAAAGTCGGAAACGTGATGATAAGCATTTCTCCTCCTTACATGAGGCTCACAACAACGTTTCACCAGGCAAAGCCGGTCAACTGCTGTTTGTGTATGAGAAATCGGTTGGAAACTTTCCTCATGTCAGCATGTTGTAGGTGTCGCCACGGGCGCCAACCTTGTGTGAATGCACTGAAAAGCTAATAATTTTCATATCACAGCATCTTCTCCCTGTCGGTTAAATTTCGCGTCTGTAGCACGTCATCTTCGTGCTGTAGCAATTGTATTGACCAGTAGCGTATAGTCTGTTCTTAGCTATTCTTATTATCTTTTTTTTCCACAGAACAGAGTTTATTGCCCTTGTTACTGTTTTGTTCATTATTAATCCTTCTAGTGATCTCATCATTCCTGGTGTCCCGTTTATTAAATAATACGTCAAGATATTTTGCCTTTTACACACCTTAAATTACTTTTCCACCTTCCTCCACGTTATTTAACTTTTTTCCGTTTCACCGGCAAAGTACTCACAATTCTTAATATTCAACTTGAGGCCAGCATTACCGTACTCGTATTTTACCCTTTGAGCGCCTAAGACGTGAAATGCCGCCGCACTCCACCTTCCCGCAGGGGCTGCGGACGACGTTAGACGCTGCAGTGGTATTTCGCATGGGCGGTGCACACGGCATTCACTGTCACGGCCTGGCTGATACCTAAGTCCTAATGACGGCATATACAGTCAGCCCGTTCCGCTACCTGTGGTCCTGCGAACGTCTGTAGCCACTGAGCTTAATTTCCGTCAGATTTCATAGTTATTGTTCGAAATTTATGCTAGTTAGTTCGTGTTATCATCTGCATTCTGATTCTGTGGTGTCGTTTAACCTTCTGCCTATTCATAAGGGCTTTTAGAGTGCTTTCACTTTTGAGTTCCACAAACAAATGGCACGTCGGCGTGGTTGCAGTGACGAAGAGATACTGGAGACACAAGGAGTGACAGTGAGTGTGGCATCATCAGTGAGTTGGGTTCATGATGATTTTTCAGAACAATCTCACAGACACACGCGTCCACGTACTGCACCTAGTAGAGCTCACCAGGATAGTTCTCCCTCTGATTCCGAAAGTGAGGAGGAATCGATCCGTAAAAGGCGACGCTTTAAGAGACCCACTGTGATCGCAAACACGACAATAGTCACTGGCGTCTGACGGCTCATGTTAAGAAGTTGGGAATAAGGGAATATTGGTCCAGAGATGTACATCTGAGCGCTCCAGTTTTCGGCGAAGTTATGTCCCGCGATCGTTTTATGTTACTTTTGAGAATGTTGCATTTTACTGAGAACTCTGCTAATCGTGGAGATAAAAGTGTCTGTAAAATTAGAAAAGTAGTTGATAGAGTTTGTACGGTGTTCCGCAGTGCGTTTAATTCAGACAAAAAGCTCTGTGTCGATAAAAGCCTGTTATGTTGAAAGGTCGCTTATCTCTTAAACAATTCGTTCCTTCGAAACGAACAATATTTGGAATCAGGACATTTGTGTTGTGCGACTGTAAAACTATATAAGTCCTTGATTTCATTGTATGCACAGGGACGTCAACAGTAACTGATGTCCATAATTTGGGGAAATCCGCTGATATAGTGACAACACTAATGGAGGCATACTGTGAACATGGACGGATCCTGTATGTTGACAATTGGTAAACAAGTCCAGACTTGTTACTCTCGCTTCACGACCATAGAACAGCAGCACGCGGTACTGCAGGTAGCAACAGGTGCAATTTGCCAAAAATACGGGAAAAATTGAAATAAGGAGAAGTTGAATTTATGTCAACTGGCACAATGCTTGTCATCAAGTGGTGCGACGTGAAATAAGTGTTGATATTGACTACCTGTAACATTGCAGAAATGCATGACATGTGAAACGCAAACAGTAAAACTGGAGAGAAAGTTAAGAGACCGGAATGTGTCGTTGACTTCAACGCAAACCGCTCTGACATGCTATTAAGCTCAGCTGGACCTGGGCATAGGTATGGTACAAAAAGCTGTTTTTTCATGTTGTGGACCTTCGTGTTTTGAATGCACACACTCTTCACAGATCGGTAACAGGGAGAAAAACGTCATTAGCAGGTTTTCATTAATGTCTGGTACGAGAACTTGTGGAAAAATTCGCTACAGAACGGAGAAGAGATAGGAGAGGAAGACTCTCAGCGCTTTACAGGAAGGCGTTTTGCAAAAGTCATTCCGCCCGACCAGACATAGAAAGGCGGACTATGGCGTAAATGTGCACTCTGCTCGAAACAGAATGCGCGCCGCGAAACGAAATATGAATCCAAAACATGCAACGTACCCCGTCTGTACCATGTTTTGAAACATACCAAGCGAAGAAGAACTTTTAGCCAAGTTGCTACATCTGGGACATGAAACTAAGCCCTTAGTTTCGAAAAAATTACTTAAAAATTAAAGAAAATTAAAAACAGTAAAAGCAAAAAACGGAAAATAAGTACAAAAATAAACGAATACTGTTATCTTCGTTACTGCCGGTCGAGAGCCCGAATGAGAAACAATTATAGGAAATACAACAGTCCAAAACTAAAAAAAATTAATAATATTAAAAAAATAAATAAAAAAACAGAACTTGAAGAGCCTCTCCGGAGGAATTCCTGTGCTGACAGACAACTTATGTACGAGCATGTGAGACATCCAGTCTGTGCTAACAAACACACAGACTGGGTGCTTCCAGTCAAAGACCATAATGAAAAAAAGAACTATTCACATCGATCGCTTCAGTCGTGAATAATGAAAATCGTGAAAATCCCTCAGAATAAAGCTCTTTCAGTATTTACAGAATTTCCCAATTTTCTAGGCAACTTTCCCCAACTTTGCTTCATACAAGCATTGCCTTAATATTTACGAACGCAACAAAAAAAGATTCATCCACACCGGTTAAAACCATTTATGTGTTTTAATGAGACAAACGCTTAGTAGTTCATTTTTTATGTACATAGATGTTATGTACGATATAGGTATATATAAAACGAAGGTTGACTTCATTAGCTGATGCTCACTTGCACGTACTCGCCCGTTTCTGAGGCACAATAGGTCATCGGGAATTAAAGGTGATGTTTAATAAGATAATGTAGAAACTGTTGTGGGTTGGCTGGAGAGCAAACACCGGTATGAGAGGAAGCCGAAATGCACGCGTTTTATCTCACGCAGGCTGGCGTGACGTCTGGAACAGGACAAGGAAATTAGATTGTAGAACCAATTGACGTAGCTGGTGGGATACTTATCTTTAATCCATAAATGGTGAACGTCGCTCTTGACGGTACATGTTTTACAGTATCAATAGTAACTGGTAATGGCGCCTTGCTAGGTCGTAGCAAGTGACGTAGCTGAAGGCTATGCTAACTATCGTCTCGGCAACTGAGAGCGTATTTTGTCAGTGAACCATCGCTAGCAAAGTCGGCTGTACAACTGGGGCGAGTGCTAGGAAGTCTCTCTAGACCTGCCGCGTGGCGGCGCTCGGTCTGCAATCACTGATACTGGCGACACGCGGGTCCGACGTATACTAACGGACCGCAGCCGATTTAAAGGCTACCACCTAGCACGTGTGGTGTCTGGCGGTGACACCACAGAAACAGTATTATTTCCTTACTGAATTCTTAAACAGAAGTTATACAGCACCGTTTATTTCTACTGAATAATAGCCATTGCATCCTGTATAAAAAGAATTCAGAAACGTTGACTGTTTGGTTTTGAAGTTTCCCGTGGGACAATTTATTGAGTAAATAAGCTCAAAATATTGTGATTAGCTTTGAAAGTGTGTCTCGGCATTTAGACGCTTCCCTCGAAAGTTGTTTTCAGGCGAATTATTGCACTAGTAGAGACAAACGTCAACGTTTGATCATTACGGATTCTCCAGTGTTTACATCGTAAGTTACGTACTAAAAGCTGATAATTAAGTATGAGTATGTCAAATAAAATTCAGATGTATATAGTGACCTTATGGTGATTCGCAAGAAGTAATTTCAGATGGAGGAAAGCCGTTGATGAGTTACGTGTTTGCAGCTGTAGCAGATTGAGTCTACATTATGTCTGTCGAGCACCTCCAGATTAAAAGCTATGGGGTAAGTATCCAGATACACTGTGTTTATTTGTAACGTCGGTGATCACACTCTGACTGACAGACAGTCGCGACCGCCCTGGCTCCAGAAGTACTCAGCACAGGGCTAGGTCCGCCGAGCGAACAGCTCAGGCACAGTCGGCAGTCCACAGAGATGGCTATTAGCGTAGGTAAACAGATTAGGTGGCCTCAGGGGCGCGCTCGACAAGTCCAGCAGGACGCACTGCTGCAACAGCCAAAGGGTTAAGCTCTCTAATCGTACAGGTCAGATCATCTTTATGTTCAATTAATAATGAATTTATAGTACCAGTTTGATGACAACTTGAATTTAAAGTAGTTGGAGGGCACGAGAGGGCAAGAGAACTGAGCAAAAAAGTAAAAGTGGTCTGGAGTATTTGTGGTAAACTAAGCATGATTTCCAAAACTAAGGCTCCTGTGTGTCAGGAAAAGGTAACTTAGAAGCTGTGTTTATCACCAAGTTGCTACTCCAGGCGGGTGTAAAATGAATGTGCGCAACGGAAAGTAATAAACCCTAAAATGATGATTTGGCTCTGTCTGACTAAACCCTGAAGCCTATCTCAGGATCGCTTAAATGAGGAAGGCAACTATAACTACAAAATGATAAATGATGCTGTTCAATATATTTATAATAGATTAAAATCAACCCTTTAAGTACAATTCTCTATATTTCCCATCTAAAACTGAAGATAAATTTCCCACTCTGCCTCTTTTTAAGTACACACGATCTAAGATGAATAACGCGAAATCACTGACATCATCTACGTACCAAACACTAGAAGACACTACTTTCAAAATGATATACAGTGGTGTGGAACCTCAGTGAAAATAAACTAAAGTGATCTACATCTACATCCATACTCCGCAAGCCACCCGACGGTGTGTGGCGGAGGGTACCTTGAGTACTTCTACCGGTTCTCCCTTCTATTCCAGTCTCGTATTGTTCATGGAAAGAAGGATTGTCGGAATGTTTCTGTGTGGGCTCTAATCTCTCTGATTTTATCCTCATGGTCTCTTCGCGAGATATACGTAGGAGGGAGCAATATACTGCTTGACTCTTCGGGGAAGGTATGTTCTCGAAACTTTAACAAAATGAAGGCTTTCACGACCGGGTGACATGGCTGTTGATATACTTTCCGGGATGTGAGGTCGTGGTCCAAGAACTTTTCTGCTCCTTACGTTTCGTCCAGGACTGCGCTGGACTTCCTCAGAGGCGCTGCTCCGCTGACTCTTGCCGACTGACTGGTCGGGTGTCTGAGAGCGACTTATATATTGTGAGAAAGGGGGGCGTGGTTCAGGTGACACGTGATGAGCAGTGATAATTCGTAGCAAAAATAAGGTTGACTATCGATTACCACCTTGTCAAAGATTAAAATTGTTAGCAATTTTGTAGAGCCACTGTCCATATATCGCTAAGTTTCATAGCCTCCTCTTTCCTATTAAAATTATCGTGATGTTTATAAATTTCGATAGCTTCTCTATATAGCCGTGGATAGTAATTTAACGTTGTAGATAAAATTTCGGTATCCGAAAACTTCACTTGGTGGTTGCCTGGTTGAAGAGCGGAACGGATATGTACACCTGAACATTTGGATGCTGAAGTGAAACATCTGAAGCAGGCTTTTGAAAAAAAACGTCTACTCAAGAAAACAGATAAATAGAATTTTGCGTCCAAGGAACAGAAACCAAAAGATAAGAATGAACCACAATGACAGAAAAATACAGTAGTACTCCCTTTTATTAAAAATGTAACACATCGGATCGGTAAGATTTTACGAAAACATGACATAAAACCGATCTTTAAACCAACAAAGAAAATAAGTCAAGTACTACGATCTGTGAAGGACAAACGCCCTCCCCTGTCGACATGTGGTGTGTATAAAATTCCATGTACCTGTGGTAAAGTTTACATTGGCACTACCAAAAGAAGCGTAAACACGCGACTGAAAGAGCATAAAAGTCTTTGTCGACTTGGAAAATTTGAAAAGTCAGCTGTAGCGGAACATGCTCTTCAACCAGGCAACCACCAAGTGAAGTTTTCGGATACCGAAGTTTTATCCACAACGTTAAATTACTATCCTCGGCTATATAGAGAAGCTATAGAAATTTATAAACATCACGATAATTTTAATAGGAAAGAGGAGGCCATGAAACTTAGCGATATATGGACAGTGGATCTACAAAATTGCCAACAATTTTTATCTTTGACAGGGTGATAATCGATAGTCAACCTTATCTTTGCTACGGATTATCACTGCTCATCACGTGTCACCTGAACCACGCCCCCCTTACTCACAATATATAAGTCGCTCTCAGACACCCGACCAGTCAGTCGGCAAGACTCAGCGGAGCAGCGCCTCTGAGGAATTCCAGCGCATTCCTGGACGAAACGTAAGGAGCAGAAAAGTTCTGGGACCACGACCTCACATCCCGGAAAGTATATCAACAGCCACTTTAACAAAAGCCCGTACCGAGCTACAGCGCGTCTCCTGCAGAGTCTTCCACTGGCATTTATCCATCATCTCCGCAACGCTTTCGCGATTACTAAATGATCCTGTAACGAAGCGCGCTGCTCCTCACCGTTGCATCTTCTCTATCTCTTCTATCAAACCTATCTGGTGGGCGAACAAGCGTACTGTAACCTATTTCCTTTGTTTTCAGATTGCATTTCCTTAGTATTCTTCCAATGAATCTCAGTCTGGCATCTGCTTTACCGACGATCAACTTTATATGATCATCCCATTTTAAATCACTCCTAATGCCTACTCCCAGATAATTTATGGAGTTAACTGCTTCCAGTTGCTGACCTGCTATATTGTAGCTAAATGATGAGGGATATTTCTTTCTATGTATTCGCAGCATATTACACTTGTCTACATTACGATTCAATTGCCATTCCCTGCACCATGCGTCAATTCGCTGCAGATCCTCCTGCATTTCAGAGCAATTTTCCATTTTCACAACCTCTCGAAATACCACAGAATCATCTGCAAACAGCTTCAGTGAACTTCCGATGTCATCCATATGGTCATTTATGTATATTGTGAATAGCAACGGTCCTACCACACTCCCCTGCGGCACACCGGAAATCACTCTTACTTCGGAAGACTTCTCTGCATTGAGAAAGACATGCTGTGTTCTGTTATCTAGGAACTCTTCAATCCAATCACACAATTGGTCTGATAGTCCATATGCTCTTACTTTGTTCATTAAACGACTGTAGGGAAGTGTATCGAACGCCTTGCGGAAGTCAAGAAAAAGCCATCTACCTGTGAACTCGTGTCTAAAGCCCTCTGAGTCTCGTGAACGAATAGCGCGAGCTGGGTTTCACACGACCGTCTTTTCCGAAACCCATGCTGATTCCTACAGAGTAGATTTCTAGTCTCCAGAGGAGTCATTATACTCGAACATAATACGTGTTCCAAAATTCTGCAACTGATCGACGTTAGAGATATAGGTCTATAGTTCTGCACATCTGTTCGACGTCCCTTCTTGAAAACGGGGATGACCTGTGCCCTTTTCCAATCCTTTGGATGTATACGCTCTTCTAGAGACCTACGGTACACCGCTGCAAGAAGGGGGGCAAGTTCCTTCGCGTACTCTGTGTAAAATCGAACTGGTATCCCATCAGGTCCAGCGACCTTTCCTCTTTTGAGTGATTTTAATTGTTTCTCTATCCCTCTGTGGTCTATTTCGATATCTACCATTTTGTCATATGTGCGACTATCTATAGAAGGAACTACAGTGCAGTCTTCCTCTGTGAAACAGCTTTGGAAAAATACATTTAGTATTTCGGCCTTTAGTCTGTCATCCTCAGTTTCAGTACCATTTTGGTCACACAGTGTCTGGACATTTTGTTTTGATACACCCACCGCTTTGAAAGTGGTTAAAATGGCTCTGAGCACTATGGGACTTAACTTCTGAGGTCATCAGTCCCCTAGAACTTAGAACTACTTAAACCTAATTAACCTAAGGACATCACACGCATCCAAGCCCGAGGCAGGATTCGTACCTGCGACTGTAGCGGTCGCGCGGTTCCAGACTGTAGCGCCTAGAACCGCTCGGTCACACCGGCCGGTACCGCTTTGACGTAACACCAACATTTCTTAGGATTTTCTACCAAGTCAGTATATAGAACTTTACTTTCGAATTCATTGAACGCCTCTCGCATAGCCCTCCTCATACTACATTTCGTTTCGCGTAATTTTTGTTTGTCTGCAAGGCTTTGGCTATGTTTATGTTTGCTGTGAAGTTCCCTTTGCTTCCGCAGAAGTTTTCTAACTCGGTTGTTGTACCACGGTGGCTCTTTTCCATCTCATACGATCTTGCTTGGCACATACTCATCTAACGCATATTGTACGATGGTTTTGAACTTTGTCCACTGATCCTCAACACTATCTGTACTTGAGACAAAACTTTTGTGTTGAGACGTCAGGTACTCTGTAATCTGCTTTTTGTCACTTTTGCTAAACAGAAAAATCTTCCTACCTTTTTTAATATTTCTATTTACGGCTGAAATCATACATGCAGTAACCGCTTTATGATCGCTGATTCCCTGTTCTGCGTTAACTGTTTCAAATAGTTCGGGTGAGTTTGTCACCAGAAGGTCTAATATGTTATCGCCACGAGTCGGTTCTCTGTTTAACTGCTCAAGGTAATTTTCAGATAAAGCACTTAAAAAAATTTCACTGGATTCCTTGTCCCTGCCACTCGTTATGAACGTTTGAGTCTCCTAATCTATATCCGACAAATTAAAATCTCCACCCAGAACTATAACATGGTGGGGAAATGTACTCGAAATATTTTCCAAATTATCCTTCAGGCGCAGAGCCGCAACAGCTGCTGAGCCAAGGGGCCTATAGAGACATCCAATTACCATGTCTGAGCCTGCTTTAACCGTGACCTTCACCCAAATTATTTCACATTTCGGATCTCCGTCAATTTCCTTCAATACTATTGCACTTCTTACCGGTATAATCACGCCTCCCCCTTCACTGTCCAGCCGGTCTCTGCGGTATAGATTCCAATCTGAGTTTAGGATTTCATTACTGTTTACGTCTGGCTTCAGCCAACTTTCTGTCCCTTGTGACCGTTTATTAATGAGAGCAGTTCTGGGACCTTTCTATAGACACTCCTGCAGTTTACTATTAGCACATTAAAATTGTTATTCCCTGTTGCATTTTGCCTACTCCTTCTTTGCCGCGTCTCAGCAGGCGTCTTGTCGGGCCTAGGGAGGGAATTCTCTAACCTAAAAAACCCACATGAGCACACCACACGTACTCCGCTCCCCTTATAGCCGCTTCCGGCGTGTAGTGCGAGCCTGACCTATTCAGGGGGACCCTACATTTCTCCACCCGACAGCGGAGGTCGAGAAGTTAGCACCCCAGATCTCCGCAGAATCGTCTGAGCCTCTGGTTTAAGCCTTCTATCGGCTCCAAACCAAAGGACCGCTATCGGTTCTGGGAACGATACTACAAATAGTTATCTCAGGTCCCACCCCGCGAGCAAGGCTTTCCGCCTTCACCAATCCCGCCAACCGCCTGTACGAACTGAGGATGACCTCTGAACCCAGACGGCAGGAGTCATTGGTGCCGACATGAGCAACAATTTGCAGTCGGGTGCACCCAGTGCTCTCTATCGCCGCCGGCAGGGCCTCCTCCACATCTCGGATGAGACCCCCCCGGCAAGCAGAATGAACATTGGCCTTCTTCCCCGACCTTTCTGCTATTTCCCTAAGGGGTTCCATCACCCTCCTAACGTTGGAGCTCCCAATAACTAATAAACCCCTCCCCCCGTGTGCCTGCTCGGACCTTGCTGAAGGAGCGGCCACAGGTCCATTCACAGGCAGAGCGGGCGATGCCACACGGCCAGACTCCACACTGACCCTCCGCCTCGTGCGCCGCGAACGCCGCTGAACCCGCCACTCTCCTTGGGGAGAGGGTGGCCCAACCACGCCCGGTACCAGCGAAGTTTTCTCGACAGTAAGGACAGTGGGTGAAACATGTAACACCTGGGGTGTAGGATGCGACGCAGCCTGAAGACGGCTGACCGCGGCCATCAACACGTTCAGCTGTTCGCAAACAGTGGCCAGCTCCTCCTGCGTCCGTACACAGCAGTCACACATCCTATCCATCCTACGATATCAATTTACTAGACATTGAAAACAAACACTAGCACTACTGGCACTATGGTTGACTAAAGGGTCTCTCTCTGACGGACTCTCTCTAACTGTATTCACAACAAACACGAAATCTATGGAACACTATTACTAGCACTCGACAATTAAAGCTCCCTAAAAGCAAAAACACACGGAAGAAGAAGTGACAAGTAAGAAAAATACAGTTAATACTTAAATTAACGTAGCTCGCTGCACAGCAGACGTGAAGCAGACGGCAGTTATGACGACACTGACACTGATCAAAGCTGTGTAGCTTTATAGCCCTAATAAGCCGAAGCAATTTGCGATATCACCCTATGTACTGCGTCTGGTGCGTGAGTGCGCCGGTTCTCGTACATGTCTGCGTCGATGGAAGACCTCCAGCCACAAAAAATAAATCTTCCAAACACTAGCGCGGCAGAAGACGGTCCTCTGACTAATATACACTAATACGGTCTTCTCCTCTCTGTGTTCCACAGACGAGAAACACGATCTCGCAGCCACAAGGACGGGGCAAAGATAACGTCTTAACGTAAGTATAGGAAGACGTAGTGCTCTTAATTACTGAACGCTGCGTACTCAATGACGACTTCCAACCCGGAGGTGAAGTCCAGAATCGTATAGGTCCGAAACAGTACAGAGCCTAACTGTTCTAACTATAAACTCTCCTGAGAGCAAAGACAGAATGTCCGTCTTTACCAACAAAGCTGCTACTGAACGACCATCACACACGAGCGCTCACAACAGAAGACCACGTCTCTCCACTGCTGCCTTCCTAGCAAGGCTCGGCACCCCACCCTCGTAATTCCGAAAACGAATCATATTCCCTAAACCACCGATTATTCTCCCCCTCTACAGATTCTTCCGAACGCCGACCAACCATGTTTTAGCCTTTTGTCGTCCAGCACGGAAAGTTTGCGAGGAAAAACCTATACTCGTACAATGGTACGCTTCTGAGTAAAAATCCTTGGAAATAACCCAGCCTGCATGGTTTCCGAGGTGCCGCTTCTTCGTCCCTCTCACCTGCGTCCAATATTTGCAGAGTTCGGAAGTATTATCCGGTTATCCTTCCGGCCGTGCTACTATAGCGGCCGTCGTCACCCCATTGTGCTGCAGAGCTCAGGTGCCACGACGTCCGTCTAGCTACTTCCTGTGTATAAGCAGGACCAACACCTGTGCGGGGCTTCCACCCAGAGCTTGAGTTCTGCATGTCATTTCATCTCCACTGGCGTTCCAACCTCTACTAGGAAATCATTCATTACGCCGTTTTTATAATAAAGACACTCCGTCACCTTTCGTGCAACTAGCTTTTACAATTATTTACAAGGCATAGTCTCCTTTAAGGCATACGTCTCCTTTAAATATTCATATATACGATCAAATGATATCTAATTGTGGTTGTAATTCATGGCAAAGTATGTGGAAGAGTGCTTGTAAGGTGCGAGATTATAGCCACCTTATACAGTGGGTCTTCGACTTTAGTTGTAAGGACATTTCACATGTTAAGAGTTATTAATATATGCGTTGCAAATATCTTTAAAGGCAGGAAAACAAATAAATGGATTAGGCAGTAGATGGACGATCTAATACCGTTTGCTGTAGTTACCAATACAAGTATTACGACGATGGTTGGATTTTGGATCGACGTAGCTTTCTTGATTTCATGAGACAAATACAGAGAGTGAAAACGATCTAATGGAAGAGAGATATATGACTGAAAACTCTTAGAAACTACATGGATGCTGGCAGTTTCCTTGAGAAGCAGTTCCGTATTTCGAATAATTAAGATTTTATAAATAATTGAATCTGTAGTAACTAGTTGAGACATTCGCTTTGGCACTGAAGTGAATCCCAGGAAGCCTACATTTACTCCTGAACAAGGACGAGCAGTTTCTTTATTAAACGACAAAATCCTCCCGAGTTTCCAGCCGCGTCAAGTGTTTTAAAATGGGCGAGATTTCGAACGAGTAATCCACGGCCGAAATCTCGTGGATTTTAAACCACTTGACGTGGCTGGAAGGTTGAGAGAATTTTATCAGGATACATCGCCGTGCATTCACACATCACTTTATTAAATCATGAGCAACCTGAAATACTTAACTCAGAAACAATCCATGTCCACACGAATGTCACTTATCTACTTGTTACTGTCGCTGTACTCTGTAACTTATCACTTGTCACAATACAGAACGATGGTCTCTTCTCCCATTGAACTACTGACTATTAACTTCGATACAGTTCTGACTTCTAATACAATTCGCTGTGCTGGATCTGATGAAAGATTATGCCGTCCTCGTAGGTGTTGATAAGAGGGTGGGGTTGAGCGGCACTGTCCTCTGACGTAAGGACTAGCAGCGGCATATGGTACACCTTGAGGACGCGTCTCTCATTCGTTGTTGCGTCAGGCAACGAATATCCTTATTTGCTGCTCCGTTTTACCAGCATTGGCACGGGGCTCGGTCTTCGGACACCATACATTCAAAACGGACAGTTGCAAAGTTAGACCCTAAGTCTTTGAAACTAAAGCTAAATAAACGTTCCGGGCTATAAAATTGTGAACTACTCTTAAGTCTAACTAAAGCACCCACACCACCATACTCGTGAAAAACATATAACAAGTGGCAATCATGTCTGTCAACGTGAGGGTCACTAGTATTGTTTAGTGACTAATAAATTCCGGGGCATCATTACGATTATATCGGATGCATATTAATACCATCTGAAGATAACGTTTCGATACTGAAAGGCGCTTCTGGTGGAGGCTGCAGATGAAAACTGCACCCAGTTAGAAGAAACCAGTATTGTGAGAACGACTTTCTAAATCAGAATACAATACTTCGAATATATCATTTTACCAGAATGCAGCCATTCGTTTAGCCTTGGATGAAACTTCAGGCAGGTTTCACAAGTAGCAAGACTAAAAACGTTTGGAACTCAAGTTGACAAAAGCAACTCCAATAAGTACTTGCGATACTGACTGCTCTGAGCGATTGTTTATCACTGACCAGCCATCTCAGCGTCCTTAACGAGAATACTTCTAGTAAAGAGTCCGGAATCTCATGTTAACTGTGAAACCACAGTCGAATACAAAGAAGGTACCAGCAATCTTAGAAGAAATTTCTGTCCCAGTGACTATCATAATCATCGCAAGTGAATAAGGAATGCTTCTGATCACCCACAGCCATAAATACTCAAACCTCATTTCTAAAGATACGTGCTTAGGCGTATTCATATTAGTGGAGGAAATTCAACTCACTGCCATCGATGGAGAATCAAGCTACGCTTCCATTACCGAATATTTACCGGAGGAAATTACTATGGAAAAATCAACAGGCCCTTGGCAGACCGACAGACAGCTTCAGCGATTGTAGGCCATTCTGGGCAGGTCAGATGACCCAATCTGAAACACCATATCAGCTCTGGGGATCATATTCCTAAAAGACAGGACTAAGATAAGGGGTCTCAATCAGAAAGACAGACACTGTAGAAGTGAATGGACCAGATGAAGCGAAATGTCAACATTCAGTCATCAGAGATTTTTGATCCTCCTCGCGGTTCTCCCTGAACAAGTGAGATGGTAAATAACTTTATTTCAAGCAGATGAAGAAAATCACCAAAAGGGATGCGTAAGTATACCCATGACCACGAATTGATGACGCTTTATAAAGTGAGCTCAACTATGGATAAGCAGATTAACGTTTAGGAGTATAAGGAAATATTGCAATTATCACACCTAATGAGTTTAATGAGTTCACCGTTACGTCGTTTGGTCTCTGCAAAGTTCCAACCACCTTTGAACGGATGGTAGATAGTCTACTTCAACATTTTAAATGGACTATCTCCATTCAACTGAATGGAATCGCTGTTTTCTCGAAGGCATCTAGAGTGCATCTAAACCGCTTCAAATTAGCGCTAATGTGTTTGCATGATGTAGGTCTTCTCCTAGATCCAAAAAAAGTCTTTTCGTCAACATAGAAATAAAAACCTTGGGCATGCAATTGATAGCAATGAAATACAAACTTGAAAAGGTAAGAGCAATCTCCTTTGTTCATCCATAGAATGAGAGGCTTCCTCTGTATATGCTCTTAATGCTGTCAAATACGATTTAATTGCAAGGAACTGACACAAGTGGAAATGTCAAATTTTCTGATATTTTCGTCCATCCTGGTACTTTGTGGCGAGTAAGCCAAGACGAAACTTCTTACTGATGCTAGAAACTACAGGATGGACGTAAGTCTAGTCCAGTTACGGAAAAGCGCTTAAATGCCTTACGCCGCAAGAGTATTCTCGAAGTCCGAGAAGAGATACTCAACCATTGAAACAGAGTGTTTAGCAGTTGCTCTGTAAATGAGTAAGTTATTACTCCATTTACTATTCAAACTATTATTGGTTCATCACCAGTTCCTTATGCTAGCGTGTAGGATCCACGCAAATGATTGGCGTTTGGGCACTGTCTCTTTAGGAATGCAATGTAACGTAACCATGCGAAGATGAGTACAAACATAAAGACGCTGACTGTCTTTCGAGTAATCCATTGAAGGAACATTACAGCACTAGTGGTACGCAACTCACCACAAATCTATCAAATACTGCAATCGAATAAAGAGAAGGTTTTTCATTACTGAAGCCAGCAGGCGTTTTATTTAAGAATATAAATGTAACAATGTATGAAAGGATTACCAAGCCAACAACTGCTCGTCATCCCTACACATTTATGCTCACCACACCGATTTTCATGAAACTTGACATCATGTCATCCAGGATTTGTGATGACTGATAATGGAATCAGAAGCAGATGTCGTTGTTCAAGTCTCTACCCATCTGCTATACGGTACATAGGACACTGTACGGAACGTCAAAGAAAAAATCAAGTTCCTCAGCTATCCCTTGCACATCTGGTACCTATTATTTCTGTAGTCGCTCTTCTTCACCGGCCTTGATGTGACATCTTGGAAAGGTGTCCTACGTCGACACTTGGGAATACAAGGATAAGAGCGTGCACTGGTTGCCACACTCGCAAATTGTCACCAAGGTTGTACTAAATGCTGAAGATCTGTAAATTTCCAGACTTATTTTCGAAGTCATAAATTTAAACCTTGAGGACCGCGTACAATGATATTTCAGCTGGGAGAGGGTTTCCTGTCAAGACTGATGACAAAATAATTACGCGATGCAGCAAAGTTCACAGGCAACTGCCTACCATTTGCAGACGATTACATCAATATGCGATGTACGTTGATACCAAACAGAGAGGCATGTCTTATAATATGTACACAACAGATACCTAAGCGACCCCTTCGTTTCCCTTATCCCATGTTCGAGATACTGAACCTTCGTGGATATTTTATTTCCATTTCATACTTTCAATGCTCTGGATGATTACAAGAAGAGCTCGTCACCAGAATTCCAGAACTGAGGAAGCATGACAGTAGAAATGTTTGTGAACAGCGGCCATCCTGAGTAACGACACATAACGATGTAACGCATAATTGACCTTCAGCTACAATTCAGGAGATCTGGCCTTGGCTTCCTACATCTGTACAGAAAATTGGACTACCTGATAAACTGTTAAACCACCCATCTGGTATATCATGTACGAAGCATGTATGAATTCAAAAGCACAAACCGCTCTTCATCTCCATCGTAGCCCTAAGGACCATGTCGACGATAGGAGCTTGCGATACATACCTATCCGACTATCGCAACGACTGCAATACACCTTCGGGAGTTATTCCGTTTCAACGTTACAATCGTCATGCGGACGTGAAATCAGTACTAGAACGCAGTGATCCACCGGCGCTGTCATATGAATAACAAATGTTCATATATAGATTATGAAGCAGTGATCTACTACAAAATGGCGTGTCACTATTTTACTGGGAATAGGAGTAGCAATAGCGCGTGCTGAACTTCACACACCATAGTATAATCATCGGTCGGGGACGTGCGCGTCAATAATTCGATTCCCATTACCACCAGTATGTATTATTACACAGACGTGGTTTATGGAAGTCACACGGAGTTGTTAACAGAATATTTCGATACAGCAGAACGTTATTATGTCAATGTTAAAAAATATATCGGCTCAACCACTTGTTTATAGTATAAAACACTAAGACTGACGCGTTGCGGAAGTCAAGCTTCCATCATCAGAAAAATAAAAAGTAAAAGAACCTGTCACAACTCGCTAAAATGGAACATGCACGAGGCACAATAAAATTGATAATAAAATTAAAACATCGTGGCTACTTCCCTTGTTGCAGCCGTGTCTTCCAAGGTGCATCTCCACATAGTCGTCAAAATATAAAAAACTCTAAAATGGTGTCACCTATGGTGTTCAACATCTAACCACATGGCTCTCTCCTCTATCGTCGTAAACCGCCCGTGCGTCTTCGTTGATACCACACACCACGTAGCCAAACGCGACATTAGGAAATAAAATGGTAGGCATGTTTTTAAAATATTTAGGAAACCAACCACAACTGATGTGTTGATACAGACAATTCCTGCCATCCTAATAGCCAGAAACTTTCTGCTTTTAGATCTTTGCTAGATAGAGCCTTTAGAGTCCCTATGAATGAAGAAGACAGAATGACTGAGCTGAACATTGTGAAAAAACGAGCCAGAGCTAACGGATATCACCAAAATGTTGTCAATAAATTAATACGACAGAAACAGCGCACGAATGCAAGGAAGAATACCGAAAATAACATTACTAGAGTCACAATACCATACTTCGGTGATATTTCGCAAAATGTGGCTAACATTTTCAAACCTTTTAAAGATGATTCCGCTTTTCAGACCAATAATACGTTGCGGTTTAAACTAAGAAATACACTCCTGGAAATTGAAATAAGAACACCGTGAATTCATTGTCCCAGGAAGGGGAAACTTTATTGACACATTCCTGGGGTCAGATACATCACATGATCACACTGACAGAACCACAGGCACATAGACACAGGCAACAGAGCATGCACAATGTCGGCACTAGTACAGTGTATATCCACCTTTCGCAGCAATGCAGGCTGCTATTCTCCCATGGAGACGATCGTAGAGATGTTGGATGTAGTCCTGTGGAACGGCTTGCCATGCCATTTCCACCTGGCGCCTCAGTTGGACCAGCGTTCGTGCTGGACGTGCAGACCGCGTGAGACGACGCTTCATCCAGTCCCAAACATGCTCAATGGGGGACAGATCCGGAGATCTTGCTGGCCAGGATAGTTGACTTACACCTTCTAGAGCACGTTGGGTGGCACGGGATACATGCGGACGTGCATTGTCCTGTTGGAACAGCAAGTTCCCTTGCCGGTCTAGGAATGGTAGAACGATGGGTTCGATGACGGTTTGGATGTACCGTGCACTATTCAGTGTCCCCTCGACGATCACCAGTGGTGTACGGCCAGTGTAGGAGATCGCTCCCCACACCATGATGCCGGGTGTTGGCCCTGTGTGCCTCGGTCGTATGCAGTCCTGATTGTGGTGCTCACCTGCACGGCGCCAAACACGCATACGACCATCATTGGCACCAAGGCAGAAGCGACTCTCATCGCTGAAGACAACACGTCTCCATTCGTCCCTCCATTCACGCCTGTCGCGACACCACTGGAGGCGGGCTGCACGATGTTGGGGCGTGAGCGGAAGACGGCCTAACGGTGTGCGGGACCGTAGCCCAGCTTCATGGAGACGGTTGCGAATGGTCCTCGCCGATACCCCAGGAGCAATAGTGTCCCTAATTTGCTGGGAAGTGGCGGTGCGGTCCCCTACGGCACTGCGTAGGATCCTACGGTCTTGGCGTGCATCCGTGCGTCGCTGCGGTCCGGTCCCAGGTCGACGGGCACGTGCACCTTCCGCCGACCACTGGCGACAACATCGATGTACTGTGGAGACCTCACGCCCCACGTGTTGAGCAATTCGGCGGTACGTCCACCCGGCCTCCCGCATGCCCACTATACGCCCTCGCTCAAAGTCCGTCAACTGCACATACGGTTCACGTCCACGCTGTCGCGGCATGCTACCAGTGTTAAAGACTGCGATGGAGCTCCGTATGCCACGGCAAACTGGCTGACACTGACGGCGGCGGTGCACAAATGCTGCGCAGCTAGCGCCATTCGACGGCCAACACCGCGGTTCCTGGTGTGTCCGCTGTGCCGTGCGTGTGATCATTGCTTGTACAGCCCTCTCGCAGTGTCCGGAGCAAGTATGGTGGGTCTGACACACCGGTGTCAATGTGTTCTTTTTTCCATTTCCAGGAGTGTAATTAACAGCAGGGAAGCGATAAATATGAGAGAGCTGTGGTCTATAAAATTCGGTGTAACACGAGCAAGGCAAGCTATGTAGGCCAGACTGGTAGGTCCTTTAAAGTACGTTACAAAGAACATAGCGATGCTTTCCGGCTTAATAATTTCGAAAAGTCAGCTGTAGCCACGCATATTTTGGAAACGGGACACCCCATACTGGAAATAGATCAGGATCTCGTTATGTTACATAGACAGGACAAAGGCAAAAAGCTGGATCTACTGCAGAGCTTAACAACTAGCCGGTTTTGAGCGCGAGTACTCGCGTCTGCTCAGGCACGTGCTCGCGAGCAGTTGCACGGTCCCGGGGAAGGGAAGGGAGGGGAAATGCGCGCGCACGTTTGAACAGGGCTGGAACGTGCCTATTGAATTCGCGCCGACTGTGTAACGTTTAAAACACTACGATCAGCTCTAACAGTCACTTCGCTGGTTAAGAATCATGTCAAGTCGCCGTTATGTAACCCCAATCACGCTTTCGCAGTTCAACCCCCATTGGGAGGAATTGTACCTGTTTACAGAAAAAGTTGGTGTTGCAAAATGTTTAGTATGTCACTAAACGCTGAATTCTTTTAGGAAATTTAATTTGCAGCGACATTATATGTCGTACCACGCGAAAGACTACGGAACTGGAAAATGTGATGGACCAGATCGTGCACAGGAAGTTATTAAACTTAAAAGGAAGCTATTCGAAGAAGATCTGGACGACGAAGAAAAATCAACTGAGGCAGCTCTCAGAGTGAGTTACAAAATTGCTTTCCTTTTAGCAAAATCTTAGCGGCCCTTCACTGATGGCGATCTAATAAAAGAATGTTTAGTAGTTGCAGCGGAACATTTGTGTCCATCTCAAGTTGAACAGTTTCAGATTGTGCCATTATCTAACATGACCATTATGCGTCGCATACAGAACATGGCAGACGACTTTGAGAGCCAGCTTGCAAATATCTGTAAAGGTTTTTTGGCGTATTCTCTAGCTCTGGACGAAAGTGTTGGTATCACTGGAACAGCGCAGCTTGCCATATTTATTAGAGGTGTTAATAGAGATCTTCAGGTGAGGGAGGAGCTCCTCGATGTAGTAGGCATGAAGAACACTACAACCGGAGGTGATATTTTATGTACTGTTGAAGAAAGTGTTGAAAATATAGAATTGTCGTGGAATTCTTTAGTTTCAGTGTCTACAGACGGTGCACCAGCGACGACCGGGAAAAAATCAGGTTTAGTTGCGCTGTTGAAGGAGAAAATGCAAAAACTGACCGTGCCGAATGAAATAAGGGGCGTTCACTGTGTGATCCACCAGGAAAACCTATGGGCAAGGAGTATCACTCTAAAAAATGTGATGATTGTTGTTGTTCGTACAACCAATTATATAAGGAAGCATGGGCTACAACACAGGCAATTTAAAAGCTTTCTTGAGGATGTAGAAAGCCAGTATGGTAGCCTGCCTTATTACAGCGAGTTCCGCTGGCTTAGTGGTGGCGAATTATTAAATCGATTTTTTTGCCTATTAGATGAGATAAATATGTTCATGGAAATGAGTAACATGTGTGTTCCTGAATCGAAAGAGCCTTCACGGAAATGTGATCTCGCGTTCTTAGCAGATTTAAATAGCCATCGGAATGCTTTGAACATTTCACTACAAGGTAATGATCTGCTAATTAGTCATTTCATAGATCGAATACGAGCTTTTAAAGCGAAATTGACACTTTGGATGAATCAGCTGGAAACATGAAATCTAGCTCATTTTCCTAAATTATCATGATGTTCACAAAGACTGTGAACGTTATTCACATAGTTTAGTTGCCCTTAAGGAAGAATTTGATCAACGCTTTCAAGATCTGACAGCACTAGACAGTGATTCTGATCTGTTCTCCTCTCCATATTCAGCGAATATTGAAGAGATTCGTCCTGAGCTGCCACTAGAAATTATTGACCTGCAGTGTGACAGAGAATACAGAGACAAATTTCAGAACAAGAAAAACATTTTGGATTCTACAGACACTTCCCTCAGGATAGATTTCCTCGTTTGCACAAACTGGTGGCTACAATAATATCAATGTTCGGTTCCACGTATGTTTGTGAACAACTGTTCTCTGCAATGAAATGTAACAAGACGCGCCTGAGAAACGCATTGTCTGATCGAAATTTAAACTGCACGCTGCGCCTACAATGCACATAAACAATTACTCCGAACATAGGCGCAATTGTAAAGGGCAAAACGTACAAGATAACCGAGAGTCCCACACTTCAGTGACACCTTTTTTTGTGTAACAGCTCACAAATTAATACGAATGTAGAGGCATACACTAAGCTAATAAAATTATGTGGCACGTGTACATTCTCCTTTATTTGTTTCATTTGTCACAGCAATAATTCGTGAGTGATATATAATTCGTGAGTGATATCCCAGCATTTGGCCGCGGATTTATATTGACTGGCGGCAGCTTTTGTGTGCACCACGTGACTCTCCCCACTCTCCATTGTGGTCCAGTAGTGGGGGTAGCGTGCTCGCGCTGCTCCGTGCTCGCGCCTTGCTGCTCACAGCTTGCTCCACGAGCACGTATGTTGTGAAGCCCTGATGTACTGGAACAGCTGGAAATTACGATACATAGCGTGGATAATCAGAACACACCGAATAAACAGCTAACAGGTGATACAAATAACTTTTTCAAAGATTTCACTGGTTTCTTTTAGTAACTACATTTTTAGCAATTGGCAGGATACCTACATTTCATGAGGCCCTTGGAACAAGTATACGTTATCTGTTATAGACATCTCTGTGACTTCCTTGTTTACTTGCGCGTGAGCTCACTCGCGTTACTGTGTCGTGTTTGGCTACGTGGTGTGTGGTATCAACGAAGACGCACGGGCGGTTTACGACGATAGAGGAGAGAGCTATATGGTTAGATGTTGAACACCATAGGCGACACCATTTTAGAGTATTTTATATTTTGACGACTATGTGGAGATGCACCTTGGAAGACACGGCTGCAACAAGGGAAGTAGCCACGATGTTTCAATTATATTATCAGTTTTATTGTGCCTGGTGCATGTTCCATTTCAGCGAGTTTTAACAGGTTCTTTAACTTTTTATTATTCTGATGATGGAAGCCTGACTTCCGAAACGCGTCTATCTTAGTGTTTTACAATTTAAACAAGTGGTTGACCCGATATATTTTTTAACATTGACATTCACAACCACGACCTCTCATCCAGTATGGATAAAATCAACGTTATTATGTATTTATAAACAAGTGCACTCTCTGCTGAAGCGGACAGTTTAGCTTTGACAGTGCTTTTTGTGTGCTGAATAAACGTAAAGTGCTAGATCTAGTTGACAACCGTTACTCGCAGCTGATACTTCATTGCAGATTCAACCGGACGAAATATTTCCTGGAAGAAAAAAATATTCTGCCATATTAAAAAGATTTGGCATCGTCCCTAACTCTATTGACAGAGAAAATATGCAGCTACAACATGAGAGTTTGTCAAGCATATTATACGTGGTAGTTGCCAGCATTGTGATTATAAGTCACCATTGTTTTGTGTCACCGAGCGGTTCTAGGCGCTTCAGTCCGGAACCGCGCTTCTGCTACGGTCGCTGGTTCGAATCCTGCCTCCGGCATGGACGTGTGTGATGTCCTTAGGTTAGTTATGTTTAAGTAGTTGTAAGTCTAGGGGACTGATGACCTCAGATGTTAAGTCCCATAGTGCTCAGAGCTATTTTCTTCAATTGACATTGTCTTCCAACATGACGATGCCATTAAGTCCCAGCGTCTGCACAACCTAGCATAGATTTGTAAATTCATAATATTTCCTAAGAAAATATAAAGAAAATGAAAGAACAAATTAAGCCAGCCGGTGTGGACGAGCGGTTCTAGGCGCTTCAGTCTGGAACCGCGCGACCGCTACGGTCGCAGATTCGAATCCTGCCTCGGGCATGGATGTGTGTGATGTCCTTAGGTTTAAGTACTTCGAAGTTCTAGGGGACTGATGACCTCAGATGTTACGTCCCATAGTGCTCAGAGCCATTTGAACCATTTTGAAAGAACAAATCAGATGTTAAAGTGACTATAGAATTATCAAAACGCGTAGCTGAAGACTGTGGTGCATGGAAATCCTACAGTCGACCGATATCCAGCAGCGAATGTCAAAAAGTATTCTCTGCTTTTATGATGGTGATGATGAGGATCTGTGTCATTCGACGCTGTGCTTACCGTACAACGATCTTTCCAATAATATAAACTGACGAGCCTAAAATTTTGGCCACTTAGTTAAGAGAGAGTTGATTACTCCTTGGGAAGCAAACACAGTAGCGATAATGCATGAAACGAATTAGACAAATCAATGGTCGTTCTCTGTAAACATGGGTGACTCCATGTCTCAGCGCAGAGCACGCAATGCCCGTAAACTACGGGCCAGTGATAGGTTGATGATAAGATCGCGTCTGATTAGACAATGATGGAATTCATGGGTTACCTCCTAATGTATGGGATCTGCTTTTGCCCTTCTCTGTGTAGCAACTCGACCTACATGGACTCAACAAGTCACTGGAAGTCCGCTGCAGTAACATTGACCGTTGTCGTATTTAGAGCCGTCCACAAATGCGAAAGGGTAGCCGCTGAAGGATGTTGTACACGAACTGACCTCTCGATTAGGCCCTATACATGTTCGTTGATGCTCATCTCGGGCGATCTGTGTGGAAAGAAATATTCGCTCGAACTGTGGTGAATGTTCTTCAAACGAATCACGAACAATTGCGGCATTGTGGCATGACCTCGTTGTTTGAGAACATGAAGTCCTTGAACGGGTACAAACGGCCTCCAAGAATCCGAACGTAGACATTTCCTATCAATGATCGTTTCAGTTGAACCGAAGGATCCAGTCCACAACATTCTGGACCCACCACCAGCTAGATCAGTGCCTTATTGATAAATTGCGTTCGTGGCTTCGTGGGTTTTGCTCTGATTTCGGACTCTACCATCAGCTCTTAGCAACTGAAATCGGGAATCATCTGACCAGTCCGCGGCTTCCCAGTCATCTAAGTCCAACCGATATGGTCGCGAGCCCAGGAGAGGCGCTGCAGTCGATGCCGTGCTGTTAACAAAGGTACTCGCATCGGTCGTCTGCTTCCATAACTCATTAACGCCAAATTTCGCCGCAATGTCATGACGGATGCGTTCCTCACAAGTCCCACATTGATTTGTGCGGTTATTTCACGCTGTTGTGCTCGTCCGTTAGCACTGAGAACTCTACGCAAACACCGCTGCACTGGCTCGTTAAGTGAAGGCCGTCGAGGACTTCGTTGTCCGCGGTGAGAGATAATGCTTGAAAACTGATATTCTCGCCACGATCTTGACACTGTGGATCTCGGAATTTTGAATTCTCTATTTCCGAAATGAAATGACCAGTGCGTCTAGCTCAAACTTCCATTTCGCGGTGAAAGTCTGTTAATTCCCGTCGCACGGCCATAATCACGTCAGAAAAATTTTCAAATGAATCACCGGAGTCCAAATGACAACTCCGCCAATGCACTGATCTTTTACACCTTGTGAAAGCGATACTACCGCCATATGTATGTGTCAGTATCGCTATACCATGACTTTGTCACCTCAGTACAGGGCTACGCACAGCTCACGCAATGCCCGTAAACTACAGTCCAGTGGTAGGTGGATGGTGAGATAGCGCCCCAAAAGATATGTTCCATCGGATTCAGCTGAGGTTAATACGGGGCAGGGACGTAAATATTACACTATGGCGCGCTTAAGACCACTTTAGCATGGTTATGGCCTTGTGACACTGACAGTTAACGTGCTGGAAAAGCTTTATCATCTTTGGGTAAGACATAAAGCAATGGAGGGGGACGCGCTTCTGCAAGGGACCAGGAATGTGAGCCAAGCGGCGATACGTAGGCTTGGACAACATACTTAAGGGCAATTGGTTTATTGGATGCAGTGTACTGTTCGGGGTTCTCTGTTGCTGCAGATGTGTTCATCTTACCGGCGAGCTGGCCCCTTTTGCAGAAGAGGCAGTATGGCTTGAGGACTGTTGGTGCTGAATTCAAACCAGTCGTCTCTCAACAAGTTGACAGATGGGAACCTGGACTGACATCTCTTCTTATCTGAAAACGCTGGAGTCTTTGTGACGAGCATCTACCTCCGTCATTGGGCAGATCAAAAAAATGGTTCAAATGGCTCTGAGCACTATGGGACTTAACATCAATGGTCATCAGTCCCCTAGAACTTAGAACTACTTAAACCTAACTAACCTAAGGACAGCACACAACACCCAGCCATCACGAGGCAGAGAAAATCTCTGACCCCGCCGGGAATCGAACCCGGGAACCCGGGCGTGGGAAGCGAGAACACTGCCGCACGACCACGAGATGCGGGCATTGGGCAGTGATTTGGACATTTTAAACAGGTGTCCTGAGCTCCCATCATCCTGGTTACATCGTACTTTGCAGGTGTGTTTTCTTCTGTGCCCCATACAGAACCGGGAAAGACTGCACTCGTCAATTAATTGTATTAGGCTATGGAGCACATGTCGTGAATTGCTGTGTGCCTGTGTTATTTGCTGAAATATCTTCTGAACTGCACCAGGCGAGCAGATGGCATACTTCTTGAAGGTACACAGCTCGTGGCTCCTCACGCAAGTTTCACGACTTATATTGTTATTCTTTCAGTGAGCTGTTTGAAACTTCACTGCTGATTTGCATTTTATCTCCTAGCCTATTAGTCTATTCTGTCAAGTCTATCCGGACACAAGCAATGGGGAAAAGGTAGCATGATTTGTCCTGTCAAATGACTTTCCATTGATGGACCGTCCATTGTGATGGATTCCCAAGGCAGTCGTAATGGGCGATGTCGTAATAGGCGGTGTCGCTATGTCAACATCGGAAACGTACAGTTAGTCTGCTGCAGAACTTCATGCAGTAAACGGTGTGCGCTGAAACAATTCCGCCTGCATCACGATGGTACTCTGTTGGCAGATCTGCCTCATATTGTAATCTATTCTCTTTTATAGAACCGGCAAACCACAAGTTCTGTGAAGAGCCCGGGACGTCCAACAGCTTGTCGTATTACACGTTATTTCACCACTCTGCAATTAATTTCCATAAACGTTCACGATAGTGGCACGCAAATAACCGACCAGTTTCGTCGTTTCCGAGACATATCTACATCTACATCTATACTCCGCGAGCCACCTTACGGTGTGTGGCGGAGGGTACTTATTGTACCACTATCTGATCCCCCCTTCCCTGTTCCATTCACGAATTGTGCGTGGGAAGAACGACTGCTTGTAAGTCTCCGTATTTGCTCTAATTTCTCGGATCTTTTCGTTGTGATCATTACGCGAGATATATGTGGGCGGTAGTAATATGTTGCCCATCTCTTCCCGGAATGTGCTCTCTCGTAATTTCGATAGTAAACCTCTCCGTATTGCGTAACGCCTTTCTTGAAGTGTCCGCCACTGGAGCTTGTTCAGCATCTCCGTAACGCTCTCGCGCTGACTAAATGTCCCCATGACGAATCGCGCTGCTTTTCGCTGGATCATGTCTATCTCTTCTATTAATCCAACCTGGTAAGGGTCCCATACTGATGAGCAATACTCAAGAATCGGACGAACAAGCGTTTTGTAAGCTACTTCTTTCGTCGATGAGTCACATTTTCTTAGAATTCTTCCTATGAATCTCAACCTGGCGCCTGCTTTTCCCACTATTTGTTTTATGTGATCATTCCACTTCAGATCGCTCCGGATAGTAACTCCTAAGTATTTTACGGTCGTTACCGCTTCCAATGATTTACCACCTATGGCATAATCGTACTGGAATGGATTTCTGCCCCTATGTATGCGCATTATATTACATTTATCTACGTTTAGGGAAAGCTGCCAGCTGTCGCACCATGCATTAATCCTCTGCAGGTCTTCCTGGAGTACGTACGAGTCTTCTGATGTTGCTACTTTCTTGTAGACAACCGTGTCATCTGCAAATAGCCTCACGGAGCTACCGATGTTGTCAACTAAGTCATTTATGTATATTGTAAACAATAAAGGTCCTATCACGCTTCCTTGCGGTACTCCCGAAATTACCTCTACATCTGCAGATTTTGAACCGTTAAGAATGACATGTTGTGTTCTTTCTTCTAGGAAATCCTGAATCCAATCACAAACCTGGTCCGATATTCCGTAAGCTCGTATTTTTTTCACTAAACGTAAGTGCGGAACCGTATCAAATGCCTTCCTGAAGTCCAGGAATACGGCATCAATCTGCTCGCCAGTGTCTACGGCACTGTGGATTTCTTGGGCAAATAGGGCGAGCTGAGTTTCACATGATCTCTGTTAGCGGAATCCATGTTGGTTATGATGAAGGAGATTTGTATTATCTAAGAACGTCATAATACGAGAACACAAAACATGTTCCATTATTCTACAACAGATTGACGTAAGCGAAATAGGCCTATAATTATTCGCATCTGATTTATGACCCTTCTTGAAAATGGGAACGACCTGCGCTTTCTTCCAGTCGCTAGGTACTTTACGTTCTTCCAGCGATCTACGATAAATTGCTGATAGAAAGGGGGCAAGTTCTTTAGCATAATCACTGTAGAATCTTAAGGGTATCTCGTCTGGTCCGGATGCTTTTCCGCTACTAAGTGATAGCAGTTGTTTTTCAATTCCGATATCGTTTATTTCAATATTTTCCATTTTGGCGTCCGTGCGACGGCTGAAGTCAGGGACCGTGTTACGATTTTCCGCAGTGAAACAGTTTCGGAACACTGAATTCAGTATTTCTGCCTTTCTTCGGTCGTCCTCTGTTTCGGTGCCATCGTGGTCAACGAGTGACTGAATAGGGGATTTAGATCCGCTTACCGATTTTACATATGACCAAAACTTTTTAGGGTTCTTGTTTAGATTGTTTGCCAATGTTTTATGTT
Organism: Schistocerca cancellata; assembly: GCF_023864275.1. NCBI lineage: Eukaryota > Metazoa > Arthropoda > Insecta > Orthoptera > Acrididae > Schistocerca > Schistocerca cancellata. The sequence goes on from NC_064633.1 coordinate 431,230,273, forward strand.
CGAATTCGTTGAATGCTTCTCTCATTGCTCTCTTTACGCTCTTTTTCGCTTCGTTCAGCTTTTCCTTATCAGCTATGATTCGACTACTCTTAAACCTATGATGAAGCTTTCTTTGTTTCCGTAGTACCTTTCGTACATGATTGTTATACCACGGTGGATCTTTCCCCTCGCTTTGGACCTTAGTCGGTACGAACTTATCTAAGGCGTACTGGACGATGTTTCTGAATTTTTTCCATTTTTGTTCCACATCCTCTTCCTCAGAAATGAACGTTTGATGGTGGTCACTCAGATATTCTGTGATTTGTGCCCTATCACTCTTGTTAAGCAAATATATTTTCCTTCCTTTCTTGGCATTTCTTATTACACTTGTAGTCATTGATGCAACCACTGACTTATGATCACTGATACCCTCTTCTACATTCACGGAGTCGAAAAGTTCCGGTCTATTTGTTGCTATGAGGTCTAAAACGTTAGCTTCACGAGTTGGTTCTCTAACTATCTGCTCGAAGTAATTCTCGGACAAGGCAGTCAGGATAATGTCACAAGAGTCTCTGTCCCTGGCTCCAGTTCTGATTGTGTGACTATCCCATTCTATACCTGGTAAATTGAAGTCTCCCCCTATTACAATAGTATGATCACGAAACTTCTTCACGACGTTCTGCAGGTCCTCTCTGAGGCGCTCAACTACTAAGGTTGCTGATGCAGGTGGTCTATAGAAGCATCCGACTATCATATCTGACCCACCTTTGATACTTAGCTTAACCCAGATTATTTCACATTCGCATTCGCTAATAACTACTAGAACTGACTTGAGATTACATTTTCACGCAATTTGGGTGCATAGATCCTGAGAAATCAGTACCCAGAACAACCACCTCTGCGGCCTTGATACGCCTGGGCATTGAGTCAAACAGAGCTTCGATGGCGTGTACAGGTACAGCTGCCCATGCAGCTTCAACACGATACCACAGTTCATCAAGAGTAATAACTAGCGTATTGTGACGAGCCAGTTGCTCGGCCACCATTGATCAGTATTATTCAATTGGTGAGAGATCTGGAAAATGTGCTGGCCAGGGCAGCAGTCGAACATTTTCTGTATCCAAAAAGGCCCTTACAGGACCTGCAACATGCAATCGTATATTGTTGTTGTTGTTGTCTTCAGTCCTGAGACTGGTTTGATGCAGCTCTCCATGCTAATCTATCCTGTGCAAGCTTCTTCATCTCCCAGTACCTACTGCATCCTACATCCTTCTGAATCTGTTTAGTGTATTCATCTCTTGGTCTCCCCCTACGATTTTTACCCTCCACGCTGCCTTCCAATACTAAATTGGTGATCCCTTGATGCTTCAGAACATGTCCTACCAACCGATTCCTTCTTCTGGTGAAGTTGTGCCACAAACTTCTCTTCTCCCCAATCCTATTCAATACTTCCTCATTAGTTATGTGATCTACCCATCTAATCTTCAGCATTCTTCTGTAGCACCACATTTCAAAAGCTTCTATTCTCTTCTTGTCCAGACTATTTACTGTCCATGTTTCACTTCCATACATGGCTACACTCCATACAAATACTTTCAGAAATGACTTCCTGACACTTAAATCTATACTCGATGTTAACAAATTTCTCTTCTTCAGAAACGCTTTCCTTGCCATTGACAGTCTACATTTTATATCCTCTCTACTTCAACCATCATCAGTTATTTTGCTCCCCAAATAGCAAACCTCCTTTACTACTATAAGTGTCTCATATCCTAATCTAATACCCTCAGCATCACCCGACTTAATTCGACTACATTCCATCGTATATTATCCTGCTGAAATGTAGGGTTTCGCAGGTATCGAATGAAGGGTAGAGCCACGGGTCGTAACAAATGGTTCAAATGGCTCTGAGCACTATGGGACTTAACTGCTGTGGTCATGAGTCCCCTAGAACTTAGAACTACTTAAACCTAACTAACCTAAGGACAGCACACACATCCATGCCCGAGGCAGGATTCGAACCTGCGATCGTAGCGGTCGCGTGGTTCCAAACTTTAGCGCCTAGAACCGCTCGGCCACTTCGGCCGGCGGGTCGTAACACATCTGAAATGTAACGTCCACTGTTCAAAGTGCCGTCAATGCGAACAAGAGGCGACCGAGACGCGTAACCAATGGCACCCCATACCATCACGCCTGGTGATACGTCAGTATGACGATGACGAATACACGCTTCCAATGTGCGTTCACAGCGATGTCGCCAAACGCGGATGCGGCCATCATGAAGCTGTAAACAGAACGTGGATTCACCCCAAAAAATTACCATTTGCCATTCGTGCACCCAGATTCGTCGATGTGTACATCATCGCAGGCGCTCCTGTCTCTGATGCAACGTCAAGGGTAACCGCAGCCATGGTCTCCTAGCTGATAGCCCATGCTGCTACAAACGTCGTCGAACTGTTCGTGCAGATGGTTGTTGTCTTGTAAACGTCCTCATCTGTTGACTCAGGGATCGAGACGTGACTGCACGATTCGTTACAGCCATGCGGATAAGATGCCTGTCATCTCGACTGCTAGTGATACGAGGCCGTTGGGATCCAGCACGGCGTTCCGTAATACCCACCTGAACCCACCGATTCCATATTCTGCTAACAGTCATTGGATATCGACCAACGCGAGCAGCAATGTCTCGATACGATAAACCGCAATCGCGATAGGCTACAATCCGACCTTTATCAAAGTCGGAGACGTGATGGTAAGCATTTCTGCTGCTTACACGAGGCATCACAACGTTTCACCAGGCAACGCCGGTCAACTGCTGTTTGTGTATGAGAAATCGGTTGGATACTTTCTTCATCTCAGCACGTCGTAGGTGTCGCCACCGGCGCCAACCTTGTGTGAATGCTCTGAAAAGCTAATCATTTGCATATCACCGCATCTTCTTCCTGTCGTTTAAATTTCGCGTCTGTAGCACGTCATCTTGGTGGTGTAGCAATTTTAATGTCCAGTAGTGTAGTTCCTAGAATGATTCTCCGCAGGTCTTTTCTCCCCTTATCGCGTCATGTACCCAAGACATTCATCTATTGATGGGCAGTGGTCATAACGCTGCAGCTTATCATTGTGCTACTGGATGCCTCCGAACGCGTCTAACAATGTTCTCCGTCGTTTGGTTGCAACTCCTGTGGACCTCCGCTTCGATCATCTTACAGCGCTTCTTCTATCAGCTTTATTTTGAGGTATCAGCGTATACTCTGCGAATAGTAGTATCACAAACAATACAGATAATTTCAGCAACAGAGAAAAGGAGGCGATAAAAAATTTTATTTTGAAAGTGTTGCTTCATCGTATATGCAATCCAGCAAGAACCCGATGATGGTATATAAGCACCGACGTGTAAAAGGGATTAGTGTGGCATTCGTTTCTTTGCAACGTGTGTGCGGTAAATGCAAAAACATAAAGCAAGGCGACATTACTAGCAAATGCGTCCAGACACGGACCACTGTGCTATTATTCCTTTCTTCGTTGCTGAAGAATAGACGCCAGTAGAAATCCATCGGAGCATGAAGTTTTTGTATGGGGCAGCATGTCAGTCGGAAACTACCATTGTGGAATGGTGCTCTAAATTCCGTGCTGGTCGCCATTCGACGCAAGGCGCCGGTGGATCTGGGAAGCTAGCCACATCTATTACAGACAACAACGTGAGGGCAGTTCATGATGCGATGAGGGCAGACCGGTGCGTTCGTGCGGTAGCAAGGCATCTCATCAACTTCCGTAGTGACAAGCACACTATCCGACAGGGCTTACACTACCGAAAGATCAGCAGTCAATGAATACACTGTCATAAACCACCTGAAGGCTTCTTTAGAACTACCAGGGGTGACGCCCGTTGGCTTCCAGAAATGGATTGGGTAAACCCAGTGCCTATCCATCTTTGCAGTACCTGAGCAAATTGGTCACGTACTGCACGGTGGACAGTCTGTACAGAAAAACTTCGCGGCTCTGAATTTTCATTCACGGTAATGTGCAATGTCTTCAGCCCTTCCTGTACCTATTCCTGACAGTTCATTGCACTTAGTACACGAGGCAGAAACGTCAATGTGTGACACAGAAACACTGATTTGTAGCACATTTTCTTGTATGATCAGGCCGAACAAATCAAATACCTCTAACCCATAAATGTGTGCACTGTTTCTAGAATTGTGAACATGAAATGAAACACCCTTTGTCACTCCACGAAAGTTGTCTGGCAAATTACACATGCCAAGAACTGGTAATTCTTGTACATTGTAGGCAAAGAAAATAAAAGTAGGCTGCTGTAGCCAACAGACTACCGAGTTTTTCATGCGTGTTTCTATTAACCAGACCACAACTGCCTAACTGTAAATAGTCATTTGTTCCACTGAACAAAAAGTTTGTTCACTTGCCTACTGATAGTACTGGAAGATTTCTGCATTGCCTAAGTGTGAAGTTTGGCATTTGGCGGTGCGACCAGCGTCGCTGAATCCTTATGAACCTGTTGAAGGCTTAGCTGCAGCCGCACGTTCACACTACGGTGGATGTTACACTGGCCTCACGTTCTGTGGAGGTATGAATTAAACAACGCCTTCAGTCACCACTTGTTCGTGTTCTATTTTGATGCATTTCGGACCCTGTGGGTCCATCGTCAGGTGTAATTTGTCTTAATACATATTTTATTTTTTTTCTTGAATGAGGTGAAATGCATATTCCTGTCACGTAAAGGTTTAATGTAAGGTTATGAATTTCGTAAGTCGAAAGCGGAAAATATGTGCTAAATAGTGTGAAATGAGCAGTGTAAACTTACCACATAATCCAAGGAAAGCGTTTTTAACGCTTTGGTACCGGAAAACACTCTTTTCTCCGTCGTTTGCCGTAGTCACTCTTGGGCCCTAGCTAGTCCATGTAGCCTTCTTTACCGGAGGTCACGAACTGCCGAAAACCCTCCTCTGCTCAGCTGTATGTCGGCCTCCGTGCGGAGTCACTGCAGAGCAGGAAGCGATGCTGTACCTCCATCAGCACCTCCCTTTCGTTTGTGTGGATTGCGGCGAGACATTGCTAACTTCTGTAGTATCGATGCGAGATGCTAACTTTGGTATGGCACCGCGATCTTTGGACGATACCACAAACAGCATTGCCTGGAAGTGAATCATGGTCTGTGGCAAAATCAGAAAAGAGCAGAATCGGTGAATTTCAGGACTAAATTATACATAACACTTTTCACTTCTAAGTGGACTGTTAAAACAAAGAATTCGATTCACGTCGTAATCACAGTGCACTTAACACAGTATTAGCATTATCGCTGTGGGACGACTGCTACAAATGAATAAAGTGACAAAGACGTTAAGAGTCAATATAGTACATCCTCATCAATCAGAAGTATCATAAGGTAAGGATATTAGGTTGCCTAAATAACCGGCTAGTTGAGGAATATGTTGTAAATACTAACTGAAACAAGAAGTAGAATGATCATGTATTCCACAGCACTAGAGTGGACCATAGAGGGCAAAAAAATACAAGGGAAAAGAGAGACAAATAAAGAGATTCGCACTGTTGTGGAAGCAGTGCCATGCAGCATTAAACAATTCGGAAGACTGATGACATAAATTAAGTATTATTGGCTGGGAATTCTTCCGTTCACATCACACAAGAGAGGTGATATGTTTCAACCGTGTCACTCCTTTTCCTTATGGTAATAGTCACTATCCCTTCTCCACACAAAAACATTTTCCTTAACGTAAGTAACGATTTGAGTCGAAGTGTGCCTGTCTCCCGGTGACTATGTCACTTACGTGTCGACAGACACCTACCCTACAACCTGCTGTTCAGCGATAAAGTTGAATTAAACAAGTTATATATTACCGTGTGCTCTAACAAATATGCAAATACCCGATGCTACTTAAATGAACCTTGTAAACGGTTTCCATGTTGCTCGCTGAGGCTCTAGTGCAGAAGAACAGTCATTATACTGAGTAATAGCAGGTCGATAGCTTTGGAGTCATGTAAGGAGCCTATCGAAATGAGCATTGCAATTCAAAATACTACCAAATGTGAGATACGTTTCGAAATAAGGTTTCTTTGTAAAAAAATTTCTACAACTGTTGGTACTCAAATGCGTCACACGCACAAGGAATTGTTACAGACAGATCAAAATACGCAACTGTTAAACCTCTTTTTAAGAAAGGTGACAAGAAAGATTTAAATAATTATCCTCCAGTTTAGTTATTGATAGCTCTTTTTACAAAATATTCGAAAAATTAAAGTACTCAAGAGCAGTCTCACACTGAAGGAGATAAAATTTACTTAACATATCGTATTTGGTTTCCGAAACGCTCCCCGACTTAAGAATGCTTTTTATACATTCACTCATCAAATATTACAAGCCTTAAGTAATAAAATTCGGCCGTTGGTGCTTAAAAACTTAAGGTTACAACGAGAGGACCGGCCTTCCAAGTCCCTTGTCGTTGGGTACAGGCCGGATAAAGAAATATTTACACAGCAAGGTTAATTACGTGAAAGGAACAATTACTAGCCAAACGGTATATACTCGCGTCGCTGCATGATACAGCCTCCACAACGACGGCGAAACACCCAAAAGCAAACTAGCCGACAAACCTAATTACGTAGTCTCAGCAATTGAAAATTTTCAAACCCAGGCACATCCTAAGCGAATATAATTAACAAAGCGATGACGTCTGCAATGTCCGAAGGTATCTCGAAACCGGGATCCGGCCTATTACAAGAGAATGTTGATGTTCGAAGGCGTTTGGCTGGGCGGTCGGTTGAAACCCAGCCGTCTAGGTAGTGAGTGACGACGGGAGCTCTGGCCGCAGCATAGAAGAAACACGTTATAGCTCCGTCTTATGAAACATCAGATATCCTGTTCATAAACAACGAAGGCCAGTATCGACCCAGCAAAAGTAAACAGCATTAATTCGAGGAACTAACTGGTGGTGAAACAGATCAGCTAACAAATTGCAACAGAGATATAGGTAACAATAAGAAATAACGGTTAAGATCTGAAGTTCACCAATCGAAGCTGAAGCTTGCCGGTGCCAAAGGGACCCAAGCGTTCAGCGCAGCGAAACTGGCCTCAACTGTCTCAGCGTTGTGCGACGTCCCATAGCTGGCTGGCAAAGCTTCGCACGAACACGGCACTCGAAATCAGCCATGGATTCAAATCGGCCCACAAATATGCCAAGCAACTACTTGTCGGAATGCGTGTCCAAGATGATTACGCAAGTGCTCGCGTTCCTCGTAAGGCTGACCTCTCACAGCATTCTCCTCGCTCATTGGTCCCTAGGCTTACACGCAACTTAATCTAACTTAAACCAATTTACGCTAAGGACAAAACACACACCCATTCCTGAGGGAGGACTCGAACTTCCGATGGGGTGAGCCGCGCGAACCGTGACTACGTGCAAAAGACTGCGCGGCTCCACCGATTCGTAGGCTACCTACGATTCGTGAACTTAAGTTTATGATTTTGAGGTCTCAACTGTTAGTTCCTTATTGAAATGGGTCTGTTGCGATCATTGTGATTTCTTAGCTGATCTATTGCACCACCAGTTGGTTCCCTGAATTGTGGCTGTTTGCATTTCCTGAGTCAATACTGTCCTTGGTTGTATGTTAACAGGATACATTTTAATGTGTGAACGGATGGTGTTTCCTGAGCCGAAGCGATAACTTGTTTCTTCTGGTCTATGGCCTTAGCCCCCCCCCCCCACCTCAAATCCGCCCTCTCCCCCACCCCACCCCTATCACTGGTCGTCGCGCAATACCTAGATGTATGGCCTTCATGCGAAACGTCTTCGAACATCACATAAGGTTTTGAGATATCTGCGGACAAGGCAGACGTCATCACTCTGTTAATAATAGTGGCATAGGAGGTGCCTGGGTCACAAAATTGGCAATTGGTGATGCTATGTAGATGAGACTATGTGGTTGCGTTTTGCAGCCTAGGTATCTTTCAGGCGTTTCGCTGTCGTTGTAGCCTGTATCTTCCAGAGTACCGTTTGGCTGCTTATTGTAGTTGTCACGTAATTAAACTTGCTGTGTTAATATTTCTTTATCCGGCCTGTAGCCAACGATAAGGGACTTGGAAGGCCGGTCCTCTCTTTGTAACCTTTCTCGGCTTTCCTATTTGGTGTAGTCTTGTATTCCTTGGGTATAAGCCTTCTGGTGCACCCCTTGTGAGGAGGGAAGTCAGACTCTTAGTTACTTCACTGAATCAGATATTCATGAATATCTATCTACCTGCGCTCTATTCGGTAGTCTTTCTTAACTGAAGCTGTTATTAAAGGAGGCATCCCTATATTCCACTTGGTCATTTTACTCAACGGAAGGTGTTATTATTGATGGCCTGCCTGTTTTGCGTTTAGTAATTTTGCTTAACTGAAGCTGTGATCATTGAAAGCCTGCCTGTTTTATATTTGGTAATTTTACTTAACTGAATCTGTTGTTATTGGATGCCTGTCCCTTTTCAATTAAATTAAGAGCTATTTCATGATTTGGGTTAGCTGAAACTCTTATTGAGCAAGGCCTACCTCTTTTTATTGCCCTATTATTGAGACCTGATATCTCACTGAATCTGTGTTGTAATTAACTGAAATTGTGATTGGCAAAGGCCTACCTGTTCCATATTTATGTCAATAAGGTGCTAACAGAAAATGACACATGGTGGTTCATGGTCCCTAACTTATTGCCTTACATCGCTTTATCCATAATTGTTTGTTTCAAGTAGTATTCACAGAGTGTAGTGGCTTTCTGTTGGTGGAGGGGAGGGGGAGGGGTTAGAATTATCTACCCTTTGTCTGGTCATTTGTCATTTCAAGTGATCACTTGCTTAGTGGGTAAGGATCTCTTATTGTCTGTCGGGCACTGTATTAATTAGTTCCGTTGCTCGCAGAGAGCTAGGGTGCTGCCCCAGAATCGAGCACTTGCTGTATGAACTTAGGATGCGGAAACTTAACTCCGACGGTAACGCTCCAGAGCAGGTGGCCAGGTTGGACACTCCGCTTTAGGTTTCGGTGAGCACCAAAGGGGGGGCAGGTGTTTCGGTCGATAATATTTCCGCAGCTTTGGATGAGGTGCAGCGGAACCTGCCCTTTTCTGCAGGACAGTCAACCTATAGTTAGAAAAATAGGTACAATTCAGGTTCACCTAGCGCATTTTGGTAATCGTTTGAGGGACATTACCTCCTTGCAACTTTGTAAGCCTGGAGTTACCAGGGTGGGGCAGTTGGTGATCCAACGAGGGATTTGCCTGTTCAAGCAGCGTCCTTATGCTTGGAAAGACAGGAAGCAGGAGCAAATCCAACAGCTACCCCCGTCGATCAGTCGTCCAGGGCCCTACGCTTAGATAGCTCTCCGACTCGTCATTTCGCTAGACTAACCAACACAATTATGTGCCTACTCAATGGTACTTCAGAGCTCTCACTCGATAGCTTGGGCCGAGTCGAGCAGTTTTGTGGCTGTTGGTGCGATCTGAATTTCATGCGGATGCCTTGGGGATACCTCACCATGTGATATTAGCGTTACTTTACCCCTTGGCGGAAGGTACTCTAATTTTATATCTGAAGTCCTGAAGTAAGAGGGCTGAATAGGACAACTAAGTGGACTAATTATCGATAGGAAGCTCTCGCTGAGGATGAGCAACGAGCTTGAACGCAAATGTTATTGGCGGGTGCAGGCATCATTCGAACCGCTGAATCAATATGTTGAGAGAGTGCGCCTAAATTCCTTGGCTCTCGGTTTGTCGGTTTCGGAACTCAATACGATATCAAACATTTTGGGGGTCCTGATTCCCGAGGATAGATCACGTTTGGCCTTTCCTTCCCGCCCCTCTACCTTCCGGGAATTGCAAACATTGGTTTAATCCATTCGATCCTTGTCATTTGCTCACCTCGATAATTAAGAGTGCTCTTCAAGCATCCAGCGCATTTCTGAGAAAGGCTGTTTCCGGTGCGGTCCCGAGATCACTTGGTACGCGAGTGTCCCTTAGCACGAGCTCCTAGACCCGCCAAAGGACGTCACTTGAAGAGAAGAGAGAGGGGGGCTGGGGTCGGACGATTATTTCCGTCGGAGGCGTGCACGACATTGCGCGAGTATTCAAGCTCCCTCCGAATCTGCCCTCCCTTTTATATGTGCCCGTCTAGGACAAGAACCATTGTGTTCGCTACTGGATTCTGGAAGCTGTGTATCATTGTTGAATTAAATTGGTATTTGGAGATTGGGCATTTGTCTAAATTATCTTCCACGCTCCCCTATCCTCAGAGATGTCTTGTGGCCAATGGGCAAGAGTTGCCTCTGGTCGGCGAGGTGCCAAGTAGTTTGTCCGGTTTCAATTTCTCACGACCCATTAGGCTCTTGCTTGTTAGACATCTAGCCCTCAGTTTGTTACTCGGTTGCGATTTTATTCAGAAAACTGGATTAGTTCTTAACTTTGAGGGCCGCAATTCCTCTGTTAGATTTTCGCTTAGCGATAAGATAGCCTTTTCTTCTTCCCGTTGCCCAAGTGTGGGGGGATTCGGTAAATTGTAGCTCCGATGAATTTGATGTGGGCCATCTTGAGCCGGGTCAGGCCGGGAAGTTGTTGAATTTGTTAGGGGAGTTCCCCGAAGTTTTCTCAGAGTGGTTCAAATGGTTCAAAAATGGCTTTGAGCACTATGGGATCTAACATCTGAGGTCATCAGTAACCTAGAACTTAGAACTACTTAAACCAATCTAACCTAAGGACATCACACACATCCATACCCGAGGCAGCATTCAAACCTGCGACCGTAGCGGTCGCGCAGTTCAAGACTGAAGCGCCTAGAACCGCTCATCCACAGCGGCCGGCTAAGTTTTCTCAAACAAGTTGGTGGTAACTAACGTCATATCCCTGTGCGACCGTCTCCTTATCGTCTCTCGCCATCTAAAATGAAAATCTTGCGGCAGAAATTGGCGAACATGTAGAAGGAGGAAGTCATTAGGCCGTCTAAATCTCCCTTTGCGTCACCGATTATCGTCGTTCCTAAAGCTCAGGGCCAGGACTACAGGTCAGTTGTCGCTTATAGACTCCTCAATAAAATGGTCATCTTAGAATCTTTACAACTGCTTTATCTTGCCGGATTTTCACAGCAGCTTTATCCGGTTTTCGGGAGAAAGTAGTTCATGGTGCTTGATCTCACCCAAGGTTATTATCAGATTCCTCTTGCCGAGGAATCTAAACATGTCACCTCATTCTGCAGTGATTGGAACCATTACGAGTTCAACCCGGTGCCGTTCGACTTATCCACTGGGCGGCGGTTTTGTCTCGTTTGTTGGATCATATTCTGGCGCCTTGAAGTTTTATTGTGTCTTAAATTACCTTGATGATGTTGTCATTTATAGTCAGTGGTTTGAGGATCATATTTCCCAGCAGTTTGGTCCCACAGGAACTTACCACAAAATTAAATTAATTAAATTGAGGTTGCTGGTTCCAAACGGGTTCCAGAACTCAGTGCAGCAAAACTGGCTTCAACTCTCTCATCGTTTTACCACGTCCCAGACCTGGCAGGGTTGTCTGGCGGAGCTATTCACGAAGATGGCGCACGAAGTCGGCCACGGTTTCAAATCGGCTTGCAAATATGTCCAGCAAGCACTCGTCGTACTGCGATCCCCAGACGCCTGCGCAGGTGCTCTCGATCCGTTACCAGTCCGCAACTGGCCACGCCACAGCACCACCGCCCCATCAACAACCTGAAGCAAAAATCTTAGTTGTCTCAAACCAGAGGGACATCACACGACACCTTCGCTGTTTAGTCCCCCTTCAACATCCCAACCACCACCACCACCACCATCACACGACAGATCGAGATGCGCCAGGAGTTCGAAAGGCGATGCCAGCAGCCTCGACACGGCTTAGAAAAATCCAATGAACGTGTCATGATTTTTCTTCAGTCTTGCTTCCATTATGAATCACAACTTCGGAACTGCTTCTCTGGTTGCGTTGCTTTGCGTATATGCTGCAGTAATATTTTTATCGCCCCTTTTGCTAACTACTACAAAATTTATACTGAAATCAGTGTTAGCAAGTAACGCGACTTTCGCAGTTACCATGCAAGTGGCTCGTTTGCGTTCCGGTATTTGAAAGAAAGGTTTTGCTTGTATTACCGAAAACCTTCAGTCGTTTCAGCTTTTGTTACAAGACGGGACCGACAGGTTGTGGAGATAGGTATCCGCCCAGAGTTCAATGAGTCGTAAAAACTGACAAAAGCGAGAAATGTGTATTAAGAACAGGGAGAAGTATGTGAAGTTGTTTCCTTTAAACGTTCCTTTACTTCTCCTCTCGATTGTTCGGTGGCGTTGCGTGAAGTCGCACTCGGAGCAACTGAAACCATGTACTCTTAGCGTTGTGCGGTGCGCGAGACCAATACTACGACGTACTGCTCCGAGAACTGATTTGGAAACGATTTTGTCGGACCATGATTAATTACCTACACTGCCACTCTATCCAATCGGTCTAATAAATGGTCAGCAGACTCGCTCTGATCCACAAGTCATCTATATACATCTCCGAATAACGCAGTCAATGATTAAAAACCCTAAAATATTTACAGGTAAGATTCCTACATCCGATCACTGTACTGGGACGAATCACCGCCATCTGTAAAATAAATCACCTTCATGCCGTTTTAGCAATTGCCATTGATAATTACTGTAATAACCAAATGGCAACATCAGTGTCAACAGAAAAAGGTTACTCAAAATACATCATTCCCAAATTTGCGCTGAGAAGTGGAATTAATTGAACACATTTAGCTCTAGCCAATCCATCTCGTTCACTAAACCTGCATCACCCAGCTAGCTAGTGGGTGCTCGTCTCCTCTGATCTATTAACGCTCTACAAACATTCGTACTCATTAATCCACAACACAGATAACAATAGAAAAATGCTCTAATATAGCCTGTTACGACTTTGAATAAGTAGTTTTCACCCTTCCTGAATCAAAAGTAACGACAGAATGGTAAGGCTATATGAGGAAATGAAATTGATCTTTGTCTTCACTACAAGTTCAAGTGCACCGAGTGAGGTGGATATTACTACTTTTAAATAATAATGAGCGTTTTACTTGGCTTTTGTGAAACTAGGTAAAATCAGCTAAGCTCACAATCTTTATGGGCTCGATTCGTATAATACCTCAAAATTTTTGCATGAAACCAATCGATTTCGTTCTAAAAATGTTCTCATTTAACATTATTTACTTCATCTGCTCGTTAATATTTTTGAAACATAATTTCAGAATAATTATCACGATATAATCAGTGCTGGAATGGATTATTATTTAACAGAACGCAACACATAACTCGCGTTTAATCTAAGCAACATCCAACAACATAGCAAGGTAAGATCCAAAAGACATTATGTCTCTTTTCTACCCAAAACAGACATTTTTTCTTTATTACTAATTACAAAATGATGGTTCCTAGATCTCGCTGGATGTTTTATCGTCTCTGCTTATACTTCTCGTCCTAGCAGGGGAACAAAACAATTCTATCTCGTGTTACTGTATTTAGGAGTTTTGCTACAAAAAGAATGATTGCGTTACACTGCTTAAGCTGTAATCGACGCCTGGCACGCGAACACAAGTTCGAATACTTTGTCAGCTTTCCGTACCAGAAACATAATTCTGTTGATGACGGAGGAACCCTCAGTACAGAACCGCAAAATATTGTTACATTAAAGCAAAAACTCCTCCCCATAGAGGCCACGAACTGCCACTTTTCAACTCCAAGTGGCCATACAGCCGGCTTCTTCCATTTCGTAACCTCCCAACCGCTTTACAAAATTGAAATACAGGTTTTTCAGTCAAGCAGAAAACATCAGATAAAGGCAGACATTGTAATTTGCCATTTAAGTGCTCCTGCACACATCACTTATCAGGTGGCAAACTTGGCAGGATATTAAGTACCGTTGTGGCGACTGCAGTCGTGGCGATATTTCTACACCATTCTCTGCAAGCAGAATAAAACCGGAAATTCTATGATAGAGCCTCTCGGGTACATTTCTCCCCCCTACGAAAAGAAGTTTCCACCTCAGCCCATGACTTTAAATTTACGCTGCGTCGCAGTTGCGTGTATACATCGCCTTTCGTAGAAATAGCGTCTTCAAGAAACGTCTGCTACAAGTGTCTATCGCTAAGAAGATTCATATAACAAGAGTCAGCTTGGTTCACCAAGCTGCCCCTACATAGCACACTGATTTTTACAGTACAGTTGTGTCCGCTATTCCTGTAGGATGTCAAAGGTCAGGGAGAGGGAACTGGAGCAAATGCGCTGCTAGGTACAAAGCTTCCAATTTTTGCTGATTTCTCGCTCCTGAGACGGATGCGATGCGATGCGGTGGAAGCAGCAGTCCAAACAGGATGGAGATGTTACGTAATTTATCTGCTCCTATAGCTAGTGCTTCAGCAGTTACGAAGTTTCGTTTGATAAGATTTGCTTTTAAACAAAAAAGAGTTCAGAATAAGCCTATTGTGGCTTATTAATAATGGCAGTTGTTACTCGCTGTGGCTTTAGGCGTACATATTCTGATCATTGAAATTGAACTCTTTTGTAAGCAAACTGGTCATGTGCTTCTTTGATGAAGTACTTGATGACAAAAGACCACCGGATGTAAGCCTTCCTTATGCATTAGGTATGTTTCTGTGATTCTAGCAGGAATGAAACTTCATCTCTCGTTAAAACATTGAATGAGTTCGTTCTTTTGCTAATCACTCTGCAGAACGTCCCACCCTTGCAATACTTCTATGACATATCACTGTACAGCTGGTTTCACTGTTCCTGCCAGTCATAGCCACATTCACGTGTCGTTTGTATGCTCGTATTCGAGTAACCATTTGCGAGGTATGGACTGCTGTTGTAGATTAGATGAGGAGGTAATTATTTGGTTTGTTTCATCATCACAGTAGCATATTCGTCATTTTTCCGCTGGTTCCCATCTCCTTCATTGCCACTGTACGGCATGTCACTTACAAGAAAAAAAATTACGGGTCTTTAAAATGTTGATAGTTTTGTATGTGAAATTGAAATAACGGGAAACTAATTTTACACCTTAGACGGACTTATATGTGGACAAAAATTTTACATGTGCTTCAGCCCTGCAACTAGGGGTGATCACTATACTGATGATAACGGAGACGCTTTAGAGCATATCTTCCTGTGCTGTGTCACTTTATAACCTAAGTTTCCACCTCAAAGAGGATTTTTCGTGCGTATCTCACATGTATGATTAGAGCAACATTGAACCTCTTTATGTCGGAAACGGGTAAAGACAACAAGAAAATTATCAAGGTGATTAGAGATCGGAATCTAAGGAATAAATCGAAAAAGAGTACCCAGTTGCTGCGCATAGCTTTCTTGGTACGAGCGGCTTGGTTGTTTTACCCCAAAACCATGCTTTGTGGAGTTTCTCGATAGAGATAAGGAACTGTGAAAACGGGAAGGTGATACTTCCAGTTGAATACCTAGATAAAATATCGTTAAAGTTTTAGCAATTTGCTGTGGTTATTCATTAATTGGGTTTCGCCTCACGCCTGATTTTACGTGCGTATGTACATGTAAGGCAACTTCGAACCCTGTATCTCGGTATCTCGGAAGCGGTAAAGACAGCCGTAAAATTTTCAAGTTTATTCAAGATTAGGAATTTAGAAACATATAGTAAAAAATTGAGCCATTTGCTGTGATCAGATGCAGTGGAATACGTGGGTCGGTTTTGATATGAAAAAGTGGTCAAAAACAGTTTTAGTGGGGATAGCTAAGGAGTCAACCATGAACTAATGATGGCAGCACAGGCCTCTAAAAGCCCACCACAGAAACATCAATTACAAATACAAAAACAACGACTAGCTCCACTTGCCTAAGCAGGGGGAAGTCTGTAATATTCATAACTTGACCCTGCACTGTAGGGTAGTGACACTAAGACGATCCTTCTGTTGGGTACATAAATGGTTTTTAGCCCAAAGACTATGCTAAACACCTGACACTCTCATTGTATCACCAATAGACCCCGAGGTACGGGCATTGGAAAATTCCAGTTTTTATCGGCGGCATTTTGGAAATATTACGTACCACATAGTTTCGCATTTGTTCTGATTACTAAACCAACTTTCCAATTGTGTAGAGAAAACGTAGAGAAATAGTTGCAAAGTGGTGGTAGCCTGGGACGGGGGGCAAGGATTTATCAGTTCTGCCAGGTCGGTGAGGATCTGTTACGATAAACCCTGGTATGTGTAATGAAATTATCGACTTTTTAAGATATTTGTTAAATACTGAAATAGGAACGGTGAATATTTAGAGAGGTCCAGAATGAGATATTCGCTCTGCAGCGGAGTGTGCGCTGATATGAAACTTCCTGGCAGATTAAAAATTTGTGCCCGACCGAGACTCGCACTCGGGAACTTTGCCTTTCGCGGGCAAGTGCTCTACCAACTGAGCTGCCGAAGCACGACTCACGCCCGCTCCTCACAGCTTTAGTTCGACCAGTATCTCGTCTGCTACCTTCCAAACTTCACAGAAGCTCTCCTGCGAACCATGTAGAACTAGCACTCCTGAAAGAAAGGATACTGCGGAGACATGGCTTAGCCACAGCCTGGGGGATGTTTCCAGAATGAGATTTTCACTCTGCAGCGGAGTGTGCGCTGATATGAAACTGCCTGGCAGATTAAAACTGTGTACCTTTCTTTCAGGAGTGCTAGTTCTGCAAGGTTCGCAGGAGAGCTTCTGTAAAGTTTGGAAGGTAGGAGACGAGATACTGCCAGAGGTAAAGCTGTGAGGACCGGGCGTGAGTCGTGCTTCAGTAGCTCAGTTGGTATAGCACTTGCCCGCGAAAGGCAAAGGTCCCGAGTTCGAGTCTCGCTCGGGCACAGTTTTAATTTGCCAGGAAGTTTCATTTAAAGAGGTGTCACAAAGCTGTATTTTTACAATTTTTCAGTAATTTTGCCTTAACGATCCAGTATTTTATTTACTTAGTTACGGAGATACTACCAATAGCCGGCCGGAGTAGCCGAGTGGTTCTAGGCGCTACAGTCTGGAACCGCGCGACCGCTACGGTCGCAGGTTGGAATCCTGCCTCGGGTATGGATGTGTGTGATGTCCTTAGGTTAGTTAGGTTTAAGTAGTCCTAATTCCTAGGGGACTGATGACCTCAGAAGTTAAGCCCCATAGTGCTCAAAGCCATTTGAACCATTTTTGCTACCGATACGAGTCGGGCTATTCAAGAGCAGTCTTCTTCACTTCCGTCAGCGGTACACATGTGGGCACGACTCCTCTGGCGAGTGAAACACGGCAAGTGCCATAAGCCGATCTCCCAGAAATTTCACTGACTGGTAGTGAATGAGTGAACACTTGCTTGGCTTATCCGTAGATACTCTATTGTTTCTGAGCAAACGACGGTCAAATTTTTTGAGGTACCTCTTGTGCCTTTCAGAGAATGAGTAATTCAACCGATGCGATGGCACAGTGGCTAGAGTTGCGGCTTCTGTATGTGCACTCCATGTTCGAGACCTGAAAATTACTTTTATTTATTTTTTCCATTTCTCTACCCACTTCCGGAGAAGATTATTGCATAAATGTTTTCCATTTATATTGTCCTTACTCGTCTGTTAATTTGTACGTCTACTGTATGAATTAAAACAAAAACCCTAAATGAAACAGAAAACTATTTGAAATTGTTTCCTGTGATAATCCTGTAGTGTATTTTCATTCATAATCAGTTCCAAGCGCCTCTGATCCTTTATGCGTGCTTTTCCGCGAAATTACTGCCAATGCTTGACATCTTCGGCAATGTTAACGTTGTTTGTTTCCCGGGTGATATTCATGCGAAGAAATGTGCATTGTGGCAAACCTTTTACCACGTAATGCTCGTAGTGCTCGGAATTTCCATGTCCAGAATGTTTCTACGATCGGTATTATCCAAGGGAAGAATAAACATAACAATATGAGAATAAGACAATTTCAACAGTTTGTAAGTTCTGAAAATATATCATACACTGTAAACCTGCGTTACTTGGTTCCGTATTTCTGATGC
Organism: Schistocerca cancellata; assembly: GCF_023864275.1. Lineage (NCBI taxonomy): Eukaryota > Metazoa > Arthropoda > Insecta > Orthoptera > Acrididae > Schistocerca > Schistocerca cancellata. The sequence goes on from NC_064633.1 coordinate 431,248,312, forward strand.
ATGTTCTTGTTAAACCACAATTATAGAAAACCACCATTAGAAACTATATTGTTCATAATCTACAACTTGTATACTTAGTTCTTGTGACAGTTATTACCTATGTTTGCATTTCACAATTAAAAAAAAGAAAACGACAAAATTGCGTTCATGTAACTTTTATATTGGGTTATTTGAACCGATATAGCCTACTATTTTCCTGTACACATGCATTATAAGCGTGTGCTGGGTTCGTGTAAGAAGTAGGATCTTTAAATATTACTTAAATGCGGTGGCGCATTGGTTGGAACACTGATTCGCATTCGGAAAGACGATGAGTGGAACCAGAGTCTGGCCATCCAGGCTAAGGTTTTGCGTCATTTCATTAAATGGCTTCAGGCAAACGCGGTGATGGTTCCGATGATGGTTCCTTTAAAAGGGCACGGCCGATTTCTATCCCCATCCTTCTCTGATACGATGGGACCAATGATCTCGATGTTTGGTCCCTTCCCCCAAATCTACCGACCAACCGAGATGTGTATTTATAAAATAATTTTATTCGGAAAATTCGTACATAACACAACGAAATACTGAAAAACGTAGACTGATGAAACAAATTACAGAACCTCAACCGACTCTAAACACTGCCCTTGATTCGTGAAACAGGAAATTAAGGTTCTTTTGACAAGTTTATCTCCTTTTTTTTCTTTTTTTTTTTTTTTCTTTATTGAGTTTCGATTCCCCCTAAAGGGGGCGGGCTGGCAGCAGCTTATTACGCCGCTCTTCAGCCTACAGAATTTGTTTTAAAAAGATGAAGATAATAAAAAATAATAACAGTTGGCGATAAAATCGGTGACTTAAAGGTAAAATGGCAGAAAATTCTGGAGCTTAAAACATAAAACACAGGGTTGATGATGCTAATAAAATACACAGGAAGCAGAAAAATAATAGACAGACAATTAAAAAATACGGCGACAGTCTGGGTTCTGTTCGCAAGAGATATAAAATGCACACCCAGCGACAGCATGATTTCGGTTCGCAACACTGTGGAAAGACGCACAACACTGAACACTCACTTAAACACTGCACTAAAAAGTTGGCACAAATATGACATACCACACCCGAGAGCAGGTGGGAGGAAACTGGTCAGATGACGGGGGAAAAAAGGGGAGGGAGAAGAGGAAAAGTGAAGGGGGAGGGGGGAAAGGAGCCAATGGAAGATGAGGATCCATAAGAGAGGTGGGGGGTGCTGAGCAGACGTGCTATGGAGTGGGGAAGGCAGAGGAGGGGAGTACAAAAGGACTCGGTGGTTTACCTCCTTGGGGGGTTCTTCTCTTTCATATCTCACGATTGATAGTGTAGTTCAGGTCACTACCACAGTTTATTTTATGCATATATTCGACGAAATTTCGCTGTCGTCCACACATGACACAATAAAACGATATTCAATATTCTCCCATAAAATGATTACATTGTTTCCTTCTGCCAGCATTCTTTTGAAGCACTGTCTTTTTTCTCTTCCCTCTTTTTGCACTGCCCATCTTAGGTTGTTCATCCGCAGGCCTACCACTAGATGGCAGTTCGATGCTGCTCAGGTCACACGCTTCATTCCCAATGTTAAACAAGCTGAAATCATTTTCTCCTGATGACAGCAGCCTGGAATCTTCAGCATCTTCTGATGTTGACTGAATGTCAGCTTTTTTTGATGGTTTATTTGTTTCCTTGGTATTCTTTTTCTCTTTCTTTGCGGCTGTTTTGTTTGACATTTTTATCGTTCTTCCCTAGCTTTTAAGCATTTTCCAGTTTATCAACTTCAAAATCATTGTACTCGCAGCATCTCCGGCGGTACTTCAGTTGAATACCGCCCTTCGATTGTGCTATTCTGGTACCAATCGAAGCGATAGGTGTTGCAGGTTCCAGCCAGCCAGCCAGCCCGTCGGCGTGCAGCAGCCAGCAGCCAGCAGCCAGCAGCGGTCCCTGCAAGCAGCGGTCCCCGCCAGCAGCCAGCAGCCAGCAGCGGTCCTCGCCAGCAGCGGTCCCCGCCAGCAGCCAGCAGCGGTCTACGCCAGCAGCGTCTCCGCCAGCAGCCAGCAGCCAGCAGCCAGCAGCGGTCTACGCCAGCAGCGTCTCCGCCAGCAGCATGCAGCGGTCCTCGCCTGCGCCAGCCCCAGCAAGTAGCCAGCAGCCAACAGCCAGCTTCCGGTGGCCACCAGCGGTCGCAGCCACCAGCGGTCGCAGCCAGCGGCCAGCAGTGGTCCTAGCTGCCCCCTCCATCCGCCAGCAGCAGCAGCAGCAGCAGCAGAGGCGTCCCCACCAGCCACCCAGCCAGCCAGCCAGCCAGCCAGCCAGCCGGGTCGCCGCCCCCCCCCCCGCCCCAGCGGCAGCAGAGTGGGGCTTAGGCCCCAGTCTCCTTCGTCATTCTCCGTCCCTTTATCCTGTGCGTCTCTCGTCGCCCTGCCCGTCTCTCGTTTGCTTTGTCTAGTACTGTGCTTTTTCCCCCTTATCATAATGTCAACCCCCACCACCCCTTCTACAGCCACCACCACTGAAATTATATACACCTCGCCCTCCGCTGCTGCCACCACTATCACGTGGTGTGCCGCTTCACTCCTCCCTCAGTCCATCACCCCACTACTCACTCTCTCATCTCCCTCCCTATTTGTCGCCCCGTCCCTGGCTCCTCCCTCCCGCGCCTCCTCTGATCCCTTCCCTCCACTGCCTCCCTCTGCTCCTTCCGTTTCTGCGGCCCCCGCCAGGGTGGTCGTCCGGCGGGCTACGGCCCACGCTCCACTCTCCCCTTCTCCTTCATCGTCCACGTCATCGTCTTCACCGTCGCCTTCGCCATCACCATCGCCCTCACCATCTCCGGCGCCGACTCCAGCCCCGGGACCTGCCACTCCCCGCCACATTCCAGTTGTTCCCATCCCCCACACCTCCACCGCCGCCGTCAAGCGCCTCAGTGGCACCCCTGCCTCCTCTGATCCCAAAAAGGCTCCGCCTCATACCCCTTCCCCCACCCATGATGCCATGGATGTCTCCCCACCTGTCCCTGCCCACTCCTCCTCCTCCTCCACCCCCTCCTCCTACCAATACCTCCTCACCCATCCTGATCCCTCCCTCCTTGAAGCCCGGAACCTCACCCTCTTCCTTCTCCAGAATTGTCCTGGTGCCCCCATCTTCCTCCTCACTCCTCGTCATGATTCGGTGCTCATCTCCTTCCCCAGCCCTACCCTCCACACAGACCTCCTATCCCGCATCCCTGTCACCCGCTTTGGCCCTCATACCTCCCTCACCCCTGCTCCTTCCCCACCTCCCTCCCACCAATCCCAAACCCCGCGTCGCCCGCCGACCCTCACCACTGTGATCACTCGGCTCAGTCCGGAGGAAGAGGTGTTGGCAGAGCTTCAGGCCCATCCCCATCTGGAGGTGCGTGCGGTTCGTCGCATCCACAATGCTGCCGGCCCCACCCGCCTTATGCGGGTTTTTTCTGAGCATGCCCCCTCCATTGACCGTCTCCAGAAGGAGGGTGCCCTCCTTTTTAACCAATGTAACAAAGTCGACCCCTCCCGTTCCCCTCCTCAATCCCTTAGCTGCCAAAGGTGCTTGCGGTATAATGCGCACCCAACATCTGAGTGCCGCGTGGCCCCCACCTGCCCGCACTGTAGGCAAGCCCACTTTTTATGGCAGTGCCCCAATCTCCAGTCCCCCCCCCCTGTAATACCTGTAACCTCCCTCATCCCACCTACTCCCAGAAGTGTAAGGCCCGATCCCCTCCAACCACTCCCGAAGTCACTGTTGCCGTCCGCCCTCTGGACGCCAACACCCCTCCTGGCAACTCCCTTCGCCCACCCCCTACCACTCAGGACATCATCAGATTCCTCACCATCGTCCTTCAGATTGTTCTCCCTCTTACTGCACACCCTTGCCACCTACCGCATGGATGCCTTCCTCCTCAATGAAACCTTCCTGCAACCCCACCACACCGTCCACACTTCGCCCGACCTCCTCCACCACTCCGATAATCCCCTCCTGACTGTGCGTGGCGGAGTTGCCATTGGGCACCACCGCCAGATCCCCGTTCGGCTCCAACCTCTCCTTCCCGACCCCACCGAACACCTGATCCTTAGTCTCTTCTTCCCCGGCCTTACCGTTACCTGCGCCACCATCTATGTCCGCCCCAACGCTCCTATTCCCTTCGACTTCCTCTCCCAATTGACCGTACCTTCTCCTCCTACGTGATCGCCGCCGACCTCAACAACCATAGTCGTTCCGCTGCCCAGTTACGGCAGTGGCATCGGTTCCTCTCCTCCCTTCAAGGCGACCTCATCCCCATCCCCCAGCACACCCGTCCCGAATCCAACTCCACTCCCGATGTTATTCCCTCCTCCCCCAACCTCCTTGGTCGCATAATGGTGGATGTCCTGGAGCATACTGGTAGCGACCATCTCCCTGTCCTCCTCACCATTTCAGACGGTCGGCGCCCCCGCCCCGACCCTCGTAATGACCCTCCCTCTAAGTACGTTCATGACTATTCCCGTGCCAACTGGAATGCCTACCGGGATACCCTCTCCACCCAGGTCGATAGCCACCCTTTCACCTACCACCACCCAGATGATGTCACCCATGCTGTCTCCTTTCTCCAGCAGACCTTGTCTGAGGCCGTGGAGGCCCTCATCGCTACTGTCGCCATACACCCCCACCGTCCTACCTTAGCCCCACAAGCCGTCCTCCTCCTCCGTGAATCCCGCCTTCTCTACTGTGCCTTCCTCCGCATGCGTGACCCGGACACCCTACGAGACCACCGGCAACTCCAGCAACACATTCATAATTTGCTCGCGGCTGAGAAACGCCGGGACTGTTGACAGACATGCACCTGTTTAAATGCTACCCTACCTATCAACTCGTCCAAGTTCTGGTCAGCCTTCCGTCGCCTTACCAGAACTAAGGCCTCCCCCTACTATCCTCTTCTCCCTGATGATCACCCCTTCCCTGACGCCCTTAGTAAGGCCAATCACTTTGCCTCCTACCTGTCCGATGTGTTTTCCATCCCCGATGATCCACAGTTCGATTACTCCCTCTTCCCGGATATCCGTGATCGAACTGACACCTCTGTCCCTCCCCTCACTCCTGGTTTCCAGTACTTGGACAACATTGCACACGTGGAACTCAATGCCCCTATCACTACACAGGATCTCATTGCTACACTCCGCACAAAACGCAACACTGCTCCTGGTCACGATCGTGTCACCTACCGTCACCTTCGTGAAGCTCCTGTCTCTTTCCTCTCCACCCTGGCCAGGCTCTACAATGTAGTCCTGTCCACCAGTTACTACCCTGACCTGTGGAAAACCTCCTGTATCCTGATGTTCCTTAAACCTGGCAAACCGCCGTCCGCCGTCTCCTCCTACCATCCCATCAGCCTTACCTCGGTCTTCAGCAAGGTGCTGGAATCTATCCTCACCCGACGCATCCACTAGCAACTCCACCAGCACCGCCTCCTTCCCGTTACCCAGTGTGGCTTTCGACCGTCCTTCTCTTCCGACGATCTTCTCCTTCACCTCACTCATCTCCTTTCCAATCAGCTTAATTCCCGTCGCTCCGCAATCTTCCTCTCCCTGGACCTCCAACGTGCTTATGACTGCGTATGGCATTCCAGTCACCTCTTCAAGCTCCAAACCTTCGCCCTTCCCATTAACTATGTCCGTCTGATCGGCTCCTTTCTCTCCCGCCGTCCTTCCTATGTCACCATCCATAACACAGATTCCAACACCTTTTTCTCCTCCGCCGGTGTGCCCCAAGGCTCCGTCCTCTCTCCCCTTCTGTACCTTTTGTACACGGCGGACTTGCCGCCGCCGTCACCCCCCGTCCACCTTCTCCAGTTTGCCGATGACACCGCCTTCCTTGCCCTTGCCCCCCCCCCCCCCCTGCAGCGCTCCCAACACCTTCTCCAATCCCATCTTGACCAGTTCACCGCTTGGTGCAACCAGTGGTTGCTCAAGGTCAATCCCTCCAAAACCCAGGCGATCATTGTAGGTAAAACCACCCCTTCCTTCCGCCTCCTTGATTTCTATCTCATCATCTATGGCCGTCCTATCGCCCTCACTCCCACCCTTAAGTACCTTGGCGTCACCCTCGACCGTCGCCTCTCCTGGACTCCCCACCTCCGGACAATCCAAGCCAAGGCACACTCCCGACTCAGTCTCCTCAAGCTCCTCTCTGGCCGTACGTGGGGTCTGGACCCCTCCACCATCCTCCACACCTATAAGTCCCTCATCCGCCCTATCCTTTGTTATGCCCATCCGGCTTGGATCTCTGCCCCCCCTACCTTTTACAAATCCCTCCAAATCCTTGAACACCATGCTCTCCGCCTCGCCTATCGCATCCGTCTCCCCTCCCCCACGCGGATCCTGTACGATCTCATTCCCTTCCCCCACCTCCTCTTTTTCCTTGAAAGGATACGGATCCTGTACACCTCCCGTAAACTCGATCCTCCTCACCCGCTAGTCTCCCCGATCCTCTCCCACGCCTTCCCGCTGCCGCGCCTGTATTTCCACGTCCCACCCGGTCTCCATCTCTCCACCCTCCTTACCCTCTCCCAAGGTGGCTTCTGCCAGCTCTCCCTTCCTGATGATGTCCTCCTCCCCTCCATCTACCCCTCCTATCAACTTTGATCCTCCCCCCACTTCCTGTGTCCTTTCCTTTAGGCACCCTCCCTACCTCCCTTCCCTTCCCTTCTCTTTCCTTTCCCCCCTTCCTCCACCCCTCTTCTCCCGGGCTTTCCCTCCCCCTTCCCCCCTCCCCCTCTCTCCTCTGCCCATGGCATCTCTGCTCTCCCCTCTCCCATTCCCCTCCTCCTCCTCCTCCTCCTCCTCCACTCTTGGCAGGTCCCTGGACTCGTACACGCTCAGTGAACATTCGCGCGCCGGGGATCGTCGCCGTCAGTGTTTCGTGTGTGTGCCTTCGTTTGTGTGTAGTGTTGTTCGCCGTCACGCCACCACCGTTCACATGCCGTCGCCATCATCCATGTTATGTGCACCGTGTCGCCTAGTGTTAGTGCTGTTTCTCGTCCAGCGTGAACGGCTCCATGTTTTTTCGATTTTTAGTGTCTACATTTTTTGCCCACCGTTTTGACTGTCTTCTCTGTGCCACCTTTATGTACTACTTGTTGCCAAACTCAAGGCTGAAGAGCGGCGTATTGTGCTGCTGACAGCCCGCCTTTGTATAAGGTGTTTAAAATCACAATAAAGAAAAAAAAATGTACTCGCAGCCCTCAGGCAATCTAGTGTATTTAAATGACGTAGTGAACCTTAAACCTTTCAGGGAAGAAAGTAAACACTTTCAGACATATATTGTGTTAGGTATAAATTGAAAATAGTTTGTCATATTCATTAACTGGTATTTTCCTTTGACGGAAATATAGAATTTACGTATCTAACGGCTTTTTGGACACAAGCTGATCGTGGGTCCAGGTACCCCTTGTATTTGGTTATCAGTACACCAGCATACACTTTGATGAATAATATTGTAAAGGCGATTTATAATTAAACATTTATATAAAAACTACACAAAATATTGTTTAATTAATAAAACTGTACACTTACTGCAATCAGAATGTCGATTCTTCAGAAGCTGGACAAAGAAGTTGCAAGAGCAGAGAAATAGTGCTTGTGTTACACCATTAACATAGCCGCCACTAAACGCTAGGAGCAAGTGGAATTTGCCACAGCCTGCCGAGTGCTGCTACTTCGTACATAACCGAGGAACTGTGATGAATAGTTCAGTGAACCGTTTCCAGGGACGGGTTAAACCACTGTAACGTTCTGAGTTCAAGTAAACCGTCAAGGTCCAAGTAACGCTGATTTACGGTAACGGGTATTGGACACTTATTGTGAATTTTAGCTGTATTTTTGCAATTAATATAAAGCCCTCGTATTCCTAACCTGACTAGAAACACAGGTGTAGCAACCTTCTGCAGACATGAGTAGGTCAATGAAAAAATAAAATAAAATAGACTACTGGCGATTAAAATTGCTACACCACGAAGTGGAAGTGCTACAGACGCGAAATTTAACCGACAGGAAGAAGATGCTGTGATATGCAAATGATTAGCTTTTCAGAGCATTCACACAAGGTTGGTGCCGGTGGCGACACCTACAACGTGCTGATATGAGGAAAGTTTCCAACCGATTTCTCATACACAAACAGCAGTAGACCGGCGTTGCCTGGTGAAACGTTGCTGTGATGCCTCGTGTAAGGAGGAGAAATGCGTACCATCACGTTTCCGACTTTCATAAAGGTCGGATTGTAGCCTATCGCGATTGCGGTTTACCGTATCACGACATTGCTGCTCGCGTTGATCGAGATCCAAGGACTGTTAGCAGAATATAGAATCGGTGGGTTCAGGTGGGTAATACGGAACTCCGTGCTGCATCCCAACGGCCTCACTAGTAGTCGAGATGACAGGCATGTTATCCGCAAGGCTGTAACGGATCTTACGGCCACGTCCCGATCCCTGAGTCAACAGATGGGGACGTTTGCAAGAGAACAACTATCTACACGAACAGTTCGAAAACGTTTGCAGCAGCATGGAATATTAGCTTGGAGACCATGGCTCCGGTGACCCTTGACGCTGCATCACAGACAGGAGCGCCTGCCATGATGTACTCAACCACGATCCTGGGTGCATTAATGGCAAAACGTAATTTTTTTCGGATGAATCCAGGTTCTGTTCACAGCATCATGATGGTCGCATCCCTGTTTGGCGACATCGCAGTTAACGCACGTTGGAAGCATGTATTCGTCATCGCCATACTGGCGTATCACCCGGCATGATGGTATGGGGTGCCATTGGTTACATGTCTCGGTCACCTCTTGTTCGCATTGACGGCACTTTGAGCAGTGGACGCTACATTTCAGATGTGTTACGACCCGTGGCTCTACCCTTCATTCGATCACTGCGAAACCCTACATTTCATAACGCACGACTGCATGTTGCAGGTCCTGTACGGGCCTTTCTGGATAAAAAAAATGTTCTACTGCTGCCCTGGTCATCACATTCTCCGGATCTCTCACCAAGTGAAAACGTCTGGTCAATGGTGGCCGAGCAACTGGCTCGTCACAATACGCCAGTCACTACTCTTGATGAACTGTGGTATGGTGTTGAAGCTGCATGGGCAGCCGTACCTTTACACGCCATCCAAGCTCTGTTTGACCCAATGCCCAGGCGTATCAAGGCCGTTATTACGTCCAAAGCTGGTTGTTCCGGGTACTGGTTTCTCAGGATGTATGCACCTAAATTATGTGAAAATGTAATCACATGTCAGTTCTAGTATAATATATTTGTCTAATGAATATCCATTTACATCTGCGTTTCTTCTTGGCGTAGGAATTTCAAAGGCCAGTAGCGTAAATACAGTAAGCAGGTTCCCAATACAGTGCTCAAATGTGAGGGATTGCGACCATACCTGCAGGGCTACAATTTCAGGTGAATTTATCTCGAATCTTAGGGCATTTAAAATATGTCGAAAACTTTGACCGCCGTTTCCTCAGCAAAGGTCATCTACAGGTAAGCCGAGACACGTGTTCGCGTAGTTTGACTCCTCTTCCACCGACTGAAATTTCTGGGAAATCGGGTTACGGCACTTGCCGCGTGCTCCTCGTGTGTGGTGTGCATTGTGTATGGCGCTAAGGCGAGAACAGTAGCACTAACAGTCTGAGTAGGTGCAGAGTGCGGCCGTGGAGTGCACTAGCTGGCATTGCATTCCGGCCCCCCCTCCGCTCCAGCACAGAGGGGGCCGCTCGGCTGCAAAACCTCCGCTGTGCTGGCGGCGACGCTACTGTGCTGGCGGCGGCGGCGGCGGCGGCGGCGGCGGCACCGAGGGCGACGGCGACAGCTCGGGCCGAGTGTGGCGCTGCGCGGCGCCGCCGGCGAGTGCTAATAAACGGCGAGAGGCCGCCTCGCCTCGCCTCGGCAATATAAATTCCGGCCGCATTCCGCCGCTCGCCGCAAGCAAAGCGCCGCGCAGCACAGTGCCTGGTGTGGCGTCGGCGGGAGGGGAGCGGGTGTCGCGACAGCTGTCCCCACGCCCACAGGCAACGCGCGAAATCGGAAGTCCTGCCGTTCCTGGAATGTGCCGCCCACGCCTTCTGTGGCTCGCAGCCCTTGTGTCGCTCTTCCATAGCATTCAACACCCTCTACGCAGCAGCCTCCCACGTACACACACACAGACTCATACACAAACACACACACACACACACACACACACACACACACACACACACACATACACATGCACACACGCACATACTAAAGATCCAGAATACCCTGCCGGTAACCTAGTAACAGTTCTCGATTCCTTTAGAGTACAGGCAACAGGTGCTAACAGCGGGCATGGGGACGTAGGGGGACTGTGAAGTGGCTCATTATCCCCGCCCACACAGGAGAAAGCTTTAGTAAAAGTGCCTAATATATTACGTGAATAGATTTTCAGTCTCTTACACAACTTTACGTGAATTCAGATTATCTGGCAAATATCGTTGACAATATATTTGTGGGGTCTGCTTTCTTGTACATGTGCAGACTAAGAGACACGTTTTGATCCAGCATCCACTACGCATTAGCACACAAAATAATTATAGACACAGGCGGCGAGTAGACGTTGATTTCACTGAATGAGGAAAATTGAAAACTTATTGAACCGTGAATTTACTTTCAAAGTTTTTTTAAATTTTTTTAAGGAATTTACTTTATTTACTGGCGATTCATCACGATCATTGACACACTTAATCACACCAGCTGAACGTGGAAGTAGTTTCCAGGAAGTAACGGATGGAAAATTACTTTTAGCAAATGTAAATTTATTCCTAAAAGCTTTTTCAAAACAGATTTAAAATTATAAGCAGAAAAGCACACTCGAAATATCAATTCACAATTTAACAAATGTGAATTTTATTCTCAAACACCTTTTCAAAACATTTAAAATTATAAGCAGAAAAGCTCCCTCGAAATATCGAGTTACAGTTTTATTTAGAGGCAAAGAACAATATTAACAGTAGGAGCCTTCGGGCTGAGAAGCTTGCGTGCTCCCTTTCGCCACGGCCCTAGTCATCACCACTCACAACAACCTCTCAGAGAGTACACCGGTGAAAATCTGCAACATACCAGATTACTGTCAACCAAAAACTCACACAAACATGTAAACTGAGCATCCCGTAAGAAGAATGGAAATGGTACAACCCTCAAATTATTTGCCACCGAAAGTGCATTTTTTTAAAGGACTCTTACGGTGGAAGAGTGGCAAGCTTATAAACTAAAATAACTATTAACAAAACCCATAAAATGCAGCCTTTCATAAAATGTACAACATGCTCTACATTACACATATACCACCTCGCAAGATGATAGGCAAGGTAGAAACACATTTCGAGAATTCACCCTTTAAGCAGTAAATTCGTCAACACCGAATTCGACAACCATGATAGGCAGCTATTAACGTATGGCTGATTGACAGGGGGGGGGGGGGGGGGTACTAAAAAACCCGAACCGCAGATTGCTTTAAACCTCCCCTATTCCACAAGGGAGAAACGGACCACCCAATTCACAATAACCAGTTTCCCGCGGGTGGGCAAACGGAGAAGAATGGTGGGACGACCCCAAAACAAAGCGGCTGGTGACCTCACCAAGAAAACAAGTAGAATGTAACAAGTAAATGAAAGAACATATCTCCAAACACTTAACTTCCAATCAACTGCGGTTTCTGGCGAAGACCTGGCGCAGCACCCCCAACGCTCTCCCGAACCGTCCGCTGCCAGCCGCTTCAACGGACGCAGGAAGGCACGCCGATCCCCCGTCGCACGGCGTCGCAGCTCGCCCCGGCCAGCCCGAGGTTTCAGGTACTGCCTCTAGCTGAGCCAGATGCAGCGGCCTGCCCTGTTTCAGAGGATGATTCTCAGCCTTCAAGGTCCGGGAAATTGCAAAGGATGGGCTTATTGGTAGTTGGAGTCTCCAATGTTAAGCGCGTAATGGGGCCCCTTAGGGATATGGCGGCTAAGGAGGGGAAGAAATCCAGTGTGCACTCCGTGTGCATTCCGGGTTGAGTCATTGCTGATGTGGGAAGGGTCCTTCCGGATGCCATGAAGAGCACAGGGTGCAGCCAGCTGCAGGTGGTGGCACATGTTGACACTAATGAGGTAATTCTCTCTGGATTCCAGCGGCTATCTGATTTAGTGAAGGCTGCCGGTCTTGCTTACGAGATGAAGGCAGAGCTCACCATCTGCAGCATCGATGACAGAACCGATTGCGGACCATTGGTGCAGAGACGGGTGAAGGGTCTGAATCAGAAGCTCAGACGGTTTTGCGACGGTTGGCTGCAAATTCCTTGACTTGCGCCATAGGGTGGTGCGGTTTCGTGTTCCGCTGAATAGGTCAGGAGTTCACTACACTCATCTGGCGACTACACGGGTAGCAGAGGCTGTGTGGCGTGGACTGGGCGGTTTTTTTAGGTTAGAAGGCCTTGGGAAAGTACGGGATGGGCTGCAATCTCAAAGGGTGCATGGCTAATACATGACGTGCTTGGAACAAGGAACAGTCGGAATTGTAGTTGTAAATTTTTGTAGTTGTGCTGGGAAAGTCCCTGAGCTTCAAGCGCTAATAGAAAGCACAGAACCTGAAATAGTTATAGGTACAGAAAGCTGGCTAAAGCCTGAAATAAGTTCTGCAGAAATTTTTACGAAGTCTAAGATGGTGTTCAGGAAAGATAGATTAGGCAGAATTGGTGGTGGAGTGTTTGCGTCTGTCAGTAGTGGTTTATCTTGTAGTGAAGTCGAAGTAGATACTCTGTGCGAATTGGTACGGGTGGAGGTTATACTTAACACCCGAACTAAGGTAATAACTGGCTCCTTCTACCGACCCCCAGACTCCGATGTTATGGTTGCCGAACAGTTCAGAGAAAATTTGAGTCTCGTAACAAATAAATACCCCACTCATACGGTTATAGTTGGTGGGAACTTCACCCTTCCCTCGATATGTTGGTAAAAATACTTGTTCAAAACCGGTGGTACGCAGAAAACATCTTCCGATATTGTCCTAAATGCTTTATCCGAAAATTATTTCGAGCAGTTAGTCCACGAACCCACGCGAATTGTAAATGGTTGCGAAAACACACTTGACCTCTTAGCCACAAACAATCCACAGCTAATAGAGAGCATCATGACATACAGGGATCAGTGATCACAAGGTCGTTGTAGCTTGGCTCAATACCGTTTCTTCCAAATCCACCAGGAACAAACGCAAAATAATTTTATTTAAAAAAAGCTGATAAAGTACCACTAGAAGCCTTCCTAAGAGACAATCTCCATTCCTTCCGAACTGACTATGCAAATGTAGACAAGATGTGGCTCAAATTCAAAGATATAGTAGCAACAGCAATTGAGAGATTCATACCTCACAAATTGGTAAGAGATGGAACTGATCCCCCATGGGACACAAAACAGGTCCGAACGCTGTTGCAGAGGCAACGGAAAAAGCATGCGAAGTTCAGAAGAATGCGAAATCTCGAAGATTGGCTAAAATTTACAGACGCGCGAAATTTGGCACGCACTTCATTGCGAGATGCCTTTAATAGGTTCCACAACGAAACATTGTCTCGAAATTTGGTGGAGAATCCGAAGAAATTCTGGTCATATGTAAAGTACACAAGCGGCAAGACGCAGTCGATACCTTCGCTGCGCAGTGCCGATGGTACTGTTACCGACGACTGTGCCGCTAAAGCGGAATTATTGAACGCAGTTTTCCGAAATTCCTTCACCAGGGAATACGAATGGAGTATTCCAGAATTTGAAACACGAACAGCTGCTAGCATGAGTTTCTTAGAAGTAGATACCTTAGGGGTTGCGAAGCAACTCAAATCGCTTGATACGGGCAAGTCTTCAGGTCCACATTGTATACCGATTGAGTTCCTTTCAGATTACGCTGATACAATAGCGCCCTACTTAAGCGATCATATACAACCGCTCGCTCACCGATAGATCTGTACCTACAGATTGGAAAATTTAGCAGGTCGCACCAGTGTTTAAGAAGGGTAGTAGGAGTAATCCATCGAACTACAGACCTATATCATTGACGTCGGTTTGCAGTAGGGTTTTGGAGCATATACTGTATTCAAACATTATGAATCACCTCAAAGGGAACGATCTATTGATACGTAATCAACATGGTTTCAGAAAACATCGTTCTTGTGCAACGCAGCTAGCTCTTTATTCGCACAAAGTAATGGCCGGTATCGACAGGGGATCTCAAGTTGATTCCGTATTTCTAGATTTCCGGAAAGCTTTTCACATCGTTCCTCACAAGCGACTTATTAATTAAGCTGCGGGCCTATGGGGTATCGTCTCAGTTGTGCGACTGGATTCGTGATTTCCTGTCAGGAAGGTCGCAGTTCGTAGTAATAGACGGCGAATCATCGAGTAAAACTGAAGTGATATCAGGTGTTTCCCCAGGGAAGCGTCCTAGGACCTCTGCTGTTCCTGATGCACGTAAATGACCTGGGTGACAATCTGAGCAGTTCTCCTAGGTTGTTCGCAGATGATGCTGTAATTTACCGTCTAGTAAGATCATCCGAAGACCAGTATCAGTTGCAAAGCGACTTAGAAAAGATTGCTGTATGGTGTGGCAGGTGGCAGTTGACGCTAAATAACGAAAAGTGTGAGGTGATCCACATGAGTTCCAAAAGAAATCCGTTGGAATTCGATAACTCGATAAATAGTACAATTCTCAAGGCTGTGAATTCAACTAAGTACCTGGGTGTTAAAATTACGAACAACTTCAGTTGGAAAGGCCACATAGATAATATTGTGGGGAAGGTGAGCCAAAGGTTGCGTTTCATTGGCAGGACACTTAGAAGATGCAACAAGTCCACTAAAGAGACAGCTTACACTACACTCGTTCGTCCTCTGTTAGAATATTGCTGCGCGGCATGGGATCCTTACCAGATGGGATTGACGGAGGACATCGAAAGGGTGCAAAAAAGGGCAGCTAGTTTTGTATTATCACGTAATAGGGGAGAGAGTGTGGCAGATATGATACGCGAGTTGGGATGGAAGTCATTAAAGCAAAAACGTTTTTCGTCGCGGCGAGATCTATTTACGAAATTTCAGTCACCAACTTTCTCTTCCGAATGCGAAAATATTTTGTTGAGCCCAACCTACATAGGCAGGAATGATCATCAAAATAAGAGAAATCAGAGCTGGAACAGAAAGGTTTAGGTGTTCGTTTTTCCCGCGCGCTGTTCGGGAGTGGAATGGTAGAGAGACAGTATGATTGTGGTTCGATGAACCCTCTGCCAAACACTTAAATGTGAATTGCAGAGTAATCATGTAGATGTAGATGTAGATGTCGTTGTTTTGGTCCTGTTGCTCTCTTGTGAACCGCGAAGCCACTACCCCTTTCTGTACGGCGCTGCCCACTAGACTCACTTGGGAACCTCACATGCGCCCACGCTGAAGGCGGACAAGTCATCTCGTGTCTCACTGCGCGACCAACCAACCGACCAATCCAACCGCCAATGACCGTTGCCCGAGCAACTCGAGCAGACTGGTGGCCTAACGCGCAGAATCAGACGCAGGAACTAAGCCTCGACCTGGCGACCACTCGCTGAGTTCTGTTACCGGCGGAGTGGCAAGACTCTCATTTTCTGGCTTTAAGGTCTGATCCAAACGACAGACATACTAGCTCTCCAACGACAGACAGACACTAACTGCCGTACAAATGCAAACGAGAGACAGACCAGCAACTGGTGGCGCGAGACTGACCTAGCCTCACTCCGACTGACACCCAGACGAGCTGATGGCGCTCCTTAAATGCACGTGAACAGTCAACCTTTCCGCTTACCACAGCGGCGCCACCGCTAGAAACGGAGGGCGACTGCTTCACACAACGCGCTGCGGAGCGCTCTTCAAAACAGCAATTTTTTACCACGGCTCACTTACGTCCGGCTGGGGTTAGAACCTGGGTGTCCTACTTAATAAGGCAAACACAGTGGTCATCACACCTTCCGTCAGATCCACATTCTCAACTGATCCACTGTCTTCTAACGTAGTGCCTGTTGTCCATTATCCTCAGAACCCACAGCATGTCCGAAAGAACAGACGCTCCATATTAATTGTTAAGCCTAGGACGGCCAATGATCTATTCAGTGCAACTGCACGCCAGGCTAGAACGCTTTCGGGAATCGGCGAAATGCTATGAGTGATGAGGATAATGGGCGAGTGGTGCCACAGTTGCAGTGTGTGGGTAAGTTAGGGTCTGACGGGAGGCGTGCTACGGTAGTCTGTGGAGTTGCGATGACTACTGTGTGTGGTCAGCGCATCTGCCCAGCAAACAGGAGACCCGGGTTTGAATTCTGGCCCAGCACAAATTTTAAACGTTCCTCACTAATTCAAATCCATGCCCAGTCGACGTCAGTGTCTGTAATTACTTTGTAAACAACATAGCGCAAACAATAGACTAATTTACTTATTACGTCGAAAGTACACTATAAAAGTCAGAAACCAGAGTGTAAACTTAGGCTTCCTCAATCGTTGCCACAGCGTATTTGGTCTGACTCTGCATTGTCAGTGTCTAAAAGTAACAATGTTCCCGCCACTTCCAATAGTGGCCGGAACGTCGGAACTTTTACACATTGAGAATTCGCTCACAGATCGAAAAGAATGTTATTGACAGAAGCAGATTGATTACATAAATTGCTGGAACAAACTATGTAGTAGTCGCAAAGACATTACACATGGTGACAGAAGGCCTGTTCTAGTCTCTTGCAACTAATTCCATCACTGTGGGGAGTATGAGTTGTCATTTTGAAAAGGCAGGTGCTCACCTTCACGATAGAATGACAACAATAGACGTTTCAGTAACATTAACGTGACCGAAGCCTATTTCAGTGTCAACTTGCAATAATCACTCACAGACAGCAGATTGCAATGTTAGCTGTATAGACTATATAGCGGGTGATCAAAAAGTCAGTATAAATTCGAAACCTTAATAAACCACGGAAAAATGTAGATAGAGAGGTAAAAATTGACGCTCATGCTTGGAATGACATAGGATTTTATTAGAACGAAAAAAAAAAAAAAAAAAAAAAAACACAGTTCACAAAATGTCCGACAGATGGCGCTGGACAGCAACACGTCAGTGACAGCGCATGACAATCGTGTATAAAACGAGCTGTAATGAGAGAGAGAATCAGATGCACCAGCATTCGCAGCATGTTGACGTTATCTGAAAAGGCGCTTTTAGTGAAGCTGTATTATCAGAATGGGGAACGTGCTAGTTCAGCGTTACGATCCTATCGCCATAGGAAGGGGATTCGAACGGGTAAAGGTCCGTTGACAAATGCAGCTGTGGCGAGAATGATTTCCAAGTTCGAAGCCACGGGTTGTTTAGATGACAGACCCCGTACTGGCCGACCGAGCACAAGGCGTAATGCTGCTGAGACAGTTCAGGACTGGAGCCGAGCGACCGCTGCGGTCGCAGGTTCGAATCCTGCCTTGGGCATGGATGTGTGTGATGTCCTTAGGTTAGTTAGGTTTAATTAGTTCTAAGTTCTAGGCGACTGATAACCTCAGAATTTAAGTCGCATAGTGCTCAGAGCCATTTGAACCATTTGAACAGTTCAGGAAGAAATGGAGACTGTAGCGGGTTCGTCTATGCACGGGGAAGTTAGCGATCGTGCAGTCGCACGTCGCACCGGCATTCCATACGCTACTGTTTGGTTGGCACTTACGCGTACAGTCCGATGCTATCCGTACAAAATCCATCGGCAACATGAACTGTTACCTGGCGATTTAGTGAAGCGGAGGGCATTTGCGGTGTGTGCCTTTCAAAAGATGGCGGAAGATGATGATTGGTTGAGTAACGTGTTGTGGACCGCTCCGAGGGTCTGTCAACGCCCACAACTGCAGAATTTGGGTTACCGAAAATCTTGGAACTGTCGTGGAAACCCCATTGCACGACGAGAAAGTCACGGTATGTGTTGGATTTACCACATTTACCGTTATCGGGCCTTTTTTCTTCGAGGAAATGCGTGATTCTGATAAACACCTGATGGAACTTACGATGTTTATGGAAGATGGCGCTCTACCCCATGTTTCTAGACGCGTGAAAGATCTCTTGCGCGCGTCGTTTGGTGATGATCGTGTGCTCAGCCGCCACTTTCGTCAGGCTTGGTCTCCCAGGTCCCCAGACCTCAGTCCGTGCGATTATTGGCTTTGGGGTTACCTGAAGTCGCAAGTGTATCGTGATCGACCGACGTATCTAGGGATGCTGAAAGACAACATCCTACGCCAATGCCTCACCATAACTCCGCACATGCTTTACAGTGCTGTTCACAACATTTTTCCTCGACTACAGCTATTGTTGAGGAATGATGGTGGACATATTGAGGATTTCCTGTAAAGAACATCATCTTTGCTTTGTGTTACTTTGTTTTGCTAATTATTGCTGTTCTGATCAGATGAAGCGCCATCTGTCGGACATTTTTTGAACTTTTGTATTTTTTGGGTTCTGATAAAACCCCATGTCATTCCAAGCATGTGTGTGAATTTGTACCTCTGTATCTACATTATTCCGTGATTTATTCAGTTTTCAAATTTATACTGACTTTTTGATCAACGGGTATAACATACTGGGGGAAGGGGGGGGACGGGGGAGGGGGGTGGGGGCACGGCAAACAATACAGTCCTTGTCATAATGAGGAAACAGAGTGTTTATCAAACGTCCAAATGCGCGTGATCATTGGCTTTCGGGCAACGGGCTTAAGCGTTGCCGAAACGGATAAACTTGTAAACTGTTCTCGTAACCTCTTGATAAAAGTACGCTGTGCATGGAAAAACGGCACTATCCACAACCGGCGCCGGAGCAACTGTGGTGCACTAAAGCCCTTGAATGACAGTGATGCGCGACGGCTGTGGAGATATCTACGGGTGAACAGACTTGCAGATGTTGAGCAGCCAATTACCTAGACGAACCAAGAGCTAAGAACAGTGTCCCTTCAATGACTGTTCAGCGAACGCTGCTGCACGTGGGCTTCTGCAGCAGACGCCTAGATCATGCACTCATCTGTCTGCAGTTCATTGCCGAAGAAGCGTTAAACTTGCACGTCAGAACCGCAAGTGGACGTCCACTGAGTGGCGAGACGTGACCTTTTCATACGAAGCACCTTTCACGCTCCATCGGGAACATGGCCATCGGCGCACGCAACTTTGAACGTCTGAGAGCAAACACCTGCTCCACCGGATACATGGCCACTGGCACGTATAGCCTTAAACGTCTGAGAGCAAACACCCTGCAGCAGTTGTCGTAAGAATCGAGCATCGAGGAGGAAGCGAAATGATTTGCGAAATGTCTTTGTGGCATTCTCAGGATGACCTCATTCTGGAAAGCACAAGTATGCATCTAGCTTTCGGCATGTATCTACTCCTGCATGCAGTTTTCTTCCTCGTTACGATAGCATCTACCAGCAGGACAATTAAATATGTTACGCAGCTTGCAGTGTACGTGAGTGTTTCGAAGAGCTCCTGAATGAGTTTACTGTACGCCCATGGCCTTATAACTACCCGGATTAAATGCCACTCGCGTATCTGTGGGACGACTTCCATCGGACTGTTCGTGTTTTGGATCCTCAACCGAGCAAGCGCAGCTGGCCACAGCACTTGAGTGGGCGTAGTCCCTGTCAAACTGCAGTGAATCTCCTCCTGCACGTCTCCAATCGGTCCTCACTGCAAACCGTGGTTATTCAGGCTTCTGACAGGTGGTGACTTCACTGCAACTCGATTTATTTATTTAATCGTATGGCTAGGGCGCCCCGTCGGGCAGACCGTTCGCCGGGTGCCGGTCTTTAAATTTGACGCCACTTCGGCGACCTGCAGTCGATGAGTATGATAGGATGATGATGACGATAGCATAGCACCCAGTTCCTGGGCGGAGAAAATTCCCCGACCAAGCCGGGAATCGAACTCGGGCCCAGAGGATTGACAGTCCGTCACGCTGGCCATTCGGCTACCGGGGGCGGACTGCAACTAGATAACTTATATGGAACACTCAAACGCACGCCTGGTCCATTGCCTTCTACGGTCTCAAATACTGCCGATCCGCACTTCAGGCGGCAGCTACATATGACTCAAAAGCGTAACATTCCTTACTTTGGCATCTCTATTTGTAATTTATCAATTATTCTTGTGATAGTCACGCTGTGTCTGCACAATTACGAAGGTCTACTAACAAAATTCATTACAATTCCTATTTCTGACAAGTATAAAGCTATTCCAGCGTTGGAATGGGCATGGGGGGGTAGAGGAGAGGCCAGACAGTTGATATATTGAAGCCAATTTTTGAATCTGGAGGTGGTAAACGTTTTAATACAGTTTACAAAAGTGGTTTATGTTATTATACGCGTACTGAATCCGTCACAGCTCTCCAAGTACCGCTTTCATTATGAGTTGGTGAAAACTCAATTTGAAGACCCAAAGTTGCCAAAGTTGTTTATATAGAAACAGAGAGCTTCATTTGTGACGCATATGAGACTATAAGATGCATTCAACGTGACTTTTTATAAAACCGATAAATTATTTGGCATAAAACTGACTAATAATAAGACTATTGGTTCGACGAAAGACCACGCGAGTGGGTCACAAGTGGTGGACTTGGATGTTACACATACCTTACAGAATCAGGTGCCACTTTGAGACAGACTAGAGGCATGCGAGTCGCACCCACATGGTCGCCTACGGTTAAAGATTACCTTACATATGTACGTGGTAATGTAGATGATACTGCAGTAGAGGACATCTGGTTCATACCATAATACAGCGAGAGAGAGAGAGAGAGAGAGAGAGAGAGAGGGAGGGAGAGAGAGAGAGAGAGAGTAGGTTCATCGCAGTGTGCGACCGAAACGGAGTGTCAGCTGAAACTGTAAATTTTTAACTCTGCAAGATACTGGGATGCTTGTGGTAAAATGTCGAAACACAGAGAACTGAAATCCCTAAATCTCAGAGAATATTCAGTAGCCCTATAAAACTTCAAGAATGAAGTCAGATATCTCTTCTGGGAGGCGATGGAATTACAAATTCAGAGATTGGACAAGCAACGCAATAAGCGAGCGAGAGTGTTTTGTGTGTTTTTTACTCAAGTGTCGGTACAACGACCTTATTTCAAAGACGTTTTATCAGAGCACCGCTGCAAAGTTCATTACACGACAGGCGAGCGTAGCACTAGTGAAGGACAGGATCCCTTTTACTAGCCGCGAATTGGACGCCGTATCCAAATAGCTGTTTCGTCTGAATATGCACATTGCATCCATCCTGCCATAAATTTCCTAATGACGGATCAGCGTCCTGATCTGGGTTCTTGAGGAGTCTACTTCGAGAGAGTTTTCGAATTTCGCCCCCCTGCCAAAAGTGTTACCACAAGAAGATGCTTTTCGACGCTCCGTGGTTAGTTTAACGGATGAGGTTCTTGGCAACGTAACACTGTCTTTGCTTGGGAATGGTATAAACTTCGCCCCTACACCGAGAACCCTGCCTGGAACTGATTTTATTAGTGCATTTGAGGAAGGTTTTAGACCTCTCCCTGGCTATGCTGCAGAAGAAAGAGGGCTTGAAACATGTCGTGCACTCACGAAAACTCCGCCTCAGAAGAGCTAAAGTTCTGCCATGGAAAAGGCCGCACTACCAAAGATCCGAGAAGATCCTCACACGGTTGTCTTACCAGCGGATAATGGGAACGCCACAGTGCCATTGCCATGTGATGTTTATGGACATAAGATTTATGACTTGTATAATTAGTCATTGTAGCGGAAGACGGACGAAGACTCCACAGAAAAAGGTGAAAGGAAAACGTCAGCGCTGTTGAGTTCTTATTCTCTTCCACAACAAGTTACCAAAAGATCAATACCTCACAGTCCTGTGCCATTGAAGTCATACGGTCTTCCAAAGATTCATAAAACGACCAATCGTCAGTAATATCGACGCTCCCACGTATTATTTCCTATACATTTTGCGTCACTACTGAGATCTTTTTGTGGGGATTTGCGCGCATCCTGCTTTCAGCTCTACTGCCTTTATCAGTAGACTAAAGCCACTTCATCTCAGTGAAACTGACTTATTAGTGTCATCTCGGTTTTGCTAAGGTTTCTTCTATGGGCTCTTTTTAACTTATCAGCAATACGTTCACGGCCGATGTAACAGCTCTTTTTCATCATGTACTTTCCCCAACCTACTTCTTATTTAACAATGAATATTTTGAGTAAACGGACGCTGTTCCCATGGGCAGCCAACTCTCCACTCTGGTGGCAAACTCTCTTATCAAAGACTTTAAGAATAGAGCACTTGATTCGACTCAACTTAAACCTAGAGTATTCTGGGGATATGTAGATGACACATTTGTAATGTGACCCCATGGTGAAGAAGAACTGTCACGTTTGTTGCAACATCTGAATCCAATCCACAAGAGTATACAATTTACAACGAAAAAAGAGAAGGGCGGTTGCTCACCGTTTTTGGACGTCTTGGTAGTAGAACAGTGGATAGGTCATTAGAGCATTCCGTCTACGATAAGAACATACATACAGAACTCTATCAGCAAGCGTCGAGTTAGCAGCACCCTTCACAAACGACCGGCGTCCTTAGAACGTTGGTGCTCCAGGCACCGGTTGTTTCTGATGGAGGCAGCCTAACAAAGAAGCTAGAACTTCTAAATTGGTGTTCAAAGGTATGGTTAATCCACACATGAAATTTGAGCAGCGTTAAGGAGAAAGGAACGTGACCACCGACAAAATCAAGAAGATAAGGAGCTGTTCAAGTCCAGGGCGTTCCTTTCACACGTCGGCAATCTTTCATTTAAAGTAGGCGAGATACTGAGGAAACATAAAGATATTCTTCAGGTCACCAGGGAATATTATTTATCTTCTTGTTTGGGTAAATGACGGTCTGGGACTGAGGAAGGCAGGAATTTACAAAATTACTTGCCAGTGTGGCAAAACTTCAAATGGTCAGACGATATGCACAGTAGGAGGTCAAATCACAAATTTTCGTGACTGGTGCTGCCATCTGGAAAGTAGGAGTAGTAGATCTTTGGAGAGAGCTACATATCTGATGAGTCAGTATGCGAAGTGACATTCAGCTGTGAGGACGTGTTGCCTGTCCACAGTGATTTCCGTAATTGTGTATGGGGTGGGGCGATTTTGCGATGGATCCGCGAAGTGTGCACGGACCTTCGTCAGACCGCATCCGGTGATCCAACCTTCTTGTCACGGGTTGTCACCGGCGGCGAGAGCTGGACTTACGGTTATGACCCAGAGACAAAGCAACAATCGCCCCAATGGAAGAGCCCAGGCTCTCCAAGACCCAAAAAAGCGAGACAGGTGAGGAGCAAAGTGAAGAGCAAGATCATCGTTTCCTTTGATACCATGGGAATTATGCACAAAGAATTCGTCCCACCCAACCAAACAGTGATTTCCACGTACTACTGAGACATTTTGTGATAGCTCCGTGAAAAGGTGCAGCGATGATGGCCTGAACTTTGGCGTCTAGGGAAGTGGCTGCTGCATTGCGGCAACGCGCGCTGTCACACGTCCTTCCTCACCAGGACATTTTTGGCAAAAAAACAACATGGCGGTTGTACCCCACCCAACGTACTCGATAGATTTGGCACCTTGCGACTTCGCGCTATTCCCAAAACAGAAACTCATGTTGAAAGGCCATCGGTTCGACCCTCTAGACAGGATTCTAGAAGCATCACTGGTGGTGATAAACATCCTCAAAGAATAGGACTTCCAGAAGACGTCTGACCAGTGGCAGAAGCGCTGGGACCGGTGTGTACGTATGGATGGGAATTACTTCGAGGGTGATGGTGACCATTAATCCAAGGTAAGGATCTCAACAGATGGCAGCACCAGTCCCAAAAATTTTGGAGAGCACCTCGTACATGCGAGAGATTGCAGGGCACTCTCACTTCTGATTCGGTGTCATGCCACTTCATGTTCTTAGGGAAGGTAATCTTTATTACGATCTGACTTCATACATCATGATGTAATGGTGGGCAGTAGTTAACACTCTTGCTTGTGTGCTCTAGTGAAGGAATAGCGGTAAGTTTTACCTGTGTTCAAAGGAATTGGGTGCCAACTGAAACGACTGCAGTAAATGCGTATGGTTACTGAGGGGCGCGTTTTTTCTGTGTAACCTGGGTGAAAACATTTCCAGACTGCCGAGTTCCGGTGTCATTGTGCAGACACGTTGGATGGCGCTGGTTAGTTGGCTGCCACGTCCAGGTAGGTTGACTAGAGCTCTGAGAGGTCGCCGCTGCAATGGGCAGCACATTGATGACCAGCAAAAAACCAGAGGATGGGTCCTTGTGAGGCAGGAAGCTGACGAGACAACTGTGAGCTTTCTGCGAATATATGTCGGACAGGTCATTGCTGGCCATACTCTGTTATAAAACATATTTGTAAAGCACAAGGCTTTTAGCGAGTTTATGGCTGTTTTTTGGAAAGGTCTAAATGGACGGAACAGGGAGATAACAATATTTTATGGAAGGCTGTGGTTCCATCCTTGTCACGTTGTTAGCAAAAGACATGGCGGAAACACATGAGAAAGAGGCCGCAAAGCCGAATCTTGTTTTCCTTTTTTCCCAATTCTTCGCTAGTAAAGAGCTGCAGATTTCTACCTAAATGGTGAGAACTGTGTCCTTTGCTAGTGTGCCACTTAGAGCCTGTGCCAGTCACCTTCTGAACTGTCAGAGCTACTGCTTCTAGCATCACACACACAACAAGTGATGCAAGGGTATACTTATATGTCTTGAGTCGCCCGTCTAAACATTTGACAAACTGTAACGCATAGTCGTGGGCCAAACTGCCAAATAAAACAATACCAGTCGCCCTTATTAAGGTTTTATTTTTAGGCTACCGGTTTCGGCTATACACTACGTCATCTTCAGGCCTGAAGATGACGTAATGTATCGTCGAAACTGTTATTATTTTACTGGATATCTACCAGCCATAGTCCCACACTCCAACCAGAAGATGGAGCTGCATTCATGGAGTCAAACTGGTTTGGCAGACCAGAAAACGGGTCCGCCAGCACACTGGAATCCACTGGGGTTTCAGAGGCTCGTTGGGTAGTACCTTCGTTCCGAATTAGCCGAATGTGAGACTGCGTACTTGCATTTTTCGGGGTCACGCCATTAATAACAGATTTCCGCCGCCGATGACTTCTGTCGCCGAACACATCGTGGTGAGCCGCCCTGACCAGCAGAAGGGTAAAGTATTCGCTGTTATGGCGTAGGGCTCCAATATATGTTTTTCAGCAGCCTGTTCTTTCGAACCACAGTTTTCTTTTTTGGAATAGTAGATGCTTGATGGTGGCGTAGTTTTTGTGCCATACCGCGCATTCAGGCGAATGCGAGAGCATTTGCTATCGATGTTCTATCGAGGAATGAATGCCATGTGTATTATTGCGCAGGGGTAGTAATTTTCCATGGCGTAGAAAATCCTCAAGACCACAATGTTATATTCTGGGACTAACCTTCTATATTCTAGGGACTATCCTTCTCTGGCCTCAGTTTCAGGATGAATCAGTAGATAAATTTCTGCATGACCCTGTAACAGTTTAGTAATTCTCAGTTAAGTCTGGGTCCCCAAAAATATAAGCCAGTGCTATGCCCATCACATTTTTATTTCTCATTTTAATTTTGTAGGCATGCAGTAATGAGTGTATGGATGACCTGGTTGAATGTGGTAAAGACAGGGTATAATGTTGTCCTGGGGTTTGTGATGAACAAAGATTTATTCATGTTTATTTCCTTTGCTGGAGACCCAACTAAAGTGTAGCAATTTATTCTATTCCATGTCACACTAATCTTTTAAAGTGTGACACTCGCCAAGAATAAATTTGAGAGGAACGGGGAGGTCGTGTGAGATTTCAGGGCACTCTCATTTCTGATTTGGTGTCATGGTGCTTAATGTTCTTAGGGAAGATAACCTTTATTACGATCTGACTTCATACATCATAATGAAATACTGGGCAGTAGTTATCACTCTAGCTTGTGTGCTCTAGTGAAGGAATAGTGGTAAGCTTTACCTGAGTTCAAAGGAATAGGGCGCAAATTTAAACAACTGCAGTAAAAGCGTACGGCGACTGAGGGCCGAGGGGATCGTTTTCTCTGCAGGACTTGGGTTGAAACACTTGCGGACTGCCGAGTTCCATGGCCTTATTGTGCAGACACGTTCTATGGCGTTGGTCGAACAGCAGCCACATCCAGGTAGGCTGACTAGCACCGAGAAATCGCCGCTGCAATGGGCAGAGCAAGAGAGACTGACAATAAAGCAGAGGATGGGGCCTTGTGAGGCAGGAAGCTAGTGAGACCACTGTGATCTTTCTGTGAATTTCCGTGGGGCAGGTCAGTGGCGCCCAGACGTCCAGACTCTGTTACTAAATATATTTGTGAAGGCATGATGCTTTTAGCGAGTTTATGGCCATTCTTTGGAAAGTTCGAAATGGACAGAACAGGGGAGATAATAATCATTTATGGAGGGCTGTGCTTCCATCGTTGTCATGTTGTTATCAAAAGACATGGTGTACTCGTAAGAAAGGGGCCACAAAGCTGAATCATCTTTTCCTTTTCTTCCAATTAACTTTAAAGTCTCTGATTAGTCAAATCTGTGTATGCAGAGCAAGGGACAATCTCCCATCTTCGAATGCAACACTCCAGCTGGTGATTGGCTTGTGCTGAAATGGGAGTAGTCTAAGATGTAAGTGTGCTTTCCTACCGAACTGGCGAGGAAAACTGAGAGAAAGAGAGAAGGTCATTCTTGCACTGCCACTTCGCTAGTAAAAAACTGCAGATCTCTACCTAAACGGTGAGACTTGTGTCCTTTCCTTGTGTGCCACTTAAAGCCAGTGCAAGTCACCTTCTGATCTGTCAGAGGTACTGCGTCTGGCATCACACACACAATGAGTGATGCGTGGGTGTACTTATTTGTCTTGAGTCGGCAGTCTCAACATTTGACATATTCCGTCACCCACAGTCGTAGAATGTAGTCAAATTTATTTGGAAGACCGGCAAATGTATCCACTTGCACACTGGAATCCACTGCGGCTTCCGAGGCATAATTGGGAGGTACCTGCGTTCCGAATTAGCTGAACGCGAGGCCACGTACTTGCGTTTTTCAGGCGCGCGCCATTAAAAACAGATTGCTGCCGTTCAGAACCTGTCGCCGAACGCATTGTGGTGTACCGCCCTGACCAACAGAAGGGTAAAATAATCGCTGCTACGGCGTAGGGCTCCAATATATGTTTCACAGTACCCTGTTCTTTCGAACCGTATTTTTCTTTTTTCGAATAGTAGAGTCTAGATGCTTGATGGTGGCGTAGTTTTTGCCCAGTTTCCCGGATTCACGTGTATGACATCAGATAAGGCGATTAGTGTTCTGGTTAATGTCGTGTGTCGATCCCCACTTTGTCCACCATAGACCCATATTAGCGAAAGCGTTTGTCAAATGAAAATAATTGTGTCACATTTCCTTAGCGATTTTTTTTTTGTCTTGTGATGTTAAGTATGAGTAATTTTATTGTTATTTAGGTCACAGCTCCTCCTTGTACTCTGATTAGCATTACCTTTGCCATTTTGGTTAAAGTCCTGAGTACAAAAGAAAGTAGGAAGCTTGCACATGAAAGGTACATTGACTACTATCGCCACACTCACCTTTCACATCCCGGTAAGTCGGTCATATTAGATCATTATATTACCACAGGACTCCATGGATTTATCCGCCACAAAAATCTTGGCCACGGCGAGATCCTTTTGGGATTCAGTAATTAAAGAATCTGTGGAAATACATCCAGCACAAGATCTTACTAATCGTAACCATGGCTTTCAAATGGAGAATGTTTGCAACCAGTTGATCTCTTTAATTTCTTCTGAGAGAAAACATTTTATTCACAATCACGTCTTATGACATCTGACGTTTGCTTTTACCGCAGCGAGTGCGCTTTTCAACAGAGGGTGGAGGTGCCTAATTTCACTTTGACACTTGTTCCACAGTTGGAACATTATTGGCAGAGAGCGTGAATTTCGATAGAGAACGCTCCTGTGACAGACGCCAATGGGCATGCATCTCAGCGCCAATATTCTATAAAGCTGGCACCGTCAACTAGCAGTCTCCAATGGTGGACACCTGAAGATGGCTGAACGGTTGCTAGCGGAAATATTGTGGCTATAAGTCAGCACAATCCGGCTGCAATCCAAAAACTTCGTAGAATATGCTGGAAGAATATCGGGGGGAGAGGGAAGATGAGGACGTTCATAAAGAAATTCTTGAATGACTCTTGACCAAGACTCTGCGGCTGGTCCCAGCGGAGGTTCAAGTCCTCCCTCGGGCATGGGTGTGTGAGTTTGTCCTTAGGATAATTGAGGGGTAGGTAGTGTCTAAGCCTAGGGACTGGTGACCTCAGCAGTTAAGTTCCATAAGATTTCACACACATTTCAACATTGTTTTTCTTGACCAAGGATAGGATTTTTTGCGTTGAGAACTTCAACAACTGGTAAAACGATTTGTTTCCAGCATATGAAGAACGCTGATGCAGGTTTGCAACTGTGGTATTATTTTGAATAAAATTGCAATTTTCTTTTTGTTTTAAATATCACGACTGGTTTCAGCATCCCACAATATTATCCAGTTGTATATATCTGGCGTCCTTACAGTAATGTGTCTTGAAATGAAGTCAGCACCCAGTAAAAGCTACTCGACCTGGCATAATAACGTGTATTCAATACTTAAGGTCACCTCATGAATCTATGTATGGTGCGTTTGTGTGTGTGTGTGAGTGTGTGCGTCTGTGTGAGTGAGTGTGTGTTTGTATTCTTTATTCTTTTGTAGTTGCGGGATAGTACAAGGTACACCTGCATGCGCAGGGAATTGTCTGGTTTATTTGGACTGCGGCTGGACAAATGTAAACGAATCGCTCAGTTGAACCAAATCAGATGTTAAGTAGCTTAAAACTGCGAAATATGTGGTGATATGTTGTATTATTTGACAGACTGTTTACGTGAAACATGTATTTGTACTCTCTGTGTTAACGGTATGAAGGGAAAATGCGAAACTGCTGGATGTAGAGAGTGCGTTACTTGCTGTGACAGATAACAAGAAAAGAGCTTACGTTTTTCTGAATATATTTTGTTTAATAATAAGATATTTCCATAATTTTTATACATACGGTAACGTTTTTTGAAAGAAAAGATAATGAGGTACTGAAAATACAAAAACACACAAAAAGCAACCTGTAATATGTTTATTGTCGTGACATGCATTCTATGTACACATACAGCTGAACACTTCTGTTATCCTGGTTGTTTCTTACTTCACATCCACATCCTGCATCGCGTAATGTATATTTATTATTGTATGGTATTCCACCCATTAGGTGTACGGTTCACATAATTAATAAAAGATCTATAATTTACAATTCATAATAGTCGTATATAACCTACCTTTACTTTTAGTGCTCTTGTTATAAGACATTATTGCCAAACTTGAACTGCGAGAGAAAAATCCATAACTGTTACTGTAAATATTGTGCGATACTGTTGTTTCTTTATTGTAATGCTAACTGTGCTAGCCTGTCCTAGATCACTTTAATTAAATAATTCGTAAAATCTCTGTTTTTCGTAGGTTGTAACAAGGCAGACGGCGGCTGAATGATAATCGATGGATCGCAGAAATGGTTCACCTTGAGATGCGGCGCAGTGGAACAAACTCTTTTCTTCAACCGCGTTGCCGCTGTTCTCTGAAGGCCACAGCGCCACAGCGGTGGCTACTAAACTTCAAATAAATTTGCGCAGCTGCTCTGGCGTTTCCTTTCGTTGCAGAACACAATGTAAAATTTCAGACAAACTAATATCGCCGGCCAGTGTGGCCACGCGGTTAAAGGCGCTTCAGTCTAGAGCCGCGCGACCGCTACGGTCGCAGGTTCGAATCCTACCTCGGGCATGGATGTGTGTGATGTCCTTAGGTTAGTTAGGTTTAAGTAGTTCTAAGTTCTAGGGGACTGATGACCTCAGATGTTAAGTCCCATAGTGCTCAGAGCCATTTGAACCATTTTGAACAAACTAATATCTCGCTGGAGACGTGATCGGAATGCCTTTGGTTAGTTGACTTCGGAGGCACAATTTCGCTCCCTCAACGATGACGACTGCCTACATACGAACTAATGTAGCAGATTGCCAGCGTGTTAATCTTCACTCGAATTGTTACTATCTTTGGCAATAATATTGTTTAAGCTCAGTTTCGAAATAGAATTTCGTTCAGTAGCATATCGAAAAAGATATGATTGTCGGAAGGACAGACTCAGCATACAGGAAATTCAAAACAACCTTTGGTGACATTAAAAGCAACGGTGGTAACATTAAGAGTGCAACGGGAATTCCACTGTTAAATGCAGAGGAGAGAGCAGATATGTGGAAAGAATTCATTGAAAGCCTCTACGAGGGTGAAGATTTGTCTGATGTGATAGAAGAAGAAACAGGAGTCGATTTAGAAGAGATAGGGGATCCTGTATTAGAATCGGAATTTAAAAGAGCATTGGAGGACTTACGGTCAAATAAGGCAGAAGGGATAGATAACATTCCATCAGAATTTCTAAGATCATTGGGGGAAGTGGCAACAAAACGACTATTCACGTTGGTGTGTAGAGTATATGAGTCTGGCGATATACCATCTGACTTTCGGAAAAGCATCATCCACACAATTCCGAAGACGGAAGGAGCTGACAAGTGCGAGAATTATCGCACAATCAGCTTAACAGCTCATGCATCGAAGCTGCTTACAAGAATAATATACAGAAGAATGGAAAAGAAAATTGAGAATGCGCTAGGTAACGATCAGTTTGGCTTTAGGAAAAGTAAAGGGACGAGAGAGGCAATTCTGACGTTACGGCTAATAATGGAAGCAAGGCTAAAGAAAAATCAAGACACTTTCATAGGATTTGTCGACCTGGAAAAAGCGTTCGACAATATAAAATGGTGAAAGCTGTTCGAGATTCTGAAAAAAGTAGGGGTAAGCTATAGGGAGAGACAGGTCATATACAATATGTACAACAAACAAGAGGGAATAATAAGAGTGAACGATCAAGAACGAAGTGCTCGTATTAAGAAGGGTGTAAGACAAGGCTGTAGCCTTTCGCCCCTACTCTTCAATCTGTACACCGAGGAAGCAATGATGGAAATAAAAGAAAGGTTCAGGAGTGGAATTAAAATACAAGGTGAAAGGATATCAATGATACGATTTGCTGATGACATTGCTATCCTGAGTGAAAGTGAAGAAGAATTAAATGATCTGCTGAACGGAATGAACGGTCTAAAGAGTACGCAGTATGGTTTGAGAGTAAATCGGAGAAAGACGAAGGTAATGAGAAGTAGTAGAAATGAGAACAGCGAGAAACTAAATTTCAGGATTGATGGTCACGAATTCAATGAAGTTAAGGAATTCTGCTACCTAGGCAGTAAAATAACCAATGACGGACGGAGCTAGGAGGACATCAAAAGCAAACTCGCTATGGCAAAAAAAGACATTTCTGGCCAAGAGAAGTCTACTAATATCAAATACCGGCCATAATTTGAGGAAGAAATTTCTGAGGATGTACGTCTTGAGTACAACATTGTATGGTAGTGAAACATGGACTGTGGGAAAACTGGAACAGAAGAGAATCGAAGCATTTGAGATGTGGTGCTATAGACGAATGTTGAAAATTAGGTGGACAGATAAGGTAAGGAAAGAGGAGGTTCTACGCAGAATCGGAGAGGAAAGGAATACGTGGAAAACACTGATAAGGAGAAGGGACAGGATGTTAAGACATCTGCTAAGACATGAGGGAATGACTTCCATGGTACTAGAGGGAGCTGTAGAGGGAAAAAACTGTAGAGGAAGACAGAGATCGGAATACGTCAAGCAAATAATTGAGGAAGAGGTTAGCACAGGAAAGGAATTCGTGGCGGGCCGCATCAAACCAGTCAGTAGACTGATGACAAAAAAAGGGCAAAATACAGCAGTCAGTCATCTCTTGCAACACAGTCCATAAAAGGGGACAAAAATCACAGCCTCTGATCAGTTCTAATGTACCAAGAAACACCGCTTCGTATCCTGTGAAGAGAAATCACGATGCGTTCGTGATGTGATTGCTTCTGTTTACACGTGTGAGTGCCTTCTAGTGATGTGATTGCTTCCGGTTACGGACTTTTGTGTGTATTTTCTGTCTGTCCTTCTTCCCGGTATCTTCAGCGACTATCTGGACGAAAATATTTTCGCTTGTAATTTTTCTGTTTCCCTTGGCCTTCCCAACTTGTACCTTCCTCTTCTTTGTCAGTCTTTGGAATAATATGTTGACCTCGAAATTGTAATAAATTGTTACAATGGTGAAGTGATCGTTTTCCAGAAGATTCGGAACTCCAATCATCTCTCCTTGAAAATTATAGCTTCTCCGTTTCAATACACTGTCCCTGCTATTTTCCAATAATTTTTGAACCCACCACTGCTAAAACTTTTCTTCTATACTTTGTACAAATTTAATCCCCACTCACGTCGTGGCATTCATGCAATTTCAAATCTTGCTGAGAATTACTAGCTTAAGAGCTGTCAGTTCCACACTAACAAATTTTTTCATAGATAATTGGTTTTCTACTAGGCCGAAGATTCGAAATATACACAGAAGTTACATATAATTACACTGAATAAAATAATAGTACTACTCGAATAATACTTTCTTTGCCTGCCGAAATACATCAAAGCATGAAATAAATAAAGGCCAGAAAAAATACAAATATAATTTTACAATACATTCGTACGAAATGTTTGTGAGGAAGCTGTTCCATAATAATCGAATAGGCTGAAATACATCTGTAACAGGTTAATTCTGACGTTAATTGCTCTCTTATCGTGCTTTGGTCGGATGGATGACTGAGAAGATACGGCCACACATGAAAGCGTTTCATATTTTGTGAGCTATGATTATAAATAACAGGCTCTATCATAACTGCAAAAGCATCACAACAACCCCGAAATGTGCCAAATGCAATGGCAACCATATGGCCTTTTCAGCAAAATGCGCAGAATGACCAAAGGAAGCCGGGCCAAGCGACACGAAAGCACCAGTGTGGTCTCTCGATAGCCCAGATTCCACAAAACGAAGCAGAACTCAAACCAAAAATCACGCTAAAAGAAGACGTCATTAGGTTCACAACAACTGTTCTGTGGAACCTATTCCAGGACAAAAAACAAGAGAGGGACAAAAAACAAGAGATAGCACAGACAGTCGAAGAAGTCTCCTAAAAGATCTTCGGGAAAATAGTAAAAGTAACACAAGTAGGCAACGGAATACATATTACAATCAGCCCAACAGAAGACGAAAGGAAAAGAGAAGAAGACCCTAATCACACCAGCACCTAAGAACAAAACACAGCGAACCCAAGCAAACCGATCATGGCAGAAGCAGACAGAAGAGCCCCACAACTAGACTTCCTATACGCAAACGCAAATGGATTAAAAAACAAAAAGGCCATAGTCAACTACACACTTCACCAAAACAAAATTCACATAATGGGGGTAGCAGAGACCTGGACAAAGAAAAATGGCAAAATATAATTCCCAGGACATAACTGCCATATAAAACACAGGGCAGACGATAGCGGCAGAGGTGGAGTGGCCATATACACAGACAAGAAATTACCAGCCACAGAACTAAGCTTGCCACAACAACACCAGGATCTAGAAGTAATAGTAATACAAATACCAATCGGGGGAAGGGAAAAACTAACAGTGGCCTGCCTCTACACACCCCCCAGGCACCCCCTCCCAACAGACTTCTTTCGATACCTACAGACTTTCCGAAAAATAATCATAGTGGGCCCGCATCTCGTGGTCGTGCGGTAGCGTTCTCGCTTCCCACGCCCGGGTTCCCGGGTTCGATTCCCGGCGGGGTCAGGGATTTTCTCTGCCTCGTGATGGCTGGGTGTTGTGTGCTGTCCTTAGGTTAGTTAGGTTTAAGTAGTTCTACGTTCTCGGGGACTGATGACCATAGATGTTGAGTCCCATAGTGCTCAGAGCCAGCCAATCATAGTGGCGGACGCCAACGCAAGACACAGAAATTTAGGAGATACCACCGAAAATAACAACGGACAACTCTTATTCGATCTACTGACAACCTAACCGTGGAGCAGACTTCCAATCAATCAGCCGACGTATATAGGATACGCAGGCCACTCCACTCCAGACCACATCATATACAGCCCATGCTTACAAGAAGCCATAATACACCCGGAAATAGGCCCAACAATAACAAGCGACCACCTGCCAATACTGTTCACAACCACCGCAGCCCCCCCACCACCTCGAAGACCCGAAACACGAACGATCAGAAACTACAGAGCAGCAGACTGGGAGGAGTACCAGCAAAAAATACGGAATGAACTATCCGACCCAATAACGATTACAAACAACCAGGACCTAGAAACGGTCACTAGCAAAATAGAATCGACAATCCAAAGCGCAATCGAAGAAAACATCCCCAAAAACGTAACACAAAGATGGTAGCCCACAATCCCACAGACGGCACTAGTGCTGGCATGAGAAAAGAAAAGGTTGTACAGGGAAATCCCAAGAATCAATAACCCCACACTCAAACCCATCTGGAAGAGACTAAGCGCAAGGATAAAACGAACAATATCCGAATACAGGCTAGAAAAATAGACTGAGACATGCAATGAACTAGACTACAGGGACGGTGGCAAATTTTGGCGCAGGTTTAAAACACTCACAGGCCAGAAACAGCCCAACGCACCATGCCTGTTAATCGACAACGAGCCAACCACTGATGCCAGGAAAATGGCGCAGGCGTTCAAAAACAATCTAGAAGTAATACACTTATATCCACAAGACCCGAGATTCGACGAAAACCACCGACTACCGACGGAACAGACCATACAAGGAATACTAAACGCACCCACAGTAGACGGGGAGGAAGAAGAAAAGCTCACATCACAAATCACCGAAAACGAAGTAATAGAAGCAATAATGACAGGCAGGGACTCGGCATCGGGAGAAGACGGAATTCGCAGATTACACCTCAGGAAAGGGACAGTAGCACCAATACTAACAAAGGCATTTAACTACTGTTTAACCAGGGAAACGACACCAGAAGCATGGAAGAAAGGGAAAATCATCATGATACCCAAACCGAACAAGCCAAAAACAAATGCCCACTCATACAAGCCTATCACACTGCTTTACGTAATAGGAAAAACGTATGAAAGAATAATAACGGATCGAATCATCAAATACGTGGAAAACAAGAACATAATACCCACCATCCAAGCGGGATTCCGCAAAAACCACTCCACATATGATCCGCTCATGAGGCTATCCACCGATGTCACACAGGGGCTTAACACCAGCCAATGCACCCTGGCCATATTTTTAGACATCGAATGAACCTTCGATCAAATATGGCATAGTGGCCTGCTAACACAGCTAACCGGTCTAGGAATCCCCACAAAAATGGTCAGGGTAATAAAAGGACAAATAACCGAAAGGCAATGTCGGGTAAATGTAGGAAACGAAACGTCGGACTACTTCACACCACAGGCTGGCGTCCCGCAGGGAGTCATCATATCCCCATTGTTATATACCATTTACACGGCGAACATTCCCACCACAGACGGCAATAAAGAAGCAGTAGCCTTATACGCTGATGATACGGCGTACTGGGTCACAGACCGACAAACACAGACAATACAGAGAAAGGCATGTGCGTATTTAAACACACTAGAAAAATAGATGGCACAAATCAGGATCAAACCCAACCCCAACAAGACTCAAATGGTACTTTTTCGACACCGAAACCTAACCAAAAAGCGAAACCAAGACGAAAGAGACATAAGACTAACACTATTGGGTACGCCACTTCAGCTAGGAAACACCGCCAAATATCTAGGCATCTATTACGATAAATACCTGAACTGGCATACCCATCAACAAGCTGTACTCAATAGGATAAGGAAAAGGCAGGGACTCATCAGGCAGGTACAAGGACGATTCGACGGTTGTAGCACACAAACAGCAATACACACTTATAAAACGTTTATAAGACCACTACTAGAGTATGGGGCCCCAGCACTAGGAGGAATGACAGCCACAACAGCCAACAAAATGTACACGACAGAAAGACGACTCCTACGGAGCTTCCTCAAATTGCAAAACACCACACTAGGCACCGAAGCATAGAGAACAGCCAAGATCACGCCGCTGCAAACACGCTTAGCGAAACTAAGAGCGAAATACGGCCAAAAAACACTACAGAACCGTCCCGACTTAGAATACATCATAACCACCAGAACCAACAAAACAAGAAAACCAAAATGTAAATACATTCATCCAAAGAGGACAGTGGCACAAAATACTACCAAAACATTCCCTGAACTAGCGCCAACAACGGCGCCCCTCATCGAAGGCGAAGAAACACCACCACACCTAGATGAGAGACAAGACCAAGAACAGAAGAACTGCAGACGCAGCCAACAAGATCACAGCAAACAAGAAGAAGACGAAAACTCTACAATCAAAGCAATCATTGTAGTAACCAGTCACTGCACAGAGCAATGGGATCTGTACTTAAGCATAAGAGTAGAATAATTAAATATACATAACATAAACTAGTTTTAAGCAACCAACTTAGCATTATATTCAATTAAATGAATAACAATCCCCAAAATTGTAAGAAAATAAAGTTAATAAAATAAATATGTGTAATCCTAAGGCTGAATAGAGCAAAAAGAAGCTCTCTAGCAGCCCGCCCTATCCCCCTCAGGGAAGGGAATGAAACGATTTAAAATAAATAAAAAAATAAATAAATAAAATAAAAAATAACTATGACACCGCATGGAGTTACCGAGTTGCCACAGCACTTAGTAAAATTTTCCATTTCCTTAAAACACAGGTGCCTCCTCATGATTCCTACTGCGACTGTATCTGCACAGCATGAACGGAAGATTTCTGTTTACCTATATTTTGATGTAACTGTAGCCCCCACAGACCGTCTTCTTCCTGTTCTTTCTAGAATATAGATTTTGTTTTATAATAGCATAGGTCGGATCGACCTTCGACGTATTTACCTGCGTTCATGTGTAATTCTTTCGAATTTGCACGATTGAGAACCCTTCACTTGAAGAAAAACGTCAACAGAATAATTTTGTGAACCATGCATGGTTTCTCGCTTTTAGTTTCAGGTTTCATAAATTAATAGCCCTTCATCCTGCTTCGCCTTTAGAGATCATTACAGTTCTTATCGGAGACTTGGCACTAGAACGTATCCCTATTTGACCGTGTAGTGTTGTCTATGTCATTTGATGTACAACCTCTCAGTACTGCTTCACAATGTATGATTTAAAATAATACTCTGTAAAGATAAATGAACGTTTTGGTTGGATTAGGGAAGATTAATAAGTAGGGTTGAGTGGTTATGTTACTGCGATTAAAAGATTATTAGAAATGCTATAATTGTAGTACACACTCTTGCATGGTTTTCCTAATTATTTGGAGACGTGATTAGGTATTTTGAATATCCATTAATACCAGAAGGCTTTTGTGTCTTATAAAGCGTCGCGAAATAATGTCATCATAGTGCACAGACACTATCCTGATGCCCACCTCCCCGTAGTAGAGAGGAGGCAACGTTTGTGACAACAAATGGCTAACGAACGCGACGACGGAAAAATCCCCGGGATAAGGAACCCCACTCTAGCAAGCGCCAACGCTACTTCGGTGGGCGGTGAGCCGGCAGAGACCTACGGCTTCCTCTAGCCCTAGGATGGAGAAATCTCTCTTAAAAGCGAAGGAACTCTTCACAAGTCAACGGCTTAGGATGGGAAGGCAAGAGGAAAACACAGTAAAGGTCAGCAGGTCATCCCAAGAAGTTTCGTTTTACTTGTTTAGTAAATGTCAAGCGTAATACTGTAAAGGATTCGTTAACAGAATTTGGATTCCCGGGAGGAAACTATAGAAGTCTGCGCTTCCAGGAAATTAAAGTTATGAAGCGTATGAGAGAACGAATCGCAACAGGGGATTCACGAGTCCTACTAGCTGGAAGTGACAAGAATAACAACTGAGGGCCGGCCGCGGTGGCCGTGCGGTTCTAGGCGCTCCAGTCCGGAGCCGCGCTGCTGCTACGGTCGCAGGTTCGAATCCTGCCTCGGGCATGGTTGTGTGTGACGCCCTTAGGTTAGTTAGGTTTAAGTAGTTCTAAGTTCTAGGGGACTGATGACCACAGCAGTTGAGTCGCATAGTGCTCAGAGCCATTTGAACGATTTTGAACAACTGACGTACTAGGAGTGAGCGAGAAGAACTGGTCAGATGGTGTAGGCTTCTGGAGTGGGGACTACAGACTTATACACACAGGGTGTATCGACGAGCGACCTGGCGAAGGAGGGGTAAGAGTGGTCCTTTGCTAAAGGCCACGACGTAGGGTAGACAGCTGGCAACAAATAAACGGAATAATACTACTTTTACAGTTGGACACAAAACCGAGCAAAATGGCTATTGTTCAGGTGTTCATCAACTGATAGTAAAGAAGAGGTGGAAAAATGTATCATGAGAAAAAAATGTGCTATAAGTAGAATTAAATGACGAAAGAATGTTATCCTTATTGGAGGCTGGAATAAATTGGTTGGAGAAGAAAGAAATGGCACTCTTTTGGGCTTGGAGAAAGATTAGTAGAGCTCTCTAAAGAACATTGGCTTGGTATTCATAAAGCTTGGTTTCAACACCATTCATGGAGAAGATAAATACAGAAGTCTCCTGGGGTAGGAGGAGGTAAATGTCATTCTAGTCAGACAGGGTTCCAAAATCAAATAAGGGACTGTAGAAGCTAGCCAGGCCCAGACGTCGATAGTGATCATGACATAGTGAAAGGTGAATGTAATCTGAAATTAAAAAGAAACGTAATGTGGTAAATGAGATCTGAATAGCCTGCAGAGTAATATGGTTTGATTTTCATGAAATGAACAAACAGACACGCATACAACTCAGAACAGCACCAGAAATGCTGAAGATAGATAAGGGTGTTGAAAAGTAATATCCCACGCACGTCAAATAAAGCAGTCGGGAGATAAACGGCAATGCATGAAAGAGACTGGATTACAGGAAGTATAACGATATAGAGCACTGAGAAATGAAGATGCCCAGCGTCGAAAAAGACTAAGCAACAGTACTTGGAAGACCAATGCAAAGAGGTCAGTGAAATGATCAAGGCAGGGGTGGTGGATTGTGTCCACAGTTCAGTTAATCAGTTGTTTGAAAATAGACGAATAAAATGCAATGGACTCCTATATGAAGATGGATTAGCGTTGTATGACGCAATGTTCAATGTGCACATTGAGAAGGCAATAGGAGAAGGCACATGCAGGAAATAACGAAGATATGGAATCGTACAAATTTGAGAACGTATATCCGGAAGAGATGGGTTCGACCATGCAGTCAAGCAGCTGGAAACAAGGAAAGGTGTTGGAGATGATGATATACCAGTTGACCTCATCAGCTGCGAGATTACATCTAGCTTGCTCACGGTGACATTTGTAGGCTCTGTGCTGTCATCGTCTTCCTGTTTACCAGGGCATGTCATTACATGACTACAGGTAAAGGTGCTTTCCAATGCATATTCACCACTTTTTTTCTTCTGAACTGTCTGAAGATGGCTGGAGATAGCAACCGAAACTAGCTATCGTACTTTAATTGTATAGGAAAATTACGGTCCAGGCATTAAAAATACTTTTATAATAATTTTTTAATGTAATTGTAGGTCTGTTGGAGAACAGTTACGCAAAGAATTATTTGATGTCATAAAACTATATACCAAAACGGGTCGTAGTAGACAACAAAATATGTATTACCGTGCCAAAACGAAACAAATCATCTGCAAACAATTGTGAAAAATACAGGACACTTAATTTGATATCATAAGCCTCCAAGAACTTGATCTATATCGTTCTAGGGAGGATAGAAAACAGTATAGATACAGTGATCACGGACAAGCAATTTTGTGTTAGTAGAGCTGTAGGCATACAAGAAGCTTACATTTAATTTTGAGGAAGACTAAACAGGGCTCAGGATACAAACACTGCCTTCGGCCAGTTAGGGAAAGCATTTGACAGAGTAGAGGGATGACAGGTTTTCAGATTCTAAGGGAGATTGGGATAAAGTGGAAGTACAGAAGAGTACAGCAGAGACTAGGTAGAGATGAAGGCAGGAGATGAAGCCAGGCAGAAGCTACGTGGAATTAAGGTCTATAGTAAGAAAAAAGCCATTTGAGATTTTCTGATGTGATTGGAGTGCTAAGCGAAGGTGTGGCATAATTAGAATCGATCTTGAGCCAAATAGAAACTTCCCTCAGCTCTTCTTGTAACATGAGTTGAATCTGTTCACGTAAGAGCGGGATGTCTAAGGCACCAGTGCAGCAGAAGATCATAGACAGAGGAAGACGCCATCATTGTGTTGACCATGCACTGTATAGTTTGAAGACACAACTTGGCTACAAAAATAACTAATCTCCTGAGAGGCGAGGTTGAAACACTACCTTTGATGGAGAATGAGTCCCACCAGGAAGACACTGCCACTGTGAGCCAGAGTGCCACCATCAGAGCCAATAGTGAGACAGAACTGTGGGTGCCGTCTTCCAGCGGGCTTTCTGGTAGCCTAGCCAGTGGGTGTAGGGAGCAGATCATCATCATCTACTATGGTGGGCGCCTCTTCTTCTGAAGACATCAATGCTGCTGGCCTTCACCCTGGCAGGAGGCCACTTCATAACCCAGCACGACTCTGCACATATCAAGCATAGTTGTTGGGTGCCTTCTGGGGTTCTATCTACGATGTGACCGAGGCGCCCCATTTACCCACATTTTGGAGCACCGAGCCAGAAGAAGCACGGACGATAAGACCAGTACAGCGTGTCTAGCGACTCCATGACGTCACAGGTCGCTGACACCCCGGCTCCCTCTGTTGCCGAAGTAAGAGAATGAGCTGTCATTCTCTTACTGCGAGTTTGACCTCTGTGCCATCGCTGCAGGTGGCCTGAGAATGAGAACAGCTGTGCATTTCTGAGCAGTAAATGTTTACAGTGCTAATGATGTTTCACCTGCACCTTCGGGACGTACAACGGTCATCAAGCAACTCCACACTGCACCACTGTAGCGCACGACAGTAGAGATCAGAGCATCAGCCTCTATGGGAGGTAGAGAAGACATGTCTGTTGAAGCTTATCCAACAAAGGGGGTACACATGGCTGATATGATGGTGCCACTCAAAGTATCGCTGAAGGGACAGTAGCAGTGAAGAAAGCAATAGGCAGACCGAGACTGGGATGCTTCAAGCAGATACTGCAGAATACCAGGTGAACCGCTTTTACCACCCTCAAGAGGAAGGCCAAAGATAGGGAAGCTTGGCGAGCTGCTGCTAACCAAACTGATGTTTGCAGAAAAGTGCTCGTACGTCTATAAAACACGTATTCCACTAATTAGTTTCACAGTGACGTTCGTCTAGTTGGTCTGGTCAGGGTTTTCCTTTAAAACTGTTCGTGTTATTTCCGGAAAACAGTTATATTGTAATCATTTTCCCTATTTTTTGCTATCTTGAAAAAACATTAATTAACAAAAAATTCACGTCTAATTTTCATCGTTGAATGTGGAGTAATTGTCAGTGATCTGCTCACGTTAAAGATTTCATAATCGGCCACAGCGTGGCGAACTTAGAATGGAAGCTACACCAAAAGAGAAAGTGGCGCTACAGGGAGATCCATCGGGTTCTGAAGTACGTAGCGTCATTTTATTCCTGTAGCTCTAAGACTGTTACACTATGCGATTTCATTATTGATCCGTAGAACGTATTTAGGAGGTCATATAATCCCTCCATGTACGAAAGTAGTGGGACATCCAAACTGGTGCGGATAGGTATGTAATTGAAAGGGTAAAATTCGGAGACTCTCAGTTGATTAGAAAAGGTGTATTTTGTTTACTGAATGGGATATTAAGTAACTGATTCTTAATTTTGCGTTACAAATTTGTGTCAATATAAACGCGAGACATATTAAAATCAAATAATATTATTCGCTGTGGTTGAAAGTCGAAATTTTTAACTATTTATGAGATGTTTTTTGATGTATCGCAATTGATTTATTGATTGTTAGGATGGTTCTTTTCTCTGAAGCTGGACGCCGTGAGTGAAAATACACGTACCTGGGATTTAGCTGACAGTTAGAACTCGTCAATAAATGTAAATGTAAAAGCAAAATAAAAGATTTGGGAACTTCCACTATTAATAGAAATGGAGTGTTATGCTATTTCGTTACTTGGTCCGTGTCTTCAGATTACTCCTAAATGGTTAACTTATTCCCACTTTTTCCGGTTTTCTGAGGCAGCAAAGAGGTGGCGCCCATATCGGATAATCACTTTCGCTAAGAAAATGTAAATCGTTACTGTACAGTATATTTCAATTTAAGAATAAAATTTTTCTCTTTCCACTGCTACGATTATGTTAAGGCTCTTACTACTCATTCACATGCCTTTAGTTCGTCATTCTAAGTCAGTGTAACAGTTCACTACATTATTCTCCCCAATAAGTAGAGTGAAGCCCGATGATATCGAGCCTGCACGAAATGGAATCCTGACTCATGGATCACATTGTTAAAGGATGTGTACGTGTGTGTGGAGAAGGGGTCGGAGGTTTCCCATCTCACAACTGAAACCTTAAAAAGTGTTACATTTGTTGATCGATGTGCGATCGGTATTCGAATACTAACAGCTGGTTACGTACATGCACAATTACAAGAGGCACGGTCTAATAATACGATGAAAATGGTGTCATCTACAAAGCAGTAATGAAAAATGTGGAAGTTAACTAAAATTTTACTATAAAAAGGTAATCCTGGTAGGAGACGTCACATTGAAAGTTTACGAAACTTTTCTTACTGTGTACGCTAAATTAAATGGTTACGATAATATCCTGGCAGGGTACGCTAAATTGAAAGTTTACACTTGTCACCTGACGCTAAAATGCATGATATCCCGGCAGGGTAGTACACAATGAACGGTTACGTGTTATGGTCGAAAACAATGAAAGTTAACATTTGGGGTGACTATATTAAAGTGATGATTTGAT
Organism: Schistocerca cancellata; assembly: GCF_023864275.1. Lineage (NCBI taxonomy): Eukaryota > Metazoa > Arthropoda > Insecta > Orthoptera > Acrididae > Schistocerca > Schistocerca cancellata. The sequence goes on from NC_064633.1 coordinate 431,291,517, forward strand.
TGACAAGGCAAGCAAAGTTTAGTTTACTGACAAATTTTATTTTTCCAAAGACAAAAAAAAGAACATAGACAGGCCTAATCAAACTCAAACATATTATGATAGACTCTCGTAAACAACTAACAGTTGGTTTAAGACCACAATGGACAAGGATCCTTGGAGGCAAAGGTGGACCTAAAACTGTAGATAACGCTCTCGGTGGTAATCTGACGCTGAGCAGACTCTGACTGTTCAGTCTAGCTTAGGCTATGTAGGGGCAGCTGTGAGCAAGTGGCGATTGGGGTTTGTACGCCTGGACAAAGCCGGAGTAGCTGTACTTTACCCAGTTTGCTTCGTGCAGCGATGTAACTTGCAGCTGGCGAGTCGTCTGCGGCAGTGGCGAGGCGTAAGGCGGCGCCTGTGAGTCAATCATGCCCACGAAAGAAATAAAAAATCCCACAATCTAGCGATCAGGCAGACGGTTCGCAGTTTACTCCCCACTAGAGCCCTGAAATCAAAGAAGATTTCAGTGTGTGACTCACCCGTTCGCTGGTCGTACCAAGGACCAATTCGGCTCACCTATAAGGCAGAGCACACAAGGATGTCAAACGTCGAGACTGGTAAACCAAATAGAATAAGTGTGCCCTAGGCAAACGAGTAGGCCGAGACGTTTGAGGTCACTCTGTCGGTCCAGTGAAAACTTCACCACAGGCTCCCCAGTCCAACTTCTCGCAAGTTCAGTCAGTCTTAGGACAGGTCCCAAGTACCAACCACACCTGCCAGAGCTTCGACAAGAAGTTGCTTCCAGACCGATGTCCAGAGGCGGAGTGCCACGCACTTCTCCGGATGCAAACAATTCCCGTTTTTCCGCAGAGCATACCCATTCCATTTACACTTGAGCCAATCACAGATCTTCAGCGGCGCTAAGTTTCCCCTCCTACACGTCAGCACAAATTCACGACGAACCAGCGCAAGAGTTAAGAGACCTGCGTCTTTGGGAAAAAAAGAAACCGCCAGTTACAGGCATTTTTAAGTTTTCGCGGTGGGAGCAGATGTTTTCCCACGAACTCGCATAGTTTTCCACGCCAACGAGCGATGGTACAATCTTACAGATCTTTATCTTAATTGACTGTGCCTTGGAGCAAGTTAGTCCTAGCTATGTGGTGTAATAAAGACCCTATCTCTAACCGTTTCCCAGATGGCAGTGTTCCGTTTACGACCGAGGCGGCCGATGGAAGTGGGGCACAGGCGCATCTGTAGTATTCGGCGAACACGAAAACTTGTAACGACACTAGGACATGCACACTAAAACACACGGACCCACAAATAAGGTGCGCGCTGTATGGCAAAAACCACACAGCGGGTTACCAAGGTTGTGAGCTCCACAAAAGACACTCACAGCAGGCAAAGGCCGCCCCCCACACACGTCAACAAAACACGACAAACCCAACCAGTCACACAAGAAAACAAAATACAACAACACACACAGACAAGGCCAGGGTAAAACCAAGACCGGACACACCCAGGGCAATCTATGCAGAAGTGGTTTCTCCTCTGAGAAACCATGAAAGCGTGGCCCTGTCACCACAACACCAATCACAGTCACAAGAACAACACCGGGAAACACACAACAACAACGACCAGGTCCACCAAGACAGAGGAAGCTCTAGGGAACCCCACACACAGTCCCCCCCACCCCCCACCCCCCACGAATCAGTTGTTAGGCGTTACGGTGCAGACCATGAACTTCGTCATGGAAATGATGAAGGAATTCAGGGAAGCCCAGAAGCAGAACACACAGATCCTCGTTGCCCTTCAGGCAGCAGTCCAGCAGTCGCTCCCCTCTGCGACTTCCTCAGTAGTTTCAAAACCCCATCATGGATAGGCGACCAAACATCCAAGGCCTGACAATGTGCGTCTTTAACACAGACGGAATTGTTAATCAAGAGGTCGAGTTCAGAGAACTCATGAAGGAGTTCTCTATCGACATATGCATGATGGGGGAAACCCACCTAAAACCGGGAATAAAAGCGACAGTTCCCAACTACGTTAGCTACCGCAAAGGCAGGCCAACCCAAGGCGGAGGAGTGGCCATATACATAAAAAGAGGGATCCCCCACCACCAGGTATTCTTACCAGCTACCAATAAAATCGAAGCAGTGGCGGTGGAAGTAGCCACTGCCACTGGACACCTAACAATCGTTGCAATCTACCGACCCCAACAAGACGAGATAGATGAGGGAGACATAGCTACTCTAGGGCAAATTGAAGGCAAACTCATAATAGGGGGCAACTTCAATGCCAAACATCCTGATTGGAATTCTAGAGTAACCTCCAGAGCAGGCGCCAGATTGCAAAAACTAGCGCGCAACCACCTTTTCGAAACATGGGGTCCAGTCGAGCCCACACATTTTCCAAAAAATGGAGGCAGGCCCAAAATGTTAGACATAGCTCTCACCAGGAGGATTACGGGGTTTGTGACCGCGAGGACAATCAACAGAATGTCCTCCGACCACAACTCAGTGATTCTAGAGGTCGACGTGGGAGAATGGGTAGCACTCCCACGGTACCAGACGTCCTACAAACGTACAAACTGGGAGCGATACCGAGAAACTGTCGCCTCTAATATCGTTCGCGCTCCGCCACCTACTGCCGAAACAGTAGAACAAGCGCTACAAGACGTAACAGGTACCATCCTGCAGGCAGCAGAAGAGGCCACCCCTCCACAAAGGGAAGGCCCGCCGCCTTAAATACAGCTCCCGGAACACTTGCTAGCTCAAATTCGACATAAGAACAGAGGGGCAAAAGAGTGGAAGATAACCAGAATCCAGGCCACAAGGAGGCTGCTCAATCGTCTACAGAGAGAGTTGAAGGTAGCGCTCAATGAGCACAGAAACCAGCAATAGCAAAACCGCCTCACAGCCCTCAAAGTAGACGATCACACACTTTGGCAAGCAACCAAACAATTCACAAAAAGAGGCGCTAGGATGCCGCCACTGCACGGCGAGTGGGGTCTGGCCTACAGCCATGCTGAAAAGGCCAACGCCCTCGCCGACACTTTCGAGAAGCAGTTCCAAGCGGCAGAACCCCAGGATGATGAGCATGAAAGAGTGGTCCGTCGTCAACTGGCTGTCTTCCTCAATGCTGAGGAGGACCCAGAAGATGAACCCACAGTTTTTGCCCCTGAAGAAGTGGCAAAAGTAATTAGGTCTCTCCCCTCCAAAAAGGCGCCAGGACATGACAGTGTCACCAACCAGTTGGTCAAAAACCTCCCACCCACGGCGATCGAACGCCTAGCGAACGTCTTCAACGAGATTACTCGTACCGGTGAGTTCCCAGCTTGCTGGAAACACGCGGAAGTGGACGCGATACACAAACCAGGGAAATACCCTCTATTCCCGCAGCACTACAGGCCGATTAGCCTCTTGCCAACTCTCAGCAAGATCTACGAGCGCCTCCTGCTAAGACCCATACAGGAACATATTACCAGAGAGCAACTTGTGCCGGATTTCCAATTCGGATTCCGGCAGAACCACTCTGCCCCACAACAGATCATTAGAGTGGTTGAAGCAGCCACAGAGGGCTTCAACCACAGAGGCTACTGCGGGATAGTGCTACTAGACGTAGCCAAAGCCTTTGACTCAGTATGGCATAGAGGGCTACTCTACAAATTGTACATACAAGGGTTCCCCGGGAGCATAGTTAAGCAGATCAAAAGCTACCTCTCGAACAGAACTTTCTCTGTCAAAGTTGAAACAGCCACCTCCACCAAGAGTCGTATTCGTGCTGGGGTGCCACAGGGATCGGTCCTGGAGTCCGTTTTGTACAGTCTCTACACTGCGGACACACCAACGGCCCCGCTGGTGCACACCGCTCAGTGCGCTGACGATACAGCCTTCTACACAAGAAACGCGAACAAGGACCGAAAGACGCAGGCTATGCTGATTACCCGTAGGCTCGGAAGGCGCGAACCTCCTCAACGCCCCCCCCACTCCCCATCCACCTTCACCTAAACGGAACCCAACTTCCCTGGCGCAGAACCGCCAAGTATCTTGGCGTTACCTTGGACTCTCGTCTTACGTGGAAACCCCACACAGACGAGGTCCATAGGAAGGTCTGCGCCAGAATGTCCATCCTGTACCCAATCCTCAACTCATCCAGCTCCCTTCCCTGCTCAGTAGGAGTGGACGTATACCAGGCCCTGATCCGGCCAGTCATGGCATACGCGTGTCCTGGCTGGGGATACGCAGCGAAGCAGCACCTGGACAAACTTCAGAGGCTGCAGAACCGCGCCTTCAGAAGGGCACTGCGTTTACCTCTTGGATTCCTCATTGACGATTTGCATGCCGCTGCCGAAATCCCACTCCTGAGAGAGCGTTTTCAAGACCTGGCAAGGGCCTTCTATGAAGGTTCTTCCAGCTCAGGAAACGCCTTCATCCATTCCCTAGGTCGGTATGACATGTCCCGCGATAAGCACAATTTCCCCATGACGATCTTCGACGACTAAGTCGAAGAGAAAATCCCAATATCGATTCCCAAATCCTGCTCCTACCCAAATTACTACAATTATCTCGCCAAACCTCAGGCAAGTACCAGACACACACAGAACAATCATCACATTTCACAGACACCAAAAAAGTACAGACATAATCACACACACAAGTACACAGGGGAGTAAAAGCCGAAAGGCTACAAACTCCGCCTCACACTTCCCCAAAGAGGGGAAAGTAATAGATGAGAGCAGCAGCGAAAACTTGTAAATTTTTATTAGGCGTGGCGCAGTCCACAATGCCCTGTTTACAACCCCAGTGTGCAGATGCATCCTTTCAGTCCGTCGCCCCCAGGCCGGCTTTCGGCTGGCGCCGATGCAGGTAAAGCGGACATTGTCCTGCTGGAGACCTGTCTCGACTAGGGGATGCTCTGTCGGCCCCCATGCAGCCTTTGGCCTGTTCGGCAAGGTCTGCAGTTGCTTTCAACTTCAAATATGCCGTATCTACGAACTAAGAACCATAAAAATACCTCATGCTTTTAGCTCCATCAAAGCCCGCTCGGGGTGTTAACTTTCTGGGGTCTCGCACAAGTTGCAAAACGTTGCAACAAAAATATTCATGAAAAATAGATGAGAGAGTAACTTGTCTTGTCTCAAATGGAACTGTAATTTCAACAGTACGTCGGAAAAACAATCCAAAATACAGGGTGTATTATAATGAATGTCGAAAACGGACACGATTGAAAGTGTCCAGTGTTAAGTTTTCTGCCACTGTAGATAATTCACTTTTGCTGTACTGAGACAAAGATGAACGAGCGCGTTGCACCAATAGTGAATAAGATTCTTGACTGTGTGTTTAAGTTTATCCGTGGTTCGCTTTCTCGCCTGTCACTTGTTCTTTCTGAGAAAGAGATTTAATGTTTATGATTTTGAGAAGACTGTCTGAAATACTTTATTAAGGCGATGATAACTTGTTCGCAAAAATATGTTACTTATTTCTGTGGATAGAGAAGATTTCTGAAGGGTTCTCTCAAGGTAACCAAATGCATGCGGAAAAATGAAACGTTTGCTTGCCGCAACTATTAACTGAAGGGAATCTGTGTCCTTAGATAATTAATAATAATCAGGGCTAGTGTTAATTTGATCTCTTTGTTTCCATTATGTCACAAGTAGTGAAACAGCAACAGGCCCACTAAAGTGACTGCTTACACTACGCTAGTAGGTCCCTTCTGGAATGTTGCTGTGCTGTGCCGGATCCGAATCTAACAGAACTGACGGAGGATGTTGAATACCCTATAAAAGAGGGGCAACATGTTTTGTAGTATCGCAAAGTGGGGGACGGAGTACCATGGAAATGATACGTGATTTGGGGAGGCAGTCATTAAAACAAAGACGTTTTCCGTTGCGGCAGGTTCTTCTTGTGAAATGTCTAACAGCTGCTTTCTGGCCAAATTGCGGAAATATTTGGTTGGCGCCATTTACATAGGGAGAAGTGATCAGCATAATGAAAGGGAAAACCCATGTCGCTCAGAAGGGTTTAAGTGCTCGTTTTTCTAGCTCGCCTTTGGAGAGCGAAAAGAGAGAAAAATAGCTTAAAGGTACGATGAACCCTGTGCGAGGCACTTAATTATGAGTTGCAGAGTAATCATGTAGATAAAATTATAGATGCAAAAATTGGCAACGTTTTACAACTTGCTGCTGGTGTGAACCGGCCGGTGTGGCCGAGCGGTTCTAGGCGCTTCAATCTGGAACCGTGCGACCGCTACGGTCGCAGGTTCGAATACTGCCTCGGGCATGGATATGTGTGATGACCTAAGGTTAGCTAGGTTTAAGTAGTTCTTCAAGTTCTAGGGCACTGATGACCTCAGATGTTAAGTCCCATAGTGCTCAGAACCATTTCTTCTGCTGGAGTTATTTAGGTGCTGTACAGTTCCTACTGTACAGTTCTCTTTCACGGTGATTCTGTGAAGTAGAGCCCATGTGATTTTCCCAAGATAGGCCTGTGGATGATGAACCACTGCAGTGCCTTACCCGTAGTCTTAGATCAGCAGCACAACGTGCCGGTGTCACACCAAACATATACGAAGTACCTCAAAGCTGCACAAGCTTCAGGTTTGAGGTTTGGATCACATTAGATGGGGACATTATCGATGTAGTTATGTTTCAGACACATTTGTACACAGCAGGCCTGTGTTGACTCAAACCAAACACATAACAAGATCTCGCTAATGGCTCTGTTAACTGTTAATCTTGTGTTTTTGAAGGGTCCACCGTTGCAATTAAAGAAGTTCTGTCCATGTCGTTTATTGTACACTGAACCCGCGATTTATCAAGAGAGGACCAATTTCGTGTTCTCATTAGGTACTTGGACTTACATTACCGTAAATTATCTAGAAATGAGTGTGAAATATAGGAATTGTTTTTAGGACTCCATGAGACACAGGGCATGAAGCTGAAAACATTATGCACTTAATGAAGATGAACGTATTAGGTTGGTGCATATAAGCTCTCTTTTGTTTAGCGTGAAAACATTATGCACTTAATGAAGATGAACGTATTAGGTTGGTGCATATAAGCTCTCTTTTGTTTAGCGTGTTGGTATTGCTGTAGCTATGGTTTATTTATCGACTGTAGTTTTTTATCTGTAGTTCATTGTTACTGTTTGAGTTGCCATATTTTCATTTCGTTATTCGGCGATAGTGAGTGGAGTTGTGGACTCTAGGAAAAGCAGTGCCATGTGGAGAAATCGGAACACTTTCGACATTGTCTTCTGTTCGAATTCAGTAGTGGGGTGACAGCAATGAGGCAGTCAGAAGCATTAGCACCGTGTATTGGGATAACGTCACTTATAGAGATTACGGCAAGAAAATGGTTTTCTCTTTTTAAGGATTATCGTTGTTACATCTGTGACTCTCCACGCTCAGGAAGATATTCGGATTTTGATGTGAGAGTAGTCGAGAACTGACAAATGCGATAATACGTTATCATTTTCACATCGTGCGACATTTGGATGAAATGAGGCAGACTGAAAAATTAGGTGTACGGTTAGAAAATGCTATAAGATAAAGTCACAGAAAGCGCAGTACAGGAGTTGGGTTGAGAAGCCATTCAAAAATGGTTCAAATGGCTCTAAGCACTATGGGACTTAACATCTGAGGTGACCAATCCCCGTGACTTAGAACTGCTTAAACCTAGCTAACCTAAGGACATCACACACATTTATGCCCGAGGCATGATTCGAACCTGCGACCGTGGCAGCCGCGTGGCTCCAGACTGAAGCACCTAGAACCGCTCGGCCAGCCCGGCCGGCCGGAAGTCATACCGCACCCATGATGTTCACCTGATCTTGCGCCATCGGATTTTCACCTTCTCCGCTCTCTATTGAACAGCCTTCAAGGAACTTCCTTTCCGGATGGAAATGCACTCCAAACATGGCCGTACGAGCTCTTCTCCTCAAAACCACGTGATTTCTACTATCGCGAATCGGAATGTTGGCAGGTTGTTGTAAATAGTGAAGCAGAATATGTTATTGGTGACTAAAATCTCTGTTGTATGTGTATCTTATGTTTATTTAACTTACAGAAAAAAGCTGCGAACTTACACACGAACTCAATAGTTAGTGTCAAGGGAATAACTCTTGCAAACGCGATTAGTCAACAAAAGTATTTTTGGGCAAATATTCCAAAACTGTTGGCCAACAGTATATGTGGATATTAACCCACTAAATTCTGAAGTCTCGAATGACATGCCTGTGGGCAAAAATCAAAAAACTCACCCCTATTTCTTTGTGGACTTGGATTGCCTATATCAGTGATGTTCTTAGTTTCTCATTTCTGTTTACATCAGTAAGTCTTGTCCATTGCATCAGTATTGGAACGCTGCTCTGTTTAAACTAAAGGTAATGTTATTAATTAGATGCAACTATTTACTTCTGCAGGCGTGTATACCCGTTTCTCCACGTTGACATTTTTATATGTCTTTAGGTATCGTGAATATTGTTTCTTTTTTATTAAGAGCATTCCAGACGGCTACTGTAAAAGTTGCAAATAAGGTAACAGAGAAATGTGTGTGATAGTTAAAATTAATACATTCGTGATGACATGGATCCGAGATAGTGCCATTAGCGAGATAGTGTTATGTGTGTGGCTTGAGCCAACACAGGCGTACTTCGTACAATTGTGTCTAAAGCATAAATATATCGATAACGTTCCCATCTAATGTGTTCCAAACCTCAACCCTGAAGCTTGCGCAGCTTTGAGACACTTCGTACATGTTTGGTGTGACACCGGCACGCTCTGCTGCTGATCTAAAGGTACGTTTACACTGGGATACATGTATCGCGACATGTATGAGCGACATGTCGCGATACATCACCTCATACAAAAATTCACGGAACTTCTATGCGGACCCTCGAGCTCATGCATGTCGCGTATACATTTTGTATATCGCTTTTTGGCCATATACGCGACATGTATGTGCGACATTTTAAGAACTCGCGCATGCGCAGTACTATCATTTCCTGTCGTCTTGTCGCCTGCCGCTTATTTTGACGATTAGCGCATGCGTAGTACCAGGCTCTTTGGCGGCTGTTTGAGTTTTGGAGGTGCCGACTGTAGTTTGTTGTGTAGTTATTTGTGTATTGTGTCGTGTGTTGTGCCCGCGTGTAATACTTTAAAATTTGCCATGACTTCTTGGTCCAAACAAAATACACTGCATTTTATAGAGACAGTGCGCAGGCATCCCTGTATGTGGGATGTGAAACTACGAGACTATAAGAACACTCAGAAAAGGTACGACGAGTGGGAGGAAATTGCCAAGGCATTTAACGTGTCAAGGAAGGAATGTGAGGACAAGTGGCATAATTTAAAAAGCCAATATAGTCGCGAGTTAGCGAAAAGGAAGAGCAGCATAGGAAGTGGAAGTGCTACAAGCAATGTGTACCACACTTCATGGTATGCTTTTGAAAGTATGCAGTTCATAAGAGACAATTACAAACCACTCTCTCATAGCAGCACACATGAAGTAGTACCAGTAAGTAAATTTGTTATATTATTTTATTAATCATATATTTGGCAACATTTTTTCGTGCTTATGCTTTACATAATGTGAATATTTACAATTTCACTGAAAAACATGAATCTCCATACTGCTATGGTTTGAAGTCCTGAATACTGCAGAAGAATAGAGCATATTACTTTATGTCATCATTTCACAATGATGTGGAACTTATTTTCCATACTGCCATGGGATGGAGCCCTGAATACTGCAGAAGTATTCAGCATATTCTCTTCTGTTGTCATTCAGCAATGAAGTTCTTCGGCCAGTTCTGGGCAGTGGCTCCAGCACAGTAGGGGTGTCCCTCCAGGACCCAGGTATTACGTTGACATCATCTCTCTCTCTGTCGTATGTTCCTGCTGGACAATAACTTTGAGATTTTCTGTTTTGAAGAAAATTATGTAAATAAACAGAGGCTAGTGCCACCACTGTAGCCTTTTCCGGACTGAGAAGCATTTGCTTCCTCAGCACTCTGTAAACAGCACTTATAATCCCAAATACATTTTCTATTACTCTTCTTGCCCTGCATGCTCTATAGTTAAAAATACGTTGCCAACTATTTTTTTCATGCAGACCTGGAAATGGTTTCACAATATTTTCCTCTAGGCCAAAGGCTTCGTCAGCGACGAAAACATATGGAACAGGCTTGCTCCTACCAGGAAGAGGAGTTGATGGTGGTATATTTAGAGTTTTGGTTTCTAACATTTTGTAAAATGTGGTGTCTTTAAGGACACCACCATCTGAAATCCTCCCCTGTGTGCCAACATCAGCGTAAATTATTCTATAATTAGCATCAGCAATTGCTAGCAAAACAACGCTGAAGCGCTCTTTATAACTAAAATAAACTGTTCCACTGTTGGGTGGTGCCACAATGTCAATGTGCCTCCCATCTATAGCTCCCAAACACCTGGGGAAATTCCATTTTTCTTCATATTCTTTGGCAATTTTCAGCCATTCCTCTGCAGTAGCAGGAAGCTGGAAATAAAATTGTTACTCTTTTAATTTAATTTACGCATGGACACTCAAAAAAATTCTAAATACATTAAGATACTTTGATTATAATGTATGTATAAGATATAGCTCACTTTGCCTTAGAAATGTGTTATGTATTTTAAAGGTCATGGAAGCCCCAGCCATAGAAGGAGATGGTGAAGGAGAAGGAGAAGGAGAAGGAAGCATTAGTATCCCTTTCGATGTCACAGAAATGGAGGAGGTGACATTTGCCACGCCCCCAGAAGACATTGTGGAAGTGGAAACCACTCCAGTCATCTCTGTGCCTCCACATGAAAGTGGATGTGCAACCGTGTGCCTCCACATGAAAGTGGATGTGCAACCGTGTCACCCTGTACCACTCCAAGTCCGAGTGGAAGTGGTAGATCAAGTGCAGTGAAGAGAGCCAGGAGAGACCTGGATGAAGACCGAGAAGGTCTTTTACAGACCTTAAGAAAAGTTGGCGACAATTTATCAGGCAGAAAAAGGGACCAGTTTACCCACTTGGGTGACTTGGTCGCCAATAAGGTCAGATTTCTTTATGAAAATGGCCATACTAGTATTATGGCAAGACTTGAGAACGGAATATACAGATGTTTGCAGGAGGCAAACGATGAACTAATAGATGCAAATGCATCATAATTTATGTATTCTTTAAAAACATGTATAAATGTTGAAATATGCATGTAATGTGCTGTCAAGTACTACTTAATAAAACTAAATACAAATTAATGTTGTTGGATATCTTTACTGTGATGAAAGTGTCCTCAGAAATTGTGATATTGTATTACTGAGTGAAGCATGTGAGTCGATCCAAAGAACTAAAAGCTAACCCATTTTAGCCAAATTTGAGAAATTTATGCTGCAAAATGTATGTGCCGTTAAAATTTTAGTTCCTATTCCAGCATCATCACGTGGTTATGTTGGCAACATCAACGGCACGGTAGAAAATTTGTGCTGCTGTTCCTGGTTGACAGTTACTTGTATGTACCCTCGTCCGCTCGTTAAAAGTAATTGCCCTCGTAAAACGAAGATTTCATGACAAAACATTTGCATTGTCACGCGATTGCTAATGCCAACGTCTCACACACGATTGTCCGTTGTCAACATTATCACGCGAGGCCGCCGGAATAATAGCAAAAAACTGATATACGTGCCAGATGCATGAAAAAATTATATAATGTATTACATACTCTGATATATATATATAAAACTTTTACCTTCACTTCTTGGGATAAAACTTGCACAATGGCCTCGCAAACACGAAGAATAATGTTGCATATGGCACTTTTTGATATTCTATACAGATACATTAACGTCGAAAAGGAATCCTCAGTGGCCAAAAAACGGAGTGTTACTGCCAACTGATCCTCTGGTGGAATCGCTTCCCGAAAGTTTGTGTTGGTTTTGGACACAAGAGGAGCAACAAGAGATAGCAAACCGCGGAAATCCTCCATACTCATCCTAACATAATTTCTAAAATATGCGCCATCCTCTAGCGTTAATTACTGAACGAGCATTGCGTAAGCTCCGTGAGTAGCGCGTTTGCGAAGAAACTCTCTCTGCCAACATCTACGCTTTCTCCGCCTTTTCTTCCTATCATCTTCCAAAAGAGCAAGTGTACCAGCACATAAAAATGTGAAATCTTCCAAATCGTCGTCGGAAGACATTGCACAGTGATACAAATCAGTGTAAACGCACGCTCATACATGTATGAAATTGATACTTCTCAACTCATACAAGTCGCGATACATGTCGCAAAGTCGCATATACATGTATCTCATACATACAAATCGCAGTGTAAACGCACCTTAAGAGAACATCGACAGGCCTAACTTGGGAGGATCACACGGGTTTTACTTCATAGAATCGCCGCGAAAGAGAACTGTACAGCACGAATTGTACGGCATCCTAAATAACACCAGCAGAAAGTTCTAAAAGCTTGCCAAGATTTGCATCTATAGTTGTATGCACATGATTACTCTGCAATTCATAATTAAGTGCTTCGCACAGCGCTCATCGTACCTTTAAGCTATTTCTCTACCCTTTCACTCTCCCAAGGCGCGCTGGAAAAACGAGCACTTAAACCTTTCTGTACTATCTGGAATTTCCCTTTCATTATGTTCACCAGTTTTCCCTATGTAAGCGGCGCCAACAAAATGTTTCCGCAATTGGGGCAGAACTGTAGGCGTTTGAAATTTTATAAGCAGAACCTGCCACAACGAAAACCGTCTTTGTTTTAATGACTGCCACGCCAGTTCACGTATCATTTCCGTGGTACGCCGTCCCCCACTTCGCGATACTACAAAACGTTTTGCCCTTCTTTGAATTTTTTTCAACATCCTCCGTCAGTCCTGTTTGATTCGGATATTGTAAGGCACAGCAATCCTCGAGAAGGGACGGACAAGCGTAGTAGACCTGTGGCATTTTCTAAGTTTTCTACCAGTAAACTGCAGTCTTTGGTTCGCTTTCCCCTCAGTATTATCTATGTGATCGTTCCAATTTAAGTTAAAAAAGTGGCTCTGAGCACTATGGGACTTAACAGATGAGGTCATCACTCCCCTAGAACTTAGAACTACTTAAACCTAACTAACCTAAGGACATCACACACATCCATACCCGAGGCAGGATTCGAACCTGCGACCGTAGCTGTCGCGGCGTTCCAGACTGAAGCGCCTAGAACAGCTCGGCCACTCCAGCTGGCCCAATTTAAGTTCTTCGTAATTGTAACCCTAAAAATTTAATTGAATTTACAGCTATTAGTTTTGTGTGATTTATCATGTAACCGAAATTTAGCCGATTTTCTTTAGTATTCATGTGGTTGACTTCATACATTTCATTATATTGAGTCAATTGTAATTTTTCACACAATAGAGAGGTCTTTCTAACTCGCTCTGGAATTGGCTTTGATCATCTTATGACTTTGCAAGAAGACAAATGACATCATCATAAGCAAAAAATCTATGAGCGCTGCTCAGATTGTCTCCTACGTCGTTTACGTAGATTAGCAGCGGAGGGTGTAGGGGCGTGTTAGTGGACGGGGTGCGTGTGAAGGGGGGGGGGGGGGTTCAGAGGCTACTGCAGTATCGCATTCAAACTCAAAGACGTCTTGCAGAAATCTGTCTTTAACAGGAACGAATGCACACTAAAATGAGATTGTAATGCACTGAAGTAAAACTTTATTTACATGAGAGGAAGGGCATGAGTGAAAACTGAACGCCTTCACTTTATGACTTAATCTTAAATCTTACATTTTAAATACATTTGAGCGAAACAGGACAAAAGACCATATAGAAATCAGCGTAACCACACACTCAACTTCCCATAAAAATTTCTCCGTAAATGAAGACACAGAACTTTTCGTTTTAAAAATTTTTTCCCGTGTTGCGCATGAAACAGTGTCTTGGAACAATACTTTAACTTAAGTCAATTGCTTAATTTGAGACAGTGAAATTAAATCTAATTAAATGCCAACAGAAACTAACTGTGTTCTCAGTGAAACTCATTTAACCAAAACTCAATACTGAAGTACATTACGACAGATATTTTCTAAAACGTTAGATTTTTCTGAAATGTTTTCATTTATCAGCCAAAATAATTTCTTTTTCATTTCAAAGTATTATGGGCAGAGTAACCACGCCACTTGCAGTTACAACACGCTAGACGTGAACTACAGTTATGAATCCATTCCCAGTCACGCATTCACTCAACGTAATCAATAGATTATTATTTAAAGGATGTTACACTGGAGCCATATATGTTTTGTTTCAATATATCTATAAAACTATATTCTCTGGTGTCTTATTTGTAAAGGAGGGAGTAACGGTAACATAACCGGCTACTAGAAATGACTAGGTATTTCACAGCACTTAATCAGGTTTAGCAGAATTGAAAATATGTATTGCCTTGTATCTTGCCAAATTGATTTCAAAACATGATTCCTGAGAAAGAGCGCAGCGAACACTGGGCAAAAGAAGTTCGAAGAAAATATTTCCGCCTGTTCTAGTTCTATGCAGGATACAGTGTTTGCAGGAGATATCGACAACCGCAGTTCAGAATGTTCTGCAACATCCGTTGTAAATCAGTCTGAACAGCTGTGGACTTCCAACTCCATTTTTCTTCTGTCATGATTTGTGCCTGGCAGCTGAATGTCATGAGTATGAGTGATTTTATAAACGGTCTGAAAATGATGTGTGACAGTTGAGCAAGTCATAAATAAATCTTTCTATTGATGATGGTAGGTCTATCAACCTTAGGCACTGCTAGGCCCCTCACGATATGAATGCTGTTATTAAATCAGCGTGGTGTGTTCCTACAACGTGCTACTCTTAGGCTTCTATGAGAGTTAGCTGACCACGGGATATTAAAATGTCCTCTTCATGGAAGGCTCAAGCAGATAATTTAAATGTTTTCGTTTAATTGTTTGTACTGAAAGAACTAGCTGAGAGTGTTACAGGTTCAAAATGGTTCAAATCGCTCTGAGCACTATGCGACTTAACTTCTTGGGTCATCAGTCGCCTATAACTTAGAACTAATTAAACCTAACCAACCCAAGGACATCACCCACATCCATGCCCGAGGCAGGATTCGAACCTGCGACCGTACCAGTCGCTCGCCTCCAGACTGTAGCGCCTAGAACCGCACGCCCACTCTAGCCGGCCGAGAGTGTTACAGAAGGAGACGTTTCACGAGTCATGCTATGCCTTCCTAGCGACCTGAAAGCTCTTTTATTGCCAAGTGTGTTTCAGGTCCAGATAATTAACCCAGCAACAAATGGTGTTTTGAATTCTCCGTTTCAACTGTCGTACGTCATTTACAATTGTGCGGTTTAGTTTTCGTCGAATGTACGTCAATATACCTAGTGCAGCATAAGGGGCGTGTGGAACTCGCCATGACACAGTGTGTAAATAACGGCCACACAGACTCCTTTGTCTTTGGGTGACCCCAAACAGATTTCAGTGAATTAGTTAAAAATTTCGTTCTCATATTCAACTCCGCCATATTCAACCATGGAAACTCATTCAGCAGGAGCGAAAGGAGCTGCGCCAGCAAACATTTCGTACGCTTTCTTGTTTAACTCTAGTAAGACGGTTATGTGCCGAGTGTGAGGGCCGGCATTGCGCTCACGCGCAGCGCACTGATCCCAACAGTCGTATTTCTCTACGCAAGCAGTAGCTGTAAACCATCTGTGGCTCTGAAATGCGCTACCTTCTCCATTGTGTATTTCCTTCCATCATTCTGGACAACAAATAAATAACAGTCCTTCACTTAAAACTTTCGGGCTGATAGGCCGTGGTCGAAGTATAAAACTGTCTCCTGACGTTTCGTCTCCGACTGCGGGAGACATCCTCGGAGGTAAAGCGACGCTTTACCTCCGAGGATGTCTCCCGCAGTCGGAGACGAAACGTCAGGAGACAGTTTTATACTTCGACCACGGCCTATCAGCCCGGAAGTTTTAAGTGAAGACAGTACCGGCCGTGAAAGCTTACATTGTATGATCAAATAACAGTCCATTAAGTTATTTTGTATATTCGTAACGGGCGCAGTCAGCCACTTCAGAGTGGCTTTTTTCGCAATTTTGGGGAAAATATTTTTTGTTAGGTACTTTTGGGGAAACGGAAGCCTCGGAGAAATTTTCGGGAAAAAAAAATTTCTGTGCTGAGGATATTGGGGATGTATTTTATCTGCCTGTCCTTAATACTAATGGTATCCCTGATATTTTAGTTCAAGCAACACATCTTTAGTTTTGTAGACATTCACTAGAGGTCAGTCTCTTTTCAAAGAAACAGATACACTACCTACTGCGGTGTTACCACAAAGTGGCATAACTATAGGGCTTACGAACTCAGTTTCAACCGTTTTGGGTGTTGGGCTTGTATCGAGTTGTGCGGAGATACCGTACATGATTTCGCCGTTATAGTTGAAGCTTGTAGCTGATGAGTTTTGTATAGTGCTGTAACATACGGTACGTTACGCTGTTTTTTTCTTGCAGTTACCCAAATGTTTCCTCCTCCCATGAACCATGGACCTTGCCGTTTGTGGGGAGGCTTGCGTGCCTCAACGATACAGATAGCCATACCGTAGGTGCAACCACATGGGAGCGGTATCTATTGAGAGGCCAGACAAACGTGTGGTTCCCAAAGAGGGGCCGCAGCCTTTTCAGTAGTTTCAGGGGCAACAGTCAGGATGATTGACTGATCTGGCCCTGTAACATTAACCAAAACGGCCTTGCTGTTGTGGTACTGCGAACTTTTTCCCGAGGGCATGCAGCTTTATTGTATGGTTAAATGATGATGGCGCCCTCTTCGGCAAAATATTCCGGAGGTAAAATAGTCCCCCATTTGGATCTCCGGGCGGGGACTACTCAAGAGGACGTCGTTATCAGGAGACAGAAAACTGGCATTCTACGGATCGGAGCGTGGAATGTCAGATCCCTTAATCGGGCAGGTAGGTTAAAAAATTTAAAAAGGGAAATGGATAGGTTTAAGTTAGATATAATGGGAATTAGTGAAGTTCGGTGGCAGGAGGAACAAGACATTTGGTCAGGCGGATACAGGGTTATAAATACAAAATCAAATAGGGGTAATGCAGGAGTAGGTTTTTTATAATGAATAAAAAATAGGAATGCGGGTAAGCTACTACCAACAGCATAATGAACGCATTATTTTGGCCAAGATAGACACGAAGCCCACGCCTACTACAGTTGTACAAGTTTATATGTCAACTAGCTCTGCAGATGACAAAGAAATTGAAGAAATGTATGACGAGATAAAAGAAATTATTCAGGGAGACGAAAATTTAATTGTCATGGGTGACTGGAATTCGACAGTAGGAAAAGGGAGAGAAGGAAACGTAGTTGGTGGATATGGATTGGGGCTAAGAAATGAAAGAGGAAGCCGTCTGTTAGAATTTTGCACAGAGCATATCTTAATCATAGCTAACACTTGGTTCAAGAATCATAAAACAAGGTTGTATACATGGAAGAATCCTGGAGATACTAAAAGGTATCAGATAGATTATATAATGATAAGACAGAGATTTAGGAACCAGGTTTTAAATGGTAGGACATTTCCAGGGGCAGATGTGGACTCTGACCGCAATCTATTGGTTATGAACTGTAGATTAAAACTGAAGAAATTGCTAAAAAGTGGGAATTTAAGGAAATAGCACCTGGATAAACTGACTAAACCAGAGGTTGTACAGAGTTTCAGGGACAGCATAAGGGGACAATTGACAGGAATAGGGGGAGGAATACAGTAGAAGACGAATGTGTAGCTCTGAGGGATGAAGAAGTGAAGGCAGCAGAGGATCAAGTAGGTAAAAAGACGAGGGCTAGTAGAAATCCTTGGGTAACAGAAGAAATATTGAATGTAATTGATGAAAGGAGAAAATATAAAACTGCAGTAAATGAAGCAGGCAAAAAGGAATACAAACGTCTCAAAATGAGATCGACAGGAAGTGCAAAATGGCTAAGCAGGGATGGCTAGAGGACAAATATAAGGATGTAGAGGCTTATCTCACTAGGGGTAATATAGATACTGCCTACAGGAAAATTAGAGAGACCTTTGGAGATAAGAGAGCCACTTTTATGAATATCGAGAGCTCAGATAGAAACCAAGTTCTAAGCAAAGAAGGGAAAGCAGAAAGGTTGAAGGAGTATATAGAGGGTCTGTAGAAGGGCGATGTACTTGAGGACAATATTATGGAAATGGAAGAGGATGTAGATGAAGATGAAATGAGAGATACGATACTGCGTGAAGAGTTTGACAGAGCACTGAAAGACCTGAATCGAAACAAGGCCCCGGGAGTAGACAACTTTCCATTGGAACTACTCACGGCCTCGGGAGGGCCAGTCCTGGAAAAACTCTACCATCTCGTGAGCAAGATGTATGAGACAGACGAAATACCCTCAGACTTCAAGAAGAATATAACAATTCCAATCCCAAAGAATGCCGGTGTTGACAGATGTGAAAATTACCGAACTAGCAGTTTAATAAGTCACAGCTGCAAAATACTAACACGAATTCTTTACAGACGAATGGAAAAACTGGTAGAAGCTGACCTCGGCGAAGATCAGTTTGGATTCAGTAGAAATATCGGAACACGTAAGGCAATACTGACCCTACGACTATTTTAGAAAATAGATTAAGGAAAGGCAAACCTACATTTCTAGCATTTGTAGACTTAGAGAAAGCTTTTGACAATGTTGACTGGAATTCTCTCTTTCTAATTCTAAAGGTGGCAGGGGTAAAATACAGGGAGCGAAAGGCTATTTACAATTTGTACAGAAACCAGATGGCAGTTATAAGAGTCGAGGGGCATGAAAGGGAAGCAGTGGTTGGGAAGGGAGTGAGACAGGGTTGTAGCCTATCAGCGATGTTATTCAATCTGTATATTGAGCAAGCATTAAAGGAAACAAAAGAAAAATTCGGAGTAGGTATTAAAGCCAATGGAGAAATAATAAAAACTTTGAGATTCGCCGATGACAATGTAATTCTGCCAGAGACAGCAAAGGACTTGGAAGAGCAGTTGAACGGAATGGGGAATTTCTTGAAAGGAGGATATAAGATGAACATCAACAAATGCAAAACGAGGATAAAGGAATGTATTCGAATTAAGTCGGTTGATGCTGAGGGAATTAGCTTAGGAAATGAGACACTTAAAGCAGTAAAGGAGTTTTGCTATTTGGGGAGCAAAATAACTGATGATGGTCGAAGTAGAGAGGATATAAAATGTAGACTGGCAATGGCAAGGAAAGCGTTTCTGAAGAAGAGAAATTTTTTAACATCGAGTATAGATTTAAGTGTCAGGAAGTCGTTTCTGAAAGTATTTGTATGGAGTGTAGCCATGTATGGAAGTGAAACATGGACAATAAATAGTTTAGACAAGAAGAGAATAGAAGCTTTCGAAATGTGGTGCTACAGAAGAATGCTGAAGATTAGATGGGTAGATGACGTAACTAATGAGGAGGTATTGAATAGGATTGGGGAGAAGAGAAGTTTGTGGCACAACTTGACTAGAAGAAGGGATCGGTTGGTAGGACACGTCCTGAGGCGTGAAGCGATCACAAATATAGCATTGGAGGGCAGCGTGGAGGGTAAAAATCGTAGAGGGAGACCAAGAGATGAATACACTAAGCAGATTCAGAACGATGTAGGTTGCAGTAGGTACTGGGAGATGAAGGAGCTTGCACAGGATAGATTAGCATGGAGAACAGCAGCAAACCAGTCTCAGGACTGAAGACCACAACAACAAGAACACCCAAATGTTACGTTTGTTGCGTAACTATCAGGAGTAGTCTCTACTAAGTGATCAGTGCCTCCCTAGATTTCCTTAAAATACTGGATGGTACACCATCTACAAAATGAGTGAGGATATAAAAAGGGTCGAGTGATCTACAGAATAGTTTTGTTGTACAAAACTATCCTGTTTTGTTACTTAAAAGCAAAGAGTATATAAAGCAAAAGAGAAATTATGAACCTTTATCTCATGTTTCATTCGATATTGTTGATTTCTTAGGTTAAACATTGGGGTGGTATGGTAAAAATAGAGAAAAAGTACAGATTTATCATATTCCAGTAGAAAACGTAATTTACTTAACAATGAGGTTAAATTAAAAAAACCGCAAAACAAAAATATATCACACATCGCTTCAATTCTGCTTTGAATGTATATAAAAATGTTTCCGTTATTTGAAAACAGCTGTCGAATTTATCAGTAATAACGGGGGAGTCTTGCCCTTTGATCATGATGCAGAGTGCAGTATTGTGTTAATTTCCTTTTTTTAAGCCATTGGTCTTGTGATTGATTTGATATGGCTCGCCAGTTTTCCTCCAGTGCTAAGCTTTCCATCTCAGAGTAGCATTTCCAACCTACGTCCTGAATTATTTGCCGGATGTATTCCAATCTATGTGTTCCTCTATAGCTAATACCCTCTTCACATCCCTCTACCACCATTTAAGTTATTCTCTGACGTTCTATACATGTTCTATCTACCTGTCCCTTAACCTTGTCAGCGTTTCCCATATGTTCCTTTCCTCGCATATTTGAGTGAGAACGTCGTCATTCGTTACCTTATCAGCCCATCTGATTTTCGACATTTGTCTGTTGCACCGCGTCTCATTCGCTTCAGTTTTCTTCTGGTCTGATTTTCCCACAGTCCAAACGTACTTTCTCAGAAATTTGTTTCAAATCCAGGCCTGTGTTTGATATCAGTAGACTACCCTTGGCCAGGAATGCCCTTTATGCCAGTGACTGACTGCTTTTTATGTCCTCCTCGCTTCGTCTGTTACGGGTTAATTTGTTTCCGGCAGAATTCCTTGACTTTTTGTACTTCGCGATCACCAGTTTTGATGCTAACTGTCTCGTCATTCTCATTTTTGCTACATCTTATTACCATCGTTATCTATCGGGTTTATTCTCTATCCATGTTGAGCACTCATTACACTGTTTATTCCATCAAACAGATCCTGTAATTCTTCTTCATAATGACTGAGCTTAGCAACGTCATCTGACAACCTTACCATTGATATCATTTTACTCTGAATTTTCATTCCACTCTTGAACCTTCCTTTTATTTCCTTTGCTTATTGGATATGTCGATTGAACAGTACGGGAAAGAGACTACATCCCTGCCTTACACCCTTTTCAATCCAGGCACTTCGTTCTTGCTCTTCCAGTCTTATTGTTACTGTTGGTTCTCGCACTTAATATATACTACCGGTCTTTTCCTATCGTTTACCCCTATATCCCTCGTAATTTCGAACATCTTGCACCATTTGAACTACCGAGTGCTTTTTCCAGGTCGACAAATCTAATGAATGTGTCAGGATTTATCTTTATTGTGGTTTCCATTATCAACCACATGGTTGGTTCAAAATAACAGCAATAATTGTATATACTTATGTTTGCACGTGTAACCAGTACCTGCATTAGAAGTAGATGGCTTGGTTACATAAAACCAAGAATTTTTGTTACTTATTAAATGGAATTTATTTTCTGCAAGGATATAAAATACGCAACGGATGTGCTGATCTAATTATGTCCTAAACAGACAACGAAACAAACAAACAGAAAAGAGAATTTTTCGGCGTCCAGTTTACCTCTTACACATTCATTTATGATTCTTTCCCTATCAGTGCTACCAATACTAGTAATCCTCTCATTTACTACGTCATTTATGTAATGTACCTACTACTAGTTTTGGAAGAGTGCAACTCCTGTTTCATATTATAAC
Source organism: Schistocerca cancellata (assembly GCF_023864275.1). Lineage (NCBI taxonomy): Eukaryota > Metazoa > Arthropoda > Insecta > Orthoptera > Acrididae > Schistocerca > Schistocerca cancellata. The sequence continues at coordinate 431,313,263 of NC_064633.1, forward strand.
GTATGAACTATGATTAAATGGTGTTTCAGATACTCAGAATCACTCGAAAACATGGCTGCAATGGTGTGCCTTGTTACAATTAGATATAAGGTAATGACTGTTCGGCCATCAACAGCCTTCAGGAGGTGTTAGTAAAAATACAGGCACTGATTTTACGTGATCACAGTAGCGTAGCGGACAGAGGTGACGATCTGCTACGTGCGGTTTACATAGTGGGCTAATTGTAAATGAATAGGATAATGAGAAAATCACGAATAAACGAAATACGATGTCTGTAGCGCGAGTTTTTTCTTTCCCTGGTCGGGATATTGGTTTTATTTACAAATTAAAAACTTCAGCTTTTGTAGTATAATTTTTTTGTATTTACCGCAACTGCATGGCTTTGAACACATAATTTTTCCTCTTCAAGCTGCGAAAAATGATAATGAATGTTAGTTTAAGTGAATAGGTATTTGGAGGAATAAGGTATTTGGAGGAATAAGGTATTTGGAGGAAAGTTTCCCAAATAGTACCTTTTGGCAATTTTTTTTGTCTGCTATAGGGGAATTTCGAAAACTCTGTTTGAAAACACTGGTCATAGGGTTGCAGCGCAAGTAGATTACCAATAGAAAGTGACTCAGACATCATAGTTGGGTACATCATAACCTGTGTAATACAGTTTATTTTTCTTCACCTAAACTGTACGTGCGTTAACGTAAAAAGTGTTCCTAGTTTTCTAAATATGTGCTTCTCTTAAAGGTTATCAATAAATTAAAACCACACGTCTAGAAATATGTCATATTTAAGTAGGGCTGAAAAGAGGAAATTAAAAGCGTGACGTGACGAAGAAGTTGAAAAGACAATCAGGTCCAACCTTTCAGTCATCAGTTACATGCCCAGAAGAAATATTTATTAAAATTATTAACGAAAATAGTGCAGCTGAACAAATGTCTGACTATTTTAGAGATGAGAGTGTAAGTCACTACAGGTGCAAAACCGGAAACGGGGGAACTTTCTGTCTGAAAGTGCACATAGGACACAATATCAACTGTCATACTGAATCGTGTACAAAATCTGATGATGCACAATCTCCAAAATGACCACCAGCAACAAACACCGATTCATGAACAGATTTTTATTCGCTTCTTCAAGACAATGAGCAAAATGCACCTTTTATTGTTGGTAGAAGATACTTCAAAGGGAAAATGAATGAAGAACCTAAAGCAAAATTTATAAACATCACGCTCTGTAAGCGTCGAGGTCATTTCCCTTGAGACACTAAGAGCAACAGACTGATTAGTGTTATAATTATACTGAAACAGATAAGAACATTAAACGACTTTTTCTATACTATAACACTACTTAAATGCAGTATATTCTGTCACGTGTTGGTAATTGAGAAGTGGGAAAAAGAAAGCGTGGTCGGCCTGTTGATGACTGGCAAGGACTAACTATACGAAACTTTCTGAACACATTTATATTCGTGTATTTCTTACAGTATTTGGAATCATATTGAAACTATTAATACACTATTCCATGAAAGGAAAAACCAAATGAAAGATATAATTTCTAGAGTGCTGGGCTTAACAAGGACATTAGCTCTGTGCATAACTGCTTTCCGCACCCATCATGAAACCCAAATAGGGAAACAGAGTTCCAATTTTATAAATATAATAGATCTATTCTCCAAATGTGATGCCCTCCTTTCTGATGGAAAGAAATCGACCCCACAAATTCAACACGAGAGGATACAACTGTTAAATGGTTGTGTTCTTGAAGGATTGACCGTCGAAATTATACAGGAGCTGTCCATTTCGCTTACTGTAGTCTGAACCCACAATGTATCAAGAGAGGACCGACTTCGTGTTCTCGTAAAATACTTGGACTTAGATTTACGCAAATTAACCAGAAATGAGTGTGAAATAAAGAAATCCATTTTAGGACTCCATGAGACTCGGGGCTACGATGCTGAAAAAATTATCCACGTAATGAAAATGAACGAATTAGGTTGGTGAATGTAATCTCTTAGCGTTTCAGTTTTGTATGTTGGTATTGCTGTAGCTATGGGTTTATTTATCGACTGTTATTTTGTTCTGTAGTTCAGTGTTACTGTTTGAGTTAACATATTCTCATTTTGTTATATGGAGATAGTAAGTGGAGTAGTGGATTCTACGAAAGGCAGTGCCTTGTGGAGAAATCGGAACACATTCGACATAGTCTTCTGTTCGAATTCAGTAGAGGGGTGATAGCAATGGAGGCAGTCAGATGCAGTTGCACCGTATATTGGGATAACGTCGCCTTACAGATTACGGCAAGAAAATGGTTTTCTCGTTTTAAGGATGATCGTTGTTACATCTGCGACTCTCCACGCGCAGGTAGAAATTCGGAGTTTGATGTGAGAGTACTCGAGAACTGGCAAATGTGATGATACGTGACCATTTTAACATCGTGCGACATTTTGATGAAATGGGGAAGGTACAAGAATTGGGTGTATGGTTAGCGCATGCTATAAGATAGTCACAAAAACCAGCGGGTGCGCATATGCGCATCTGTGCGCGCTCGTCATCATTTGATTCGTAAGTAAGATCGACTGCTCTTATCCGGTATCGTTACTGGTGACGACGAAGGGTGTCTTTATGCTAACATATGGAAAAGAAAGGAATGGTTGAGCCCAAACAAAACAGCAACTCCCCATACAAAGACTTTGCGCGCATCCACAAAAGATAATTTTATGCATCTGGTGGAAAAGCGACGGTGTGGTGTATTACCAATTGCTTCTGCTAGGTGTATTCATCACTGCTGACAATTATTATCAAAAACTAAGACGTCCTGCACATGCAGTCCAAGGACAACGACCAGGAAGACTGAATGCAGTGATGCTACTCCCCGATAACTCCCGCCTTCATTTTCCTAGACTGACACAAAGCTCTATACAGGAGTTGGGTTGGGAAGTCATTCCGCACCCAAATTATTCACCTGATCTTGCGCCTTCGGATTTTCACCTTCTCCACTCTCTATCGAACAACCTTCAAGGAACTTCCCTTCCAGATGAAAATGCGCTCCAGACATGGCCGTACGAGTTCTTCGCCTCAGTATCGCATGATTTCTACAATCGCGGAATCGAAAAGTTGGCAGATTGTTGTAAATGGTGAAGGAGAATATACTACTGGTGACTAAAATCTCTGTTTTGTGTATCTGTTATGTTTTTTTTTTTTAACTCGCTGAAAAACGCTACTAACTTATGCACGTCTTCAATAGTCAGTGTCAAAGGAACAACTCTTGCCCATGTGGTTAGTCTTCAAAAGTATTTTTGGGCAAGTATTCAGTAACGGCTTGCCAACAGTATTTCTGGATATTAACCGAATGAATTCCAAACTCTCGATTGACATTCCTGTGGGCAAAAATCAAAAAATTACCCCTAATTCTTTGTCGTCTTGGATTCCCTATACCATTGACGTTCTTAGTTTTTCATTTCTGTTTCAATTAGTAAATAAGTCTTGTCTATTGTGTGCGTATTGGAACGCTGCACTGTTGAAACTAAAATTAATGTTATTAAGTAGATGCGACTAGTTGCTTTTACAGGCGCGTATACCCATTTTTATTTGTGTCTAGGTCTTAAGAGCTTTGCTGACAGCTATTGAAAAAGTTGTAAGAAAAGTAACAACCTTCACAACGCGTAAATAAATGTAAACATCGGAATATGGGGTGAACATAAAGTGAATGTACTCGCACAATTGTTTTGAGGCACAATTTGTCGGCCTGGCGGCTCGAGAAAGGGGTGCCATTCACATCGCTGCGTTATCCTATAAACATTAAGGTCACGGACACTGCTGTTTCGATTTTATACGCTGCGAGCGTTGCTGTAGTATCATCTGACAAGACGATCTGCGAACTTAAGCAAGTCAGTCTGGCTCAAGAGACATCAGAGATTGCCCACGCATGCTATAGAAGGTGTAGCATTGTACTCTCGAGCACAATCTCGCTACAGCTTTTTAACTGATTTAGGTCTATAGAAACGGAGACTGAAAAACGCGCTTTGTTGCTATATAGATACATATGCCTACTTATTGTAAATATTGATGTACGTTTATATGTATGAATTTAGGTTCCACATCTTTTCCTAAGCTACTGAACCGATTTGAACAACGCTTGGTACACTTTCTGGAAAGAATCTCTGTGGGGTGAGAACCAAATACCTATCAAAGGGGCGCCAATGGGATTGAAAATGTAGTGTAGTTCACGACATGAGAATTCACAAACGTCATTCATCGAGTATGTGAGGAAGGAAGCACTTAGTGACTTGCAATAAACTTTACACATAACTTCAAACTTTTACGTAACTTTTTGCCGCTGACAACCCAGACCAAACGATGAAAGGGAAAAAGTGAAACGCATATTACATTTTGACTGTTCTTGCAGTAAAACTGCAATATCAGGTGTGGCATTACAGTTTATTACTTCTTTACCACTAACTGTATTGCCGACACATTGTACCTACAGTATTTATTTGTACCACTGGCAACGTAGCAAGTTATTCCGTGGTGTCACAAGTGCAGTGTAGTAAAGAGCCGTGATTCCTATGAATATCAATGCTCTATAGGAACCTAAATAAACTTCAGTAGTTATTGGCCGATTTTGTTCAACTTTTACACATTCTTTTTGTTATTGCTCAAATGATTCTGTCCAAATATCATTTCATTAGTTACCAGAGTTCCTAAGATAGAAAATTTTATATAAAAGTCACATAAAAGTGCTCGTATTTCAAAACTGGTCTAGTTACGTCAGTAGATTAACTTTCAGCTTCATATAGAGCTGTTATGAAATGTTCAGTTCCTAAAAATTAATTTACTACAAACTTTCATTTTATAGTCTTTCTAATATTTATTTGATGTCATATCGAAGTCTTTCAAAAATTAAGATTCATTGTATTTGTTATGTGAGTGCGTGGAAGTGATAGAGAGAAAGAGGAACAAATAAAATTTTGAAATGTTTTTAGAATCAAATTTTCACTCTACAGTGGAGTGTGCGCTGATACGAAACTTCCTGGTACATTAAAACTGAGTGCCCGACCGAGACTCGAACTCGGGACCTTTGCCTTCGTGGGCAAGTGCTCTACCGACTGAGCTGCCCAAGCACGACTCACGCCCCGTCCTCACAGCTTTACTTCTGCCAGTACCTCGTCTCCTACCTTCCAAACCTTACAGAAGCTCTCCTGCGAACCTTGCAGAACGAACACTCCTGAAAGAAAGGAAATTGCGGAGACATGGTTTAGCCACAGCCTGGGGGATGTTTCTAGAATGAAATTTTCACTGTACAGCGGAGTTTACGCTGATATGAAACTTCCTGTCAGATTAAAATGTTTTATTTGGTGAAGTTCTATATGAAATCCAAACCGTGGGAAAAAATGCTGAGAAGAACCAGTAATAAGTGACATATGTCTGACTGAGCATGCTTTTGTAAAAGACAGCCAGAAAGGAAGTTAAGAACGGAATAAGTTTGTTATTTAATTTTGAAATTATTTCGTACTTTATTTGGTCTATAATTACATGTAATGTAGTAAATTGTAGATAAAATTACTTTCCAAATTCTGACTGGATAAGACAGGTTTCTGCCACGAGAATCATCTAGAAAGAATGTTCTGACTGGTCATTCACATCAACAGCCAATAAGAATTTCGAGATTCTCACACGGAGACAGGGGTACTACCTGTACTAGGACACTGTCTAGACGGGTCACTTCCGAATCATTGTACTCAACACATCACATTGGATCGCTCTTCGCAAACAGTATGTAAAATGAAGAATTGGAAACGTAAATACGGTTCGGTTATAGTTAACAGAAAGCGAATTTAGTGGAAAGCATTTTAGTGAAATTTTGTAATTTTGTGTGCTTCCGTGTGAAAGATAACCGCCTGAGAAAAGTTGCGGTCGAATTTAGAAAATACATGCGGCATGTTTCACATTCAGGACGGAACAGTATGGCGAGCAGATCTGTATAGGAATACCAATGAATCGACAGCACGTTTAACTGGCTTAAAGTTATGTGTTGGTGACTGTTTAGATTGTGAATAACATTCGGATCGAACTTGTAAAATTCTGGCTACTTTCGCTTGCGTATGCGTAGCCCATCTTCATAACTGTAAACTTGCAGAGACAGTATCAGTGCAGACTTAAATAGGGACTTGATAGCCATTTCTTGAGTCTTGTAGCAACGAATGGTGAACAGAACCTTAAACATCTTGCTACAAGAAGGTAAAACCGGAACCTCCACTATTTATCATTAACTTTCAGGAATTGATTTTTAACCAGAGTTTTTCTGCATCTACCTGCCACGTACCAGGTGGTGATTTCTTTAACGCTACCTTGCGCCACCTATCTAGCGCCTACTATGACAGAGTGGAGGGACAACGAGCAGACAAGAAGTATATCGAGGTAGGTGGATTTAAATGTGTGAGTGTAATAACATTACGAAGGAAACCAAACCACGTCGCACCGCGCACTGAATGTATCTGCAAAGTTATATCACCGTTCGATCTATAGTTCCGGAGATAAGTAGTTATGAACAAAGGGATACACGAAAGAGTGCCACATCAGGCATGACGTTTGAATTTATTACTTCGCTGTTTAAGGAAATGGGCATAGAAAAAGGAAAGGAGGGGATGGAGAGAGTGGAGGGAGGAGAAGATGGACGGACAAAGGGTGAGGAAGCTATGAATTGAGAAAGGTAGAGAGAGGAGGGAGGGAGGAGATGGAGAGAGCAGATAAACGCGATAGCTACTGCACTCTAGGATGCGCTTCAGTGTGACGCAATAACCAGTGTGACGCAAATAAAACCAGGGTAAAGTATCATGGACAGAGGTCACTTTGAAAATCAACTGTTTCACGTGTGTAAGTGTACCTCAACATGAACATTCAGTGTTTGTCACGGTTTACGATTGTGTCCGTATCAATCGCAGTGTATGCATTACACAGATGAATGATTAATATCGCAACAAAGAGCTGGAAGTAGTCGAAAGTAAGCTCAATAACTCTCATTCACAAATCATTCCTGCTATAAAGCTCGTGACAGTCAGGCATTATTTATCATTTCTGATCATCTCATTTTATTGAATCTACTGCTTGTCCACTAACCACAACAGAAACTCATCACAGTGGTGCAACACCATAGATATGCACCTTGTTTTATCTATAAATAATGGTTCAATTGGCTGTGAGCACTATGGGACGCCACATCTTAGGTCATACGTCCCCTAGAACTTAGAACTACTTAAACCTAACTAACCTAAGGACATCACACACACCCATGCCCGAGGCAGGACTCGAACCTGCGACCGTAGCAGTCCCGCGGTTCCGGACTGCAGCGCCAGAACCGCTAGACCACCGCGGCCGGCTATCTATTATTTATGGGTTGCCCAATCATGGGGAGGTTGTGGGAAAGGGGTGGCCTCATATAAATGTAAGGATTGTGTTTCTAATCAAGTGAATATTTGACAGTACATGGTACAAATTTTGACAGTATATGGTACAAAAATGCAGTGAACTGAGGTAAAATAATGATAACGAACGTGGTAATTGGACCTAATTGAAAGACTGCACGAAGATGAGAGAGTAAAACTTCAACATATGGGTAATACGCAGTACCAAAATACACAAGACACATATTAAATGCGGTAAATTTGGCATACAAGATGTGTAACAGGGTTAATCAAATAAGAGCTGCTTGAAAAGTAGATTGTTCTACAGTCTGAAAAAAAAGTAGCTCACACCTTCCAAGTACAGCAAGTGAGCGCCAGTCGGGACGAGTATGAGGCGGCGACCGTTTACAAACCAAGTTCTCTCCATATCAACTGCCTAATTCCCAGGTTCGACTTGGAGAGGAAAAATGAAAGCTGCTGCCACTCTGAACAATGGTAACGTCCCTTCATTCGTGCAAGGGCAATGCAATCAAAAGTTCCCACTGAAGCCCTACATGAACGTGTACTAGTGTTAGTTATGTTGCTAATAGTTTCGAATAGATTGGTTAGCAATATCAGCGCCGTCTAGTGGTAAGGCCGATACTTTGATTGGACAGTCCGCAATTTTTGGAGAGAAACACGAATTTTCTCACCGCAGCGAAGGTAGGCGGCACCATTTGATGTGTACACCGAAAAGCGAATTTCACATTCAGGCACGCACAAGGGATCTCCGTAGCAAATAACGGCCCTACGACTAAGGCAAGCGGATTACCACCATAATAACTCTTTTGGAAACAGAACGTTTTCCGTGAAACTGGTCCCCAACCAGGCGACTTCAACTCCCTGCTTTTAAAACACGGCGCAGGCTTTCTGCAAACCCAATAGGGAACTGCCGAGCCCGGAGCATCACATCCTTCCTACGAGAAATCGAATGAATTTCCATTCCCAGAAAAAGTAAGAAGCTCACACAATAAATCACAGAGTAATCGTAACAGAACTGAAACCAAGTCGTGAAGCGACATGTGTCAGTATAGACTTAAATGGTGGTGACGACATGATTTTAACGATGTCGCAGACAACTTCCTTGGGCTGTCATACGACCTTGCTCAATAAAAAGCAGCAGCAGCAGGGTGGCTCACTCCGTAAAAACAATAGCTTTAACATGTTAGGCCTAATATAATGAGAAAGGTGTCACGTGCTCACTCACCTGACTTGTTAGCTTCTAATATTTTCTATTAAGGCTATCTCTTTTTATGTTTGATCTTATAGCCTCAACAAGTAACCAGTTCAAGCATGAAATTCCATCTTTGTTGATCGGAAAAGAATCAGTTATAGTCAATTATATCACTACATCAACGAAGTTACCAAAATTATATTGGGATGAGTTACGAACTGTTTCCAAAAGGACAACAAATTAGAGTTTCTTAGCGCTTCTCGAACATATGGTTGATATATTAGTAATGCTATGGAGGAAATGAAATAAAAAGAAAACAATGTTTCCTTTAATGTTCAACAAACTAAGATTTCGTTTATTTTCCTTAATCCCAATAAACAACAATGGGGGCTCATTAGCACGCAATAAAAATTTGCGCCATTACAAGGCAATATCTAAAGGATCCAGTGGACATAAAGTAAAAACTCTGATTCAAAAATTATAAATATGGCAATTTAAAATTACCGCACTGCACGTCAGGGGTAGCAGACACATACTACTATACCAGAGACACCATTTATTCTCTATCACAAATCCTCGTACTCCAAATAATGTCAGACTGTAAAACAACCAGGAGATAAATCAGAGTAATCAGTGGGGACGGTTTAACTTGGAGTAACAATAACTGAAAAAACATAACTAAACAATTGCAAAGTAGCAAATACCCCAACTGAAAGAGTAAATAGATGCAAAGTTCTAATATGTTTCCTGCTATTGTAGATAATTCACCTTCACTGCACTGGGACTAAAATGAATGAGCGCACAGTAAAAGTAGTCAATAAAATTCCTGATCCTATATTTAGTTTTATGTGTGTTGATTTCCTTGGCAGTCGGTTGTGCAGTGCTTTTCAGAGAATAAGACTCGTTATTTCTGAATCTGGGAGAAACTATCTGGAATACTTTACTTTCGAGACAAGACAACCTGTAACTATGATTCTCATGTACAAACTATACCTGTGTTGCCTTCTGCCGGCACTGCTGTTAAATCTGAGCAAGTAGTTATTGTAAAATTGGTGCTACAGTTAAAGAAGAGTAAAATGAATCACAGAAAGAATTTATTAGGTATGTGAGAGAGAGGTGTACTGTACGGAAGAGAGATACTCCCATCACAGGTATAAAATACCAAGAATCAGAAAGAGATGTTTACATCACAGAGAGAAGAGAAAGGCAAGATTTCGGACAAAACTGAACAACTATCTAAAGAAGAAAATATAACGTCCTGTACCGTTATGGTTCATGGAGAACAACAAATGGAACATCTTGTTGTCACCACCTGAGAAGAATGCGGAGAAACAGATATCATTTCAAGCGACGTAAGCAGAAAATCGGATAACGTTGTAGAGTTTGTTCTTCATGTACAAAGATACGTAAACATTTGAAACAGCAAACAAATAATCCTGCAACAGTACCGGAACAACAGCTCACACAAAGTGAAAGAAAATGCATGTCCGATTATATTAGTTATTCTTATTTACATATTTTCACTTTCTTTATTTTTATATGTTCATGGCATTTATGTGACTTTTTTTTAAAACAGAATTTCACTCGCAGTTGCAACAGTCAACAACCTTGGCAGCATACAAAAATCTTTTGTGGATACATGAAGGTTGCAGTTACGATTGATAACGTTACCATAGAGACAACTTATCGGATTATTATCTTCTACAAAAATGTACTTGAAATCTTACAAACAACACAGTTAACAGCTTGCGCTGCTATTCTGAGCATTTGAGCCACATAATAATTACGAAAAGAAGTGCCAGTCTGAATTACAAGCATTTTCCTACCTTTAAAAGTAGGTGGATGATCCATTATACATTCTGTGGATACGTCGATAGCGAACAATGCCTGCCCGAGCTGCGTGTTAACTGTTATTCACTTTCTTGGTTCATTCCGTCTTCTCGTACTATTCTTTTTAGTCGATAAGTACAAGGAATTTTCTTCTACGATCCTAAAATAAAGATGTTGAGCTTAATTTTAGTGACTTGTAAGCTATGATTAAGAATGTGTTGCATTGGCTATAAAGTACGTTAAGATGCTAATAAACTGAAACATCGGTTACATGCATTTCGTTAAAGTAACAAAATCTGAATCGATTAAATAAATATTAAAATGAAAGATAACTCGCATTTTATGAACATTTGTGCTAATGAGGAGAATATCTAAAGAAAAGAAAGTGACATTTCACTGAAGATCGAACGCGGCACACACGTTACCGTAAGAGACAGCAATGCCCTACAGAACAGTGACTTGCATTTCCAGCAGTAAACGAAGAGTTAAGTGTTGCAGCACTAACCTTCGATCATTTAAAGAAATATTTGAGACGTCTTACCGATTAGCCTGAGCATGACGCCACCTGCCACTCTCTGACAGAAACAGAAATGGTATTTTCGGCAAATTTTTTTTTCTCAGTACGAAATTTTTGGAAGTGGAAATGTCAGTGGCTAAACAAGTACACAGCTTTGAACTCCATCAGTTTTACATACAGTAGTAGCAGTCTTGAGATATAAAATGAAATATTTGGTACCAGGTCTGATGAGATATACAGATCATTGCGACAGCAGTTGTGTTGTCGAAACAGATAGACAGTTCTGCCAATGCCAACGGTACTTATGAATTTCAAGTACAGAAAGAATTTTTTTTTACCAGTTGAGGGAAGAATTACAGGTTCTTAAACGTAACATCGTGTTGTCTCAAGAAAATTGTCAGTGTCCGAGGTAATTTTACGTGATATGAGGATATTATGGTGATGATATAGTAGGGATAAATATGTTGGAGGCGTTAAAGATTGTTGATGATGATGATTATGAACATAATGGTGATAATGTAGGACAGGAAGAGGCAATGGATAGGAATTATGGTGTGTTATGTGGGATAAGAAGGTAATGATTAGGGCATATGTTAGGGACCCTGTATTTCTTGAAGTTGATTTTTTTTTGCATGGATATATTTCATAGGCTTGCATGTAGTAAAAGGAAGGTGATCAACAGTTCCATGGTTTGTAGCACAACAGAGATCTGAAATGTTTAGCAACGCGAATATGGTAGAGGGCAATATAATTTTGTTTTGTGTGTGACAATACGGTATCAAGTACAACTGCTATGGCCACAATGTCTGACTTTCCTATGGTTTTTGATAATTTGTCTGATTGCTGCATATGCTGTATGACAGACATGATGATACATGTATATATAAAAACTAACTTGTCCTACATGCGTATAATCCACATCTATAAGACATACACTCCTGGAAATGGAAAAAAGAACACATTGACACCGGTGTGTCAGACCCACCATACTTGCTCCGGACACTGCGAGAGGGCTGTACAAGCAATGATCACACGCACGGCACAGCGGACACACCAGGAACCGCGGTGTTGGCCGTCGAATGGCGCTAGCTGCGCAGCATTTGTGCACCGCCGCCGTCAGTGTCAGCCAGTTTGCCGTGGCATACGGAGCTCCATCGCAGTCTTTAACACTGGTAGCATGCCGCGACAGCGTGGACGTGAACCGTATGTGCAGTTGACGGACTTTGAGCGAGGGCGTATAGTGGGCATGCGGGAGGCCGGGTGGACGTACCGCCGAATTGCTCAACACGTGGGGCGTGAGGTCTCCACAGTACATCGATGTTGTCGCCAGTGGTCGGCGGAAGGTGCACGTGCCCGTCGACCTGGGACCGGACTGCAGCGACGCACGGATGCACGCCAAGACCGTAGGATCCTACGCAGTGCCGTAGGGGACCGCACCGCCACTTCCCAGCAAATTACGGACACTGTTGCTCCTGGGGTATCGGCGAGGACCATTCGCAACCGTCTCCATGAAGCTGGGCTACGGTCCCGCACACCGTTAGGCCGTCACGCCCCAACATCCTGCAGCCCGCCTCCAGTGGTGTCGCGACAGGCGTGAATGGAGGGACGAATGGAGACGTGTCGTCTTCAGCGATGAGAGTCGCTTCTGCCTTGGTGCCAGTGATGGTCGTATGCGTGTTTGGCGCCGTGCAGGTGAGCGCCACAATCAGGACTGCATACGACCGAGACACACAGGGCCAACACCCGGCATCATGGTGTGGGGAGCGATCTCCTACACTGGCCGTACACCACTGGTGATCGTCGAGGGGACACTGAATAGTGCACGGTACATCCAAACCGTCATCGAACCCATCGTTCTACCATTCCTAGACCGGCAAGGGAACTTGTTGTTCCAACAGGACAATGCACGTCCGCATGTATCCCGTGCCACCCAACGTGCTCTATAAGGTGTAAGTCAACTACCCTGGCCAGCAAGATCTCCGGATCTGTCCCCCATTGAGCATGTTTGGGACTGGATGAAGCGTCGTCTCACGCGGTCTGCACGTCCAGCACGAACGCTGGTCCAACTGAGGCGCCAGGTGGAAATGGCATGGCAAGCCGTTCCACAGGACTACATCCAGCATCTCTACGATCGTCTCCATGGGAGAATAGCAGCCTGCATTGCTGCGAAAGGTGGATATACACTGTACTAGTGCCGACATTGTGCATGCTCTGTTGCCTGTGTCTATGTGCCTGTGGTTCTGTCAGTGTGATCATGTGATGTATCTGACCCCAGGAATGTGTCAATAAAGTTTCCCCTTCCTGGGACAATGAATTCACGGTGTTCTTATTTCAATTTCCAGGAGTGTAGTTGCATATAGGATGCAGTGCTAAATGAAAAATTTTTAAGATGACACTAGGCAGAGATGGAAAACATGAATGAAAAGATCATTAATAAAAATATAGATGTATTTGTGCTAAAATGAGTAGTTAGTGAATAATTTGCTACTCATTAATAATTTTTTTCCAATTTTTCATTTTAACACTTACTAATTAATTTTCTTGCCAAGGCTTAGGTTATTGTAGTGAAATATATGTAATCTTATTGCATAGTAAACTACTGCATTAGCTGAACTCATGTACTGTACGATTACTGGCGCACCAACGAAATTTTGACAGTGATATCTTAATAGGCTTTTGTGATGACACCAGTGTCTTGAATTTTGTGATGACAACATATTTTGCTTTAGTTAATGCATTGTTTTTATGATGGAACGTTTGTGTATGATATGTCCTAGTCTAAGAATGTGTTCTTAATTTTCTTTAATAATTTACCATGAAGATTTTTTGCTACATACACATAGGTTAAATAGTTTTGATGCTATGCTTTTCTAAGGAAATATTTCCTGCCGTCTTCTGTGTATGATAATCAGTTTCCCTGCATTGATTTTCTGATGAGAACTCTTTTTATGATTATGTGTATGTCACGATATTTGTAGTTTTATGAGAGCTCACTTAGAATAAGCATTAACTGTTGGAGGCTACAAATGAGGTAAATATCATGAAATAACAGAGTTACGAAAAATAGATACAGGAAGAGAGTATTCTGAAAACATGCTAAAAAACAATGAATCTAATAAAATTTATGGGTAGGTAGTTATAATTAAATTGCACATATTGTTGAAGAAAGATGTTGATTGTAATACAGAAATATAAATGAGTATAGGAAGATTGAATATTGATTAAATTGTATGGTTATGATTATATAACAAACAAATATTTGAAGGAAATTCGGATATGATATTTTTGGCAGGTAAAGTAATAGGAATCATGTTATTACATGCACATTATGGTTTTGGCCAGTAAACTGAGATAACATCTGCTATGAGGAAAGTATGAGAGAAAGTATTCTATGCATAAAGTACAGAAGTTAGAAAGCTGATCAGTACACTATAGTAATACATGATACAAGGATAAATTATCACCAGTTTGAAGTGCACTTAATTCCCTTTCCATTTCTTTTGTATGACTCATGATATGTTTGTTTGTTTTTGCTTTATTTCCGGACTATAAACCTTTTTCTTATTATGCCATGTGTATGTTTTTCATGTGTGTACTTCTATTACAACCTTTTCTACATGTTACATGCTACTTGTTAGTTCTGAGTTACTAACCATTTTCTGAAACATAAGATCTGTTGCTGTGTTCACAAAGATTTTCTTGTTCAGTTTCATGATCATTTGTTACCATTTCAAGATAATGGTCGTTTCTCATTTGCTCCTCTCATGAACCTTTCTTTGTATCTGGCACTGAATATTGCATAAGGCTTTCTACATGTAGATGTTTTCTAATCACACTGATTATTGTAATCTACAATATTTCATGTTTTGCCCATAAGCTTCATCTTACATTTTCATGCAGTGCTCTTCTAGTGCTCCAGATATTTGATAGGAATAAGGTCAATGCTGCATGTGCAGTTCCTATATGTATAATGTATTGGATACTCACAAATTCAATGAAGTTGCTAGGTATTTAACTAAGTTTTGGATAAGAAGTAGTGGTACTAAGTATGAAGTTTGAGACTTTATACTGACATATTATTCGTCAGGGGAAAATTACTTTCCAAGTCTGCTCATTTCCTAAGTCTGTTCATACTTGATTCTACACTTCCTACCAATTTTCAGGGTGGTGTCAGTGACAGAAATTCAGTGGCCTTTGTGGCTGAACCTAAGCCTGAATGTTACATTCTTCATACACATCTGTGTTACTCATGGATTCAGTACTACAAGGTCATTGTGCTTATCGGTCACCATCCTTCAGGAAATGTGTAATTATTGTGCTGGTTACATTCACTTTCTTAGACACCGGATTAATAACAGGAGACCTGAAGAGTACCTCCATTGGTGCTAAGTGATGCAACAATCAGCTATCAATTGTATTCACATGCTACCATCAACATTAATGACATGAAACATGAAATGCAAAATTTGAGATAAGTAAAATTAATCTAATTTTATGGTTGAAAGTGATGCAATATTTACTTACAATATTCAGAACTCAGCAAGTGGCATACGTGCCTCTCCCCAGTGCAAAGCCGAACTTCCTATGGAAAACTCAAATCAGGGTACATTTTGTAACCAGAATCCTAACAGCTGCACTTGTAACTTATTTTTCTCACTACTTTGTAACTTTTTTTTAAAATTTCATTCTTGTTGTCTAAGAATATATGTATGATTTTTTTTTGTTAGGAGGCAAGGGGAACAACGGAGAATGCAAGGTTCTCACATGTTTTGGCAATTGTAAATAATACGCCTTAGTGCATTGGGTCAAAGATGAATGAGCATATGACACAAGTAGTGAATAAGGTTCTTGACTGAGTGAGTAGTGTTCATTGTAATTGGCTTCTTTGTTAGTTAGTTGTGCAGCACTAGAGCTTTCTTACTTGAAGCATAGTAATGAACAGTTGAGATTTTCAGATTATTTATTTGTGATTCTGGGGGAAACTATCTGGAATACTTTATTTGAGAGATGAGAACTCGTTTCTAACACTTTCTCATTGTTTATATTAATGGTTATGATTTTGGAGGAAATTTAAAGGTAATGAAGGCATGAACAAGAATAAATAGTTTCTTTGTCAGAACTACTAACTGAAGGAAATGTTTGCTCCTCAGGTAACTAATAACTTGCATGCTTACTGTTACTCTGGTCTTTTTGTTTTCACTCTATCACAAATACCACAACTGCTCAACCAAACTGAGTGTTGTTTGGCCCTGTTTTGTACAGGTTATCGGTGTCATAAAATTAAAACTTTAAACTTCATGAAATTTGTGAAAGATATTAACTGAAGAAAATCTTTGTCCCTCAGATAATTAATAATCACAATTAGTTTAAATGTTTGTAAATTTTGTTAAGAGAAAATTTTATAATTATTAGAGTTTTCTTATGTTGTGTAGTCTCATACAGTTTGATTTCTCAATTATCATTTTCCTTAAAGTAGCCCACATCAATGATAAATAGTAAAGGTTTGAACATTCTGTCCTTTGTGCATTGCATCTATTCCAAATTCAGCTACATGCTGTCTTTGATTAGGAAGTTAGAGCACATTATTCATCTTTAGCTAACGTAAGAGTTGATTTGTGCTTACTTTCGAGAATGTCAGTACTCCAGACACAAAAACTGATGATCAGCAAGAGGTAAGTCCCTGTTCTTTGAGGGCAGATCTCACCTTGTATTTTTGAGAAAGCTGTTGTATAGTCAAGGTTGACAGATATTATGCTAGCAAGTATATTAATTTTCATTGAACAGTTTTGGTAATTTGAGACAGTTATTTTCCTCCAAGTAGCGCAGTAATTTATTTTTGTGGACACTGTAAGTCAAACTTTGCACTTCATTCGACATTGATAATTTCCTTCAGTACTGAGTTTTTGTTATATAGGTTCCATTCGGCACACAGTTAGTTTCTGTGGGCATTTTATTATATTCATTTTCTATATTTCAAATTTTGCATTTCATGAATTTTTAAGTTTTTCTTCAAAATATTGTTGCGCATGCAACACAGGGCCAGTCAACAGTCTATTTTGATAGGTCATATGAGAATAAAGTTTTTGAAATCAATATATTCATAGAGATTATTTATTCTAGAGAGCTTACACAGGTCACCATGGTAAGGTTTCTACAAAAAATGTCTGTATGTTACAAAACTGAACATATTCGTTTCAAAAGCTGCTGTTGGCTGAGATTGTGTTGGCAAGTGATCAGTGTTGTGAAATAAAACATTAAGCTTCATGAAATGGAAAATTTGAAATAATAAAATGAATCTAATTAAATGCCAAAAGAAACTAATTTGTACTCAGTGAAAACTATATAACAAAAATTCAGTGTTGAACAACATTATCAACATTGCTTGATATGGAGTGCAATGTTTGTCATGTAATATACATAATAATAAATTACTGCTCTGCTTGGAAGAAAATAACTGTTTGTAAATACCAACACCATTCACTGGAAATTAATATGCTAACTAACATGACACCTGACATTCCTGACTGCACACTCTTTGCTCAAGAATGCAGGGTGTGATTGGCCATTAAATAAAAGTGACTTGCTTTTATTCAGCATTTGGTTTCTCTGACTGGAACACCGACATTTTTGAAAGCAAATGTTAATCAGCTGATGCAACAACTGAAGAAAAATAACCTACTCTAAAATTTTTTACTTGTCAGAAATAAACGGTTGCTGTGTGTAGCATAAGATGCAGTGCATATATGACAGAATATTCCAAACTTTACTGTGAATCATTGAAGTGGGTTTCAATTTAACTAAAATCGTTCTTGAGAAATCAAACTCTGATTATTAACAAAAAGACTGCTCAGTAGAAGAAGACTCTAACAAGTAAAAAATTCTCACATTACAAAATGTAAAAACATATCAACCAACTGCATTATTTGTGACATAATGAAAAACAGAGAGATGAAATTACCACTAATTATAAAAGTCATTGATTATCTGAGGGACAAAGTTTTCCTTCAATGAACAGTTCTGACAAATAAACATTTCATTCTTGCATATGCCTTAGTTACTTTTAAACTCCTCCTAAATATTATCCATCAATAAAGGCAATGAAAAAGTATTACAATAATTTTCAATCTCCTTAATAAATTTTTCTAAATAGTTTCTCTCATATTCACAAGTAACAAATTTCATTCTCTGGAAAACTGAACTGCTCACTACTATACCTCATGTAAGGAGGTCCCAGCACTACACAATTGACTGTGAAACAAGTCAACCACAGATAAAAGTAACACAGACTCAAGGATATTATCCACTACTCCATCTGTGTGCTCATTCACCTTTGTACCACTACAGTGAAGGTGACTTATTTACAATAGCAGAAAACATGAGAACCTTATGATGATACTTCTCTGCATAGCCTGCATGTATTTTTCGATATTGTTAAAAGCATGAAATAAATTGAAAGCATTACCAGTAGTACTTATCAACTATGTTACACATCTTTAATAATAACCATTTGCTTTTCTTGTAAATAATTTATTTAATCACCAGTTTCATAGGCTATAAGGTACATCATTGGGTTAAATATCGTGAATTGTGGCATTTATTTTGCAACATTGATGGGGCCAAACGTTCCTTGACTTTGAATGAATGATGGAATTAGTGTAACGACAGGTAAGAGGAAAGTAAAAGTCCACCTTCAGTCGTGCCATCTATGCAAACAGACAACACAGCTGTGTGACTGTTGTCCCAAGCTTTCCACTTGCCTGACATCCGCTAATTGCGTCATTTTTTCATAGACCAGAAATGTTCGATCCTGTTCATGTTGCTACTTTAATGTCGTGGTTGACCATATTTTACCTAATAATCTGGCTTATAGGCTACAAAACCGATGGCAAAATAAATTATTTACGAGAGCAGCCTATTGGTTATTATACAAGATGTCTACTTATGGCTGCAGGTGTCCCTCATATAAGATAGTATGTAATTATTATGCAGTTCATTTGTTCCACTTAAAATGAAAGCTAATGAACTCATTCACTGAAGTAAATAAGTATTATTGTGAAAGCAGTACATACAGCTACTACGGATAATTCGTTTCTGCATAAAAAGTATTGTTTATTGACCACTAAGATCACTGTCATATAATTATTACTTTTTTCCTATATTTCACTGCAATGACCAAAATCTTTAGAACATAAAAAGACTCTATTCCAGGGGTTACGTGCACTAGTTTCAGTAGGATACCTCATGTCAGAAGCACCTGTTCCCTCACTGTAAAACTTTCAGCAATTAAAGGGTGTATAATGGTGTACATTGACCTGCATGTGCAGTCGAAATTTTCATTTATTTTTGAGCACATTTTGTTCTGCTGTAGTCAAGTTGTATACATCGCTGAAATGAGCAGACACTTGTTTAAAAACTTACCAATGAAGACTGTATCACAGAGGATATTACACAGTGAACGTCTTTTCCTAGCTTTTATAGCTTGTTGCTTACATCAACTAAGTCCTTATTAATTAATGTTCCATAGACAGTTTGAAGTAATTATAACCATAGCGAATCAATGCCCATTTACGTTTAAAGAGATTGCTCTTTGACTATCTCGAATTGACTCAGTAAAATTCATGAGTTCATCTGAGCACTGCAATTAGTGTTTCATCTCACTTAAATTTTACTTCGAATTAAGTTCAACATTACCATTAACTACATCCATATTTATTTGTGGCTCAAAAAGAATACCAGATTAATGTGCAATGGTTCTGGCGAACAAGCCTCAAAATAATAACTTCATACAAAGAAAAATATGGGTCACCATCCTTAAGCTCGAAATAATCTAATGAAGACGTAAGAGTGCGATTTTCTGGGTGGATGAAGCACCTCTAAGTTGTACTCACTTAAACGCGAGGACCTGTAGTGGGGTACTTGGTCTTAGCAATGACTCTTAGTGTTGTATGATCTGTTTTGACAGAAAATCTTATGTGGACTAAAAACATTGGTTGTAGTTTTTATGTTGTTGAGTAACTGCGTTTGGCTCTATTCAGCAGGCAGAAGCCAATGTACACTGGATGGTCTTCTCTATAGATGTTTTGTGATAAGAAATGTTTATAAATTGTTCACATTCGTCGAATCTGCATAATTATTCAGAATATCTACCCATCTTAAGTCACGTTCAACTCCATCTGTGTTTATCCTGTGCTCTGAATATTAACTGGAGGTAAAGCAAAGTGATACTTTGTAAATAATATGAAAAATACTTGAGTCATTTCGTGTGTTACATCAGTGTAACATGGAACGAACCTCTGGAAAGATTTTGCAAGACCGAGGAATACCTACATTTCTTTCACATTTGTCGGTTTTTCAAAGTTCTTCAAAGTTTCTCCCCATTTTAAATATGATTGGATTCGATCTGTGGTTACCCTGTGTAATAAATATACTTCACTTACAGCTAAGCTATAATTCTGCATGGACAGCAAAATAACTGCACTGTACAGTCTCTCAGACACTGCTCATAGTCTTTCAGCATCATGTTTTATGCCACGACTAAAATTCATATTATCATCAAGGTAAACCAGACAATGTCTGGGTTTCAGTTCTCTGTAGACGGAATACATCTGTCGATGGAATGTTGGTGGTGCTCTTCAAGGATATAAAAAAAGACAGCTGTACTTGTATAGAGCTCCAAGTACAGTAAATGATGTTTTAGCACTATTGTCTTGATGTACAGTTAGCTGATGGTACCCACCGTTAAAAGCGTAGATTTACCACAAACGATGACTATCCAAGGAATCTACCAGGTTCGGTCATGGATGAATGTCCAGTAACGTTACAGCATTTCTATAGTATACACAAAACCTATAGTTCTGTCATTACGTACTTCATTTTGTTCTGAAATGCACAGTGGACGATGTCTACTGTGATCTCACTTTTTTCTAGGTTCAAACAACTCCCTTCCTGTTGTCTATTAAACATCTCTGCTACGATGCCTTGTTCACTTATGGTATTCTGTATGGTGGTAAAGCAATAGGTACTCCCCCTCCTGCATGTATCCTTTTGTGAAGCATACACAGATGCAGGAAGATTATCTTGTACTTGGAAACTAAGAGAATAGCTTAGTAGCTCTGTAGAAATTATTTTTTGGTCCATTGGTGATAAATTTAGTAAGCTGCTACTGTTCTGTTGGTTCGAGAGCTTCGTCAGTTGATTTCCTAACATTCTCTTTAAATCGACAATATGCCTAAGCTACCAGCTGCGTAACATGTTTCTTGATAGATACTGCAGTCTTGATGATCTATTTTCACTACTATTGCAACAATAGATCCTCGCTGTAGTTACACTTCCGCGTAACTCACACTAGCAATGCTTAATGTAACACGAAATTCATCACTAAGTTGTTCTTTAGTAACACACATCTCTCGCGTATGTAGCAGTGTCTTTGGTCCAATAAGTCGTCGTTTGCTGGTGGCTCTGCTAAAAGAAACTTACTCGTCCTGAGCTTCGGCAGTCTGACGTAGATATACACAGTTCTTCCTCTTCCCAGAAGCATGAGATCACATTCAATCAGATATACCTGCACTTTGAAGAGCGTCGCTGCAATAACCCTTCGGTTTACGCATTTACTCAGAGACACTAACGCCCCTTCGAGTATGAAGTTAAAATTTCCCAATGCAGCTGAATTACTTATCAATGAATCGGATTTTACTTCCTGCAACGTTGACTTGAGCGTTGTTAGCTACCAAGTAACTTAACCCCAAGCTACCTTCGTAGCTTTTTTATCTGCTCTTTATCATTTGCATTTCTGCAAAATGTTCTGCTTGCCCTATCATGAATTGCAACTTCTCTGTAGTAGTACAGTTCATCTTCAGTTATTTCCCTTCTTCAACTACATAAAAGAAATTTGAGCCCCCATGTTGACTAGGAAACACATTTGGCCCATGATAAATTGCATTAATGAGTAGACTTTAGTACCTGTCGTCAGTTCAGCTCACTGTAAATACTGCTTCTTGGAGGCTGGAAGCAGGGGTGGTCATTTTGATAGGTCTGTCGTTTGGTGTGCTTCAGCAAGATCTCTCAGATTTTGGCCTTATTTTCCCTTCTTATGAGCTATGTGTCCTTCAAATCCACAGACGAGACATTGGATCTTTATCTCGCGAGATGATGTAATTTGATGCTGCAGCTCTATTTACCAATTAAGCTATGAACACATAGTAGTCCAGTTTAGAATTAATTTGAGCCCTGTAAGTGTTCAAAACTGGATTGCAGTTTGTATTGAGCAGTAAATGGGTCCCTTGAGTGCACTGTGAGATATTATAATGAACAAACTCAACCCACTCGCAAAAATAAATATAAAAATTAAATCATTAAAAATAAATATAAAAATTTACTGATATAACTAACTCCAAATCGTGAAATTCGTTATGTTACTTTTAGTTCCCTCCATTCCTATATATCTTATCTTAATATTATCATCTTCATAAAACTGAAAGTACAAGTTAGTTATTATTTCATTAAACCTGTGTGGAAAAATAATTTTAAATTTACTATCAAGCTCCATAAAAATTTTCTCCTCATATCTACTTTTTAAATATTCACAGCTCTTAATCTAAGACAATTCATTACTTCTAGCTCACTAATCTTTTTAAACAAATTAGAATTTCTTGTGTTATCAAGCTTCTTCACTAGAGTATCCATAGATACAGAATAAAATATAACTATACTAAAAACGTTCATCCGAATTTCTATGCTGAGCACCATAAGTTAAATTTTTTCTCATAATACCTATGTAGGTGATTGTAACTTTTTTGTATTTTATCATTTAAAGTAGCAAGGAATTTGATTTTAACTTTTTCTGTGTGGCTAACACATTCATTCTTATGGCTTATTTATAACACAGATGGGATAGTTTTCAATAAAACTAAAGTGTTTTACACTGTCATAACTATTCAATTCAGTGATTCTCTTAAAATCTAAGAAAGCATTGTGTGCTTTCAGACAATTATTTGATGGATCTAGATCCACATTTTCTGAGGGAAAACTTCGTTTTGTCCATTCTTCATATAGATATTCTGTAATTTAACATGATCGAATGAAGAGGATTAAGTTAGCAGATTATTTTTTCAAATAGTTTGAAACACAAAAAAATAAGGTATGTCAAATTCTGAAGAATTGTAATAATTAGTAATATCTAGTTCATATTTTTTCTGTCTAATCATGCTATTCCCACTGTTTATGACTCAAAGAAAGAGACTCTAAATTTTGGATTTTTTAGTCTTCTTTGTTTACTGGACCTCTAGCGAATATTCTGGTCCATATTATATGACTGGAACACGCATTTCGATAGATTATGCTACAATTTTACCTTCTTTTGGATGTTTACCTTTTTCAATTGTGGTATGTTTTTATCACCCCAGCTAAGAATAGTGTCTCTAACACTTTGACTCCAAGTAAAAATACTGTTAAATCACCTTCCCACACCACTTCCTCACAATCTCTGAAAAATCCACCAAACTAATCTAGTGGTAAAAGTACTTCATTTTCTTACTTTTTATCTTACCATTATTGAGGATTTGTCATTCCATGATTAACTCACTAGCTAGAGTCGAAGTCAATTACATAAGGACAGATGAAAAAGTTAATATGTGTTCCATTCTAGACAAAATATTGTTTCCTTCCATTATAATGATGACCTTTGCCACATAGTTATGACTAATTATTTTCTGATTTACCATCATATCAAGATAATCTGTGCCATTAGCTCTAATAATACTAAAGCTCATGACAACTCAGCATAATTAGAATGAATCCATACATCTCCAAAATTTATAATTACACCTGCGTCCTTTTTCGGGAGATTTAGATTATTTTTCGTATTGTCATTCACTGGAAATGAGTAAAACTGATAACTCCAGATTTTTTCATGATTTAATAAAGATAAAATTTATTAAGCCATATCTGAATCAAATATAACATAAGTATCATTATCAAACTGTCATTCTCATCAATTACAGTGATTTCTAAGACTTGGTAGGATCAAAAATGGGAATATATATAGCATAATAGGGTTCGTGAATATTTGGTCCACCAAATTCTGCATTAGGTTTGAATGAAGATATAATTTTAGTTTCTTTATGAAAATGATCAATATGCTTTACCAATATTCCATCAGCTAGATTAACATTTATATTACTTAATTCGACTAGAATAATTTTAAGAACATCTATACCAACATTCTTTTCATTAGCTACAACAACATTGTTACTAAACCCTAATATACTACCAGCACTGTCTTTTATATCCATATTTATTGGTACATCTCTTTCGACAACAATTATATTTAAAATTTCGAGTGGTTTAATATAAATATTTGTCTTTTTCAAATTAATACAGTTTTTTAAAAATATACTGACCTACAGGAACTGCTATCAGTTCCCTATTCCAATATAGTTTATAAATTTTTCATTTAATATTTGGAGTTAAAAAATTGAAATAGCTAATGCAACATTACTAGAGCTTTCTAGTATGGGTACTGTCAATCTTTTAATGTGAACAGATGACTTATCACTTCACCGAAATAATCTACTCATTAACTATTAAAAATTTTTATTAAATTAGTGACAGATTTGGAAACATAAATAAGAATTCCGTAAAAGGAATAAAAAATGAATATGGTAAACTTTTACCAAATTCTATTCAACGTGCAATTATGGGACATAGTGGTTATGGAATAACTTCATTGTTGTATAGAATTATGTTCTAGCTGGAGGATGGTTGAACTGTGGAAAATATTAATCAGCTCTTCATTTATTCTAAATGTTACAGCAACCATAATATCAAGAATTTAAAAATGACAAAATTTGAAAATAATGTTAATGACAAACTTTCTGATTTTATTGAAAATAATGATGAATTACACCACTAGATGAATGTGAAGGTAATTCAGTAGTAGTTACTGATGACTTAATTCTTGAAACTAAAGTTAGAGAATATTTTACTGAAGGTAGAAGTAAAGGAGTAGGTTGTTCTTACTTAGCTCTAACCTACCAAAACAATCAGTTAGAGGCAATCTTAATACACTCCTAGAAATTGAAATAAGAACACCGTGAATTCATTGTCCCAGGAAGGGGAAACTTTATTGACACATTCCTGGGGTCAGATACATCACATGATCACACTGACAGAACCACAGCCACATAGACACAGGCAACAGAGCATGCACAATGTCGGCACTAGTACAGTGTATATCCACCTTTCGCAGCAATGCAGGCTGCTATTCTCCCATGGAGACGATCGTAGAGATGCTGGATGTAGTTCTGTGGAACGGCTTGCCATGCCATTTCCACCTGGCGCCTCAGTTGGACCAGCGTTCGTGCTGGACGTGCAGACCGCGTGAGACGACGCTTCATCCAGTCCCAAACATGCTCAATGGGGGACAGATCCGGAGATCTTGCTGGCCAGGGTAGTTGACTTACACCTTCTAGAGCACGTTGGGTGGCACGGGATACATGCGGACGTGCATTGTCCTGTTGGAACAACAAGTTCCCTTGCCGGTCTAGGAATGGTAGAACGATGAGTTCGATGACGGTTTGGATGTACCGTGCACTATTCAGTGTCCCCTCGACGATCACCAGTGGTGTACGGCCAGTGTAGGAGATCGCTCCCCACACCATGATGCCGGGTGTTGGCCCTGTGTGCCTCGGTCGTATGCAGTCCTGATTGTGGCGCTCACCTGCACGGCGCCAAACACGCATACGACCATCATTGGCACCAAGGCAGAAGCGACTCTCATCGCTGAAGACGACACGTCTCCATTCGTCCCTCCATTCACGCCTGTCGCGACACCACTGGAGGCGGGCTGCAGGATGTTGGGGCGTGACGGCCTAACGGTGTGCGGGACCGTAGCCCAGCTTCATGGAGACGGTTGCGAATGGTCCTCGCCGATACCCCAGGAGCAACAGTGTCCGTAATTTGCTGGGAAGTGGCGGTGCGGTCCCCTACGGCACTGCGTAGGATCCTACGGTCTTGGCGTGCATCCGTGCGTCGCTGCGGTCCGGTCCCAGGTCGACGGGCACGTGCACCTTCCGCCGACCACTGGCGACAACATCGATGTACTGTGGAGACCTCACGCCCCACGTGTTGAGCAATTCGGCGGTACGTCCACCCGGTCTCCCGCATGCCCACTATACGCCCTCGCTCAAAGTCCGTCAACTGCACATACGGTTCACGTCCACGCTGTCGCGGCATGCTACCAGTGTTAAAGACTGCGATGGAGCTCCGTATGCCACGGCAAACTGGCTGACACTGACGGCGGCGGTGCACAAATGCTGCGCAGCTAGCGCCATTCGACGGCCAACACCGCGGTTCCTGGTGTGTCTGCTGTGCCATGCGTGTGATCATTGCTTGTACAGCCCTCTCGCAGTGTCCGGAGCAAGTATGGTGGGTCTGACACACCGGTGTCAATGTGTTCTTTTTTCCATTTCCAGGAGTGTATTTTGATTTTCTTTAGTCAAGAAGAGAAAGGAGAAGTTACACTCTCAGCTATTTATAATGTATGGAAAATTGCTAAAGATTTTATTACAGCCGGACACACCTTAGGTGAGACTATAGATAGTTAATGACTTCAGTAGACATTCCTGTTGTCTAAGAAAACTCCAGCATATGAGATTCGTTTACACATGTTATCTTTATTACATCTGACAGCGAGGACTAAAAGGCGCCAAGGCACAGACGATTTAAAAAAAAAGACCATTAAGATTATATCCCTTTACTTGTTGCCATGGGAAGTGTGGGAAGAGACACAACATCAGAAAAAATCATCTTTTCCTCTTATGCGAAAACCTTAAATAGCCAATAATGGATCGTTTCTTTTCTTTCAGAAATGCCGATTTCTTAACTCTTGCCTGGTTTAGCATGATTTTGTGCTGTCGTGTGGAAGGTGAGATTTAGCACTTCCAGAGATATGTGGTTGGCTCAAGATTGTGTGAAGTCGGTGTCGTTTGTGCACTTAGTATGAAAATGGAATTTTTTTCTGGAGAGGTGCAAACCACTTGGGTGTGGGATTTTGGTGTAGTAAGCACTTCTGGTCAAAGCTCTGTCATGTGTGGTTGGTACTTGCGACCTGACCTGACACTGACATCAGTTGCAAGTAGTGTAGACTATCGAGCCTGTGGTGAAGTTCTTACTGTACCAACAGTGTGACTTCAAATGTCTCACACTACTAGTATGCTGAGGGCACACTTATCCGTTTTTGCCTTACCAGTCTTGACATTTGGTATCCTTGTGATCACTGTACTACAAGTGATTCAAATTGTTTCTTGGCATGACCAGTGAATGGATGTGTCACAGACTGAAATCTACCATGATTTCCAGGCTCTGGTAGAGATTAAATTGCCATCTGTCTTCCTGATCCCTAGAATGTAAGATTTTTGCATTTCTTTCGCGCCTGCGATCGATTCAAGTGTGCCATCTCCACGTCGCACCTCCTCCAGTGCACCCATCTCGCTTGCTGCAAGTCACGTCACCACATGAAGTAAACAGAGTAAATTACTGCCACTCTGCCATTATCAGGACATACAGATCTCAATCGCCACTTGCTCTCAGCTGCACCTATGTAGAGAAACTTCAGTAGATTTGATCAAACAAAGTCAGCTCAGAGTCAGATGAGTTCAGCTTGCTTTATCCACAGTTTTACGGCCAGGATACTTGACTCACTGATCACCTAGTTAAACTGTCCTTAACAACCTGGTACCACCCAGTAGAGTGCTTAATCATCTGTTAATTGCTTAGGGATTTCAATCTATAACATGTTTAGTATAATTTATGTCTTGTTTGGTAAAATAAATGTTGCTAATACACTAAATTTTGCAAGCATTCTCAATCAATTAAATTGTTCAGACAAGCTATCCTTTCAAAACATGACACAAATTTATACCACATGTATCATGCATTTGGTATAGGTGATTTAAAATTTGTTGATTTTCAAGATATGTGTAGTAGATGTTGGAATAAAGACAATTTTATAACGGTAGATATGACTAGAAAATTGAATGAAAGGAAGTTCAGAAATAAAATACAGATTTCATATCGTTAAAAAATGTTTTCTCATCTCTAATAAATGTTTGTAAAATATAACCGAGAAGTTGGTATAAAAGGGAACAATTAGAAGTGGAATTTAGAAAGTGGAAAAACAACCAAGGACAGAATATGAAAAATTTAGAAAAGAAGATCAACCAGTTGTTGATGCAATTCAATAATTTAAAATAGGAATTGAAGGATTATGTGATAACAAGTTAAAATCGAATGAAGGAAATAGAGAACTTGAAAAACAAATGATTTCTAATAATCAACATTACTTAGAAGAATTAAACGATATCGCAACAGTCAAACAATATGATAGTGATAAAAGAGATTATACTTTAAGCTAATCAGAAGTAGAAGATTTGTTAATGATATATGAAGAAGGGAGCTAAACTTGAGGTTCTATAAAGGAGAGTGATGCTAGAAAAATAAATGTTAATGAGGGACTACTAGTACATAATAACCACAGTGAAGATAAAGTTTTTGGATGAAGACCTTGTGGCACATTTAAATTTGATAGTAAATTACCAGAAAAATTCAATGGTCCTATATTAAAAATTGATGGTAGTACATATGAGGGTACAAATGGAATAATAAATCCTTTAAATAAATAGCAAGTAACTATAGAAGACATAAATACATCATTTACAGGTTCTGATTTATCTAGATTTGCAGATATACTGCAACATTCAGCAGCATCATATTCTGATAAACTCTAAATAAAATAAAATGAGGTAGAGGTATGACATATAATGATTTGATAAAAGAAATTGTTGAAGCCTATTTCCCTAAATTAGCAACAGATGTAGTCTCAAGTATAGATGAGGTGAGAGTTTAATTAAAAAATATTCAGGTATAGCAGTTGAAAATATCTGTATGAATGATGTCTGTCAATTAATTCAAAGATAATAAGTATTTCGTACAGAACAATTAGCTGGAAATAAAAATTATCACAATGAAATAGTGGGAATAATGCAAAAAACTATAAAAAATTAGAACAAATAGGATCCCACTTGGCAATGGAAAAGAAAGTTGGCACTGGATGCCATACTAAGCCTGCTTCAGCTTGAACTAAAAAAAATTCGAAAAGTAATCGATTTCTGTCATATATTAATCCTGATATACATAAATAACTTAAACAATAAAAAGTTAAATATGTATGTGGCGTTTTTATGATTGATGAGTTAAGAAGTTATCCTAAGGAATAGAAATCTGGAATAGTTCATTTAGATACAGCTGATCATGTATGTACTCAAAGGATTTGCTATTACAAGAAAAGCGATATAAAATTTGTTTTTGATTCATTTGGAGGTAATATTCTCATTAAACTATTATCTACCTGGGCAAAAGAATCTATACTACAATGCTGAGTGACTACAAAATTTTGATGAAGTAATTTTCGGTCATTTGTGTATATTTGTGTTAAAATGGCTTTCATAAAATTGCAAATTTAATGATTTTTTACTTTAATACATGGACATTTTTTGAAATAAGGTGCAGCATAAAAGTCACATGATTAATGGTCAGATAAATTTAGAAAACATCAAACAAAAGTCTTAGATTGGATGATATGTTAGAGCATGTGTTAGAATCAGTTACATATTTTGATACACATAGTATGGTATATATTGATAATGGTGAAAGTATTGTGGAAACAGGTTGTATGTTAGGTGAAGGGACTGATGAATTAGAAGATAACTGTATTACATATTGGGCTACAATCTGCCTGTAAAGTTGTTATTATGAGAAAAATGATAAAAAACAGAGATGAAGGTAAAGCAATTCACATTATATTACAAAAATATTCGAAAGCTGAATGGCATGTCTACAATAAGATTAATCAAGAGTGAAGTGAAGGACAAGATACAATTAAAATACAGTCAGATGAACTGAGATATTGATACTAAAAATCTACTTAACAAACAGGCTAAGCAAGGATTCTCATTTCAGTAGTAGTTTTAATGAACTATGGTACAGTGCGTTATGGATATTAAAAATTATTCATTATTTAATATATTTTAATAAGATTAAAATAAATTTGTATATCTTGTAAAGTAAGAATTAAATCCATACCACATTTGGTCTACTAATAGTACAAATTTATTAGTTGAGTTTTATTGTATTCTGTACCCTCTAAATCTCTTATTACTGAGTGAGAAACTATTAAAAATAATGAATAGGCTTTAATATAATTTTCTATTATTTTTGCTAGAATATTCATTTGCTAATAATAATTAGCAAACTTTTTTGGGGTCATGAAAAAATGAGCATCTGAGTTTTCTTTTTCCTCCCATATTTCTATATGAGTTTCATCATAATTATTAAATCTCATTTTGTTTTCTTCCTCTTTATAAATTTGCTTTAATACATTTAATACTGTCAGTGTGGTCCTGACTTCTCAAATGTTCTATAATTAAAGATGGTGTAAAATGTTCTTTTATTATTATTTCTATCAACAAAAATGCAAAATTGGAATTCATCTCAGACATTAGTCTTATTTGTACAGATTAAATTTTTAATGGGCTTTTCAATTTTTTAAGATCGTAAAATAAAGGAATGAAGAGAACTAAAAATAACAATAACGAATTTCACAATCTGGAATTCTATATGTGAGAAATTTTTATATTTATTTTTATTGATTTGATTTTTATATTTGTTTCTATGGGTTGGTTGAGTTTGCTCATTAAATTATCTGCTAGTGCTCTCAAGGAACACACTTATTGGTGAATTGCTTCTTCAAATGTCTCGAAATAGGCCCATCTTCTTGCTTAAGCAACTTCACCCTGCAGCATGTGATATTCAGTATCCTTTGTACAGCATCACACAGTTTTGTCTCACAGTGAGAACTGATGTCTTGGTGGACAAATTAGCCTGGTCTAAATCTTGTAGAACTGATCTGGATGATCGGGCACAAAATCTACCAACAAACTTTTCGATCACTGATATGCAGAATCAGTGATGCATTTTGTTCCAAAGGTGGACAAACAAGCTACTAAGAAAGGTTCCTAATGATTTTGTTCATCAGAGTATATGAACACACATGCACATGTGTGTTTGTCTTTGCCTCTAAATGCTTTAACAAACCTGAATTTAAATTTTCATGTTGTGAAACAAGGACACATATAATATTATTTATTATTCTATTCCATGTTTCTAAGAATTGTAGGTGGAAGCCACTGTGTTATTGTTAATCATATAAAAATGGTCTACAAATGTCAGACACGGAAAAGTATTTTTGACTCTTTAACAAACTAGTTTCCTCTTACAGTATTCTTCCAATATATTTGTTCATATAACACGCTATTTTACTTGTGTTTCTGCACCATTGCTACGAGTTATTCAGACCTAAGTTAAATGAAATTCAATCAAATTACTTTTACAATAATTCACTAATTATTATGTACAAGGTGTTCCACAGATGACACTTTTCTTATTCTTCACATGCATAACCTGCAATAAATCATTAGATTTACATTGTGCAACGAAAAATCAGTCATAAAAAAATCCACCACGTGTATAATAATAGAGAGCTGATGCATAGGTGCTACTTTCTCTGACACTGGTAGTTACAGTCGCTTGGTGGCATCCTTACACTGTAAAGTGCTCATACTTCCAATGATTTATTGTATTATTCAAAGACTCCTTTTCCTACATTTTCTTTGAAAGATAGAAACAAGAAACACCTCTTAATTCCTATTTCAAATAAATATGTGATCTGACGAGGCACTACGGCTCTTAGTTTAAGTTTCTTGGTTGATAATACCCTAAAATTGAATGAGCTGAACCTCCTACTGCAAGATAAAGTAGCACATTTTCAACCACTCTAAGTACATTAAATGTTTATCAGAGGAAACTGAAATTATAGTTGCTCATTTAAAAAGAATTTCAGTGTCACACTTTCCTGGTTTGAGTTTAGTTGTAGAAATCATTAGTATGGAGTTATTGATTATCTTCTGCCACATAGCTTGAAATATTAGTCACAGAATTTTGCCACAGGTTTAACCAGCTTCCAACACTTGAAAACCAGTGATTATTTTCATTTGTTTCAGCTGACATTGCTGAACTTGGAGGCAGGATATGGGAGATCTTTAGAACTATGAATTTGAAATCACGGTTTGCAAATTCAATCTGCTACTTGATTTTGGCAAATAAGAATAAATATTCCACCATAATTAGTGTGGCTTTCTGAACTTATTCTAGTACTGGCTCGACATATCTTTGCAATGACACATTTTCATCTCTGTGCATCATCAAGGATGAATACTGATCCAGCCTTGCAGATGAACATATAGACGGTATATTAAGAACAGTTTCTACCAGCTACACAACAGATTTTTCTGAACTTACAGCGAAAATGCAGAGTCGGTCTTCACATTAATTATGTAAGTAGTAAATCTAGGGAGTATTATTTACAGTTCCCTGAAATACTTTTACAGCATAACACATTTGTCGTAGTAGTAGTGCTAGTAGTAGTAAAAATAGTTGTCGTGAGGGCTGTGGTAGTGGCACCACCTTAGACAAATACACAAGAAATACACAAGAAATTTGCACAGCACTACTTTAGAGGATGTTCAAAAGCTTCTGAATTCTTTGTAGCATATTCAAAGAAAATTACACACCAGTCGTAAGTTGCGGCAATTCAAAGTATTTTACAGATTGCTCCAAGGTTTCCAAATGCTCTAAATTATTCTTTTGCGAGATATTGAAGAAAAAATAATTTAATAGTGCAAATTGTAGACTTTAAAGTATTTTGAATGGTACTCAATAGTATCCGATCGTTCTGATTTTTTGTTGCACCATGTTCAAAAGTATTTATCTACTGTAAGAACTCATGTAATGCTAGAATCTCTTAAGTGAAAAGTTCCATTGGTGGTGTAAGGCGGAACGGAGCCTCAAATTAATTATTTTCAATGCCTAAACTTTACCGCTTAAAGTGCAGTTGTTGACGACAATGAACAATGTTACTCCCACATTGCTCAGCACTCGTTCAATACTGTAATTTTACACATATTTTCGACGCTGAATTTGCTATAGAAAATAATAGGTTAACGTTGATTATTAAATACTGGGTGAGTCGTGTTTTCGGTCCTGTGTAAATGCATTACAATTTGATGCAGCAGCATTAAATACAGGCACTATTAACGGTACATGTGTTTTCACCGAAAAAGCTCTCTTGCAGACATTAGATGTATGAAATCAAACTCAGAATCGTTTTGTGGAAAAGATGAGCTGAAGGAAGATAGGACCGAATAAACAGCACTTAATAAATGTAAACGTTAGACAGCACTGATCTAGGTGGGTTTGATAAGTCTCCAAATAAAATATTATGTAAAATTGTATTTATCGCATTAAAACATTTTTATTCGTATGTGGTGACCGGCGTTCCCACTATGTGGTTCATCTTCAGACCATGCGCCGGACAACAGAAGAGAGAAAAACGTAATATGGTAAACACTAAGTTAAAAGTAAATAATGCGATGTTACTCACAGGGTGACACTGTGTGGAGAAAACTGCGCACAGAAGGAACTGTGGACGCCGCGCATTGAAGCCGATAGCTGACTATGTGTCAAGAAGTTTAATAGCACATGCCCCATCCCTTGTCTGTCATCTTTCGCCTACAGGGTACAGCGTATTGCGACAGATGTCAGACAGCCTGACTATAAACCTTAATACTGTGCTGGGTATTAACGTAAGTTATCTCTAAATAGCAATTTATATCTGCTACAGTAATTTAACGCGAAAAAGTATAACTGAACGGCAAATGGCATCAGTTAACACGTCTTTGGACTATCCTCAGCGAGACACTGTACACCAATTATGCGCTGCAGGACGCCGGTTGTTGCCTAAAATGTGATAGCGATCAAGGATTCTATACTGCTGCCTAATGTATTCGATTCGGCCTCCTATAGTCCTCATATCTGCATTAGTTACAAGTCGTCTTTCAACAGCGAGTGTTAACATCCAAGACGAGTTATATACTGCAGAAGAGAGATGTTGCCACTGTGCAGAAATGCCGGTAATATAGGCAGCTTAATAATACGTACATAGTGTGTGCAGTCACTGTTTTGAAACTGATTACGT
The DNA here is from genome assembly GCF_023864275.1 of Schistocerca cancellata. Lineage (NCBI taxonomy): Eukaryota > Metazoa > Arthropoda > Insecta > Orthoptera > Acrididae > Schistocerca > Schistocerca cancellata. Next base: position 431,347,362 of record NC_064633.1, read on the forward strand.
ACAGTTGTCTGAAAAAGTTTTCTACATTAGTGATAAAATACGTAGGAGGTCGCCGGATTGACAACTGTAAAACATTTCTTGAGGCACCGGGTAGTTGAAGTTAAAGTGAAGCTACTCACAGAGGTCCAGTGCGGGCTGTAATTATCGTATGGCAGCGGAACTTGTTGGACTTCCGCTGGGAAGAAATTAGTTCCGGTTTTGGCCATTAGGTGCAGTTCTGGTGCTTTGAACGCAAGAAAGACGTATAGAAGTATTCCCGTATGTAATGGGTTCGGAACGAGACGTGGGCGGAAAAGACGAAACAAGTGGTTCAAATGGCACTGAGCACTATGGGACTTAACATCTATGGCCATCAGTCCCCTAGAACTTAGACTACTTAAACCTAACTAACCTAAGGACATCACACAACACCCAGTCATCATGAGGCAGAGAAAATCCCTGACCCCGCCGGGAATCGAACTCGGGAACCCGGGCGCGGGAAGCGAGAACGCTACCACACGACCACGAGCTGCGGGCATACCAGCCTTCAAATCTAGTAGACAGCGAACACGTTCCAGGTAAATACGGTGTCTTAGATATCCCCAGGGCCAAAAATCGCAGGGATTCAGATATATTTAAAACAGCGACAACCATAGCTAAAATAGGTTTACATGATTAAAAACGATGTGATCATCATTTGCTCACAGCAATTGCGGTGGAAACCTAGCAAAGCGTTCTGTGTAAAAGCCTTCTAATCTAGTAGACAGCTAACACGTTCCAGGTAAACACGGTGTCTTAGATACCCCCAGGGCCAAAAATCGCAGGGATTCAGATTAATTTAAAACAGCGACCACCATAGCTAGAATAGGTTTGCATGACTGACAGACAATTCATACAGCAAACAGTTCCATACATACAGGTGTTAAAACTGTTACAATACAAAACGTAATGAAAAGTCCAATATTCCGCTGTCGTTGTATTTATTTAAGTAGATTATAATCGACTTAAAGTAAATACAGCTACAGCAGACTGCTAGAATATTCATTCATTTTTATATTTTAACGCCTATATTTAAACACCTGTTTACCATATGAATTGTCAGTCAGTCATATACACATGGAAGTAGAGCAGACGATCTCTCAGGCCATGCACTTGGAAAACCTCTGGAGATTACACGTACATGGAAGGTTGCATTAAGAAGATCTTTCATTGGGCAAGCGACATTAATTGTTGTCCTCTGTTTCATGGTAAGAGTCGTTTCCATACAGTTGTGCTCTTCCAATTACGTGCAGTACCGAGAGGTCTCGATAACATGGTACACCTGTGGGCCCTCTGGATGCATTCTTTTCAAAGAAGAAAGGACCGAAAATAAAGGGGCACTGCAGCAAATCTACTATTCAACAGCAAGGACAAAATAGATAAAATAAACAGTGGTGTATACAAAATAATCTGCACTGACTGCAATAAACTGTACATTGGTTAAACGGGCCGGGCCTTATCAACAAGGCTGACTTAACATGAACGCAGCTGGAGTTTAAATAAATCAGACTCCACCTTTGCTTAAGATGTCCTAAAATAATGACACAAGTATCTAGCACACAGGAGTGCTACATATAGCCAACAAAGGCAGATAACTCAGCCTACTAGAAGCACTTGAAATTAACAAACACTTAGCCCTAAATCTCCAGTTGGTTCTAAATGACCAATTGCAACTGAGCACATCACCACTCTTAAACTTTACACAATACAGTAGACCTGCAACTAACCACAAAGTGTCCCAATAGTATACAAATTCTCACCCCAATAAATGTAATATCCTTTATGTGTTTACATTTCTAACATTAACTCAACTGTAACAACGTAATATTTGGTATATTTATATTAATGCACACTTTTTCTAATAACAAAATGTAGCCCCCAAAGAAAATATCACTGTTGTACAACCAAAAACTAGTGTCCAGTGCTAATGCTCACAACAATTACCAAAAAATTGTAATTTTGTAATATTGTGTATTCTAAATATATGGTACTGACAAACCCTAAAATATGATTTAATATGTTAAAGAACAGTTTTACAGAACAACAAGTCAATAGACGCGTTTGACAATTCCAAAGACAATACCACAACTAAAGTTCGTATGTAAGTGCGTTGTATCTTAGTCCAGAAAATATGGGATGTAAGAACACAAGCTCCTTGTAAACAACAGCCAGTAGTTATGTGAAGATGGCCTATTGAGCCGAAAACTACACAACTGGCCATTAAAATTGCTGCACAACTAAAATGATGTGCTACAGACGTGAAATTTAACCGACAGGAAGAAGATGTTGTGATATGCAAATAATTAGCTTTTCAGAGTATTCACACAAGGCTGGCACCGGTGGCGACACCTACAACGTGCTGACATGAGGAAAGTTTCCAACCGATTTCTCATACACAAACAGCAGTTGACCGGTGTTGCCTGGTGAAACGTTGTTGTGGTGCCTCGTGTACCATCACGTTTCCGACTTTGAGAAGTTCGGATTGTAGCCTATTATCGTATCGCGATATTGCTGCTCGCGTTGGTCAAGATCCAATGACTGTTAGCAGAATATGGAATCTGTGGGTTCAGGAGGGTAATACGGAACGCCGTGCTGGATCCCAACGCCCTCGTATCACTAGTAGTCGAGATGACAGGCATCTTATCCGCTAGGCTGTAACGGATCGTGCAGCCACGTCTCGATCCCTGAGTCAATAGATGGGGACGTTTGCAAGACAGCAACCATTTGCACGAACAGTTCGATTACGTTGGCAGCAGCATGGACTATCAGCTATCAACTAGGAGACTATGGCTGCAGTTACCCTAGACGCTGCATCACAGACAGGAGCGCTTGCGACGGTGTACTCAACGACGAACATGGGTGCACGAATGGCAAAACGTAATTATTTCGGATGACTCCAGGTTCTGTTTACAGCATCATGATGGTCGCATCCGTGTTTGGCGACATCGCGGTGAACGCACATTGGAAGCGTGTATTCGTCATCGCCATAATGGCGTGATGGTATGGGGTGCCATTTGTTACACGTCTCGGTCATCTCTTGTTCGCATTGACGGCACTTTGAACAGTGGACGCTACATTTCAGATGTTTTACGACCCGTGGCTCTACCCTTCATTAGGTCAAGGCGAAACCCTACATTTCAGCAGTATAATGCACGACCGCATGTTGCAGGTCATATACGGGCCTTTCTGGATACAGAAAATGTTCGACTGCTGCCCTAGCCAGCACATTCTCCAGATCTCTCACCAATTGAAAACGTCTGGTCAATGGTGGCCGAGCAACTGGCTCGTCACAATACGCTAGTCACTACTCTTGATGAACTGTGGTTTCGTGTTGAAGCTGCATGGGCAGCTGTATCTGTACTCGCCATCCAAGCTCTTTTTGACTCAATGCCCAGGCGTATCAAGGCTGCTGTTACGGCCCAAATTGCGTGAAAATGTAGTCACATGTCAGTTCTAGTACAATATATTTGTCCAACGAATACCCTTTTATCATCTGCATTTCTTCTTGGTGTAGCAATTTTAATGGCCAGTAGTGTAGTTCATACAAATAAAAATCAGTAGAACAAAAAACCGCCTAAGTGTTATACAACCCTCAATATGCAATTGTTCTATCAAGAAACGACGGAAGAATCCATAAATAAGAAAATAAAGGTGCTTGGCCATCGACAGCCCACAATCAGATATGATGAGTTCAATGACACTTCGTGCAAAACACGCGGATTAACAACAGAAATTCGGCAGTTCTCTGTATTCATTGTACCCTGTAGTGTAAAATGTGCTTCGTCACTCCACAGATTATTGTCCGGCTTGCTATGAAATTGTAATAAATGTTTTGTTAGAGGTGGAAGCCCAAGCTCAGTCTATCGCTCCATTCATTATTCTAACGGTCCAGTTATACCGCTACAGCGGCCACATTTTCCCAACTCCGACCTCTGCCAGAAACCGAAGAGCACATTCAGAACGTTGCAGCCTATCATGATATTTCTGTTGCTTAGCTGTTTGGTTGTTGTACGGGTACCAGTGTGAAAGAGACCACAAAACTTTTCGTATTGTTCACCATGGAGTGGACAATTCTCGTGACACTGCAAGAACACTGATACTATCAGGGGCACGTACTGCATGGTCAGTTACAGCAACACCTCATCAATAACTTCCACTGGGACAGAACGGCTTCCTCTTCCAGTCGCCACACCAAGCTCGACCATGTTTTCGAAGTTCCCTATCAGCTCCTACAAACCATTTAATGACATCGGATATCTCCTTAGACCTTTCAGTTGGTGATACTGTCTCAGTGCAGCACAGTTACTGCTGCTGATTGCATGAAGCAGTTGCTCTAAAGCGTCCAGTGTCTCTTCTCCTTAGATATACTGTTCGTTCACGTCATAGCTTGTCAAATGACAGTGTAGATGTCCTACCGTCATACAAACAGTGCACAGCACCATATTTGCAAAAAAAAATTTCAAATGTGTGTGAAATCTTATGGAACTTCACTGCTAAGGTCATCAGTCCCTAAGCTTACATACTACTTAATCTAAATTATCCTAAGGACAAATACACACACCCATGTCAGAGGGAGGACTCGAACCTCCGCCGGGATCAGCCGCACAGTCCATGACTGCACCGCCCGAGACCGCTCGGCTAATCCCGTGAGGCGCCAGATTTGCACCTGATGGCCAAAACTGGAGCTAATTTTGTCCACTGTAAATCGGATCTGCATTATTGTGTTAGCATATCTACCAAGTTCAGCTCTCATGCGATAGTTAAAGTCCACAATGGACCTCCGTGAGTGGCTGCGCTTTAATTATATTCACTCGGTACTTGATCGTCAATATCTTCAAATGTTTCTTTTATTATTATCATTTTGTAACGTTTTTTCTGAGGTTTGTTGAATGAGACGACGAGGTCTGCCAAGCGCTGCCTGAACGGGCATTCTGTCCGATGGTGCAATCAGACGATAGTGGCGGACGTGGTCTCCGCAGGCAGACGCGCCGCGCCCTCTTTCCCCCAATCGCTAATAGAAGTGCTCAGCGACGGGCGGCGGCGGCGGCGGCGGCAGCGGAGGCGGCAGCGGAGGCGGTCTTCAGAGCCGCCGAGGGGTGGCGGCCGACGCGCTGATTGGCTGAGAGCGGCTCGTTACCAGCCCGGACCCGAGCCCAGGGCCGTCGTCAGCATCCCCCAAGCAGGGGCCGCTGCGGCGGTAAATGCTCCGTCTAATCTGACGCAGCTCTTTTTACATTTCTTTGTGAGAGATTCCGTCATCCACTCACTGTGCAAATGTCGATTATTATGGAACATGCTGCAAAGACGAAAATTATGGACTTCAGTACTAGAGATACGAGCAATCAGAGAGTGTACATTTTGTTTACGTATTTAGCATACGGCTTACAGAATTCAGTTTACAAGTCCATTGAATTTAGTTGGCGCAAGAAAAGGTAAACTGACATGACTCAGTACAAGTGTATATTTATACAGGGTGTTTCAAAAATGACCGGTATATTTGAAACGGCAATAAAAACTAAACGAGCAGCGATAGAAATACATCGTTTGTTGCAATATGCTTGGGACAACAGTACATTTTCAGGCGGACAAACTTTCGAAATTACAGTAGTTACAATTTTCAACAACAGATGGCGCTGCAAGTGGTGTGAAAGATATAGAAGACAACGCAGTCTGTGGGTGCGCCATTCTGTACGTCGTCTTTCTGCTGTAAGCATGTGCTGTTCACAACGTGCAAGTGTGCTGTGGACAACATGGTTTATTCCTTAGAACAGAGGATTTTTCTGGTGTTGGAATTCCACCGCCTAGAACACAGTGTTGTTGCAACAAGACGAAGTTTTCAACGGAGGTTTAATGTAACCAAAGAACCGAAAAGCGATACAATAAAGGATCTGTTTGAAAAATTTCAACAGACTGGGAACATGACGGATGAACGTGCTGGAAAGGTAGGGCGACCGCGTACGGCAACCACAGAGGGCAACGCGCAGCTAGTGCAGCAGGTGATCCAACAGCGGCCTCGGGTTTCCGTTCGCCGTGTTGCAGCTGCGGTCCAAATGACGCCAACGTCCACGTATCGTCTCATGCGCCAGAGTTTACATCTCTATCCATACAAAATTCAAACGCGGCAACTCCTCAGCGCCGCTACCATTGCTGCACGAGAGACATTCGCTAACGATATAGTGCACATGATTGATGACGGCGATATGCATGTGGGCAGCATTTGGTTTACTGACGAAGCTTATTTTTACCTGGACGGCTTCGTCAATAAACAGAACTGGCGCATATGCGGAACCGAAAAGCCCCATGTTGCAGTCCCATCGTCCCTGCATCCTCAAAAAGTACTGGTCTGGGCCGCCATTTCTTCCAAAGGAATCATTGGCCCATTTTTCAGATCCGAAACGATTACTGCATCACGCTATCTGGACATTCTTCGTGAATTTGTGGCGGTACAAACTGCCTTAGACGACACTGCGAACACCTCGTGGTTTATGCAAGATGGTGCCCGGCCACATCGCACGGCCGACGTCTTTAATTTCCTGAATGAATATTTCGATGATCGTGTGATTGCTTTGGGCTATCCGAAACATACAGGAGGCGGCATGGATTGGCCTCCCTATTCGCCAGACATGAACCCCTGTGACTTCTTTCGGTGAGGACACGTGAAAGACCAGGTGTACCGCCAGAATCCAGAAACAACTGAACAGCTGAAGCAGTACATCTCATCTGCATGTGAAGCCATTCCGCCAGACACGTTGTCAAAGGTTTCGGGTAATTTCATTCAGAGACTACCCCATATTATTTGTACGCATGGTGGATATGTGGAAAATATCGTACTATAGAGTTTCCCAGACCGCAGCGCCACCTGTTGTTGACAATTGTAACTACTGTAATTTCGAAAGTTTCTCTGCCTGAAAATGTACTGTTGCCCCAAGCATGTTGCAACAAACGGTGTATTTCTATCGCTGCTAGTTTAGTTTGTATTGCCGTCTCAAATATACCGGTCATTTTTGAAACACTCTGTATATATATATATATAGGTAATAAGGAATCTGCAGAACCGGCAGTATCAAAAGAAATTGAGATATTCGTTTTCCATCATATGGGAGGCGTTCCATACGTTATGCAGGTTACTTTTCAGAGAGCAGGTTGGTACTAGTCAGTATTCTAATACGCCTTATTATTTCCCACTGTATTATTTCCCACTCTCTCGGCAGCAAGCCCCTATTTTTGAGCATAATGTCTATTCACTGCGACAGTCTTACGCCACCTTACTGGGACGGGCTGTGACCCCAAATGGTGCCACCCTACTGATCGACGTCGGAGCCATCTTCATGGTGAACCAGTTACCTCCGTATCACCCAAGTATTGTTCCCCATCATTGAGCCGAACAGATGGAAGTCAGAAGGTGCGAGATCTGGACTGTGTCGTGAATGAGGAAGGGCAATCTAGTGAAATTTTGGGAGCTCGTCTCCGGTGCGCTGGCTTGTCTGAGTCTTTGCATTGTCGTGGCTAAGAAGAACTTCATTTTCATTTTTGTGGCAACCAGCAGGCTGACCTCGTTTCTTCAGTTTTCTGAGGGTGGCGTAACACTCTTGAGCATTCCGCCACGCCCAGTGACACACCTTTCTTTCGTTCACTGTCAGGCCTACATAGACATTCTCTAACTGCCTGTGAATATCTGCGATGCTCTGGTTTTCGACCAAAAGAAAATCAATGGCAGGTCTCTGTTTGGAACGCATCTCCGTCACAGACACCATTTTGAACGCTACGTATAGCATCGTCACCTACTGGAACTACATGAAACTATAGGGGCTGAAGCAGAAATACTCCACGATATCCTACAGCCAATTCCGCATTTTTTTCAACTGAATGTTACCAAGAAAAACTGTGTTGCATTACTCAGTCAACGTCCCTCGTTGTTGGATTTCGAAGGAATCCAGGTTGTTAATTGGTGCTTGTGTTGCTTCTACGAAGACTTTCGACGAACCCATGATTTTTTTTTTTTTTTGGGCAGTCGTGCAAAACATGCCCCATTGATTACTCTCATGATGCGTGGTCGCATTGATCATCATCGGTAACTCCCCGCTAGTACAGGGCAGCTTTGACCATAACTATGTTGTTTGGTTAGCATCTGGATCTATGAGCGGCACTCAAACGAAACCCAACGTTCACTACGATGAGACTATGGGATCCTTGCGTTCAAAAGTAACCGTCATATGCGCTAAGACATTTGTCACTCCGTAAAACACCGTCGGCCACTGACGGATCTCTAACCGTACCCACTCCTGCTCCTTCTCGTTCAATTGAAACCGACGCCCAGGTGTCTGTTTCTTCAGGTCGTCAACGATGCCAAAATCAAACGGCGGAAAATGCCGGCTGTACGAAGGATGTTGCACTGTTTCCCAACCAAATCGCTGAAGCGAAGCCGTCCTCTGATTGGCAGTCTGGGGGCGGCCATCATCATGCAAAACGATGATTCTTCCTGAAAGGATTCGTACATCCCAAGGACAGATGGCAAATCCAAGAGTCAGAACAGCCCACATTTCCCTCAACAAAGAGATCCAAAGCAGTTCACACAACTTCCAAATGGTACAAATGGCTCTGAGCACTATGGGACTTAACATCTATGGTCATCAGTCCCCTAGAACTTATAACTACTTAAACCTAACTAACCTAAGGACATCACACGACACCCAGTCATCACGAGGCAGAGAAAATCCCTGACCCCGCCGGGAATCGAACCCAGGAACCCGGGTGTGGGAAGCGAGAACGCTACCGCACGACCACGAGCTGCGACACAACTTCCAGTATGGTTAAGATTATCTCCTTCTACGACTGCAGGAGCGCTATGCGCGTGGAGTCTCTCGATCGTGGAACCACAATCAGTGCACAGCGCTATGAAAATACGATGCAGAATCTGTGACGCACCCTGAAGTCAAATGGCCCACGAATGCTGTCGGACGGAATCATCCTACCACGCCGTAACGCTCGTCCTGCACCACCAATCCTACGAAGTCGACTCTTCAGCGATTTGGTTGGGAAACACGGAAACGTGCTCATTACAGCCCTGATCTTTCATAGAGTGCCTTTCACATCTTTGGCGGCCTGAGGAAAACAATGAGTGGACGTCGGTACAGTAGGACGACGAAGTGCAAGAGTGAATATGGTTGTGAATCCGTTAGCGGCCGACCGATTTCTACGAAGCAGGAATTAATCGTCTTGTCTCCCAGTAGCCTACATGTTTTATACTGTTGCGTGTTGATTACTTTTGATGTAACCATTGCATAGTCCCTTTATGGTGGGTTTTCATTTGACTGCCCCTTGTGTTTTACTTAATTTCTTATGTCCACGGTATGATGGCATCTGATTTCTCCATTCATCTCTTCGATTACAGCTTTCTGGGATGAGGTGGCCATTGTTTACCCAAAGTGATACTCTCCATTTTAAGCAGCTACGTGGTAAGTTATTCAGAGGCTCACGAATCGGTAAGTTTCTGTATCCTTTGAGTTTGTTCCATTCATGCGACACTGATCGTCATAGTCGGAGATTCGGAGGGTAAACATAGACGTGTGCTAACCATGGCGATGGTGTGGATTTAAGATGTCCCTGTCACGATCTTCGTCCCATCGTTTAGATGGATATCTATTTTGTTGACACCTTCTCCAAACAGGAGGACAGCGAAACTTCCTGGCAGATTAAAACCGTGTGCCGGACCGAGACTCGAACTCGGGACCTTTGCCTTTCGCGGGCATGTGCTCTACCAACTGAGCTACCCAAGCACGACTCACGCCCAATCCTCACAGCTTTACTTCTACCAGTATCTCGTCTCCTACCTTCCAAACTTTACAGAAGCTCTCCTGCGAACCCTGCAGAACTAGCACTCCTGAGAGAAAGGATATTGCGGAGACATGGCTTAGCCACAGCCTGGGGGATGTTTTTAGTCGTGCTTGGGTAGCTCAGTTGGTAGAGCACTTGCCCGCGAAAGCCAAAGGTCCCGAGTTCGAGTCTCGGTCCGGCACACAGTTTTAATCTGCCAGGAAGTTTCATATCAGCGCACACTCCTCATTCAGGAGGACAGCATTTGATGACAGGATGAACAAGTGCTTCCGTATTAATGACCAGTGACGGCCAGTTCATATACTTCGGAAGTGTACTTACTGAATACGGAGCAGCAGCTGCCGATCTCACATCAAGGATCCAAAAGTGAATGGCCCTTCATTCAGCAGTATCCTCTGCGAAAGGCAGGAGAGAGTTCAACGACAAAGCAGAATTCCTTCACCTACTTCGTGATCGCCAGTCATGATATCAACTTTCTCGCTGTTCTCGTTTTAGCTACTTCTCATTACTTTAGTCTTCTTACGGTTTAATCTAAATCCATATTCTGCACTCTTTACACGGTTCATTCCATTCAGCAGATCCTGTAATTCTTCTTCAGTTCAACATAGGATAACAATGTCGCCAGCTAGTCTTATCACTTATAACTTCTTTCTTGAATTTTGATTCCACGCGTGAACCATTCTTTAATTTCGATCATTGCTTCTTCGAGTAGAGATTGCACAGTAGGGGCGAAAGACTACATCCTTGTCTTACACACATTTTTTTAATCTAAGTACTTCGTTCTTGGTCTTACACCCTCATTGATTCCTCTTGGCTCCTGTGCTTATTGTGCATTACCCGCGTTTTGCTGTACCTTATCCCTCTTTTTCTCAAGTATCCAAGAAGCATCAACTTTGAAGCTGATTGTGCTATAATTCAGGCGCTTGTCAGTCTTGCCATCTTCGTAACTGTGTGGATGATATTTTTCCAAAAGTTAGATGGTGTAACGCCAGGCTCATATATTCTACACACCACCGTGAACAGTCATTTTGTTGCCACTGCCGCCAATGATTTTAGAAATTCTGAAAGAGTATTATGTATCCCTTCTGCCTTATTTCCCCTAATTCTATCAAATCTCTTTTAAATTACGAATCTAATTCAGGATCCTCTATGTCTTCTATATCGTCTACTGCTTCCTCTTCTCTTCACGTCATCAGGCAAGTCTTCACCCTCATAGAGACCTTCTGTTTACTCTTTCCATCCATTTGCTCTCTCCTCTGCTTGTAACAGTGGCGTTCTCATTGCACTAGCAATGTTACCTCTCTTGCATTTAATTACACCGAAGCTTGTTTTGGCTTTTCTATATGCTGCGTCATTCCTTCTGACAATCATATCTTTCTCGATTTCTTCACATTCTTCTTGCAGCCATTTTGCATTACCTCTCCTACACTTCCTGTTTATTTTATTCATATATGGTTTGTCATTCACTATTCCTGAATTTCCTGAACATTTACGTATTTCCTTCTTTGATCGATCAACTGAAGTATTTCTTCTGTTACCCACGGTTGGTCCACAATTACCTTTTTTGGGACTATGTTCTTCTTTACAACTTCTGTGATTGTCCTTTTTAGAGATGCCCATTCCTCTTCAACTAAAAAATGCCCATTGAGCTATTCCTGATCGTGGTGTCTGTAGCCTCGCAGTACAACAAGCGTATCTCTTCATTCGTCAGTTCTTACGAATCCACTTCCTTGCGCAGTGATTTTTCCTGACTAGTCTCTTAAACTTCAGCCTAATCTTCATCAATACTAAATTGTGGTCTAAGTCTGTACCTGATCCTAGATACGCCTTACAGTTCAGTATCCGATTCCGGAATCTCTGCCTACACATGAACTGGAATCTTCCCATATCTCCAGACCTCTTGCGACTATACCTCCTCCTCTTGCGATTCTTGAACTGTGTGTTCACTATTACTAGCTGAAACTTATTGGAAAATTCAATTAGTATAACTCCTCTCTCATTCTTAGTACAAACCCTCTATTCTCCTGTAGCCCCTTCCTGTACTCCTTCCCCTACAACCACATTCCAGTCCATCTGATTATTAAGATCTTTATTTCTCTTTACATACTGAGTTACTCATTCATTATTCTCAGATATCTACTTTATTTCTTTATCTACAGTTTGTGACGACGGCTTGTATACCTGAACTATAGTTGTCTGTATTGTTTGCTGTTTTGATGAGAACAACCCAGTGACTGAACTCTTCAATTTAACTTACTCTACGTCCTACGTTTCTTTTTATACCTAATCCTACTCGTGTTATACGATTTTCTGTTGCTGTTGATAGTACCCTATACTCATCTGACTAGAAACCGTTTTCTTCTTCCTACTTTACTTTACTGACACTATATCTAAATTGAGCCTCGCATTTCCCGTTTCAGATTTTTGGTCTTCCCTACCACTTTCACACTACTGACATTCCTCGTCCAGTCTCGTAGAACGTTATCCTTTCGTTGATTATTCAGTGGTTTTCTCATGGCCACCTCCTCCTTGGCAGTTCCTTCGCGGATTTTCAAGGCGGGGATAAGTCCGAAATCTTTTGCCAAGGGAGAAATCGTCATGACTCTTTTTCAGTTACGGACCACATGTGCTGTGGATACAAATTACCTGTCTTTAATGCAATAGTTTCCATTACCTTCTGTATCCTGATTTCTTTGATCATTGCTGATTCTTTCCCTTTTCCATTTCGAGGGCAAGAAAGTGCCCTGACTGTCTGTCCGCTCCTCCTACTTTGACAAAGCATTTACTGTATGAGAGTAACTTCTTATGGCGGAAGTCTTCGGCTGTCATTGGTGACGACTTTTATTTACAATTTAAGCGGTGTCGGGCATCGAGCCGGGGCCCCAGGGCGTTTTGAATAGTAATGAGACAACAGCCCTAGGCCACAGGTGATCCTTAACAAATCCTTATTTACTGAACCCCATCCAGAGCCTGTAGAAGCCCTTAATAAGAGCTGTGAAAGCGTAAATTCAGTTCCATCAGGGATGGGTACAACAACTATGATCATGCATTGTCTGTACCTTCGCACTAGAATGTTCTGACACGCATGAACATCTGGAGGAGAGAAACTGCTCTGACGATTACGGCTGTCATACATATTACATAGTTGATTCTCATTTCGCGGTTTCAGATTGACGCAGCTCTTTGTGACACTTGAAACTCTGTACAGAACTGAGATTCGAACAAGGATGTCCTGCTTACAGCGAGCGATCGCCTTAACCACTTCGGCTATCCGAATTGCCACCACGACCGATTCAATCTTCTACACTTCACGAAATCCAGAACCTTTACTCTCGCACATCTGATGACACCTGCACAAGTAGACAATAATGTTGTCTTCATTATAGCACGTCTAAGCATGGACACAACATGGATGGTTACATTGTGTTTATACAGTGTCTGTACCTTCACGTTACAATGTCCTTCAGAGATGCATGCTTGTCTACAACTCCACAAGTCCGTTCATTTCCATGTTTGTACTTTCATTGCTATGATAAACATAAATGTACTGTCGCGTCCACAAACCTTGAATTTTCTGAGTACTACCTACAACTCCTTCTTAGTAAATAAAGCCGGCCGCAGTGGCCGAGTGGTTCTAGGGGCTTCCGTCCGGAACCGCGCGAATGCTACGGTCGCAGATTCGAATCCTGCCTCGGGCATGGATGTGAGTGATGCCCTTAGGTTAGTTAGGTTTAATTAGTTATAACTTCTAGGGGACATGACTACAGGTGTTAAGTCCCATAGTGCTCAGAGCAATTTGAACCATTTAGTAAATAAAATTCAAGACGCACTTCTCACACAATTAGCTTCCCCTGCACCAGTCCTCTCTCTACCGACTCTTGATTCACCCAACCGTTGTACCCTAATTTCAAATAAAAAAAGCTGTAATATTTGCTGCGTACGCAAATTTTGTAAATCAGTTGTTTGCTGGACACATTACTTCTGAACTGGCAGAAATTGCTAGATTTGAAGATGCCACTACCACCATAACTACTAATAATAATAGCAATAATAATCCTAATAATAGTAATAGTTATACTGTGTGCAGCCTTGTAGCAAATTTGTTTCACGAACTGCAACTTCCACAGCTTCGTGTCATACATTAATGCTGGTACAAGACGAAAAACGATTAATAGTAACTTACGTAATCAGTATTACATTCTTACAATATTTATGATAATAATAGTGACCTTTTAAAGATAGTGCAGATTCGTGAGTGAAAGCTTTTAGTTTCTAATCCTCAGGAAGTGTCATTCTACCCTCAGGGGTTAATTAGCCCCACACTGGTAAGCGCTGCTCTATAGTAATAATAATATTGCCCCGACAGAGCAAATACAATTATTTTTCTTCTTTGGAGACACCATTGGTCAGCGGCCTTGCCGCAGTGGTAACACCGGTTCCCGTCAGATCACCGAAGTTAAGCGCTCTCAGGCTGGGCTAGCACTTGGATGGGTGACCATCCGGTCTGCCGGGCGCTGTTAGCAAGCGGGGTGTACTTAGACCTAGCTAGGGTTTAGGAGGTGCGTGACACCGGATGGCTACGTACAGATCTCACAATTCCCGTAAATTACGAGCGCTTAATTTGAGGGTACTGAGCAGCCGCCTTATAGTGGCACATGTGTTCCATCGGGTTCATATAGGGTGAAATAAGTGACCAAGACATCAGCGTGAGTTCAATACCATGCTCTCAAACGATTATAACACTGTTCTGTCCTTACGATACAATTATCCTGCTAAATGATGCCGTCTCCGTCGTGGAAGACAGGCATGAAGTAATGTAGGTGATCAGCAGTTAAGTTCATATAGTTCACGACTCTTACAGTGCCTACGACTACCACGGGTATCATATGCCCCATAGCATAATTCTACCCAAAGCACATCGTTCAACGCACATTGCATTGATTGGGGCTCGACAGCGACGATCATTACATGTTCCCAGTTCACCTAAGACTTTGATCATTACGGCCGTAATGAGCACGTTCTCATCAATATTAGACCGAGCGTCAGCAGAAACAGGTCGCCTTGCCAGATTTCTTGTTATAAGAGGTCAATGGTAGTGTTCACATACGAGAAAATCCAGGCTGTTAGAAACTTGCACTGCATCACAGACACACTAGCGAGGCTTGTGGGCTCTGTGGTACATTTACACGAGCAGTAGGGAGAAGCAGGAACGAGGACACTTTTGATACCACATTGATATCAAATTAATTATGCAATTTAATTAAATTGATCACTCAATTACCCCCAGCCCCTGATGACACCATTGGTTTTCCCCACGCAACATGTGGGTCTCTTCCCCACGACCCACCTGGGATATCTGACCACTCACCTGTCCCTTATCCATCCTCCTCCACCCTCCCTTCGCCACCCCCCCCCCACCCTCCCTCACCGCCCTTGGAAATGGTGGGAAACTCTCTTAGTCTGTGATGAGCTACTGGACTGGGACGATCAATATGCTATTTATTTAAACGATTTCACCCTTTTTATTCTTTTATTTAAACAATTAGGGATTCCACTAGTAGAGAATGTCCCACTAATCGCCCTCTCCCTCCCCACACATCCCAGAAAAATGGAAGAAAAAGTCGCTCAGTCTACGTTGGACTGATGAGTGTGAGCATCTCAGGACTGTACTCTAATATATCCTCAAGCAGAGTGTGTTAAACAATTCAAGGCACTGGAATATTGTTTAAAGGATTTGCAGAAGACAAGACAATATGAAATATTATTTACTTGAACATTTCTCTGGGATGATTTGCTAATCGGAGTTTTTAGGTGGGAGTTGCTGACCACTCCTTTGATTCTGTCTTTATTTAGATTGCTTACTTTGTCTGTTTGTTGCATTTGTCTCTTCCAAAATGCTCAACCCTCCTGTCCCGCCCCCTGTTCAGAAGCCACAGGCTGAAGCGGTAGATGCTACACAGCTGATGCAGATGTTCCACTTCCAGACACAACAAATCTCTAGGTTACTCGGCTTGGTGCACCAGCTACTGGCAAACCCTGCGCTCCTGACGAATCAAGCAGCACTTTCTACAGCGCCTATAGCACGTTTTAGACAGTTTCGTGACGGAGCAGAGGAATGGCCAAAGTGATTGTCACAATCTGAAGCCCATGTCATCTCCCACAATGTACCAGGTACTGTGAAACATCCCTATCTATTATCAACGGTAGTAAGGGCCGTTTCAAGACTTATCCAGAAGTTACATCCTGACGCCACTCTGAGTGAATTTCATTATGACGAAGTAGTCGCTTCTCTATTATGACCAGGAAGTGAATGTGGTAGCAGCTAGCTATCAGTTCCTCAACTGCAAAAAATTGTCAGAACAAACTTATCGCGAGTGGGTAACAGATTTGCAGGATATGACAAAGAAATGCACATTCAAACGTGTCTGCTGTGCAGATGTTAGGTGGCGTGATGCGATAGTGTACAATGTGCCAAATGTCAAACTCAGAGAACAGATTTTGAAGCACTCCAATTCATCATTTCACTAGGTACTGAAAATATTAGATCAGTACGATTTCGGTGCTCTGGAGGCTGATAAATTTGAGCATCACCGCACCGGCAGCGTTCGTTAGCCACGCCGTGAAAAAAAAAAATGTTCACCGTGACGTAAGCAGTTCGCTACAGGCGGCTACACAGGCAAACAGAATTAAGTCTTGCCCTAGGTGTTACTCATGGCACGAACGACAAGACTGCACCTCCCTACAACCTCAGTGTTACACTTGTGGCAGGAAAGGACATGTACTAACCATATGTTTGAAACGGAACAATCATAAGAATTCGGCCCACTCATAAAAATCTAGTCACTAGGCCCACGTCAATAATTAAGTAGGAATATACTTCATGCTGCTACAGGCAAGCATGAAGTTTCTTCAGTTATACGCCAGTCAAACAAACTTTTTGTTGATTTACTGCTTGGTGGAAAATATGTGAAAATTCAGTTGGACGCGGGTGCCTCTGGCACATTGCTCAATCGTCACACGTACGACCTGTTAGGCTCTCCACGCCTGTCTAAAACTGGCACGCAACTGACGGCTTATAATGGACAAGACATTACCGTTCTCAGAACATGTACTTTGCCTGCCTTGTATTGCTTTCATACATGAACAGGGACTTTTACAATGCTACAATTACGAGAGTGGAGGAACGTATTTGGTCTTGATTCTTTTTTGATTATATTAGATTTACTTTCATTCCAATTGATCCGTAGTGAGGAGATCCTTCAGGATGTAGAACATGTCAGAAACAGCACAATACACGACAAATATTTACAACTAAAACAAATAAGCTAATCTACGAATCCACTGGTCGCAATAGATCATGTCAGAAAAACAACTGTACATGACAAATATTTACAACTAAAACAAATAAAAATGGTTCAAATGGCTCTGAGCACTATGGGACTCAACTGCTGAGGTCATTAGTCCCCTAGAACTTAGAACTAGTTAAACCTAACCAACCGAAGGACATCACACACATCCATGCCCGAGGCAGGATTCGAACCTGCGACCGTAGCGGTCTCGCGGTTCCAGACTGCAGCACCTAGAACCGCACGGCCACTTTGGCCGGCTAAAACAAATAAGCTAATGTACCATTCCACAGGTCTCAAGTGGGATGATCGTCATTTTTTAATGAACACTATGTGAAAGAGTTATTTAGATATACTAATGCACTGAGTTTTTTTATTTATGTATAAGGTAATAAACGGGTACTACAACTACTATAATACTTATTTAAAATGAACACATTACTGCACTGAGATGATGCAGAAATTAGATTATACCCACACACACACACACACACACACAGACACACACACACACACACACACACACACACACACACACACACACACACACATACGGCCGGGGTGGCCGAGCGGTTCTAGGCGCTACAGTCTGGAACCGCGCGACCGCTAGGGTCGCAGGTTCGAATCCTGCCTCGGGCATGGATGTGTGTGATGTCCTTAGGTTAGTTAGATTTAAGTAGTTGTAAGTTCTAGGGGACTGATGACCTCTGAAGTTAGGTCCCATAGTGCTCATAGCCATTTGAACACACACAAACACACACACACACACACACACACGCACACACACATTTACAATGGACACATTACTGCACTGAAATTGTGCAGAAGTTATATTGGTTTTACTGAGAAATTCATCAATGGAGTAGAAAGAGTTGGCCACCAATAAATCCTTTAGGCTTCTCTTAAACTGAATTTCATTGGTTGTTAAGCTTTTTATGGCTGCTGGTAAGTTATTGAAAATGTGTGTTCCTGAATAAAGCACACTTTTTTGTACAAGACTAAGTGACTTTTTATCCTTGTGAAGATTATTCTTATTTCTAGTATTGATTCCATTAATTGAGCTGCTGGTTTGAAAAAGTGATATATTTTTAAGGACAAATTTCATTAAGGAATAAATATATTGGGTAGCAGTAGTTACTATCCAACGTGAACATTCGCTATATTTAATCATCTCAAATTTTCACAACCAAATCGGAGAGTTCTCGCAACGCACGTGATCACGAAGGTGCCCAACATGTACTGAGTATTAGTTCGCTATTGATCCGCCCAGAAAGTGACACGGTTAGGCTAACTGCATCCTTATTTCCCGATTGACTGGCTTGGGAAGCTCAGCACCGTCCCCTGCCTTAGGACTGAGTATCCCACTGGTCCCGTTCACCAGTCTCCCCCACCATGTGCCCTGCACGCCAAGCGCTGTCGTAGGAAACGTGCAGTTTCCCACGTCATATCTATGTCTTCCTCACAAACGTACATAGATCCTTCATCGAGTGGTACTTGAAGATAGGGGTCGCTCAAATCAATTTCTGAGAAGTAGCGTCCAGCGCCCAATCTGTCCATAAGATCCTCTGGGTGTGCCAATGGATAAACTTCAGCTTTCCTTGATGAATTACCCCAAAAAATAATCCCATGTGACATTATGGAATGAAAGTAAGCACAGTATGCCAGCTTTTACATTTTTGTATCCCCTGTGTCTGACAGGATTCACATTGTAAATACAGATTTGTTAAGACGCTCCAGCAGTTCTATGGTGTGCTTCTCCCAGTTGAATTTACTATCAAGCTGTAATACCAAGAAATTAAGACTGCCCACTTCTTCTATCTGCTTGTCATCGTATGTTAGGCATATAATGGTGGGACAGCCCTTACAATTTCTGAACTGCGTGTAGTGTGTTTTTTCAAAGTTTGGTGACAAAGAATTGGTTAGGAACTATTGATTAATGTCCACAAATATTGATTTCTTGGGCTTTAATATTCAGGTCAACGTCTTGTCAGTGTCTGCATTCAATGCAAAAGTCATTTTAGATAGCTTGCTAAAAGAATTCGTGGACCTCTTTTCTGAAAGATTGGGCAAAACTAACATTTTTGTTCCACATATTAACCTGAAAGACAAGGCTCAGCCGAAATTTTACCGAGGCAGAACTGTTCCCATTGCGTTACAGGACCAAGTCGCTGCTGAACTTCAAGAATTACAAGTTAACGGAGTTATTGCGACCAAACCTACTAGCCAATGGCCAAGTCCACTGATTTTGTTCCCCAGACCTTCAGGTGGCATTTGCCCTGTGTTGTCTTTAAGTCTACAGTCAACCCACAAACTTTGAATGATACTTATCCATTGGCACACCCAGAGGATCTTATGGACAGATTGAGCGCTGGACGCTACTTCTCTGAAATTGATTTGAGCGACCCCTATCTTCAAGTACCGCTCGATGAAGGATCTATGAACGTTTGTGAGGAAGACATAGATGTGACGTGGGAAACTGCGATTTAAATGTACAATATTACACTCATTGTTGAATGTCACTAGATTGGTGCTGTAATTGTAATATTTAATTTTAATTAAGTCGATAAACTGGTGGATGGTTTCCTAGGACGACAGCGCTTGGCATGCAGGGCACATGGTGGGGGAGACTGGTGAACGGGACCAGTGGGATACTCAGTCTTAAGGCAGGGGACGCTGCTGAGCTTCCCAAGCCAGTCAATCGGGAAATAAGGATGCAGTTAGCCGAACCGTTTCTCTTTCTGGGCGGATCAATAGCGAACTAATACTCAGTACATGTTGGGCACCTTCGTGATCACGTGTGTTGCGAGAACTCTCCGATTTGGTTGTGAAAATTTGAGATGATTAAATATAGCGAATGTTCTCGTTGGACAGTTATTCCCCACGCATGCGAGTTGACCGGTTGGCTACTTGAGAGAAAAATAGATCATGATGTGTTGATAGCATCGAGATGGTGAAACACAGGTGAAAAGACACGTGCTTGTTCTCTGCACATGAAAAATACATACAATTTTCAGTATTAAAGGCTTAGTTGACTTTGTAAAGTACAAGGATTATCTGTAATTTTGCTGTATCATTGACATCGATATTCGTTAAAAATATTAGAGCAATATCCATTCCTCTCTCATTTCGAGTTTCCACATAAACGCTTTTGGAGGCGAGATAAGTTCTGAGTTACTCAGTGGTTTGCTGTACGACCTCGCTAAAATTTAGGCTTTCTAGAGATATAATTTCCATTCTTTATCTTCAGAATCATACAGTGCAAGTGATCGGTGGCATACTGCTGTGTGGTTGATATGGAAAAAACTCGCGTAATTGGTTCAGTATTCTGGCAAACTATGTGAAAATACATGATATGCTGTGAACTTCCACATGCCGTTCGATGATTTCAGCATGAAAGTGTTACAAACACGACATTAACGGCGTATAAAATCGAATATCGCACCTGATATCATTTCGATATAGGTATATTAATTCGCGATTGATGAAGCATTTCTCATCGACAGAGTAATTGTTCTTGTAATCTCAGAGTCGGTAGACGGTCGCAACTCGTTGCAGAATCCACGGCAGCAAGCAGGCCAGGCAATAAAAAGTACCGTTAGCGGACGCCTTCCAATCTGGGGAATCATTCTAGCTTTTGTTCACCAGTTTTGAGAGTGCTACTTGCCTGCGGAGGGTGCTCTAATCGGGCATCAGGCAAACGCATGCAAGGGCAGTTGTCTCGTAATCGCTGGCTGCAGTAGATGATCGAACGACCTCGCAGCAGATATCCATTGCTGTGTCTAAGTACAGCGAACGTGCCTATATTTTTCGGATCTGTGTGCCTTGCAGCATAGATACACAAAGTCTCTGGTGGTCAACAGCTATATGCAGAATGTAGGGGTGATGATTTTGTATGGTGACGGGTACAAATTGAGTTTTACTACAAGGATACAGCATCATGGTACAAACGTTTGTAGTGATCTAGCCTTGTTGGAGAACAGTTTCACCCCGAAAACTTCTTGGTTTCCTCGATAATAGCAGAGTAGTGTAGTTGACGGTGTGCCTTTAGTGATGGTTTTGGTATTTCATGATCAGCAGATCTCTTTTTGTAGCTTTTAGCTGTCAGTGCAATATGACTACCGCATGTTCTTCGATGGTTTCAAAATATCTTTACTTTGAAATTCTCATTAATTTCCGTTTGTGGAAAGGGGCGGACAGTGATCCTTCATCAGCAGCATCAGTTTGGCAGGTATGTTCAGTAAGAACCCATCAGAATGCTGCTCACAGGAAGTTCCATGACGTCAGAGTGTCACAAGACCTACTTTGTGGGGTGCGTAGGAGTCTCTACAGACTGGTTCGAACAAGACGGGAGCGGAACAATATATCTACGGAAAGTTCCGTGATCTCTGGGAGTCACATGATGTCTTGTTTACTTGAGAGTTAAGAGACAAGTCCAGGCAGATCAGCCGCCTTTAGTTTTGACAGGTGAGATGCTGTCTCCCAACTGCCACTGAGGCCATAGAGCATCACCATACCAACAGCTGTAGGACATCGTTAATTCTTCGAAAATTCTAGCAATTTCCCTAGTCTATAGGATAGTGCTTCTAATTCTAGGACAATATTTCAGGCATTCAATCTGCTGTGTATCTGTGCTTTTTTCAGTATTTTCTGTGGGTTTAGAAATATGTCAATAACTTTTAGATATGTAATTGTTCTGATTTTCCTGTCTGTGCTTAGACAACAGTGTCCTTCGGAATGATAGGAAAATAAAAAAAAATACGAATATAAAAACTAGTCGTCTAAGCATCTCTGACTCCAGCAGCAGCACATATAAACTATGCCCATTCCGCATTTCCGGAGAGTGATGAACACCACAGCAGCCGTTGGGCTCATAAATTTTTCTCTTTCTGGCAGAGCCTTCAAACAAGCAGCCAAAACTCGAAGTGCAGCAAGCACCCAATTTAGAGTTACACAGATTCTTATTTATTTATTTCGAGTTTCAATATGCCTGACACTAGTTTAGAGTGGTATCGTGAATTTTTTTTAACACCAGTTCTGTTATGTCCTCAATTTCGAATTGTATTGTGATTTTAGAAATAGATAAACTGTGTGAAATTCGTCCCTGCAAATTGTTTAAATAAGTAATATACTGCAGTGTCTTGTCTCCTCAAATTGTTTTAACTACATTCCAATGCCTTACATTGGTTAATGCAATGTGACTGAAGATATATTAGTCTACTGTCACACAGACTGAGCGATAATCCAGATTTTTTCTGTGAGCGTGGGGAAGAGGGGGGGTGGACATCAGCTTAAATAATCAAATAAAAAGGCCTTAAATTGTTAAAATAGATACTGTATTGATCCTCCCAGTCCCGCACCTCCACAAAGACTGAGCGAGCTTCCCGCCATTTCCAGGAGTGATGATGTTGGGGTAAGGGATAGGGGGATGGGAGAGAGGGAAGGGACTGGTGAGGGGTCAGGATTTCCTAGAGGGGTGATGGGAAAGTGATCCACTTGCTGTCTGCGGGGAACCCATGACGTCATGGGTGGTGGGGTAATTTCACGATCAATTAAATTAATTTCCATAATTAATCTGATATGAATTTGGTATAAAAAGTGTACTCATTTCTCCTTAGCAGTGCTACTCACTTGGGCGTGCGTGAGAGATGTCATAGTGACCGAGGGCCCCAATTAGAGCATTGGATTCAGAGCACTTGTGCCACTTAAAGCTTGATGCCTTCCCCACTGCGTTACTATCTTCCACCTGAATAACCTTCTCTATAAGAAGGCCAGAATTGACTTACTTTATTTGAGGAACATATTATTGAAGTCACGTTTATGTACTGGCTTCATCTTAACGCTATCGGACGCCAGCTCCACTGCTACAAGACAATTGACATTAATTTACGGGAAATGCCTGACATACGATGCCACATATCTCCAGACATTTGGCAATGAGTTTTCCATTCCATGATAAGTAGAAAAACTGCTACACTGCGTTCCAAATGTGAATCAACATGCTTTTAATGTCCCAACCACATACTAGCAGCAGATGTCGAGTTGTGTTTCGGGTGCACAGGAACTGTCAGAACATCATGATGGTATGGATGAAAGGCCACTCTGGAACTCCTGTAAAAGAACACATAGATGCTCCAGCAAAGTAGGCATCCCTGCATGGAGTTATTACAGTGAGGTCAGAACAGTCATGGGATATCGATATGCACATACACAGACGGCGGGAGTGTCGCGTACACAAGATATAACAAGACCGAGCACTGTCGTAGCTGTTATTTGTACACAGGTGCCTCATCTGCACATGTTTCCGACGTGATTGTGGCTGCGCGACAGGAATTAACAGACCCTGAACGCGGAACGGTAGTTGGAGCTAGACGCGTGGGACATCTTGTTTCGGAAATCATCAGGGAATTCAATATTCCGAGATCCAAATTGTCAAGAGTGTGCCGAGAATACAAATTTCATGCATTAACTCTCACCCCGGACAACGCAGAGGCCGACAGCTTTCACTTCACGACCGAGAACATTGACGTTTTCGTAGATTTGTCAATGCTAACAGACAAGCAGCACAGCGTGAAATAACCGCTGAAATCAATGTCGGACGTATGGTGAATGTATCCGTTATGACAGTAAGGCGAAATCTGATGTTGATGGGCTATGGCATCAGACGATTGAAGAGAGTGCCATTGGTAACAGTGTGGCGCACACTCCACGAAGCCATTGAGCCAAGTTGTCAACAAAAATGGTTCAAATGGCTCTGAGCACTATGGGCCTCAACATCTTAGGTCATAAGTCCCCTAGAACTTAGAACTACTTAAACCTAACTAACCTAAGGACATCACACACACCCATGCCCGAGGCAGGATTCGAACCTGCGACCGTAGCAGCCCCGCGGTTCCGGACTGCAGCGCCAGAACCGCACGGCCACCGCAGCCGGCAGTTGTCAACAAGGCACTGTGCAAGCTAAGCTGGTAGTAGCTCCATAAAGGTGTTGGACCTGTTGACATGGAACGGACTGGGTCCTATGGTCCAAATGAACCTTTCATTGAATGGAACTGATCACACTCGGCTCTTTGGATACCGTTTACAGCCGTTCATGCTCCCAAACAATGACGGAGTTTTTATGGATGACACTGCGTCAAATCAAAATCAGAAGACTTTAACAATTCGTGCGAATGGCTTAGCCACCCAGATCTCCGGACACGAATCCCTTCGTACATTTATGGGAAATAGACATCTGTTCATGTCAAAAATCCTGCACTTCTGCTGTTATGGACGGCTATAGAGGCAGCATGGCTCAGTATTCCAGCAGGGGAATTGCAACGAATGTTGGAATACATGCCAAGTCAAGCTGCTGCACTACGACGGGAAAATAGAGGTCCGGCGCGACATAAGGTGGTATCGCACGACTTTTGTCACCTCCGTGTAAATGTGAGAAGCTCTCTCTCAGAGATACGATAACGATCTTCAAAAAGTGGTTGTCGTCGGACTAGGAAAAGGCAGTCACTATATACTAATTCATCCGATGATTGCAAGACTACCATAGTGTAACAAGGCACAAACATAAAGGAGCCTAACGACAGTCAGAGTATGGCTGAAATTTAATCATTGTAGTTTCAACAAACACCTTTTTCTGCTCAACCTAAGCGTCAACCGTCTATATGTTTGAAGAGAGGAAAGAGATGTAAACCGCATATCTCTATGATCTCCTCGGAACATCACATAAACATATTTGCAAGTAATCTTCAGACCCTTGATCACCAGTTCCCATGGTGCCTCAAACTCTTGTGAGCATCCAACGATATAGCAACGAATAAGCTAGTGTAAGAGTTCGTCAACACTACCGATATCAAGATATAGCTCCCTCGACTGCTAATATAATGCGCTTAGTAACTAGGATGCCAGGTGAAGAAAAAAGCACAATTAACTGGCTATATTCCCAACCGCGAGTCAATAAGAAATATTCACTCTCTAAATGTATGTCCTATGTTATATGTCTGTGTCTGAATACACGTGTAACTATATGTATGGCTGTATTTTAAACTGTTCTCCTGCTCTGTCTAGATAATACTTACAGACCTACATAAATACTCAGTTACATATCTATAGCTTTTGAAATAATTCTTGCAAGACAAACATAAAAACATTTTATTGTCAATTTAAAGACATGGTCATTAATCTGGATTGTATTTGGAGTATCCTAAATGTCTAACAAGGGTGATGCATTATTTCTTATTGTGTTACTAATAGGATTTTTATAGCATACTACATCGCTGTGTGTTGTGTTACATTTTCTGCCTGTTTTCTCATTTCACTATACTGTGATAGTATAACTTGTTTTTATGTCAGAGTGTACACCTACATTTACATCCACATGGATACTCTGCAAATCACATTCAAATGCCTGGCAGAGAGCTTATCAAACCACCTTCACATTTCTGTATTATTCGAATCTCGTATAGCGCACGGAAAGAACGAACACCTATGTTTTTCCGGACGAGCTCTGATTTCTCTTCTGTTATCATGGTGATCGTTTCTCCCTATATATGTCAACTAAATATTTTCGCATTCGGAGGAGGAAGTTGGTGATTGGATTTTCGTGAGAAGATTCCTCCATAAAGAAAAAACGTCTTTTATTTAATGATGTCTCTCTCAAATCCTGTATCATCTCAGTGACACTCTCTCCCCTATTTAGCAATAATACAAAACGAGCTGCCCTTCTTTGAACTTCTCGATGTGCTCCGTCAATCCTATCTGGTAAGGATCGCACACCGGGCAGCAGTATTCTAAGGGAGGACGGAAAAGCGTAGTGTAGGCAGTCTCGTTAGTACATCTGTTATAGTTCCTAAGTGTTATGCCAAAAAAACGTTCTCTTCGCCTAGCCTTCTCCACAACAAAATGGTTCAAAAGGCTCTAAGCACTGTGGGACTTAACATCTAAGGTCATCAGTCCCCTAGACTTAGAACTACTTAAACCTAACTAACCTAAGGACATCACACACATCCATGCTCGAGGCAGGATTCGAACCTGCGACCGTAGCAGTGAATCCCCACCATATTTCTATGTGTTCCTCCCAATTTAGGATGTTCGTAATTGTAATTCCTAGGTACTCAGTTGAATTTACGGCCTTTAGGTTTGAGTGATTTATCCTGTATCCGAAGTTTAACGGACTCCTTTTAGCACTCATGTGGATGACCTCACACTTTTCGTTATTTAGGGTTAATTTCCAATTTTCGCACCATACATATATCTTTTCTAAATCATTTTCAACTTTGTTTTCATCATCTGATGAGTTTACTGGTCTATAAACGACAGCGTCATCAGCAAACAACCTAAGACGGCTGTTCAGATTGTCTCTCAAGTCGTTTATGTAGAAAGGGAACAGCAAAGGGCCAACACCACCTTTGGGACCGCCAGAAATCACTTCTGTTTAACTTGACGGCTTTCCGTCAATTACTGCAAACTGTGACCTCTCTGACATGAAATCATTAATCCAGTCACATAACTGAGACGATATACAATAGGCACGCAATATTACTACATGCCGCTTGTGTGGTACAATGTGAAAACCTTTCCCGAAATCCAGATATACGGGATCAGTTTGAAATCCCTCGTCGATAGCACACAACACTTCGTGAGAGTAAAGAGATAGTTGTGTTTCACAAGAATGATATTTTCTAAATCCGTGTGGACTGTGTGTCAATAATTGTTTCCTTCGAGGTAATTCATAATGTTCGAACACAAAATATCTTCCACACCCCTGCTGCATATCGACGTTAATGATACGTTCCTGTAATTTAGTGGATTTCACCGACTACATTTCTCGAATATTGGTGTGACCTGTGCAACGTTCCAGTCTTTGAGTATGGGTCTTTCGTCTAGCGAACATTTTTCATATGAATCAGTCCTTTGTTAAACCTGCTTAGCTTCGTACTTGAGGAAGAGTTTAACTAATGTCTACTTTGAATTTTCAAAACAAACGGCAAACTGTAATATAACATCTCCTGTACAGAGATTTGGTCACGTTCCGAAATCATGCAAATCAAATAATGGAAAAGAAATTAAGTAACTCATTATTAAACCGGTGGTCATGGCACACATAACTTCTTCTTCGTCTGACTTGCGTTGCTACAAACCCTGAAGATACTACGTGTAGTAGTCGGCAAGAGCATAACCCAACGGTGCACCGATATATAATGTTAGCTATTTTGACAGAAGTCGTCGTTTTCTATACAACACAAGCATGAAGAGTAAAAGAAGCGGAAATGAATGAAATGACACAACTTCAGAGACTTTACTCGTCTCATACAGATTTGTTTTATGTACATAGGCAGAAGTGGTGAGTGAATATTTGTACTAAGGTCAGTAATCGAAACCGGTTCTGTTGCTTACTAGGGTAGTGCGTTAGCCACTAAGCCACTGCTGTACCAGGGTGCCTTAGTACTAGGGATAGAAAGTTGGCTGAAACCAGACGTAAACAGTAATGAAATCCTAAACTCAGATTGGAATGTATACCGCAGAGACAGGCTGGACAGTGAAGGGGGAGGTGTGTTTATAGCGATAAGAGGTGCAATAGTATCGAAGGAAATTGACGGAGATCCGAAATGTGAAATAATTTGGGTGAAGGTCTCGGTTAAAGCAGGCTCAGACATGGTAATTAGATGTCTCTATAGGCCCCCTGGCTCAGCAGCTGTTGTGGCTGAGCACCTGAAGGATAATTTGGAAAATATTTCGAGTAGATTTCCTCACCATATTATAGTTCTGGGTGGAGATTTTAATTTGCCGGATATAGACTGGGAGATTCAAACGTTCATAACGGGTGGCAGGGACAAAGAATCCAGTGAAATCTTTTTAAGTGCTTTATCTGAAAACAACCTTGAGCAGTTAAACAGAGAACCGACTCGTGGCGATAACATATTAGACCTTCCGTTGACAAACAGACCCGAACTATTTGAAAAAGTTAACGCAGAACAGGCAATCAGCGATCATAAAGCGGTTACGGCATCGATGATTTCAGCCGTAAATAGAAATATTAAAAAGGGTAGGAAGATTTTTCTGTTTATAAAAAGTGACAAAAAGCAGATTTCAGAGTACCTGTTGGCTCAACACAAAAGATTTGTCTAAAGTACAGATAGTGTTGAGGATCAGTGGACAAAGTTCAAAACCATCGTACATTATGCGTTAGATGAGCATGTGCCAAGCAAGATCGTAAGAGATAGAAAAGAGCCACCATGGTTCAGCAACCGAGTTAGAAAACTGCTGCGGAAACAAAGGGAACTTCACAGCAAACATAAACATAGCCAAAGCCTTGCAGACAAAAAAAAAATTACGCAAAGCGAAATGTAGTATGAGGAGGGCTATGCGAGAGGCGTTCAATGAATTCGAAAGTAAAGTTCTATGTACTGACTTGGCAGAAAATCCTAATAAATTTTGGTCTTATGTCAAAGCGGTAGGTGGATCAAAACAAAATGTCCAGACACTCTGTGACCAAAATGGTACTGAAACAGAGGATGACAGACTAAAGGCCGGCCGGCCGCGGTGGTCTAGCGGTTCTGGCGCTGCAGTCCGGAACCGCGGGACTGCTACGGTCGCAGGTTCGAATCCTGCCTCGGGCATGGGTGTGTGTGATGTCCTTAGGTTAGTTAGGTTTAAGTAGTTCTAAGTTCTCGGGGACTTATGACCTAAGATGTTGAGTCCCATAGTGCTCAGAGCCATTTGAACCATTTGAACTAAAGGCCGAAATACTTAATGTCTTTTTCCAAAGTTGTTTCACAGAGGAAGACTGCACTGTAGTTCCTTCTCTAGATTGTCGCACAGATGACAAAATGGTAGATATCGAAATAGACGACAGAGGGACAGAGAATTAAAATCGCTCAAAAGAGGAAAGGCCGCTGGACCTGATGGGATACCAGTTCGATTTTACACAGAGTACGCGAAGGAACTTGCCCCCCTTCTTGCAGCGGTGTACCGTAGGTCTCTAGAAGAGCGTAGCGTTCCAAAGGATTGGAAAAGGGCACAGGTCATCCCCGTTTTCAAGAAGGGGAGTCGAACAGATGTGCATAGCTATAGACCTATATCTCTAACGTCGATCAGTTGTAGAATTTTGGAACACGTATTGTGTTCGAGTATAATGACTTTTCTGGAGATTAGAAATCTACTCTGTAGGAATCAGCATGGGTTTCGAAAAAGACGGTCATGGGAAACTCAGCTCGCGCTATTCGTCCACGAGACTCAGGACCATAGACACGGGTTCACAGGTAGATGCCGTGTTTCTTGACTTCCGCAAGGCGTTCGATACAGTTCCCCATACTCGTTTAATGATCAAAGTAAGAGCATATGGATTATCAGACCAACTGTGTGATTGGATTGAGGAGTTCCTAGATAACAGGACGCAGCATGTCATTCTCAATGGAGAGAAGTCTTCCGAAGTAAAAGTGATTTCAGGTGTGCCGCAGGGGAGTATCATAGGACCGTTGCTATTCACAATATACATAAATGTCCTGGTGAATGACATCAGAATTCACTGAGGCTTTTTGCAGATGATGCTGTGGTGTATCGAGAGGTTGTAACAATGGAAAATTGTACTGAAATGCGGGTGGATCTGCAGCGAATTGACGCATGGTGCAGGGAATGGCAATTGAATCTCAATGTGGACAAGTGTAATGTGCTGCAAATACACAGAAAGATAGATCCTTTATCATTTAGCTACAAAATAGCAGGTCAGCAACTGGAAGCAGTTAATACCATAAATTTTCTGGGAGTACGCATTAGGAGTGATTTAAAATGGAATGAGCATATAATGTTGATCGTCGGTAAAGCAGATTCCAGACTGAGATTCATTGGAAGAATCCTAAGGAAATGCAATCCAAAAACAAAGGAAGTAGGTTACAGTACGCTTGTTCGCCCACTGCTTGAATACTGCTGAGCAGTGTGGGATCCGTACCAGATAGGGTTGATAGAAGATATAGAGAAGATCCAACGGAGAGCAGCGCGCTTCGTTACGGGATCATTTAGTAATCGCGAAAGCGTTACGGAGATGATAGATAAACTCCAGTGGAAGACTCTGCAGGAGAGACGCTCAGTAGCTCGGTACGGGCTTTTGTTAAAGTTTCGAGAACATACCTTCACCGAAGAGTCAAGCAGTATATTGCTCCCTCATACGTATATCTCGCGAAGAGACCATGAGGATGAAATCAGAGAGATTAGAGCCCACACAGAGGCATACCGACAATCCTTCTTTCCACGAACAATACGAGACTGGAATAGAAGGGAGAACCGATTGAGGTACTGAAGGTACCCTCCGCCACACACCGTCAGGTGGCTTGCGGAGTATGGATGTAGATGTAGATGTAGATGTAGTGGCTAACGCACCCGCCTGTTCACCAGGAGACCCGGGTTCGATTCCCGGCTTTGGTACAAATTTATAGTCGCTGCTTCAGCGAATATACGTAAAGGAAGTGGCTGGTAGTTTTCTAGTCACCTTTCGTTCTGTCATCCGTTGTCTTCTGGCGCTTGATATTTAGGACACTGTGAATATGTATAGTAATTACTTATTGTGGCTAAGTATGGACATACAGAATCTCATTTCAAGCGAACAACATTGCCCGAGACACTTGTTTATTTCACTTATTTGAACCGAGAACACGGCGCTAGGGCCACGGTAGCATGCTGAAAACTTCGCTCAGTTATCAGAGATGAGGCAGCTACCATAGCTTCGTTTTTTTTTTTTTTTTTGCTTTTTTAACAACAGTTCATTGCCTCCAGGAGAGTGGCAAATTCCGCCATCAGTGTTGGTGACTTCATAAAATACGAAATTATTGTTATGAGGTGTTCTGAAACCTCGTAAGTGTATAAATATACATTACATTATATGCTTTCCGGATGTAGTCACAGTTAGTATGAAGTCCACATCTATATCGACCGTAGGAAATGCGTACGTATTGGAAGAGATGAGGGGAGAATTAAAGATCATATTAGGCTAGACCAACAGAAAATGACAACGATTGGCAGTCAGACTTAAAACACTTCAAAGTTTTTTTATTGATACCCAGATAACAACAGTGTTTTTCTAGGGAAGACACATGTAAGTCGTAGAATAGCGATATGCGCTTTTCTGAAGTGCAGTAAAGAAAACTGCGGACTGGTATTTTAAATACATCCATCACAGCGCATTCCGTGCAAATTCTTTTATGGTTTCCAGCTCTGAACACGATTCTCAATACATTACACGGCAATCGATAAAACGATACGGATAATGGCCTTGGATATCCGTGAATGCTAATGTCATTGCAGTACACATAGATTATTCTCGCGAATGGTGTGACAGATCTCGATGGCCATTATTCTTCTCAGAACATAAATTTTAGCCTGATTGCTACGTTACATGGTGCTTCTGCCCCAAACCTATTTCCATGAAATACGTTATGTCGTATAAAGAGTAAAAAAAGGCCAAACTTCAAATTCATTATAGATGTAATCAGTCGTATCAGGCACAAAAAATAACTTTCTGTTTGTCTGTTACCAACTAAACTGTGATTACAAACGTTGGGAATATACCTGGTCACTTCTGTGGTACAGTCTTTCACGCATCCTGATAGACACGAGAGACTGAAAATTTAATTTTCAGCTTACTTGAATCTAAAATTAATATGAACATTGTGTAAAGTGGCCCTGCGCATCGAACAACGTGAATATTCGGTAATTTTACCATTCATATGTATAAGTAAGGAAACAGAAGTATTATTTTATAATGGCTTGGTATTCTGTGTTGTTTCGACTGGGTATACCAATATCAGCAAGTTGATATCAGTAGTTTCAACGACAGTGAAATTCATAGTCAGTTTTATCTTTCAATCCCAGAAATTTACTCATTATGCTAAAATTATACTCATACTCAAAATCAGTCAGTTTTTAAGTCGGTTAAGATGTAAGTAGGGTACCAATGTTGACTGTAGGCCACAGTTCAAGTTTGCTCTGCTGGTCGGAGCATGTGGCGCGCAAATGCAGCTGCTGGCAGTGGCAGTACATTAAAGTATCCATGAAGGTGGCAGCCACGCTGCGTCACCCTCCCCAGCCCCCCCCCCCCTCCCGCCCCCTACTTTAACTATTATATGACAGGCCATGTCCTCTTGCGTATTGTAGACACTCCTTTTCCGACTCAAACTCCCCCCCCCCCCCGCCACCACCACCTGTATCTCTCGTTTCTTCCCATTAACACTGCATTATTTAAGCGAAACAGCTACTCATGGGATAGTGCAGTCCCAGCTTAACCATCCACGCTGTACTCAGAGGTATCGGAACATATACACATCTCTGTAAATTTCCTGTCTCTCTCTATCTCTCTGTAATGCTTACGTCAGTGAGGCAACAACATTATATACATACTGAAGTGAAGATTCCAGTATCTACCAGGAGAAGATTACGAAATTTTGAAAAAAAGCTGCAGTTATTAGCATACTGTGGGGTCACTATAGCGTTTCATTGACGTCTAATTTAAGTTGTAGACCAGCAATAGTGCCCATGCATGATTTTCAGGCACACAACCATTTCGTATATATACATATATTTAGATTAATGTTACATGAATGTAATGAGTGGTGGAAAGAATGAACTATGCACATCGACTTCCCTATGATTTATTCCATGTTGTTTCTGTTTTAATAAGTTGTGCAGATGTAGAAATATTTAAGTTTATGGTCAATTCCCCTAGCAAAGTGTGCCACAACAATCGAAGTTCTGTCGCTAACAAGTGATGCTATACTTATAAGTTCTGTCTTCAGTGCTAATTTATAACTCATGTGTATTTTTTTTTTAAATCTTATATAGCAATTAAATCAGGAGAGTAGCATCACACTTGTTTTGTACTCCAATTATTCTGTATCTTTGTGAAATAATACAATCTTATTTTGCTGACACTTCGTATCATGGACATTTAATTACACCTGCTTATTTTGATAAACAATCCACTTGTGTGTGAGTGAGAGCGCGCGCGCTTGTGTGTGTGTGTGTGTGTGTGAGTGTGTGTGTGTGTGTGTGTGTGTGTGTGTGTGTGTTTACATCTTGCATTATAATTATATTTTGGTTCTAATCAGTAGTTGGTTATGGGAAATACAGTTTCTCAGAGCTTAGACACAAGAGCTCCGATTGGTAAGTATTGTAGTCTTCGTCAAAAGTTCTTTCTGGATTTAACCTGAACTAAGCTCAGTCATTTATAATAAAAAGTACTAATAGCAATTAATATCACCAGTTACATTTATCTTGTGCAGAACATGATGCACTGTATTTGTCGCCTTTATAGTAGTGTTTGTGAATGCGAAATAGTTCCAAAAACTTGTACGAACCCAGAATGATGTCAGTTCGTTGTATGAACCATCCACAACATATCGCCACTTTGAAGTGACAAAATCCTTTACGTATTTTAGATTTGACATACCATTGTAAAATTTGACATTTACCAAATAACCATATAGAGCTGGGAAATAATTGATATGAGGCTTTGTTGTTCTAACACCACCTATGGCACAGAAATTGAAGTTTTATAAGTTGACTAGTGCTGTTTACACTGTAGTTCATGATATAAACATTAGTTGAGTTACTCTATCGTGATTTCAATTTAATACCTGCTGAAATACGACGTTTTTAAATGGGGGCTTCGTTTTAATACTCTATTGAAATTAACTAGTAAGGGGATTCGAAGGGCGGGAGAGGGGGGGGGGAGGAGATGGGAAGTGTTGTGGCATGACACGTGATGCTCAAAGAGCGCTTTATTTGTCACATGATAAATAAAGAGGAGTGGCTGCCACCATTTAGGATTCTTTTTTTAAATTTCCCTCAACTGCTAGCGACGCAGCTCTATGACCTAGGTTCTGATCAGTGGCGGAAACTTGTACTGTGCCCCACAAGCAACAAGTGGGATATAGTAAACACTAATAAATGGTAAGATAACAGAAACAGAAATAGTTGACAGAGAGTGTTTGAAGCGGTGGAATAAGATGGGAGAAGAAATTTACTGTAAGATGCAAGCAGTAAATTAGCTAGTGAGGTATATACTTCAGTAGCATATTGATGTAATTTAGATTTTTTGATTTAGACATGTCTTTCGTTTCTGAGCCAAGTTTTGTTGTAAATTTAGATATTTAACTGCCCTCACGATTACTGGAAATATTACACAGTAAAAGTCTGTGAATGAAAGAATCAAGGCACTGGAGTTACGGATAAGATATTCCAACAATCATTCAGCCGATGAAATAATTTGTAACACAGCCTCTCTGA
Source organism: Schistocerca cancellata (assembly GCF_023864275.1). Lineage (NCBI taxonomy): Eukaryota > Metazoa > Arthropoda > Insecta > Orthoptera > Acrididae > Schistocerca > Schistocerca cancellata. The sequence continues at coordinate 431,381,825 of NC_064633.1, forward strand.
GTTACTTTGTTTCTTTAATTTTCTTTCTTTCATTTTACTTTTACAATTTGAAAACATTAATACGCTTGATTAAGGATCTTATGTATGAAGTGGCAGCATAATTAGCCTAAAAGTAACTTAACCACAACAAATGCAATATGTAAGGTTGTAAGGAGAATAATGAGTCCTCAACATATCAAATATGGGAATGAAGTAATAGTGTAAGAGGAGGAAAAGTTTGTCAGCCTAAGAGGCATTATTACACGCTATGGTCATTGTGAAGAAGATAGCAGAAATTTGTTGGCAGAGACAAGAAATTCAATCATAAGCAAAAGAGCTCTACTAGCGTCCGATATTTATGTGGAAGTAAGTGTTTAATTCTTGAATGTGAATGTTTTGAGCAAACACTCCATGGAAATAAATCATGGACTATTGAAAAATTAAACTGAGGAAAGAGAGCGTTTGAAATATGATACTGCTGAAAAATGTTATCAATTATATACGCAGTCAAAGTCCTGGATGAAAAATTATTAAAAAGAAGTAGTAGCTGAACACTTTCAAGATGGAGGAATAAGTTTGTAGGACAACTACTACCCCACTCAGGAACAGTCAATATAAAGCTGGAACATGCAGTTTAGGGCAAAAATAGTAGGAGCAGACCAAGAAAAGAATATGGAAAATAGCTTATAGACGAAGTTAGGTGTAATTGGCCCCCCGACAAAAAGGAAAGCGATGCACACAGAAGACATGGTCGGGTGTCAATATAACTTCGTACGTGTGCAACCATCGGAGCGTAAGTAATCATTGGATTCTAATTAATTCCCTGTGACAGGTCCAATGGCAACCAGGACGGGTCATGGTTGTTGGTTATTAGAGCTTTCACCAGGTTTGGAAAGTTATGTTATTGTAATATTCAGTCAGAATAATGGTTTGATGTAGCTCTCCATGCTACTACATCCTGTGCGGCCCTCTACATCTCCGAATAATTACTGAACCATTATCCTCCAATACTATATTGCTAATCTATTGAGGCCTCAGAATGTGTCCCAACAGTGCTCCCTTCTGGTCAGGATGTGCCACAAATTTCTTTTCTTCCCGACTCCGATTAGTACCTCCTCTTTCGTTAGGCGACCTACACAACTAACCTTTAGCATTCTTCTGTATCGCAACATTTCGAAAGCTTCTGTTCTCTTCTTTTGTTAATTCTTATTGTCCATGTTTCACTTCCATACATGGCTATGGGTTAAGGAAAGACTTCGTAGCACTTAAATATTTATTTAATGTTAAGAAACTTCTCCACAAATGCTTTTCTTACTATTGCCAGTCTTCGTTTTACATTCTCTCTACATCGGCCATCATCAGTTATTTCGCTGCCCAACTAACAAAATACGTATATTACTTTAAGTGTCTCGTTCCCTAACATAGTTTCCTCAGCATCACCGTATTTAATTCGACGACATTCCATCACCATTGTTTTGCTGTTGTTGATGTTCTCCTTATATCCTCCCTTCAAGACACTTTCCATTCTATTCAGCAACTCTTCCAAGTCCGTTGCTGCCTGTGACAGAATTACGATGTCATCGACGAATCACAAAGTTCTTATTACCTCTCCTTCAACTTTAGTTCTTACTCCATGTTTTTCTTTACTGATTGCTGGGTGTACAAACTGAATAACATCAACAATAGGCTACGACCTACCTCCTAAGGAATGTCGTAGAGTCAAAATTGCCTCGAGTGTCCCTATATTTTCTCCCGAACACGAACATGTTTCCTGAGCTGGGCTTCCACTAGCTTTTCTATTATTCTGCAGAGAATTCGTGTTAGTATTTCGCACACATGACTCATGAAACTGGTAGTTTAACTTTGGAATTATTGTATTCTTTTTAAGTCTGAAGGTATATCGCGTGTCTCACACATCTTGCCCATCAGCTGCAATAGTTATAGTATGGCCTGCCCTCCCCAGGGTATTAGTAGTTCCAACGGAATGGCGACTTCCCCTGGTGTCTTGTTTCGACTTTGGTGCCTCTGTGCTTTGTTATACTCTTTTCGCCGTATCGTCTCTCCCATTTCATCTTCATAAACGTCCTCTTCCATTTCAGTCTGCCTGGTAGCGACCTCTATACATTCCTTCCACTTTTCCACCTTCTCTCCTTTGCTTAGAACTGGTTTTACATCTTAGTTCTTAATATTTATCCACGTGCTTCTCTTTTCTCCAAAGGCGTCTTTAATTTTCCACAAACTTTTCTATATATCCCCAAGCGAAGAACATTTCTGAAACCTTACATTTGTGCTCTAGCCATTCCTGATTAGCCATTTTCCACTTTCGTAAATTAAATTTTATAGGTGTTCGTATTTGTTTCTCCTGCTCCATTTGCTGAATTTATATATTTTCTCCTTACTTCAATTAAATTCAATACCTCCTGTTTTAGTGAAGAGTTTCTACACTGAAGAACGAAATAATCTGCTACACCTGCCTAATATCGTGTAGGGTCCCGCGAGCACCAGAAATGCTGGAGCACGACGCGGCATGGATTCAACTATTGCCTGAAGTAGTTCTCGAGGGAATTGACACCATGAATCTTCCACGCCTGTCCATCAATCCGTAAGAGTAATAGGGAGTGGAGATCTCTTCTGAACAGCAAGTTGCAAGGCATCCCAGGTATGCTAAATTGTATTCGTGTCTGGCGAGTTTACTGGCCAGCAGATGTGTTTAAATTCAGGAGAGTGTTCTTGGAGCAACTCTACAGTAATTATAGACGTGTGGGGGTTTCGTATTGTCCTGCTGTAATTGCATGCACAATGGACATGAATGGCTACAGGTGATCAGATAGGATACTTACATACGTGCCACCTGTCACAGTCGTATCTAGACCTATCAGGGGTCGCATATCACTCCAACTGCACACGCCCCACAACATTTCAAAGCCCCCACCAGCTTGAGCAGTCCCCTACTGACATGTAGGGTCCATGGAGTCATGAGTTTGTCTACATGCTCGTACACGTCCATCCGCTCGATACAATTTGAAGCAAGACTTGTCCGAGCAGGTAACATGTTTCTAGTTATCAAAAGTCCAATAACGGCCCAGGCAAGGCCTAAAGGTTTATGTCGTGCAGTCATCAATGGTACACGAGTGGACCTCGATGACGTTTAGTTGAATGGTTCGCACACTGACACTTATTGATGGCCGAGGATTGAAATCTGCTGCGATTTGAGGAACGGTTGCACTTTTGTTATGATGAACAATAATCTTCACTCTTCGTTGGTCCCGTTCTCGCAGGATATTTTTTCCGTCTCGCAGCATTGTCGGAGATTTGATGTTTCACCGGATTCCTAGTATTCACAGTGCACTCGTGAAATGTTCAAAGGGGAAATTCCCCGCTTCCCCGCTTCATCGCTACCTAGGACATATTGTGTCCCATCATTCGTGCGCCGACTGTAACACCACGTTCAAACACACTTAAATCCTGATAGCCGGCTATTGCAGCAACAGTAACCGATCTAACAACTGCGCCGTATTCTGCCTGTTTACATACCTGTGTATTTGAATATGCATGCCTAGACTAGTTTCTTTGCCACTTAGGTGTACTAGGCCTTGTGTTCTTACATGTTTGATGTTCTGGTACTTTAATTGTTTCACCTCTCAGAGCCACCCAGTCGTTTCCTCCAATATTCATTTCTCCTGTTCTAGTCAGTCGCCACGTAATGCTCCATCTAAACTCTCAAAAACCTCTGTTTCGTTCAAGCTAACCAAGTCCCATGTCCATAAGTTCTTATCTTTTTGAAATTTCTTCAGTTTTAATCTACACTCCATAACCAACAAATTGTGGTCAGAGTCCACATCTATGCCAGGAAACGTCTTGCAATTTAAAATATGATTCCGAAATCAATGTCTTATTATTATATAGTCAGACTGAAACCTTCGGATGTCTCCAACTCTCCTCCACGTATACATGATTCGTAAGGCACGTGTTAGCGATGGTAAAATTGCACACTGTGGAAAAATTCTACTAGGCGGCTTCAACTTTCATTCGTGTCCCCCACCCCCCTCCCCCTCCGCCCAGTCCATGTTCACAAACAATTTTTCAATTTCTTCCTTTTCGTACTATTGAACTCTAGTGACTTAACACGATCACATTTTTGTCTGCCTCAGTTATCTGAATAATTTCTTTTAACTCATAATACATTTCTTCAGCCTCTTCATCAGGTGGAGCTAGTCGACATATTAACATGTACTACTATGATGCGTGTTGGCTTTGTGTCTGTCTTGGCTATTACAATATGTTCACTAGGATGTTCGTAGTAGCTTACCTACATTCCTGTTTTCTTACTCATTCTAAAACCTCCTCCCGCTTTCCATTTATTAGATTTTGTGTTTATAACCCTGATTCACTTGAACAGAAATCCTGTTCATCAGACCGCCGGGCTTCATTTATTAGCGCTGTATCTAACTTCGTCCTATCCATTTGTCTTCTTAAATTTTTTACCCACCTGCTAGTTTAAGGGATTTAAGATTCCACGATCCGATTGGTAGAGTGCCGGTTTTCTTTCCCCTGTTGACGACATACTCCTCGGTAGTCCTCGTCCAGAGATCAGAATGAGGGACTATTTTACCTTCACCTAAGAGGATGCTCTGATCATTTAACCAGAGAACTGCATGCCCTTCGGAAAAAATATGACAGTAGTTTCCCGTTGCTTTCAGTTTTTCGCAGTACCGGCGTAGCAGTAAATATGATATAGAATAGAATTAGCGTGAACTGTATCAGATGTCGCGTAATCATTGTGAAGGACAAATAGAATCTCATTGTGGATCTGCATTTGGCTGGGTTTTCGAGTCGTGTAATATCGAGATTTGTGGGGCATTTAAATGTTACAGTGCTTCGAGTTTGGAGTGTTGGGAACGAGCTGGCTGCACACTTCCCATCGATCACATCTGACCACCAGGGGAATATTAACCATGTTGAAGCTCCAGGATCAACGTAAACCCTTCATATTCGCGCCTGTCTTTCTAGAACACGTACTGGACCCCTTTCAGCATTCCGCGTCATCCTACACCATTGGTTGGAGATAAGATGCAGACGAAATAAGGAATTACTGTCCCATGCCTACGCCATCGTTAATACCAGAACACGAACAGTTACACTTGGAGTGCTGCCTTAACAGGGATTAATGGAGCGAAACTTAATGGCGGCGCATTGTGTTAAGCGATAAACTGTGGTTCTGTTCTACCCCAGAAGACTATCGTGGTGAGCATGATGGTGACCTCGGAGAGGTACCATTGTTTCCACGTTTTAGAGATGAACAGGGAATAAATAGCCATATAATAAGACATCAAGTCATGCCTGATGGTATTGAGGGAACTCTGACGTCACAACAGTACGATACGAACTTCCTGCGTTCACATACATTACTCTGCTTACGATAGTATCGCGGTGTGATTTTGCAAGACGAAAACGCTGTTCCATACCCTGCACTTGTCTCTATGGAGTCTCTTCGTGATCCGTAGGTACTCTCACGTGACCAGCAAGATCCCTCCCCGGACATATACTCTTCCCAGTGCTGGTAACCCGGATATCAAAGACCACTCGTTGGTCAGGTTGCCACACGGAGGATACAACGGAATTATGACTCCCTTCCCAACCGAAACAATGCGTACATCCAGGCCAGGGTGGGGGGCAACGTTCTACTGATAAGTGGGCTCATGCCGCATTGTTCTTTGGAAGTTTAATTCGATTTTGTCTTCTGTGAAATAACATGGCTTACTCTGTCACCCAGTGATGTTTTGTTTCGTTCCCTCCTTACCTTCTAGGTACTTCTCTTTCCTTGTTAGGCAGTGTAGTAATGCCAAATTGAAAAAGTTTGCACGTTAAAGGAAAATATTGACGAATACTGATGATTCAACAAAAATTACAGATGAGAAACTGCACTTTTTACCTACGTGACTGGTTTTCTAAGCAAACAAATGATTTAAAAATTGTTTAGTGGAACGGCGGCTAGTACAGACCACTTAAACCTCCACTGCTATAAATTTTTGTTGTTGTATTGAATTAAGGTAGAAGGACATGAAACCTTTACTTGAACTTTAGTTTTGGTTTAATTGGGAAGAAAACTATTTCTGACCAAAACGACGCACAGATACAAAAGATTTTCGAGGAGTTACACCACTCCCCCAAAGCGAGATCTTAATCAAAATGCCAGATAGTGTGATCCACACGATTAAATAAAGAATTTGAAACAATTTTTTTATTGATCTCAAACAAATTAATCTATTTGTGTATCAAAAGTACAAGATAATAATAACAGTATGTGGTAAAACCTACAACATGTTTTCCATAGGCCGGCCGGTGTGGCCGAGCGGTTCTAGGCGCTACAGTCAGGAACGCCGCGACAGCTACGGTCGCAGGTTCGAATCCTGCCTCGGGCATGGATGTGTGTGATTTCCTTAGGTTAGTTAGGTTTCAGTAGTTCTATGTTCTAGTGGACTGATGACCTCAGAATTTGAGTCCCATAGTGATCAGAGCCATTTGAACCACTTTTTTTTTCCATTGACCTGACATAGTGAATTAAAGGTGTGGACTGAGTTTCCTGTAAGGCATTAATGGATGCCTCTTCATTACGTTTTGATAGAAATTTTTACCTGCCAATACGTCTTCTCTGTTACACGTGTGACGTAGTTCTAAATATTCTGCCAAATTTTAACCAAACTGTTGAAATTCAATCTTAAGTAGCGGCATTAGCCTGGAAAGTTTTTTATGTGCGCTAAAAACAATTATTCGTAATTTTCTTCGGATGTTGATGTGGATAACCCCATTTAAAACGTCGTAGATGTCTGCTGATTCCCTACATTGATTTTAATATCCTTTCCAGAGTGTTCTGGGAAGATTAAAACTATCGGTGGCAGCCACTTTCGTTTTCGCTTTCTTTAATAACTGCAGTCTCAGACCACTCGCCTCGACTGTCACTGCTTGTTTCTTCTTCAACCTCGGCATCTAGCGTTAAAAACAAAACCAAAAATAATATTATTTAAGGTCTACGTGGCCCATACCACACCACTTTGGTGTGAACCATACTAACCGACCGATATTACACATTAAAATATGTTGGAATCAGAAACCGGTTCCAGTGAGTGGAATTTCACTGTTATGTTAAAATCTACATTATACTGCTAAATGATTAATCTTAGTTGATATATTGCTTCTTACCTTTAGAAATATAAATAGATGCTGAAAATTTCACAGTTCACCAGTTTACACACTCAAAAACAAATTAAATTTGTTCATCACACATACACAACAACTACATCACTCATGTTCAGTGTGAAATTTTTTTAAATGTTCTGATTATATTACTGAGTGAAATTGACTATACTGTCTCTTTGCTAGTCTTTATCATCTCAACACTGATCCACAATATCCTAGAGCAACGCAATCTGACTGCTCATTTATACTGTCTCTTTGCTAGTCTTTATCATCTCAACACTGATCCACAATATCCTAGAGCAACGCAATCTGACTGCTCAAAAATGATAACGTTACTTCAAATAATTAATACAAGAGAAAGGCCCTGAATAAGAAGAAATCCTAACAATAACCTATACATTGCATACTTTACTTACCTCAGAATAATCTTCATTACCCGAACCACTGCAATACAGCAAGCGCCAATACAGCCAGCTAAATGAAAGATTCTAACCACTGTAGGCTCAAACGACTAATAGGCGTATGGTTAGCAAAGGAAACATTTTGTTGCAAAGCAAACAGTATATGTTTTTACCTTAATAATTTAGGGAGGTGGGATCAGTATAAACTGACTAAACCAGACTTTGTACAGAGTTTCAGGGACAGCGTAAGGGAACAATTGACAGGAATGGGGGAAAGAAATATAGTAGAAGAAGAATCGGTAGCTTTGAGGGATGAAGTAGTGAAGGCAGCAGAGGATCAAGTACCTAAAAAGACGAGGGCTTGTAGAAATCCTTGGATAACAGAAGAAATATTGGATTTAATTCATGAAAGGAGAAAGTATAAAAATGCAATAAATGAAGCAGGCAAAAAGGAATAGAAACATCTAAAAATGAGATCGACAGGAAGTGCAAAATGGCTAAGCAGGGATGGCTAGAGGACAAATGTAAGGATGAGGAGGCTTATCTCACTAGGGGTAAGATAGATACTGCCTACAGGAAAATTAAAGAGGCCTTTCGAGAAAAGATAACTTCTTGTATGAATATCAAGAGCTCAGATGGAAACCCAGTTCTAAGGAAAGAAGGGAAAGCAAAAAGGTGGAAGGGGTATGTAGAGCGTCTATACAAAGGCGATGTACTTCAGGGCAATATTATGGAAATGGAAGAGGTTGTAGATGAAGATGAAATGGGAGATATGATGCTGCATGAAGAGTTTGGCAGAACACTGAAAGACCTAAGTCGAAACAAGGCTCCGGGGCTAGACAACATTCCATTAGAGCTACTGATAGCTTTGGGAGAGCCAGCCCTTTCAAAACTCTACCATCTGGTGAGCAAGATGTATGAGACAGGTGAAATGCCCTCAGACTTCAAGAAGAATAAAATAATTCCAATCACAAAGAAAGCAGGTATTGACAGATATGAAAATTACGGAACTATCAGTTTAATAAATAACGGCTGCAAAATACTAACGCGAATTCTTTACAGACAAATGTAAAAACTGGTAGAAGCCGACCTCGGGGAAGATCAGTTTGGATTCCGTAAATATGTTGGAACATGGGAGGCAATACTGACCCTAGGCTTATCTTAGAAGCTAGATTCAGAAAAGGCAAACCTAGCACTTGTAGACTTAGAGAAAGCTTTTGACAATGTTCACTGGAATACTCTCTTTCAAATTCTGAAGGTGGCAGGGGTAAAATACAGGGAGCGAAAGTCTGTTTACAATTTGTACAGAAACCAGATGGCAGTTATAAGAGTCGAGGGACATGCAAGGTAAGCGGTGGTTTGGAAGGGAGTGAGACAGGGCCGTAGCCTCTGCCCGATGGTATTCAATCTGTATACTGAGCAAGCAGTAAAGGGAACAAAACAAAAAAATTCGGAGTAGGTATTAAAATCCATGGAGAAGTAATAAAAACTTTGAGGTTCGCCAGTGACATTGTAATTCTGTCAGAGACAGCAAAGGACTTGGAAGAGCAGTTGAACGGAATGGACAGTGTCTTCAAAGGCGGATATAAGATGAACATCAACAAAAGCAAAACGAGGATAATGGAATGTAGTCGAATTAAGTCGGGTGATGCGGGTGGAATTAGATTAGGAAATGAGACACTTGAAGTAGTATAAAAGATTTTTGCTATTTGCGGAGCAAAATAACTGATGAGGGGCGAAGTAGAGACAATATAAAATGTAAACTGGCAATGGCAAAAATTTGTTAACATCCAGTATAGATTTAAGTGTCAGGAAGTCTTATCTGAAAGTACTTGTGTGGAGTGTATCCATGCATGGAAGTGAAACATAGACGATAAATAGTTAGAACAAGAAGAGAATAGAAGCTTTCGAAATGTGGTGCTACAGAAAAATGTTGAAGATTTGATGGGTAGATTACATAACTAATGAGGAGGTATTGAACAGATTTGGGGAAGAGTTTGTGGCGCAACTTGACTAGAAGAAGGGATCGGTTGGTAGGACATGTTCTGAGGCATCAAGGGATCACCAATTTAGTATTGGAGGGCAGCGTGGTGGGTAAAAATCGGGCGTTGTCTGAAAGCGCTCGTAAGTGTTCACTGAGTGGCTGCTGCGTTCTGTGGCTGTATAGAGGGAGAAAAGAACCATTTCTTTGATCTCCATAGGTTCCTGATGTTAGGGCCTGATTTCTGCCAGTGAACTTGAGATATATTGGTGAAATCTGTGAAAGTATAAGGTACCCTGTGGCACTGTCAGAGGTTATAGGCTAATGTTATATTACTGTAACATCATGTATTTGATTTTACCAAATGTCGTTCTCTTTAATAGTTACCGTATGAGGGGTGAAGCAGCAAATTGTACTGTGTTGTATCACCATGTGCAGGAAAATATGCATAGGAAGGGAGCCGAATTACAAAAGTAGAGAGGAAAAAATCGTTTTTCAAGTGGCAAATGGGTGGACTGAAGGACTTCATGCTGGAATAGTTGGAAAATTTCCCCTGTTCATCAGATTTGGCAATTACTGATTGCCACTCATTCTCATGTCTTGAGTAATTTCTAACTGAAAAATTTTCGCACCCAGTAACGAGGTTCTGTGAACAGTAGATGTGTATTCTGTGAAGTTTCCATAATATCTGTTCACATATTGAGTCTACTCAGTGGTAAAGATTTGGATGAGGTGCGGTGATCCAAAAATGGAATTCGATAACGAATATCAATCTAGTAAATACTAAATTTCGCAGCGAAGACGGCAAAAGTTTACCTTTCCCACGTGCAGTCAGGTATTTGCAAACACTCATGGGACTAAATGTGCGATAACGTCACATTACCGCTGTAAGTAGTGAAAACTGTGTAAAGCGAGGTTCCACTGAAGTTTTTACTAAATACGTAACTATGTACAGAGGGTTAGAATAAATTCATATGGCTTTGTCCCGTTTATTACTATTGGAGGTAGTTTGTCTTATAATGAAATTGAGCTAGACAATTGTTGTGAGTCACTATGTGTATAACTTACAACTGCTAAACGAAATAAAGTAACTATTTTTTCTTTCAATTATTTCCCCCTTCCCAAATCAGATGAAACAATTGCTGAAAGCCGCGCGGGATTAGCCGAGCGGTCTAGGCGCTGCAGTCATGGACTGTGCGGCTGGTCCCGGCGGAGGTTCGAGGCCTCCCTCGGGCATGGGTGTGTGTGTGTTTGTCCTTAGGATAATTTAGGTTAAGTAGTGTGTAAGGTTAGGAACTGATGACCTTAGGAGTTAAGTCCCATAAGATTTCACACACATTTCAACATTTTTTAGTTGGTGAAAGGATAAGGGGAGTACGGGTCTCATTTCAAATAGGTATCAGACTCTAGCACTTATAACCGGTAGAGACTTGAATCTGTCCTCAATACTGGCGAAAATGTAAGTTCAAAATCGGCGACGGCCATAAATAAAACATCTGAAATTGCTCTAAGTACTTCACACGACAGCTATTTTAAGCAGTTATTTTAAAAGCTCGCATGATACTTGGTGATAACACACTAGTTCTCCTAGTGACAAACAATCGTAAGCAAATAAAATGTAGGAATTAGTGACTGAAGGTTACTGTATCGAGATTGAAAAACGTAAAACCAAAACCATTAAATAACAAAATGATTGTTTTTAAAAAAGTAAGTAAAATTATGGTTGATACTTTTGTTCTCTATAGCACTCCGTCTTCAGGCCACAAGTTGCCCATCGAGACCATCCGACCGCCGTGTCATCCTCAGCTGATATGCATTCCGTATTAACTATTGAAGCTTCGATAAAATGATAAAATTCAAGAAACATTGTTGACGACACTTGGGAGTGTAATCCCAAGTAAATTAACAAGTCAGACCATTGTTTCAGAAACAATGAAAAACGCATGCTAGACTTTAAAAAAGGGCAACTGCCCAAGATTAGTGAAAATTTGAACGTTCTAGAAACTTAGTGTGGACTTCAGTTAAGAGTTTCCACAACAAAATTCTGTTTCGAAATCTGGCAAATAATCCAGAGAGGTTCTCGCTGTATGTGAAGCAAACAGTGAGACACTCTCAGCACCTTCACTGCATGATGGCAATTGTAATGACGGTAGAGGCATCGCCACTAAACATGGTTTTCTGTAACTCTTTCACGAAACAAGAAGCAGTAAATATACAGGAATAAGAAGCAATAACAACTGCCAAAACGAGTTATAAGGAATTAGATACCCTTGCTGTAGCGAAGCAAGTAAATTCGGTTAGTAAAGGACAATTTTCTAGTCTGGATTGAATACCAATTACCTTGGTTTCACGGTATACTGATAAACAGCTCAGTTTCGAGCAATTACGTTCATCTGATTGCACAAAGTAGACTACCCACAGACGGAAAAGTTGAACAGCTCCATCAATATACTAGAAACCACGGATTCTGGAAGTATCTTCCTTCTGAAACTCAACCGTCTTCCTATCAGCACGAATTAGTGGTTGCTACCAACAAGGGATCTCAAGTTCAATCCATATTTCTAGACTTCCAAAAGGCTTCAGATACCATTCGCAACAAGGAGCTTTCAGCTAAAATGCGTCCTTCTGCAGTATCATCACAGCTGTGTTACAAGATTTATAGCGTCCTATCAGACAGTAAGCAGTTCATAGTAACTAGAGGGAAGTCGTCCAGTGAAACCAAAATTATATCGGGAATTCGCGAAGTAAGCAATGTAGGCCAATTGCTGTTCCTAATTCATATAAACGGTTTAGAAGACAATCTCAGACTGTTTTCAGAAGATGCCTTCATTTATCGTTTTTTGAAGTGATCTGAAGATCAAGATATCTGTAGGGTGTTAAAATGTGGCAATTAACCTTGATCAATTACAAAAAATTTCGGTTATATGGTAAATCAGACGAATTGAAAGGTTGTCGAAATAAATAAATATTTAGTAATAACTAAGGTTGGATGGATCACATAAAACATGTTGTGGGGACGCCATAGTAAGTGAAGACTGCGATTTGTTGGTGGACCACTTAGAAATTGCTGAAACTCTGCTGAATGGACCGTCCACACTATGCTTGGCTGTCCTGTTCTCGAATACGGAATCCTTAACGGCAGTATTTATCGAAGACATCGAAAGAGTTCAAAGAAGGACGGCTCGTTTTGTATTACCACGTAATAGGAGAGAGGGTGACACAGATATAATAAGATACTGGTGATGCAATCGTTAAAAATAATGCCTTTGTCAGTTGCAGCGAAAGCTTTACAGAAAATTACGATCACCATCTTTCTCTCCCGAATGCCAATATATGCTTCAAAATAATAAGCAATTATGAAAAGTTCCACAAGTTAACCGGCAGTACCTACACATGTTGCGGACAGTAGTGACGGCATCTTCATCAGCATAGCTGCAGCACGGTGCTACTGACGGGGATGTCGGTGTTTTGGTGGACGACAGTTCAGCACGTTACTGGTTTTTGGCCTCGCTCCAAATTACGCCTAGGTTTGTTTAGAGCGGTCGTTAAGTCTAACGTACCAAGTCGTTATTTAGTGAGGAAGCCTATAATCTAAAATGCTTCAGTCGTCCCACGGCTAACACCGGCGGCGCTTATCACAGAATATACTCATTATTAGAAGATACAGATACACTTCGTAATAAGTGAAATTTGATACTCATTTCCACAATAATCGAATCAACTGGTTATCGAGGAAGTAATGAAATCATAAGGTGCAGTACTGCCACCTGCAATCACAAATTACGTTAGTGCCAAAGAGTAAATGTGCCTTAGTCTTTCTTGCTTCCATGACGTCCCTTATGGGACATTTTCTTATGCAATCTCTCATTGTTGAGTGCCCGCAATCTGCATTGGAAATGTTATGCGTAGCCCACTTCAGCAGCTGACTGAAGCCATATAAATAAGTGAAGAAATCGATATTATTGAATCTCATGTACTCTTTCAGTGCAAGTTATCATTGGTGCGCAAGCTGATTAGGAGCGAAGTCGAGTCGTGATTTATTTTACGGCTTCCGTTTGTTTACGAAAAGGCTGGGTAAAAAAATGGGCATTGTTCGATTTTTTCCCGAAGTCCTTCACCAAAGATGGGAAAGAAAATATTTCAGAATCTGAATCGAGAACCACCGCCAACCCAAGTAACTTACAAGTAGATGTCTTCCGTGTAGCGAAGCAGCTTGAGGCACTTAATAAAGGTATGTCTTCTGGACCATATATCATACCTATAAGATTCCTTTCACAGTATGCTGCTACAATAGATGATACTTAGTGATCATATTCAGCCGCTCGCATGACGAAAGATCCGAATCAAAAGACTGAGAAACATCACAGGTCCCACCAATACTCGAGAAAGCTTAGGAGTAACCCGCTAAATTGCAGGACCATATAACTGAAGTTATTTTGCAGCAGGATTTAGGAACATATACTGTGTTCGAACATTATGAATTATCTCGATTGTAACTGTCTCTTGACAAACGTTAAGCTTGGATTCAGAAAATATCACTCTTGTGAAACACAATTAGCTCTTTATTCACAGAAGTATTGAGTGCTGTCGGTAAGGATATTAAATTGATTCCACATTTCTAGTTTTCCAGAAGGTAGTTTACACCATACCGCACAAGAGACCAGAAATGAAATTGCGTGCCTGTGGCGTATCTCTTCAGTTGTGCGACTGGATTCGTGATATCTTCTCCGAAAGATGATTATGATGACGATAATGTTTGATCTGTGGGAAGCTCAACTGCCCGGTTATCAGCGCCCGTACAAATTCCCAACCATTGCTCAGTCCAATCTCACCACTTTCATGAATGATGATGAAATGATGAGGACAACACAAACACCCAGTCATCTTCTGAGAAAGGTCACAGTACGCAGTAAACTTGGAAAATCGTTAGGAGTAACAGAAGTGATATCCGCCATTCCTCGAGAAAGTGATATAGGTCCTCTGCTGTTCCTAATCCACATAAACGATTTAAAAGACAATCTGAGCAACCCTCTTAGATTGTTTGCACATGACATTGTCATTTACCGTCCAGTAATGTCCCGACAAAATTAAAATCAATTAGAAATTAACCGAGACAAGATACTGGTATGGAGCGAAAAGTGCGCTTGTCTGTCATTAAGAAAAATTTTGAGGTCATCCACTATAGCAGAAATTTAAAAGACTGTCGATTCGAATAAATACCCAGGAAGTACAAGTATGGAGAATTTAAACTGGAACGATCATATACATAATACTGTGGAGCAGGCAAGCTAAAGACTATGTTTCACTGGCAGAACACTTAGGAGATGCAATAGATATACTAAAGAGGTAGCGTACCCTACGCTTGTTCGTCTTCTGCTAGAACACTATTGTACAGTATGGGATCTTTACCACATAGGAATAACGAAGCAAAACGAAAAAGCTCAAAGAGAGACAGCTCGTTTCGTACTATCACGAAATAAGGGAGACAGTGTCACGAATATAACAAGCATGTTGGAATGGCAGTTATTAAAACAAAGTCATATTCCGTTGCAACGAGATCTTTTCAAGAAATTTCAATCATCAAGTCTCTCATCTGATTATGAAAATCCTTTATTGTCGTCAGCCTACATGCGATTAATAATCGACTTAATAACATAAGAGTAATAAGAACTCTCCACACGTTTTTAGAGAGTGGGATGGTAGAGAAATAGTCTCAAGGTGGTTCGAAGAATCTTTTGTCACAGTAGTCATGTAGAAGTAGAGGTACATGTATACGTCGAATCCTCCTTTTTTTGAGTCATCAATCTTACGGTCGGTTTGGTACGGTCACATTGCATTCCTCTCTTGTTCTAACCTCATATGAGCACAGCTTTTGAATCCTACACCATCAATTATATGTTGGATATATTGCGTCTTCCTACACTATTTTTTGTGAGTCATCACTTCTCTAACTGGCTTGGTGCGGTCGGCTGGGAATCCCACTTTGTGCCATTCTTTTCATCTCAGGGCTCAGAGTAACTCTTACAACCTACGTCCTCAATTAATTGCTGTATGTATTAAAATCTATGCCTCCCTCTACAGTTTCTAACAGCTGCAGCTCCCTCTAGTATCATGGAAGTTATTCCCTGGAGTCTTATTAGCTGTTCCATCATCCTGCTCCTCTTCATGTCAGAGTTTTCCATATATTCATTTATTCCCGGATTCTGTGGCGAACATCCTCGTTGTTTGCCTTAATACTGCACCTAGTTTTCAACATTCCTCTGTAGCACCACATCTCAGTTGCTTCGATTCTCTTCTTTTTCGGATTTTCCACAGTCCATGTTTCTCTACCACAGAGTACTATGCACCAAATGTACCTTCTGGGAAATTTCTTCATCAAATTAAGGCCTATGATTAATACTAGCAAACTTCTCTTGCCAGGAATACCTTTCTGTCAGTGCTAGTCTGCTATTTATGCCCTCATTGCTCCGTCCGTAATGGATGTTTTGCTGCCTAAATACCAAAATTGCTTAAATTCACTTATTTATGATCACCTGTCCTGTTCTTAAGTTTCTCGCTGTTCTCATTTCTGCTACTTCTCAGTTGAGGACAGAAATGTCATCAGCAAATATTATCATTCATATCTTTTCACGATGAACTTTAATCCTACTCTTGAGCGTTTCCTTTATTTTAGTCATTGTTTCTTCGAGATATACACTCCTGGAAATGGAAAAAAGAACACATTGACACCGGTGTGTCAGACTCACCATACTTGCTCCGGACACTGCGAGAGGGCTGTACAAGCAATGATCACACGCACGGCACAGCGGACACACCAGGAACCGCGGTGTTGGCCGTCGAATGGCGCTAGCTGCGCAGTATTTGTGCACCGCCGCCGTCAGTGTCAGCCAGTTTGCCGTGGCATACGGAGCTCCATCGCAGTCTGTAACACTGGCAGCATGCCGCGATAGCGTGGACGTGAACCGTATGTGCAGTTGACGGACTTTGAGCGAGGGCGTATAGTGGGCATGCGGGAGGCCGGGTGGATGTACCGCCGAATTGCTCAACACGTGGGGCGTGAGGTCTCCACAGTACATCGATGTTGTCGCCAGTGGTCGGCGGAAGGTGCACGTGCCCGTCGACCTGGGACCGGACCGCAGCGACGCACGGATGCACGCCAAGACCGTAGGATCCTACGCAGTGCCGTAGGGGACCGCACCGCCACTTCCCAGCAAATTAGGGACACTGTTGCTCCTGGGGTATCGGCGAGGACCATTCGCAACCGTCTCCATGAAGCTGGGCTACGGTCCCGCACACCGTTAGGCCGTCTTCAGCTCACGCCCCAACATCGTGCAGCCCGCCTCCAGTGGTGTCGCGACAGGCGTGAATGGAGGGACGAATGGAGACGTGTCGTCTTCAGCGATGAGAGTCGCTTCTGCCTTGGTGCCAATGATGGTCGTATGCGTGTTTGGCGCCGTGCAAGTGAGCGCCACAATCAGGACTGCATACGACCGAGGCACACAGGGCCAACACCCGGCATCATGGTGTGGGGAGCGATCTCCTACACTGGCCGTACACCACTGGTGATCGTCGAGGGGACACTGAATAGTGCACGGTACATCCAAACCGCCATCGAACCCATCGTTCTACCATTCCTAGACCGGCAAGGGAACTTGCTGTTCCAACAGGACAATGCACGTCTGCATGTATCCCGTGCCACCCAACGTGCTCTAGAAGGTGTAAGTCAACTACCCTGGCCAGAAAGATCTCCGGATCTGTCCCCCATTGAGCATGTTTAGGACTGGATGAAGCGTCGTCTCACGCGGTCTGCACGTCCAGCACGAACGCTGGTCCAACTGAGGCGCCAGGTGGAAATGGCATGGCAAGCCGTTCCACAGGACTACATCCAGCATCTCTACGATCGTCTCCATTGGAGAATAGCAGCCTGCATTGCTGCGAAAGGTGGATATACATTGTACTAGTGCCGACATTGTGCATGCTCTGTTGCCTGTGTCTATGTGCCTGTGGTTCTGTCAGTGTGATCATGTGATGTATCTGACCCCAGGAATGCGTCAATAAAGTTTCCCCTTCCTGGGACAATGAATTCACGGTGTTCTTATTTCAATTTCCAGGGGTGTAGATTGAACAGTAGGGGAGAAAGACTGCATCCCTGCCTCACACCCTTTACAATCCGAGCACTTCGTTCTTGCTCTTTCACTCTTGTTGTTCCCTCTTGATCCTTCCACATGTAGTCTATTACCAGTCTTTCCCTATAATTTACCCGTATGCTTCTCAGAATTTGAAACAATCCTATGAAAATGTCTTCATATCTCTTCAGTCTTGCTTGCATTATCAACCACAATGTCAGATCTGCCTCTCTGGTGTCTTTACCCTTTCTAAGTCCAAACCGATTGTCATATAACAGAGCCTCAATGTTATTTTTCATTCTTCTTTATATTATTCTTGTCAGTAAGTCGGATGTATGAGCTGTTATGCTGGCTGGGCGATAATTCTCGCACTTGTCAGCCATTGCACTCTTCATAATTGTGTAAATGTTTATTTTTTTCCGAAAGCCAGGTGGTATATAAGCAGAGTCATACATTCTACACAACAACGTGGGTTGTCGTTTCCTTGCCACTTCCCCCATGATTATCGAAATTCTGATGAAATGTTGTCTATCCCTTTTGCCTTATCCTACCTATGGTCTTACAAAGCTCTTTAATTTCTTATTCTAATACCGGGTCCCCCATTTCTTCCCTATCGACTCCTGTTTCTTCTTCTGTTACGTCATCAGACAAGTCTCCCCCCCCCCCTTAAAAGCTATCAATATACTCCTTCCTTAGGGTTCGTTATTGTGACTCTTTCGATTGTTACAGTGTAGTCACTAAATGCCAGATGAAATATTCGAAAGAGTAGATTTAATTTAATATACCGGCTAGCCTAGTGGAACTTAGTTTAGCATGACATGTTCGTCACGTTGTAGTGGTATTTTATAGAGAAGAAATCAGTCCAGTAATTACTTGAGCGACAGTGAGACTGAAGTGTGTTTAGTGGCGGTGTTAATAAAATAAGTTTTCGCATATGTGAGTATCGTAGAGCGGGGTGGATATAAATCAGAGAACATACGAGAATTACATGATAGCTACAAACTTCGTATCACAGCCACAGCGACGAAAAAAATTAACGATTTCGTTTTGTGCCGAATTCCGTGAAGGACCTGATTATATCAACGGAAAGTTTACCTTGTTACGGTAATTCGTTGAATAATGAATGTTCACTCACTTTTCGTATGTTTGTCAGCCGCAGCATTATCAAATGTGGTTATGAACAGAAGAGCGTACGGGCTAGTGTTTCTACGCAGTTAGTTTACAGGTGAAGCTCACACGATTTTTGTTTATGAGCTTGCTAGAATGTGCCAACCCCACATGTAGTTCCCTCATCGAGAAAAAGCATAAATCTGGACTAATTGCGACCTGTTTAACTTTAAATAGATCATTATAATATGACGGGAAGAAAAGGGAAAAATATATACGTACCAATCGATCCCAATCGACTGCCGTATTGTTCTTAGCTTAAGGCGTCATTGGAATGCAGTAGGGATGGCGTGTGGTCAGCACACCGCTGTTCCTGTCGTTGTCGGATTAGCAGACATGGCGCCTCTACTTCTCATTGAAATTGCTTCTTACTTCACATCACCAGCGTGAGCGCACTCGACTTCTGCCCTGCCACCAAGGATAAATCTCTGGCAACTCTAGGAAGCGAACACGGGTGCCCCCGCATGGCAGTCATGCTGACCACTCAACCACGAAATCAGGCGTTATTTGACGACTAGAGTAGAGTCTAGTTAGCATCTTCGTGAAGAGAACCGTATGACTGGCGGCAGTGGACATTTTGCATAAACGCGTTACTTGATCAACTTGCAGTGTCGAATATCGAAATATTTTAGAGAGGAAAGTGGAGACTGTTCGTGGCAGTAGTAATTGGCAAGTTTTCATTGTCGAATAAACCAGTCTGAACAAAAAACCAAACAGTGACAGGAGGGTGAGATCAGCGTCCTGGAACCTTTTCTTATGCCTCAAAGCGGAGGTATATAAGTAGGAGGGAGAGATACTGCGCAGTTTATGCGCAAGTACATTACCTGTGTTGGATGATGTCATGTTAGTCTGTATGTTCTCGTGGCGTTGCAATTGAAGATAACATGTGGGTTGTAATGTGGTGTCATATTCCTGTTCAAATTCTTCTTACACAATCGACTTTTCGACCCGTGTGCTGAGGCACTCTTCATGTTCTTCAAGATCTTTTGGTGTTCCTAGTTAGCTGAATACCGTCACAGAAGCGTCTCGCGTTCAGTTACAAAAGAGAAAATTTGCTCTTGCTCTGTAGAAGTGGGATTATTGGGTGACTGATTTTGGATACTGTTGTCAGCCAACGTCATTGGTTCAAAATGGTTCAAATGGCTCTGAGCACTATGGGACTCAACTGCTGTGGTCATCAGTCCCCTAGAACTTAGAACTAATTAAACCTAACTAACCTAAGGACATCACACACATCCATGCCCGAGGCAGGATTCGAACCTGCGACCGTAGCAGCAGCGCCGCTCCGAACTGGAGCGCCAGAACCGCACGACCACCGCGGCCGGCACCAACGTCATTGGCTGGATAGTGAAATAGGCAAATTGGGGTTTGCATTTACCAAAACATTATTTTCGTGCCTGAAAGAGGATTTCCTGCAGATGGCTGTATGCCTCGTGCACCATTACTTGATATATACTTTGTTGATGGCAAGAACAGGAAGACAGGAGGCGGTAAGGCTTCCATTTGCGTTGAGTGGTTGAAATCCCACGAGCCTTCGACGGAGCCCTCTTTGCCCATTGTCAACTTTCCGATGGCCGTGTACCAGTCTGCGCTGAGCTGTATACCTCCATCCTTGCTGTTGGTGTTATCAGATATTTTTATTTCTAGCGATACTCTTAAGATGCTGTCGCAATATCCCTTCGCTCTCATAATGTTTCGCAGAAGAGAATTCGTTTCCGACTTTCTAAAGCTTGTTCAGCTACCCCTTATTCTTAAGGATAAAGTAGGCGAAAACAACTATCGTGTTTGTTGTAATTTTTGCAGCCCAGCCGTTCTGAGGCGTAGACCGTCTTTCACGGGCCTCAAGGCCTGTCGTATTTTTTCAGGGGGCCTGAACACTGATGCGATGCTGTGTCTGTTGCGATACCGGCTAATCTTTCCCTAGACTGTGGTGCAGGAAAGCAAAAACGGTAATCTTATCTTCTCTTCTTAGGTGGTCAGTTGGATGGTTGGTTTTGCTGTTTAAAGGGACTAAACTACGAACGTCATCAGTCCCTTTTTCCATAATTACACCCGTGTCTATTCGCCAGCCGCTCAACAATGCACTATAACCTCCAGCCTAAAGGCTTAGGCCATAGTCCAGGCCTATCACAAAACGAAGTCGAATAGACAGCATAGGAGAAGGGGGAGGAAGAGTATAAAATGAGAGTAGGGTGAGAGCCTGGGAGATAAGGCCAGGCATTCACCCTTATACTGAGTGATAAGAACCACCCTATCGTATAAAACTTAAAAGTAGATCAGCCGTTGAGGCATTGTTACCTAACATCACAGCGTGTCATCACAAAGGTCAAAAGTCCACCTTAGGGCGACTAGATTGGGACAGTCGAGCAAGATGTGGACTACAGTTATTACCACAGCACACTACGATGGATACTCGTAATGGAGGAGATGAGCGTGAGTCAACCAAGTATGGCCGATGCAGAGCTGGCGGATAATGGAGTCCCTGCTTAATGCCGATCGGACATCAGTTTCTGGTGTGCCGATCTACAGAATCGGTTTACTGGTAGCCTATTTGGCCAGCCTGTCAGCAAGTTAATTTCCTAGGATTCCGACATGTCCTGGGGTCCAGGTGAAGACTAGCGAACGTTCACGTTATTTGGGGGCATAAACACTCCAGCACAATCAATACCAAATGATGGCGACGGGAGCAGTGGTCAACACCAAGGAGGCTGTTTTTAAGGAGTCACTACAGGTGCAGGAGTGGATATGCTCAAGAGGGCGAGAGATGGCTACCAACTCTGCAGTAAGAATACTGCAGCCATCCGCAACGAGCGCAGTTCTGTACGTCCAGCGTGAGTATAAGCGAAGCCAGTGTGACCATCTAACATCTACCATTCGGCCATCAGCATAGACTACCTCTGAGCCCTGGAACGTGCCAAGACTAGAGAAAAATCGGCGGTGTAACGCCTCAGGATAAATCGAGTTTTTGGACACTGTGAAAGGCGCAGACGAAGCTGTGGCTGAGGTATGGATCACGGAGGTACGGAGGTGTGTATGAGTGGACCCAGAGGGCAGGTGGTAGAGGAGACAGCTCGAGTTCAGAAAGAAGGGACCAAATGGAAACTGATTTCGTAATGCCTGACCAGGGTCGAAATTGCGGGAGACAGACTACCCCGTTTGGGAAGAGGAGGTGGCAATTCAGATGCTCAGGTAAACTACCGACATGTGCGGCATAATTAACAAACACCTGTTGGCGCCTGATCCGCAATGGAGGGACCCCACCTCCACGAGTAGGCTGTTCAAAGGGCTAGGTCGTAAAGCTCCTGTTGCAAAACGGACCCCGCGGTGGTATATTGGATCCAGTATCAGCAATGTTGAGGGTGACGCCGAACCATACGTCAGACTTAAATAACCAAGGCGGGACTGTATCAGACTTAACACAGCTGCAGCAAATAGAGCGACGTGCACTCCAACTAGTGATACTCAGGCAGCGTAGAGTTTTAAGATCGCCACGCACTTTTGCTGAAGATGATTAAGATGGGAAAGCTAAGTTAGCTGGGCGCTGAAGACCCGTCCTAATAAGCGATACGTCTCCACCCCGTTAAGTAGTTTGTTATCAAGGTAAAGTTTTGGATGAGGGTGGACAGTAAAATGACGACAGAAGAGCATGACGCAATTCTTGGACGCTGAAAACTGAAAGACATGGGCGACGGCACTTGACTACACTTTTTGCATGGCTCCCTCCATTTGGCGTTTAGCAACACCAATTCTAGAAGAGCAAAAGTCATTGCATAAACCATCAACACAAAGGCAGGATGATGATGAGGACCCTACGGCTGATGCTAATCCATCAGTGGCCACTAAACAGGGAGTATCACTCAATGCAGAGCTCTGTGGGACCCCATTCTTTTGTATATGGGCTGAGCTGTGGAGAGCACCGACTTTAACTCGGAAAGTACGTAGCGACAAAAAACTCTGTATGAAGACAGGGATCAGGCCCCAGTTACCACACTCGTGTAATTTAGCGACGAAGTAATGTCTCCATGTTGTGTCATACATAAAAAGATAACAGGTGTAGCCCTGGTCGACCTTAGCTCTGCATATGATACAATTAACCACAGGCCGCTGAACCAGAAGTTCTATAATGAACTAAGAGATTCTCAATTTGTCAAGATTATAGAGTCCCTATTACAAAATAAACAACTTTATGTTATCCTCAATGGGAAAGAGAGCAGATGGAGAAACCAGAAATGTGGTCTGGCCCAAGGAAGCATTTTGGCGCCTTCCCTATTTAATCTGTACACCAACAACCACCCGATGCCTAAGCATACAAAACATTTTCTGTATGCGGATGACCTAGCAATTACAGCACAGGATAGGACCTTTGACGATGTAGAACCGAAGCTGGAGAAATCTCTTAGAGAAATGTCAGAGTATTATAATAACAACTTTCTTAAGCCAAACCCGTCCAAAATACTCAGCGCCTTCCACCTTCGTTTCTGGCAAGCTAACAGTAACGTTAATGTCTCTTGGAATAATACCACACTGGAGCATAGCGACAAACCAACTTATCATGGCGTGGTGCTCGATATATCTCTGACATGCAAGCACCATTGCGAAAAGGCGCGACAAAAGGTAACTGCCAGAAATAATAATGTGCGGAAACTAGCTAACAGCAAATGGGGTGATAACCTTCCATATGAAGACCCACTCCACAAGCCTTATGCTTCTCTACAGCCTAATATGACAGCCGAGTATGGTCCAGATCAACCCATGTACAGAAGGTTGCCATAGGTCTTAATGAAACATGTCGATTAACAATGGGATGCATGAAACCTACCTCTTACCAATACTATACAGAGCTACCGGGTTTGCGAATCCAAACTCAAGGAGAACATATCACGAATTCACAGAGAGGCTCAGACCAACTATTGACAATCGCCATACCCTTTTTGGCTGTGAGTGTAAACCTGGGCGGTTCAAATCCCGTAAAAGTTCTTAGCCACGATAACAAAAGAACCACCAGCTGATTACCCACCTGCACAGGAAGTGCCGACCAGATTCAGCACAGACTGGAAGACATGGAGGACACTGATCCGAAAAAGGATTATATAATAACATCAGTCCTCTAGAACCTAGAACTACTTAAACCTAACTAACCTAATGACATCACACACATCCAGGCCCGAGGCAGGATTCGAAACTGCGGTCGCGCGGTTTCAGACTGAAGCGCCTAGAACCGCTCGGCCACTCCAGCCGGCGAAAAGTGGATCAGCAGGTAATGAAGAAAATACCACATTTAGGTACAGGATTTATAATCAGTCACAAGATACTGGATTCAGTGATTGACTTCACCTCCTCAAGCTGTCATGTACCCATCCTCTCTCTCAAATATGCTAACAAGGGCTACAATGTAGTCAACGTAGATGCCAGAACCAATCAGAACAACAGACGCAATCCAGACGGAACTCACATGTTCTGGGGATTCTTGGGAGATATTCTCTCTAAAGTTCCAGACACACACACTGCTTGGTGACTTTAATGCCCAACTGGGAAGAGAGTAAAAGTACGAAAATATAGTGGGCAGCCATATGTCATACATGATAACCAACCACAATGGGGAACGATTGGTAGATCTGTGAAGGACTTTTGGGTTGGTCATAAAGTCTACAGCTTCACACACCTTCCAAGGAAGCAGAAGACTTTGATTTTACCTAACACCAAGTTGGGTGAATTCCAGATAAAACATGTGGCCATTTCAAGAAAATCTCAACAGGAAATACAAAATGTTACGGTATTAAGAAGTGTCAATCTGGACCTCTTGAAGATGAAAATGACACTCCAGCCTTGAAACGCTAGAGTACACATAACCTCCAAGATGGTAAGATTTGACTTAGAGCGACTTAATAACAAACGAGAAGTAAGCCAGAGACTGAACAGTACAGATTTCAAAAGCTGGGACCAACTGAAAGCGACCCTTGAAGACGACCAATGAACTCACCACCTTCACGAGATGAAGGACGCATTGGTGGTGAAATGAAGACTGTGGCAATGCAATAACCCAAAGACAGATACTCTGGGGGAAGTGGAATTGTATGAAAATATAAAAAAATTGGGAGATCATTTTCGAACAAGGAAGGCTTACAGCTAATATCATTCGGGGAACTTTATTTCACACTAAACCAACTAGCCCGAATCGAAAAGAGCTTCGCTAAGAATAACTACAGAGATATCTACAGAACTTTTAAGCAGACACTCAGAAGATACAATCCGCCAAGCCTCCACTTCAGAGACTCTCAGGGAAAACTGGTTTTTAACGACAAGGACAACTGCCACCTCTGAGCTCAGTACTTTAAAAATCTACTCACCTGTGATTCACCCAGCGAAGACTACAAATAAACCACACAAATTCCGGACTCCTTCAGTAGAAGAAGTTGGACAAATCATTCAACTCCTAAAGGGCAATAAGGCAGCTGGAGAGGACTCTATCGTTGCTGAACTCTGGAAACGTGCTGAAAGCAATACAGTGGGCAAGCTCACCGAGATTATCTAGGACAGCTGGGAACAGAGAAATTACCACCTGATTGGAACACGGCTCTGATCCATCCGCTTCACAAAAAGGGAGATTTTACTGATCTGAACAGTTATTGTGGAATTTCTCTTCTACCGGTAACAAACAAGACCCTCCCCAAGGCGTTACTGACAAGGGCAGAAGATCATCAGGATAGACAGACTGGAAGAATATCAGGGAGGCTTCAGGAAGGCCTGATCCTGTGCTGAACAGATCCTCAACCTTAAAACTGTAGTGGCATACTCCAAGCCGAGAAAGTGCAAGGTGGTCGTCACCTTTGTTGATTTCAGGAAGGCCTACGAATCCGTTGATAGAGTAACGCTTAACAAAATACTCCAGCAACTAGGACTAGACAACAAAACCCGCAGACTCATTCAATAAACCTGAACTGACACCCATTCCATAGGGAGAATGACACATGCTTGAGTGCATTAGAGACCGATAAACTTAATATTATGGCGAGCATTTTAATTAAAGAACAATCCGTTCTTAGTAGCTGTTCATATTTCGGGAAATACGTTACCATAAACCTGCTGACGTCAATCAAAGGGTTTGTGCATGACTGTGTTAGGATTAGCACGGACTAGGTAGTGAACGTGTAGTTCTCAACTTCAGACTATATCGAAGTTTTGCCAGTATTTCCACCTTTCATTCAAAATGAAGATTTTTCCCGGTTGTTAGAATAGTTACTTTATATTCAGCCTGGTGCAAGTAGCAGTAAGGTAGGTTTCTACTCGGTTTTCCTACCAGCGGTCTGCTGCATCGAGTTCACAGGTAGGTGCATGTAAAAGGACGAAAGGAACCGCTTCGCCACGGTAGCCTGATGAAAGTCCGAGAATTTCAGGAAAAACCCGGAGGAAAAGGTACCTCCTGGACAGAAGAAAGGAAAGAGCTACATTGGCGGAGGATGTGACATTACTGGGCAAAGATCAAAGCCCAACAGCTGAACAAAGGTGGTCTTTAGTAGGAATATTTGAAACAAGAAGAAGAAGAAGAGGTCAGAATGTGCCAGACAACAAGAGTAATGTACAATTACTCGTCGGATGTGCTCTCGACATCACACGTTGCAGCATATTTGTCATACAGACATGGAAGACGTAAATTGAAACTTAATGCAGAAACCCATCTTTTTTTCATTATATTACCTCTCAAATATTTTATAAATTAAATAATACGACGAATGCTGAAAATAAAATTAATTTTGAGCGTAAGTCGAACCGTCGCCTCGTACACATTGAGCTTCTCTTAATTTTTTAGGTATTTTTTGTCTGGAGGGAGGGGGGCATCATATAACATCCATTGATGTTGATCGTTAACTCCTTTACTCAGGTTTTTTATCGCAAACGGCAACCAGCCCCGCCCCCCCCCCCCCTGACAGAACACGCTGAGCTGCAGTGCCGGCATCCTTGACAACAATGAACTAGAGCGTCCGGTGACTACGCACAGATACGTCAGGTGCGTAATGGCTGCTGGATACTTATCTGGCAATTTACTCGGAATTGGGCAAGTAGTGCCCTTACATACTATGTTGCTTCGGTAGCCACTAGAGACGTTAGAATTCAGACGAACATCATCACATCTTTGATCGCATTGACGACCTTTTGATATTGTTGTCAATAATCAACACCACAGCACCCAGATGGAACAAGTCATTAGACATAGATGTAATTACAGTACCGCTGATTTCATTAAATTTATATAATAGTTCATTTAGTTTTCGCCTGCGAGAAAGCATTCTGTTTTCACTGTGTAAGATTAAACGTTTTGGGTAGTCAAAATTACAACACCTGCTTCCATTTAATCTCTGTTGAAAATAGCTATTTAGTTACTTCAAAACATTTCTTGGAGCATAAAATGAATTCTGAATTTCTAATAAATTGATACTGATTCGCGGTAGGATGACTAACAGCTACGTCTGTGGCAGTATTGCAGTAGATCGCTCTTCATCCCAATTAGTTTTTATTATTTATCTTCGATGCACAGAAACGTATTTTATTAAGTTTCTACCTTGCTGATGTGCTGATAGAATCTGCATGATCACTGTTCTTCTCCACTATTAGCTGAACTTGTCTGTCAACTTCACATAGCGGCCCGCGGCAACCATTTACGAACGAATTACTTTGAAAATTAGTAAGTCCAAACTCTTGCTCCAGAATGGCCTAAATCGCAAAAAAAAAATTTAAATAACTTAAAGGAGACC
The DNA here is from genome assembly GCF_023864275.1 of Schistocerca cancellata. Lineage (NCBI taxonomy): Eukaryota > Metazoa > Arthropoda > Insecta > Orthoptera > Acrididae > Schistocerca > Schistocerca cancellata. The sequence goes on from NC_064633.1 coordinate 431,409,426, forward strand.
ACTGGATGGTATTTGAGGTGGTAAACAAAGAAAAATACATTATTGTCACAACAGAGAGTAATACTCATATGAATTTATTTGCTTGAAGGCAATTTATTTATAAATTAATTTTTCTGAATGTTCGTGCTGTGCCTCTACTGTGAGTAATAGCTGCACTTTTATTCTAAAACCATCACATGTACATAAAACCTTTGTCCTTTTAACCATGCAGTTCTTACACAGTCCATAGTTAGTACACAAGGCGTTCTTTCCCTGACAGTGTTATTCGTTCTTGACTCCAGCTATCCATTATATTTCTTTGAAACATTTTTCCTCTTTCTTACTCTAAAGGATACCACTGGATGTGATTGAAGTGATAATCGAAGAAAAATACAGTATTGTCATAACACAGAGCACATACCTACCTGAATTCATTTGCTTGAAGGCAGACATGTTTATTTGTAAATTTACTTCATTAAAAGTTAATGATATCTTTTTACGGTTAATAATGGTTGTACTTTTATCCCTTTAACTATGGAGTACATTCGTACTCCACAGTTAGTACGCACGATGTTCATCTCTGACAATATTATTCGTTCTTGACGTCAGTGGTCCACTCTGTCTCCTACAAGCATTATTCTCCTTTTCACTCTTTTCAGTCTCCGCTCCTAAAATGTACGCCTTGATTGTGGGCCTATCAGCTAAGAAACCTCTCGAAGCTCAACACATACGATTTTTGCCGTTAATACTTTCTAAATATCATCAATTCTTCTATCGTTGTTCCCTAATGTTCACTATGGCAGTACTTTCGTCCACTCTTGAACTTCTCAGTACTGCAGTCTGACTTCCCGTATCACTTCCACCGTGCTCATGTGTTTTGAAATACTTGGTAGCATATAAATGGTAGCATATAAAGTTCATCAAACCATTCTAAAACCTCGCTATGTTGTGCCAGCACCACAACAAATTTCACTATAAGAAGGTTTCTCTCGAATACACTTTTTGCTACGTCGATAGACATTGTTTATTATCTCCTTTATTAACATGGCCCATATTACTGCCTCTCCACGTTTTCATTTTACTGAATTTTATAAAAAGGCAAACTCTATAGTATTTTCATTCCAGTACACCACTTTCCTATCAACTGTCCTCCTTTTCCATTTCATTAAAATCTAAGTTACATTTGATCGTAAAATGGGCATGGTGCATGATTCGATTTATAATAAATTATTACATTTGAAATAATTTCATAATGTGAACATTTCCACACATAACAATTAACGTAGTATTTTTGACTGCGTTAATTTGTTATTTGTGAAAATGTTTCAAATTATGAAATTTTGTACAATGCGACAGTTCGTTGTAAATCGAGTCAGATACAATACCCATTAGGATCAAATGTAACTTACATTTTAATGAAATAGGAAGGGGACGAAAGTTGATACAGAAGTGCTTCAGACATTGTAGATATTGTCGTATGATCCTAGTCTGCAATAAAGACAGGGGTTCCCATTGAAAATTTCGAAGTTGCCCCCGCCACCCAGGCACGGAGTGGGCTTGAAGGATCGAGTATGGTATCACAGATTGTCCCTCTCCGAGGCCAACAAATTTTATATTCTCGAAGTGGCCCAACGGTACCGACCGGCCTCCGTGTTTTCATCCTCAGCGAATAGGAGTTATAGGATGCGTATATGGAGGGGGCATGTGGTTAATAACACTGCTCCAACGGCCGTTGTGAATTTTCGGGATCGGAGCCGCTACTTTTCGATCAAGCAGTTTTTTAACTCGCCTCTTTGCTGGCAGCCTCTATGCGCTGTCGGAGTGTGTGGTGCTGTTCCCATTGCTACGAGGTTCTTAGCTCGCTGATCCTGGACGTGCAAGTTGAGTTTTGACTTAATCTATTAGCAAGTCATGACTGTTCACATTGCGTCGTTTGGAGTTCGTTGCACGCTGTTGGGATATTCTCAAGAGCAGCAACATGTGTTTTCAAGTTGGCAAATTTTAGCCACTCTCCTGTGGAGTTTAACTGTACTTGGTTATTTGAACTGAAGTGAACCAGAGGAATCTTCTGCCTTGTGGCCGTTAACGTTCTGGTTACCTGCCCTGGCCGTTGACGTAAATTCAGGCAGTGTATTTTTCTCATCCTGTCCAGCACGGTGTGTAGTTTGACAGCTCAATGTTTAATTGGTTGTGGGCGCCAATACCTTCCACATTGTTCCATTGAACTCCCTGTTGTGTGCTTGTCGGTGGGTCCGTTGACTGTCTGTCGGCTGGGTTGTCGTCGGATCGACAATGGTTGGGCCGACTGCCTGTCTCACCTAAGCGAGCGTTAGAGTTCGAATTCCAGGCTAATCCTTGGAACTTCGGAGCGCCCTTGGGTGTACTGCCTTTTCTGGTTTGCTCTTGTTGATTGTACTTATATGGCTTCTAGCCGATTTTTAGATTAAGGTTGTTTTGGCCTTAAGGCGTTAGATGTTTTGGACCTTCAGCCTGATTTCTGAACTGTTTTACGTGAAGCCTTTCAAATTTTTGAAATTAATGTTATTGAGTCTCAAGTGTTGGGCCTCCAGCCGATTTTGAATTTACGTTGTTTGCTCTTAAAGTGTCAGCTTCTTTGGGCCTTCAGCCTAATTAACTAACTGTTTTAAGATAAGGCTTTGCATCTTACAATTTCTGATTTTGGTTGAGCTTTAAGTTACAGGCCTTCAGCCGTTTTTATATTACAGTGGTCTTGCCCTTAAGGCAAGACCACTGTAATATAAAACAGGCAAACTGTGCCGCAGTTTCTGCCTTCTCTAGGAGACCTTCACTGCAAGTGAATATTGTACGGCGCAATCAGCCGTTAATTAAGTTCCAAAATTAAGCCGTGTTTTTTTTTAAATTTTTCTTGCCTCTTGTAATGTTTGATCAAATAAAAGGTTGTATGTTCGAGTGTAACTGACAACCGCCAATTTTGGCTCCTTTTCACACCTTTAACTGCCTGTCTTGCCCTGCGGGTTTAGCAGGGCGACTCAGAAGTCTACTTGCAAAGTAAAATGCACTATAATCTTCGCATAAACTTGGAAGAAGTTAATTTACGCTATTAAAAACCATAGAACAAGAGAGATAAAATGACTTTACCGAAGAGTCAAGTGAGATCAAAAATTAAACTGAACAGTAACACAAAGGTACATTGGAAAGCCAGTACAAACATTGAAAATTCGTTTATAATTACACAAAAACATAGACTAAGTTCTTAAACGTTAGACAATACAATTAAACACACAGGAACTAGTCAATTATTCGCAGAAGCACGTGAACCTGAAACTTAACTAAATTCTGTTTATAAACAAAACTACTCCTGTTCTTGGCGCGTCCATTCGAATTTACATCTATGGCGGCTAGGTAATGACTGAGTCTGTGGTGACATGTGACTGACTACACCTCATCGTTACGCCCTACGTACACTCTAGATCGTCTTTGAATTTCTAACTGTGGAACCTCTTTTTGAGTGCGGTCGTCGGGTGAATGTAGGTTCTTTTGTCTGCTACGAGCCTGCGTATACGGTGCCTTTTAGGCTTTCCATTTGTATCTCAAATTGTACTGCATTTTTCCGACATTTCGTGTAGCTCCAACCAACGCTCGTGTTCCTGGAAATGTCCCGTTTTTTTTTTTTTTGCGTTTCGCAGAGAGCCACAATTTCAAAAGGTATCATGTCAGCAGCCCGTGTCTCTGTCGAATGGTCGTGACTCGGCTCTTTATACGTCTGTGCCGCAGTTTCTGCCTTCTCTAGGAGACCTTCACTGCAAGTGAATACAGTGTTACATCTCAACTTTTCACGCACAGGTAAATATGACGTGCGAACTTCTCCGAAAAGCAGTTCGGAGTACACGTTTCCAATACTGCTGCAACACTCGCATCACTGCAGGGAACTGAAGCGTCGTGTCTCGACATTCACCGCCAGTTCTGCCTCTCCTGTTTCCTCTCTTTCTGTGACCGTGAGGCTATCATCACGTACGGAACATTTTCACACGAAACACCTGCGTACAATTGCCAGATTGGCCAATGTGATGCCATTTTATACATTGCGTACGCGATACTACCGACATCTTTATACAGTATGTGCATGTCGCTATCCTACGAGTTTCGCCATCCCTGTGGAAGGTACTCGTAGTAAGGCAGTTTGAGAAAAATCGTAAGAGAAGTTTTACACTTCTAATATGTACCGGTGCGTTGGGACTGGGAACATGAGGTGGCGTAGGTCAAGTGGTTAGCGTTCCATCCCCGTAATCGGTAGATCCCTCGAGCGAATGCCGCTCATATTTAGCTGTTTTTAATGAGTATTTCTATCAACACTGATCATATTTTATCATGTTGTTGGCATTTCAAATGTAACATAACGACAACACACGTTTATTTGCAAGAACGTTTGTAGTATAATCTGTGATTATGATTTTCAAACAAATCGCAAGCATGTCTCACCGCCACGCAAGTTAACTGGCGATTCGCGCCTGTCTCTGGGTCTACAAGTCGACCCTTTCAGGTGCAAAGTTGTTCTTGCTACCTTGCCCGACTTAAGGTATAAGGGAATTCGTATTTCAGGACAGGCACACATGTTCAGGAAAACTTCATATCTTTGGTTGTTTGCTTGCCGCTAGTTACAAACATAATACTTCTTATAAGAATTAAAATTAGTAAGCAAAAATACAACACGATAATTCAATAAAAGTTCACGGAAATATAAGTGTTTTAGCATTGTATTACCTTTCAACGTCGTAGAAAGAAATAATATGACAAGTATTGAAAAATTACTATAATTAAAAAGAACGAATGGTGAGCAGGAACCATATGACCGCCGACATCTCATACTTAAGAGTCGCAATGCACCGGTACATGTCGGGTGAGTAAAACTTCTCTTGTGAATTTCTCGAAAGCGGCGAAGTAGTATTCCTTACAGCTGGACCGTTATAATTAAACGTTATAATTAAATTGGAGCTACTTAGGAAAATCCAGTGGGGTGTAATTATCGTAGGGCAGCCAAAATGGTAGATACGCTAATGCATTCATGCGGACTGATTTGCTCTGCATACACATTAGTTCAAATTTTAGCTACGAGATACAAATCTGTCGCCTTCAAACTCTTCGTCATCTGCTGAACTAGTTGGCATATAGACTTGTATTGCTGTGGCAAGCGTGGGATTCGTTTCTATCTTGGCTACAATAATGCATTCACTACGCTTTTTGTAGTATATAAACCGCTTTCCTATTTTTTATTCATTATTAAACCTACTTCTGCATACTCCTATTTGACTTTCTATTTATAGCACTGTATTCACCTGAGCAGAAGTCCTGCTCCTTCTGCCACCGAACTTCATTAATTCCCACTGCATCTAACTTCTACCTATCCATTTCTCTTTTTAAATTTTCTAACCTACCTGCCCGATTAAGGGATCTGACATTCCACGCTCCGGTCTGTAGAACGCCAGTTTTCTTCCTCCTAATAACGACGTCCTCATAAGTAGTCCCCGTCCGGAGATCCGAATGGGGGACTGAGCCGTAGTAAATATTGCTGTTCGAAGAGCGCGCCGCAGCGCGTTGTGTGGAGGAGTCATCCTCCGTGTCTGGCGGTGGCGCCGCTGTGGTAATCGCAGGTTTGATGTCTCCCTCTCGTGAGAAAGCGGAAAGGTTGTCTGTTCACGTGCATTTAAGGGGCGCTGTCAGCTCGGCAGGGACATCTTCTTCCGCGGTAATCCGGTAGGATACCGCCCTTCGATTGACTATTCGGTTTAATCGAAGTGTTAGGTATTGCAGGTGCCAGCCAGCCAGCATTCCAGCCAGCCAGCAGCAGCAGCAGCGGTCCCGGTCCCGGTCTGCAGCAGCGGTCCAGCCCGCAGCAACCCACCAGTCCTCCTGCAGCAGCAGCAGCAGCAGCAGCGGTCCAGCCAGCAGCAGCGGTCCAGCCACCAGCAGCAGCAGCCGCCCCAGCCCCGTCCGCGGCAGCAGCAGCAGCAGCAGCTGCGGCGTTCCTGCCCCCCCGCCGTCACCGTCGCCGTCGCCGTCGCCGTCGCCGTCGCCGTCGCCGTCCGACCCTGGTCTTCGGTCTTCGGTCGTCTTCGTCTTCCTCCGTCTTTGTCTGCGTCTGTCCCCAGTTAGTGTCCTTTCCTTTTCGTTCTGTGCGTTGTTGTTTCTCCCTATCATCATGTCCGCCCCCACCACCAACGTCACTACTACCACCACCGCCATAGTTTACACTTCCCCTTCCGCCGTCTCCACCACTATAACGTGGTGTGCCCAGTCCCACCCCCCTCCTTCCATACCACCTCTTCTCACTCTCCCTTCGCCCTCGCTCTTTGTCGCCCCCTCTCCAGCTTCTTCCTCCCGCTCCTGTCCCTCTGATCCTTTCCCCCCACTCCCACAGCCTGTCACTGCAGCTCCAGCTAGGGTGGTCGCCCGTCGGGCCACTGTCCATGCCCAAATCTCCCCATCGCCTTCGCCATCACCGCCGCCGCCGTCAACGTCACCGTCGCCTTCACCGTCACCATCTCCGGCGCCGACTGCTGCGTCCACGCCGGGACCTGTCCCTTCCCACCACCTCCCTATAGCCCCTGTCCCTCATATCACCACCTGCCCTTCTGCCGCCGTTAAACGCACTAGTGGCACCACCACCTCCTCCACTCCCAAAAAGGCCCCGCCCCGTCCTCCTTCCCCCACCCAGGGTGCCATGGATGTCTCCCCACCTGGCCCTGCTCCCTCCGCTTCTTCCTCCTCCACCTCCTCCCCCCCCTCTTTCTACAAATACCTCCTCTCCCATCCTGATCCTTCCCTTCTTGAGGCCCGGAATCTCGCCCTCCTTCTCCACAAACACTTCCCTGGTGCACCCATCTCCCTCCTCACTCCCAGACGGGATTCAGTTCTCATCTCCTCCCCCAGCCCCACCCTCCATACTGACATCCTCTCCCGCCTCCCCATCACCCGTTTTGGCCCCAACGCCTCCCTCACCCCTGCTCCTTCCCAATCTCCTACCCACCAACCCCAACCCCCGCTTCGCCCACCGACCCTCACCGCCGTGATCACTTGGCTCAGTCCGTCGATCATGGAGGAGGAGGTGGTGGCGGAGCTCAAGGTGCATCCCACACTGGAGGTGCGGGTGGTCCGCTGCATTTTCAACTCTGCCGGCCCCACCCGCCTTATGCGGGTTTTCTCCGAGGACGCCCCCTCCATTGATCGTCTCCTGAAGGAGGGTGCCCTCCTCTTCAACCACCGCTACAAGGTCGACCCCTCCCGTTCCCCTCCTCAATCCCTGCGCTGCCAGAGGTGTCTGCGCTATAACGCGCACCCCACAGCCGAGTGCCGCGAGGCCCCCACCTGCTCGCATTGTCGGCAAGCGCACTTCCTCAGGCAGTGCCCTAAGCTCCAATCCCGTCCTTCCTGCAATACCTGCAATCTCCCCTATCCCACCTACTCCCAAAAGTGTAAAGCCCGACCCCCTCTGACCACTCCTGACCTCACCGTCCCTGTCGGTCCTCTGGACGCCCCCTCCCCTCCTGGAAATTCCCTTCGTCCCCCCCCCCCCCACCGCTGAGGACATCATCCGGTTCCTCACCATCGTCCTCCAAAATGTTCATCCCTTTCAGCGCCCCCACACCCTCCAGCAGATCTCCCTCGCCGCCCGTTCCATATTCCAACTCAAGATGTACGCCATCTACTCCAACAACCAGGCCCATTTCACCTTCTCCCGTCTTGACACCCTCGTCTAAATCCCTGTCATGGAGCGACAGCAACGTATCCTTTTCAACAATATCCACTCTCTCTCCGCCAACAAGACCCTCTTCCTGCACACCCTTGCCACCCACCACGTGGATGCCTTCCTCCTCAATGAAACCTTCCTCCAACCCCACCACGCCATCCACACTTCGCCCTACCTCCTTCACCGATCCGATAATTCCCTCCCAATTGCGCGTGGCGGAGTTGCCATTGGTCACCAACGCCAGATCCCCGTTAGGCTCCAACCCCTCCTTCCCGACCCCACCGAACACCTGATCCTTAGTCTCTTCGTGTCCGGCCTTACCATTATCTGCGCCACCATCTATGTCCGACCTAACGCCCCTATTCCCTTCGACTTCCACTCCCACATTGACCGTATCTTCTCCTCCTACGTGATCGCGCCAACCTCAACATCCATAGTCGTTCCGCCACCCAGTTACGGCGGTGGCATTGGTTCCTCTCCTCCCTTCAAGGCGACCTCATCCCCATCCCCCAGCACACCCGTCCCAAATCCAATTCCACTCCTGATGTTATCCTCTCCTCCCCCAACCTCCTTGGCCGCATAATGGTGGCTGTCCTGGAGCCTATTGGTAGCGACCATCTCCCTGTCCTCCTCACCGTTTCAGACGGTCGTCGCCCCCGCCCCGACCCTCGTAATGACCCTCCCTCTAAGTATGTCCATGACTATTCCCGTGCCGACTGGAATGCCTACCGGGCTACCCTTTCCACCCAGGTCGATAGCCACCCCTTCAACTACCACCACCCTGACGATGTCACCCATGCCGCTTCCTTTCTCCAACAGACCTTGTCTGAGGCCGTGGAGGCCCACGTCCCTACTGTCGCCATCCACCCCCACCGTCCTACCTTACCCTTACTGGCCGTCCTCCTCCTCCGTGAATCCCGTCGTCTCTACAGTGCCTTCCTCCTCACGCGTGACCCGGACACACTACGACGCCACCGGCAACTCCAGCGACACATTCGTAATTTGCTCGCAGCTAAGAAACGCCGGGACTGGTGACAGACATGCACCCGTTTAAATGCTACCCTACCAATCAACTCGTCCAAGTACTGGTCGGCCTTCCGTCGCCTTACCAGAACTAAACCCTCCCCCTATTATCCTCTTCTCCACGATGATCACCCTTTCCCTGACACCCTTAGAAAGGCCAATCACTTTGCCTCCTACCTCTCTACCTCTCAGATGTATTTTCCATCCCCGATGATCCCCAGTTCGATTACTCCCTCTTCCCGGATATCCGTGATCGGACTGACACCTCTGTCCCTCCCCTTGCTCCTGGTTTCCAGTACTTGGACCACATTGCACACACGGAACTCAATGCCCCTATCACTACACAGGATCTCATTGATACACTCCCCACTAAACGCAACACCGCTCCTGGTCACGATCGTGTCACCTACCGTCACCTTCGTGAAGCTCCTGTCTCTTTCCTCTCCACCCTGGCCAGGCTCTACAATGTAGTCCTGTCCACCTGTTACTACCCCGACCTGTGGAAAACCTCCCATATCCTCATGTTCCTTAAACCTGGCAAACCGCCGTCCGCCGTCTCCTCCTACCGTCCCATCAGCCTTACCTCGGTCTTCAGCACGGTCCTGGAATCTATCCTCACCCGACGCATCCACCAGCATCTCCGCCAGCACCGCCTCCTTCCCGTTACCCAGTGTGGCTTTCGGCCATCCTTCTCTTCTGACGACCTTCTCCTTCACCTCACTCATCTCCTTTCTGAACAGCTTAATTCCCGTCGCTCCGCAATCTTCCTCTCCCTGGACCTCGAACGTGCATATGACCGTGTATGGCATTCCGGTCTCCTCTTCAAGCTCCAAACCTTCGCCCTTCCCATTAACTACGTCCGTCTGATCGGCTCCTTTCTCTCCCGCCGTCCTTCCTATGTCACCATCCATAACACCGATTCCTACACCTTTTTCCCCTCTGCCGGTGTGCCCCAAGGCTCCGTCCTCTCCCCCCTTCTGTACCTTTTGTACACGGCGGACATGCCGCCGCCGTCAGCCCCCGTCCACCTTCTCCAGTTTGCCGATGATACCGCCTTCCTTGCTCTTGCCCCTACCCTACAGCGCTCCCAACACCTTCTCCAATCCCATCTTGACCGGTTCACCGCTTGGTGCAACCAGTGGTTGCTCAAGGTCAATCCCTATAAAACCCAGGCGATCATTGTAGGCAAAACCACCCCTTCCTTCTGCCTCCTTGATTTCTATCTCACCGTCTATGACCGTCCTATCGCCCTCACTCCCACCCTTAAGTACCTTGGCGTCACCCTCGACTATCGCCTCTCCTGGACTCCCCATCTCCGGACAATCCGAGCCAAGGCATGTTCCCGCCTCCGTCTCCTCAAGCTTCAATCCGGCCGTACATAGGGTCTGGACCCCTCCACAATCCTCCACACCTATAAATCCCTCATCCGCCCTATCCTTTGTTACGCCCATACTGCCTGGATCTCCGCCCCCCCTACCTTTTATAAATCCCTCCAAATCCTTGAACACCATGCTCTCCACCTTGCCTATCGCATCCGTCTCCCCTCCCCCACGTGGATCCTGTATGATCTCATCCCCTTCCCCCACGTCCTCTTTTTCCTTGAAAGGATACAGATCCTGTACACCTCCCGTAAACTTGATCCTCCTCACCCACTTGTCTCCCCGATCCTCTCCCACCCCCGCCCGCTGCAGCGCCTGTATTTGCACGTCCCACCTGGTCTCCATCTCTCCACCCTCCTTACCCTCTCCCAAGGTGGCTTCCGCCAGCTCCCCCTCCCTGATGATGCCCTCCTCCCCTCCATCAACCCCTCCTACCAACTTTGATCCTCCCGCCCTCCTCCTGTGCTTGCTCCCCTGGGCACCCTCCCTCCCTTCTCTCCCTTTTCCCTCCCTCCTCCTTTTCTCCCCCCTCCACCCCCGGATTCCCCTCCCCTGTCCCTCTCCTCCTGTCCCCGTCTCCTTGGCCATTGGCATCCTTTTCCTCCCCTATCCCCCACCTCACCCCTTTTCCCCTCTTGGCAGGTCCCCAGCCTCACACACGCTAAGTGGACATTCGCGCGCCGGAGATCACCGCCATCAGTGTTTCGTGTGTGCTGTCGTGTTTAGTGCTCAGTGTTCACCGTCACACTCCATCGTTCACCAGTGCCATCGTCATCTTCAGTGTTTGTGTGTCGTCTCATCAGTTCGCAGTGTGGATTATCGACGAGTGTGAACGGCTCCGTGTTTGTCTCTATGTGTCTCCTGTTTTATTGCCCACCGTTCTGTAACTTATGTGTCTTCTCACTGTTTTTGCTCCTTGTATATTCTATGGCCGAAGAGTAGCGTAGTGTGCTGCTGACAGCCTGCCTGTTGTACTGGTTTAAAATAACAATAAAGTAAAAAAAAAAAACTCGGCAGGGAATCAGTCGGAGGGTGGCTAGATCAGTCTCGCGTCACCAGTTGCTGGTCTGTCTCTCGTTAGCATTTGTGCGGCAGTTTGTCTGTTGTCGGAGTGCTAGTATGTCTGTCGTTTGCATCAACTTTTCAGGCCAGAAAATGAGAGTTTTTGCCACTCCGCCAGTAACAGAACTCAGCTAGTGGTCGCCCCGTTGGGCGTGAGTTCCTGCATCTGAGTCTGCGCGTTAGACCGACAGTCTGCTCGAGTTGCTCGGCAACGGTCATTGGCGGTTGGATCGGTCGGTTGGTCGGTCGGGCAGTGTGAGACGAGATGACTTGTCCGCCTTGAGCGTTGGCGCATGTGAGGTCCCCACGTGAGTCTAGTGGGCAGCGCCGTATAGAAAGGGGTCATGGCTTCGCGGTTCACACGAGAGCAACAGGAGCGAAACCTCGACATCGATCTGGCCGGGGCGAGCTGCGATGCCGTGAGACGGGAGATCGGTGCGCCTTCCTGCGTCCGTTGAAGCGGCTGGCAGAGGACGGTTCGGGAGAGCGTTGGAGGTGCTGTGCCAGGTCTTCGCCAGATACCTCAGTTTATTAGAAGTTAAGTGATTATAGGTATGTTGTTTCATTTATTTGTTAAATTCTACTTGTTTTCTTGGTGAGGTCACCAGCCGCTGTGTTTTGGGGTCGTCCCACAATTCTTCTCCGTTTGCCCACCCACGGAAAGGTGGTTATTTGTGAATTTGGTGGTCCGTTTTTCCCTTGTGGAATTGGGTAGGCTTAGAGCAATCTGCGGTTCGGGTTGTTTAATAACCCCCCCCCCCCCCATGTCAATCTGGCATCTGTCTCTGTCATGTTTGTCGGATACGGTGTTACCGAATTTATTGCTTAAAGGCCGAATTCTTGAAATTTGTTTTTTGCCTATCATCTTGCGAGGTGGTACATGTGTAATGTAGAGCAGGTTGTACATTTTATGTAAGTCTGCATTTTATGGGTTTTATTTAAATAGTCATTTTAGGTTAAAGCTTGCCACACTTCCACCATAAGAGCCCTTAAAAAAAGAAAGAAAAACTGCACTTTCGGTGGCAAATAGTTTGTGTTGTACCATTTGCATCCCTCTTACGGGGTGCTTAGTTTACGTGTTTGTGTGAGTTGTTAAAATTTTTTTGTTTAAAGTAATCTGGTGTGTTGCAGATTTACAGCAGTGTACTCTTTCAGAGGTTGTTGTGAGCGGTCATGACTACGGTCGTGTTGAAAGGGAGCAGGCAAGCTTCTCAGCCTGAAGGCTCATACTGTTAATATTGTTCTTTCTGCATCTAAATAAAATTGTAACTTGATATTTCGAGGGCGCTTTTCTGCTTCTAATTTTAAATCGGTTTTGGAAAAAGCTTTTAGGAATAAAATTCAAATTTGTTAAAAGTAATTTCATTTGCCATCAGTTACTTCCTGGCAACTACTTCCACGCTCACCTAGTGTGATTAAATGTGTTAATGTTCTTGATGAATCGGTAATAAATAAAGTAAATTCTTTAAGAAAAGATTTTGAAAGTAAATTTACGGTTCAGCGACTATTATACGTCCGGAATATTTTAGCCATGAGGACGCCATCATCATTTAACCATACAGTAAAGCTGCATGCCCTCGGGAAAAATTACGGCTATAGTTTCCCCTTGCTTTCAGCAGTTCGCAATACCAGCACGGCAGTGCCATTTTGGTTAATGTCACAAGGTCATATCAGTTAATGGTTCAAATGGCTCTGAGCACTATGGGACTCAACTGCTGAGGTCATTAGTCCCCTAGAACTTAGAACTAGTTAAACCTAACCAACCTAAGGACACCACACACATCCATGCCCGAGGCAGGATTCGAACCTGCGACCGTAGCGGTCTCGCGGTTCCAGACTGCAGCGCCAGAACCGCGCGGCCACTTCGGCCGGCATATCAGTTAATCATCCAGACTGTTGCCCCTGCAACTATTGACAAGGCTGCTGCACCTCTTCAGGAACCACACGTTAGTCTGGTCTGGCCTGGTCAGAAGATATGTTTCCAGTATTTCTTTCTCTATTTATTATCTCTTACCAATTTTGACCACAATATTGAAAGATTAAGAAATTGCAGTTAAGCGTTTTTAGCAATAAATAACACTGACTGATTATGGAAATTATTTAACACTGCTGCTGAATGACTACGGTACTGATTGCATGTACTTCGATAACGGAAGATCTTCAAATGGTTCAAATGGCTCTCAGCACTATGGGACTTAACTTCTGAGGTCATCAGTCCCCTAGAACTAGGAACTACTTAAACCTAACTAACCTAAGGACATCACACACATCCATGCCCGAGGCAACGGAAGATCTGATTATGCGCGAGGTGTAAGAAGATCATCCCTTTTGGACCAGCTAAACTGCATATTGTTCTGCATGTAACTGTTAACTGGATTGAACTTTGTGAAAGTATGTGAGTAACTCAGACAGAAATGGAATGTACTGCCGAGATATTTAAATGACAAGCCTAGGATCGTAGACTAGCGCTCACTGCTTTAAGCAGCAAAGCGTAATAATAAATTCTCTCTTACCTTAATTTTTTTCATTCTCCTTCGGCTTGTTAATTTTTCATTTACAAATTTCCTTACCTTTTCTTTTATGAGTCATTCAATTAAGTCTTAGTTTCCAATTGATTTATGTTTTCATATTATAATGCTCTTCGAGCTGTCTCTCTACCATTAAAGAAAGAAGAACTATGAGAACAGCCAAAACAATTACAGTTTTATGAAGTCGACATTATATAATAATTGTAACGTGTGATATCGCAAGTGTAAACTGGCTTCCAAGTGCGATTACTGAATATGTGGCGAAGCTGTCTAATAACACACTCTCTGATTGCCCTAGACTGGTGTTGCAAGCAGCGCTGCTAAAGATGGCACCTACGGAATGTCTGAAATGTATATTGCGTAATTATCGTGATGTGGTAGTCATTATGTGCTGTGCAATTAGTTAAAATTCTTGGACTTCTTCACCGAATGACTGCAGATTGAGGTTTACAATAAGCGAAAAGTCACTGAAAATTTAATACAAACTCATGGGAACTCCGGATTGGTGCGACGGCGAACCTGATGGCTTTTAGTGGTGAAATGTGGGCAGCTTAAAGAATCTGTGCAGAGCTTGGGACCTTGGAAACTTCGCCTCAACACATCTCCAGCTGCCAATACTAAAACGAAACCTGAACGGCAGGAAGGGGATACGTAAAATTGTGGAGTCTGGAGGGCTTTATTAGGTCATCTTCAACATTAACAATTCATACAATCGGTCAGCACGCTCCACCGACATACGGTAGAAGATGTGGAAGAAAGTTTCGAGTCTCAGAAAGCGAAACGTAATACGACCAGGGACAGACAAACAGTGTTGGAAAGATACGTGGTAGCAGATAAAGGATTATCAGATGAGCCGCTAATTTTCAAAAATTAGTATTACCCTCTTGTTTTTGTCGCCTATTGGCCACGGTTCACTTTCATTAAAAAAGGCGAATACTTTAAAAACGGCTTTCTGGTACTTACTTAACTTATTTCAGTGTTAGAAGAATTATCTGTTTCCGATAATCTTTACTTGGCGTTGGAACCCTACAGTATCATCCTCTTTTCTTCTTATAAGTTATTTCCGTGTTCATGCTACTGTTCATCTCACAACTATTTTTCAGGGCACTATGAATTCTGATACTCTTATCATTCATGTACAGGGTGACACCCAGTCAAAGAGTATTTTAGGAAATTGGTTTAAAAAATTTATTTCAAAGGTCCAGTGAGATGTTTACAAGTTTTCTGCTAGAGTAACTTACGCTATATCTATGTGACTCAAGTCGCTTGCCTTTCAAAACCGAGGCAGTTCTGTCCAGTTAAAGCTGCTGACAGGAGACGCCCTGAGACCTCTGCTGAAGCTGCTAGCGAATTCTCGCCATTGGTTTCAGCCAATAGCGTGTGTGGGATACAGGTCACGTGTGCGGACGATGGAGTGTTGTGCTGTGCGGAACACAGTTGATTCGCTCTCTTGTAATCCATACCTCGAGCAGAACAGACGTCTTTTCGGAAGCAGAGACATCATGTTGTTCACGCTATGTAATCCATGGATCTGTCGATCGATATCCTGCTCACCATTGTTCATTTTAACTACAGCATTTTTTTTCAGTACTAAACATATTATTTCATATTACGACGGTGAAAGGTAATATAATGATAAAACACGTGTATTTGCAAGAACTTTTATTGATTTCTCATGTTGTCCTTTTGCTTACTAATTTTAATTCTTACAGGAAGTATTATGCTTATAACTATTGACAAACAAACAACCAAAAGCATGTGTGAGTTTCGTGATATACGAAATCCCTTATAGCTGCCGTCGGGAAAGGTAGCAAGAACTGTTTTGCACTTGAACGCATCGACATGTAGACACAGAGACAGGCGCTATACGGCAGTTAACTTACGCGGCGGTGAGACAACCTTCCGAATTGTTTGAAAATCATAATCACAGATTATAGTACAAAATTCTTGCAAATAAAAGTGTGTTGTCGTTATGATACATTTGAAATGCCATCCAGATGATAAAATGTGATCATTATTGATAGAAATAGACATTTAAAAAACAAGACAATATGTGAGCGTGATTGGATCGAGCGATCCGGAGATTACGGGTCTGGAACGTTAACCATATGATCTACGCCACCTCATGTTTCCAGTTCGAGGTGCAAAACTTCTCTTGTGGTTTTCCTCAAAAAATGTGTGTGAAATCTTATGGGACTTTACTGGTAAGGTCATCAGTCCCTAAGCTTACAGGCCGGCCGCGGTGGTCTAGCGGTTCTGGCGCTGCAGTCCGGAACCGCGGGACTGCTGCGGTCGCAGATTCAAATCCTGCCTCGGGCATGGGTGTGTGTGATGTCCTTAGGTTAGTTAGGTTTAAGTAGTACTAAGTTCTAGGGGACTTATGACCTAAGATGTTGAGTCCCATAGTGCTCAGAGCCATTTGAACCTAAGCTTACACACTACTTAACCTAAATTATCCTAAGGACAAACACTCACACCCATGCCCGAGGGAGGACTCGAACCTCCGCCGGGACCGGCCGCACAGTCCATTACTGCAGCGACTTAGAGCAGTTTTCCTCAAATTGGCTTACTGTTGTAACCTTACATTGGGATGAAAAAACTCGTCGAATAGCAATATGCACATTTAGGGATGGCCGTTGTATTGCGTTCACTTTGCATGAAATGGCTGTACATTGGCATATCTGACATCTGTGAAAATGTTCCCGATGTGATTATGGCCGTATGAATATCTTTACTACACCTACAGCTAGTACAAATGCTAGTATGTTACTGCAACAATTGTAAATAAGTGACTCAAACATGCGTATGAACTATTATACCACATTTTCCTGTACGAGCACCTTTATAAATCATCAGAAATGAGAAGTGTGATTTACGGTTTCTGGTATGTGTAGTGTTAAAGACTCTGATGCTGCTTCTGCTAAGCCTCCAACCTTAGGACGAACAATACGAGACTGGAATAGAAGGGAGAACCGATAGAGGTACTGAAGGTACCCTCCGCCACACACCGTCAGGTGGCTTGCGGAGTATGGATGTAGATGTAGATGTAGATATAGTGTACAAGACTGCATAAAATACATTGTGGAACACACATCACTCTTAGTCAGTCCCTTTTGCTATTCCACATATATGTACCAGATAGGGTTGATACAAGACATAGAGAAGATCCAACGGAGAGCAGCGCGCTTCGTTACAGGATCATTTAGTAATCGCGAAAGCGTTACGGAGATGATAGATAAACTCTAGTGGAAGACTCTGCAGGAGAGACGCTCAGTAGCTCGGTACGGGCTTTTGTCAAAGTTTCGAGAACATACCTTCACCGAAGAGTCAAGCAGTATATTGCTCCCTCCTACGTATATCTCGCGAAGAGACCATGAGGATAAAATCAGAGAGATTAGAGCCCACACAGAGGCATACCGACAATCCTTCTTTCCACGAACAATACGAGACTGGAATAGAAGGGAGAACTGATAGAGGTACTGAAGGTACCCTCCGCCACACACCGTCAGGTGGCTTGCGGAGTATGGATGTAGATGTAGATGTAGATATAGTGTACAAGACTGCATAAAATACTTTGTGGAACACATATCACTCTTAGTCAGTCCCTTTTGCTATTCCACATCCATAAGGGCAGTGAGAGAAGGAATATGTGTCTCTGTGAAGTAACTTTAGGCATTTGATTGTGGTGAACCCCATTCACTTGTACCCTGCAATATGGATTATAATGGAGAGACTCAATCTATGGTGGGCACCTCTTAACTTCAAATGGTGCAAATGGCTCTGAGCACTATGGGACTACTGAGTCCCCTAGAATTTAGAACTACTTAAACCTAACTAACCTAAGGAAATCACACACATCCATGCCCGAGACAGGATTCGAACCTGCGACCGGAGCGGTCACGCGGTTCCAGAATATAGCGCCTACGAGCGAGGTGGCGCAGTGGTTAGCACACTGGACTCGCATTCGGGAGGACGACGGTTCAATCCCGTCTCCAGCCATCCTGATTTAGGTTTTCCGTGATTTCCCTATATCGTTTCAGGCAAATGCCGGGATGGTTCCTTTGAAAGGGCACGGCCGATTTCCTTCCCCATCCTTCCCTAACCTGAGCTTGCGCTCTGTCTCTAACGACCTCGTTGTCGACGGGACGTTAAAACAACACTAACCTAACCTGTAGCGCCTAGAACCGCTCGGCCACCCCGGCCGCCGAACATACAGATAGCATTAGTGACTTCAGGCCGGTATTAAATGCAGGTAGCACTGTGGTCAAGCATCTGGCGCTGGTCACTGTCTCTTGTATCAAGATGTCGTGTATAACAAGGGCAATGTACACCGTCAGGAGGATGAATCTGCATCTCTTGAGTTTCTCGACATGCACATCGCTGCTCCACCTGCATATGGAGCAATGGGAGACCGAATCTGTGACTCTGTCAGATAGCGTGATGCCTTCAGTTGTGGTGAACCTGTGGGACTTACATTCTCCAATGTGGATTGCTACGACGTTACTGCAAGATACTGTAATTTCAGCGGTCAAATGCTGCCGTCTTGCACTCAATTATTTCTGTCAAGGTGTTTGCCTACAGCTTCCGCCGAATGGTAGCCACAGCTTTGCAGTGTGACTATGGTAAGTGCTTCGTAAGTTGGAAGTTGTGGAAGTATCCGACGGCTGCCCGAGTCTCGTGCACCAGTGGAAGGACGTAGCTGGCCATGTCCATCACAGCAAGCAATCACAGACACTGACGAAAGAGTTTCGGCTATGATGCTGGGATTTGGTAAGGTTGGCGTGCATAGCTCACACACAATGCATCAGTGGGCTATTCAGATTTTAAGTCTGGATGAATGTTCAGTATTTGACACCAGGAGACTTCCCATCTTTTTAAACTTAGGGTAAATGGGTTTTCACAACTTTTACTAATGGTAGCTAGTGTGGAGGGATACGTTATTTAAACTGTAATGTCAGAGGGGTTTTGGAGGGTTGCTGGAGCATCGCACAAATGAACCTGAGGTGTGGAAGCGAACTAGCATAGGGCACTTCCCTCCACAGTGTTTGTTTAAGATATGAAGTGGAGAGATGTAGTCTTAGAGTTATGAGAAGCAGTATGCAGAAAACGCATATCTTTGAGGGAGGCGTACGCCGTAATTCTACACTGTTTTGAGTAGCCCGACAGGCCTGAATGGGATTGTGGTGTCATACAGCTTGTGCCCATACTCCAACTCTTGGATTATGTCGTCATAGATCAACGCCAGTATGCCCCGGTCACCATGTTCGAGCACAATCTTGTATTCTCAGGTCATACAACCTGTTCCAGCATTCCAAAACTGCAACATCACAGGTATTCTGTGTCTAGCATCTTGCATCACCATCTTCGGTTCTGATAACACAGAGCCTATCTCAGTATTCCATCTGCCAGCGTTGAATGAACATACTAGTAAGCAGACATTCCCGTGTTTGAAGATGTGTCATAGAGTGCATGCATTTAACTTAAGGTCTATGTTATTAGTGATCGCTGGCTGTCCAGTTCTGGGATGCTTCCTGTATTCTTTCAGGGGACAGGAGAACGCATATTCCATAAACACTGATTGTGTGCAGAACTCAGATCCCTCTATTCATGCACGAGGCTGATAATACTGAGACTTGACTCAGTCTCATCGGTAAACAACGACGTTTTTCTTTCTTCTCCACGGAATTTAATTGCTACTGCAAATTTTTCTTTGGTTTCTTTTACTGCTTTCTCGACGTACAGATCGAATAACACTGGCGGTAGGTTGCATCCGTGTCTCATTCCCTTCTCAACCGCCGCTTCCATTTCAAGCCCCTCGACTCTTTTAAGAGCCGTCTGGTTCACGTATAAATTATAAACAGCCTTTCGCTCCCTGTATTTGGTCCCGTTTGTTTCCTTTTCATTAACCTGTCTTCTAAAGGAAGTCGTAGGGTCAGTATTTCCTCGCGTCTTCCCACATTGTTTACAGAATGCAAACTGATTTTCCCCCGAGGTCGACTAGTATCAGTTTTTCCATTACTTGGACGGATAATTCGGTAGTATTCACACCTGTCAGCACCTTCTTTCCTTGGAATTGGAATTATTATGTTCTCCTTGAAATCTGAGGCCGTTTTTCCTGTCTCATACATCTTGCACACTGGACGGAAGATTTTTGTCATGGCTGGCTTTCAAAAGGCTATCAATACTTCTGACGGAATGTCGGCTACTCCCGGGGTATTGTTTCGACTTAGGTGTTTCAGTGCTCTGTCAAATTCTTCTCGCAGTACCGTATCTCCCATCTCATCTTCATCTTCGAGCTTTACCATTTCTATAACATTGCCCTCAAGTACATCTCCTATGTATAGAACTCCTATATACTCCTTCCACCTTTCACCTTTCCCTTTTTTGCGCAGTACTGGTTTTCCATCTCAGCTCTCACATTAAAACAGAATATTTCAACTAATCTATCGTTGGCGATTCGTTTTCGTCTGTAGCCTCATCTGCTGCAGATGGCCCACTCAGAGTGTTTCCATGTCGATAGGAAGAAAGATTAATATGGTAATGGAAAACAGCGTCCGTCTCAGTTACATTTTTCTAGTTTTCCTTTTTCTAAATGTTAGGTGGCATTATAAATAACAGAAAATTTGGTCACGTTAACACTGAAACGCCATTAGAAAGTAGAGAGAGGTCCACTGGCGGAATCGTCGGCTGCCAGCACTTTGGCAAACAGCTGACTGCAACGCTCGTGTTTGATGCAGTGGGGACCTGCAGTTTCCCGCCAGCAACTTCCTCTAGATCTGCTCGTCAGGCGGTGGCGGTGGCGGTGGCAGCGGCGGCGGTGGCGTCGCCTTTAATCTCGGGGATTAACCGCCCAAATCAAAGAGGGATTTTTATGAGAGCAGCCACATGTACAGCCGCATCTTTCAGTTGTGTGTGTCGTCTTCCATCTTCCTCTGCACATCGCTCGGTTCCCTCCCTCGCCCTCACTTTAATTTTCTGGGAATCTACACTGCGTACTCCACTTCGTGTAGTAGTGTCTGAGAGAGAAGACCCATGGCAATTGCAGTGGGGTTGGCGCGGCAGTTTCGCGCGTGTACCTCAACCAATCACATAACTCTGACACCGTGCAGAGTAGAGAATTTCGGGAGAGGGGGGGGGGGGGGGCGGGGGCAGCAAAGGCTTGAATTCTAATATGGCTAGGAAAGAAGGAACTAAATAAGACAATGAAATTTTATATATAAATGAAGAAGTGCGAGAATAAATTAGAAATCCAAATCATTCATAAAATCTAGTGTCCTACCGGAAATTATCGGCGGAATTGTGAAACATGACAAATGAACCCATAGATTGCTGTCACCATCGGTGGTTCCACGAAAATAGCAACGCTCTCTGGTAACAGTGTTGCCAACTCAGTTTCTACCATGCGTCTGCAAAACACTTGAAATTTATCGATATCAGCTTCAAGGACCCTTCAGAAGCGAAAAAAAACCTATAATAAATAAAGAAGTTCATGTACAAGAAACTTAAACAACTATAGCAGTATCACTGAGAAAAACATTTTGTAGTAAGTAAATACAGAATAGATAAAACATGCTCCGCAAAAGTTTCACTTCACTTCACTTTAACTACTCTATTTCGCTTACCTGGCTCTGGTCTTAAACATTTATTAACGTCAGAATGAAGTGTGATATGTGAAAATCAGGCGACATGGTTGAATGACTTAGGGAAAAGGTTGAATACGTCTGAAAAAGCAAGGAAGGGGTGGTAGGTCGGTAGCAAACTTCTCAGTGCTTGAAAATTTCGCGCAGGGTAGAAAAATGCCTGGAGCCAGCCCTGGTAACACGATTTTGTATGCCTCAATGGAACGCCTCAGTGTTTTCGCAGCTCTGTAGACGACTATTCATTTCGCCTGCAGCAATTTACGCGTAGAGTTTGAAAGCAACAACTGCACAGCTAGCTAGCTGGGAACCTCTTTCACCGATTAAATTGTAGCACGTTACATTTCGTCCGCCTACGTCCGATCAGATTGGACTCTTGAAATGGCAGTTCGCTGACGTTAACGGCAGACATTGACGTGTATTATTTTGATCAGGTTTCTTGTGAGTACTGGCGTTGTAGTGTAACGACGTAAGTTTCTTATATAAATGATTTTTTTTATATATGACCATGTGCAGACTTCGTCACCTACGTCAGTTACAACCCACTTCAAAATGATTTATATTCTTTTTTCATTGTCATAGAATGGTTCTTGAACGAAACTGTAAAACATCAGTTGAGTCGTATGCAAAGAATTACATCACTCGGGCCAATTGGTTTGCGTAAACTTTTTCAATTTAAATTTCGTTTGTTTCTCCTCAGAAATTATATTGACACACGTTATCTTGATTTAATCGATATTAGAATCACACATTGAATAATCTTTTGAGATTCAAAGTTGCGATGAACGCTGTCAAAATTCAATAATCTTGTCAAATATATTATTAATCAATTCACATAATTCTTCATAAATAAATCCTCAGAACATGTTTCAACTTTAGTAGCATCCACTATTTTATTAGCTTCCTACATACAGATGTGAACCTGAACCTTGACAAACTAGGACTGACTTTTCAATAAGATTAAGCTCTCTATGACGTCATTGTTATCAAAAAGAGTACAAAATTTCATTTTCAATTTTTAGAAGCACGACGCAACAACTCGGTTCCAGGATCTTCTGTTGCTCTTTGGCTGTCGACCCGCGACGTATAGTGGCCAGCAATTTCCTCTCTGGTCGCGGCAGCGAAGATGCTGTCTCCGTTCGTTGCGCCGCCCTCTCCGTACATGAAACATACAAAAAATACAAAAACTTTAGATAATTCACAGCTATTACAAAAATATTACAGAAATACACAAACAAAACTAAATTAAACTTATATTCACCTGCAAACTGGGCTGACACTGGTGGATGGGTGCCGCTTCAATTTCGCGTCCCACTACAGCGTATGCAGCGAGGGACACGGCAAGACCGTCCCCCATCCACGCAGAAGAAAAAGAGTCTTCCTAACATCCCACAAAAAGCCTGATCCGCATCGCAGAGGATGTATCAGCTTGTTATCATGTATCAGTTTTAGGAAAGGCAGAACATGTAATGTATTAAAATGTAACAGCTACAGCCATCCTTGCGATGTTTTTTATTATATGGTTACCAGTTTCGGTGCTTCAGCACACCATCTTCAGGCATTTAGTGACTCTGTGGGGGCTACCTCCAATCGTATACACGATTCAATCTGTGAGCAACATGTGTGAATTGGTTTAACAACGATGTTGTGTCTCCGACCATCACCTACCATTGTTGGTAGTGCATGGTTGGTAGTTGATACTCCGTCGTTTATGGGTGGTTGTTGATGGACTGAGACACAATATCGCTGTTACAGGAAGTCTGCGAACAAATTGTTCATAGGTGTTAGCCACTAATGGAATCGTGTATACGATTGGAGCTAACCCCTCAGCGTCAGTTAAGGCCTGAAGATGATGTACTGAGTTACCGAAACTGGTACGGTACTCATATAATGAATAAGATAGTGAGGACGGCTGCAGGTGTTCCATTTTATTACACAAGTGACCGGCCGAAGTTCCTCAGACCTCCAGTCATAAGAATGGACATACAAGAAAATGCACACACATACGTGTTCACCAAGAGCTGTTTATTGTGAAATTCACAGCAACTCCGCCTTTCGCAACTATTCTCCTTGAAACTACAAATGCTAATTGTGTTTAGTTTCTAATAATACTCGGTAGCGCAGCGCATCCAGATCTCGATATTTTCTTATCCTTTTACTGGAAATGGAAATGAAGTTCCACGCTTCTTTATAGAGCGTAGGGGAACGATGCGGGAGACCCGCACCGCCTTACTAGGCAAGGTCCTAATGGAGGTGGTTTGCCGTTGCCTTCCTCCGACCGTAATGGGGATGAATGATGATGATGATGATGATGAAGACGACACAACACCCAGTCATCTCGAGGCAGGAAAAGTCACTGACCCCGCCGGGAATCGAACCCGGGACCCCGTGCTCGGGAAGCGAGAACGCTACCGCGAGACCACGAGGGTACTAGCCAGTGACAAATTCTAGTGAAAATTTGAGTGCAGATAGCAGTGGCACGTGCTTGGACGTTACTTGCTTCTTACGAAATTATTATGTACAAACCCCATACAAACTGTACTCTTTCTGTTAATTACATTTCAGGTTGCATGTACTTAACATTAAGAATTTTTACTCATTGAGAAACACGCGCTCTAAAGCAAAAAAATACGACGCACCACAAAGGAATTTTCCGAAAGGAACAGAAATCGGTAGATATAATGTACACGTACAGACAAATAACTGTTTACAATATTTTATTCATTTATTATTCCTCACTGACAGCGTAGTCATAAACAAGACTAAAGGCTTGTAAGGGTGTTATATTGCAGGCTATGCTGACAAGTATTTCCTAAGAAAAAAAATCGATAAGTTGCGCCGTTTCCTACTTAACTGGCATTGAAGTTAGATAATCAGGCCATTGCGTGTGCAAATTCAAGCGGATCACCGGAGACGCTGTCGCCGAAGGTGTGCTTCGTTTGGTTCATAAAACTGAACGAGAGAGGGACACAGAAATTGGACACGGAAGAGTAGTAATTTGGAAATTTGTGGTAAGTTCCTATGGTACCAAACTGCTGAGGTCATCGATCCCTAAGCTTACACACTACTTAATCCCACTTAAAATAACTTACGGAGAGGACAACACACACACACCAATGCCACGGTGAGGACTCCAACCTGCGACGGGGGAAAGAGTAGTAAAGATCGAACCAAAGCCAAAACGGTGAGCAGTCTTATGCACTGTCTTCGACACCATAAGAACAACATACAGTTTCCGGCACGCCGCTTGAATTTGCGCGCGCCTGTTCCTGATTGGCTGATTTCGGTGCCAATTAACTCTGAATCGGCGCAACATAACGAGATTTTTTCTACCCTGTAACACCATTTTACGTTTTTTGGACTCTGTCAGACCATCCGCTATACTGTTCATGCTTTCATAAAGGCAAGTGGAAAGCCTTCCTCAAGGCAGTCTCCGATATGTCGTCCATCCGCGGTTTCAAAAGTAAACCCCATTGCGTACCTTCTCATTCTTACTACTTGCTGGAACCAAGAACAGTCGAGAAGTCTGTCGTATTTCTCAGTCATTGCAACTACATAAAATGTGAAGAGTTAGAACATTTAATTCCTAATGGTGAAGTTAATGTGAAGCCCGGTGCTATGTTGGCTGTATACCCCCTTTACTAATGTACTGCCTTATTGCCGGGAAAAATATTGGGAGCAGTGCTTTAATTTTTTTTATTTCTTTAATTCATTTAAGCTGTATCAAGTGTCTTAAGATAAGCTCATGAGGACTGAAATTGATTGTAAATTTATATTATATATATATATATATATATATATATATATATAATTACAAACTTGGGGCACCACCTTCACAAAATATGGAAGGGAAGTTATAATCTTCAGATGTCACGCGTCACTATTACACAGCGTAGTTTTCCAAGGTATTAGCATCCATATTTGTCCACTAATGGTCTTCGAGAATTCTTAATTGTAGTCATTCCATGGCTGACATGGAGGTGGTAGGCAGTCGATGCTTTACACCTCTACGGGTAACTGAAACAGTACCTCCAGGCCTGAGTCCGACAGCGGCTAAGCTGTAAGTCGTTCCAGTGAACAACACAACACAGGAACACTCCCTCATCAATAGAATTCAAGCTCGAATAACATTTTTAATGTACACTATCCGACCAAAACTATCAGGAGACTCCTATGAAATACGCAATTGATCATTAAATGACACATGAAGAGAACCGGCCAGCTCTCACGTACTGACGGACGGGGACCGTAGAGCATTGCGGAGATTGGTTGTAAAATATCGCATGAAATCAGAGCAAGGAAACACTATTATTTTCAAAAGGAAACCAGTAGCCCTGCTAGTTGCAATCTGTGGAAGCGACGCTTGAGATGATGTAAGAGCAGCGTCACTGGCCAGCGGATGACTGGCAATAATTGATTCTGAGTGATGAATCACACCATACCGTGTGGCAATCCGATGGAAGGGTTTGGAGAATTCCTAAAGAACGATACGTGCCATCACGTGTAGCACAAACAGTCAGTTACGGAGGAGGTGGTGAAGTGTTACCGGGAGGGTAGGAGGCGGTCCCATGATCAGGATCAGCTCCCCTTACGAGAACTTCATGGCAAGCAATATGCGGAACCATAGGAACACTTTTGCAAAGCTGTCTACTGCTTGCAGTAGAAGATTAGTTTGGAGATGATTATTGTATCTTTATGACAGTATGTGTACTGCGTATTGTAGAAGAATGGTTTTCACAAGGCTTTTTGTATCTTTATGCTAGTACACTCCTACACAAAACAGCACCTGTGATGCAGTGGTTTGTAGACAATAACATTCCTTACCTGGACAGGCCTGCTCAGAATCCCGAACTGAAGGCAACGAAACACCTTCAGATGCATAAGAACGCCGACTTCACTTCGGACCAAGAATCCTTACCTTCTCTGGTGAGGGCGCTTTGCCATTCCCCAGCACACATACAGACACTTCACTGAAAGTGTCCGCACGCGCAGTTCAAGCCTTCTTAAAAGCGAAAGGTAGACACAACCCATGTTAATGTGTCCACAAACTTTTAATCACATCCCGCACATGTAAAAAAAATGACAATCAAGTATCAAAAAAAAAATTGTTCAAATGGCTCTGAGCACTATGGGACTTAACATCTGTGGTCATCAGTGCCCTAGAACTTAGAACTACTTAAACCTAACTAACCTAAGGACATCACACACATCCATGCCCGAGGCAGGATTCGAACCTGCGACCGTAGCAGTCACGCGGTTCCGGACTGAGCGCCTAGAACCGCTAGACCACCACGGCCGGCGACAATCAAGTATCAACCCACTCTCTGAAACGCTTCTGTGATATTATCCTCATCTTCGTTGAAGGAAAAAAAAGAACAGTGTCGTAATGTAATTGTACGTTTGATGTACATCGTTTCCTGTTGACCAGTTTTCTTTCATATGGACTGTTTACAGCTCAAAGAATGCAGTCTTCTTTTTCATTTTAAGCTGTAGCAGTCTTAGATCATGCAGTGCTTTGGTGTGTCATTTCCTGTAATCCAGTATTATTTCATATAAACTGTTTTCAACTCAGTAAGTGTTATCTTCTTTTATATATATATATATATATATATATATATATAATCTGTACGTGCCTTACGCCACGCTATCAATACAAATGGCTGAGAGAAATGGAGTTTCTGTACAAATAATTTTCAACACGAGACAAACAAATAACCATATAGTGCTGTATTACTAGATGGTAGTAGGAAGCATCTCTCTCACTGTTACTTATCCCACTGGGATTTCAGGTGAGCTTGATGTTTATGTACTACTTCAGCCAAGTGAAGGGACCACATCAGTAGCAATTTAAGTAAACCAATCGAGCTGATGCTGCTCTTGTTGACTTTGTGGAGAGAAAACAGTCAACGCTCTTATGGAGTAATACCATCTCTAACTGGCCTGCGTTGAGAGAGATTGAATTTTCTTAACTATGTTTGGCTGCGAGACAGGGCTTCAGAGCATCTGGATGACTACAGCAGGACTTTGTTATGCAGCCGAAGCCCGTAAGGCTTTTGATGATAACAAAACACGAGTTTCACAATTAGATGGAAATATCAGTACGTAAGACTAATGACTGCATGGCACATCTGTATATGGCTGTCTAATTAGCGAAACAGTGGATGGTACCTATCACTGTGCCAACAGTCAGTAATTAGCCGCTGCCCTGAGTCGTCCAAGAGATGTATTATCAACAGTTTTAGACAGTTGGAGAATTCAGTGAGTAACGTGCATTATTTCTTGAAGAGAGGTGTGCAATATTGGCGCAATGTGGAATGAGATAACCTTTTCTTATTCGTCACGCGGGTTACGTCTTCGGAAGAGAGCACTTATCATTTAGCTACAAAATAGCAGGTCAGCAACTGGAAGCAGTTAATACCATAAATTATCTGGGAGTACGCATTAGGAGTGATTTAAAATGGAATGATCATATAATGTTGATTGTCGGTAAAGCAGATGCCAGACTGAGATTCATTGGAAGAATCCTAAGGAAATGCAATCCGAAAACAAAGGAAGTAGGTTACAGTACGCTTGTTCGCCCACTGCTTGAATACTGCTCAGCAGTGTGGGATCCGTACCAGATAGGGTTGATACAAGACATAGAGAAGATCCAACGGAGAGCAGCGCGCTTCGTTACAGGATCATTTAGTAATCGCGAAAGCGTTACGGAGATGATAGATAAACTCCAGTGGAAGACTCTGCAGGAGAGACGCTCAGTAGCTCGGTACGGGCTTTTGTCAAAGTTTCGAGAACATACCTTCACCGAAGAGTCAAGCAGTATATTGCTCCCTCCTACGTATATCTCGCGAAGAGACCATGAGGATAAAATCAGAGAGATTAGAGCCCACACAGAGGCATACCGACAATCCTTCTTTCCACGAACAATACGAGACTGGAATAGAAGGGAGAACCGATAGAGGTACTGAAGGTACCCTCCGCCACACACCGTCAGGTGGCTTGCGGAGTATGGATGTAGATGTAGATGTAGATGTTAATGTATTTGGAGCTAGGCATGTCTCACTTTCCACGAGACCAGATGTTGGATTATGTTGCTAAGAGGAATCTGAAGAAAGCTTTAATCGTATTCAGATATGTGTTTTAGTCACGTAAATGTATGTTGCTTCAGTGTGGGGTTCAGTTTCTGCTTTTGTATAATTGTCACACTTGCATTTGACTGTCGCCCAAAGACAGATCCGATGTACACTTACTTTTGTGTTCAACCATACTCGTGTTAAATGGACAATTAAGTCGCAGGGAACTACAGACTCCTACCAAAAGGGTGACCAAGGATGAGGCGAATTCAAGTGTTTGTTCACAGTGAAGTGTTTGTCATGTAATTATCAAGGACGAAACAGTAAGCTGTAAACCAAAATTCAGACTCACGTGTTGTATAACAATTGCAGAAAGAAATGAGACAAATAATTGCTGTTCAGCGTTATTGGATCACACACTGTCCAATCAAATTATTGTGACAACCGAAAGCGTGAATAACCAACGTTTGCAGTGCAGACTGCAGCGAGATATGCAGGAAGGCAGTCACTGAGGTTCTGGAAGGCACTGACGCAAATGTGGAGCCATGGCGAATCCAGTACCATGATGCCATGGACAGGTTAGGTTTCTCGGTTGAGGATCCATGACGCGAATAGGCAGTTCGTGGTGGTCCCATAGAATCTCGACGGGGCTCAATTCTGGGTCATTTGTTGGTCAGGAGTGGTTCTTCGCACCACGCAGGTACGCTGCGAGCTGTGTGACACGTTGCATTGTACTGCTGGTAGACGCCATAGCGTCGACAAAAGCAAACTGCATGGAGAGGCGTACGTGGTCCCTATGGAGAGATGCATCCCTGTGTTGTTCCTTTGTGCCTTCCAGAACGACGAGTTGAAACAGGAAATAGCCTCCGGACTGGAACCTTCCCCTGATTGATGCAGGATGTTTGCTTTCAAATGTTTCACACCATACACACCAATCCGAGATGTAGAATAAAACGCGATCATTTGACAGGGTCACCTGTCGCCGCTCAGTGGACTCCTAGTTCTGGTACTGGCGACATAATTCCAGCCTCCATCGCCGATGATGTCAGCATAGGTGCATCAATCAGGTGCCTGTTTGCAGACGTCCATAAGCTGGTATGATCGCTGAACGGTTGGTGTGGAGGCGTTGTTGATTTCTCCTTGGTTCATCTGGGCGGGCGTTTACTCAGTAGTTCCACGTCTATTCGCCTTTACACATCTCGGCAACCGTCGTTCACCTCTATGGCCCGTGGCGAACCATAGTTGCGTCGGCGCTGGCTTCGTGTAGCGCCATTTTTCCATGCACATTATACTTTAAGCACGGTGGTACGCGAAATATCTACAAATTTAATCGTTACGGATATGGTGCTACCCTTGGCCCTAAAGCCATTTACCATGCGCTCTTGGGTGCCAGATAATAGCTGTTCCCGATTCCAACAACGCCCTCCAGCAGCCCTGCTAGTGCTGCATTCTACCTTGTTTCAGTGGTTATTGTACTCGGACGTCGAACATAGGCGGTGGTCACATTAATCTTACTAGACCGCGTGCGATAAGCATGTGAATCATAGTAAGCTGTAAGGGATATCAGGATACAAATTATTAAGGAACTTGCTCAGTTGTTACCGCAATAGCCACAGTTTGCTTTGATAGGGAGTACTGTGAGCCGACCTAGTAAACATTTGAAGTACTGAAACAGCGTCGCCTTTCAAGACTGACAGATCAGCACATTCTGCCATGTTTGTCAACCAGCCCGGAAACTGTAATACGTTGCTATGAAAACTTCTTATCTCCCGGGTGTAAAAGATTTTATGCTGTAGCCCTCATATCTTGAATACGTTTGAAGGAGAAGAAGCGATGAAACGGTAATGTGGTAACAGCTTTAAGACTTTTTTCCATTGCAGGAGGATTTTTACAGTTGGGAGAGATATTTTGGAAGTGTGTCAGGTACCTCAAGCGAGCATGTAGCCAGTTGCCACCATAAAAACGTCTACTAAAGTTTTAATGTTTATTCGGAAGAGTTTTCCCTGGGATATTATTCTGTTGAGTCTTTATGGTAACGTTCTCAGATTGTAAAACGTTTCATTACCCTGAGTTATAACATCTCTAGAGTGAAATACGTTACAAATGGTCCCTTATGATAAATGCACCATTTACGAAAGCTATACTCAATGACAATGTGGCCCTGTAAAATGTAATGAATTGCGTTTGATTAAGTAGTTTTGTAGTATCCTGCATTTGGGCAGATTCTCAGCAGGAAATTGTGCTTCTTCTTGACAAAATTTTAAAGATGTTCACTGTCATCGACATGTCATCTATGATTACTTTCTCAACAATAACAGAAATACGTTCTAATAATAGTCGTACTTTCACTATTATAATCTTCTGAGTAACAACGTTAGACAGTAGTTATGACAAAGAACGAGTGTAAGTAAACGTCTGATGGCCTTGTTCTGCATACTTAAATAACTTAAAAGTCCCTCCCATTAATTATCAATAAAGTTATTCTGTGTATGTGATCGCACTATCAGTAAAACACCTTGAGAATACCACTTTCAATAGTGGCCGGAACGTCGGAGAGTTGACAATGAGATCATATCCCTAGAAGAGTTTTAGTGTCTTTAACCACGACCGAGGAAGCCTGCATTACATCCCTCCCATAATGCCTATACCATAAGTTCTGGTATTACTGGGACGCAGTGTTAGAAGGACGGCACCGTCAATACATTACGTGATATTTCATGAGCACTTGTTATGTACACATTGTGAAATTAGTGTTTACGGACGTATCTGTTCACTCAGTACATAACACTCTGTTCTCTGGATATGGGCGTTTGAAATTCAGCACGTAATGTAGAAGTTACCACCAATGCATACGCCACAACGCATATATATCTTTCTCTCCCTCTCAGTGCTAGGCGGATAATAAATTAAGCTCCGACTGCCTACTAAAAATTATTTATGTACGATAAATAATTACAAGCTGACACTACTTACATAGTAGGGACACAGATTCAAACATTTGTCGTACCGTGACAAAAGCTTCTTTAGCCGTTCATCAAGGAACTGTGCTGCCTGCTGCCTCGGCAAGCAGTTTCCAGCGTCCTTGAGTTCATCATCAATGGTGAAGTGCTGATTGTCTTTCATTTCAGGCAAATCAATATCTCATTTTGTGTCAATAACTGAATTAAGAGACTGTGTAGAAAAACCTCTGAGCCAAAAGTCACGGTCTTTCATTCGTTGGATTAGCAGTACCTGGTCACTCACTGTTGTAAAAAAAGAGAACTATTGTTGCGGTAATCTACGGCCGCCGTTTATTTTAGACTGACTTTCGGTGTTTTGTTAGAGCCTCACAATAAACCTGTATTGTCTCACGTTACCCATCTATATCTACATCAACATCCACATAGTTCTCCGCAAGCCACAATATGGTGCGTGGCGGAGTGAACCCTGTACCACTACTAGTCATTTCGTTTCCTGCTCGGCTCGCAAATAAAACTAGGTAAAAAAGATTGTTTACATGCCTCCGCATGACACCTAATTTCTCACATCTTATCTTCGTGGCCCTTACGCGCGATGTATGTTAGCGGCAGTAGAATCGTTTGTCAGTCAGCTTCAAATGCCGTTTCTCTAAATTTTCTCAGTAGCGTGTCCCGAAAATAGTGGTGCCTTTCATCCAGGGATTCCCAATTTTGTCCCTGAAGCATCTCCGTAACACTTACGTGTTGTCCGAACCTACCCCCTCTGAATTGCGTGGGTGTCCTTCAATCCGACCTGGTACGGATCCCAAACGCTCGAGCTGTACTGAAGAATAGGTCGCGCAAGCGTGCTATATGCAGTCGCTTTTACAGGCGAACTACTCCTTCCTAAAATCGTGACAATGAAGCGAAGTCGACCATTTGTCTTCCCTATCACAATTATCACATGCTCGTTCCACCTCATAACACTTTGCAACGTTAGGCGCTGATACTTACATGACTTGACTGTGTCTAGCAGGAACTAGTAGTACTGTATCGAAACATTATGGTTTGTACTTCCTACTCTACGAATCAACTTACATTTTTCCACAATTAGGGCTAGCTGCCATTCATCACACAAACTCGAAGTTTTGTCCAAGTCGTCTCGTATCTTCCTTCAGTCACTCAACTTCGACACCTTACCGTACCCCACGGCTTCATCAGCAAAAAATAGCAGACGGCAACCTACCCTGTCCGCCAAATCATCTATTTGTACAGAGGAAAACAGCGGACTTGTCACACTTTCCTTGGGCACTCCTGACTTTACACTTCTCTCTGAGGACAACAAGTCTTCAAGCCACTCACATATCTGAGATCTTATTCCACATACTCGTCCCTTCGTTATCAGTCTGCAATGGAATACCGTGTTAAATGCTTTCTGAAAATCTAGAAATTTAGGACCTGCCTGTTGCCATTCATCCTTTGTTCGCAGTATACCATGTGTGAAAAGAGCAAGGTAAGTTTCGCACGAGTGATGATATCTAAAACCATGCTGATTCGTGGACAAAAGCTTCTCCGTACGAAGAAAATTTATTACATTCGAAGAGAGAATATGTTCAAGGATTCTGAAGGAAACAGAAGTTGTTTAACCCCACTTATATAATGAAGTCACCGGTGCCTTTTTCCAGTCGCTTGAGGCATTGCACTGGAAGAGAGATTCACGATAAACGCAAGCTAGGTAACGGGGCCAATGCCGTAGAGTACTCTTTGTAAAACAGATCTAGGATTCTATCCGGACTTGGTGATTTATTTACTTCGTATCTTTCAGTTGTTTCTGTACACTAGGGATGCTTATTACTATTTTGTAGATACGTGAGTCTGTCCGATGGTCGAATGACAGTGTGTTGGAACGATTCTCCTCTCTGAACGGTTTCTTGAATGTGAAATTTAAAATTTCGGCTTTCGCTTTGCTATCTTCAAATGCCACAACAGGCTGGTTAAATAAGGGACAGAATGGAGGTCTTAGAACCACTCAGATATTTTACATCAGGCCAGAGTTTCCTCGGGATCTCTGCCAGATTTAGTCTAAAGTGTGACGGAGCTGGCTGTTTTATGCTTCGCGCATGGATCGTTTCACAGATGCCTGAATCTCTACTTACCTTCGCTTGTCGTCATTTGTGTGTTCCCTTCTGAAACTAGAGTTCAAATGCTTCTGTTTGCTCACTATCCTTCAGATTTCGTTGTTAAACCATGGTGGCTCTTTTCCATCTTTTATCCACTTTCTAGGCACATAACTCTCCAGACCATGATTTACAGTCTTGTTAAACTTTGCTCATAATTCCTCTAAATCATCTTCCTGGAACTAAGTGATGCCAATACACTGTCTGCTTAACTGCTTATATGTTCAGTCTAGTAGAAACAGTCTCCTAACCTTCTTGACTGATTTATTAACTTTCGTAATCATAGTTGCTATAATGACATTATGATCACTAATCCCTATTTCTGTATTGACATTGTCGATAGGGCCCGGCCTATTTGTAGCTACAAAGTCTAAGATATTTCCATTGCGTGTCGGCTTCAGAGCTAGCTGCTCAAGACAGTCTTCAGAAAATGCGTTCTAAAGTATTTCGCATGACTGTCTGATCGTGTCCCCGCACTGAATCCGTAGACATCTCACTCTATACTCGGAAGTTTTAAGTCACCTCTGACTAATATTGCATTATCTGGATATTTACGCGCTACTGATCGTAGACTTTCTTTGAATGACTCTAGAACAGTCGCAGCAGAATTGGGTGGCCGGTAAAAACATCCAACAATTATCTTGGTCTTGTGAAATCATTTACCATCAACATCTGAAAGTCTTCCACTGCTACTTTCACCGTGCACATATGTACGATCAGACTTGAGTGTTATGAACCACTCCCTCACGATACCGTCGCTCCAAACGGCATCCCCATACGCACTTAACTGTCGACGATAAAGCTAGGTAGCAATTACTCCCCTATTTCAGTCATTTGCTCTTAGACAATGACGAACGCTACAGAGAGCTGCATGATGCTAAGTGACGTTCAGAGTCTCCTTTTCGAAAAACACAAGTGGTATGAAGTTACAAGCATTTATTTATTTTTAACAGCCAATCGAAAGTTAATTTATGAATTACTCTCGTAATATACGCGATAAAAGTGATATCAACACCAACCTGCATAGGTTATAACTGCTAAGTCAGGAACGTTCGTAAATACTTAAATGTAATTGAATTCTGTTTCGAACAGGGGGCTTTTCAGCTGCTGAGAGATAAATAATTTCTGGAGCTTTTAACTCGATTATTTGACGCCGTTTTATAATTACTTACAGAGAACATTGAACTGCCCGTTGATATAAAACGGTTAAAGTCGTTTGTAATTACTCAGTAAATATATATAGCAGATAATTTTATATGTATTTGTGTTTACCGAATATATTGACTACATACATTTCTTGTGCTATTGTTTTTTCATTTTGTTATATGGAGTACTCTCTATGTTGGTATAAAATTGGAAACAGTTTGTAAAAATTTACTACATGTATTGCCTGTACTCGTGAAAATTTCTACTGAGATCGTATGTAAGGTATGACGCTAATTCTTTGTATTTAACGCAGTGCTATGGTTCAGTTATACATACTCGTGTTAATAATACCTGTATATATTTGGTGTTTGAAGTGGAACTTTTATTTTGTTAAGACTAACAGACTTTAATCGGCGATGTCAGAGTAAGGGACTTTTCTTGCTGTGAATGCGATTTCAGAATGTTTTACTAGTCGTCTATTGGAACCAGGAGATACTCCTAAATAATAGCAGGATGTATTATGTGTCCAGCGTCTCTTATGAAGTAATGACGAGGTTGCAGTTCTAACATGTGTTGTGACATTGTGATGAACGTTAACTTGCTGGGACTACTTAATTCATTGAGAATGTCGGCAAAATTTATCGTACTAACAACATTTATTTTTTCATACCAGACATAAATTATGATAAAGAAGTTATAGATTGAATTCCATAAACAACTAACAGATGCTTTACTACTGCACTTGTTCGATCCTGGTTGGCAAAGACAGTTTAACTAGGCGATCAGTGAGTCAAGTACTCTGGCCCTAACAATGTGGATGAGACAAGCTGAATTGATCTGACGCTGAGCAGACTTTGATTGATCAAATCTACCGACGTTTCTCTCAGTAGGTGCGCAGCTGAGAGCAAGTGGCGCCCTGACAATGCCGGAGAGGCAGTACATTACACTGTTTACTTCGTGTGGCCACGTAACTGGCGAGATGTGTGCGGCAGAGGAGGTGAGTCGTTGATTTGGCACCTGTGAATAGATCGTGGCCACAAAAGAAATGCAAAAATCTGATGGTCTAGTGATCAGACAGACGGATCGCAATTTACTCTCTAACAGAGCACTGAAATCAGGGTAGATTTCTGAATGTGACACACCCGTTCATTGATCGTACCAAGGACCAATTTGGCTCACTTATATGACAGAGCGCACAAGGATATCAAACGTCAAGACTGGTGAACGAAAAACGAATAAGCGTGCCCTCGGAAAAGGAGTATTATGAGACGTTTGAAGTCACACTGTCGGTACAGTAAGAACTTCACCACAGGCTCCCCAGTCTAAACTACTTGCAATCCCTAATGGCACGGGATATCTGATTAGCTCGCCTTTTTTCGACACGACACGTCATTCTCGGCACCCCACTGAATCGGTTGGACTGGGCACGCACGTCAACTGTGGTGCCACACGACTCGCTTGTACCTCAGTTACCGTCATGGTGGGTCCTTGGCCGCTATGTGGTTGTTGCCAGCGCGTGGAGTCATCCCACTGTCTGTGGTGGCTTGAGATGTGCCACCTCCATTGGTAGACAACGGGGCTGTGTGAGACGAGCTGTTCCTGTGGGTGGTCCCCCACACTGTGGTAGCTACAGCTGACTCTTTATGGCTGCCCACTCAACTCGCCCCTTATTGGCTGGCATGGGCCATGACGTCCGCCTGCCATGTTGGTTCCAGAGTCTGCACAATGCTCAAGTGTAGGTAAGTGCCATATTCTCTCACAAATGTCATTACATCGATATAATCAATTCACAGAGAAAAAATAAAGAGCGAAAATTTTTTCCTTAATTTTTTTGTAAAGTTACTAAGGACACAACATCCAAAAATTACTTAATTACTCCAGGGCCCTGTTAATGTTATATGGACATAAATTATGTGGTGTGAGGTGTTTCTGTTTGTGTGTGCACGTGTTTTTGTTAGTTTTTGGTTAGTTCTACTCCTGCCATTATCCCTAATATTACGCTGGCGCTACCTCTATACCTCCACCAAACGTGCAGACGTCTTCCAATACTAAATACTTAATTTATTGTGCTACTGTATGCCTTCGCTAACACTAGTGAAGCGAAATTTCATGCATTTTATTCCAAGGATGTCCTGCAGTGTTGTCTGCTGACGCTGAAGTGGTCAGGAAGTGTGTCTACTCACTCGGGTGCTGGTGATTTTCCTGAAATCTTTGTAGTGACATTTTATGATTGTGTACACGTATTTCTACATAGTACAATGATGCCTTCTGTCTCCTCTGTCAGGATCGTTGCTGCTAAAATAAAACATAAGCAAATTGCATTATTTATAATATTTCGCCGATGGTGCTCACATGGTGCTGGCAAAATTCCAGCGCGAGACAGGCTACACTGGACGACAGGCGGTGGCCCATAACACACCGCGTCTTAGCGTCGACACGCGCCTAAAGCGCGGACTGCTAACACCGTAAGAAACACATCCGAAAATCGATATAAACATTTCCTATGGCACGATTTTTACCGTCTTCACACCTCTAAAACCATAAAATGACGTACATCCGTCACTTGGGCAGTGTACAAGAAACCACAGAAAGTAAACAGAAACAATGTCATTGGCCATAGTGATACTTGTGTAGGCTCTTCTAGAGAATCCTATGACAGACTACGATGCTCAATTGTGGTCAAATTACGACAGATCTCCTTGCACTCCTGGGAGTGGAAATCGCACAACAATTGAGAGGTCCAAAGAAATAATAGCAGTACTCAGTTGTTTGGAGTACTCAGTGTTGCAACGTGCCTGGTTGTGTATGCCACAAAAAGCACCAGTTGTTGATGACATATAACTTGAAAACGTAATTTTAATTCAATCTACCACCTTCCAGTGAATGTTGGCGTGAAGACATCACAAATACGCAACTCATTTGACCACGTTTAATAACGACTCGTGCTGCAAACTAATGAGAATTACAACCAAACAAAATAACACCGAAATAGAACAAATGGAAAATTATTCTAAACAACTCAATATCAACATTATTAAATTACATTAAACAGTTCATCCATGGAGACTATTTACATACTGCACCTTCTCTTCCCGTAACAGTTCTCCTGTATCTTCGTACTGTAACAGCTTAATATAGCTCGTTTCGATAGTTTCTGCGGCATTGTTTTGAGCTGAGCCCACAGCAGCTGTGTATCCATTCCTGTCTGAAATTTCTCTGTGTGACCCCTGCGATGGGCTATGTGGCCTCTAGTTCACATATTTGCTAAGTTGGTCATTCCATTGACCTTGACCATTGTCTTTCCGGCTAGTGCTTTGATGTTGGTTCCTAGAATCCTGTTGGCCCTGGTTCTAGTGCTGTTGCTCTCTCCAGTTCCCGTTTTGTAGGTAGTTGTTGTTGTTACGATTATAATTTCCTCGTCTTCTTCTATTTTCCCATGACAGCTAGTTATTCGGAATGAAGTTTGAATTTTGGTTCCGCTTAGATCGACTTTTCCTCCCATTTCATCCATCGTCATTCCTCTCTGCCGAATCTGGCCGGTTAGGGTCATTACTTCTTCTTCTTTCCGGTGAGCTGTGAATTTCATTCACGCAATCGCGTTCGCACAGCGCGCTCTTGAAAGTTTCGATTGTATCGCTGCATCTGCCCTTCAGCAGTTGCTGGTAATGTAAAGGTAATTTAATGTAACAGCCTTGTAATTTCCTTGGGACTGTACGGTTGATCCAAGAATCGCTTCTTCTTGACCAGGGATTCGATGAATTAGACACGACTGAGGAATCTTGACACCCCTAGGTCCTTTATTAACAGAATCTCCTGTTTTATCATTTCCTGTGTGCCTTGAAACCAGCATGTGCTAAGGAATGCCTCCTTAAATTCTTGGTAGGAGAGACAACTCTCCGCAACTCCATGCATGTATTCTGCATTCGACCCTTCTAAGATATCACAAATAAACTGGAGCTTTTACTTCAGTGGCCAAGATTCTGGAAGCACGTGATCTTACTGTGCTATCCAGGTCTTTGGACGTAATGCATTGTTTGCCTCCCTGTAAACTTGATAATTCTGGATGGTCAAGAAAAGTTTGTGGTCGATTTGTTCGACTTATCCACCGTACGAAATTTCCCTCTCGTCTGCAGCGCGTGATTCCATGTATCCGTGCCCAAACGATCCTCGTGCACTGTTATGATACTACCTCGTGTTGTCAGATTCACGTAATAGCATTTCTGTTCTCCGTAGACGTGTACAATTGCTTTCCGGCTCGGAGCGTGTTCTATTACGCGTTTCTTCGCGAAGGAGCATATTCGTGCTGCATTCGCCCATGCGCAGGGAGTGTGTCCTCGTATAGCGGTTCGGGTAGTCGCAAAACATTTTCTTCACTTCTGTGATGATCTCGATGACACTCTACCGGACCAAATTGTGTTTGCAATTGTGCGACCCACTCATGCACCTGCCGAACGTCCTAGTCAACTCGTTTTGTAGCGCGGCGACTCGGGTCTGCTGATCTTTAACTTTAAGAGATTTCGGACTGCTTGATTTCTATCTGTTCTATCTGTTCATTCATTTTTTCCTGCATTTCTTGGACTACTTTTTTCCTTCCTGTTGGAGAGTTGCAAGTGCCTTTTTCGTCTGCCACATCTCAGTTCTTGCCAGTTTAACTTGTTCTTTAGCCACTGATGCGTCCTTTCTTGCTACTTGACCTACCAATGGCGCTGTTTTGGCATCGCGTTTAGCCTGGTCCGCGATCTCACGCGTTTCGGTTGTCGTTTCCTTGACATTCTATAGCTCTTCTTGGATTCCTAACATCTCTTTCTTCACTCCATCTATAACGTCTGTGACCGTTCTTATGACTAATTTGCGTCTTTCCTTCTCTTCCTTCGGTCTCTTCCTTTCTGCCTCTAGCCTCTTCCTTTCTACCTCCTGCATGAATTGCATGAGAGCCTCAAACTCAGATACACTGCTAACACCTCCAGGACTCAGTGAATGAGGTTAATTCATATTGTGACGTTTCGTTCGTGACTTTTGTCGGCCAGTCTAACTGATGGTGCTTCTCGTTCCAGCAGCGCCTACATTTCGTTCTGATGCGGTCTCCCGTTCACTTCCGTTACCTGACTGAGACACGTAGTCATACTCTGCAGGATCTAATTTCGAAATTTCTCCCCTGTCAGCAACTGCATTTACCTGCGAGTCTTGTGTAATTGCCTGGTCACCGCTAAGGTCACCGCTAATAATCAGACTTGGATCCATGGTTAACAAAACACAATTACTTCCGCTACTCTGTAGCAAACGTGCCTTGCTTCTTGTAAGCATGCACTCTAATTCTGACCCAAACGAATTTAAACACTACACATTCCTATGCCACTTAGATTCTACTCTAAGTAACGCTCCCGTGAACTACTGATTCCTAGTTCCTGACAACGAATTCATATAACAGCACGCTTGTCTATTCTAACAAACGAAAATCTCAATCTATTATAACAAATCAGCACAACGCCGTTCGCCGTCCGAAACAAACAATCAAGTGACACAGAAGTCACAACCACAACATGAAAGTACACACATACGGTAATTAAGTATTATTACTGTGTCTAGGCGCCAGCAATGCGAATATACTTACTCTACCTAATGCACCACATTAAGGGGAGACGGTGGCAGAAATAATGAAAAATTAACAAATTAATTTTATTTGATTATCTGATAGTAAATATAATTGAGATTATTATCCTAAATTGTTTCCTTGAAATTAAAACTACAAATGGCTTTAAAAAATGAAAACCCTAAGCAGGGTAATGCACCAAGCTCACTTTTCAATGTACCAAATGGAGGAAAAATTTAATTGCAGAATTTGGCAGGTGAACCTAGAAAATATAGCTTTACAAGGCTGTGAGTTTTTGTATACATAACAGCAGTGTTGTAAAGAAGGCTGTGGAGCCATTTTCTGGTTCAATCAGTGTGGTATAGAAGGCTGTGGAGTGTTGTAAACAAGTTTTGTACCGTTCTGTGGAATTCGAGTGACGCTGGATTTATTGTGTCATTCTTTGTGCAAAGTTGAATCTGTCGATTCCTTTTCTCAATGCCTAGGCCCGTTAAAGTATTTAGAAAATATAGTAATTCCCATATTTCCAATATAAAGCGAAAAACTGATATTGAGGTTAGGGTCGGGCCTGCAGATGCAAACATTAGCTTGTCTCCAAGTGCATTTAAACTAATACTTGGGACAGCGATTGTGTCAGAAGAAACAAATCGTGACAGAAATACAGGTTTCAGAATTGTGGATATGGAAATGGTGGCAGATGCACTTAGAAAAGCCTCAAAGTGCTCTGTTTTTGGAGGAGATGTGGATTTGGTTGATGATGGAAAGAGAGAAGGTTTGGTTTTCACATTGCACATTGTGTGTCAAAACTGTGATGATGACAGACCATTCAAGACATCAAAAGTCACTAACAGAATCTATGAAACCAATATGAGATTTGCTTGTGGACTAAGATGTATAGGTATTGGAAGAGATGGTGGAAACCTTTTATGTGGTATTATGAACATGCCTGGTCCTCCCCTAAACTTTTCTGCAATGAATACTGCTCTCCTCAATGGAGTCTCAGAAGTGAGTGAAGGAAGCATGAAAATGGCAGTCCTAGGGGCAATTCAAAAAACTGTGAAGCAACTAATAGCAACGATATATCAGTTTCGTGTGACAGTTCATGGATGAAGAGGGGGCATACTTCACTGCATGGACTTTCAACAATCATTAGTATCGACACTGGAAAAATATTAGACTTACAGGTGATGGCTAAATATTGTTCTGCATGTTCTTTGCACAAGAAATATATTGATACAGGTAAATAAACAGAATCCATGAAGCCCATAAAGCTATTTGTAGCAGACGTTATGCAGGCTCCAGTGATGGAATGGAGGCTGCAGGTATGAAAGTCATTATCCATACATCTTTGCAAAAGTATGGACTAAGATACATTCAGTACTTAGGAGATGGAGACTCTAGTGCTTTCAAGAATGTAGTTGAAAGTCAGCCCTATGGAAAATATTGCCCTATTGAGAAACTGGAAAAGTTGTCCAAAGACTGTGTTTGTTTCCAATTTGGTGGTGAAGATTTCTGCTTTCGAAGCTGCAGCAGTGTTTGATGATGGGAATGTGGCAAGACTTTACATCCTGAGCAAGTTGGGCTTTACACCTGGAGTTTTCACTGAGCAGATACTACAGATCACCGATAAGCAAAGAATTGCGAAGGTGGAGACTTCAGTCCAGAACATTCAAAAAATAGCTAAGCAAAGGAACAGGGAAGCTAAAAGAACTGTAGAGGATGATGAGGAAGGAATTGAGTATGGATATGGGCAGTTTTAGCTAAGGTATGATACTTTTTTTTTTCATTTCATCCAAACTTTAAAATGACTTTTCTGCAACTTAAGGTTTTCTGATTTCAGGATCACATATATCAGAAACTACTGGAAGAATTGGGATGAAATTTGGCACACCAATTCTTTTGCTTTGAAGCAATATTTAAGTGGAACAAAATTTTAATCGAGATTATATACACAGTTATGTGGTTGATAATTTATTGAAAAGTTTGCTTGTAAAAAAATGTTCGAATCCAAAATATCACAGAAAATAATAGCATTAATTTACCAAAAAGTTACTGCGCCTAATTGTACACCTGTTAGTGTAGATTATTTTACAATTAAAAAAATTTGCCAAATTTGCCTCGAAATTATGAAAAAGTGTACCTTAAAATAATAGTGCAATAAAAAATTCAAAATTATCTTACTGCATTAGATTGTTATTAAATATTGTGAATTTTTTAAAAATTAATGTTAGATCTCTGTACATAAGTGTGCTAAATTTCAATGAGATCGAACACAAAATGGCAAAGATATGGATTTACAAAAATATCAGTGCAAGACTGCCACTGTCTTCCCTTAAACATGGGAAACAGGAACTTCCCTATGCAACACTATCTCCGACCTGACGCTCACATAAGGTGTCAACAATTCAAAATTCTGTGCATTCCCTAAACAACTAACAGATACTTTACTACTGCACTGGGTGGATCCTGGTTGGCAAAGAGAGTTTATCTAGGTGATCAGTGAGTCAAGTACTTTGGCCCTAAAAGTATGGATAAGGCAAGATAAACTTACCTGACGCTGAACAGACTTTGA
Organism: Schistocerca cancellata; assembly: GCF_023864275.1. NCBI lineage: Eukaryota > Metazoa > Arthropoda > Insecta > Orthoptera > Acrididae > Schistocerca > Schistocerca cancellata. The sequence continues at coordinate 431,452,251 of NC_064633.1, forward strand.
TCAAATCTACCGATGTTGCTCTGCATACAAGCAGTTGAGAGCACGTGGCGATTGAGATCTGCACGTTGTGACAATGCGAGAGAGGTAGTACATTACACTGTTTACTTCGTGTGACCACGTGACTCTCAGATGGCGAGAGGTGTGTAGCGGAGGAGGTGAGACGTAGAGGTCGCACCTGTGAATCGACCGCAACCACGAAAGACATGCAAAAATCTCACGCTCTAGTGATCAGGCAGACGGATCGAAATTTACTCTCTACCAGAGCACTGAAATGAGGGTAGATTTCATTGTGTGACAAACCCATTCACTGGTCGTACCAAGGACCAATTTGGCTCACTTACACGACAGAGTGCACAAGGATACCAAATGTCAAGACTCATAAACCAAAAACGAATAAGTGTGCCCTCGGAAAACGATTATCTGAGACGTTTGAAGTCACACTGTCAGTACAGTAAGAACTTCACAACAGACTCCCCAATCTAAATTACTCACAAGCGAAGTCAGTCTTAGGACAGGTCCCAAGTACGATCCACATATGCAAGAGCTTCGACCAGAGGTGCTTACCAGACCAAAGTCCCGCACATGAGTGCTTCGCACCTCTCCAGAAGGAAAATTCCGTTTTCCCGCAAAGTGCACGAACGATACCGCCTTCACCTCATCTTGAGCCAGTCACAAGGCACTAGAGATGCTAAATCTCCCCTCCCACACAACACTTACTCATGCCAAACGAGGGTTAGAGTTAAGAAGCCTGTGTCTCTGAAAAAAGAGAAACTACCAATTACTGGCTTTTTAAGTTCTCGCGGAGGGGGAAACCATGATTTTTTCCGAAGTTGTGTCTCTTCCCACAGCAACAAGTGAACAGATACAATCTCAAAGATCTTTACCTAAATCGCCTGTGCCTTGGAGTTTGTTAGACCTTTGTATGAGGTGTAATAAGGACTGCATCTCTTGACGTTTCTCAGATGAGTTTCCTTGCACAACAGAGGCGGCCAAGAGAAGTGGTTCACTGGCCTACTTGCACTATCAGCGAATATGACAACATATGAATTTTTCTTATGCGTGACTGAATACAATACACAGTTTACGGCTCCGTTGTGTCCTTCAGACCATTGCTCCAGCCCAGGCTTCTGCTGGCCCCACAGCAGGTATTGCGGCATTCTTCTGCTGGAGCCCTGTCTCAATGAGGAGCTGCTCTGTCTGCCGTGTATGTCTGTGAGCCTGTCTAGCATGATTTACTAAGGGATGGGCTCGCCAACAGTTGCTTTCAACTCCCAACGATCTGTTTCTACAAGCTAAGAATCATAGAAATACCTCATGCTTTTAGTACCCTACCAGGCTCCACAACATCTGCTCAGGCCATTAACTTTGTAGAGTCTCCTTCAAGGTATGTCAGGTTCTAATAAAACCTTTAAGAATTTTCCGTGTGCGAAAAATAGGTGAGAGAGTAACTTGTCCTCTCTCAGTGACTAGTAAGTTAGACAGTCGTTGGCCATTTTTGATGAGAAAAAAATACATCAGCAGATCACGCAGAATGATATCGACGTTTAAAAGAAGGTTCCTAAGTGATTCTAATATACACATTAAGGAAATAGGAAAACAACTGCACATTTTTAAAAGTCTTAGTTCACCATTTCCTGTATAGACCTAAGCATCTAAGCGTCATGTAATCGTCACGATATAATTTCATGTGATTGCCCTTGCTGGGACTGTCTACATAGCTTGTGATGCCATTATGTGTGAATGGTCCATCTGTTGGAGCCTTCCTGAAAGACTGAATTTTGTTAGAGACAGAAACAGCGTCACACATTTGCAATGTTTACACTACTACTAAAACTGCAACGAGTGTGCAATGATTATTTACCACATGGTGGATATGTGAGGGCCACAATTGAGTACACTTTCCATGCTGCTTGAAAAGGGAGTCAACTATTTAGAGTATAACATACTGCGTCTCATGGTTTCAGGAATATAAATACCAGAATGTGGAACATCTGATCTTATAATTCGTGTATGTATTCGATTCTATCCAGTTATAAGTTCACACGGTCATCCATTTGCCATGCTAACTCCAATGGTAGGCCACGTTCAGTTCATAGGGAAGATGATCAGCAAAATTCCTCATGGAATTTGAACATACATGGTACAGGCCAGTAAATGTTTTATTTCGGCATAGTTGTAAGTAAGCGACATTTAAATAGCCATTCCACCTCTAGCCAGTTCCAGTGTACTGAAGCCTCTATATTACATAAGCAATTTTGCTAATTCCAGACAATGACATTAGCGTGGAAAAGAACGCTAGTTTGTGGTAATTTCAGCCATCAGCTTGGTTTTCTGCAGTTGCCCACAAATCTTTTCATAACAGCATATCTTCAAAAGTAGTTACCATTACAGCAGTTGCAAACGACCTTACTGTATTTTAGGTTTGATCCCTGTCTGCAATTCTGTTATTACTACGGTACCCAAACCTTGATGCTTCAGAGTATTACCTATTAATGTAACCCTGCTTTTGTAAGGTGATGTGATAAAGCTCTTTCCTCGCAATTCCGATTTATTACCTTTTAATTAGTTAATCGTTAGGCCTGTCTTATCTCCATTACTCTCTGGTACAACTATATTACAAATATTTAAATTTTCTTCTTAATTATGCTGTTTAAGCTCCACAATCCTCTTTTTTCATATGAGAATGCACTCCCTACCAGCACTTTCAGAAATAAGGTCATACCATTCACATTCTTCATACTGTCAGTTTTACTTACACTACTGTCAGTTATTTCATTGCACAAGGAATAAAACTCGTTTCTTACTTTCAGCGTCTAGTTCTCTCAAAGTTTTACGCTGATGTGAAAGTATTACATCTGGATCATGAGCGATGAAAACAAAAATTACGCACTGAGAACATAGAGGGGTGTCATAATTCATATGGGGCAAAGGATTTCTCTTGACTCCTGGAAGTGTCGTTTGGGAAAGTGGTGGTCCAAGAAAGAGTGCATTGGTGCTTTCTACCTCCTTCAGCACAATATTGGTATCCAAATAATTCATTCACATAGGATCATTCACCAATTATACCAAGCAGCTACAGGAAGGACCGACTGTTGACGCTGCCGTATAGCAGTTGGCTGGTAAAGCTTTGAACTTAGATTTCTCGAAGACGTTTGAGGAGTGCATCGTACTAATCAAGCACTAAGAATGTACCTCAGTCGTGCGAAAGATGACAGCACAATGTTGCTATCCAAATAATTCATTCACATAGGATCATTCACCAACTTTACCGAGCAGCGACAGCAAGGTCCGACTGTTGACGCTGCAGTATAGCAGTTGGCTAGTAAAACTTTGATCTTCGATTTCTCGAAGACGTTTGAGAAATGCATCGTACTAAACAAGCACTAAGAATGTGCCTTAATCGTGCGAAAGATGAACAAAGTCAGTGACTGTGTTTTCTTTAGTGTGTCACTGCATTCAGTATTTTCAGCATCATTTGTAGTTCCAATCCGGCTGGTTCGCCTGTAGCTACGCATCCCGCACATCAGTACATCGGTGAACAGCATGGCTGGCTGAGGGCTAGCGGAGGGCGCTACTACTTGCGCTTACCCCCCGAGAACACTTGCCGGTCCTTGATTATTTATTCTTGCTGAATAATGCATGGGTCCGCATCCGTTCCCTGCAGGCCGAGTCCTCCGCATTTTACTTATATTTAAAAAGGATCTGAGAGACTAAAGTAAGGAAAGCTTCCGCCAGTGGTTGCCCGGTCGCCCGTCGATAAATGCAAATGCCGCGGCGCTCCGGAACTCGAGCTTCTGCTGCCTAACTAAGTCTGATCCATATTAAAAACTGTCCGGCGTGGAACCAAACAGTCACGTCGATTGACAGGCCGATTCAGATGCAGGACTTTTATCGGTGGCGTCTCACTAGAGCACAGCATTCTCTTACATCTGACTGCTTGCGTTCCAGATGTGTGGACTTGTCCATGTAACGACACGGTCAACATACACCCCAAGGAATCTATAAAATATTTCCATTACGCAGGTTATGTTTGTAATGGTTTCCTGTGGTGAAATTTTTCTGAAGTATTCATGCAATTTCACAAGTGTAGCACGGTTACCTACGACCTGACGCATTGCCTCAGAGGAGCCAAGCTGGTTGCCTAACGACGTCACAAACCCCTTTCACCTTAATACTGGCACCTTAATTATTATCAATGATGTCATCAGGCTTATCACTGAATCACCATCATCTTGTGATATGCCAAGCCCTTCCCCAACGTGCCTTTCCCTCTTCCTCCGCCCTCTATCCAGTCTGTCTAAGTACAGTATTAAAATGAGGTAGCTGGTCCTGGCAGAGGTTTGAGTCCTCCCTCGGGCATGGGTGTGTGTGTGTTGTCCTTAGGATAATTTAGGTTATGTAGTGTGTAAGCTTAGGGACTGATGACCTTAGCAGTTAAGTCCCATAAGATTTCACACATATTTGAACATTTTTGAAAATGAGGTAGCTAATCATAAAGTTTCAGTGAAATTAAATAGCCTTTATTTTAAATGCATAAAGATAACTACAATTTCAAAGACATGCAGTATTTCCAAAAAAAGAGTGTGTAAGGGTGTAATTTCCACTTCATTCAGCATCACGTTCTGAGATACCAGTGTAAAATGAGTATATGCTCAAAGATATCTGCCTCTGAATTGTGTAAAGTGGAGCAATCACACACATACACATACACTCACACAGACATACAATGAGTGAAAACATTTTACCTACGCAAATACAACATTGTTTCATCATTAAATTGCATCTCACTTGCGAGTTCTGAAGAATGTCGCATTTGTGTCAAAGCATCATCTCTCTGATTTATACAGCTCAGTGAACTGCCTATGTCTCTCACTCTTACCACTTTTACCTAACCATTAAATTTCATCTCACACGAGTGCACAAAATTTTACCACGTCTCATGATCCCATCTCTCATTTATACATCATACTTCCTCTTTCTCACTGTTTCCACTTTTCTCTCACCCTTAAATTTCATCTCTTATGTGAGTACACACAACATCAAAACAGTATTTCCCCATCTGCCTCATCTTCATCATAATTCATAATGCTTGCATTAAAGACGCATCAACATTATAGTACGTTACAGATAGAATGAAAGAAAAAAAATAAATAAAATTTCTATAGATAAAAATTTCGTTATAAAACTTTTCTTTCATTTTCTTACAACAGTTAACAGTGATATTTGACGCGCTGTCACACATAGTAGAACCATACGAATTTAATCATCATCGTCAACACTCTGAGGATATCACCTGTCGGAAACAATTTAGTGTTACAATCAGAGTAAATATTTGAGACAACTCCTTTAGATAGCTATGTTTTCAATGCTGTATTTGCCTTATTAAAATGGAAATGTCACTGAGTTGCATCTTATTGCAGAACTTTGTAGAATATGACAAATATACCCTTACTGTACCAACCAACTTGTTTCTTATACTGCTATAGAAACAGTTAACTGTAGTAACTACATTCGTACCTGTCTTGTACTACAGAAAGCAACGAAGTCTTCAGAATCTTTCAAGCATTCGCTCTAAAGGAAGTGTATTATTTTCACATTAATTTGGGATCAATCGTTTGAATCCCAACTAAAGGTAGTCGTTCTGTATGTGGGAACCAACTAGTCTTTTTAATGAAATACCAAACCACAAAAATTTCCTTTTACAGAAATAGTATTAATATCTCTTTTAGTTCCACTGCGTGATACTTTGTGAATATTAGCCCACAATTTTCTATACATATTTTCTTTTTAAGGACCTTTGGAAAAATTCGGAAAAATACTGTGTCCATGCTGTTTACTCTTCCACTATACATTATGCAAATGGTGCCACTGTTGAGAAAGTAAGGTTCTCCAGCAACGATGGTGGAAAATCTTTACGACTAAGAGTTTTTAGAGTCTTTCAGATAAACCAGTATCTCCACACAAAATTTGGTGTCGACACATCAGACGCTCAATATTGGGTGGCACTGTTCCTTCTCCAATGACAGTAGTCTCTCAGTGGATATTGCACTTCTGCCCAAGCCCAGATAATTCTGTAACATGCAAGCAGAAAAATCCCTGCTTTCGTGTACTACAGCACGTATTCGATAAGTAATGAGCAGCTCATGGCAATACACACACACACACACACACACACACACACACACACACACACACGCACACACACACTTTACTGTTTGACGATAGCTGCCAAGATCTGGTTTGTATTTTTCTGCTCATTTGATCTTTTTCGTGTCAATATCTTCCATACCTACAGATGGCCGACGCTGCATTGATGCAGACATGCTTTACAGTTACAGTCTCTTTTATTTAACAATAGTATACAGGGTCATTCACGAAGCTATGCAAATATTTTAATTTGTTATTCTACGAGTAAAACTAGAGAAAACAGTGCGTATAAACATAAGTCCATAATTGTTTGGTTACAGAGTTACGGCTTACAAAATATTTTGCCTGAAATTTAGCAACTTCACCAATATGAAGCCATTGCAAAACTACGAGGTTTAAGTAAAGCCCATTTTCCATTTATTTTGTTGCTATTGATCTGCTGAATCTCATAGAACACGTTCCAGGCGTGTATCTGCAGTAGTTTTCCAGAACATCCAGAGAACCAAAGATTATTATACAAGTAAATTTGTTTACTTTGCATTAAGAATGCAGAAATGTTTATTTCATCGTGGCAACCGTTGGTGAGTTGTTTCAGTCGTTTCGTAACCTTGAAATTACGACAGAGGAATGTGCGAAAATCGAGTTTATTTATCACAAATGTGATGGTAATGCTATGGTTGCAATTAACGAATAGAATATCCTGTACGTTATCCAACTCGGAGGATTCGGAATGCACAAACCATTAGCGAAGTATTAAGAACGTTACGGAAGACAGGTTCTATACCTGGCAGTCATAAACAGTACGAGAGCTCCATAAGTGAAGACGATGATGAGGATATTATGGATGCTGTTCAACATAGCCCGGGTACCAGTACACCATCCAATCTCAACGATTAGGCATTTCACAATCCTAGGTATGGAACACTGAAGTACAGTATTCTGTATCCTTACCATAAAAAATTGCATCATATATATCTGGGAGATCCTGCCCTTGGCTTGGAGTTGTGCAACTCACTAAATACTATTCTACACCTACATAAATATATTTTATTTACTAATCAGGCACAGTTTACTCGAGATGCTATACACAATTTACATTACGAGAACGTATGGTCTGAATAGAAATTATGTCTTCGCTTCTCTGGATGTTCTGGAAAAATACTCCTAGTATGCGTCTGGGACTTGTTTTCTTAGATTCAAGAGATTAGTAACAATAAAATAAAAGATTTTAATTGAATCTACTATGGATTCTTAGTTAAACATTGTAAATTAACTAAACGAACACTGTTTTTGTCTTGTTTCAAAATTTAGTATTAATGTTATTGCACCACCTAGGTTTCAGTTTACAAGCCAATTTTCAGGTGCTTTACTGACTCTCAAAGATGATAATATACCAATAAACATGATGACAAGCAAAGATAATCTCAATGTCTTACTTATCGATTCATACCCAAAGGTACACTTACATCAATGACCATTCATTAGCAAATTACATCCATTATTACATATTCTCCAATTACGCTACAATGACCATACTAAAGTTATGCATCTGCTAAGATATTTTTAAGTACAATGGACTCAGGCCCAAAGTTTTTCTTGTATTCTGGGGCTGTGGTCTCATCTGAAAGGAGTAAATAATTGAATTGGGTTTGCTCATCTAATAATAAGTGTGTGGATTACACATCTGTTTTTTAATGCCGACCAGTATGGACATGCGGTTCGAGGCGCTTCACTCTGGAACTGCGTGACTGCTATGGTCACAGGTTCGAATCCTGCCTCGGGGATGGATGTGTGCGGTGTCCTTAGGTTAGTTAGGTTTAAGTAGTTCTAAGGTCTCGGGGACTGATGACCACAGATGTTAAGTCCCACAGTGCTCAGATCCATTTGAACCATTTTTTTTTAATTTCTAAGATTTCTAATTGGTCGAATTTGGCCCACTTTTCCTCTTTGTGTGGAACTTGTACATCTATGTTGTATTTGTGATTACTGTTCAGGCAATGTTCTGCAAAGGCTGAATAACCTTTCCTCAATCTCCAACTTCTGTGGTTTTCCTTAAGGCTGGTACAGATTGACATCTGTGTCCATCCAATGTAGCAAGACTAACATCCCAGCATATGATTTTAAAAACCCCAATTTTTGTTATAGCTGGTTGTCTATCTTTTGCATTGAACAAGAAACCCCTATTGTCCGAGGGACATAGAAAAACACAAAACCTTTGTCTTCGAAACGTTACTTACCCTATTTCATGTTTTCCCTATAAAAGGCAATCTGCACCATTGTCTTTTATTGTTTGTCTGTGTTTATCATTAGGGACAGTAGGGACCTGGCTTGCTACTCCATCTTTTTACCTACAATTTTATCAGTGCTGTTGAGGTCAAACTCTTTATTTATGGCTGTTGACTTTATTGTGTTAAGTTCCTGGTCAAAGTCTTCTTGGGACATAGGGATGGAAAGGAGACAGTGGATCATGTTATCTTCTTTCTATCCCTATGCACCAAGAAGTATTTGATCAGGAACTTAACACAATAAAGGCAATACCCATAAATAAGGAATTTGACCCCAATACCATTGATAAAATTTTAGGTAAAAAGATGGAGAAGCAAGCCAGATCCCTACTGTCCCAAATGATAAGCACAGACAAGAGGAAAAGAAATGGTGCAGATTATCTTTTATATGGAAAACATCAATTAACATAAGTAACATATTGAAGTCAAAGGTTTTATGTCCCTGGAACAATAGGGGATTTCTTGTTCAATGCAAAAGAAAAACAACCAGCTATTACAAAAAGTGCTGGGATGTTAGTCTTGCTACATTGGACAGACACACATGTAATCTGTACCAGGCTTAAGGAAAATCACAAAAGCTGGAGATCTAGGAAGACAGCATGATTCAGCCTTTGAAGAACATTGCCTGAACAGTAATCACAAATACAACATTGATGTAAAAGTTCTGTACACAGAGGAAAAGGGGCCAAACTCGACCTATTAAAAATTTAGAAACTAAGTAACAGATGTGTATATCCCCACACCTATTATTAAACAAAGAAACCCAACTCAATTATTCACCTCTTTTAAATGAGACCACAGCCCAGAATACAAACAAAACTCTAGGCCCCAGTCCATTGCAGTTAAAATTATCTTAGCTGATGCATTACTTGAGTTCATTCATTGAAGTGTACAACACTACCACTTCTTCTGTTAAGCTATAACCTTAAAGTAGAAGGCAGATTGAATAATAAAATTATTTTGTTAAAGCAGCTATGGTATGTAGCAACAGTGCAGTGTTACCTTCTGAAAGGAATTTTGTGGTGTTGGCTGTGATGTAGCAAACGGAGGTGGCTCATTGGAATTGAAAGTCAGAATTACTTAAATATTTAAACAGTAACAAACTATAATTTAACTATCCACACTGTTAAAAGAATGAAATAAAAGGTCGCCAGCCTAATTGGACATGAAAGTGATTAACATTCTTGTTCAATAAAATAGATTGATTAACTTTAATTGACAAACGTAGCCTATACCTTATCACACGAAAGTGCCATGACTCTGTCGCTAGCAGATATTGACATTAAAGAAAATGCTAAGTTGAAGAAGAACAAGGCTATCTGCATAAACATAACAAATAATGACACACACTTTTGCATTCAGGACTTAGTCAAACTGTATAATTTCAATAACATTACTATTAAAGATCACTGTAGAATTATAAAATTTTGCATTAATTTAGTCCCTCTTTACCAAATACTTTTCTACGTGACATGATATTAAAAAGGAGTTCACCAGCAAACAATACCTCACTGTCCTATGAATAAAACAAATTACTATTTTCGTAGAAAATGATCTTTCTGTCAATAATTTTTTATCAGCGAGCACAACAGACAAACTATGGATACTGTTGCATTGGTAATAAGCATTTTCAACACATATGAGGATCAAGAATTTAGCAAGTATAGGAATATAAGTTTCAATAATGACAGTTTTTAACTTTTACTGCAATGAGACACAAATTGACATAGTTATAAAACAATGACTCACCTTTTTGCTCTATTTCAATAGACTGCACAATAATTGTTTACTAAGAAGAACATTTCAAGCCAAACTATAGTAGTAATTACTTTTGGAACTAACCTCAAGATGATATATTGTCTCTCTTTATTACCACAGTCTTTTACTTTAAAGTCATTGATTATATAGGTAACTTTGAAAGTCCACAAAACTTTAAATCGGATTGTTTCAATCACTCAGACGCTTTCACACAGCCACATTTACTACCTCCCACAATTTTAATAAATCCACAGTAAATATGGATACTCCTTTCTTATCAAATACTAAACAACATTACTTAATTAACTGTTTGGCTTTGAGACTTTCATTTCTCCACGGTAAGGACACTCAGTAATCATAGTTTAAACAGAGAAGAATCTGAGAGGTGTTGTGGTAAGGAATAAAATCAAGGTACATACTTAGATTCAGGCATATGTTACCTTATACACTCCTGGAAATGGAAAAAAGAACACATTGACACCGGTGTGTCAGACCCACCATACTTGCTCCGGACACTGCGAGAGGGCTGTACAAGCAATGATCACACGCACGGCACAGCGGACACACCAGGAACCGCGGTGTTGGCCGTCGAATGGCGCTAGCTGCGCAGCATTTGTGCACCGCCGCCGTCAGTGTCAGCCAGTTTGCCGTGGCATACGGAGCTCCATCGCAGTCTTTAACACTGGTAGAATGCCGCGACAGCGTGGACGTGAACCGTATGTGCAGTTGACGGACTTTGAGCGAGGGCGTATAGTGGGCATGCGGGAGGCCGGGTGGACGTACCGCCGAATTGCTCAACACGTGGGGCGTGAGGTCTCCACAGTACATCGATGTTGTCGCCAGTGGTCGACGGAAGGTGCACGTGCCCGTCGACCTGGGACCGGACCGCAGCGACGCACGGATGCACGCCAAGACCTTAGGATCCTACGCAGTGCCGTAGGGGAACGCACCGCCACTTCCCAGCAAATTAGGGACACTGTTGCTCCTGGGGTATCGGCGAGGACCATTCGCAACCGTCTCCATGAAGCTGGGCTACGGTCCCGCACACCGTTAGGCCGTCTTCCGCTCACGCCCCAACATCCTGCAGCCCGCCTCCAGTGGTGTCGCGACAGGCGTGAATGGAGGGACGAATGGAGACGTGTCGTCTTCAGCGATGAGAGTCGCTTCTGCCTTGGTGCCAATGATGGTCGTATGCGTGTTTGGCGCCGTGCAGGTGAGCGCCACAATCAGGACTGCATACGACCGAGGCACACAGGGCCAACACCCGGCATCATGGTGTGGGGAGCGATCTCCTACACTGGCTGTACACCACTGGTGATCGTCGAGGGGACACTGAATAGTGCACGGTACATCCAAACCGTCATCGAACCCATCGTTCTACCATTCCTAGACCGGCAAGGGAACTTGCTGTTCCAACAGGACAATGCACGTCCGCATGTATCCCGTGCCACCCAACGTGCTCTAGAAGGTGTAAGTCAACTACCCTGGCCAGCAAGATCTCCGGATCTGTCCCCCATTGAGCATGTTTGGGACTGGGTGAAGCGTCGTCTCATGCGGTCTGCACGTCCAGCACGAACGCTGGTCCAACTGAGGCGCTAGGTGGAAATGGCATGGCAAGCCGTTCCACAGGACTACATCCAGCAGCTCTACGATCGTCTCCATGGGAGAATAGCAGCCTGCATTGCTGCGAAAGGTGGATATACACTGTACTAGTGCCGACATTGTGCATGCTCTGTTGCCTGTGTCTATGTGCCTGTGGTTCAGTCAGTGTGATCATGTGATGTATCTGACCCCAGGAATGTGTCAATAAAGTTTCCCCTTCCTGGGACAATGAATTCACGGTGTTCTTATTTCAATTTCCAGGAGTGTATTTGAGCACACTAAAACATCCATTGAGCTGATCCTTCACTTTGCATAACTACAGTTCCTCCATTCCGTTACAGTGATTGCGCAATGTAGTGGCACGTGCATGTTGGTAGGTGGATTTGCAGGTAGAAATGCTGGACCCTGTTATTTATTGGCGGCGATGATAGATATCAATTCCAGAATAGTTCCAGCTATTTATACATCCATCTAAGGCCTTGGCACACTGAAAAACGGCACAAAAGGCCTCACTCGTTACCAGCACAATACACGACTTTTACATAAGCTGTTGACAGTTTGGTAGCTCGTCCTCGACTAACTCTCAGTTCCACCATTCTATCCATTCCCAGAACATTTTGTGGGCATTGCATGATTCCTTTCCCGAGTCTAACCTCAACACCTTTTTTGGATGTAAAGAACTAATAACCCTAATTGAGGATCAGCAATTAACATAAAAGAAACCAAACATATTAAATAAAATGGAATGATGGCGTATATTGACATTTCTGCAAAAAAAATAATTTACACAAATTTCAGTTAAGTTTTTACACAAATTTCAGTTTCAGTTTTGTTTCCCTCCAAGTGAGGCGAAGTGTTTAACTAATAAACGTTAGACAATACATTATGTATGTTTTTACCAGGACATCAAAGTTTTTACAAAGGAAAAAGTGAACACTCTTGTGTTATTGATATAATCAAACAACATTTACAACAGTTTAGCTACAGAATGTTAAAGAAAACACAGAAAGGCAAAGTAAATTTATAGAGCCTTAGAGCTCTGATGTTACAAGTGTAATTGGAGAGTATGTAATAATGGATGTAATTTGTTGTAAGTGTACCTAAACCTATAGATCGATACCTAAGAAGTAAAGATTATCTTTGCTCACCATCATGTATATCCATATATTATCATCTTTGGCCATCAGTAATGTACTTGAAAATGAGCTTATACCTGAAACCTAGGTTGCGCAATAAATTAGTAATAAATTGCGAAAGAAGGCTAAAAACAGAGTTTCTTTAGTTAATAAAATAAATGGACTAATGCTTTACTTTAACCTCATATAGTTCGGCGATGGCTTCATATTAGCAAAGTGGCTAAATTTCAGGCAAAATCTTTTATTAGCCATAACTCTGTAACTAAAAATTTGCGGAACTGTGTATATAAGAACTTTTTCCTTTAGTTTTACTTGTAGTATAACATATTAAAATATTTGCATATCTTCGTCAAAGTGAAAGTGTGTCTCACAGTGATTCGATTAGCATTGCCAATTACTGGTTAGTCACAGCTGTAGACATGATTGAAAATATACTTGACTCTGATATGATTCAAGCAATTGAATCTACTAGCAGTTGGGGTGCTTCTGCAACTTATGTAGCTTGTCCTGTTTGGAATTAGCACAAGAGTAGTAGTTCAGTTCCAACAGTTATTGATGATCAAGATTTCTTCAATATGTTAATGGCATCTGAAAAGAAAGGTAACAGAACTAGTGTAAAGGAGCTTCATAAATAATTGAGGGCGGATGTCAAGGGCTTTATTTAAATGGAGGGTACCCATATAAGGGCACTTGATGAAAAATTAGAGGATTGTGTAAGAAAAACCAAACATACTAATTGAGAATTGGGTGTGAAATTATGAGAAAGAAAAGGGGTCAGTGGAAACTGAGAAATTTGAAGTTAATGATAGATAGCAAGATTTACTGAGACAGACTCATAGCTTGGAGCAAAAATTTGAATCCCCAGGGGAAGATGTTGCAGGGAAATTTGATGTGCGTAGTGTGTAGTTGCATTCAGACTTCGATGAGAAGATTTCTACTACTGAAAATAAGATTACCAGCATTGAGGACGGTCATATTACATTTCGTCATATTGTGAATAACTGAATTTAAGGCAGCAATTTGAAAAGAATAAAACTAGGATTTCGAGGAACTGGTGACTAGTGTCGGGAAGGACAGGTCAGAAAAGAAGAGCGGGTTCGGAAAACAGTTAAGAGGATTGATGATTTGACCACTTCTGTTGTACAGTTAGTTGTCAATGATGACCAAAGTTCAAGTAGTACTGCTACTGTGGGTGTTGGTGAATCTAAAGAAATGAGGTAGTTGTTTAAATTCGAATGAGTTCAGATGGGGATTAATGGGAAGAGAAGGGAGTTAGAACAGGAATTATGAGACGGTCTCTAAAACTGAAGAAATGTTAAGAGACTAAACTGAACACGAATTTATCAACAGTGGATAAAATGTAGTTGGTGTTGCTATGGTTAAAGGTGATCAGGAGAGTGATGTAGGCAAAATTGTGCTTGTTTTGGGTTTAAATCACCTGAAAGAAAAGGAGTATGAGGTGACTGATCACAACTCAATGTTGTTGGGAACATGGTAAGAATGTAGCTGATAGTTAATTTGGGGAAGTAAAGAGGAGATGCATGGAATGTCAGGTAAAGTAGGGTAATTTGCAAATATGGGAGTTACCCTCTTTGTAAATAATGTGTGCTATTCTCATAGTAATTTGCAATAGACTGTACCAAAGTTCCTTTTTGTTTCATAGGGTTGTGACTAATGAATAATTTTCTGGTTGTGTAACAGGATTGGAGACAGGAATGTAACATACCATTTGGAAATTAGGGAGCTATAGATGATTATTCTCCAAGGCCCATTGTTTCAACTTTTTGTTGTGTTATTTTCATATAATGCTCTGGAACCTGACTGGATTCAAATCCAAATCATAAATTGGACTTTTCACACTCAGGACATTGTTGAACGTAGTGTGAAACTGTTTACTAGCACTATAGCTTTAATTTTTTGCTATTGGAATGGCGTATTTATTCCCTGTCCTATAAGTACATCAATTAACAGTTTTCCTTTGTAGTGCAACCAGACAGTGTAATGAGATTTTCCTTGAAGTGTTCTTAATTAGTATATTTACTAACCATCTTCATTTCCTATGTGTTCTTAGTTTCTCTATGGGGTAAGATTTTCTGGGATGATGCATTTCATATAGTAATCTTCGATTGTGTATGACACATTTGAAATGAAGGATATGACTTATTTTCATAAGACAGTTATGTATTTGCTACTTGAGACTATATATTTTTTCTATGTATTTGTGTGTGTATCTTTGGTACTCATATCTTATTCTTTCATAAGATGAAGTTCTTTGAGACTGATGCCATTCCTTCTGTCTGTGTGTAAGATATCTGGTATGGTGGATATTGTTGTTATCCATATGTCTGGGGTTTTGATAAGTGAGTCACTTATGTTTGTTCCTTGAGAAATGTTTTTGAAACAATGATAAATAATCTGAATACAATGTGAGGCCACAAGTTGTTGCAAAATGAGTAATTGCTTTGAGTTTCTGAAACATTAAATAGGAGTCACACTAGACAGTGTTTTCAATGCACTGAGGTGTAGTTCGCATGTCATGCTGAATGATAAGTGCACTACCACCAGAATATGTAGGTTGGCTTGGTGACTTCTGTGAAAGTGGTGTGAGGTGCCATATGTGAATAAGTGTGTATCCATATAAGCCTTCAGGATTTGCAGAAGATTTTGGTACACCAATTAATGTTCTAACATCAGGAAAATTTAGATTGGTTAATTTACTTCAAAGTTCATGTTGTACGGACTTACTAAAATATTAGAGAAGAAATATTTGTTACGATCTGATGAGATAGTTTAATTCCCTGTAAAGCTTTCCTTACATGGTATGAATTATTCTGTAGATACCATGGTCATGGTAGTGTAATGAATACTGGCAATATGGTTTCAAACTGAATTTTATATGTGTTTTCATGATTCCTTTCAGTTTGGAGTGATGCTGTAATTTTTGTGGCTGTATTGAGTATTTGAGATACTTATGAATTAATGAATTCTCTTTAAAGGTAGAGGATGGATGAGTTGAGTTATAATTATATGTTCAGGCAAAGGCTGTGTGGGATATATTTCTTTTTTGTTCAAATTGTGGTTAATGAGTATGACAGGGCACATTTCAGAAACGGCTATACATGATTGACAACTTGTTCAACAGGTTGTTGTCTTTTGAATTAATTAATGTCACCCTTCCCTAATGAGTTGACCTTGCTTATGAGAAAAATTTTTAGTTGTATGAATTATTTACCTTGTTGAAATAAAGGAATGGTCCTAAGATTGGGATTTTTATGTATACATTTGCTGACGTATGGTGCATTACTGCAGGTTAAGGTAAACAGTGATGATGTTGGTAGATTGACTGATTAAGTTACCCTCTGTTAATGTTTGCAATAAAGACAATTTATTGAATGTTCTTTAGCTCATTAAGCATGTCAGACTGAGAGCATCTGAATGTGTTGTGTCCAGTGAAGGATTGTTTGTATGTGAACCATTTGACAGTCTCTCACTGATGAATATTACTATGTAAAGAAGCTAATGCTGTAATAATGAAGTCCTTTCCCTTCTAGCTCTTTGGTTAGCTTGGTATTGCGCATACTCTATGTGCATGGTATGTTAGTTTCATATTCCTTGCAATATGATGCGTTGTTCCAGTGTGTTTATTTATGTGCTTTATTGTGATGTCTTATGATTTTCTTTTAGTGAGATGCAAAATTGATTAGTAGGTCGTTTCTTTCTGTTTTAGTGTTGTGATATCTGATTACAGTTCTCGGTGCAGCGACTTATGTTATGATTTTCGTATTTAGTTGTAGTGTTCATGCCCACGTTCGCTTGTCATACTACTACTATGTGCTTGGGAAACGTACTTATTTAAGGCAACAAGTACTACAGTCGTACTTAGGAACTATTTATTTTGTATATGTTAATTTATCCATGTTTGATCTTGTGAATTCCACAGCCATAAACCAAATTTTGTGAATGATACAACCAGTCATAAACACTTTCCAAATGTTATGTTTTAGTGACATAACTGGTTTTGAGCTACCATGCCCATCTTCAGATTTCTAATATTCTTTGTTACACCTATGTTTTGGCCAACAGCAGGTCGTCTTCTCGAACACTGCACAAGAATATTCGAGTATTTGGTCTCATTTTAAAAGTTGTTTCATGAAAACTTTACTGCGAAATGCTTGCATTCATTTATACATTGTCACGTAGAAGGAGGTGTAGTTAGATGAATGACGAACACTAACTTCAATTAACGAAATTTCATTAAGCACTTGCACATACAAGAGCACAGAGCGAACTGCCTCCGGCCAGAATACATAAAGTATATATACAGCTACAGAATATTCCAGTACAATGATTTTTAACATGTGTGGATACTTCGAGAATGTACTCGAACCTAATATAGAAATTAAAATTGTACAGTCCATTGGAATTTAGAACTCACGACCCTCCATGCAACAGTTTTGTATCATAACCACTACACCACGGTGCTATTCAGCTTCGTCTGTGACATTGCTCCCACTTTAAATGAACAGCATCTCGGTGTTACGTCGCCGTAGGCCGGGGACGAGTCATCGGTCCTGCATACTCTTTCACGATGAATTTGGCTACTTCGGATGCTTCGCCTTTTTTCGCGGCTTTTGTAAGGCATAGCGTGTCAGATAAACAGTGCAAATAATAATCCATTTGTTGCAACTAGCAGCCGTTGGAAATCGTCCGAGGAGATCAATCCCAACACGCAGGAAAGGCGTTTCGGCTGTTGGAATTTTTATGAGTCGGGCAAGTGGTTTCTGAGGAACTGCCTTTCTCGTCTGGCAGTCTCGGGAGTGCGAAACATAGTGATGGACACTCCTAAATAAACCCTGTCATAAAAATCTCTTGCAGATTGTATGTCTTACTAAATCCTAAATGTCGGCCTCAGGAGTGTCATGGAATATCTGTAGAACATCTAAGTCTATGTATTTAGGAATCATGGTTAGCCTACTCTTTCCAAACGGATCAATGTTTATCTTGCAAAGAAATCCATTAACTACCTTAAATTGTCCTTCCACATCCTCTGAAACGATTTAAGACCAGCATTATTTGAGATATCTTGGCTTCCTTCTTCTCCTCAGCAGAGTGATCTTGGAGAGCAGCGGGGCAGTAACTATATTCATCAAAGTCTTGATGGTCTTGAACACAGTTTCTTGAGAGACAGTCGGCATGTTGGTGTTTTCTTCCACATTTGTGCACTATGGTAATGTCATACTTTTGAAGACGTAGTGCCCACCTGGCGAGTCATCCTTGGCTTCATTCTTCTGCTCAGCAGAGACCCTGGAGAGCAGCGAGCCAGTAATTATCTTCATCAAAGTCTTGATGGTCTTGCAGAGGGTTTCTTGAGAGACAGTCAGCATGTTGGTGTTTTCTTCCTCTTTTGTGCACTATGGTAATGTCATACTCTTGAAGACGTAGTGCCCACCTAGCGAGTCATCCTATTGGATCCTAAAGATCTGTCAACCAACAAAGTAAATTATGGTCTGTAACAACTCTGAATAGCCTTCCCTTTGCAAATGGGCCAGATCACAGCAAGACATTCTCTTTCTGTAGTTGAGTAGTTTCTCTCGCGTTATGTAAGTGTCCTAGAAGCATAGGCTACAATCTTCCCTTTTCCATCCGAAATTTGCACCAGAACACCACTGATCCAATACCCACTGGCATCTGTGTGTAGTTCTGTAGGTGCTCTCTCGTCATAGAGACCAAGTATGGGGTCAGTTGTCTGAGCTTTTCACAGCCCATCGAAAGAATCTTGTTGAGCACCACCCCAGATAAATTTATCATCAGCTTTTAACAACTCTTGAAGGGGCCTGGCTTTGATACGAAAGTCTTTGATAAAACGATGGTAATAAGAACATAATCCGAGGAAGCTTCTCACATCTCTAATACTTTTAGGGATAGAAAATTCCATTATAGATCTCCCCTTTTCTGGATCTAGGCGCACACCTTCGTTTGACACAATGTGTTAAAGTATTTAGATTTCTTTTGCTACAAAGAGACACTTTCTTGGATTAAGCTTCAGTCCGCCTTGTTGAAGACACTTAAGAACGGCCCTCAGTCATTTAATATGTTCACCAAATGTCTCTGAGAACACTATAATGTCATCTAAATAACAAAGACACATCGTCCAAAAATGGTTCAAATGGCTCTGAGCACTATGGGACTCAACTGCTGTGGTCATAAGTCCCCTAGAACATAGAACTACTTAAACCTAACTAACCTAAGGACAGCACACAACACCCAGCCATCACGAGGCAGAGAAAATCCCTGACCCCGCCGGGAATCGAACCCGGGAACCCGGGCGTGACACATCGTCCACTTGAGGTGCCTTAGAAGATTATCCATCATCCGTTCAAAGGTTACTGCTGCATTACACAAAGCAAACGGCATTACCTTAAACTCATACAGGCCCTCAGGGGTGCTGAATGCAGTTTTCTCACGATCAGCCTCATTTACTTCGATTTGCCATTCCCATTCCTGAGTACATGTCCATGGTTCAGAAAACCTTAGCCCCCTTCAGACAAGCTAGTGTATCGTCAGTTCGTGGAAGAGGGTACATATCCTTTTTAGTGATCTTATCAAGCTTCCTGTAATAACACAAAAGTGCCAACTGCCATCTTCTTCCTGACGAGGACCACTGGTGACTACCATGGGCTCTGCGAAGGCTGAATGATGTCGTTCTTCATCATTTTCTCGATTTCGTCGTGAATTATTCGACATTCCGTTGCTGACACACGGTATGCTCTCTGGATTATTGGTTGAGGGTCTCTAGTGCTAATGCGGTGCTTCACCGTCGATTTGTCTAATTAACTCTTCACCTGTGGATTGACGCATTCAGAGCACTCTTGAAGAATGTCAAGTAGCTTCTTCTGTTGTCCCTTAGTGGGATATGGTGCTAGTCAAACTAGAAGATCTTGACTCGTAGTGGTAGCGCTAATTTCGCCCACAAACTCGGCGTGGGAGATGTCTATGACACTCAGCTTTTCTTCAGTTAACAGCTCAGCGTTTGCTACGCACATGTGTCTTGGAAGAATTTGCGGTTCTCGGCGACAGTTAACTATCCACAGTTCACCGAATCCGCTCTTAAACGAGACAACAGAGGCTGGGATGACGAAGTTATTCTTTCGTGGTATGCTTCTCTTACATTCCACTACAAGGTCCATGGGTTTATGCATGGCACGACACGTGACAGTCATCTTTCCAGCGCTGACTGCAGGAATGATCACTTCATTCAGCACAGCCTCCACAAGCATCTTCCTGTCCACATTATCTCATCTCGTGTAGCATAATCTTCGAGCGACCACAATCTATAATTTGGCTATAATTGCCTGAGAAGCATTCCATCCGAGAATGACGTCATGACTACACTCTTGTAAGATGATGAATTGTAAGGGCTGTGTATGGCCACTTATATCCACACGAGTGGTACATCTTCCTGTATGTTTTACATACTTCCCATTAGCTACGTTCAGTAGAGATGTTTTCCTGTCAACGAATACTGTTTTCTGCTACTGGCGGCGATGCTTCTACGAAATGACTGAATATGACGCTCCACAGTTCACAAGTACTTGGGCTGGTCAATGATAAGATCAACGTTGTTTCCCATCACTTTTGTAGTGATCGACAGCGGAGGATTTTTCTCTTCAGTGGCCTCAACTCCAAGAAAGGTCGTACCCTTTAGTTTTCCAGGTTGCGGCGGCTAGGTGATCGGCTGGAGCTTCTAAACGGCGATGGAGACCTTGATCGTCGTGTTTGGGAGCGTCCGCTGCAGCGGCTAGCTTGTGGCCATGGTGACCTACGTCATCGTGCACCCACATCTTATTGCTCATCTTAGTCGTCCCGGAGTTGGCGACGGCTAAGATCGGTCTCCTGTCTTCTGGCGCGGGCGTCATCAAATATCCGCAGCCTTTCTCGACAATAGCGCACCGCATGTCCTGGTCGTCCGCAGTGGAAACATACTGGTTGGTTATCCTGGGTCCTCCGGACGTCAGTCTTTCATCTTGCCCAAACAGGTTCCTCATGCAGCATTGTAGGAATGTAACTCCGCCTCGGTCTCGTCTTTTTCACCGTTTCAAAGGGAAGTGAAGGACGAGAGATTCGGTTCAATGTCTGTTCCACTTCCTCGCTTATCACCTCTTGAAGCGCCAACGTTTTTTGCTCACTGTGCAATCCAAGTGCCTTCTGATCTTCCTCGCTCACTATCTGACGAGGAGCACTTGTGAAATCAGTTGCTCCTCCATCACAGACATCAATACGACGTTTGGAAGCCGTTCAGACTTCTTGCGTGTAATTCTTTTCTGATGCATTGTCTCGATATACTGGCACCATTTTATGAAGTTATCTGCTGTAGAAACCTGCTTCAGCAGTAGGGCTTGATATATGTCCTCAGCAACACCCTTCATGAGATGTGCCACCTCATCTTCCTCCTTCATTCTAGGATCCAGTATTTTACACAGCTCCAAGACGTCTTGAATGTAGGATGCTGTCGTTTCTCCTAGACTCTGTGCCCTGCACTTTAATTCATCTTCAGCCTGGCACTTCTGTGGTTTTGTGTGGCCGAAATACTTGCTCAGTTCCCCCTGGAATACTTCCCACCTTGTGATCTTCTCCTCTCTGTTCTCATACCATTGCTTGGCAGTGCCCTCCTGCTGGAAAATACGTTAGCCAAACACACGGTGTCATCTCATTTGTTAAATTTGGCTATATGCTCATATACCTTCAGCCACTTGTTCGTATCTTGGTCACTGTCACCAGAAAACCCGGAAGGATGTTTCATCTGGTGGCACACAGTTGCTGTCATCGTAACGCCCTCATCTTCTTCTGACTCCGATAGATTACAATCTGTTGAATACGGCTCGAACTCGGGTTTCTCGCCACGTAAACTGCCGCTCTGTCGTGGCCTGATGGTAGCTGTGCGCTATCACAAGTTCCGATACCCAGCGTCTCCACGGGAATAATCTCACGTAGGAGAAGGTGTAGTTCGATGAATGACGAACACTATCTTCAGTTAACGAGGTTTCATTAAGCACTTGCACATACAAGACCGCGGACCGAACTACCTCCGGCCAGAATACATAAAGTATATATACAGCTACAGAACATTCCAGTACAACGATGCTGGACATGTGTGGATACTTCTAGAATTTACTCGAACCGAACAGAAATATTAATATTGTACAGTCCAGGTGTGTTTTTAACTCACGACCCTCCATGCAGTTTAGTAGTTTGGTAGGACATGTGTTGAGGGATCAAGGGATCACCAATTTAGTAATAGAGGGCAGTGTGGAGGGTAAAAATCGTAGAGGGAGACCAAGAGATGAATACACTAAGCAAATTCAGAAGGATGTGGGTTGCAGTAGGTACTGGGAGATGAAGAAGCTTGCACAGGATATAGTAGCATGGAGAGCTGCATCAAACCAGTGTCAGGACTGAAGACCACAACAACAACATGGCTTAGAGTTGTGAAATATCAAGCTAGTATGTTTTGCCATGACCTTGACTTAAATCGCTTAGTAGACAATCATTTAGGGAGGATTTTAGATATTTAATAACTTTCATTTTTGAAATGTGTTATGATATCAGTACCGCTTTGTTAGTGTCCTTGGGTCGTATCCTCCAACTAACAAAGAGGGAGTGATGAAAGGTGGCTGTTCGTTTGCAGTTTCATGTTTTGCTCTAATATATATGCTTATCTTAACTGCTAAATTATCTTGCCAATCCATTGCTCACTGCAGCAGTTCGTGTCAAAATAGAGTAAAAGATACGTGGCTGAACAAGATATTATTTGAAGCGTTCTCGCTCGCAACTGACTGCCAGAAAGCAACATTATGCTGACGCTCTTTCTATTCCTTGAACTAAGAGAGCTCTGGTTCGATGTTAATTATTGTGAAAACATATAGTCTAGCTTCTGATCTTAATGAATATGGACGAACGTAATACGGCTTCAGAGAGAAGGCATTGTAGCGAGACCGCCATATTTAATTGAAAGTTATTTTCTGATTGTTTGTGAACACAATAAGCCAATAAATCAATTTCTCGGCAGCATAAACAGGTTGTGTATTGCGTGAATTATTCTCTATCTTATGGTTTCACATTTTCAACTATTTGTGCAAGCCTACGAGACATTACTTTGGGCTGTGGATGCTCGAGCCAGCAAACCCTGTACGGTCATTAATTTAAAGACTTCTAAACAAATTCACTTCGACGGGAGGATTCCATAGAAAGAAAAATTGGACCGTAGATAACGCAGACTAAGATTCCTACAGAGTCAGCACCCAGTTCCACGACCGCCAGAGACATAGAGTACAGCTTATGGTCGGCGTGCAGCAGCAGACGTGTAGTCTACCATGCCCAATCCCCTGAACATAAACGTCGTCTAATGAGATCTGTTTGGTAATTTATTCGTTTCAAGGACCTAAACCCTTTTCTTAGAGAGACTGAATACTAAAGAATTAATTCCTTGAATCTGTAATAACAAAAATAATAATAAAATCAAAGCAGTAATTAAAGGAATAATAATAATAATAATAATAATAATAATAATAATAAAAGAATAGGCCTCCAGTATGTTCTGCCAGTCGTAAAAGGCGACGAAAAGAACAAACCACTAATAGGGCTAACCCCCCTTAGGCGACGAAAAGAACAAACCACTAATAGGGCTAACCCCCCTTTTAGTGTGATTACTTGGTTCAGGACAGAACTAAAGAAGCCTCGGACAAGCGCCGTCATGGTCGGGGACGACGCTTGAACCCTATGTCTGCCCACAATGGTAACGACACTGCTAGCCAACTGGAAAATGATTTAAATCCAAATAGATGTGTTTAGCAGGATATGCTTCCTGCAACCACCCTAGAAAGAAAACAAAGACAGAGGATGAGATGGTCAGATGAAGTTAATCGACACCTCATGTTCTGTTATTACCAAGCAACAAACCTAGGAACCAACACAACTGGATACAGATCACAAGTATACACAACATTTATTACCAGATACCCGGAATTAAAATTTTTAACCGAACAACGACTAGCTGATCAGATCCGTGTAAAAATAAAAAATAACAGGATACCCCAGTCAGAATTAGAAAACATCAAACAACAAGTACAACAAATACTGGAACAAAATAATGTGCAATCAGAAGAAGAAGAAAATACAGTAATGGACTCAAACATCCCAGAGCAAACAAACAAAGACCAACACGCATCAATTAAACAATCAGAGGAAAACGAAATCTTAAGACAGCCACCAGAACAAGCACAAATAGAACACGAAGAGACACGCGTGTTAGATATAGAAGAGAAATTTCAGCTGAAATATATAGAATACAAAGACACAAATACAGACATTAGACCATTCTTGTATAGACCGCCAAATAACCCACAAGTCGAAACAACAATAAAAACTATCAACACAATCATACACAAGAAAATAAATGAAAACACAACTATGGAAGAGTTAAAACTACTGGTTTATATAGGAGCACTCACTACACTAAATATACACACTAGGCAGAGATCAGAACAAACCAACACACAGAAGAAACCCACAAAATCAGCATGGCAACACAGGCTACAAATCAGAATAGAAAAACTGAGAAAAGACATCGGACAGCTAACACAATTTATAAGAAATGCAATATCAGACAAAAAACGAAAAAGGTTAGGTAAAATCTCACAACAAGAAGCGATAGAGCAATTAGATGAAAAGAAGCAGAAATTACAAGCATTGGCCAAACGACTTGGAAGATAAAAAAAATGTGAAAATAGAAGGAAACAAAACCAAACATTCAACACAAACCAAAAGAAATTTTACCAGTCAATAGATAACACACACATTAAAATAGACAATCCACCAAACATAACAGACATGGAACACTTCTGGAGCAACATATGGTCAAACCCGGTACAACATAACAGGCATGCACGGTGGATACAAGCAGAAACAGACACATACAAGATGATACCACAAATGCCTGAAGTGATAATTTTGCAACATGAAGTCACCCGAGCAATTAATTCTACACACAATTGGAAAGCCCCTGGAAATGATAAAATAGCAAATTACTGGCTGAAGAAGTTCACCTCAACACATTCACATCTAACTAAATTATTTAACAGTTACATTGCAGACCCATACACATTCCCTGACACACTTACACATGGAATAACTTATCAGAAACCTAAAGATCAAGCAGACACAGCAAACCCTGCTAAATATCGCCCCATAACATGCCTACCAACAATATACAAAATATTAACTTCAGTCATTGCACAGAAATTAATGACTCATACAACACAGAACAAAATTGTAAATGAAGAACAAAAAGGCTGTCACAAAGGAGCACGAGGATGTAAAGAGCAACTGATAATAGATGCAGAGGTAACATACCAAGCTAAAACTAAACAATGGTCGCTACACTACGCATACATTGATTACCAAAAAGCTTTTGATAGTGTACCCCACTCATGGTTACTACAAATATTGGAAATATACAAAATAGATCCTAAATTGATACAGTTCGTAAACATAGTAATGAAAAACTGGAAAACCACACTTAATATCCAAACAAATTCTAATAATACAACATCACAGCCAATAAAGATTAAGCGTGGAATATACCAAGGAGACTCATTATGTCCTTTCTTGTTCTGCCTTGCTCCAACATGCAAAATAATACAAATTATGCATACAATATTACTGGAACATACCCACACAAAATCACACATTTGCTATACATGAATGATCTAAAACTACTGGCAGCAACAAATCAACAACTCAACCTATTACTAAAGATAACAGAAAAATTCAGAAATGATATAAATATGGCTTTTGGAACAGACAAATGTAAGAAATATGGCATAGTGAAGGGAAAACACAGTAAACAAGAAGATTACATATTGGATAACCACAGCGACTGCATAGAAGCATGGAAAAAACAAGATGCCTATAAATATCTAGGATACAGACAAAAAATAGGAATAGATAATACATCTACATTTATACTCCGCAAGCCACCCAACGGTGTGTGGCGGAGGGCACTTTACATGCCACTGTCATTACCTCCCTTTCCTGTTCCAGTCGCGTATGGTTCGCGGGAAGAACGACTGTCTGAAAGCCTTCATGCGTGCTCTAATCTCTCTAATTTTAGATTTGTGATCCCCTTGGGAGGTATAAGTAGGGGGAAGCAATACATTCGATACTTCATCCAGAAACGCACCCTCTGGAAACCTGGCGAGCAAGCTACACCGCAATGCAGAGCGCCTCTCTTTCAGAGTCTGCCACTAGAGTTCGCTAAACATCTCCGTAACGCTATCACAGTTACCAAATAACCCTGTGACGAAACACGCCGCTCTTCTTTTGATCTTCTCTATCTCCTCCGTTGACCCGATCTGGTACGGATCCCACACTGATGAGCAATACTCAAGTATAGATCGAACGAGTGTTTTCTAAGCCACCTCCTTTCTTGATGGACTACATTTTCTAAGGACTCTCCCAATAAACCTCAACCTGGTACCCGCGTTACCAACAATTAATTTTATATGATCATTCCACTTCAAATCGTTCCGCACGCATACTCCCAGATATTTTACAGAAGTAACTGCTACCAGTGTTTGTTCCGCTATCATATAATCATACAATAAAGGATCCTTCTTTCTAAGTATTCGCAGTACATTACATTTGTCTATGTTAAGGGTCAGTTGCCACTCCCTGCACCAAGTGCCTATCCGCTACAGATCTTCCTGCATTTCGCTACAATTTTCTAATGCTGCAACTTCTCTGTATACTACAGCATCATCCGCGAAAAGCCGCAGGGAACTTCCGACACTATCTACTAGGTCATTTATATATATTGTGAAAAGCAACGGTCCCACAACACTCCCTTGTGGCATGCCAGAGGTTACTTTAACATCTGTAGACGTCTCTCCATTGATAACAGCATGCTGTGTTATGTTTGCTAAAAACTCTTCAATCCAGCCACACAGCTGGTCTGATATTCCGTAGACTTTCACTTTATCAGGCGACAGTGCGGAACTGTATCGAACGCCTTCCGGAAGTCAAGAAAAATAGCATCTACCTGGGAGTCTGTATCTAATATTTTCTGGGTCTTGAAACGTCCCCTTAGAACAAACACATCCAGCTGAAGCCGCCCAACACTACATAGGCAGACAACAATGCAAACTAGCCACATACTGCACACAGTACAGCCAGTGATTTTCATACAGAGCGCTACGTGCCATTACCAATATAAAAATCTAAACAGCCTACTTACATAGCCCCCATGCTCCCCACAAAAAATTTTACAAAATATTTTTGGGCAGTGGCCAATAATGATTTGAAAAAATTTTTCATAATTACAATAACCAAGATATAAAATGCACACACTTATTGATATAATGTTGGTCAAAAGCTAAAATTTTCTCACAGTCCATAAAGACAGTCCTGATCATTCATCATAATAGTAATTACAGTTTTTTTTTTACAAAGTCTCATTAGTAAAAAAAATTGCATACAGAAGTAGTGAATTTCCATGCAGTCTTGACGAAGTAGTGGTGTCCTTCCAACGGAAAGACAGTGCTGACTCTTGAAATGCTGACAGGTAATGGGCCACAATGGAGCAAACCCACAGCAGAGTCAGTCGAAGTTGATGAATATTGGCAGGTAGGTCATCACAGAGTAGACCCACTGTAGTCCTGGTAGAGATTGTGGTATTGGTGGGCCACCAGAGGTGCAGACCCACTGCAGTCCTTGCAGAAATAATGGTATTGGTGAGTCAGCAAAGGTGTAGACCCACTGTAGTCCTTGTAGAAATAATGGTATTGGTGAGTCATCAAAGATGCAGACCCACTGCAGTCCTTGTAGAGATGGCCAGCAGCCATCTGTTGTGACTGTGCGGGTGCACAATCTTCATTGAA
Source organism: Schistocerca cancellata (assembly GCF_023864275.1). Classification (NCBI taxonomy): domain Eukaryota; kingdom Metazoa; phylum Arthropoda; class Insecta; order Orthoptera; family Acrididae; genus Schistocerca; species Schistocerca cancellata. Next base: position 431,480,112 of record NC_064633.1, read on the forward strand.
GAGTCTTGCAGTTAATGTAGCAAGTCCATAACCACCACTTGTGCACTCGCAAAGTTTTTGGAATTGTCCTTAAAACCAGCAATGCTGTTATCCAGTCCCTTGGTGAATTGTTAACACACGTGCAAACACTAACAGTCCCTACTTCTCACATATTGTCCACATACTATGACCAACAAAACGTGTGCAGTGAAATGGATGCTTACAAGTTACTTAATTTGATTAACTGGCGTCAATTACAATATTATAACATGAGAATACAATTACAAAGGTACAAAATACATCATTAAAGAACATAACAATACAGATAACATTTTGTAGTACAGGCTTTACAACAGAATAGAAATAAACATATACATCAGTGTTACAGGAATTATGACGTAAGTAAATACATAAAAGATCAGAATAATTATTGAAACATCAACTTCACACATGAGCATTAAAATAAAACAGAATAAATAATGTCTAAGCAATAACATATTATTAATGCCAATTATATTTGAGGATAACAGTATTGCTCATCATAGTGAATGTAGCTTAATATTAAAAGAAGAAAAAATTCTATGAAACTACACAGAGACAGGAAGAAAACAAATACACAAGGGTACACAAACACATAGTGGGATAACACAAAAGGAAAGGACAGGGTTTGTTTTCAGTGTAACATTTGGTACTGCAGTCCACCCCACAACTTCATTCGACAGATCTTTCGTCTTATTTCAACATTTGTTTCCACCAAAAAAATCCTATCCAAACATGCTTTCTGTATTCTGTTCACATCGTCGTAAAAATAACATCATAACACCTCAGTCAAATCTCAAAAACGTCGTAGCTTTCTGCAATAATTTCAACACTTAAAGAAAATTCTCTGCTCATTTCAATAGTGTCATCTACCTCAAAAGTACTTTAAAAATCATGATCTCATACTAAATACATCATTCAAAGCTCTCATTGTATCACAATGGTTCCGAAAAAATATGAACAGGTCACAAAGTACAGACAAAATACAATTTCGTAAGTGTGAAGTTCTCCAACAGTGTAATCACGTAAACATCTGTCACTGACGTAGTAAAAAAGTTTGTCTCTCTCAGTTAGCTGTTACACAGTAGCTGTGTAATTTGTGTTAGAGAAACATGGTGCCGATGTGTTAAATTGTATAAGCAAATACCATATTAGCTAGGGCTCCTTGTGCTTGCCAAACACATGGTACACAAAGTAGGCGTGTACCCCCCTGAGGTTTAATGTAATTATACCCTCAAGTGTTACAGATTACAGCAATGGAATGAAATGTATCATGGAAAACTTTCTTTGTAATTCAAAAATCTTTAAAAATAAATGTTTTAAGTACAACATTAATCATTCAAATACGTGTCCTGTAGCGCTAAATGTGCGTCTTGCTGAAAGATAATCTCTGTGGAAGTGTCGTAGTTATTGTCCTCCGAAAGCTAAGTTCTGCAGAAGTCAATGTACTTACCTCATGATACACAAAAGTGAAATACTTTGCGTATAGATAACTTAGTTATTACGCTTATTGCCGTGATGAGGAAAGTACTGTGCTGTAATGTATTGTTGTCCTACGGAAAAGGCTGTCTCCTTGTAGCCATACCACAAAAGTCACCACTAAAACATGTCTCACTTTATAGAAGAATTCAGAAAAAACTATGCAGATATAAAACAAATACACCGCAAAAGCAACATTGTAAATTGTCACGCATTAGCAGCGTCGTGATAAAATCGTGTAGCTGTCACATAAACTAACCACTGTGTAATCTGGCATTTCACAGAAAGCACATCAAATCCAGAATCCACTCTCAAGCAAACCAAATTGTTGCATGAAAATCTCATTAGCAGTGCTGGTATATGTTCTAAGTATGTAAGCCGTATATTCGTTACGTAATCGTGCAACTAACAAGGAGGAATGTATAAATAACAACACTGTGTCGTCTGTTCGCAATAACAATGCATTCGTAATTACTTGTCTAAGTTACCTATGTTCTTGACTGGATAGTTAGTTAGCTTTAAAACATATTTGCAAGTTAACAGTTTGTAAGTGTGACAAAGAGTACTAGTAACGTGAAGTGAAAAATTTTATGGCAAAGACAAAGTTAAAAAGCAGGTTATCTTTCAATAAACAGTTTTACATGTGAAATGTGGTGTAAACCTTTACTCTTCCTAGTACGCAGAGTTTCAACTTCAACGCAATTATCATGTGGTATACGTCGGATTCTGTAAGGTCCATTGTAAACGAGAAAGAATTTGTGACTCAAGTGTTTCTTCTTATGTGACAATGAATGAGCTTTAAGGAGAACTTTCTGACCAATATATAATTTCTTTGCATTTGCTTTACTGTGTAGTTTTCTCCTTTTGTCTGCTGCAGATTTTATATTTTTAAGAGCCAAATCAATTATGTCTTTGTGTCGAAGTTTACGTGTATTCGGGAAAGGTACAAGCTCTCTGATTCTGTTCGGTGGTTCTTCATTCTTTAGTACAAGAGTAGGTGGTAAAGCAGTGGAATCATGAGGCATTTCATTCAGCACATTTTGAAATAAGTGTAAATATCTGTCCCAATTCTGATGCTTTCTGTGACAATAAAGTCTGCAAAGCTTATTGATTTCTTTCATAATCCTTTCAGACGGGTTACAATGTCGTGAATACAATGAAATAAAAACAGGTTTGATTTTATGATTCCGAAGCATGCGTGACCAAACAGCAGATCTGAATTGCGGTCCGTTATCTGAAATGACTTTACTAACGTGTCCAACTTCACGTAAGAAATTTTTAACAAAGGCGTTGGATACAGACCGTCCAGTGGCTTTACGTAACGGAGTGAAAGATACAAATTTTGAAGCAAGTTCAACAGCGACTAGAACGTACGAAAATCCATTCGATGTTCTGACAAGGGGTCCCAAGAGATCAACAGCAGCAAATTCTTTTAATTTAGAAGGAATAATTGGAAACAACGGAGCACGATGTGAGATAGTAGACGGTTTCGCCTTTTGACAAAGTTTACAAATAGACAAGACTCTTTGAATTCGCTTTTCCATATTGTTAAAATAACAAGTCGTTCGAAGAATATGATAACATTTTAGTGGGCCAAAATGTGCGTAGCTGAAATGAATGTACCAAATGAGCTTATTAACAAAATCGTCTGGAATGCAAAGTACCCATAGCTTGTCATCAACAGTGCAGCGTTTGAAGAGTATGTTGTTTCTAACCAGGTAATAGTGCCGAATCTGAGTGTGTGTCTTTTCATGCCATTTGCTTTTGATGTCTTTCCAAATCGGATCTTTATCTTGTTCATGAGCAATGTCCTTTAAAGATGTGGTGATGAAGTTTTCAAAGGCGACTTTCTGAATGTAAAGAATACTGAAATTTTTCTCGAGGTTGCCTTCTGTGTTACTTTTCTCAAGCCCAGCCGGTGCGCGTGACAGCGCGTCCGCAACAATGTTCTCCTCGCCGGGAATGTAGACTATTGTGAAGCGGAATTCTTGCAGAAACAATGCCCAACGTTTTAACCTATCATGATTTAATTTTGAAGACATAAGAAATTGTAATGCACGATGATCACTGTATACTTTTACGTGCTTACCAGAAAGAAAGAAACTGAATTTGTTAAATGCCCAAACGATAGCTAAAGCTTCTAATTCAGTAACGGAATAATTTTTTTCAGATTTTGTTAGCACTCGGCTAGCAAAAGCAATGGTTTTCTGAATGGTAGTGTCATTTTCTGTGGCATCTTGAAATAAATGGGCACCAAGACCGACTTTAGAAGAATCCGTGCTAAGGCAGAAATCTTGTGACAGATCTGGATGAGGTAGTATTGGCGCGTGAAGTAACACTTCTTTCAAAGAACTGAATTCCATCTGTGCTTGTTCGTCCCAGTTCCAAATAGTATTTTTTCCAGTGAGAGAACAAAGTTTTGGTGTAACAAGAATTTGCATATTCAGAAAACGACGGTAAATATTTACGAGACCTAGAAAACTGCGGACTTGTTTTTTTTGTGGATGGAACTGGAATGGCTCTGATTGCTTCTAACTTTTCAGGAGCCGGCTGAATGCCTTCAGAAGAAATAATATGTCCCAAAAACTTCACCTTTGACCTACCGAATTCAGACTTTTCCAAGTTAACTGTAATTCCAGATTCTGCAAAAATACGTAACACGCTGTTGAGGATGCGATTGTGTTGTTCCCATGAGGCTTCTGCTATCAGAATATCGTCCACATATAAGGTGATGTGACGTTTTAAGAACTCAGGTAATATGGAATTTAGCCCACGAATGAATGCTGCCGAAGAAATGTTCAAACCAAAAGGAAGTTTCCGAAACTGATAACAAACGCCGAAACAAAGGAAAGCTGTGTATTTTCTACATTCTGGATGAAGTTCGATCTGATAAAAGCTGGATCTGAGATCAATGGAAGACAACACTTTTACACCATTAAAATTTTGAAGAAGTTCTTCCATCGTCTGCAGCCTGTCTGTTTCAGGAATGATGATAGTATTGATTTGTCTCGAATCTAAAACAAGCCTGATCGATCCATTCTTCTTCTCAACAACATGTAATGGGTTGTTGTATGAGCTTACTGCAGGCTCAATAATGCCCTCATTAAGCATAGATTGTATTTCTGTTCTAACACGGTCCCTATAATGTGCTGGAATTACGTATGGTCTAACACAAAATTTAGTATGCTCACGAACACGAAATTGGTATTGAAATCCCTTGATTGTTCTTGTTTTGTGAGTAAAAACTGTGGAATGTGCTTGTAAAATCTCAAAAAGGTCCTGCCTATCAGTGTCATTACAGTTCTCAATTGTTTGAATTTTATTCTGAATTAACTCATTAATTTCAAACATGCCGTCGATATCATCCCTGACAGTACTTGCAGAGTGACTGTTAATGTCTAGTTCCGTAGAAAATTCCGAACTGTTGTCTAACAGAAGGTAAAGCCGATTAATTTCCTCATCATGGTTTGAAAGCCAGTCTTCAAATTTCAAAGCTATTGACTTACCTTCTTTCTCTAAACTTATTTCAGCATCGTGAAAGCTTAAGATTGCTTTGTATTCATTCAAAAAGTCTACTCCCAGTATAATTTCCGTCGACAATAATGGAACAATAAGAAAGTTCATAGAGAAGCTGTGGCTTTGACAAAAGAATTCAAAGTTGGTTTGTTGGCGTACATCTACACTTTTTCCAAAGATTGCACCTTGTAATTTAATCTTACGTAACGTAAGTGTGGGGCAAACGTTCGATTTGTTGCACTAGCTAAAAGCTGTTTCACTAATTACTGAAATGGGACTGCCAGAGTCAAGTACTGCCGTAAATTTTACGTCATTTACTGTAATGTGAATCACAGGATATGCAATGTTTTTACATGTTACGTCGTGTTCCTGGAGTAAGATGTCCCTAATGTCTTCCATTTTTACGTAATTACTAGCTACGGCAGCTGCATTGTCAGTTTCATAAGTACGTTTTGTGGCTGCCAGTGGTGTGAGTCATTGCCTATTGTCTCTTTGTTGGCGTGCGACATTATTGGGATTTGGAGACCTAACTTCTACAAATTCACGTTGTCCAGAGGGCCCAGCCCTGTTTAAACTCCGCCAGTTCTGATACAATTCAGGTCTGTCGTTACGATCATATCGTCTGTCGTCATGTCGGTAGATTCCATAGTTTCTTTCTTGTCGGTCACGTGGTGGAGAATTTCTCCCTGAGTCGTAACTGCGCGCTGGACCATTGCGTCTAAAGTTATTCTGTCTCCCTTGATAATAATTATTTTGGTTCCCATATTGTCTGTTTCTCTGATTGTCTCTGTGATAGTCATTACCGCGGAGAGGTGATCTTTCCCTGTAATTATTACTACTCTGCCAACGGTTGTCATACGTGTGGTGTCTGTTTTGGTCACGATTTGTGTTGTGAGAATAGCCTTGTCGTGTCCAGTTATTATTTCTTTCATCGCGGAATTGCGACGGATATGACCTGTAGTAGTTGTGTTCCTGTTTTCGGGTTACGCGATTGTCAGTGTCAATTTCTAGTTCTTGTAACAGTCCCTGAAAAGCTTCAATGGCGTCTTTGCAACGTCCTGCTAAAATAATATGTCTTAAATGTTCATGCAGTTTGATTAAGCAAATGCGGATGAGTTCTAAGGGGCTGTATGGATTTGAAAGATACTGATTCTTATGCAACATGTCTTCAAAATATGTCATAAGACTGGAAAATTCAGATTGTTCGAAATGTTTCATCATTATGATGCTATGTTTTACTCAGTCTTGTGTAGCTTGAGACCAATACGCTGAGAGGAAGGCATGATAAAATTCTCCTTCACTGTGACAATCGTGAATGACCGATTGCATTCTTACAGCTGGTTCATTCTCCAAGTAGCCACACATAAATTCTAATCTGTGCTCCAATGACCAGTTTGGAGGAAAACAATGAGAGAATTGATGGAGCCACGCTTGTGGATGAATGTCGTTGGCAGAGTTCTTAAACGTTTTGAATTTACGTGTAGTAATGAACAGCTTATAATCAAAATCATCATGTCGGCGAGTCGCATGTCGGTCATTGTTACGTCGTTTCGGCGGTTCCATCTCAAAATTCGGTGTACCTTGCCAATTCCTTTCATAATTTCCAAAGTGCCCTGTGTTATTAATTTGTGGCTGTTCCGTATTTCTATGTCCCTCTTCCCGTATTGGAGCGTGAGTGTCCTCTGAAATACGTAATTCTTGTATTACCTGTGTCAGCTGATCTTGTACTTCCCGGATTTCTCTTTGATGTTGCGTATCAATTTGATTCAGATTTTGTTTCCGTTTCCTAATTTGTTCGCTCTCTTCTGTGTCATTAAAGACTACCGGTTTTGCGTCATTCAGATTATCATCTACCTTCGTAGATAAATTATTTAGCCGATCCGAAAGTTCAACTACTTTCTCTGATAATGAACACAGTTCCTCAGTGTGTTTTTCTGAACCAAGCTTCAGAGTGTCCATTTGTGTTGAAATCGAATCTACTGTGTTCTTTAAGTTTTCCTGAGTTTTTGCAAGTTGCGTAACCGAATCGGTAGATGCAACTCAGTCAATTTTAGCCCACAAGGTCTCATGATTTTCATGAACAATGGTTTGCATTTCTTTTATGGCTGCTTCGTTATTCTGTAATAAATTTTCATGCCGCGAAAAAATAGGTTGAAAATGCTCACAAATTTGTGTTTTTACGTCATTACACACTTTCTGACATTTCGATTCAATGTTATGTAACTCAGCAGTTAAATCTTCACGTGTTTGTTCGAGAGTTTGTTCCAATGAGTCTAACTTTTGAAGCTGTTGCTGTGTTTGTCTCTGGTGTTGTTCCATTGTGTCTAACTTTTGAAGATTTTGTTCCATTTGTCTCTGATTTTGTTCCATTTGTTGCATTAATTGCAATAATAATGTATTAGTGTCTGGAATCTGTTTCTCTATGCTTTTTGGCAGTGCATTTTCACCGGCAACATTCACATTTTGACAAGCAGAAGATGTGTCTTGACTCATTTGAGAAAACGGTGAGGACGCAAAACCTGAATCTACAGTATTTGCAGAATTGTGTCCTATCATTTCGGATTCCTGAGGCGAGCTGTTGCCGACCGATCGATCGATAATGCTTCCCTGTTCACTACCTGTTTGACTGTCTACACCATTATTTGCCGCCCGCTCCATCTCCCTATACACAATTACCAAATTACTACTTCGAATGTCTGTTAATTCACTACCCAGTGGTGCTGATAAGCTACGCTCGTCGTCACTATTATTTCTCAGTTTAGTTTGAAGCCTAGTGTTAAGTTTTTCACACGTCATTATTGTCACAATATTTCACACGATAACACAGAAAAGCACAATTTGAAGAGAAAAAATAAGAGAACGCATTAACATAGTACTGAAAATAATATCTAGTTAATTGCAGCTACGAAATACTTGGTGCAAATCTACATGCATGCAACAACTGTTTTACTGTACAACAATGAAAGGCTGCAACTACAAAGGAGATTCTCTCTACAATTACGCGCTAGCAATAAACAAAATCTACACTAATTACACAAACTACAAGAAAAGAATCAGAAGATTCCAGTGAGGTATCTTCGGCTAAGGGTCGACATATGAAACGTCCCCTTAGAACAATTTATACATGACTGTGCTTAAACTGACACACAATATTTTTAGCGCAACGCAATCTGACTATCAAAGATCCCTGCAAAAGAATGGCCCTGAGTAACATTAACCTATACCTTTCACAAATAACTTACCTCACAAAAATCTTCATTACTTGAACTACTGCAATACAGCGAGCGCCACTACTGCCAGCTAAATAAAAGATTCAAACTACGGAAGTCACTAACTACTGATAGGGATAGTTAGCAAATGAAAGATTTTAATAGAGAACAAACACTGTATTTACCTTAATAATCATAATATATATAGCAGTTCAATATCAAAACTTCCGCCATCTCTCTCCCCACATCCACCACTGCTGGCGGCTCACCTCCAACTGCGCAACGCTACGCGCTGTTCACATCCAGCTGCCGCTGCCCAACACTACAATGGCAGACAACAATGCAAACTAGCCACATACTGCACACAGCACAGCCAGTGATTTTCATACAGAGCGCTACGTGGCATTCCCAATAAAAAAATCTAAACAGCCTGTAACACCACAGCTCTTATGCTGTATGGATTTATTTTGCTTTTGCTTTATTTAATGTCACATTGTTGATCGTCTGTGAATGTGTTTAAATCGATAACATAAAATTGTGTACTCTTTTCTTTATATAAACTTTGAAGTCATGTTTTGATTCTATGCAAAGTAGTGTATCTGTAATTTAAAGTTCTTTGTCCCATTTGGAGGGAACAGAACTTATTGTATGTAATTGTAATTTTGTGTGAATAATTTTTTATAGAAGTGTCAATATGTGAAAATGTTCTGTTTTATTTAATATATTTGTTTGCTGTTATGTAAATTGCTGATCCTCACTTAGGGTTCTTAGTTAGTTTGTATGTAAATGGTGTAGTGGTTCCCCTCTGGAACGGAAATGTGTAGCGCGCGCAAATTGTGGTTGGCATAGGTGGAAAAGGTGGAACTGATAGTCAGTCGGAGATGAGCCAGCAGTCGGAGATGAGCCAGCAGTCGGAGACGAGCCACCAGTCGGAAAGGAGCTACCAGTCTGTGCACTGTCAATGTAAAGGTGCATATCATGCTGATTCAGAGAGAGGCTTTTACTGCTTCTTTCCAATGCCTCGGATGGGTGGATAAATAGCTGGATCTATTCTGGAATTTGTATGAATCATCGCCATGAAGATACGATAAAGTCCGGCAATTCTACCTACCAACATGCAGTTGCCACCACATTGCGCAATCACTGTAACGTAATACTATATTGATGTACAGTGAAGGATCAGCCTAATGGATGTGTTAGTGTGCTGAGATATAAGGTAATTCATATCGGAATTTATTTACCTACCTTGATTTTACTCCTCATCATAACACCTCTCAGGGTCCTCTCCGTTTGAAGTAAAGTGATTACCGAGTGCCCTTACTGAAAGTACGTTGAAGCCTAGAGCTTTGTTAAATAATGCCTCTTGAACTTATTAAAAAGATAGTTAAAGCTAATGTGGTAACAGAGTGAGTTAAAGCAAATGTTATTTGTCCAATAATCATTTTCCTATTGAAACTGTTATTTAAAGTGCTGTTACCAACTTCAAACTTTAGGCTGAGTCTTATAAAGTAAATGATCACGTTGTTGTCTGTAGTAAATTCTAAAAAGGAGAGTCAGTTTCTTGCAATTTTGTCAACATTGTGTTTCGTTGTAGAAAAAGTGAGAAAGCTGCAGTTGTGAAACGTTACATTCTCATGTATGCCAAGTGTTTGTCTCTCTTGTGTGCATATTAACAGTATAAAGACCACTCAGTTTGTGTAAACCCTGAAAGTGATAGTGTTTTTCTGTACCTGTTATAATTTTGAAAATAGTTCCTGCTGCTCTAACTGTTAGCTTCAACCTTAAAACATATGTGTGTTAGAGTTCATTGCACTCGTGTGTTGCTAAGTCTAGGTTGTGTCTGTCGTGTTGTCCATTATAGTTACTTATACCTACTTTCATAAACGAGAATGTTAATCTTTCTCTTACCTAATTAGGCTGGCGACCGTTTCCCTTATTCTATAAACAGTATAGCTAGGCAAAATTTTGTTTGTCACTATTCCAATATTAATGTAATTCTGACTTTCATTTCCGATAAGCCACTTCCATTAGGAACAATACGGTCAACTTAACAAAATTCCTCTCAGAGGGTAACACTGCTCTGTTGCTTTGTGCCATAGTTACTTTTACAAAATTGTTTTATGTTACAACCTGCTTCTGGCATTGAGGTTATGGTACAGTAGTTAGCAGACGGGGAGTGTTATAAGCCTACTTACAGTCTCATGAACAAATAAAGCGAGTTGGGTCTCACACGATCGCTGTTTCCGGAATCCATGTTGATTCCTACATAGTAGATTCTGGGTTTCCAAAAACGACATGATACTCGAGCAAAAAACATGTTCTAAAATTCTACAACAGATCGACGTCAGAGATATAGGTCTATAGTTTTGCGCATCTGCTCGACGACCCTTCTTGAAGACTGGGACTACCTGTGCTCTTTTCCAATCATTTGGAACCTTCCGTTCCTCTAGAGACTTGCGGTACACGGCTGTTAGAAGGGGGGCAAGTTCTTTCGCGTACTGTGTAGAATCGAATTGGTATCCCATCAGGTCCAGTGGACTTTCCTCTGTCGAGTGATTCCAGTTGCTTTTCTATTCCTTGGATACTTATTTCAATGTCAGCCCTTTTTTCGTTTGTGCGAGGATTTAGAGAAGGAACTGCAGTGCGGTCTTCCTCTGTGAAACAGCTTTGGAAAAAGGTGTTTAGTATTTCAGCTTTAGGCGTGTCATCCTCTGTTTCAATGCCTTCATCATCCCGGAGTGTCTGGATATGCTGTTTCGATCCACTTACTGATTTAACGTAAGACCAGAGCTTCCTAGGACTTTCTGTCAAGTCGGTAGATAGAATTTTACTTTTGAATTCACTGAACGCTTCTCGCATAGCCCTCCTAACGCTAACTTTGACATCGTTTAGCTTCTGTTTGTCTGAGAGGTTTTGGCTGCATTTAAACTTGGAGTGAAGCTCTCTTTGGTTTCGCAGTAGTTTCCTAACTTTGTTTTTGCACCACGGTGGGTTTTTCCCATCCCTCACAGTTTTACTCGTCACGTACCTGTCTAAAACACATTTTACGATTGCCTTGAACTTCTCCCATAAACACTCAACATTGTCAGTGTTGGAACAGAAATTTTCGTTTTGATATGTTAGGTAGTCTGAAATCTGCCTTCTATTACTCTTGCTAAACAGATAAACCTTCCTCCCTTTTTTTATATTCCTATTAACTTCCATATTCAGGGATGCTGCAACGGCCTTATGATCACTGATTCTCTATCCTGCACTTACAGAGTCGAAAACCCCCTGCGGGTCCGGGGATTAGAATAGGCCCGAGGTATTCCTGCCTGTCGTAAGAGGCGACTACAAGGAGTCCATCCCCCTCACGGGGGTAGTTAGCACCTGCGTCCGGAGACGGACGGTTCCACGACCTATAATCGTGGTCTTTTTGGTTTTTCACTTCTCGTCTCTTCCTTCCTTTTGTTGGTTCCTTTCTTTGCTCTTCTCCACCTCAATGTCTTCCTTACTCTTTCCCTTGACTTCTCCTTGCCTTCTCGTTGCCTTTTTCTCCTTGCATTCTCATTGCCTTTTTCTCCTTGCATTCTCATTGCCTTTTTCTCCTTGCATTCTCATTGCCTTTTTCTCCTTGCATTCTCATTGCCTTTTTCTCCTTGCCTTCTAATTGCCTTTTTCTCCTTGCCTTCTCATTGCCTTCTCCTTGCCTTCTCATTGCCTTCTTCTCCTTGCTTTCTCATTGCCTTCGTCTCCTTGCCTTCTCTGGTCTCCGCCTCGGCGTTTGAGACAGTCTGTCCTCTTTCTCCCTCTCTCTTCTTTTTCCTCTTCTTCCTTCCTCCCTGTGCGTGCCTGAAGGCCGACCCAGGCGTTCGCACGCGTAGCCGGTGACGGGGTAACGCGTAAGTCCCCGCCCTGGGTAGACATGTAAGGCACGCGCGTACCCCCTGGTAAAGGCCAGGCCCGGGGAGGGGTGATTGCCTGAGCTGATACCTTCTGACCATGCCGATTGGTCCCTCCGTCTGTTTCTCGGGAGGTGTGACCTGAGGTGTAAACATTCACCTAAGGCGGGAGTGCCCTCTGAGAGGGTCCCCACAAGGAAGGAGCGCGCCATCGGAGACGCTGGCAATCATGGGGGATTCCTCCGCAATGGATTCTACTCCATCTCTCTCGACTTCGACCCAAAAACGGAAACGTGACCAGCCAACAGTGACAAAAGTACTACCGCCTGCCCCACAGTTCCTCGTAGTTTCTCGATCTGAGGACGGAAAGGATTTTTCCTCTGTCAACCCTTTCGTTATTCAGAAGGGCGTAGATGCCATAGCCGGATCTGTCAAATCTTGTACCAGGTTGCGTAACGGCACCTTATTACTAGAAACAGAGTGCCTTTCAGGCACAAAAACTGCTTCGGGCCACCCTCCTGTACACGTTCCCTGTCCGGGTGGAGGCCCACCGAACTTTGAATTCGTCTCGTGGTGTAGTCTATACTAGCTCCCTCGACGGATTGACTGACGAGGAGCTTCAATCTTTCCTCGCTGAGCAGGGCGTGACGGCTGTCCATAGGGTCATGAAAAAGGTCAACAATGACCTTGTACCGACCCGGACACTTTTCTTGACCTTCGATAGTGTTAAGCTGCCATCGCGCATGAAGGCGGGCTACGAGGTTATTTCTGTTCGCCCCTATGTCCCGACACCTACGCGCTGCTACCAGTGTCAGCGTTTCAATCACACTCGACAGTCTTGTTCCAATGCGGCTAAATGTGTCACTTGTGGCAGGGATGCCCATGAGGGTGACTGTCCACCTCCATCTCCTCGTTGTGTGAACTGTCAGGGTGACCATGCCGCATCCTCCCGCGACTGTCCTGTCTATAAGGAAGAACGCTGTATCCAAGAAATTCGGGTCAAAGAGAAAGTGTCCACCTCGGCTGCTCGCAAGCTATTGGCTAGTAGGAAGCCCACGCTGCTCCCAGCGGGGAAATACAGTACTGTCCTCGCCTCTCCTCGGACTACCCGGGAGGTAGCAACCCAGACATGCGATCTGACCTTCAGCACCACGGTCGTCCGTTCGGCCAGTGCTAAGATCGCGCGGTCGACGTCTCCTCTTCCTCCCATCACCCCACAGACACCAGCCACTTCCTCAGCTTCTGCTAAGACGAAGACCCCGAAGTCAGATGCACGGGCCTTCAAGAAGGAACCATCCCGTGCAGACTTCCTCCGTACCTCGACCTCCCAGCCTTCGACCGGTACTTCCACCAAACGTCCTTCCAAAAAGGCGCATAGGAAGCACAGTTCTCCTTCTCCGCCACGGCGCATTTCTTCTCCTGCGCCACCCAGCGGTTGCCGCCCCAGGCCGTCATCCGTTTCGCCTGGCCGCACCACTGGTAGCCGTACATCTGGCCGTTCACCGGCGGAGGAAGCTCCCCCTCCCGGCCATCCTCCCGAGATGGCCGATGACCCTATAGACCCAATGGACGATGACTGTCCGCCTACTGATAGCGGCGGCAGTGCTCGCTCGAAGCCAGGCCCTAAGAGGCCTTCGAGGTGATCCTTTCTCTCATCTTCCTTTTCTTACGATGGCACTTATTCACTGGAATATTCGCAGCATTCGCTCCAACCGAGAGGACTTGAAGTTGCTGCTCCGCTTGCACCGTCCGCTCGTCGTAGCCCTCCAGGAAACGAAGCTACGCCCATGCGATCAAATTGCCTTGGCACACTACACCTCTGTGCGTTTTGACCTACAACCTGTGGTAGGTATCCCAGCTCATGGAGGGGTTATGTTGCTGGTCCGGGATGATATTTACTACGATCCCATCACGTTGCACACCGGCCTGCAGGCAGTTGCCATCCGCATTACTCTCCCCACTTTTTCGTTTTACTTTTGTACCGTTTACACTCCATCGTCATCTGCCGTTACCAGGGCAGACATGATGCAACTTATTGCTCAGCTACCTGCACCATTTTTGTTAACTGGAGACTTCAATGCCCACCATCCCCTTTGGAGCTCTCCAGCATCCTTCCCGAGGGGCTCCTTGTTAGCAGACCTTTTCAACCAGCTCAATCTGGTCTGCCTCAATACTGGCGCCCCTACTTTTCTTTCGGACACATCTCACACCTATTCCCATTTAGACCTCTCTATATGTACTCCCCAACTTGCACGCCGGTTTGAATGGTATGCCCTTTCGGATACATATTCGAGCGACCACTTCCCGTGTGTTATCCATCTCCTGCAGCATACCCCCTCTCCGTGCTCCTCTAGTTGGACCATCTCCAAGGCAGACTGGGGGCTCTTCTCTTCCAGGGCGACCTTTCAGGATCAAACCTTCACAAGCTGCGATCGTCAGGTCGCACACCTCACGGAAGTCATTCTCGCTGCTGCTGTATATTCCATCCCTCACCCTACTACTTCTCCACGTCGCGTACCGGTCCCCTGGTGGACCGCAGCATGTAGAGACGCTTTACGTGCTCGTCGACGTGCTTTACGCACCTTTAAACGCCACCCTACAGTGGCGAATTGTATTAATTATAAACGATTACGTGCTCAGTGTCGTCGTATTATTAAAGAAAGCAAGAAAGCCAGCTGGGCTGCTTTCACAAGCACCTTCAACAGTTTTACTCCTTCTTCTGTTGTCTGGGGTAGCCTGCGCCGGCTATCTGGCACTAAGGTCCACTCACCAGTTTCTGGCTTGAAGGTCGCGAATGACGTCCTTGTGGCCCCTGAGGCTGTCTCCAATGCCTTCGGCCGCTTTTTCGCAGAGGTTTCGAGCTCCGCTCATTACCACCCTGCCTTCCTCCCCCGCAAAAAGGCAGAGGAGGCTAGGCCACCTAACTTCCGCTCCTCGAATCGTGAAAGTTATAATGCCCCATTCACCATGCGGGAACTCGAAAACGCACTTGGCTGATCACGGTCCTCCGCTCCAGGTCCTGATTCTATTCATATTCAGATGCTGAAGAACCTTTCTCCTGCGGGTAAAGGTTTTCTTCTTCGTACATACAATCGCATCTGGATTGAGGGACATGTTCCCGCATGCTGGCGCGAGTCTATTGTTGTCCCGATTCCTAAGCCGGGGAAGGACAAGCACTTGCCTTCCAGTTATCGACCTATCTCGCTTACCAGCTGTGTCTGTAAAGTAATGGAGCGAATGGTTAACTCTCGATTGGTTTGGCTGCTCGAGTCTCGACGCCTACTTACCAATGTACAATGTGGATTTCGTTGGCGCCGCTCTGCTGTTGACCATCTGGTTACCTTTTCGACCTTCATTATGAATAACTTCTTGCGGAAGTGCCCGACCGCGGCTGTGTTCTTTGATTTGGAGAAGGCTTACGACACCTGTTGGAGGGCGGGCATTCTCCGCACCATGCATACATGGGGCCTTCGCGGTCGCCTCCCTCTTTTTATTCGTTCCTTTTTAATGGATCGACAGTTCAGGGTACGTGTGGGTTCTGTCCTGTCCGACACCTTTCGCCAGGAGAATGGGGTGCCACAGGGCTCAGTTTTGAGCGTCGCTCTCTTCGCCATCGCGATCAATCCAATAATGGATTGCCTCCCAGCTGATGTATCAGGCTCCCTTTTTGTGGACGATTTTATCATCTATTGCAGCGCGTAGTGTACACGTGTCCTGGAGCGCTGTCTTCAGCGTTCTCTTGACCGTCTTTACTCCTGGAGTGTCGCCAATGGCTTCCGTTTTTCTGCCGAGAAGACGGTCTGTATTAACTTCTGGCGCTACAAAGAGTTTCTCCCATCGTCCTTACGACTCGGTCCCATTGCTCTCCCAATCGTGGAGACAACCAAATTTTTAGGCCTTACATTTGACAGGAAACTTAGCTGGTCTCCACATGTGTCATATTTGGCCGCCCGTTGTACCCGTTCTTTAAATGTCCTCCATGTTCTCAGTGGTATGTCGTGGGGAGCGGATCGAACTGTCCTACTTCGTCTATATCGGTCGATCGTCCGCTCCAAGCTGGATTATGGGAGCTTCGTATACTCCTCTGCACGGCCATCCATCTTACGCCGTCTCAACTCCATACAACATCGGGGTTTACGACTTGCGATCGGAGCATTTTATACTAGTCCCGTAGAGAGTCTTCATGCTGACGCTGGCGAATTGCCACTCACCTACCGGCGCGATATACTGCTTTGTCGGTATGCCTGTCGGCTACTGTCAATGCCCGACCATCCGTCTTTATCGTTCCTTTTTTGACGACTCTCTCGACCGTCAATACGGGTTGTATGTCTCTGCCCTGCTACCCCCTGGAGTTCGCTTTCGTCGCCTCCTTCAACACCTTAATTTTTCACTCCCTGCAACCTTTCGAGTGGGCGAGAGCCACACGCCACCTTGGCTCCAGGCTCAGGTCCGCGTTCACCTTGACCTCAGCTCGCTCCCAAAAGAGGTTACCCCCGGTTCGGTCTACCACTCCCGTTTTTTGGAACTTCGTTCGAAGTTCATCAACATGACTTTCATTTATACAGATGGCTCTAAGACCAATGACGGGGTCGGGTGTTCCTTTATTGTCGGGGCACAAAGTTTCAAATACCGGCTCCATGGCCATTGTTCGGTCTTCACAGCTGAGCTCTTTGCCCTCTACCAGGCTGTTCTTTACATCTGCCGCCACCGACATTCTGCTTATGTCATCTGCTCAGATTCCCTGAGCGCCATCCAGAGCCTCAGTGATCCGTACCCGGTTCACCCTTTCGTACACCGGATCCAACGCTCTCTTCAGCAGCTGGTGGACGTCGGTTCTCCGGTTAGCTTTATGTGGGTTCCTGGCCATGTCGGTATCCCTGGGAACGAAGCTGCAGATGCCGCGGCCAAGGCTGCGGTCCTCCAGCCTCGGACAGCTTCTTGTTGTGTCCCTTCGTCCGATTTTAGCGGAGTCATTTGTCGGCGCATCTTATCGCTGTGGCATGCCGATTGGGCTGCACTTACCGACAACAAGCTTCGGGCCTTAAAACCTCTTCCCGTGGCTTGGACGTCCTCCTCACGCCCTTCTCGGCGGGAGGAGGTCGTTTTAGCCCGGTTAAGAATTGGACACTGCCGTTTCAGCCATCGCCATCTGCTGACGGCTGCGCCGGCGCCGTTCTGCCCATGTGGGCACTTGCTGACGGTTAGACACATTTTAATGTCCTGTCCAGATCTTAACACACTGCGCCTCGATCTTAACCTGACAAATACTTTCGATGCCATTTTAGCGGATGACCCACGAGCAGCTGCTCGTGTTCTTCGTTTTATCAATTTGACAAACCTCGCTAAGGACATTTGATGATGTTGTTTTTTAATCCTATGCCTGTCAGTCTGTCTTTTATCGTGTTTTCCCTTTTAGTTGTTGTTGTCAACTTGTGCCTCGCGGTGTATTCTTAGAGTAGTCAGGGCGCTAATGACCATTGAAGTTGTGCGCCCTAAAACCACAAAAAAAAAAAGAGTCGAAAAGTTCGGGTCTGTTTGTTATCAGTAGGTCCAAGATGTTATCTCCACGAGTCGGTTCTCTGTTTAATTGCTTGAGGTAATTTTCGGATAGTGCACTCAGTATAATGTCACTCGATGCTCTGTCCCTACCACCCGTCCTAAACATCTGAGTGTCCCAGTCTATATCGGGTAAATTGAAATCTCCACCTAAAACTATAACATGCTGAGAAAATTTATGTGAAATGTATTCCAGATTTTCTCTCTACTACAGAAATCTGTAATTATTGATACATGTTCAATTACCCGAAAGTTCCTAAATGCAATGTAACATATACCGTACCGTTAAAAGGAAGGTACGCTTGATCAAGGTCCGTGTCACTTTCCATTTTTGACCAGACGTAACGTCTGAGAAGAGAAAGAAAAATAATAATAATAATAATAATAATAATAATAATAATAATAACCCCCGTGGAGGCCCACGAAAAGAATAGGCCTCCGGTATGTTCTGCCAGTCGTAAAAGGCGACGAAAAGAACAAACCACTAATAGGGCTAACACCCCTTTTAGTGTGATTACTTGGTTCAGGACAGAACTAAAGAAGCCTCGGACAAGCGCCGTCATGGTCGGGGACGACGCTTGAACCCTATGTCCGCCCACAATGGTAACGACACTGCTTGCCAACTGGAAAATGATTTAAATCCAAATAGAGGTGTTTTGCAGAATATGCTTCCTGCAACCACCCTAGAAGGAAAACAAAGACAGAGGATGAGATGGTCAGATGAAGTTAATCGACACCTCATGTTCTGTTATTACCAAGCAACAAACCTAGGAACCAACACAACTGGATACAGATCACAAGTATACACAACATTTCTTACCAGATACCCGGAATTAAAATTTTTAACAGAACAACGACTAGCTGATCAGATCTGTGTAATAATAAAAAATAACAGGATACCCCAGTCAGAATTAGAAAACATCAAACAACAAGTACAACAAATACTGGAACAAAATAATGTGCAATCAGAAGAAGAAGAAAATACAGTAATGGACTCAAACATCCCAGAGCAAACAAACAAAGACCAACACGCATCAATTAAACAATCAGAGGAAAACGAAATCTTAAGACAGCCACCAGAACAAGCACAAATAGAACACGAAGAGACACACATGTTAGACATAGAACAGAAATTTCAGCTGACATATATAGAATACAAAGACACAAATACAGACATGAGACCATTCTTGTATAGACCGCCAAATAACCCACAAGTCGAAACAACAATAAAAACTATCAACACAATCATACACAACAAAATAAATGAAAATACAACTATGGAAGAGTTACAACTACTGGTTTATATAGGAGCACTCACTACACTAAATATACACACTAGGCAGAGATCAGAACAAACCAACACACAGAAGAAACCCACAAAACCAGCATGGCAACACAGGCTACAAATCAGAATAGAAAAACTGAGAAAAGACATCGGACAGCTAACACAATTTATAAGAAATGAAATATCAGACAAAAAACGAAAAAGGTTAGGTAAATTCTCGCAAGAAGCAGCAATAGAGCAATTAGATGCAAAAAGAAGAAATTACAAGCATTGGCCAAACGACTTAGAAGATACAAAAAAAGTGAAAATAGAAGGAAACAAAACCAAACATTCAACACAAACCAAAAGAGATTTTACCAAACAATGGATAACACACACATTAAAATAGACAATCCACCAAACAAAACAGACATGGAACACTTGTGGAGCAACATATGGTCAAACCCGGTACAACATAACAGGCATGCACGGTGGATACAAGCAGAAACAGACACATACAAGATGATACCACAAATGCCTGAAGTGATAATTTTGCAACATGAAGTCACCCGAGCAATTAATTCTACACACAATTGGAAAGCCCCTGGAAATGATAAAATAGCAAATTACTGGCTGAAGAAGTTCACCTCAACACATTCACATCTAACTAAATTATTTAACAATTACATTGCAGACCCATACACATTCCCTGATACACTTACACATGGAATAACCTATCTGAAACCTAAAGATGAAGCAGACACAGCAAACCCAGCTAAATATCGCCCCATAACATGCCTACCAACAATATACAAAACATTAACTTCAGTCATCACACAGAAATTAATGACACATACAGCACAGAACAAAATTACAAATGAAGAACAAAAAGGCTGTTGCAAAGGACCACGAGGATGTAAAGAGCAACTGATAATAGATACAGAGGTGACATACCAAGCTAAAACTAAACAAAGGTCCCTACACTACGCATACATTGATTACCAAAAAGCCTTTGATAGTGTACCCCACTCATGGTTACTACAGATATTGGAAATATACAAAGTAGATCCTAAATTGATACAGTTTCTAAACATAGTAATGAAAAACTGGAAAACCACACTTAATATACAAACAAATTCATATAACATCACATCACAGCCAATACAGATTAAGCGTGGAATATACCAAGGAGACTCATTAAGTCCTTTCTGGTTCTGTCTTGCTCTAAACCCACTATCCAACATGCTAAATAATACAAATTATGGATACAATATTACTGGAACATACCCACACAAAATCACACATTTGCTATTCATGGATGATCTAAACCTACTGGCAGCAACAAATCAACAACTCAACCAATTGCTAAAGATAACAGAAGTATTCAGCAATGATATAAATATGGCTTTTGGAACAGACAAATGCAAGAAAAACAGCATAGTCAAGGGAAAACACACTAAACAAGAAGATTACATATTGGATAACCACAGTGACTGCATAGAAGCGATGGAAAAAACAGATGTCTATAAATATCTAGGATACAGACAAAAAATAGGAATAGATAATACAAATATTAAAGAAGAACTGAAAGAAAAATATAGACAAAGACAAACAAAAATACTGAAAACAGAATTGAAAGCAAGAAACAAGACAAAAGCTATAAATACTTATGCTATACCAGTATTGACCTACTCATTTGGAGTAGTGAAATGGAGTGACACAGACCTAGAAGCACTCAATACACTT
The DNA here is from genome assembly GCF_023864275.1 of Schistocerca cancellata. Classification (NCBI taxonomy): domain Eukaryota; kingdom Metazoa; phylum Arthropoda; class Insecta; order Orthoptera; family Acrididae; genus Schistocerca; species Schistocerca cancellata. Next base: position 431,500,781 of record NC_064633.1, read on the forward strand.
ACACGATCACAATGCCACAAATATAGAATACATCACATACATTCAGCAACAGAAAGATTCACAATAAGCAGAAAGGAAGGTGGAAGGGGATTTATAGATATAAAAAACCTACATTATGGACAGGTAGACAATTTAAGAAAATTCTTTCTAGAACGAGCAGAAACTAGCAAAATACACAAAGCAATCACTCATATAAATACATCAGCTACACCATTGCAATTTCATAACCACTTCTACAACCCTTTAGATCACATAACATCAACAGATACAAAGAAAGTAAATTGGAAAAAGAAAACACTACATGGCAAGCACCCGTAGCATCTAACACAGCCACACATAGATCAAGACGCATCCAACACATGGCTAAGAAAAGGCAATATAGACGGAAGGATCCATGATTGCAATACAGGATCAAACAATAAACACCAGATATTACAGCAAGAATATTATTAAAGATCCCAATACCACAACAGATAAATGCAGACTCTGCAAACAACAAATAGAAACAGTAGATCACATCACAAGCGGATGTACAATACTAGCAAATACAGAATACCCCAGAAGACATGACAATGTAGCAAAAATAATACATCAACAACTTGCCATAAAACATAAACTAATAAAACAACACGTTCCCACATACAAGTACACACCACAAAATGTACTGGAGAATGATGAATACAAATTATACTGGAACAGAACGATTATAACAGATAAAACAACACCTCACAACAAACCTGACATCATACTCACCAATAAAAAGAAGAAATTAACACAACTAATTGAAATATCCATACCCAACACAACAAATATACAGAAGAAAACAGGAGAAAAAATTGAAAAATACATCCAACTGGCTGAGGAAGTCAAGGACATGTGGCATCAGGATAAAGTCGACATTATACCAATTATACTATCAACTATAGGAGTCATACCTCACAATATCCACCAGTACATCAATGCAATACAGCTACATCCAAACATATATATACAACTACAAAAATCTGTAATTATTGATACATGTTCAATGACCTGAAAGTTCCTAAATGCAATATAACATATACCGTACAGTTAAAAGGAAGTCACGCTTGATCAAGGTCCGCGTCACTGTCCATTTTTGACCAGACATAACGTCTGAGAATAGAAAGAAATAATAATAATAATTATAACAATTTACCTTTTCCGTGAGAAGGGGATACGTTATTTCCGCTATAGTGAGCTTCGATTAATCAAAATGAGCTCATTCAGCATGCCGCATTGCTCCGCTTTCTCTGTAAATAATTTAATTATGTTTTGGCTTAGCGTGATGTTCTCGAGTGAAACGATCAGTGTAAAATTCTTTACCAAAAAAAGGCACTCATCGCCAAAAATCAGTCATTATTATTTAGTGGGTCCGTATCTGACGGAATCGAAGCCCGGCAGCATCACTGATGACAGACGAATGATCGAATCATTCACCGTTTTCTTGTGCGTAAAAAGTGCAAGACACATTGACATTGAAACGATCGGCATCTAATGTGAGGGCTGCTATTTGCCGTGAGCAATGCCAAATTGACGACTGTACGCAATGCGCGTTCTATATTACGCCTCTTCACAATGGCCTGCCGAGTTCTCTATCCCAGCCAAAGCGATCTGAAAAAGTTAATTATAAGCCTTAGTGTGCTCACTGAGGCACTTCGTATTTTCAGAACGTGTAGTTGGCTATCAGCCTGTGGTAAACGTACGTGGTTTTCAAACGTCGAGGTGCTCAATGTTCGAATGATCATTCAGTAGTTGGTTCTGCTTCTGCTGCTGCTCTCGTGCTGGTTTTCGTCAAGTTCTGTTCCGTTTGATTTGGGGGGAAGTTTGCCTTCGTCTTTGTGTTGGTGTGAGCTGGCTCACTTTTCCCATAACGATGAAGATGTTGTATGAGATCTTTCCAATTACTTGATATTATGAGTTTACAGGTTATTTAAGAAGTGCATTTAAATTTCCGTTTTGGTACCTGGGACATGGGACATGGGAAATGGGTTCGATCCCCAGTAGAGATATCTGGTATGGAGTCCGTTCACCCCTTGTAAAGTCGAAAGAGCTGCTTGAATAAATAAGCAGTGGATCCCTTAGGATACACGTCTCTGCTATAACGGCTTCGGGCATTGAAGACATGCTGACCCCATGTTCCAAGATAACGGATCGCTCTTCCTACTGCCTTTTTGGGGGTTGTCAGCCAGTTCTCTATTTTATTGATTGAAGCTATAAGCCGAAATCGAACACAGTAATCATTCTGACGACTTTAATGTTTCATAACTAACTATGTAAAATTAATTTGAGCTGCACCTAAATTTTGTATGCGTGAAAACACACACACACACACACACACACACACACACACACACACATACACACACACAACTTACAAACTACAAAGCTGTACAAGTATGCATGCCCATAAAAAGTAAACATCCTAGAAAACCGAAGAAGCAGTATAAATAACAAGAGCTCTGATAGCAAGCCGATTCTATACAACGAAGGAAAGCCTGAAAGGAGGAAGGAATGTACATAAGGGCTATAAAAGTATATAGAACTTAAAGGCAATATCATAAATCGGAAAGACAGAGTAGATGGAGATGGGAGAAAACGTGACAGAACACTGAAACTCATAACATAAGGTAACGGCTTTTCATGTACTACTGAATAAAGAAGTAGTATTCAAAGAACTGTGACTGACGCACGAACAACAGTGAACTAACATGCATCCAGATAAGAAAATATTGCATTGATAATGGCTACGCACTAGCCGAATTTTGGATTTGCGTAATAAAACCTACAAAAAAAGGATGCCTGATTGCTGCACTCTATAATTTATAAATCACATAACAGTCGCTGAGTGCACCCACTTTCCTAATGGAAGGTAACCTGATAAAGTAAAATGTATGTAAACAACGTAGAAAAAGGAAGGAGTGGAAGATAATTTTAATTCAAAAGTTTTTTATTTGGTAAACAGTGGATATTAAGAACTGGAAAGGGTGAAAGAGAGGGAGATCGACTTTCCGTGCCAGACGAAGGTGTTCCCATCTGTTGTGGATCACATGAACTTAAATAAGTCATTACTCACACTAGAGGAAAATGACCTCGATAGGTGTACAACATAAACTGAGAAATGGACCAGCAAGGTTTGAAAGTGATATGGCAGTGGTTTGTTTATAATTAACAAGAATGGAAAATGCTTCTAAAGAAAGGTTATAATATCCCACACTAAGTTGTGGATATAAAAGAAGGAAGCTAGCTTTTCGACATACCTGGCGACTTCAGAGACACTTAAATCAAAACATCTTGGCATATTCGAGCTCTTCCACTTATTAGTACTAGTATACATGTCAGGTAATATCAGCTCTCAAATGATATAAGATTTAAGTAAAATGTTTTTAAACTACGTTGAAAGAAGAAGGAGCAAAAGACATTCTGTCGAGTAATATAAAATGATACATGATGTCATGCTGTATAACATGGCACAGGTCATTATGCGATGTTCCCCATGCTGGTGAATCTTCTGGGTTTTTGGCACAGGATTAGGGAGCTTGAACCATAAGTTTCAAGGTGCAGGTGTCCAAATATTTGCAGCTAAGAGACCTCACAGCGCTGGAGAAATAGGAATAACTAGAAAAAAAGCACGAATATGTCAAGATGTTTAGATTTAAACGTCCGTGAAGCTGCTAGGTAAGTCGAAATGCTACTTCCCTTCTGTTACGTGACTCACTCTGCCCGGGATATATTGGACTTTTTGTGCTATGACGGGAGAATTTTTTACTCTGCTTCCCAGGTTTTATTCTACCACAATTTTGACTTGAAACTGCCATAGCTTGGCAACCGTTGTACATTTTTGTTGACTCAAGTGACGACTGATCGGGTATAGGATTTTTGTTGTCTTTCGAACCATGTTGCTTATATCGCTGAAACGGATAACCTTTTCATACAACAACAGGATGACCATTAATTACCTATAGTTGGCCCCCTTGTTGCAAAATTTTAACCGATTCGCACAATTTTGAAACACAGAAGTATCCCGAGAAAAAGACGAAAAAAACTGGATTTTTGCACGTAAAGATCGAATGAAGGTAAATTTTAGAAACCGAATTTTCGTAAGACAGTATTTTTTTTATTCACCTTAAATTGCATTCAATTCACGTGTGAACGATTTTTGGGAGCTACATTTAGCTCTAATTTTAATCATCGTATCTTGACAATGGATAAAAAGTATTGGATAAAAAGTTTCGATTTGTGTTTAACCATTTACCTACCGTCGTGAAAAGATTGAACCGATTCGTACAAGTCTAACTGTTTAAAAATGGCACTCTTCAAAAACCTCCTAGCAAAACGTGATTTTTGGAATGTTTTTGAACATAAAATCCGAACGGTACACGTACAAATGGTGCTATTAGCTGACCATTAATTTCAGTCCTATTACAATCTTTAGTAAAAATAATTAACCGATTTGCTCAATTTGTCTGTCGGCCAGTACCAGTTCATCGTTAAAATCTTGCTTAGTATACAGTAACACAGCCACAATAAGACAGATGTTCGAATGGCAATGGAAATGGCCGCTGAATCAAGGTAAACAAAAAACTTTATACCCCATGTTCCTATCTCAGATAGGAATCCAGCTTCAAGAACCCCACCCCAAACCATGATTCGCAACCTTCTTAGATGTATTTGTTACAGTGCTTCCGCCCTTTTATATAGTTACGAAGTGCTCTCCTGGACTTAACTTTACCGAAATATGTTAGTGTGTTGTGAGTGGTCATTACGAGGACTTTTCGGTATTAAAAAATAATAGCAACAAATGAGATAAGATTTAGAAAGGCTGTTTGCAATTGTAACGAAAAGAAAGACTTTTAGTGGACTGGAAACTAAAATACGGTGTAAGTTACGTGAAATATTTCTATTCTCTTCCATTATTCAGATTGCAACTTACAAATTACATTGCTGCCAGCAAACTCACCTTATTTACTTTCGCTTAGAGGTTGTTTGTCCGATCTCCTGGAGACTGTCCTTTCGAATATTTACTGCAAACAGTACTTTGCTCGCCTCATGGACGAAGACCAATACACACGGATTGTGTGGTCTCACAATAAATAAAAGTATGGTCGATAGATTAGATCCCACAGAATGACTGAGATCCTTCTGAGAGACGACGACGACTAAATTAATTCACCTGGTGTACAACAAATACAAACAGACAACAAATCCGAGGACTTCAAGAATAATTTAATAATTCGAATTCCGAAGAACGTAAATAAGAATATCATTGATTAGTTCGTGTAATAAGTCATTAATTTAGACAAGAATGGAGAATCTGCTTGAAGCCGATGTTGGTGAACACATGTCAGTGTTTTGGAGAAATGTAAGAAGATGGGAGGTAATATTGACCCTACGAATTATCATTAAGACTAGGCTGAAGTGTGACTGACGACCGTCTGTAACACCTGTATCTGGAGTACGTTTATGGCAATATTAACTGGAATACCCTGTCCGAAATCTAGAAGTTTGTAGTGTTGAAATACAGGCAGTGAAATGATACTGCTTCTTTTATGGAGATCAGATCCTTACAAGAGTTGAAAGACATCAAAGAAATTAGTAGTTTAGAGGAAAAAATGTTGCTTGGTCCACTACGTCTTCCCGCCACCAGCCATTTGAGGGTGAGTCCAACGCCGTTTTAGTGATATAGGTACTACTGTGTGTTGAGGCATACTCGTAATGTACCATGGACTCGTACAGACCTACAAATCTTTGAGCACGATACAGAAACCGATCAACCTGAATTGCTTCCCCAAGTGCATGTTTTCAGGTGCGAATTAAGCCATTACTTTATTTTTGTGAATGACAATGCGCTACTGCATTGAACAGAGCTGTTGGAGGAGCTGTCGAAGCGAGAGGAAATTCGACGGATGGACATCTAACCAGATATCCGAACCAAGGTTTATTTTCTTTCATGATGACATTAAAATCTGTATCCAAACTAACGTTTCCATAGTACTAGAAATGCTAATAAGCTAACAATATTAGAAACATCATGATGATGATGATGATGATGATGTTTGGTTTGTGGGGCGCTCAACAGCGCAGTCATCAGCGCCCGTACAAATTCCCAACATTTGCTCAGGCCAATCTCGCCACTTCTTTATGAATGATGATGAAATGATGAGGACAACACAAACACCAAGTCATCTCGAGGCGGTTGAAAATCCCTGACCCCGCCGGGAATCGAACTCGGAACCCCGTGCTCGGGAAGCGGGTACGCGACCGCGAGTATTAGAAACAATCATAAAAATATCACAATCGTAGGTGAAATGTAAATTTGCATTGTCGATATTACTGTTATAAGAGTAAAATGGACGGAATCCAATTGGTGATACAATGTACGTCGAGCTGAATATCGATATGCAGAGGTTCCGATTTACCAATGAATCTGATCCAGGTGGTTCTTGCCCCACTAGTTACACGATAAACAATTATGTCGATAAAATGTCCATCTACCAACAAACGAAGGCAATTTTTCTGGATTTTGCAGGCATTATGTGCCGATACATCATTAATCCATAAACACTTAGCAAGAAACCAGCTAGAGATAAAACGCGAAACCTAGCTGAGTCATCTCTTTCGTTGTTTTCAAAGTTTTCTTTTATGTTTCTAAGTAATACTAATGGTTATAATGAATACAGCTACGATACAGTGTACAAATGATTGAAAAGAATCTTCCCTGTTATCACTGTCATATTTCTTAGTAGAACGGTTCTCGTTTACGCGTGGCTGGAGTAAGACAGGAATAATATCAGCGAGTAACGTTAGTTGAAAGCAAATTTCGTCAATATCTCTATTTTATAGTTCGCGAATAGGCAGTGCATCACCTATTTTGATGTGGAAACTGTAGTACCGTTTAAAATATATTTTACTACTTCGGAAAGATGTAACATATTTATCTTCTACGTACAGATACCCCAAAACTTCGCCTTCTTTGTAATAGGTACTTAACTCCCTTAACAGTGGAACGGCAGCAATCTGTGAAGCTAAGTCTGATTATTTTAGCTGCTAGACCCGGGAGTCTTTATGGCAATTCACGTTTTCTCTTTCGTCCTTGCACTGCCTGCTTTATTCAGCAGTATGTTACCAGTCTTGCTGTTGTAAATAGATGCCCCTCAGTCAGCACTCAAATTACACCCGCCCACCTACACACACACGCATAGTATAGTGCGCCCACGCAGTGATATAGGGCACCTGACGGAAGGTTCACAACCCTTTCATGCTTTGACAAGTCACCGAAATAATTGCATGGTTGTTGTCCCATTTCAGCGAAAACATTAGCTGGAATACGTTTCGGAGAAATGAGAGAAACACTCACATATAACACAGCAACATTACTAGCCGAGGAAGAGGTAATCACAAAGGGATATCGAAAATTATACTTTGTGAGTTCTCTTGTACTCTCGTTATGACATGAAAACGAGGAAGAGAGCAATGTCGAAAGTTCGTGAACTGCATATTAAAAATGGAACCGAGTGAACTTCAAGTGTACGGCAGGTGAGCGACCATACCACTCAGCTCGCGTGGAACTGATACCGGTTACGATTGGGTGTAAATGAAAAAATGTTTATTTTATTAAGTAGAATTAAAGTGGCTAAAAATATAATGAACAGGGAGTATTCAATTTCCCTTACCATTGCGTCCTGCAACAACACTAGAACCTAGGCTGTTTATTGCCAAACATTTAAGTTTTCTATTTCGTTACAAATCAGAAAGTGGTCTAGCAACAATTTTCACAAAGAAACTCTTCTGAAACGTGAATGAGTTACGTATTTTGCAGACGGCAGCTGACTTTCGATTCTCGAGTGAGAGAGTGATATGAAGGAGGAATGATATTACAAACTGCAAGGTATATCTTAGCTTTAAATTCGTGAAGAATATACCCATGATCAATGTTTCTATCAAGAAACTAATCGTTAGCAATATGGAATCAAAGCTGAAAAGTGATTATGGAACAGACAAAGGAGTTTACAACTGCAAGTTTCCGCATCATAACGTAATAACTTACCTGCAGCGCGTAAAGATAAGCTGATTATTAAAACTGTATCGTTGTTTATGTGGTATAGATGGCCAAGGATGTAGTAGCGTAACATGGGGATCTCCATCTATAGCCTTCACTGCAATATCAATTAAAGGATTTATAAGCAAATAAGGACGATAAAAACAAAATTTTGCACTTGGGTGGGAACTTCGCTATGTAAGACAGAAACAATTATAATGATTTCGGGGCTTTCGTTAACTATGTTAACGGCTAGACAGTGAATATACGGTTTAACCTATTGGAACTTGAATTAAATAAAATAATTAAGTAGCTTACGCTGCAGACAAGAACTGGAAATGCAATTCAGTAGCTTTATTGATTATTCGCGGAACAGAAGTGAGGATATGAATGCCAGTGTCAGAATCTGATATTATACTTGACTGGCGCTTCATTCAGAATTCAGTACTTGTAATGGTTCACGGTTTTATAGTCACAGATTGCCACTCGACCTGATTGAAAACAGCATATAAGCATAGATAAGTCAAAGGCATTCGCTAAGTGGAGTTCATGTTATCTATGTCAGGAATAATGAAGCATCTGAATTTAGCAAATTAGAGTGACTATTGGGAGGTAAAATATTTTTAGTATTCATTTATTTGTTTAATTATTTACTTACTTTTAGCTGCTGCTGGGATACTCTATTAACGCCCTGAGACATCTTCAGTTTCCAGGTAGTAAATGTGTTACGATTCATCTGCCAGAAACTGTCTTCGCAAAGTATTGGAATGCAGTGTGATGCGTTATTTATCAGCCCGTGAACTGACGGCTCGTTGGTGGATTTGATGATTTATGATTTCCGATCGAGTATTGTTTTTTGTTGCTGAAGATGAACTGGACTGTTACTGCCGAATTGTCCTATGTTACCTGGATTATAATCCTACCTGAACCACTCTTCAAAGTCCAAAGTATGCAGTCGGTGATTAATTGTACTGGTACAAAATTTGTGCTTATCAAATAAAATTTCCTCAAACACTACAACATTTTCGAAGATATTTTATGCTCGACGTTGAGTGATGAAACACTTCTATAATCTTTCTTAAAAGTACATGCCACAGAATGAAATTAGTTTATGAAAAATGTATCCAAAGTACTGACATCAATAATTTTTTGCTTACCAATGTCGTCAAATGATGGAATAAATTAATATCACACAGCGTACTATATTTACGAATGTTCACTTCAGCAGATATTTGTAGCCAAATTACTCCACGTACATTTCTACTTAGAGAATTAAAGTTATTCACGCTTAAATATTGTCGAATGTTGTCAAATCAGAGAAATCAATGTTCTTCTAGGCCTGTGAGTTTGTAATATGATCTTTCTGCAAAGTAATGTGGAAACTGATACTGTGATACAGTTGACTACACTATCCAACTAATGAAGGATTACAAAGCGCAGATATCGTTCCCCAGTAATCTTCCAAACGATTTGTCAGATAAGTTCTTGGTACTTCAGTGCCGAAGGTGAAGAAAAGTCACTAATTGGCTGCAAATCCATGAGTGACAATGTATGGCGTGGGCTATTTTATCAATACACGACATCGTAGCAAGGAGGAAACGAGGCAAAAACATACAGAAAACTCTTGAAGGCAATTGAGGCAGCACATTCTGTCAGCAGGCGCATCTCTTAAATTTGTAACATAAAACTATAAACGTTCTGTTTAAGATCGAAAATCCGCTTTTATAAGCGTGGAATGTCACACACTGTAACTTGCGATATGCACGTGCGCGGATTATGACGTGCGGTAGTTAGCTGGAAATTCATCCCGACAGGTTGCGTTACACCAACATCGCGTGAAGGGGTAATTAGTCTCGGTTGAGGTTGCCGCAGATTAAACGCACAAGCAGTTTAGTGTCATATTAGTTTCAGCCAGCAACTACTCCACCCTAAATACATCGCTAAAACGCTAAACCGCAACGAATTGCTTCTGAACAACTACTGTTATGTTACTTCCAGAACTTGTCTTCTTCATTTTTAGTGTAACCATTAGAAATTCACTTGTGACTTCCTGTAATCGAGGGTGTGGCTCATAAGAACGCACACTTCGTTTTGTAGAGGATTTTCATGCTACTCACCATCTAATATGTCAACAAGATAAAACCAAATATCATGTACAAACTATTTAATGCAGTATCGTCAAAGACAAGAAGTCAGGCCCTTTAGATTGGTGCCTGAATAACATCTTTCCTTAGGCTTTTCCTTGCGTTATGGTGTTTAGCTTCACGCTTACACTTTGCTCTATATGTTATGTACACAACGTAGTTTGAGTCATCACGTTGCTCCATTCTCTTCCTCTGTAATCTAGTCGGATACTTTCTTGATATCTCTTCCCTCAGTTTGTTACATTTCTTCGGTAATCCAGCAGACAACTTTGTTGATTTCCCTACCATCTCTTCGTTTGTACATACTCGTGCCCGTTTCCCTCTCCTTCTCATCAGAGTAATCAGACATTTTTCGGAAAGGTGTTAAAAACTACATCGCAAGACACTCTGTACGTAGCACCTGCGATCGTCCATGTCAGCCCTAACTAAATTTGATAAGCTGGGGGGTTTCCGAGCTACTGAGTGTCGACGTTCTATGAATAATTAGACAATTATTGGGACGTAGTTTTCACCTAGGCCGGTTACTCGAGTCCATATAATCTCACAGTCAGACTCAATTTCGGCCTCCGTAGACAATGTACTTACATCTGTCGACTGCAATGAACCACCCCCACTTTTTTTTTGTTTTTTTTTTTTGTTTGAGTCTTCTAAGTGATTTTATGCAGCCCTCCAAGAATATATCTTCTACGCCAACCTTTTCACCTCAAAGTATCACGTGCCAGATGTACGCGAACCTCTGTTTACTTCTAGAGTTTTTACCCTCTACAGCTCCCTCATGTACCACTGAAATTATTGCTCCCTGACGATTTAACTGATGGCCTGTCAAATCCTATAAAAATAAACAAAAAATATACCTACTCATAAAACCAGATGAAAGTTCGCTCGGCGCCTTTCTGTGAAACAATATCCACTGCTTCAAAATTAACAACGTAAGTGTAGACCAGATGTGGCATAAATTCAAAGAAATAATATCGGCAGCGATTGGGAGATTTGTTGATGTTGTAATCTTCAGTCCAGAGACTGGTTTGATGCAGCTCTCCATGCTACTCTACCCTGTACAAGCTTCTTCATGTCCAAGTAGCTACTGCCACCTACATCCTGCTGAATCTGCTTAGTGTATTCATCTGTTGATCTCCATCTACGATTTTCACACTCCACGCTGCCCTCCAATACTAAATTGGTGATCATTTGATGCTTCATAATGTGTTCTACCAACCGATCTCTCCTAGTCAAGTTGCGCCACAAATTCCTCTTCTCCCCAATTCTGTTCAGTACCTCCTAATTAGTTACCTGATCTACCTATCTAATTTTCCGCATTCTTCTGTAGCAGCACATTTCGAAAGCTTATATTCTCTTCTTGTCTAATCCATTTATCGTCCATATTTCACTTCCATGCATGGCTAAACTCCATACTAATAGTTTCATAAAAGACTTCCTTAAACTTGAATCTATACTCGATGTTAACAAATTTCTCTTTTTCACAAAACACTTTTCTTGCTATCGCCAGTCTACATTTAATATCCTCCCTTCTTGGATCATCATCAGATTTTTGTTGCCAAAATAGCAGAATACGTCTACTAATTTAAGTGTCTCATTTCGTAGTCTAAGTCCCTCAGCATCATCTGATTTAATTAGCTACATTCCATTATCCTCATTTTTCTTTTGTTGTAGTTCCTCTTATATGCCCCTTACAAGGTACGGTTCATTCCGTTTAAGTTCTCTTCCACATCCTTTGCTGTCTCTGACAGAATTTCAGTGTCGTCGGCAAACTTCAAAGTTTACTTTCTTCTCTATGAATTTTAATTCCTACTCCCAACTTTTGTTTTGTTTCCGTTACTGCTTGCTCAGTACACAGATTGAATAACATCGGGGATAGTCTGCAACACTGTCTTACCCCTCCTCAACCACTGCTACCCTTTCATGCCCCTCGACCCTTATAACTGTCATCTGGTTTCTGTACAAATTGTAAGTAGGCTTTCTCTCCACGTATTTTACCTCAGCCGCTTTCAGAATTTGAAAGAGAGTATTCCAGTCTACATTGTCAGCTCACTTAACAAAAGCACGTCCTCCCGTACAGATATATTATACCAGTTAGATTCCTCTCGGAGTATGCTGATACAGTAAGTCCAGACTTAAAAGCCATACATAACCGTTCGCTCGATGAACGTTCCGTACCCAGAGATTGGAAATTTCCACTGGTCACACCAATACTCAAAAAAGTTAGTAACAGTCGTCCACTAAATTACATTCCCATATCATTAACGTCGATATGCAGCAGGATTCTGGAACATATATTGTGTTCGAAAATGTACCTCGAAGAAAACGGTCTATTGACACGCAGTCAAAACATATTTACAAAACATTGTTCTTGGAAACACAACTAGCTCTTTACTCCATGAAGTGTTGAGTGCTGTTGACAAGGGATTTCGAACTGATTCCATATTTCTGGGTTTCCGGAATGCTTTTGACATTGTACCACACAAGCGACTTGTAGTGAAATGGTGTGTTATGGAATATCGTGTCGGTTATGTGACTGGTTTCGTGATTTCCTGCCAGAGAGGTAACAGTTCGTAATAGTTGACAGAAAGTCATTGAGTAAATCAGCCTTCCCCAAGGTGGTGTTATAGGCCCATAGCTGTTCCTTATCCATACAAACTATTTAGGAGACAAACTGAGCAGTCATTATAGGTTGTTTGCAGATGATGCTGCCGTTTATCGACAAGGAAAGCCATCGGAAGATAAAAAAATTGCAAAACGGTTTAGAAAAGGTATCTGTATGGAGCGAAAAGTGCCAATTGAACCTAAATAACGAAAAGAGTGATGTCATCTACATGAGTTCTAAAAGGAAACCGTTAACTTTGGTTACATGATAAATCAGTCAAATCTGAACGCCGTAAGATCAAATAAATACCTAGGAATTACAATTATGAACAACCTAAACTGGAAGGTACACACAGAAAATGTTGTTTGCTAGGCTAACCAAACACTGTTTTATTGGCAAGACACTTAGAAATTGTAACAGATCTACTAAAGAGGATGCCTACTCTACGTCTGTCCTTTTTATTTAAGAGTACTGTGCGATCCTGACCAGATATGACAGACGGAGTACATCGAAAAAGTTCAAAGAAGGACAGCACGTTTTGCATTTTTGCGAAATAGTGTAACCTCCCAAGAATAATTTTAAAAGAATGGAAATGACTAACAAAAAAAATGCAGCCAAGTGTGAACTCCCCACAAAAATTGATAAATGGAAATTGACCAAAAACCCACACAATAATATTGATTAAATAATGAAGCTTGAACTGAATGTAACATCTGAACAGAAATAATTAAACCTGACTAATTTTATAAGGGCAGCTGCGCTGACCTACGGCCCTGTGAAATAATCAAACCAAAATTCTTACCTCAGTAAAACTGCATCTATATCTGCTCTTATTTTTTGGCACTGCTTCGTGCAATGCTGGCGTATATTTAATTCTGATTCTTGGAGGAAATGCACAGGAATTATTCTTTGAATTGAAATGTATGCTTTTTCTTCAAAGGAGTGGAAAAATTCTTTAAATTGAAATGATTACATTTCTTTAACAGATTTACTTAATAAAAATTATTATTGGGGCATTTTTGAACAAATTAATTACAATTAACATACGTTATTAGCTGAGCGCAATGCTGCTTCATTACCTTCTACAATAATACACATCGTCCACCACAATCCTGACCAGACTCGTGGGCAGAGTACACCGTGGACGCATGCCGACTCGCTACACACTACTACTGTCGTCTCGCACGGTCAAGTGCAGACTAGCAAAGATAAATAACTCTCTGGTCAGAGATTCTCTCATGCCTCGCCATCGCTGGTAATGAATACACATGAAACGTACGTGTTTCATAACCCTCCACTGGGGAGGGGGGGGCAAAAATTTGGCAGCGATGGTGAGTCATTTGGACTTGCCATGAGCAACAAATTTTTTTCTTAACTAATTAACTTTACAATTACAGAATATACAGATATATACAGGTGTAGAAAATGAAGTAAATATAGTGCACATGCACCGAGTACATTACATATCAGGCAATGTCAAAAATATATACAATGAGTACAAAACATATTAACAAATGACATAAGTGCACACGCACAGAAAAACTCTTTAGCATTTTCACAACAAATAAACATAATGAGTACAAATCATATTGACAAATGACATAAGTGCACATGCACTGTAGTTCAGAACATATCAGCAAATCAAAAAAAAATATATGCAATGAGTAGAAATCATGTTAAAAAAATTGACAAAAGTGCACACGCACTGTACTTCAGAACATATCAGCAAATCACAAAATGTATAGGCCATGAATACAAATCATGATAACAAAATGACTTTTAAAATGTTACAAGAATTAGGATAGGAAAGGGAAGGATTGCATCATGGTTGTAGCACTTTACATTGCACGCAGCTGCACTGAAAGTCCATATCTTTCTACAGAAGCACAACACCAAGTGAGACAATCTAAAGTTCTTTTCCTTCAAGCATTAATCAGTGTATCCAAGACACTGAACTGTCTTAGTAATATTCATGTTGTCATTTTGGTAGTACATTAGGTACACCAAACAGTGGGACCATTATAACGTCTCCATCGCTCAAGGTGGTGGACAGCATGTCGTGTCAACACCACATTCTTGTAAAGTACACCAACGTAGAATTAGTGCAAGAACCAAATATAGTGCTCCACGATCATGAGGATATACAGGACAAACGGATATTGCAGTAATTCCAGGTAATTAGGTCAGAAGGTGAAGGACACTAAGTCACATACTAGTCTTTATTGAGAATTACACTAGTAGTTGGTGGCACTCATTGCCCAGTTATTGAACATTTCTGTACCATGTATGTAGTATTACAGAATAATGTTCATGCGTCGTTTTACAGAGAATATTGGCACTTGTGGACTAATTGCAAACCATCACAAGTCATTTACAGAGAATATTGGCACTTGTGGACTAATTGCAAACCATCACAAGTCATTTACAGAGAACATTGGCATTCACTGCCTAATTACAAACCATTTACAGAGAACATTGGCACTCATTGCCTAATTATCATCAGAAGTCATTTACAGAGAACATTGGCATTCATTGCCCAGTTACAAAGCATATTTTTTTGTATTATTCAGAAGTCATTACTCAAAATGAGTTAATTATTGGCATAGCATTTATACATAATTAGTAATCATGGGCATCATAAGTAATCTTATTACAATAAACAGTGGCATTCATTGGCCAGTTACAAAGCATTTTTTTGTATTATTCAGAAGTCCTTACTCAAAATGAGTTAATTATTGGCATAGCATTTTACATAATTAGTAATCATGGGCATCATAAGTAATCTTATTACAATAAACAGTGGCTTTCATTGGCCAGTTACAAACCTCTTCTTTTTGTATTATTCAGAAGTCATTATTGAAGTGACATACTATTCAGAGCTGATCAGTATTATACAGCTCTCTCTTAAACTAGTAGCATTATTTGGGACTGGTAATTACTTTGTTTGCTTTGGAATTATTGCTGCAAGTGAAGATGGGTAACGTCATTTGTCATGAGTCAGCTGTAGCAAGGTTATGAAACAAAGGCAGTATATGTGATCACATTTGTAAATGATAGACACAACTGGGTAAAAAGATGCAAGTACTAGAAGACGTTTAATAAGTAACAGGTTTAGTAAGTATCATGAAAAGCTTCTCCTGGAAAAAATACAAAATGGGTAATTGAGCTGAAAGAAGAAACGCATATTATGCTGAAAAGTAGTGAACTTCGAATTAACAGGTAGTGAAATGTGTATAAAATGTGTTCCCTAGCTGGCCTTTCCAAAACTTTGTCATCCTACTATGCAATATAACACACACTGTCAAAACGAACTGCAACAAGTAGTTAAATAACTACATAGCATAAATACATAAACTTCAACATCATCCTCATCTGTAAAGAAAAAAAAACTTCATTATCCATCACCTCATTATCATATTATGATAACTCCATTATTATCACCACCTGTAATGAAAAACTTCATTATTCATAGCTGCATATTCATCATTATTCATCACCATTCATTATCATCTGCAAAAAAATCACTTCATTATTAATTACACAACTATTCCTTATTTCTAGCATATTTCCTCACTAAAACTAAGATGTGAAGTTCTGTCTGACAGCCTGCATCAATCGATTCATATTCTGAAAGAAAAAATTAGTTAAGACTGCTATTCTAGGATGTGTATAGTATATTCTTGTTAATGCTTATTAATCCTGATCCATTTACTCTTCCTCATAAGGTTTATGCATCTTTTTTCGTTCATTCCGAAGATTAAATTCCCATTTCTGTTTAATTTATTTCTTTTATACGTTATTTCTTTCTGAAAATGATGAACAAAGATTAATGTCTTGCATTTAAATCATATACCCATTAAATGAAAACTGGTTTATAGTAACATAATTGAGCATACAGCATAGCATGACAGAAAACGTAATATTTCAAATCTAGATAGTGTTCAGAGGCAAAAATGTACCCAGTGTATCACAATGTAGCAGCAAAAAAAAGTAAAGTAGTCGCGATGTTGAGATATAATAAGGCAAAATGTCTTTGCTATATCTTAACTATTTCATAGTGCAAACAAACAAAATAGGAAAACAATCGTACATACATAAAAAATGGTGACAAGAAATGTGACCTTCTTTGTGTTTAGCTTGTATGTTGTGTAGTTAATAGAGGCGAGAATTAAAGACTTTAATGGAGAGAGAATTTAATAAAAGTTATGTCACTAGACAAAATTGCATAATTATTCATAAGATACGTAAGTTTATCTGGAAAAATATGCACAGTCTGATGTGTAACGACAAGAAGAGCGACCTGCTAACCTTACCTTGCCGGGCACTTGCCAAGAAAAAATACGACAATCATCAGTAAGTAGTCACATAAATATAATAGCATAAATGGTCATAAAATGTGTTAATTCATCTGGAAAAATATGCACGGTCTGATGTATAACGATAAGAAAAGCGACCTGCCAACCTTACCTTCCCTGGCACTTGCCAAGAAAAAATACGGCAATCATCAGTAAGTGTTCATATAAATACCTGCAAATGGCATTCAATAAAGGGTTTAATATTGGAGACATGGTGATCGTCTTTACTTTTTCTGGTTCTCAAAGTTTCGACGTGTACAACATTGGGGTGAGGAATGCTGCGAATCCGATATGGACCTGCGTATAGAAGTTCAAATTTACTGCACCTACCTTTTATTTTGTTGGATAAATAGTGTGTACGTACTAATATCTTCTGTCCAACGTCAAAGTCACGGTGTATACAAAACTGTTTTTGCTGTCTTCTCCGGCGCTCTGCGGCACGTTTGATGTTGTTCAGCGCAATGTCAATTATTTCATGGTGTCGTAGTCGACGAGATGTAGGAAATGTTACTAATTCTTTAACTTTGTTACGTGGTTTAACATTTTTCAGTATAACAGACGGAGATAGCATAGTAGATTCATTCGGTATGGAATTAATTACATCCTGGAATGAGTGTATGTGTGTGTCCCAATCAATATGTCTTTTATGGCAGTATAATCTACACAGTTTACCAATTTCTTTCATTAATCGCTCACAAGGGTTCGAAGAAGCATGGTACCTGGATATATAAATCGGAGAAATGTTTCTAGCTCGTAACACACGTGTCCATATAGCAGATCGAAACTGTGATCCATTGTCGGAAATTACTTTCAACACATGCCCTACATGAAATAGAAAATGTTTTACAAATGCTTTCGAAACAGTTTTAGCAGTAGCTTTGCGTAACGGAGTGAAGGTAACAAATTTTGAAGTGAGTTCAACAGCGACAAAGATGTAGCAAAAACCTCTATTAGTTCTGGGAATCGGACCAAAAATGTCTACAGCCTCCATATGTCTTAATTTAACAGGTATAATGGGATGTAATGGAGAAATATGAGAAGTTGTTTCTGACTTAGCTTTCTGGCAGATTTTACATGACGCTAAAACTCGTCGAATACGTTTCTCCATGTTGGTAAAATAACAGTTCTGTCTCAGTATAAGGAGACATTTTTTAACTCCGTAATGTGCGTAACTTAAATGAGTATACCAGATTAATTTGTTAACAAGCTCGTCAGGAATGCATAATAACCAATTGTTGCTGTTAGGATGAGAGCGGCGAAACAGAATGTCATTGCGTACAGTGTAATGGTTTCTAATCGTAACATTATTCCTATCTTGCCAGAGGTGTTTAATCTCTTTCCACACGTTGTCTTTATTCTGCTCTTGTGCCATGTCCTGTAACGACGACGAAATGAAATTTTAAAATATAACTTGTTGAATGTACATGACGCTGAAATTTGCTTTGCAGAAGTTGGTTGCGATGTCTTGCTGATTGTTGCCAAGAGAACGGGATAGTGCGTCTGCTACGATATTTTGTGTGCCGGGAATGTGAACTATTGTAAAATTAAATTCCTGTAGATAAAGTTTCCATCTGCTTAACCTATCGTGTGTAAATTTAGCCGAAAGTAAAAATTGTATCGCTCTATGATCTGTGTATACTGTAGTGTGTCTTCCATCAAGAAAATGCCGAAATCTCGTAACAGCCCAAACAACACATAATGTTTCAAGTTCTGTAACAGAATAATTTCGTTCAGCAGGTGAGGGAATGCGACTTGCAAATGCGATGTTTTTAATTACTGTAGAACCATCTTCTTCAATTTCCTGAAAAATATGTACGCCTAAAGCGGTGTTAGAGCTGTCGGTAGCAATGGAAAAATTTCTGGTAAAATCTGGGTGCCATAAAAGTGGTGCATTCAACAAAGCATGTTTCAGGTTCATAAATTCAGAATGTGCTTGCTTATCTCAGGCCCAAATAGTGTTTTTACCTGTCAATTGACATAATCTGGGGTTGTCTAAAGCAGAGTAATGAATAAATTTACGAAAGAAGTTAATTAGGCCCAAAAAGCTGCGTAGATGTTTCTTCGTCGTAGGAACAGTAATGTCACGTAAAGCTTGAAGTTTCTCCGGATCAGGCGCAATGCCTTCTGCTGAAATTACGTGTCCAAGAAATTTTATAGAAATTTTACCAAAATGCGATTTACTGAGATTAACTGTGAGTCCTTGTGCACGAAAAGTTCGTAACAGTTGTTCAAGAATCAAATTGTGTACAGACCAGTTAGCTTCTGCAATAAGAACGTCGTCTACGTACGTTGTGATTCTATCTTTAAGTTCTGTCGGAAGTATTGTGTACAAACCGCGAATAAAAGCTGCTGAAGAAATAATTAAACCGAATGGTAATTTACAAAATTAATAACAGTCACCAAAACAGAGAAATGCTGTGTACTTTCTGCAGTTCGGATGGAGCTGAATTTGCCAAAATCCCGATTTAAGATCTAATGTAGAATAAATAGCAGTACCGTGAAATTTATGTAGTAGTTCCTCTAGTGTTTGTGGTCGATCTGTTTCATTAATAATAATGTCATTAATGTGACGTGAATCAAGCACGAGGCGAAGTGAGCCATCCTTTATCTTAACAATATGGAGCGGGTTTATGTACGGACTACCTGCCGGTTCAATAATTCCTTGGTCGAGCATATCTTGCAATTCTTTCTTAAGTTGCTCCCTATGAATATATGGAATGGGAGAATGCTTGGCTTTAAATGTATCGTGCTGTTTGACTTGAAATTCATACATAAAACCGGACATAGTACCAGGAATGTTGTCGAAAACTGGAGCTTGCTGTAAAAGAATTTTGTGTAGTCGTGTGCGTTCGTCGTCTGTATTTGCACTGCTTTTCTTAACTTTATCAGAAAGCGTCTGTTTTACGTCATAGTCGGCTTCGTCTGGAGTATTATAGTTGTGTACGTACGTATCTGTGAACAATGTGGAATTACAGTCTATGTTACGTGATACGGAAATGACCTCTCTGCGATTAATTGTTTGTTCTTCTGCAGATAAAGAGTGCTGAAATTCTAAAGCCAATTGTACATTTTCATCCTTCAACATTAAATAGGAATTTTGAAAATCAATAACTGCGTCGTGTTGTACCAGAAAATTCGTACCTAGAATAACGTCTGTTGTCAATAAAGGAACAATCCAAAAATTTGAGTGAAATGTATGACCTGCAATACAAAATGATAAATGCGTCTGTAATTAAATATCTACTCCTTTACTCGATACTGCTCCTTTTACTTTCATTTTGCCTAATAGTAACGTAGGATAGCTAGTCTCTTTATTACACTCGTTGAAAGTTTCTTCATTTATTACTGACATAGGTGATCCAGAATCGATTACTGCTGAAAATTTCGATGATCCAATTTTAATTTCGATGACAGGGTGTGAAATGTTTTTCTGAACAATTGGTCTTTCCTGCAAAAGTGTCTCTGATGTCGTCAAAAGTAATAACATTTTCGTGTACAACATTCTGCGTGTCTAAAGTAGTGCTTGTGTTACTGGAAGATGCGATCTGTACTGTATCTAGTCAAATTCTATCTGACGTGTTATTATTTTCGGGAGGATGCTGCGGCATTTCCACAATTTGAACTGTTCTGTTATTTCTTCCAGACGTATTACGCTCTGGATGATATCTACTGTCGGGTTCATTCATGAGAATATGTTGTTGCTGTTCATTTTGCTGCTGGTAAGATCGACTGTTATTAAACGTATGTTGATAATTGTGCTCATTGTTTTTGCGTCTGTCGTGATAGTCATTCTTATACGGTGCATTGCGATAGGAATTGAAGTACTGTGTTTTCTGCACGTAGTTATTTCCTTGCTGCCGAGCGTTACTATTTGTTGGAGCTGAGACTATACGTGCACGCGGCGAAACATTGAAGCCTGGCTGACCTTGCACACTGCATTGTTGGTTAGGTATGCTAGCGGAGAAAAACGTCTATTGTTATTAAAATGTGGTTCTTCCTGCTGATAATTTTGTCGATACTGATAATCAAAATTTTGTCTGCTATTAAAGTTCTGGTGGTTGTCATTCCTAAAGCGTCTATTACCTTTGCTATTGAAATTGCGTGGCTGATCGTAATTACTGTAATTTTGTTGGCCTTGGTTGTTATATGAAAAATTTTTGTTTACGAAGGAATAATCTGATTGCTGTACTTCCAAAAGCTGTAACAGATCTCTGAATGCAGAAATATTTTCCTTCTGTTGACCCGTTAAAAGTGACACTCTCAATGACCGTGGTAATTTAGAAATGCATATGTGTATAAGTGCAGATTCACTGTATGGTTCACTTAAGTACTGGTTTTGTTGGACCATATGCTCAAAAAATTGCGTGACAGTGGAAAAATTTGAGTTCTCATAATTTGGTAAACTAATCAATTGATCTTTAATTCCGCGCTGTGTCGTCTTCGACCAATACGCTGACAGAAAAGCATTCTGAAAGTCTTCTACTGAGTAGCATTGTCTCGCGATCGGTCTCATACGAGTTGCCGGTTCGCCTTCCAGAAAACTGCAAATAAATTCAAGTTTGTGTGTTACGGGCCAAGTCGGTGGAAAAGCAAAGCTAAATTGTTGTATCCAATCCAGTGGGTGAATCTGTGTTCTGTCATTTTTAAATACTTTAAATTTTCTCACAGATAGAAAATGTTTGTAATCAAAATTATCGTCTCTGTATGTCGGAACCGGTTCAGGATTGAATGAAAATCTATTTGACTGTGACTGTTCGGTATCTAACTCACGTACTCTCTGTAGATTACCTAAATTATACTGGCTGTGTGATTGTGAGAAATGTTCGGAATGTGCCGTGCCTTGTGACGTGTTAAACGTTGAAATATTTTTCATCTCTGTTACTTCTTGCTGTAAACTTGACAATTTTCTACGTAATGTATTATTAGACGAATCTATCTCACTGATTGTCTGCTGTAGATTTTGGAATTCAGGTGTTTGGTTAAACGAAACCGGTGAAGTATCGTCTGATTTGCTGTCATTATTATTTTCAATATCGTCAATACGACTGGCCAATTCATCATATTTTTCAGTCAGTATTTTTACCTGATCATCGGTTTTAGTGTCAGAGGCATTAATATGTTTTTGTGTTTTATGTATGGTTTCGTTCCATTTTTTAACGTCGGCTTTGATGACATCGGAATCCTGTGTTAGTTCTAATTGTTGGAGTCTGTCAGTCACTGTCTGAAAGTCTGCTGTGTGTGTGTCTGTTTTCGATTTAAGATCGCAAATTTCATCACGTAATTCTGTGTTCAACTGTTTGATGGTATTCATTTCGTCGGACACTGTAGCAATATTGTTGTCTACGTATGTTTTTTTCCTTCGCAAACAATTTACGTTTATCTTCCTGCCTCTGTGCGGTGATTGTTTCCATGACTTGTCGTTTTACTTTATTCTGATCCAGTATAAATTTACGGAAACGCGTATCACTGTTTTGTTGGTGAAGATTAAAACGTTCGTCAATTTGAGTGTTCTGTTGGTCGCACTTCGCGTCTATCTTTGCATCCATTGTGCGCGAAAGTTCTGCTGTCATTAATTTAAACTCATCGCGTAATTGTGTTGCTTTTTCAGGGCATTGTTTACCGACGGCACTAATTTCGTCTCTAAGTGATTCTGTTGCAGTTGTTTGCATATCTCTTATTCTTGCGCAACAGATCTAATTTCTTCGCTACTTTTCCTAGCACAAGCCTCATTTTCCTCGCGTAATTGTTCCTTAGTATCATGACACTGCGCGGCAACGGCTCTAATCTGTTCACTAAGCTGTCTGGAATTGTTGTCTAATTTTTCATTAAGCTGTTGTTTGAGATTTTCGTTATTTTCATTAAGCTGTTGTTTGAGGTTTTCACTAAGTTGTTTGAGATTATTGTCTTGTCTTTCATTCTGTTGTTGGGAATTTTCATGAAGTTGTTGTTTGAAATCTTCACTAAGTTGTTGTTTGAGATCTTCTTTAAGGTTGTCTTGTTTTTCATTAAATTGTTTGTTCTGTTCACTAAATTGTTGTTTGAAATTGCTGTCTACTTTTTTACTAAGTTGTTTGAGACTGTTCTCGTTAAGTTCTGTCATTAATGCTATGACTCGATCCATGCTAATATTACCCGCTCTATTCTCAGAACTGTGTGATAGTGTATCTGCAATTGCCACGTTTTGTGTATCCATTTGTATATTGTGTGATTCTCGAAAAGGTTTGCCAATCGGATGTGCACTGTTAGTCACTACCTCGGAATTAAATAAATCTGTCGTACTCTGATCATACTGTTCAATTTCATTAGAAAAATTTGTCTTTTCGTCACGTGAATTTTGCAAACCGGTTGTGTTGAGCTGGGCAGCGCTCATTGCAACAGAACGCTCCGCGTCATCAATTGTCGTTAGATTAACAGACGACACAATTGAATTTGTCTGTTCAACGTTAAGATAAAAATCATTACAAGTGGTCAGTACGCACTGATTGTCACTAAATGGAGGATTGTCATCATTACATTGCGTGTCGCAAGTACTATCGGCCAAGTTGTTTAAGTCGGCTATTTCACTCATTATACTTCGCGATGTACTGTTAACAGTTTTTCGTGGCATTTTTCTCAAATCAAAAATTCAAAATTATTCACAAATGAAACAAACACAATGCAAAATCCAACAAACACAAATACAACAAAGATCAACGAATTGCCGATGATCTGTGGAAGAAAATGACAAAATTAGTAAAAGCGTTGCGCCAAATGCTAATTATATTTAAGTAAATAAGAGCAGATATCTGACTACTTCTCAAAAGATTCAAAATGAAATACGATCCTGGTTCGGATGTCACCAAGTGTAACCTCCTTGCAGAAATATTAAGAGTGTCAATGATTATAAAAAAATGAGCCAAGCGTAACCTGCTTGCAAAATTAAAGAATAAAAATTGCGCAAATGTATACTCCCCACAAAATTAATATTAAGAAATGAAGATTGGTCACAAACCCACACAATAATATTAATTCAATAACGAAGCATGAACTGAATGTAACATCTGAACAGAAATAATTAAACCTGATAAATTTTATAAGGGCAGCTGCGCTGACCTTCGGCCCTGTGAAATAATTAAACCTGATAAATTCTTACCTCAGTAAAACTGCATCTATATCTGCTCTTATTTTTCGGCATAGCTTCGTGCAATGCTGGATTATATTTAATTTTGATTCTTAGAGTGAATGCGTAGGAAATATTATTTAGCTTGAAATGAATCTTTTTCTTTTAATTGAGTTACTTTATAAAAAGTTATTATTGGCGCATCATTTTTGAACAAATTAATTAAATTAACACACGCTATTAGCTGAGCGCAATGCTGCTTCATTACCTTTTACAATATTACACATCGTCCTGAATCGTGACCAGAGTCGCGGGAAGATCGCGCCGCCGACGCATGCCGACGTCTGCTCGGTACAACTGTCCACTCGATACTACTGTAGACTGACTACTACTGCAGACAGAGTGCAACTCGCAACTGTTCCTGTCGACTCGCTATGTGCTACTACCGTCGTCTCGCGCGAGCTACTACTGTCGTCTCGCGCGGTCAAGCGCAGACTAGCAACGATAAATAACTCTTTGGTCAGAGATTCTGTCATGCCTCGCCATCGCTGGTAATGAATACATATGAAACGTACGCGTTTCAATAGGGCAGAAATTACTTCAGTCTTATCTCGGTTAATTACAGTGCATATTGTTTACTTATTATACTGTTTATTTTAATCAACAGATCGTGTAATTGTTTGTTAGTTTCACTGAGGACAGCAATGTCATCAGCGAATCTTATCATTGAGATTCTTTCAACTTCAACTTTAACACTAATCTGGAAACTTTCTCTAATTTCCGTGATTTCATCTTCGATATATACAGGAGCGGAAGGCTATATCCCGGTCCACCTTCCTTTTTAATCCGAGCACTTCGTTCTTCCTCTCTCATTTTTCCCTCTTGGTATTTGTATGTACGAGGGTAATCCCAAAAGTTAGGTCTCCTATATTTTTATAAGTACAGAACTCTGTTTGTGTGGCAGTTGGTCACACTGTTATGAAGAGCGTCACTCGCTGTGTGTAAACATGTGCACGCCGCGCTCAGGCGCTCAGTCTTGGCAGCCGTTGAGAATTGAACTTCCGCTGGACATTACCGCCAAGTGCGAATTGCGCGCAGTTATTCGGTTTTTGAACGCAAAGGGCACTAGCGCCGATTCATATACATCGCCAATTGACGGAAGCGTATAGTGAGTCGTGCATGGATGTCAAAAATGTTCGTAAGTGGTGGAGAGATTTTGCAACTGGTCGGACCGAAATTTACGACGAACAAAGTAGCGATAGACCGTCAATTTCTGAAAAGACCGTGTTGAAGGTTGAGCACTGCGACCACAATTAACGCTGACAGCTACTGAGAGACTACGAAAAAACTCAAACGGGAAATTCAGAACCGTAGAAGAGTAATGTTGAGCAAGAGCGTACACATTCTCCATGACAACGCTCACCTACACATCGCTCGGCAAACCATTGCTCTCCTGCAACAGTTTCAGTGGAACATAATCACCTACCCACCCTATAGCCGTGACTTGGCGCCCAGTGACTATCACCTGTTCCCTAAGTTAAAAGAACATTTGGCAGGAATGCGATTCATCTCCGAAGACGAGGTGAAGAGAGGTGGAGAGCTGGTATGACATGGGCATACAAAAACTGCCACAGCGTCTACAAAAATGTATAGACAGAAATGGTGGCTATGTCGCAAAACAGCTAAATGTTCAAGCTGTAAACTGATGTAAACCATTGTAGGAATAAACAGGTCTATGTACTTATAAAAAAATAGGAGACCTTATTTTTGGGATCACCCTCGTAGACTATATTGCCAGATTTTCCCTATAGCTTACCCCGATTCCTCTCAGAATTTGCAACATCTAGCACTACTTCACGTTGACAAGCACTTTTTTCTGGTCCACAAATCCTATGAATGAGTTCGGATTATTCTTCAATCTTGCCTCCATTATCAACAGGAAAGTGAGGAATGCCTCTTTCGTTCCTTTACCTTTCCTAAAACCAAACTGATCCTGTTCTAAAACATCCTGTTTTCCTTTCCATTCTTCCGTATATTATTCTTGTCAGAAAATTGGATGCGTTAGCCGTTAATCTGATTGTGCGATACCTCTCGCACTTGTCAGCTCTTGGAATCTTCGCAATTGTGAGGATGATGTTTTTTCGCACCTCTGACGTCATACTGCGAGTCCCATACATTCTACACACCAACGTTGATAGTCGTTTCGTTGCCACTCCGCCAAACTGTTTAAGAAGTTCCGTTGGAGTGTTACCAATCCCTTCTTCCTAATTTCGTATGAAGTCTTCCAAGCCTCTTTTAAATTCAGATTCTAATAATGAATCACCTATCTCTTGACTAACAACTCCTGTTTCCTCTTTTGTCACATCCTCAGCCAAGTCCTCCTGCTCAGAGAAGCTTTTGATGCACTCTTTTCACCTATTCGATATTTCCTCTGAATTTAACAGTTGGAGTGGAATGCTGACTGCAGCCTTAGTGTCTTTTTATTAAAGTTTGTTTTGATTTTTCTATATGTTGAGGCAGTCCTTCCAACAATCATTCCATTTTGGAATTTGTTCACATTCTTCATATAGGAACTTAGTCTAAGCTCCCTACACTTCTTACTTAGTATTTCAGTCCTAAGTGAATTGCTCTTTGTATTCCTGAAGTTCCCTGAATATTTCTGTACTTCCTTCGTTCGTCGATCATCAGACTTATTTCTTCTATTACCCAAGGTTTCTTCGCAGTCACCTTCCTTGTACCAATGTTTTCGACGGCGGAATGTGTCGTTAACTATTTGTAGTCTTTTTTGATTTGCTGTCGATTCTATAGTGAACAACCGAATAATTGAACTGTTTACAGTAACAGACTCTCTGCCCTATCTTCCTATTCATAACATAGGATGCTCCAGTTATACCATTTTCTGCCGCCAAAGAAGGGCTAGGAAAGTCGGGATTCCTTTACCGACAGAGACATCATCTGCTATTATGAATTCTGCATTGGCAAAATGATCCGGACTAGTCTCCCCTCCTATGGCACCTAATCCGGCTTTTCAATATACTTGCATTGTTTCTTTAAAAATTTCTGGGATTTCTGCTCTAGTTTCCAGTCAGTTCTCGGTTCCGAGAATAATCTGAGAGCGACAATTATCCTGGCGAGCTGAAAATTTTGGAACTTCTTTTACGAGTGGGTGGGCAATTTACGATTAAAATTTTCATAGTCAAATTGTCTTTATTTAATACACGCCAAGTAATTTAGCTTGCTGCTTATCGACTGGTGACCTTTCGTTGGATGATCTCAGACTGTGGACCAGCAAAATAAACACCATACACACTCCACAGGTACTGTGTTATAGTAGCAGCTCCTTCCTATGTGAAGTGCACACCCGTCCTATCAAGAAGAGTCCTACAATCCTGCACGCCTTACGCAGGTCCAGAAACTTGCAGCCGCGATCGTCACAGAATCGACAGGGCCTCTGGTTGAGACGCTCCACTTGGCTCCAACCCAAATGAACCCGATGTATTCCAGGCACTATACTGGAAACTCGGAGATCTGCTTGCACCCAGCAAGTGAAGCCAGTAGTCTTCACTACTTCTATCAGCCGGCCTTATGAACTGGAGACGACCTCATAATCCGGGTAATCGCAGTGGTGCGATGGGGCCTCTGGTTTAGACACACCATTTGTCTCCAAACCACAGGACCTTGATCAATCCCGGGTACAATAACGCAGAATGTGGGCTCTGCTTCAACCCTGTAGGCGAGGCCAACACCACTTCTGCCAGCTGTCTACATGAACTGAAGATGGCCTCAGAACCTGAGTGACAGGCAAAGTGGTGACGATATCAGCCACAATTTGCATATGAAAGCGCCCTGCACCTTCAATAGCTGCAGACAGAGTCTGCGCAACGTTTCGGATGATCCTTCCCCTCCCACCCCAGCAGACATAACAATGGCACACTGGATTTTTTCCAGCTCTGGATGACATTTTCCTACTGGGCAGCATGCAAACATCCTACCCATTGACTGCTACTGGTTTAAGAATGGAACTATAGAAGCACTCAAAAACAATAAATACATAACTTGTTACTCTCCTGGTGTGTCACAAATGGAAAAGATAGTGAAAATAGCATTTTTTGAGTGCTCTCTGTGAAGGATACGGATGTAGCACACGATGGTTTCAGACAGCGTTATCAGCACATTACGAAGTTTGAATGGAGCCTCAGTGTGAATCTGCACTTGGTTGGTGGGTCGAATCGTGCTATATCCAGACATACGGGGTAATTGGATGAGAGAGTGGTTCGATGACTGAATGCTTACGAGAAAGGGGGCAGGCAGACTATTTATCAAGGTCCTATATACCACACCTGACCCCGTAAGTAGCCGGACTGAGTGGCCGAGCGGTTCTAGGCGCTTCACTCTGGAACCGTGCGGCCGTTACGGTCGTAGGTTCGAATCCTTCTTTGGGCATGGATGTGTGTGATGTCCTTAGGTTAGTTAGGTTTAAGTAGTTCTAAGTTCTAGGGGACTGATGATCTGAGAAGTTAAGTCCCATAGTGCTCAGAGCCATTTGGCCAACCACACCAATGGTCAGAGGTCAGCTACCTCCAGACTAGGTAATTACCATCCTGTTCGTAGGGTGCCGTTAATATAACACAATAACACAACCGGTTTCATTTGAAATAGTGCCCGGATCAGGAAGCATGAACTGCTGACAAATATGTGACATTGTATTCAGTTATTAATCACAGTACTGTACTACCACTCATGGCCTTTATCAGCAAATATGGTTGCGACAAGGGGAGGAGTGCCATTCTTTAAATATTTCGGAGTGTGAAAATAGGTGTTGCTCCTGGTGTCATGAAATTGGGACACAATGTGTATAACTTCAGGTCATGGCTGTTAGCGAAAGGAAAATCTGATGGCACAATGGGAAGTCAGGCACAGTGTGCATCTTTTTGTATTATGTCTCATGGAACGACATGTTGGTAGCATTTCTCTGCATCATAATGCTCGTCCACAACTGGCATGTGTCTCTACAAACTGTCTGCTGTGATGTTGAGGTAATGCGAACAGCGAGTTCTTAAGATTTGTCCGCAGTGGAAGATGTGTGGAAACATTGAAACACGTATGTAACATAGCAGCGATGGCGAGGCATTGTAGCATCTGTGACCAGAGAGTATGCGCTTGACCGCGCGAGTGTTGCGAGCGGTTCTCAGTCTGTCGGTCAGTCGTTGCGAGTCTGTAGCTCTGTCTAGTTGAGGGCAGTACTCCGTCAGTAGTCGTTGAGAGCAGTTCAGTGGTAGTCGTCGTGGAGTACGCTAGTAGTCGTCATGCAGAGCAGTCTGTGGGCAACACTGGTCAAGATGCTGAATGAGGTATATTGTTAATTAAGGTAATCATCAGATAATTTAAAGTTCATTTATTGTAATTAATTTCCAACAAGTGCCCCAATAATAATTTGATTTCAAGCTAAGCATTTTTAATAAACAATTCTCTTTTTTAATATTATTTCCGTTGCATTTCCTTAAAGAAAAAATTTCCCTTAAAGTAACAAAAAATATATATATATAAAAATTATATTTGCGATGTATTTCCTCCAAGCTGTGCGCAACAATAAGAGCAGAAATTTGTCTAGCAGTTACAATGAGGTAAGAATTTAATTCTGATTTGCACAGGGCCAAAGACCGATATTTCGGTTTAATTGAATTTTCATTGTCACAGAAGTTTTATTAGCACTGAAATGTTTTTCATTATTTTTGTAGGAGCTTACACCAGAGTCAGATTGCGAATTTCACATTTTTGTTGCCTTTGTCATCACATTTCATTGCAAGGAGGTTATTCTTGGGTCCCATTTATTATTATATTTTATTTAAATATTTCTGTGGGGACGATATTGCTTCTTGGCTCCATTTATATTAAATAATTGTCTTACGAAATTTTCTGGGGAGGTTACAACATCTAGGGCATCAACCGCATATCAGTGCCGGTTTTGAGGATATTGAGGACCAGTTATATCAGTTACAGGTCATTTTGTCTCAGGAGAAAGTAGGAGGGGTTCATGGCACCCTTCCAGGCCGAATCCAGGTCAGAGTGGATGAGACGTGATACTGTTCAGTGCACTAATATTTCGCAGCGAACAGGATGTTCAGCAATTGCTATTAAAAGCTTCTAAAACCGTTAGAAGGAAATGAGTAGATAATATTTTGAATTAGGACCGATCTCCGGAAACATACCACTTCCATGCTTCAATCATTTGAACGCGACCACCTTAATTAGTGATTCATTAGGTCTGACCCAGTAAATCACTTGATTTACACTCCTTAATAGCCAAGGAAACTGTTCATATACTCTTCCAATTCGGGTGTGCGGCGTCGCCTTTGAGCACCACAGTCACACGTGCCGAGGGTGAAGGTACTCGTTGTAGAAGCCGTTGAGTATCTTTGGCTAAAAGGGTATGCGCTGATGTTGGGCGTTGTGGAGGAAGAACCCGATAAAGGCGACGATCAGAAGGATCATGTCGGTGTATTCTTCAATCGTGTACTCAGCCATGTTGCTCGAACATTCTCAAGCACGTGAATGAAGCTCGAACCAGGTCAGAGGGGTAGGACAGACATCAAGTGATTTGAGCCGATCCGACGTAAGCACTCCTCACCATGGCTACCCTGTTGCATACCTAAGTAGTACTCATGTTTCTCCAGTCATAGGTACCTACTGAACTCCCCTGTACAAGCCCTAGAAGTCTGTAATGGGAATTGCCGAACACCCGCCCTCTCTCTCTCTCCCTTTGCATCTCACAGATTTTCTGTAAACATATCACATAATGTATTACCTGATGTATTCTGCACGGTCGTAACTGCACCACTTATTGGAGTAATCATTTGCGTCCATGCATCTACACTTCAAGAAAAGCTGACCTGCTGCCCAGGGGAAAATTTGCATTAATGTCTTGCTCTTGCCACATGTACTTGGAGGTACTAACTAAACAAAAGCACGCTTCTCCTAATAGCTGAAACGACTAGTCTGCAAATGAAGTAAAGATTGTAGTGTTATTCAATACACTATCCTCAGTTGTCAACAAAAAATCTGCACTGATACCCATAACAAAATGTATATAAAACGATAGCGACAAACGTTGAGGGCATATAAAGGGGGTCTTGAGGAACAAATTGAAGATAGCAACTGGTGTTTGGAAACGTCATCCAACGACGCTACCGAGCGTCTAAGTTGTAGGTACTGAAGCCTGCCGATAGATTAATATTTTGGCAGCGAATGTGATTCTGTATACTGACGGACGATAGATGGAACGTCTGTCAATGTTGTTTGGTGTCCATTGTCGCGACTGAAAGCCACAGCCGCTAGCGAAAACAATGAAGGTGACTGCTGTATAGGAAGACCTCGTCTTTTGTGAATGTGATGGTCTGTTCTTAGATGAATGATGGTTTCGCACACAGGCATCTAACCGCATTGTCTACGGTATACAAAAAATACTTCGGAGATTTTAGAGGGTTCGAGAAGAAAAATAAACTGTGAATGGAATCCCATGTCTGAAACCGTCATCCATGGAGGCAACAGACCATCGGATTCATGGGAGACAAGTCCTGTATGTACAGCAGCTAGCTCGATCTTCTCCAGTGGCGGTTGTGGCCATCAGCCGCGATCACTGAATATGAAGCAGCTTCGTGAGATGTCTGCCAACGAGCAGACAAAGTCACTCTCTTTGCCGCCGAAGAGGTGGCCTAGCGGCAGGCGAGGACACCTGTAACTACGGCCATCTGTGGTTTGTTTTTCAAGGCACCCTTTACAGCCCCTTGAAGTTTGTTGGTATCGTTTTGTAGCACCCTATGTATAATAATATTGAGCGACTGACTCAGAGACAATCATTAACTGAAATTTGTATTTTCTTTTTAGTCAAAGTGTCTGAAGAAAAAATATTTACTCTTTCACACAACATTACAAGTACTTAATTGCAAATTAATCTGTATGCCGAACCTGACCTCCAACTCATAACCTTCCCTTTCATGGAGAACGCTCTTAGCAACTGAGCTATCCAAGCGCCAAAATTACACGTCCTCGTTGCTTTACTTCTGTCAGTACTTTTTTCATACATTCCATGCTTCGACATTCTGTTAACTTTACAGGACTGGCACTCCTGGAAGAATGAATAATGTGAATAAATTGTCTAGCCACAGCTTGGTGGACTGTCTCAAGTTATCACTAGAATCTTTCAGAAGTAATAATTCAATAATGAAATCTTTGTAGTCACGCCAATAAAGTGAGCCAACGATATGTGAGTAGACGAGGGTCATAGATTTTAGCGACGGACACGTTCTTTTGGAGATTTATTTACAACCTGTTTGTAGAATGAAATCTCATCTATAGGAATTAAAATGGATTCGATAATGTTAATCTTATGATACGCATCTCGCTCTGTTTGACCTTTAGGCACAGAGGTCAGTGAATACCAGACCAAAGCTGAAGCCATATTCCTGCACTTGGGCAGAGAATACTACAGGTTGATTCACGAAGGTATGCAAGTATTTTCCAATGTTACTCTAGAGAACTAAAGAAAAAGGTCTTCGAAATATAGGTCCGAAAATGTTTAGTAACGGAGTTATGGCCAATAAAATATTTTGCCCGACATTCAGCAACTTCGCTAATATGAAGCCCTTGCAAAACTGTAAGAGTTTAAAGTAAAGCTGGATTTCCATTTATTTGGTTGTTTCACAAACTGCGACATCGTCGCTAAAAACACAGTGACCTGTATATGTAATAAGTTTCCTTTAATTTACGTCTATGATCACAATATTTTCTGTTTAACAGATTACCGGTTTCGGTCTTTAATGACCATCATCAGATCTGTCTCATAAAAACAAAGTCCTAATGCACTGCAGCCATAGTGGCATAGTCAACTGCTAAATGCGGAATCAGCACCAGCATCGTCAAATACATATAAATCACATCACATGCACGAGTCATGTTGTCAGTAGTTTTACTGAGACCATGACTCGTGCATGTGATGTGATGTATTTGTATTTGACGATGCTGGTGCTAATTCCGCATTTAACACTTGACTATGCCACTATGGCTGCAGTGCATTAGGACGTTGTTTTTATGAGACAGATCTGATGATGGTCATTAAAGACCGAAACCGGTAATCAGTTAAACAGAAAAGATTGTGACCATAGAAGTAAATTAAAGGGAACTTATTTTGTTGTTATTGATCTGGTAAACCTAATTAAACATGTCGCAGACGTGTATCTGCAGTAGTTTTCCAGAACAGAACAGCGAAGCAAAGAAGTAATTGAGTAAAATTTTTAACTACTTGACCCAATTTGGTATCTAAATTTCAGAGAATTGCACAAAGTTTTCAACAGCAGTTCTTAAGAATTTAATTTTGGGAAAATGATGGTAATAACGTCAACTGAAACTGTATCAATGTGTCCGATAATCAGCTTTTGTTAATACCATAGCACAAGTGCATTCATCTAATAACGGAAAAAACAAAGCTCAGTGTTAAGGAAGTTCTATAGTGTATATAAAATTTCACAATAAATGCTCAAAAATGTCTCCACTGAGTTCAATGTATTTACCTGCATGTGTATGAACAGATTTTGTTGCCTCGTTTCGGTTTTCTTTCCTTCTCTGGATGTTTTGGAAAGCTACTACAGACACGTCTCGGTCATGTTTTATTGGATTCACCAGGCCACTAACAACAAAATAAATGGGAATCGTGCTTTACTTTAACCTCGTACAGTTTTGCGATGGCTTCATATTAGCGAAGTCCCTAAAGTTGAGGTGAAATCTTTTGTTAACCATAGCTCCGTAACTAAACTTTTGCGGACCTATGTTTATATGAACCTTTTCCTCTGGTTTCACTTGTAGAATAACATTTTAAGATATTTGCATATCTTTGTCAATCACCCTGTACACAGTTTCACACTGTTGTTTAGTATTCAAAATTGGTTGTCTCGTAACATCGGGGTGGTAGAGTGAGTGGATTTTATCCGATCAGACGAAACTCAAGTAATTCTTGTACTTGAAAACGAGATCGAAGGCGCATCAAGGCAGTAAAATAGAGCAGTACGACGTGTGATACATGCAAATGGTTGAAGATCTGAGGATGATGCCGCTGAAAATAGGAAAGCTGAAAGACAGAAAACAGTCACCAAATACTCGAGGACGGGTGACGCTAGTACTGGCAGTTGGCTCTTAATATCTATGAGAGTGATGTAATAACCATAAACAAGTACAAAATCATGAACGTTTGAAAATAAATTTAGCGGTAAAACACTGTAACCAGCAACATCGTAAGACATCAGGGATAAACCATCCGGAGCCAACTAAAATGGAACTGATACATTAAAATAAGGCATTTACTGTGCGGACATTAATTTTAAGAATCCTAAGGTATTACAACAACTCCTGAAGTAGCTTACAAATCACTCGTTCAGCCGGCTCTTGATATTTGGTAGATATTTGTTGACACTTAGAAGGCAATATTAATAGTATAGATAGTGAAGATTTCTGGAAGAGGATCATTTTCTGTCTCGGGCTCCTGGGTATGGTAGTGTGAAGGAGACGCTCATTAAATCCCAGTAGTGGACACTGGAAGATACGTCTTACGCAACAGTGTCGGAGTTACTACTGCTCTTCAGAATGATGAATCAGGCAACATACTTTCTTCCACGTATATCTTGCTAAACAGCCACGAGTAAAAATTCACAGAAATTACACTTCATACAGGGGCTTAACGATAGTCCTTCTTTTAGCGTATTATTCGCGAATGCAATAGGAAAATAACTGCTACAAGAACTCTCCGCTACATACAACAAAATAGCTTTCAAAGTGTCTGTTTGGATGTAAAAACTATGTACTTACTTGCTACATCACTTTGACATCTACCCACTGCTACTTGCTTGCATGTGTAATTCACTTTCATATAAGCAATTTTTCAGATATATTACTCCCGGAGATCTACTGTATTTCTGGTACCATTGCTGATTTGTCCATTAATGTTTGATATTTGAGGTGCAGCTAAATATTTTAATAACAAACAAAAATATTAGGTAAAATCTGTTATTTTTAGCCACTTCAACAAATGAACGCATTTAGCTGCTGCCTTTCAAATTGCTGCAAGAGTTTTGCCACCTTAGTATTAATAAGAGAAAAAATACACTCCTGGAAATTGTAAAAAGAGCACATTGACAACGGTGTGTCAGACCCACCATACTTGCTCCGGACACTGCGAGAGGGCTGTACAAGCAATGATCACACGCACGGCACAGCGGACACACCAGGAACCGCGGTGTTGGCCGTCGAATGGCGCTAGCTGGGCAGCATTTGTGCACCGCCGCAGTCAGTGTCAGCCAGTTTGCCGTGGCATACGGAGCTCCATAGCAGTCTTTAACACTGGTAGCATGCCGCGACAGCGTGGACGTGAACCGTATGTGCAGTTGACGGACTTTGAGCGAGGGCGTATAGTGGGCATGCGGGAGGCCGGGTGGACGTACCGCCAAATTGTTCAACACGTGGGGCGTGAGGTCTCCACAGTACATCGATGTTGTCGCCAGTGGTCGGCGGAAGGTGCACGTGCCCGTCGACCTGGGACCGGACCGCAGCGACGCACGGATGCACGCCAAGACCGTAGGATCCTATGCAGTGCCGTAGGGGACCGCACCGCCACTTCCCAGCAAATTAGGGACACTGTTGCTCCTGGGGTATCGGCGAGGGCCATTCGCAACCGTCTCCATGAAGCTGGGCTACGGTCCCGCACACCGTTAGGCCGTCTTCCGCTCACGTCCCAACATCGTGCAGCCCGCCTCCAGTGGTGTCGCGACAGGCGTGAATGGAGGGACGAATGGAGACGTGTCGTCTTCAGCGATGAGAGTCGCTTCTGCCTTGGTGCCAATGATGGTCGTATGCGTGTTTGGCGCCGTGCAGGTGAGCGCCACAATCAGGACTGCATACGACCGAGGCACACAGGGCCAACACCCGGCATCATGGTGTGGGGAGCGATCTCCTACACTGGCCGTACACCACTGGTGATCGTCGAGGGGACACTGAATAGTGCACGGTACATCCAAACCGTCATCGAACCCATCGTTCTACCATTCCTAGACCGGCAAGGGAACTTGCTGTTCCAACAGGACAATGCACGTCCGCATGTATCCCGTGCCACCCAACGTGCTCTAGAAGGTGTAAGTCAACTACCCTGGCCAGCAAGATCTCCGGATCTGTCCCCCATTGAGCATGTTTGGGACTGGATGAAGCGTCGTCTCACGCGGTCTGCACGTCCAGCACGAACGCTGGTCCAACTGAGGCGCCAGGTGGAAATGGCATGGCAAGCCGTTCCACAGGACTACATCCAGCATCTCTACGATCGTCTCCATGGGAGAATAGCAGCCTGCATTGCTGCGAAAGGTGGATATACACTGTACTAGTGCCGACATTGTGCATGCTCTGTTGCCTGTGTCTATGTGCCTGTGGTTCTGTCAGTGTGATCATGTGATGTATCTGACCCCAGGAATGTGTCAATAAAGTTTCCCCTTCCTGGGACAATGAATTCACGGTGTTCTTATTTCAATTTCCAGGAGTGTACAATGCCATAAGAAGCAGTCAAATCAAACCCTCACCTGTTGCTCCTAACATTGTTCTGACAAGTATTACAACTGCCCAAATGTCTGAGAATGGACGTTTGGAGTATAACGTTGCATTGAAAGTGAATCCTGGGTTGTGAGAAAAGAGGAAAAGAAAGGAGTCGAAGAGTATGAAACAAGGTGGTACAGAAGGCTGTTAAAATTTTGCTTGTCTGATAAGATTAGAATTGAGGACGTTCTGTGAAGAAATGGCTGGGAGAGGAACTTGAGGAAAATACGGACAACAAGAAGGCGCAAGATGATTGGAAGTATACTAAGGCGTCAAAGAATAACATTCATCCTTACTGAGGGCACTAAAGAAGGTGAAAACTGTAGAGGAAGACAAATTGGGATACAACCAATGAACAAATTAGGAACTTTTATACAAGTGCTAGTGTGAGATGGAGAGTTTGACAAAGTAGTCATAAGACTGATGAAATTATAAAGGGTTGTCCACATTTAACTTAGGCAGCTACGTTTATAGTGTTCTTGTCTTGTGACTTGATTCGATTGGCAGAAGCTGACACAGCGGTCGATGGACACGATTGGCGTGTCAGTGGCCAGAGTGGTGGCACTTCTTATTCTTGTTGCTGTTGTTATTGTAATAAAATCATTGGTCAGTATTATACAATGTCTTTTGGATGAAATTATAATTTCTGAGACTGCATGTGACGCTGAAAGACAATTTTAACTAAGATTGTGATCATAAAAATAAATATGAGAGATTCTCACGGATTGCAGTCACTGTTCACATACCAGTCGTGTTTATAGTATGTTGTAGGACCTGGTTGGCACGGATATAATGGTCAAAATGCACAGAAACGAAGATTATTACAAAAACACAAAACTAAAATCTCTGCGGGATGCTATTGCAACACATAAACTTCTAAAGTTACGCTGTGGTACCTCTATGGATGTAGTTGTAGCAATCACTCAATGGCGTTGAAAGCACCTATCGTCGGGGAGAATGTGATACCTGGTTATGGAGATTATGACATGCAATTTTTATGGTAATCGTTTTGAGGAGTTCATTGGCACTGAATGTAAATATATCTTAAGTTACTGTAACGTAGATTTTAGTCTGTTGTACTGCAGTTATGAGTGGTTTCTAAATGTAACCGCTAGGGCAGTATATAATTTTGGCGTACATTTATTAATTTTAAGGCCAGTTTGTGCATGATATTTGAGGCTATTATTTGTTTTAGGCCTTATGAGTTGAAGGAGGTCTCGAGAAGTGGGACTGTGTTTCCGAAAAATGTTAAATTGCTTTCAAATGCATCTCAACAAAAAATGGGTTGTTGAAAGGTATATGTCCCAGTGGTTCCAAAGTGAAACCATACATTTAAAACAATATTGATTGTTAATTGTCAAAAGCTTCATTTATTCGTAGCTTATTGTGATAATAAAGGTCAATTTTGTGGAAATTTTAAAAACGTATTTCAAAGTGAAACCACCTTCCTAAAATAACTGTTAAGCCAATTTTATCTTGCATTCGCTTAACAGTGGTAATAACGGTGAGTTTCGAGAAAAATTAGATTTTTTGAATTGTTGGGACTCAGAGACTTAAAGTATAATTTTTTTGTATGTAACTGGTTAGATAGTGTGTATTGTACTTCAACTGAGATACCTAAATCGCTTCAAAGTAATGTTTACCGAAAGCATCAAAAATTAAGTTGATCATAATCTCTCATTACGCATGGAGGGAGTACGTCATAATGCTGTACGCCTGAAACAATATATAATTTCACTGCGAATAAGAGGTGAATCTAACTTCCAATAAAAGTAAAGTTGGGCATAATTTCTAAAAGGAAACCAAAAGCGTAAACTTGAAACAACTTATCTGAAAGACAAGGATAATTCCGAACTCTTGCATATTATAGACGATATTAAAGCTACTGACACGAAGAGTGAAGGATAATTTAAATCAATTCCATTTTCCGGCGGCAAGTGCGTTTTATGCTACATCAAAAAAAACCTTTATTGCTTGAAAATTTAGGTAATGATGAACAAATAGCGATCGGTTATATACAGACTGAGTTCTTTCAGACTATCTTAGAGTACGTAATATAGCGGAGAATTCATCAGAATTCTGCCACAAGTGACAGAGAGAACAGCAAGAGAAAGCGCCAGTAAACAGCCATAAACAGACTTCGTCCACGTAACAAAGTGCCGTTTACAAATAAAGTAAGTGGAACTGCACATGTGAGCCGATACCCGATCGAGGAAATGGCAGTCACTAAAACCTGCCATTAATCGACGTTATCTGCGCTGAGCAATCGAGACACCGTTTCGCCAGCTCTGGGGGGCGCAGTTTGCTACAATACCAACATTAATTTAATGGAACGATAAATCTTGTCCTCGGTACAGTGTTACTGTGTAAACACAGGCCAGACCACTCTGGGTTTCGCTTTGAACGTTAT
Source organism: Schistocerca cancellata (assembly GCF_023864275.1). NCBI lineage: Eukaryota > Metazoa > Arthropoda > Insecta > Orthoptera > Acrididae > Schistocerca > Schistocerca cancellata. Next base: position 431,540,068 of record NC_064633.1, read on the forward strand.
GAACTGCGAGGTACGCTGTACGGGCAGCGAGGCGTCGGATTAGACCTTGCTGTGGGAACTCACATGTTTGTTCTAAGCTAATAATTCTTGCAGAGCTCTTCAGTTTGCGCTACTAATGTTAATGGATGCATCAATTTCTGTGGTTTTGCTTACTACCTTCTCCCTACAACTTTACTGACGACCGTCAGCGCGCCTTTAATTTATTTGGTGTTCTTCGAAAGGTTTTGCGTTTCGTTTGCAACATATCACCAGCTGCGATACATTAAAACGTTATGGTACCAGAAGGAGCTACCTTCCCGAATCTAAAATTATGTAATACAATGCTGGGACATGGAGTTAATGAATAAAACGAGCCATTTGGCTTGGAACTAAGTTGTTATGGTTAGACTGTGACTACTATTGTTCTAGGAATAGAAAGAAATAGATTCTAAAAAGGATTTAAACTGTAACGAAGCTTCTTAGAAGCTGATAAATGTTGCTTGCATTGTGGTGAAATTTGTATGGGGAATAAATTCACCACTGCATTAGATTTTCAGCCTGAAAAGTATGTACAACACTCTGTAAATTCTTTTGAGTGCTATTACTATTTTTCTGGGGGAGTGAAACGGTACACATTATACTACGAAAGGTGCAAATTAGGAATGCCTGTTGACAAGCAAAACCTCGAATTATTTGTGTCAACATTCATAAGTATGATTAAGTGAAGCAATGTACACCTTTATTCATGTCCACATGTTTGCAGCCCCCTGCCTCTAGAGGGCTCCTGACTGTAGCGCACAACATGGCGGCGTGTGACGCAACTATGTCGGTGCTTGAGAAACAGCCTGTTATATTCGAATTTTGAATTCGAAGACATGACAATGCGAGACCACACAGGAACGCAAGAGACATCTGCAACAATCCGACGCCTTATCATCGGTATCCTCCTTACAGTCTCGACTTGCCACCAACTGAGTTTCGTCTGTTTCAAAATTTACAGGATACCTTCGAGGACTTCACTTTAATAGTGATGAAGCGATGCAAGCAGAGGAGAGGTTATGGCTCCGTCGACAAAGTCAAACATTCTACAGTGCCGGTATCAACAAACTTGTCTCTCATTGGCGGATATGTGCTGTTCACCATGGTGACTATATTGAGAAATAAATACGTTGACATGAAGAATAAAGATGTAGAACGTTATGGACGTTTGTTTCATTTGCGAGATGTCTCAGAAAAAATTCGTGTGCATTATCTTTCAGCACACCACTGTAAAATGATCATTCTAATCAGGGCAGTTGTGCCACCACTCGAGGCTTCTCGGGGTGAAAAATTCGTTTATAGACTGAATCTCCTACTGTTGTGAATTTCAAACAAATTACCTTAAGCCTTAATATTGAAACTTTATTAAATACTTTACTTAAACTGCTGAGTGAAATTGAATTCAAGTGAACCTACTTTCTCTTTGCTTATTCTTATCATGTCAACACTGACCCACAATATTCTAGCACAACGCAATCTGACTGCTCAAAAAAAGGATAACCTGCCTTAAAATAATTAATTCAAAAGAATGGCTCTGACTAAAGAGAAATCCCAACTATAACCTATACATTTCACTAACCACTTACCTCACAAAAACATTCATTACGCGAACTACTGCAATACAGTGAGCGACAATACTGCCAGCTAAATAAAAGATTCTAACTACCAAAGCCACTAACTACTAACAGGCATGTGGTTATCAAAGGAAAGATTTTTTCCAAACCAACTAATGCAAGTTTTACTTTAATAATGTGACATCCAGTTCAGACACAAACATAAATCGTCATTGACATCTAGTACAAAGGTATATGATCAGGAGTAATATTCAATCTCCAAGTCGAACATGTACAGATCGTTAGCTTACGCTAACACTTCAGGCCTCTACCCTCCATCAGTGCTAACTTCTCACGTCTAACATACACCATTGCTTGCTGTTCACCTCCAACTGCCCAACAGTACTTCCGTAACTTCCAGCGACGAGTCCAGCCAGCCACAGAGTCTCTTACAAAGAAAGCGCAGTCACAGATCCAATGCAAAGCGCTACACAGCGCTGTCAACACAGAAGCAGCCCACTTGCAGTATCACATAGATCCGTTCTTTATTTATTTAATGAGGCTGCAGGTTAAAATTTGAAAACTAACATCGGCTCGTTGTGGGATAAACATCAACGGCACCGAAAAGTACGAACGTTTAGGTCTCATCATGAAAAAGAAAAGTGATAAGAAAGGTTATGGTGTAACATACGGTCAACAACGGGATAATTGTTAGAGTGTCTCATGCTATGGTTGGTGAAGTACTTTGTCCGAGTGTTTTTTAAACGCCTCATCTTGGCGTTTAAGTGAATTAAAGATTCCAGTTTTCACGAAGTGGATAGCTGGCCGGGGATCAGAGCCACAGCCCTTCAGAACGTGAGACCAGTGTGCCGCTTCAATTGGTTAAGGTCATTAGAATCGACGCTCATGTTTGTATTAGGCAAGTGCCAGGGAAAACCGTCTCATACTCATCTCAAACTTTTCAGTGGAAACACTGAAGTTCTCTGACAGTATATTTGAACTGTTACTTAACCCCTGATCATTGTGAAGATATGTCCACGGTTTTAACCACTACGTCACTCCACCCATCAATCTCAATAAGAAGTAATGAATGTAATTTTTCCTTCTATTATTGTATTTACGCACATCATTATCCTTTTTGAACCCTTGGGGGAGCCTCTAACCCCTAGAGGGGGCGTCCACACTTGGCGGATAGGGGAATGCCTCCCAGATATGTGTGGTAGGACGGATGCGCAATACCTCGTGCGGGCTAACAGGAAAAGTGCCGTCCTGCAGTCGGATGTTGGCTCATCCAGGACTAGGCCCACAGCTTAAAACTGTGGATCGGCGACAGACACTCATCACAGGCCGACCAATACACTTCCGTCACATCATCACGGCTCAGTGTCGAAACATAAAGGAATGAAAAATGCTAGGGCGTCCCCCGCAGGCGAAGCGCGTCATCCAGGTCCGAACTGCGTGAGAAATGAGCAAGGGTTACCGACTTTTTCAGAGCGAGGTCGGCTAAACAAGTGAGCACTAGTAACAAAATTTGCCACTCTTAATGTCGGCTCTACGACAGGAAGAGCACGTGAAGTAGCGGCAGCATTAAAAAAGCGTAAAATTCAAGTCTGCATAGTGCAGGAGACCAGGTGGAGTGATCCGGTCGTTGTGGCCGGGCGGTTCTAGGGGCTACAGCCTGGAACCGCACGACCGCTACGGTCGCAGGTTCGAATCTTGCCTCGGGGATGGATGTGTGTGACGTTCTTAAGTTAGTTAGGTTTAAGTAGTTCTAAGTTCTAGGGGACTGATGACCTCAGAAGTTAAGTCCCATAGTGCTCAGAGCCATTTGAACCATTTGGAACCAGATGGAGATATTGGGGATGGGTGTAAAATCATAAATAATGACTGCCCAAATTCAGAATTTGTGATACTTGTTAGCTTGAAGTTTCGGGACTCTGGAGCAAAAGTAGTGCGATCTGAGGACCGATTTATGCAAGCTATTTTGGCTACGGACAAGACGAACATCCATAAATTCTAGATTTACGCTTCTCAAACAGTCTGCACGCAATAGACAAACGATGATTTTCGGATGTTGCTTCATGATACGATCTTAGAAGTGCCACATGAAGACACTAACACACACTCCTGGAAATGGAAAAAAGAACACATTGACACCGGTGTGTCAGACCCACCATACTTCCTCCGGACACTGCGAGAGGGCTGTACAACCAATGATCACACGCACGGCACAGCGGACACACCAGGAACCGCGGTGTTGGCCGTCGAATGGCGCTAGCTGCGCAGCATTTGTGCACCGCCGCCGTCAGTGTCAGCCAGTTTGCCGTGGCATACCGAGCTCCATCGCAGTCTTTAACACTGGTAGCATGCCGCGACAGCGTGGACGTGAACCGTATGTGCAGTTGGCGGACTTTGAGCGAGGGCGTATAGTGGGCATGCGGGAGGCCGGGTGGACGTACCGCCGAATTGCTCAACACGTGGGGCGTGAGGTCTCCACAGTACATCGATGTTGTCGCCAGTGGTCGGCGGAAGGTGCACGTGCCCGTCGACCTGGGACCGGACCGCAGCGACGCACGGATGCACGCCAAGACCGTAGGATCCTACGCAGTGCCGTAGGGGACCGCACCGCCACTTCCCAGCAAATTAGGGACACTGTTGCTCCTGGGGTATCGGCGAGGACCATTCGCAACCGTCTCCATGAAGCTGGGCTACGGTCCCGCACACCGTTAGGCCGTCTTCCGCTCACGCCCCAACATCGTGCAGCCCGCCTCCAGTGGTGTCGCGACAGGCGTGAATGGAGGGACGAATGGAGACGTGTCGTCTTCAGCGATGAGAGTCGCTTCTGCCTTGGTGTCAATGATGGTCGTATGCGTGTTTGGCGCCGTGCAGGTGAGCGCCACAATCAGGACTGCATACGACCGAGGCACACAGGGCCAACACCCGGCATCATGGTGTGGGGAGCGATCTCCTACACTGGCCGTACACCACTGGTGATCGTCGAGGGGACACTGAATAGTGCACGGTACATCCAAACCGTCATCGAACCCATCGTTCTACCATTCCTAGACCGGCAAGGGAACTTGCTGTTCCAACAGGACAATGCACGTCCGCATGTATCCCGTGCCACCCAACGTGCTCTGGAAGGTGTAAGTCAACTACCCTGGCCAGCAAGATCTCCGGATCTATCCCCCATTGAGCATGTTTGGGACTGGATGAAGCGTCGTCTCACGCGGTCTGCACGTCCAGCACGAACGCTGGTCCAACTGAGGCGCCAGGTGGAAATGGCATGGCAAGCCGTTCCACAGGACTACATCCAGCATCTCTACGATCGTCTCCATGGGAGAATAGCAGCCTGCATTGCTGCGAAAGGTGGATATACACTGTACTAGTGCCGACATTGTGCATGCTCTGTTGCCTGTGTCTATGTGCCTGTGGTTCTGTCAGTGTGATCATGTGATGTATCTGACCCCAGGAATGTGTCAATAAAGTTTCCCCTTCCTGGACAATGAATTCACGGTGTTCTTATTTCAATTTCCAGGAGTGTAGTATCTGGCGAATCTCAGTGGTCAAGTTGGTTCAAATGCAGACGGATACCGATACCATGGTAGTAATGGGGCTGGACATAGAAATTTACATGGGGAGAGAATATTGAACTTTGCACAAACACACAGCTTAGAGTCATCATGAACACCTATTTCAAGAAGAGGATGTCCCACCTTTGGACTTACTACAGTCCTAACACCGCCCGCTAGTGTTCAAATTGTGCATCAGACCTCCAAATCGAATGAAGAGAGAATGCTATGACTCATCGTGTAGTAAATGGTGGAGAGTCAAAGATGCAGAAAGAGACATTACTTCATCCATCACTCTTCCTTCCCCCATTACTGACGTAGGAACAAAATGTGATGCCCTGAAAGACCGAGACATAACAGCGGCCCAGGAAAAATTAGGCACAAAACCTGGCCGATGTAAAATCCATAACCAAACATGGCTTTGGACTGAGGACTTGAAGAAGGCTGTGCGCTTTAGAAAGCAGCTGTACCAAAAGATCCTCGCCTCTAAGATAGTTGAAAACTGGAGGGGCCACCGTGAAGCTAGGAATGCAGCAAAGAAGACGGTTGTGGCAGCCAATTCAGCCCACTTCAGCGAAGTCTGCGGTGAACTGGAAACACCTACTGGAGAACGAGGAATTTATCAACTGGCGAACATGAAGAGCTCGTTAGATGGGTCAGACTGCTGTACCAAAAGCCGAAGAGCCGGATACAGTCAACTGACGGACTATCTATCGACTGCCCCATTTTCGTAGGAGTTCATTAGAGACCTGTTCTCTCACCGCTCCTATTTATAACTGTCACGGGTACTGTAACAAGGAAACCTGCAGAAAACCTTAGCCTGGACCTTACTGTATGCTGATGATGTGCTACTGACCAGTGTTGATAAGAGTGATCTACATCTTCAAGTCCAAGCCTGGAATGACCGCCTTGAAGATGTAGGACTACGGCTCAATGTGTTGAAAACATATTACCTTTCCACAGATTTAAATGACTCTGTAACCATCAGAATCAATGGTGTTGGCCTCCCAACAGCAAGGATTTCTAAGTACCTGGGCTCGACAACTGCTGCCGATGGAACTCTCAGAGCAGGAATCTACTATCGCCTTATCAGCTCGGGGCTCAATTGCCGCTCCGTAATATGCGACATAAAAGTTCCAAACAGGTTCAAATCAAAAGTATACCGATCGATAATCCACCCAGTTGCACTGTATGGGGCTGAATGCTGGCCTTCAAAAAAGGAAATACACCAAATACTTCCTGTTACGCAGACGAAAACGCTTAGGTGGACATCGGGATTAACATTGCATGACCAAGTCACAAATAATGAAGTTAGCAGGCTGTACGGTGTTGCACCAATAGTATACGAAACGGGAGAAAGTCGCATACGTTGGTACGGGCATGTCCTTAGAGCATACGAGACAACAGTGGCAAAGACTAGTTTCAACCTAAATGTGAATGGGAAACGGCCAGCAGGACGACCAAGGCAGTGATGGCTTGACACCCTACTTGAAGACCTCAAGATCTCAGGCCTTCACCCTGATCGGGGATAAAATGGCAGTACGTGGCACCAACGCTAAGGAAGAAGAAAGAGAAGAAGATTATGCTTTTTGAACTACACTGAATTATTTACAACAAACATCATGAAGGAATAAACATAGTCGGAATGCCCGCTCCTTGAACAGATTTCTACAAGATTTCATATGTTATTATTGAATGAAAATATGCTAAATATGTCATCTGATCTTTCTCTCCCCAACATTTGCAACGATGCAAATGTGGCTGAACTAAAGTACATTTAAAAAATGTACTTTTTACAGTTTAAATTCTCATCAAATCTGACGCCTAAGAATTTTGAATTTCCGCAATTTTTATTATTTCCTCACCATGTGAGGCACTTTTTATTGGTGTAGTACCGCTACATGTGTATAAACGAATATGTTGTGTCTTTTTAAATGAGGGTGAGGCTATCTGTAAAAAAAAAAAATTAAAAAAGAATATGTCAATGATGCTTTTGAGAACATTGTTTACAAGTCTTCTGTTTCTGTGTGGATATTTGTATTAACCACAATATTTCTCTGATATTTAAAAATGATTGATTCTGCTTGTTACATATGAGATGGAAGATCAGTTGCTTATATGAGGCATAATAGTGGTTCTAAGACTGAGCCTTGTGGAACTCCACATGTTATTACTTCCCAGTGAAGGGAAGATCATCTGACTACATTGACTGAATTACTAAATGTAACTTCCTGCTTTTTTTATTGGCTATGACATATTCAGATGTCGGCTATACCATTAATTGCACAAAATCTCAGTTTGTCTAATATAATATTGGAACTTACACAGTGAAATGTCTTAGATACATCGCAGAAAATACCAGCCATCACCATTTTATTATTTACTGCTCTTAAAATTTGGTGAATAAACATACAAATGGTATGTTAAGTAGATCAACTATGCTGAAATCCAAGCTTGATTTCCTGAGGACGTTATTGTTGCTCATGTCAGAAACTATTGTACACGCCATCACCCACACAAAAGTTTTGGAAATGTCAGTAGTGAAACCGATAAGTAGTTATTAACATCTCTCCTATTATTTTTCTTACCGAGCGGTTCGACAATGGCTCATTTCAGTCTTTCTGTAAAAACTCTCAAGAACACCACAAACGATAACACACCAACAATTAGTAAAAAATTACTTTGTTTGCACAGTATTTCACCATTTACGGTTTTTTTGACGTCTTTGTCGAACATAGAGCGTGTCTCAGATGTTTGCTAGAAATTTGACGGAAATGTGTGGTGTCACAAGAAGGTCCAGACGGTTACACCATGTCCTTCCGTTCTGTCGCAAGTAAGTCAATATTATACCGATATGCTGACCTCTGTTGAACAGCATTAGTGTTAAATATTGTTGTTGTAACTAAAATGTATGAACTGTATACTCGGTGTTCTGTTTGACATGTGTATGATATCGAGGAAAGGTGCCGTACGTTGCAGTCGGCAGCATCTGTGAAGTCGCCGCCAATGAATGTGAGCTGGCCGCTGTTGGCCTCCGCCAGCATCTGTGAAGTCGCCGCTAATGAATGTGAGCTGGCCGCTGTTAGCCTCTGCGCAACGGCCGTCGGGCGAGGTTGGTTCCTGTGGGTGATTGTTATTGACTTTGACATAAATCAAATTCATTAATGAAAATAACTGTGGAAATGTTTCGCAATAATGGAGAGCTGTGTTGAAACTGGAAAAGTATCATTTTTAAGATCGGGTCTTTATACGTGATACTAAGAACGTGTGTTAGTGTATGACTTATTATGTAACAATATACATATATAACGATATAAGTTGAAATGTTTCTCAGTCAGAATACTGATTTGTTGGAATATGGTAAAGACGTGTACGTTTTTTTTTTTTTTTTTTTTTTTTGTAGACTGTCGTCGTCATGTGATGACTGATTTGAGGAGCGAATTGCATTGATGAATTTCGGAAGGTTTTTGAATATTAAAATGAGGCACCCATCGACACTCTGAGTGTTACCAGCAGAGATATAAGGCAGTTGGTGAAATTTTTTGAATAGCGTACGTCCGAAGTCCACGAAACTGGGTCTTCGGCTCTCTCAACTTCCGAATTCGCAGAATCTGAATCAGAAAAAATTCTTTGTGTTAATTCAAATTTTTGTTGTGCCACATTACTGGAAAAGAAGTCAGTTAAGATCAAGATTTAGTACTTCCCACATATGATCGAAAGTTTTTATTACTAAAACACCAATTGGTGCTGTAACTTATTTGAAAAAGGGGCGTGGCGCCGCAAAGGATGGCGAACTTTATTTGTATTTGTGTTTCGCCGCATGTGTCTACTAAAAATAAGTTTATTACAACTTATCTCACTGTATGATGGTTTCCTCTAACTATCGGATCCACGTTAAAGAGTAAAAACAAAGTTACACTGGCGATAACCAAACTGGCAGATGTGCCACACATTTCTCAGCAACGTACTTTGCAGGAAATGGTCAAGAAAAAAAGTCAACATTCTACACACAACATAAAAAGGGACTGCAATTAAATAGAAAAATCGAGGTTGTCCGATTCTTCCAAGGTCGATGTAGTCTACATGTTCCACCGTTGTGGTATTTAATAAAATGAATTAAGTAGAAGGGCATAAATGATCACATATTTGTGTCTTCTTTTCCAATGCAGAGCCGGTCTGAATGGCCGTGCGGTTCTAGGCGATGCACTCTGGAACCGAGCTGCCGCTACGGTCGCTGGTTCGAATCCTGCTTCGGGCATGGATGTGTGTGATGTCCTTAGGTTAGTTACGTTTAATTAGTTCTAAGTTCTAGGCGACTGATGACCTCAGAAGTTAAGTCGCGTAGTGCTCAGAGCCATTTCAACCATTTCATTTCCAATGCAAAGTCGAAGTAACTTACAACAACTTATTAAAACTATTTCACCCATAATGGATTCGATTGAACTTCTCGAATCTTCCTTCATAGGGAGTAGAATAATAATTTCTACCAGTCACAACAGAAGGTGATTTTATTTAACACACGACAGGTTTCGGGTCTGTGCCCATCTTGAGGTGCTTAATATTCATATGCTTGTTTCCATTTTCGATGGGGAGGTCAATTAGCTGGAAAGGACATGAATTTAAGCCGCCAGAAAATGGGTGCAATTCAGAAGCGGTTCGTTTCTTAAATCAAATCACTTTCAGTTGTGACTAACAGCGGTTTTTAATCTGCACCCTATAGGTTATTAGAAGTTCCACTGACCATTCGCAGAGAGTAGATGTAATCATTAGGTCATGAGTTAACATTTCCTACACAAGTCAGGAGAGGTAGTATTTTGGACTGCCAAAGGTGGGGTAATATTTATTTTCTTGTATGTATTAACTCTCTCGTGAAAAATCCAAGTTTTAGACCTTCTCCCTCTTGTGCGTTATCCACTAGCTTGAAACAACAGCTGATAAATAGAAAGTTTTCCTCAGTAAATCGCTTTCATTATATTTTAACCAAAAACATGCTATTATCAGCTATAAAGAGAGTTAAATTTTCTTCACGTTTCAGAAACAACATGTTCGAAGTTTCGGAGTGGCTAATGAGATATGAAGCTGTGTAAATCTGGAAAGATATAAAGAAATTGCAAAAAAAAAATGGCTCTGAGCACTATGGGACTTAACATCTGAGGTCATGAGTCCCCCAGAACTTAGAACTACTTAAACCTAACTAACCTAAGAACATCACACACAGCCATGCCCGAGGCAGGATTCGAACCTGCGACCGTAGCGTTCGCGTGGTTCCAGACTGAAGCGCCTAGAACCGCTCGACCACACCGGCGGGGGAAATTGCAAGAGCTCTCCTTCATAGCTCTTTTAGTGCACTTTTATGTGCAAAGTACAATAAACAGTATTGTACAGCATTTAATTTCCTTCAATATTTACAAAAAATTGCTGTAATTGCTGCCCATACACGCCGAGATATGTTACACTATTAATTTTAGTTAAAGTGGACTCAAAACTGAAAACACCTCCCTAAGTCAAAACCAGTAATCTTGTATCTAATATCATCTTTAAGCAATTATGTTTGCAAGCTACACATGTAACTCATGAGATCCATGCAATTTATGGGGAGAATCAATAAAAAAAAAAGCCACACGAACTTTCAACACTTTTACATATAATTATATTTCAACAAAACAAGATTTAAAAAATCTTATTCTGTTTTCGTTGTTTGTCCATTTTTGGCATGGTTCACCCTTCTTCCCTCACTCCATCCTCTCTCTGACACTCTCCCTTCCACTACGCAGGAGGTTTGCAAAATTCCCGTCAGTTACTATTTAATTGCTGTCAGTGCGCGTTCGTGCCGTATTGTTGTACGTGCTCTTCCGTTTGAAATGTCGGATTCACATCGGGCTGTGTCCTTTATCTGTGCTGAAAGTTTTAGCGAAAGTGGAAGGTATTTAGTGAAAGAGAGAGATGTAAATAGACTATCTGACTCGAATGGAAAGCGTAAACTCAGGGCACATTCCGATTTTCAAAATAGCGTGAATGAAATCCAGGTTAATTCTTCATGCAAAATGAGATAAATATTGATAAACTGATAGCAGCTTACCTTAGAAAAGAGGCTTCCCAGTCTGCATCTAGAACTCCCCTTACATCGTTGAATGAACTGTTTCTCAATTTCAGAGAAAAATGCTCTCTCTTCGGCAAGGGAGTACCTATGGATTTTGAGGAGAAAGAGAAAAAACTCGCTTTGGCTAGAAGTGGAAACTTGTCCATGAAAGAATGAGTTCTGAATATTGTCAGTCCACGAGGGCACCAATAGGCACAGGAAATACTTTAACTTATATCCACTCAATGTGTTGAAATCACTTAGTAGCAGCTGTGCAGCATACCCTTATCATGCTACAAAAACTGTACAGTAGAGTACATCCCCTACTGGGATGCGAGGAGTGCACTGCCTAGCAAAGAGAATTGATGAAACCATGGATTTCAGTTTCTCGTGTTTGGAAGAGAATTCTGAAAAACACCAATTTCCAACTCAAGACTTGGTTGAATAGACAGAAGAAGAGTTTCGTCTAGTCATTAGAACCATAAAAGCGAGACTTCGAAAATATACCGATGATGAACTGTTTTCTGATTGGCATTGCCAGACACCATTTTTACGTTTCAAAAAGAATGGTTGCAAAATTCCCCATGATAACTGGTAAAACGAAAGGAAAAGTAACTTGTAAGAAGACTGTTTTCGAATCCTCAAGGCGGCAGCTGACATCATTATAGACGACATTCGTTCTGAGGTTTACGGCAACAATCTGAATCTGTGGTACTGCCTTACTCACTTTATTTCATGGAAAATGTGATTCTGAAACACAATAAAGGCAACATGGATGGATGGAGGCAGAATTGTGTAAAGTTGTCACGTTCAGTGATATCCACGGAAAGACTACCATCATTTTTGTCGTCGCTTCTGTTTGGACTAGGTAGTAAATTATACAGAAGTTTTCGATCAGGACTTCTTTTAAATATATCACATCTCTGATTTTTTCCCATTTATGATGAAGTTTCTAAATTTGAGTTAACAGCTGTGCGTCACCCGGACGCATGCCTCAAGAAGAACGCGTTTTGTAAATTCACATTTCATACCTCTGACTTCAACAGTAACTCACTGAATGGGGAAGATACATTTCTTGCATTGGGAGGGATTATGTCTGTCAGTCCAAAGACCTCTGTGATCCTAGACCAAAATATCCAACATGTTATGAAGAGTCTGAACAATTATTGGCACAAATTATTCCTGTTGAGCTGCGAGTATTCAAACAAGAAAGGACTCTGGACTGGAAACAATAACTGTTGAAGACACTGAACAGTAGCAACTACTATCTGGCAAAACCGTGCTTTCAACTTGTGATTTCATGTGGCTTTGTTGGAGGTGGTCAGATTGTGTGTCATTCGCTGGTGGAACGGCTTGATGATAAACTTTATGAAATTCATGAATTCCCCGCCAAGTAGTTATGATACAGTACTAACATCTCTGCTTCAAGCAGTCGAAAAATGTACGGCTCTGGAATATAAAAGTAACGTCTCACCGACATTTGTATTTAAAGGCACGTGATTTAGTATCTAGTGATCAAGAACAGATTTGAATACTGCCATAGTTCGTCCTGTAGGTTTTCAGACAGCAACGTACTATGTGGGAGCAGTAGGCTGCGTTATTGCTTTTATCTGCCTGAAGGAACCTCTGTCATGTATTCATGCTGAAAATAGTCTTGGCAAGATGATTTTTGGTCACGCCAGTGCTCGAGCAGTGAGTGCTTGCGTTTTAGTTCATCGGACTTTGTCCAATTTAAAGTTCAAATTATCACCGATGAACGTGATAGTTTGAGCAACATGATTTACTACAAGGAGAAACGTGTTACATTATCCGCAGAAAACAACCCGCATTTCTGCAGTGTCAATGGTAAGTTTAACGATGTTCTGGAAAGACTATAGAAACAGCCGTAATGTGAGTTCATTATTTCCGGATGGTCACACTCAGAAGATACTTTGTTTAAACAGAAAGGATGGGAAACTGGCAGCTTCATCTTGAGAAGATTCTGAAAATTATTCCTTATTTTCACGCCATCGGACACTGCCACTACGTCAAATGTGCTCACCTGTATGTGCAAGATATGCTGACTCTTGAAGATAAAAGGGATCCGTTAGAATTTCAAAAAATCACAACTATTGGCTATTTCACAATCAGACGCTGTGACAAGTTTTTGTATGTGATGTGGTTGGATACGGATATGACAACTGAGCAAACCCTGTTGGGTTGACTCGTAGATGAGGTATAAAGGACAGCGTTCTCACTCGCTGGACTCTGTAGTTAGGTGTATTACAAAATTTTTGTGATGAAATTCAGAACTACTCCAGTTGCGAATAGGCTACTACGGGTCAACGTAGAGACACGAGACGTTCCCGACTGACCAGATGTAATACTAACGTGCCAAATATAAATTGATATCGATTGACAAAAAGAAATACCGTTTCATCTCATTGCTTCAGAAGGAATTTAAACGAACAGAAATAACCACTAAGCAGTCGGTAGAAGATGCCGATGTGTTAATTGTGGAAGCTACCATCTCGTTGTCTTCCGAAGACTATTCTATTTTAGAAGACATTGATCTTTTGGTTTTGATGACGGCTTTAGTGTTAAACAAAGTGTTGTTTTGCAAATCTGGAAGGGGTGGCATATTCCAAAACATGGTTGAAATCTAAGATATCGCGGAAAACATTATATTTCAGCATGCGATAACTGGTTGCGATACCACCCCCGTTCTGTTTGAGCAGGGAAAACTAAGTTTTACATCACACTTGAAAGGGATTGTTCCCAAAAAAGCCTTTTTTTCGAAGGTCCAGCTGCAGGCAAAGACAATATCGTAGAATAAACTGAATAATTCCTTGCGGCACTTTATGGAGGTCTCTTGACACTTATATTCATGAGTTGTGATATCTCCGGTTTTCTAAAGCTGCTACAAATACCTAATTCGATTTGACACGCATACAATGCAGTTCTACATCATGCATATGGAACTTATCTGCAAGTTCGAACTTGGATGGGTTATGAATAAGACACCGTTAAGTGGGCTGGAAGAGGGATATTGGTGGTCTAACTCCAGCGCCACTGAATAAAGAACCAGCTCCAAACGCGTTGCTGAAGATGATTTCATTCCGATGCAAAAAGACCCGTGGCACAAGTGAAGCTACAAAGAAGCGGTACTTCAGTGTTCATTGTATGTCTTCATTGTGAACTCGCTGCTTATTGGTCTTATTGATTAATTATTTTCATCAACCACGTATGACGCAAAACAGTAGAAATTGATGAGGTTCTTATTTAAATTTTTGTATAAATCATTAAAATTAAATTTAAGATTTATTTTGAAATTGTATTGTGTTGAAATATAATTATATGCAAAAGTGTTGAAAACTTGTGTTTTTCTTTTTAAAAATAATTATTTCCCAGAAATTACATGGATCTCATGAAATACATGTATGTATTTCGTACGTAGTGAGTTAAGGTCGGTATTAAATACAGAACTACTGTTTTTGACAGAGAGTGGTATTTTCCCTTTAGATACCACTTTCACAAAAACAGTTAATGAAAATTTTCGGCGTGTATAGGGAATAATTACTAATATTTCGTGTGAATCTTCAAGGAAACAGAAGTATTGTTGCATTTTACACAGGTGTGCACTAAAAACGTATCTTACATTTTCGGAGATTTTCGCAGCCCCGTATTTTAGTAGCCGTTCCGAATTTTCCAAAACGTTATGTATGAAACTCGCAGGACATTTAATGCTCTTCAATAAAAATAGCGTATGATTGCCTAAAATGCAGTGGGAGTGAGTTTCTTAGCGGTTTTTTCAAGATAGCGGAAAACGTACAAGGGGGAGGAGGTCTTTTACTTGGATTTATCGGGAGAGTGGTAATACATACAACATGCCTGAAAATCGAAAGTGCTCCACCTGTTTCATCCCAACCCCTTGTTCAGAGCCCCTCTTTAAAATATTCTGCCACTTGAGATTATAGCCACCTCATGATACGTCGCTTGGTTTGAATGATTCATACCCGTTTTCTTAACCTCTCACATTTACTGTCCTCCATTATCCGTACTACAGTCGAGCAACATTCCCTCATCGCCGTAATAAATACTGTAGTCGTAAACCATCTGGCTGACAAAGTCTAATTTGCTTTGTTGTGGGAGATGAGACGACTCAACACCATTGCCTGCTGCTTTGTTTTTACATTAGCACTGGTCAGCACCGGTCAGGATGTTCTCAGTAGACCTTCCGCTTCGGCATCGTAATGTGGTAGAAGGTCCAGAAAAGGCACCATATTTTGAGTTTCGTCGAACTCAAAAAGGATTTTTGTGGCCAAACTTGCGCAGAAATTATAGTAACATATTTTCCTTTAGTTACCGAAATATCCGCGGAAAGCTGTCCCATAGTTGACATATCATGTAATACAGATTTTCACGAATCTTTCGTCAGTGTACTATACCAGTTCGATTCCGGTTACAAATGGACGGCCACGTCTTTCAAAATCATGAACATACGTTCTTTCAGTCTTAAACGATCGACTCCATTAACACATAACACCTTATCATATTAAATAAAAAAAGAACACGCGAATTGTGGGTACAGCTTCTTCAGTTTTTTTTTTTTAGTAAAATTCATATATCAGAATAGATACATCATTCGGAGAGATATTCAGTCGTAATGCCTATCTAGACCGGGTACCACTGGAGAACGAGAATCAGTATGGCTTCCTTGTTCTAAGCATTTCTGACTACAACGAACGTTCTGTGCGTGGTGAATGCAGCGAAATTTTTTCGTCAAAGGTTCTCTCGCACTTGCTTCCCACATAACATGTAAAGAGAGATTTTTCCAGATATCGCCAGTATTTGCTTTGGAGCACATGTAACAGTTAGATGGCGAATCATCAGGTTTCTTCATTTCAACGCGTGGAGGCGTGGAGCCTTTCTTGTTCCCCTCCCCCCCCCCCCCCCCACACACACACACACATAGACACATACCTTTTTTTCTAGACATCTGTTGTGCCAGATGCTACTGCGCACTACAGTGAGATATATCATTTTGTTACGGCACGTCAACTGCTTCTGACAGTTATGACAACTTGTCCATCTCTGAAACGTTATTTGAACATTACGTGACGAGTGATCGATGTGTGCAGTGAATAAGCCTGTTCTCGTTTATAAAGCTGAAAAACTGAAATAACTTGTTATTCATAACGGGTGTGTGTGTGGCCACAGACAGAATCTCCTGCACATTGTAGTATAGTGCCTCGTAGATTAAGTTCATATCCTGTATGATTCCAGGTATGCTACTTTTTCAAAGAAGTAATGTCTGGATGAAAACTTCAATTATAAGGAACATGTACTGAATAAGCTAATGGAATAACATTTTCTACCAACTACGGCTTCTCCGATTTGTGTTTAAATAAGTTGACTGAAGGGTTATTACTCTGGTCTCATTTGCATCTGCAACCAAAATAACGGCAACAAAGTACACTAAATATTCGTCCGAAAATTTCTTTCTTGGAGAGTTTATTTTGGACGAACTACACCGGTGCAATGTCTTGCAGTTTCATGGTTGTTAATGTGGTTCCTGACGCAGCACATGTTATACACTCTATCACGTCTTCCATAATATGACCAATTGTATTGCTCACGGAGATATTTCGCTTTGCCAAAAAAAAAAAAAAAAAAAAAAAAAAAAAAAAAAAAAAAAAAAAAAAAAAAAAAAAAATTGCTGCATTCCTTTACCGGATCTTTTCTTTGTCTCACAATTCTAATTTTTCACTAGCTATGTATTTAGTAGTTTGTAAAAGCGCATAAATATCCCGACGTTAGTTTTAATGAAGCACATATGAAGTAACTCGCGTACCGAAGAGGTCGAAACTCCTAGTTATCCCTTTCCAAGTCACAAATACAAACTCTACTTTCAACAGTCGTTTCGAATAAACATGGGCTCAAACTATTATTTCGGAGTATCATAGGCGATATTCAGAAACACAGAAACTAAACCATCTGAGGTGTCTTAGTTGCCGGTTTGCATCTCAGATTAAACTTTTTGAAGCTTAGTCATATCGTCAAACATAAATAGGAGTATTTGACATAAAGGTGCAACAGGACATTGTAACTATTTTTATCTAACTGATGGGGAACAAGTCGGTAGCAGGATATGTACAAACGGTTAGTTTTAACATGAATGATTATGTTATTTTTCAGTCGTACTCACACAACACCACTTGCAAACTACGTGCTCCTTATGCACCTGAATTTCGAAGATGTGTGGTATTGATCAGCTTTCCTCCCGCTCCGCATTCTTTTCATTTTCTTACGTCATTAACAACTCAGGTCTGTAAAAAATATTTTTAAAGCTGTTTGAAATTTGATAACTGACTGTTATATACTTGTCGGCAGTGATTTAAATAATGTAATAAATTTTTGCTATCAAGGCATGTTTTCTCACAAAAAGGGAGTATTTTGAGTATAATAACAAAATGTAAGCAATGTATCACATTTCTTCCAACGTTATAAAATTTTGTTTTATTTATACATCATGTTCTAAACTACATTTCCATTATACTTCCATTTCTCTTTAAGCTCATAAGTCCTTCTAATAACGCTTTCGCTTTCTGCCGAAGCTTCGTTTATAGCTTTTCCGGCTTTGGGACACGTTGAGGGTCATCTCTTTTTATTATCCAGCAGTAGCCCCATATCATGTTAACTTTCCATCTTCCTTGATATCTTCTTTCCATTTCTTTGATGTCTTGGTGGAATCTTTCGCCCTGCTCTTCACTTACATCACCAAGGTTTGCAGGGAATCAGTCAAGATGTGAGTGGAGAAAATGAACTTTAATGGTCATGTTACAGCCCAGCTTCGTACAGTCGTCGAGCATGTCTGTGATGATTGTCTTGTAGTTTGTATACCTTCTATTTCCTAGAAAACCGGTAACAACTAATTTAAAAGATGTCCATGCTGCCTTTTCCTTTGTATCCATTTCGTCCACAAAGTTGGGATCTGTTATTAGTTTTTAGCTTTGTCTCGGATAAACCAGGAAACTGTCCACAAAGATATCTGAAACACTCCCCTTCTTTTGTCAATGCCTTACCAAATTGTTTCATCAGCTCCTACTTTATGTCAAGTGGTGAAGTAACACCTTTTCGGAATCCAGAAGGCGTTTCCTCTCAACATTTTTAACCTCTACCTGTGAGGTTTTTCTCAAGGGCCAAGCTTTTTTTATGTAGTGTTATTTTCTGTCTCTACTGCCCCATTCACAGAGAAAGCAAGGGAACTTTGTATAGCCACTTTTTTGACCAAGCAGCATTGAAATCACTTTTAAATCACCACATAGTGTCAAATTGTGGTCTGAATAGTAGAGTGTGCTTAAAACCAGGGTTTTCGTAACATTAAGTGAACCGAGTGTCCAACTGGTATAGAAGCACTGTTATTGCCGTAGTGTAGAAATATGGATTTAAGGCTTCTTTTTGAGAAATCAATAAAAAGTCTCCACTCATGAGGAGCATATTCTATTTTGAAACGTGCCATAAGTCGAGGAACATCACTGAAAAACATCAGCTTCTTGAGACAAGAAAGATACAAACTCCTTTCCTCTCGATCTATACCGAGAAAAGGATGTACCCGGAGCCAAAATATGTTTATCTTTCAATCTATATCCTAAGACCTCTGCTGATTCGTTAGAAGTATCTAGATCTCTAACTAAATCGTTCAGTTCAGATTGTGAGAATGGAATGGGGTCGGCTGTGCCAGGATCGTAGCAATCTCTCTCTTCTTCACTATCACTTTGCTGAGCTAATGGTTCTGATCATCTATATCGTCCAAAGAATCTGGAGGAGTGGGTATTGGTACTTCAGGTCCATGAGGAACAGGGTGAATGGCTGATTGAATGTTAGGGTAAGAAATATCATTTCTGTTTTTCAAATTGAAGAATAAAAATAGCAGTCATCACTATGATTTTGGGGCTCCCTCCAAACCACTGGTATTCCAGAACGTGAGGATTGCGTTTACGTTGAAACCATTGCCTCCGTTCTTCAACACACATTGAACAAACTCTGTGTGGGGTCCAAGGCCTATCTTGATCGCCTAACATTATACCAAAACAGGCGAAATATACTTTTTCAACAACGTTGGAAATGTTTCTTAGTTGCTTTTTAACGGTATAGTTACCACAAATGTAGCAGAAGCAATCTGTCAAATTTATACATCCTCTGGTAGCCATTGTCCATTGTCCATAAAACAACTTCAAAACACAAGAAAACCGTTACTACCTTAAAGCATTAGTAACAACAACATGTGAACAGCACAGAGTGAAGAGGTACTGTGAATTGAAGGACAATAGACGCTCACTGCTTGGTGATGGCGAAGGAACAGGCAGCGCGACAGACAGGCACCGACATGAAACTACTGTTGGTTTCTCCTAATTACTCTTTATTTTACGTATATGTAGTATAAAAGCGGCTAAATAACAGTTTATGGAGATCCTAAAAACCAAAATTCGAACACAGTAGAGTGCTGAAATATCCAAAAAAGCTAAAACTAGACAAGCAGTTTGTGAAATAACTCTACTTCACTTAATTTGTTCAATACTTTTCCTGAAATTAGTGTTAAAAACACTATAAAAATTCACTTAATAAATTTCAAATAATTTTTACGTCGCAGACCTATGTAATGCCATGTCTAGCGAACGCTACTCTTATAAAGAACGTCGGTTATTTAGATAGATTACAGTTAGACAAATAGTAACAGTAGAATAATATTGCACGTCTCAGTTTAAACAAATGTGAGATATTAAAAAGAACAAAGATTAAGGTTCATCGTCTTGTCAATGAAGGAATCATACGCAGTAGACGATCTCTACAGTGTGTCTCTCCTAAGAGTAGTCAGCCACATTGCCTTTGGTATTTCAGCAGATATTTGCAATTTCGTTTTGCATTGTGTAGCTGAAGTCAGCCTACAAAAACAGCACTCATCACATCGTTCACGTGAGGACCAGTGTCGATGGAAAGCGCCGGTTTGTTTCCTGTTACAAACAAAATGATCTGTAAAGCCGGATTTTACGTGCCTAGTCGATAGTGCGGTCCCAGATTAGTCTAGCGCGATATTCGTTTTGTCGATATGTATTAACAGGGACGGCAAAGCACGAAGATTAACCTGTACTCCAACGACAGCACTACCCCGGCCCGCGATCACTGATAGCGCTAAGCATGCAGCACTACTGACAAGTGAGTCGCTGCTGGATTGCTGTTATTCCTTCGTGTTTTATTATCACCGTAAACACAGATCGATAAAAAAAAATATCGCTCGAGACTAATCTGGAACCGTTGTACCGAGTAAGCACGTAAATTTCCCGTTTAAAAATCCATTTCGTTTGTAACGGGAAAGAAACCAACGCTTTCCGTCCACATGAAAGCATGAAAGACGTGAAGACTACAAATTGTTTAGGTTGGCTCCTACATAACGCAAAATCAAAATTGCAGTACGTTATAAGGAACAGCAAGGTGGCAGCATGATGGCTACGGATCCTCGTACCATTGATAGTTACAATTACGCGCATCTCAGCTTCTATAGCTGTTAACTCAAAATATACCAGATTTGGAGAATTACGTAATAAAAATGTCTTAATATACAACTGACTCATTTGAAGTGCTAATGAACTGAATGTTGTCGACTACACAAGAGAATATACACTGAAGAGCCAAAGAAACTGGTAAACCTGCCTAATATCTTGTAGGGCCCATGCGAGCACGCAGAAGTGTCGCAACACGACGTGGCATGGACTCGACTGATGTCTGAAGTAGTGCTGGAGGGCACTGACACCAGGACTCCAGCAGGGCTGTCCATAAATCCGTAAAAGTACGAGGGAATGGATATCTCTTCTGAAAAGCACATCGCCAGGCATTCCACATATGCTAAACAACGTTCACGTCTGGCCAGTTTGGTCGCTGGAGGAAGGGTTTAAACTCAAGAGAGTGTTCCTGGAGCCACTCGGTAGTAATTCCGGGCGTGTGTGGTGTCGCATTGTCTACCGAGATTGCCAAGTCCGTAGGAATGGACACATGAATGGATGCAGGTGATCAGAGAGGATGTTTACGTACACGTCGCCTATCAGAGTCGTATGTAGACGTGTCAGGGCACCCATATCACTCCCACTTCGCACGGTCCACACCATTACAGAGCCTCCATCAGCTTGAACAGTCCAATGCTGAAATTTAAGGTTGACGAGGTTGTCTCCATACCCGTACAGGCCCATCTGCTCGATACAATTTGAAACATATCGGTGTTGACGGGCCGAAGCGAGGCGTAAAACCGAGCGAGTTGGCTCAGTGGTTAGCACACTGTACTCGGCACTGTATCGCAAACGACACCCTGAGACCGGAGCAATTCGGTTTCAGGAATCACCACTCAACAACACAATTCCTCCGAGTCGTTGAATACATAACACACGGATACAACACAAACAAAGCAACTGGTGCGGTGTTCCTGGACATCGAAAAGGCTTTCGATCGTCTATGGCACAACAGCCTTATACGCAAAATCAGCGACGCAGTGTTCGCCGATGGGCTCGTACGCCTCATACACTCATATCTCACGGACAGGAGTTTCAACACCGACGTGCAGGGCAAACAATCGACACGACATGGTATCCAGGCAGGAGTACCCCAAGGAAGCATCCTAGGGCCTCTACATTGACCACCTCCCAGCTAGAAACAACACGACGGTGGCAATCTACGTGGATGACGCTGCCATCCTTGCGCAAGATTGGAAGCCGTCTAACATTAACTCATGACTGTAGACTGCACTCAGAGTGGCAGAGCCTTGGCTGGTAAAATGGCGTGTTAGAGTAAACGTCGACAAGTGCGAAGCCGTTATGTTCACTAGAAGAGCGAAACTATTGCGCAAACATCAGCACTGCAATCCAATAATGCTACATGCACTCCCAATACGTTTCCGCGAGAAGGTCAAATACCTCGGTGTCTGGCTGGACCGGAAATTACTCTGTGGGGACCACATACAACACGTGACCAACAAAGCAAACGCGAGGCTCAAACAACTCTACCCTATGCATAACAGGCGTAGCACATTGAATAGGAGTGTGTCTGGGTCCATTATTCGACCCCTGATGACGTACGCAGCCCCTGTCTGGGGATACGCTGCGCCCACACGCCTGCGCCGTCTGCACCTCATATAGAACAAAGTACTCATAATCATAAGCAACGTTCCACGTTACACACGCACCGCGGACCTTCACCGGGTATATCGGCTAAATACCATCTTGCAGGTATTCCAAAAACTCTCCACACGACTGTACAATAACACGACACTCTCGCGCAACCCTTTATCCTTTCTCGGGGAAACTACGACCACAACCATAGATGGAAACATTATAGACCAAAGACACTATTGATAAGGAACTAAACATCTATGGTTTGCAGCACGCTAACATGACAGTACTGGCGAGCCCCTGCAACACAGTTACTACAGGTAACCCCAGATGCTCGACCCG
Organism: Schistocerca cancellata; assembly: GCF_023864275.1. NCBI lineage: Eukaryota > Metazoa > Arthropoda > Insecta > Orthoptera > Acrididae > Schistocerca > Schistocerca cancellata. The sequence continues at coordinate 431,562,767 of NC_064633.1, forward strand.
CCGAAAAACAAGCAATAGCATGGAAACCGTACTGTACACAGCACGCAAACGAGCCACACACACACACCACACTGTGAGCCGACCTATGACCGATCGCCCACTAATTTATGACGACCTTGAACTGTTACAGGGACGCAGCAACTGCAGCAAGCCCCACAACGAGCTTACGCAACGACAAAGGTAACGATGCACGATACCTCGTACTAACATAACCACACCTTGCATGCACTGTCGCAGCTAGCAAGCCGCTACTGCCCTTACTACCCGTACTACCGTCGAAGAGGTTTCTTTCCCTCGGCGCTTTTTTTTTCTTCTGCTCTTTACCACTACTACCCTTCGATCGCTTTCGTCCTCTTTCTATCTCCTGATGGACCATGTTAATGAGTAATCTTACCCAGACGCATGGATAACATCACAGCCCGCATCCTGTGACAGTTGATTCAAAAACTAACATGTTATACGGAGGTGACAGTAGAACTTTTGGTTTGGTCACCACGTTGGTGTGGGCGTGGAGGGGCCCCATCCTAAACTCGCATTCGGGATTAAGATGGGTCACTCCCGCGTCTGGCCATCCTGATTTAGGTTTTCCGTGATTTCCCTAAATCGCTTCAGGCAAATGCCGGGATGGTTCCTGTGAAAGGGCACGGCCGACTTCCTTCCCCATACTTCCCTAATCCGATGAGACCGATGACCTCGCAGTTAGGACTCTTCCCCCAAATCAACCCAACCCCCGAGGCGTACAGCTTTCGGACGTGCAGTCATCAAGAGTATACGAGTGAGTCTTAGGCTCCGAAAGCCGATATCGATGATGTTTCGTTGAATGGTTCGCACGCTCACACTTGTCGATGGCCCACTTCTGAACTCTGCAGCAATTTGTCGAAGGGTTGCATTTCTGTGATGTTAAACGATTCTCTTCAGTCGTCGTTGGTCCCGTTCTTATAGGATCTTTTTCCGGCCGCAGTGACGTCGGAGATTTAATGTTTTACCGGATTTCTGATATTCACGGTACTCTCGTGAAATGGTCCTACGGGAAAACCCCCACTTCATCGCTACCTCGGAGATGCTGTTTTCCATTGCTTGTGCGCCGATTATAACACCACGTTCAAACTCACTTAAATCTTGATAACCTGCCATTGTAACAGCAGTATCCAATCCAACAACTGCGCCAGACACTTGTTGTTTTATATAGGCGTTGCCAACAGCAGCGCCGTATTCTGCCTGTTTACATTTGAATATGTGTACCTATATCAATTTCTCTGGCACTCCAGTGTAATTTTGTATCATAATCTTCTGTCAAATGATAAAAGAAATAGAGGCATTTGATGAAAATTATATCCTACTTCATTTATCTAATGAAATAAATAAAACGTAATTTGATCTAAAAGTGTAGCGTATAGGTGTTAACGTTAGCTGTGCCCTGTATTTCTGAATTACCGTGTTGTTCTACTTTAGACAAAATAACTGATATAGTTGATCTCGCTTACTGAAAGAAATTAAAATTTAGGGTCATACGAGTTTCATTACTGCTCAATGGTACTTATTAATTCTGTTTAACGTTTATTTTGTTACTGTACGATCAATTGTTATACCCTACATGCACAACCTGACTTACTGAATAAGATACGGAAATTTAGCATCGTGAAACGTCTTGTACATCAGACTGAAACCATTCAGTAAATAATGCCCATCAGGAAGAGTCGTACCAGTATTTTTCATTCTCACTGGAGGACACTGAATCTCTACTGAATCATAAACACGCCTTCGTATCTGTTCTTTCTGTAACAGACATTAGCCGGCCGAGGTGGCCCAGCGGTTCTAGGCGCTCAGTCCGGAACCGCGCGACTGCTACGACCGCAGGTTCGAATCCTGCCTCGGGCATGGATGTGTGTGATGTCCTTAGGTTAGTTAGGTTTAAGTAGTTCTAAGTTCTAGGAGACTGATGACCGCAGATGTTAAGTCCTATAGTGCTCAGAGCCATTTCTTTTTTGTAACAGACATTACAAGTTGCACATTTGTTTCCCAGTCCTACATTAGCTGCTAGCGATACTTGTTCAAATTGTCAAAACCCTGAAACACCCCTTTTTTAAATTAGTGCTTATATTGCTGCAGTAAGTCCATCTAAATTGTCTAGTGCTTTTCTGTATTGTTTAAGCGTTTAGTTTATCACACTACTGAAGTCCGAACATCTGTAACATCATTTCTGCATCTGTCTTCTCTGAGAATCTTCAAAAGAATGCCTATGCTTTTATTTCAATTAGTTACCTCATAATTACATGTTATGCAAACAGCTGTTTGCTGCTTTCAACGATTTGCTCTTCCGTTACCTTTGTCCTCAGTTTTTATATCTTTTTCAGAGTTAACTGATGTGAATGTATTTCCCATATTGTACAAACATCGTACCCTAGAACGGCTCCAGTTCAAATGCGGTTATTCTTGACGTGTTTTCGAAAATAGGATGCTCCCTTTTTTCCTGTCGTAACTAAACATTAGCACGAACATCTGCAGTAGTTTGATGATTAACACTCATCGTCCAAATTTAGCATGAAAGTACGTGGTCCATTTTCATGACCTTTTTACCATCATCACTAACATAGCTGTTTCGAGGATGAATACTGCTGACATTCCATCGTTGACGTAAAATATACCACCCTTGTGACGATGAAGTAGCAATATGCTTCATTACCACAAAATATTCTACAATTTTGAGGATTAGCTGTAAATAAAGTTTGCATAAATTTGGCGTTGTTAGCTACTAACTAGAGAAATTTTATTTCTGCCGTCTTGTGTTGCAAGTGGTACGGTTTCCGCTCCAATATTTAACAAAAGAAAGAGACTTTTGCGTGCATATTGTTGGTATTAATGGAATATTCTACGACCTGAGCAGCTGATACCGTGAAGAAATTGAGCGACCAAATATGTTAACAGATGCTAAGCCTGGTAGCTAAAGTAGCTAGTCCAGTCCTAAGAGTAAACATGACCCTTAACGCAAGGTAAACTACATTAATAACTAATGAAGAAAACGAGAAAAAGTACATACGCCAGAGAAGACGCAAGAATCTATTAGATGAACTTCGACCTTTAAGCTCTGAGCAAAGCGTATGATACCTGATGTCATAAGTGAAAGAGCAAGCCTTCAGCTTCTCCAGTTGTCTACGCAGGAAAAATCTCAGTCACTAGAGGTACTTTTAAATACTAAGTCCGAAGTGAAATGCAGCCACTATAAATTCGTTTCATATTTAAAAACAACTAAGTTGAATAGTGAATTAATTTTTCTAGTCTGTTTCACTCTCGTAATTATATTTGTATCATTGCATTACACCTTAGTTTCTCTTATTACTTTGAGTTTAAGGTCGGATACAAATAAAAGACAAATTTTCACCTTCACTCATCAGACACGATTTCCTGTGTATAAGGATTTTTTTTATATTGATCCGTTAAATGTAGCATAGCTTTTATGGCATTACCTGGACGTATATCTGTCGACTAATTTCAGGAATTGTGCTCCAAACCAGCGTACACAATTCCTTCGGGAGTGTTTACTTTCGGGCCTTCTGTGTTCTACAGTCACGTCCTCGTAAAGAACCTCCCAATATTATGAGGGTTACAAATTAAATAATCGCCTATATCTGTATTTTTCTCGTTCTATTGAAGTATTATTTTGTATTTTTTGTTATTTTGAATCACTTTGGTGAATGGGAGGTCGTTGGTTACGGAAGACTAATGCTACCTGTAAAAGGGCGAAAGGGAGACTCTAGTCTGCATATAATCGTCCAAACTCAGGTTTTTCGTGATTTCCCCGTGTCACGTGACGCATATGCTGGAATGTTGTCACTGTTTACCGTCGTGAGCCAGCGCTCCATCTGTAATAACTGCCTCATCAGCTTGCGACCCTCCGACACGTAACTCGTATTCCATTGTACGACTGTGTTTCTCATAATTAAAAAATGTGGGCTGTAATTCCCGAAATATTAACCGTAATATGAAAAAAGTGGTATGGCGTTGAGAACGTATAACATGTTATAGGAGTGAATGACTTTGGACACAAAGTAAAGACGTGTAGAAAGAGTAATCCAAAGGGGGAGGAGTGCGGAGTGCGGGAAGTGTAAAAAAATCAGCAGGATGAATAACTTTCTACCTGAAATGATGTAATGCAAAGAAACTTCTACAGCAATTCCACTTGACGTAATAAATTTCCAATAGAAGGGTGGCGTAAGATCTTTGTTGTATCCCCAGACATGGTTGAATGGCTCTTCCGAATGCGAAGCTGGTTATCTGGGATCCATTTTACTGCAGTTGCGAAGATGAGCATGCGTTAGTTCAGTATTGCTTCGGAGTGGCTTCCCGCAATGATAATTTTTCTCACCAAATGGAATGTCTGTCTCCTCGACAGGCACAAATTTAGGAGCCCAAAAGTGAGTTGGAGTGAGGACCTAATTTTGTGTCCCGCTTCAGGTGTACGGGCTATTCTAGCCGGGTGTCAGTGGAACCCATTATGTCTGAAGTAATGAAGATACTAAACTTACTACCGCTGGAGATTATGGTATGAACAACCGCTACATTGAGGGAGTTACATGATTCTCTCTTATTCCAGAGGAGTTAGCGCTGGTTCAAAGGAGATACACAGTTGTTGATGGTGTAATGACGGCAACCAGCCACAAATTTACTTTGAGTTCCTTTATTCAAAGGAAACCGTTACCGGTTTCGAATCCTTGCGATTCATCATCAGACGGTTTACATGCTTTCTTTCTGACATTTGTTGTGTTTTTTATAGATTAATTGTCCTAAAATATAAATAAAACATAATTACAAACACGCCACACACAGATGGTTGTGTTGCAGATTTTCGTTGTATGTGACTTACGTGAAACGTCGGTTTCGAGTGATTGTTTCCATAACGTTCATCCAATCGATGTGAATGCATTTCCACTGCATCCTCGTTGTTGCACACGTAATAGTTCTCACTGTACACTTTAGATTTGTCGCTGAGATCATTCCAACCACGCACCACATGTTTTGGTACATACAAAGAGTTTACAAACATATGGGTGTCACAGATGCTATGAGATATCGTAACATTTGACAATGATGTCCTATGTTTGGAAAGGATCATATATTCTTTTACAAAACTGGATCATAAATTCTTTTACAAAGCTGTAATGTCTATTACATTAGTACAGAGAAATTGAAATTTTTTTTTAAATATATATCTGTTATTGCTAATTTAATTATAAAGTTTTTTATATATATGTAGAACTGTATAGGCAAAATAGTATATTATTTTATTACATTTGGCAGCATGAGAATTATAGTAACATATAAATTTTCTACTTGATCTGCAGATAGGTGTATTAATATTATTTGCCTTGGAGGCTGGAAAGTAATCTTTGGAAATTTTTCAGGAAAGGGGTGTTAGCCAACTCTGTTTGTTCATTAAGGATATAGTCTGGGGTGCTGTTTTTGTGTGTGTGTATTTCTAATTCTTCTAGTATATTCATAGTGGCTCCTTTTTCTGTTAGATGCAAAATCTTTAAGTTGTCCTCAATGCTTCCCACTGAATGGTTTTCTTCAGCAATATGGGCTACAAATGCTGATTTGTTCAAGTTACCAAGTCTTAGAGCGTCAATATGTTCTTTGTATCTCATTTCAAAACTTCTGCCTGTCTGTCCAATGTAGAATTTTGGGCATGTATCACATTTGAGTTTGTATATTCCTGATTTACAGTAGCGACTCTTGGAGGTGTATACATCATGGATTGCTTTTTGTTGTAATTTATTATTTGTGGAAAAGCTGATTCTGATATTTTTCTTCTTTTTAAATAAGTTTGCTATTTGGTATGAAAGTGGGCCTATGTATGGGAGAGTAGCATATTTAGGTTTGTCTTCAGTGGCACACTGATTTGGCTTGAAGTGACTGCTGTGAAGTGGAACTGTGGGTTTTGTCTGCATTTTGTTGTGGAGTTTTTCTATTATTGTGTGTTTATATTCATTATTATGAGCAACTGTTTTAATTATATTGATTTCATTTTGTTGGTCTGTGTCACTCATTGGTACTTTTTTAATTCGGTGTAGCATCGTTCTGAAATATGCCATTTTTTGTTGGCGGGGGTGGCAAGATGAGTTGCTAATACTGACATCTGTGGTGGTAGGTTTTCTGTAAATACTGAATTGATGTTTATTGTTACTATTGCAAATTTTCAGGTCAAGAAAGTTAATGCTTTTATTAGTTTCATGTTCAACTGTGAATTTAATATTTTTGTGCATTTTGCTAAGATCTGCTGCTAATGTATCTATTTCATTGCTTGTACCATCAAAAAGCAGTATTGTATCACCAACATATCTTCTGTAGTATATTATTTTGTTTGAGATGTGCTGGTTGGCAGAAAAGAATTTTTGTTCTATATGGTTGATGTAGATGTCAGCCAATATCCCAGCTAAGCTACTTCCCATTGCCAAACCTTCATGTTGTTGGTACAGTTTGTTGTTGAAGCTAAAGTAATTATGCTCTAGAATAAGTGAAAGTATTTCTATGAGTTCACAGATCTCTGCAACACTAATTTTCTTATATTTAAGCAGATTGTTTCTTATAATGTTAATAGTCTCTTTTACAGGGATGTTCGTGTACAGGTTGACTATGTATAGTGATGCTAATTTAGCTGTTGGTGGGATGTGGATGTCTTTAATTAAGCTTATGAGTTCATGTGTGTTATGTATGGTGTAGTTATTTTCAAATGTATAGTATTTGGTAATGAGGTCTTTTAATTTACGGCTTATGAAGTATGCAGGGCTGTTTCTTGAGTTAACAATCGGGCGAATGGGACAATTTTCTTTATGAACCTTTGGCTGTGCACGCAGTTTTGGTGCCGAGGGATTCATTGTTATGCAGTTACGTATTTCATATTTGTTCAGTAAAAAGTTACAGTTTTGTAGTAGCTTTCGGAGTTTACTTTGGAATTTTACTGTAGGATCTGTCTTTATTTCAGTAATATTGTTGCTATGGAAAAATTGCAAGGTTTTCTCTACATATTCTCTTTCATGCATTATGATTAAAGAATTTCCTTTGTCAGCTTTTACTATGAGTGCTTTACTTCAGTTTGCTGTTAATATTTTTCAAATCTTTAAGTTCAGTGTTTTTGCGGGTATTATTTGTTTGAAGTTGTTTCATTATCAGTTTATTTGTCTTGTATGCAACTGCATTTTTCTCACATGTGTCTAGTTTTGCTGTGTCACAAGCAAGTTTTGTGCAGGCTATGAGGTTTTTAACACTGTGATTATTGAGATTTGTTCCAATATTATGTTTCAGACCTTTATTTAATAAAGTGAGTTCACTGCTGCTAAATTTGATGTCAGTTGTATTAATGACTCTATCAAAAAATTTGTGTTGGCTTAGCTGTTTGTTATTATCAAACTCTGGATTGTTCATAGATTTTAAGGCTTCAATTTTCTTTTTGTGTTTGGATAGGATAATCTTTTGTTCTTTGTCTACTTTATCGTCTATGTGCTGTAGGATGTGTGAGAATTGTAAAGGTGAGAGGCTGTGTCCTAGCTGCAGATGCAAGTTGTACATGACATTGTTTAAGTGTTCTTTTTTCTTGTATTGCATTTTAATCTCTGTTTTAGCCATATATTTTCACATTTCTGCTTAGCAAATCTGGCAGCTTTAGTTTTGCAGTTAATTTTGACTTTGACATATTTTGGGACTATTTTATGTGACATACACTCTTTGTTGAATTTAATGTTAAGAGACGTTTTCATTAGGTTAATTTTATGTTTCTTGAAAGCATGTATATTTCTCATTACCTGGCGAGGTAAGCTTAATGCAATTTTGTCATATGATGACAAGTTGGAGACCGTGGCTGTTTTTGAAGACAAATGTTGATGGTGTAATGACAGCAAATGCAGACAAAACCCACAGTTCCACTTCACAGCAGTCATTTCAAGCCAAATCAGTGTGCCACTGAAGACAAACCTAAATATGCTACTCTCCCATACATAGGCCCACTTTCATACCAAATAGCAAACTTATTTAAAAAGAAGAAAAATATCAGAATCAGCTTTTCCACAAATAATAAATTACAACAAAAAGTAATCCATGATGTATACACCTCCAAGAGTCCCTACTGTAAATCAGGAATATACAAACTCAAATGTGATACATGCCCAAAATTCTACATTGGACAGACAGGCAGAAGTTTTGAAATGAGATACAAAGAACATATTGACGCTCTAAGACTTGGTAACTTGAACAAATCAGCATTTGCAGCCCATATTGCTGAAGAAAACCATTCAGTGGGAAGCATTGAGGACAACTTAAAGATTTTGCATCTAACAGAAAAAGGAGCCACTATGAATATACTAGAAGAATTAGAAATACACACACACAAAAACAGCACCCCAGACTATATCCTTAATGAACAAACAGAGTTGGCTAACACCCCTTTCCTGAAAAATTTCCAAAAATTACTTTCCAGCCTCCAAAGCAAATAATATTAATACACCTATCTGCAGATCAAGTAGAAAATTTATATGTTACTATAATTCTCATGCTGCCAAATGTAATAAAATAATATACTATTTTGCCTATACAGTTCTACATATATATAAAAAACTTTATAATTAAATTAGCAATAACAGATATATATTTTAAAAAAAATTTCAATTTCTCTGTACTAATGTAATAGACATTACAGCTTTGTAAAAGAATTTATGATCCAGTTTTGTAAAAGAATATATGATCCTTTCCAAACATAGGACATCATTGTCAAATGTTACGATATCTCATAGCATCTGTGACACCCATATGTTTGTAAACTCTTTGTATGTACCAAAACATGTGGTGCGTGGTTGGAATGATCTCAGCGACAAATCTAAAGTGTACAGTGAGAACTATTACGTGTGCAACAACGAGGATGCAGTGGAAATGCATTCACATCGATTGGATGAACGTTATGGAAACAATCACTCGAAACCGACGTTTCACGTAAGTCACAAACAACGAAAATCTGCAACACAACCATCTGTGTGTGGCGTGTTTGTAATTATGTTTTATTTATATTTTAGGACAATTAATCTATAAAAAACACAACAAATGTCAGAAAGAAAGCATGTAAACCGTCTGATGATGAATCGCAAGGATTCGAAACCGGTAACGGTTTCCTTTGAATAAAGGAACTCAAAGTAAATTTGTGGCTGGTTGCTGTCATTACACCATCAACATTTGTCTTCAAAAACAGCCACGGTCTCCAACATGTCATCATATGACAAAATTGCATTGAGATACACAGTATTCGCCAGAACTAAATGAAAATTTCGTATTATGTTATGTCCGGAAATAAATACCTGCGGAGAATTAGGCGAATCTGCCTTTTCATTCCCATATGTCTTTTATATAGATGTAGACACCGTAGACACATGTAATTACCTCGCAGCCTGTCACATTCTTGAACCCTTTGTCAGAATGAACACGTATGCTTTAAAACACACTTGACTGAATTCGGACTGCGTGAAATGCCATTGTCAAACGCTTCTGTAATGTCTGCAGATTGTCGATAGGTTGGACATCCAGTAAACCAGTGCCTTTAAATGTCCCAAGGGCCACAAACCCTTCCTCAACCAATCCACCACCCGCCAACGTTGCAGTGAGGCACTGTCGTACGATCCGTGGGAAATGTGTGTGTTTGTGTGTGTGTGTGTGTGTGTGTGTGTGTGTGTGTGTGAGGGGGGGGGGGCGGGGGCTGGGAGGGCCGAGGGGTCTACAGTCGTGCATAAACCACAGTCTCGTGCTTCTGCGAAGGTAATGTTTTCCAACAATGAAGCTAATTCGCTGAGCGGAACTCAAGAGGTACACAGCAACTGTAAATCTGTTTGGTAAACTGTATGTTTCAGTCAGTCTGTCATCGACAGTTCCCGCCCACAGTTTGATACTGAATTGGTCGTGATGCCTAATCTCCATGACTGTTGCGGATTTGCATGTCGCCATATGTGTGTACTCTGGTAATTTACTGCGCCGTCTCTAGTAAGTCCAGCCTTATCTGCAAATGAAATGCAGGCTGTGAAATGCAAATGTTCAAAAGCCCAATGCTTTCAGGACATATCATTATAGGAACGTTCTTCTTGTTTTAACCGATATTGCCTCATGTGGGAATGTGTGACACTTTTTTATCACAGCCTGTATAACTGTGACGGCGTAGTCGCCTATGTAAGAATTTTCGAAGAAGGGAGTTTCTTACTGTAAAGGGAACACTAACCGTGCCTTCCTCCAAAAGAATGCTGGTAGTGTTGTCAAACGAAAATGCGTGTCCCACGTTTCCACTCCGTACAGTCTTTCAAATACGGGACGTGTTTCTCAAATCGAACCACGCCTGACGTGGTATCCGTCATACTTGCTTCGCACTCTGAAACGACCTGCCGTATTTCACGGAACATGATACTGATAGTTATTTGCGACATCAGCGCTCTCCAGTGGCAGTCTGCTGCATCTGGTACGGCATCTGGCGATTAAACTGCACAGTTTATTTACAAAAAAAATAAGCACGTAAATTAGCTGGGATAAATCTGGTGGTGACTGTGGAGGAAAAAACGAAAAAGTTTCTAGAATCGTCCTAGGGGTTGAACAGCGAATAATGCTGTACGATGACCTCGGATAAACGCCAGCAAAAGTTATTCGTTAATTTATTTCAGTCTTCAATCTATTTTTGGTTTTAAATTGAATGTAGCTATACACTGAGGTCACAAAACACATCGGATAGAGGTAAGCTCATATACAGATGGTGGTACTACAGCGTACACAATATGTAAAAGATCAGTACATTGGTGGAGCTGTGATTTGTACTCGGGTGATAATTCTGAAAAGGTTTCCGACGTGATGTGGGCGCACGACAAGGACTAATAGACATGGTGCTAGATGCACGGGAAATTTCATTAAGAATATCGTTAGGGCCTCTCACCACGGATAACGCAGTGGCCGAAAGCCTTCACTTAACGATCGGGAACAACGGCTTTGTCTTAAAGTTGTCAGTGCTACCAGACAAGCAACCGCTGAGTGAAGTAAACGCTAAAACCAATGTGGGACGTTCGAGGACCGTATCCGTTAGGGCAATGCGACGAAATTAGGCGTTGATAGGCAACGGCAGCAGACGATCGACGCGAGTGCCTTTGGCAACATCATGACATCGCCTGCAGCGCCCCTCCTGGGCTCGTGACCATATCAAAAGTATAAACGTAGCCTCGCCAGGTGTGTCCCGATTTCAGTTGGTAAGAACTGATGGTAAGGTTCGAGTATGGCGCCAGATACTCATTTGATACATAGCCTTCTGCTGAAGTAATAAACGAAACTGAGTGATTTGCAAATGGCAAACGACTACTTATCAAGACAGACATAAATTCTAGGTCAGCCCTCCGGCACTTGTGGGGCGGCAGGTAAAAGTTAATCATTTGTGTGTTCGCGTTTTTCTCACGCGAGCCTGGCAACTAATTTAGTGGGTCGCCAGATAGCGAAGGGAAACATACTGACGTTAGTTTCCAGTCTGCACAGCCACATTCTGGTCCAACCCACTGAAAGAAAAGTTTCTGTCCTCTTATTTCTTTGCGGGATCGGGACATTGATTTTAAATGAAGGTATAAAGTTTCGATCAAAATTCTCCCATACAACACTTGGATATTAGCGAATTTCAATTGAAAGAAAGTCTTTCTATTCTAACAGCACATTTAGCAGTTCAGAGGCGACCTCTACGGTACGTTCCTACAAGTTGGTCTTTAGCCTCTGATTAAAGTTACTGAATGAAAGTTTGCAATAAATGTTCAAAATTAGTGCTCGCCATAAAAATGGAAATAAAGTCACCCCCCTTACCACGCGAAATTTTAATTCTCACGGACGGCACACTAACAGTTACTCCGGCTAATTCTAAGCGATTCAGGACAGTGTACAGTCGTCGCAGATTCACTATCCGTTTTTACCGCAAAATACGCGATTTGTCACAGTTCGCCTCTGACGTCATCCGAGGCAGAGCGCGATCCGATGTTTGACAGACGTGGAACTTACAGTAGCTGAATCCGAAGTGAACCTTACTATTGCCTCTCGGGCTGCATTTATGTAGGTGCCGGAGCGGACGGCCGAGGAAACATCTGCTGCCTACTGCTATCTGCATACTGGTGCAGCGTTCGAACGACCGCTTTCTCGGGCACATAAACTTAATAACATAGTCACAAATTACTTCAGAAAGTTCTTAATTTTTACTTGTATACAGTTAAGCTGTTTGAAATCACCGAAAAAGTTTCAGCCTGCTACAATGAAAACTTCTAGAATTGTTATAGTGGAACTAATGGTAGATCGTTACTTCTAAACCATATTAACAGAATCTTCCGTCGGTTCTTGGTAGAACAACATTATAATAATAAATGAAAAGCACCAGTTTGCTTTTGTTTTACAATATTACTTTTATTGCTACCCGGTTTTCGGCTTACAATATTGCTTAAGATCTTTATGTATTCTGTATTTACATTGACAACTGTCTCTTCCTTTTTTAAATGGTTGTGTATCACTCTCCATGTTTCATACCTCTTGATGCAGCCTTGTCTAGGACTAATTGTATCTTATTTTGTTGGTTTTGTTTATTAATAGGAACTGTTATGTAGGCATTCTATTCCTATTTTGTGCCAAAGGTTTTCCTGTCAAATCCATTGTTATTTATGTACTGTTCAGTTTTTACTATTTCATTGCAAAGATGTTACTTACTGTATGTTTCTACTTCACTATGGGTGTGTTACTTCTCTTCCAACGTTGTCTGCTAACATTTAACTTCTTTGGTGATAATACTCAGTGAATGTCTGAAGATGGCCTTGTAAGCCGAAAACCGGTTAGCAATGAAAGTAATATTGTAGAACAAAAGCAAACTGGTGCATTTCATTTATTATTCTAAACCATATCTTTACTAGAACTTTTGTCGGCAGTTATTAATACTACAACTCTTAAATTTAGTACAGCTCTATCACTTGGTATGTTTTACTATTAACTTTAATCAAAAATCTCTAACATTAAAATCACAGGTACTTAACCTACAACAATTGGATTATACTTAATTATTCAAAAACTATAAGAGGTATCTTAACGAGGTCTTTCAGTTATTATTTTAGGGGGTGAACTGAAGCATAAAACAAATTTTCATGTTTGTAAGTCCTTTATTTAGCACCTCTGATTTTTTCTAAAAACGTGGATCCCGGTGTTAATTTTTGTTTTATGGTTTTGGAAACCTGCACCACTTATTTATGATTTCTCTCAGCACCTTGTGACTAAATTCTGGCTTTTTAGCTTCATTATTTAGCACCACTTATTTTTCTCTTATAACGGCATTTTTACGTGAACTGTTAAGGCTAGAACATAAAGACTTGGTATTTGGAACATTGTAACACTAAACTATATTTTAACAGAGTTTTAAACATAAATTTTGATTTTCAATTTCATACTTGATTGTGGTGCAATACTTGCGCGCCAAGCGCAGACGCGTTAAGGTGACGTGGAGGTACTAGCAGTGAACTGGGGTGAGTCCCGGCACACTCGCTCGCCTCTGTATCTCACAAACGATACAGTGCTCGAATTACTTCACCACCCTCTTCTTAATTTGTGTGAAAAATCTATTTTTGAACAAAACTAAATATACAAAAAGAAGCAAACAAGCTATGTAATAACGCAGTTTACCTGTTTAATAAAAATAGATTTTTAGAAAATTCGTTATTACTACACACAAAATAACCATACTTATTTACACATAGAAAACATAGTATACACTTCAGTCTTGAACCGCGCGGCCGCTACGGCCGCAGGTTCAAATCCTGCCTCGGGCATGGATGTGTGTGATATCCTTAGGTTGGTTAGGTTTAAGTAGTTCTAAGTTCTAGGGGACTGATGACCTCAGATGTTCCATAGTGCTCAGAGCCATTTGAACGATTTTTTGAAACTTGAAAAGGAAAGAAAGTTTCACCCAGCTGGGACTGCACGGTACGCCAAACTGTGTATCCGTCAAAGAGTGGCAGACTCCCTATCGTAACTAGTTGCTGTTATTTTTAAATCGCTTTGCTAGCTTGCTGAATGGTCACTTACGCCCTTGCATAAACTTCTTATTTTTAGATGTTTCATTGATTCTTGCTTCTACTGGCTTATTAACGCTGAAACTAGAAGGAAAAGCTTTTCCATAATGCCCTCTTTTCCTTTTTTCACTTTTTGTCTTAGCATCTGGCACTTTATTACCAAATCCAATATCCTTCTGCAGATTTCTGTCAGTCTTCATTACTGTAATAGGCAGTTCCTACGCTTTATTATTACTGTCTCTTTGCTTGTATGCAATTGGTTCTAATGTTACTTTATTTATATCAGCTGGTGATAACGTCTCGTGCTGTACTGGGCTAGAAAATTTTCCAGTAACATCTACTATTTTTAAACCACTTTCTTTCATGTCCGCTAGTTTATTCTCATTAGGAATTGCATCTCAGGTTACTTGGGACACAGTACTTACTTCACTACCATTATCATGATTACGTGAGGTGTTACTTCAGAAGCCGTCCGCGGTGGTCTAGCGGTTCTGGCGCTGCAGTCCTGAACCGCGGGACAGCTACGGTCGCAGGTTCCAATCCTGCCTCAGGCATGGGTGTGTGTGATGTCCTTAGGTTAGTTAGGTTTAAGTAGTTCTAAGTTCTAGGGGACTTATGACCTAAGATGTTGAGTCCCATAGTGCTCAGAGCCATTTGAACCATTTTTGTTACTTCAGAGATGTCAATTTCTTTAATAGGATAGATTAATTTAGTCTGAACAGGTTCCTTACAGATAACCTCTAATAATTGCTTCTGAACTTGCTTCCAGCTACAGTAGATATGATCAGTTGCAAATACATTTACACTTAAATTATGGGGCTCATAAATCTCTACACTTTATGCTGCCTTTTCCAACCTATACACTAATTTTAAATCGAAGCACTTAACGGTTTCTTCCACTTTTGTTAGGGGCACATCGGCCAAACTAACCTCTAATTCTGAGTAACTGCATCCCTGCGCAACATTGCTATTTATAATAATGTCGTGCGCTTCTACCATTTGTGGCAAGTTAATACAGCTACTGAGTTCCTTCACCTCATTCCTATTGCTACCCCCTTCATTCATCAACCCCTCTTGTCTAAAACTTTGCAAAACTGATTCCACCTCCGCAATTTCAACTTTACTTTCAAATTGGCATTATTATTGATGATGTAAGCTTTTATCTCATCTTTGTCCATATCAGACTCAAATCCGTTAATCATTATTTCCTTATCGTCTACAGTGTATTCTTGTTCTTCTTTGACCCATTTCTCCAGCGTATCCGAAATACTGTCCACTATGTTATGAAAGTGGTTTAACAAATCACTGGTACTTTCTGTTCCTATTTCATCATCCCTTTGTTCTTTCTGTGTATGTTGGCTGACTGTTGTTTGTGTATTTGTTACTGGCTGTGTTACTATTACCGCCTGTTGAGCGCCAGTTTCCTCATAGACGGGATTTAGTTTCCCAAACGCGACCTGTTGTGTTCATTTGCTACAGCATTAGACAAAGTTGAATTTTGCCCTCCTTCTGGTCTCAATGACCCTGTGTTTACATTATTGCTTTCGTCATAATAATTGTTACGAAAACGTGGTGTCTACCCCCTCTACCTCTACCACGGCCTTGACTTTAATAATTTGGTCTTGTGTTTCTAACTTCCATACTCCTAACATTCACGTTCCCATTGTCTTGATTTCTGTTTTGTACGTGATTGTTAGACGATCTTTTATTATGATGCATCTGCTCCTCCGCAGCAGCTATTCTGTCAACCCACTGTAGGTATTCAATGAATTTATCTACATTATCTGTAGTGGCGGAAATGAATCATTTCTGCCAGTACCAAGGAAGCTTACCTTCTAAACCCAGGATAACCATAACTGGTTTCATATTTTCTGTCAAATGTGGCAGTCGTGAAACCCACTTCATAGAGAAATCTTTTACTGATTCACGTCCTGGTGAAATCGTTTTGCCACTCCCAAATTCCCTTAATACATCATTTTGTTTATTGTGTGGCCAGTATTCGTTAAGAAATGCAGATTTAAATTCAGACAAAATCTTACATTTTATCATTACATCAGCTGACCATCTTAAAACATCTCCTGACGAATGACTTCTTATAAAGGAAATTTTCTCCCTTTCTGATCAGGCATTAGGCAAAACATCTTCAAAGATATTCCTAAAATCAAGAGGGTGGATCTGTTTATCTGGATCAAAACGTAAGAACTGTCGACACCGAATAAAAGCTGCGTCAACTTAAGCCACATGCTGTGTAGTAGTACTACTAGAACTAACAGAGGTTACTCTGTTTTGTAGCTCAGCAAAGTTAGTATTCAGTACCTCTACTTGTAGCTCTACTGCTTATACTTTGTCAGAACATCTTTTGTCCACCTCTTCACAAAATTCCTTACAAGTTTCTTTTACTTCCTCAATATTTTTCTGACAGGTATCTACTTTAAACTGTACCTCGTTTATTCTGTTAGAGCAATGTTTGGATTCGTTGCCTATTCTTTATGACAACCTCCCTTCCAAAAGTTCACCTGCATGTTGAAAATGTTAGCGAACCTTGTCAATTTTGCATTTAGAAGTACTATGCATTTTAGTTAACTGTTGGCCTACTTTGACCTGAATGTCATGATAGACAGAATCCATCTTGTAATTTAAACAGTTCATTTTTGATTTCATTTTATCTTTCAGTTCTTATTCTATCCCTCATTTCATTATTACTAAACTCAATCTTATTTTCTAGTTCTTTTTTTTTATACTGTCCTCCAATTCTTTATGATGCGATTCAAGTTTAGCAAACAATAACTGCATACAATTTGGAGCCCCTACATTGCCACTTGGCATTTCCACTGAATTCAAAGAGATTTCTCGCATTTCCTGACCTGGCGGAATTTGAGACATATTGAACTCAGTTTCACTGTCCGATAATGTTATTAACTCTATTGGCTCCGTTTTGACTCCTATCTTAATAATGCCTTCATCAGAGACTGGTTCTAACCTGGCAGTTTCATTGAAATTTAAATCGGATTCTACTCATGCCACATCAGCCTCCCATTTTACACTTATTGGCTCAGCGAAACCATCCTCTTTAAATTCAGTTTCTGATTCTGAGGATTCATGGTCAGAGGCCAGTTCCTCTTTGAAACTTACATAAGTATTCATTTCTAGTTAGCTGTTAGCAGCAATTAACAAATACTTTAAATATTCTTGACTTAACTTAATTGCTCGACTTCGACGAATGTTGTCGGCGCAGTGTACCAGCAACCGTGATGCGCCGCGCCGCGACGTATTGCAGCAGCAGCAGCAGCAGCAGTGGCGGTCAAGATGGCTGCACGTATCGTCTACTGCAGTAGCTCCAGGGAGGCTGGTGGGGGTGGGGGAAGGGGGGGGGGGGGAAGCACCGGTGAGCGCTCAACGCAGCTAACAGGTGTCTCGTAGACCCACGCAGTTCTGCGATGACTGACCGTCTTCTCGTTTCTTCAGTGCCGATGGGAGCCACGATCCTGAGTCGGTTTCCTTCCTCTTTCCTATGGTCGGCCTCCACTATATATTCACCACACTCGCGAGTAAATTGTTCCTGCACTAGTTTTTGCCTATATCACTTCAGTATCCTGTTAGAGCCTACCGAGTTCACTGATTTCTACCAATCACATTCACTGTTCACATTCATTTGCTTTCAGTTTCCCGGCCGATAAGCACCATCTGTGGGGAGCGGTGGGTAAAAGTTAATCATTGGTGTTGGTTGGTTGGTTGGTTGTTTCGGGGAAGGAGACCAGACAGCGAGGTCATCGGTCTCATCGGATTAGGGAAGGATGGGGAAGGAAGTCGGCCGTGCCCTTTGAAAGGAACCATCCCGGCAATTGCCTGGAGCGATTTAGGGAAATCACGGAAAACCTAAATCAGGATGGCCGGACGCGGGATTGAACCGTCGTCCTCCCGAATGCGAGTCCAGTGTTCATTGGTGTTTGTTCGCCGGTTTTGCTCACGCGAGCCTGGCAACTAGTTTAGTGGTCCGCCAGAAGCAAAGCGAAACATACTGACCTTAGTATCCAGACTGGACAGCCATATTCTGGTCCAGCGAACTGAAAGGAAAGTCTATCCTCCTATTTCTTATCGGGACCTGGACT
This sequence comes from Schistocerca cancellata, assembly GCF_023864275.1. NCBI lineage: Eukaryota > Metazoa > Arthropoda > Insecta > Orthoptera > Acrididae > Schistocerca > Schistocerca cancellata. Next base: position 431,580,954 of record NC_064633.1, read on the forward strand.
TTGATTTTAAATAGAAGTATAAACTTCCGATCAGAATTATGTTGCATAAAGTTTCTCCCGTACAACACTTATAAATTCACTATCTTCAATTCAAAGCAAGTCCTTATATTCAAGAGCACTTCAGAGGCGAACTCTATGGTACGTTCCTACCAGATTGTCTTTCTCCCTGACTAAAATTACTCAATGAAAGTTTGCAATAAATGTTCAAAATTAATGCTCGCCATAAAAGTAGAAATGAAGTCACCACTTTCCACGCGGATCTGTAATTCTCACGGACGGCACGCTAACAGTTACTCTGTCGAATTCTAAGCGATCCAGGACGGTGTACAGTCCTCATGGGTTCACTATCCGTTTTTACAGCAAAATACGAGATTTTTCACAGTTCGCCTCTGACGTGATCCGAGACAGAGCGTGATCCGACGTTTGACGGACGTGGATCCTACAGTAGCTGAATCCGATGTGAACCTTACTACTGGTGCTGCTGCTGCTGCTGCTGCCTGACTGGGACAGATGAGCCCCTGTGGTTTGGTGAAGTCTAAGCCGGAAGGCTATTCCTCCAAACTGACGATGCGTGTGAGCTGTCCTGTCTTCTTGTCATATTTCCTGTCAGTCTGCTGGGACGGTGGTCTTGATGTGCTGGCAACATATTGGTCGCAAATCAGGTGGGGCCATCTGGTTGCGTTAAGACGCTGTACCCGGTGGCCCAGTGCCCGAAGGAGCGGATTTTCGCACCGCGCGTTCTTCTCGTAAAAGAGCCCTCAGCCTGACGAAACCTGTCTCGAACAGTTGGGATGTTAGAGACTCGGTTAAGGTCTTTCGACGGGAAGTCCCGAGGGAAGTGCAATGCCAGACGTAGAATCCGATTCTGAAGTCTATGGAGTCGGCCGACGTGGGTCGCTGCAGCATTGCTCCAAACCACAGCGGCGTAGTCGATGTGCGGGCGTATGAGTGTAAGATAAAGTGCAACACCCAGTTCTGGTGGGAGCGCAGTTGTCGGATTTAGAAACAAGTAGAGTTGAGTCATCCTACCCCTGCCTTTTTTTGACGATGTCGTCGATATGGTGTCTCCATGTGAGCCCTCTATCCAGCGTCACACCCAGGTTATTGGCTGTAGTGCCCCAAGATACGGCGTTTCCCCTGATGGTGATCTGTGGTAGGTCGGCTGGGATATGCTTCTTGGTGATGAGGAGGGCTTGCGTCTTAGCCCCAATGAAGCTGAGGCGCCACCTCCTGGCCCACTGACTAAGTGTGTCAGCTGCTGCCTCCATGCGTTGTTGGAGCAGAGCTGCATTCACGCTTCACGTGTACATCGCCGTATCATCCGCGTATAGGGCGAGGTGGACCCTGTCCACTCGCGGCATGTAGAGTATGGGGCCGAGGACGGAGCCTTGGGGAACTCCAGCCCTGACCCGGCGGCGCGTTCACTAGCCCTCCGTGCGCACATGAAAGCTTCTGTCGGCGAGGTAGGATTTCAAGAGATGGACATGCGGCAGGGGCACACCGAGGTCCAGGAGCTTGAAGAGAAGCCTTTCATGCTATACATAATCGAACTCCCGTGAGACATCCAGGATGACGGCCCCAAAATACTCCCGTCATTCGATGGCATCAATGGCCTCTTCAACGAGTCGAAGCAGTTGGTGCATTGTTGCGTGTCCAGGGCGAAAGCCACATTGTTCGTCTGATAGGAGACGTTCTTCCCTGATGTGACGTAGGAGGCGTCTGAGATACAGTCTTTCTAAGACTTTGCTGACTGCAGGTAGCAGACTGATGAGACTCTAGCTGCTCGGTAGACGATGGTCCTTCCCAGGCTTCTGGATGGGGACTACCTCGGCGTGTTTCCACTCCTGAGGATAGTGTCGAGTGTGGAGGATGCTGTTGAAAACTCGATACAGGTGTTCAGTGGCTGTTGGTGGCATCCATCGCAGCATTTCATTTGTAAGCTGGTCAGGGCCTCCCGCCTTGAGTTGTTGGGCTGTCGATGTTAATCGGAGACTTCATCAGCACCCATCTCTTCGATACGTTCGTCACACGCAGGGGCATCGAGGAACACCAGGAGACGTTGAGCAACTAGTTGAACGTGATCCGGATCCATGGGGTCCATGATGGGCTGGAAATTTTGTTCAACGACATCAGTAATGCCGTTGGCTTTGTCTGCTGGACTGCTGACGATTTTTGACCAACTTGTAGCGGCGGAATCTTCTGTCGCCGGTGGAGGAAGAGGTGTGTGGCATTAAAGGCGGTACCATCGTCAACCCAAAGAGTGGCCAGTCGGTTGGACCATTCCTGATGGCAATGGTTTGCAACGGGTACTTTTATGTCCCTCCTCATCCTGTTCAGTGCCGTCTTCGTTGCTGCGTTGTGCATCAGCTGCTATTCACAAAATAGGCGTTTTTTGGCAGTTATCGTCTCCATGAGATGTGGTGGTAGTGTCCGGGATCGGTCAGGTGGTTCAGACCATGGCCACGGTGTGGCCCAGTGCACCGCTTGTAGAGCTCAGTCTTGGAGGAATCGGGCACAGCCACCAATTCCATCATTGTCAGCGTCAGGTGCATCTCGGAGAGCCTCTTTAACAGCTCCTGATATTAGTTCCAGTTTGTGTTCCTGGTATGGATTCCTCTCCGCTTCACCGGCTGGGAATCAAAACCGCGGTCAAATATAACTGGGATGTGGTCCGAAAATAAGGCATTGAAGGTGCTGGCGGATATAACATAGGGCATCCCCTTAACCACCGCAATCTCGAGCACGTCCGGAGGTCCACTGTTGTTGGGAAAGTGGGTGGCGTCGTGAGGTCCGAGGATGTTGGCGTTCCACCACTAGGCTGCTCGGAGAAGTTTTCGTCCGTGGTTGTTGGCAACACGGGAATGTCATTTGTTGTGCTTGGCATTAAAACCACCGCCAGCAAAGACCTTTCCAGGTAATGCCAGCAATGCTTCAACGTCCTGGAGGAGTAACTGTCGGCCAGGCGGACGGTAGACAGCAACAAACGTGATGCGCCCATGCGAACTTTCGACAGCTACAGCAGTGGCCCTCATCGCTTGTAGCGGCGGAAGTGGAACTAGATGATGCACCAGTGAAGTCCGGACGTAGACTGACGTGCCACCACCACGAGTTGGTCTGTCAGTCCAGTAACACATATAGATGGCAGCTCTTACATGGACACCAGGCTTGAGAAAAGTCTCTGAAACCAGACAAATGTCGACGGCTTCATCCCGCAACAGCTGTCGAAATTCGCCATCTTGGGTGCGGATGCCCTGGGCATTCCACACGCAGACTGTGACTCCTCATTGACTACGGGCCATGCTGGGTGGCCAGTGGTCCGGTGGAGATTGCCTGAATGGCTGCACTGAAAGCGGCAATGAGTTGCCACGGGATATTCTTGAGAATCTCCCAAAGTTCTTGCAGGAGGAGCTTCATTTCGTCCATGCTGGAACCGGCCGCCTGGGATGGTACAGATGCAGCTCTTGAGTGTTGAGCCGGGCTTGCCATGACATCAGCCTGTCGTCCCTGTTGGGAGTGGTAGTGTTGTCCCTGGTCTTCACCCTGTTGCTGCTGAGAGTGCAGTGTCCTGTGGACAGCGGTCCTTCTTGGTGTTGGGAGCTGTTGCAACAGTGGCCAGCGTCGTCGCAGGTATGGAGGCCTGCGGTGAGGAGCCAGAGGTAGCAGCAGCAGCAAAACTGACTCCAGGTCTGACTGGTGAAGGTCGCTTTATTGGGCCAGGTCGTTGGCCACAGCTCCATGCTGCAGCCCGTTGGTAGCTGGAACAGCTGTGGTAGGGGGGCACATGTTCCCCACCACATTTGGGCGGTCCATCTGTCCGCTGCCGTTTGCAGTCTTGACTGGCGTGCTCCCCTGCACACTTAACACAGCGTGGGGGTAGCGTGCAGAACCGCGCTACATGCCCAACCATTTCACAGTTGTAGCATTGTGGTTCGCCCCTCGTCGAGCGCAGTTTTTCTGTAGTGACAGGTGTCGCCGCGATCTTTGTGACCTGCCACAGCCCGCGGTTGTGTGGGATATCACAGATGACCACTAGGACCAGCGGGGTCTCCTTTCTGGTTCGGCGAAAGGGTAGTCGGCTTGTCGACCTGAGACCAAATCTATAGCCCATATCCTCCAGTTGTTGTAGGATGTGATCCAGGCTGTAGTTTCGAGGGAGCCCTCGAAAGACGATCTTCAGTGTCTTGTTTGTTGCAGACGGGTAAGAGTAGAACGGCTTGTCTTGTTCTCCAAATGTAGCCGTAACTTTTCGGTAATCTTCTGCTGTTTTCAAAGTGACCTTATATAGGTTGGTGCCAGGTGGCTTGATAACGACGTTGTCTTGGCCAACAAGGCGAAGGAGCATCCTGTAGAGGCCGTCGTTGTCCTCCTTGTTTTGGACCACAATGGGCGGCGGTTTTGGTTCTCTCTTCTGAGCAGGCATCTCCACGCTTACAGCGAGCTCATCATAGGTGTTTGTCGTCGGAACCGGTGGCGCTGATGAGAGGTGAGCCTTCTTGGCCGGTCGTTTGACGAGTTGAAACCTTTCTTCTTCGACGACGACATCTGCCTGTTTCTCCTTTTTTCCCTTAGGACGGGCGCGGGTTGATCCTGTGGCAGTGGTCGCTCTCCTTTTCGTCGTCCTGGCGGCGGTGGAAGCGCCATTTCTTGCGTCGACTCGTCGTCCGATTCGGGCAGCGGAACTTGCACTGCGTCCGAAACGTATTCCATTGCCGTATCCATATTCGTCGCCTCGTTAATCGTAGGTGGGGGGCCGGATGGGGCCGCCGGAAAAGCGAGCTCTGCCGGACGGCGATCCGCCACACCCTTCGCTGTACGGACATCCTCTCGCTTCGACATCTCAAAACGCTAACGCATGCCTTACTACTGCCTCTCGGGCTGCATTTATATAGGTTCCGGAGCGGACGGCCGAGGGAACATCTGCTGTCTACTGCTATCTGCATACTGCAGCAGCCTCCGAACGACCGCTTTCTCGGGCACATAAACTTAATAACATTGTCACAAATTTCTTCAGAAAGATCTTAATTTTTATTTGTATACTGTTAAGCTGTTTGAAATCACCGAAAAAGTTTCAGCTCGCTAGAATGAAAACTTTGCCTTCTAGAATTTTTACAGAGGAACTAACGGCAGATCGTTACCTCTGATTCATGTATTTTATAGAACTTACGTCAGCAGTTATTAATACTACAAATCTCAAATTTGGTATAGCTCTGTCACTTGGTATGTTTTATTATCCACTTTACGTCAGCAGTTATTAATACTACAAATCTCAAATTTGGTATAGCTCTGTCACTTGGTATGTTTTATTATCCACTTTAACCAAAATACTGTATCATTAAAATCACAGGTACTTAATCTACAGCAATTGGGCACATTTTTGTTACAAAATGAGTTTTTACATTTCTCTGCCTCGTGATGACTGGGTGTTGGGTGTCCTTAGGTTAGTTAGGTTTAAGTAGTTCTAGGGGACTGATGACCACAGATGTTAAGTCCCATAGTGCTCAGAGCTATTTGAACTATTTTGAGTTTTTACTTAATTATTCAAAAACTATAACAGGTAGCTTAACGTGGTCATTCAGTTATTATTTTAGGGGAGAACTGAAGCATAAAACAAATTTTCATATTTGTAAGTCCTTTATTTAGCGCCTCTGATTTTTCCTAAAAACGTGGATTTCGGTGTTAATTTTTGTTTTATGGTTTTGGAAACCTTCACCACTTATTTATGAGCTCTACCAGCACCTTCTCACCCAATCCTGGCTTTCTAGCTTCATTATTTAGCGCCACTTATTTTTCTCTTAAAACGGCATTATTACGTAAACTGTTGAGTCTAGAACATAAAGACTTGGTATTTGGAACATTGTAACACTAAACTATACTTTAACAGAGTTTTAAATATAAATTTTGATTTTTAATGTCATACTTAATTGTGGTGCAATACTTGCGCGCCACGCGCAGACACGTTAAGGTGACGTGGAGGTACTAGCAGAGAACTGGGGTGAGTCCCGGCACAGTCGATCGCCTCTGTATCTCACACACGATGCAGCGCTGGGCTTGGTTCACACTCTGATAGAACGGACGCCAGATGGCAAACAACAGTCGGCGTTATGAACGAATGTAATAATTTTTTGTGAAAGAAATTAGGCCAACCGACAACTTACCACGGAAATAATAGAGTAGGCACCAACATAGACATTTCTCTGGCAAACAGCGCGTAATTAATAAAGGTAGCGAACTGGTGGGTGCTCGATAACAGAGTACTCAGTGTTCATAACGCAATAATTATTCATAACGCAATAATTCTATACACTTAAACAAACAAAGGCACAGGCACAGTCATAGACACACCACAACACACAAGGTTTCTTTAACGCACAACAAACTGGCAAAAACTGAGATACTTGACTGAAAAGTTTCTTCGGAGTGTAACCCATGGAATCATAGATTACAGAGCTCAAGTTGCTATAGACATCTTACAGAGAGCACAATTTACAGCAATATCTGTAACACGCGACGCACCTAAACAAGCGACATCCTGGTCAGCACTATTACAAAGCCTAAGAAAAGACACTCTTGATAAACAACGACATTACAAAAAAATCAAATTCAGCACAAGAAAGAGAAACTGGACTTCAACATTACAGTGAGGGTAAAACAAGATACAAAGACCAAATACGTAAGACCAGGAAAGTCTTATGGGACACAGATGCCAGAACAAAATGAGAGAAAAACATTTGGTTGAGCCGCTGAAACTGCAGACTAAAGGCGTGAAGGGTCCTACAGTATCATCAACATTGAAGAAACCTGATGGTGCCATCACAAGAGTTTCGAGATACAGCACATTATTTCCTCAAGAAACTGTTTCCTGACGGCGACCACACACAGGACAACCAACTTCACACCGCCATTCGCAGACTACTTCTTGGCAAATACAAAAACTAAGCTATCGCCGACCCCTTGCTCGCGAGGAAGTTGGAGTGGCCATAGAATAATAAGGAACAAAAAGGCTCCAGGCCCATTGCATCCACCCCGAAACCAACAAACAAGCTGCTCCACTTATCGTCCCATATCTATCGGACATATTTAATGGTGCTCTACTAGCAGGATGAATACCGAATATAGGGAAGACTGCAAATTCGGTTATAATCAAGAAAGCACAGGAAAAGCCCGACAGCGTTCAGTCGTACCGGCAGCTCTTCGGCCTTAGCCCACATCAGTTTGGTTTTCGATAACATAAACCCATCGACGACGCAGCAAACAGGGCCATAGAGACGACACAGACAATACATGACAAATACATAGCACCAATACTAACTGACATAGCTGGTGCTTTCGACAACCTCTGGTGACCGGCGCTGTTTGCAATACTTAAGGGGCTCCGGAACGCCCTATACTTGCAATGTTATAATAACGCTTATGAACTACATCTTTCCTCACAAAGTATTTGAGGTAGGAAGTTGAACTTTTTACAGATTATTTATTGGAATATGGGCTACAACTTAACACAGGGATTTTACAAAATTTTAGTTCAGTTATAAAAGATGATTTTTTTTCAATTGTAATGAAAATTCACAACATTTTTTTGCAATTTTTTATTTATATATTCAAAAATATACAGTTTTTTGGAAAAAAGGCTGTGTTAAATTATGCAGAAGGTACTGTGTAACATTTACTGAAAGTTTGAAACAAATATGTTTGGAAGATCCTTAGAAAACATGTAATTAGTATGAGAAAATAAAAGTTTTGGGAATCGAGCGACAAAGATTGGATTAACTTTTTAGTGCATTCCAGGTCCATAGGATGGATTATCTTCATCCTCTGCAAACTCCTCCTCCAGCTTCCTCTTCTTCCTCCTCCTGTTTACTCTTGCTTGTATTTCTAGACTCTTTACAGCCCTGTCTGCAGCCCGAAAGCGTTCCTTGTCTAAAGCAAGCATCGCTCGTACCATGTTAGAACCTATCTTCATTCCCATATTTCTAAATACCTTGCACTTTACAATGTTGCCATCATTGAAAGTCGCAACAGCAACTTTACTTTTACTCATTATTATACTTCAACAAAACAGAGACTCAAGAAACAGAATTAATTACGAATATTTTCAAGATAACGACAGAGTAAAGAAACATGAAACAATCAACAATCACACCAGCGATATATATTGAACCATCACAGGTTAGCCACAACACATACTTTATCTCACATCACTAAAATGTACCTGATAAACACGGACGATAATAATAACACCATTTGACAGCAGTTTAACAGCGCCACAGTGGGTCACGCCCATGTAGAACACATTTCAAAAAAAATTTAAAAATAGTTGTAGTCTTCGGAATTGAATAAATTACATATCTATTAAAAGGTAATAGTCTGCAGATTCAGAAAACGCAAAAAAGTAAAAATTGAACTTTTCATGATTTTGAGCCTTTCCGGAGCCCCTTAAGAGAGATGAATATTGCGCTGGTTCTATACAACAGCCCTGGAGAGTACTGAAAACGCAGGATAGTGGAATGGATGACTGGTCACCAAAATGTTATGAAGAGGGTAACAAGAGGTTTTCCGGAAGGCTTTATATGCGTACCGATTTTCTGGGATTCAGCCGTAGAACCACTATTGAATAGACTAGAAGACAGCGACATGCAAACTGGGTGGTAGCCTATGCAGACGAGCTGACGGTCATGGCATCTGAAAACTCCAGGCCCCAATTAGAGAGTAAAGTCACGCGGCTCCTCGTCATCATCGGTGAATGGGGCACGAGCTTACAAAACCAACTAACTAAACCGTTTACCTACTTCTAAGAGGCACACTGAAAATGAATCCAATAATGAAGTTCAAGAACGTATTTATAGGAAGGAAAGCTACGAGATAATACCACGGCATTTACAGTGACGAATATTTACATTTTAACGAAAGTGCCAGACTGAAAAGTAACAAGGCAACGAAACTCATGCATAAACTTGCAAGACTGAAAACTAAAAGATACCGACTACGCCTTCAGGCATTGAGGACATATTTATTAGACAGCACTCCTTGCGTCAATAACGTGATTTGCGTCTGGTGCTTGGACGACTATGCTTAAATTTGCTTAGGCATAAAATTACAGTGAAGCGTGGTCAGAGGAGTGTTCTTTTCAGAATCTCTGAGACTACCGGCACGTCCTCGATTGTGTGTGGTACTGGGAGATTTCCGTAGAGATATATGACAATTCGCGACGGGGAAGGGGCCTGCTGTCTGAAGAGGGGAAGACGCGACAAAATAAGAGAAATAACTGAACAAGAAATAATCTACAAACGGAACGGAATATAACAATTGTAGAATTGATACGTGACAGTCAGAATGGGACACAACTGATAAGGGCGGACGAGTCTACTCATTCTTCCGCGAGCGGATGAAGTTGAAGTACACAGTTCCAACATACGGCCTAGTGCACTTTCTCATGGTCCAAGGCCCGTATCCCTACATGTCCACAGGTTTGGTCTAAAGCAGACTCAGACTTGTGCCTGTGGCGAAAATGGCACACCAGAGCATATAGTGTTCATCTGCGATGATCTAGGACATATAAGATAGAGTTTAGGGAACCAGGATATGTTGTTGTGGTCTTCAGTCCTGAGACTGGTTTGGTGCAGCTCTCCATGATACTCTATCCTGTGCAAACTCCTTCATCTCCCAGTACTTACTGCAACCTACATCCCTCTGAATCTGCTTAATGTATTCATCTCTTGGTTTACCTATACGATTTTTACCCTCCACGCTGCCCTCCAACGCTAAATTTGTGATCCCTGGATGCCTCAGACCATGCCCTACCCACCGGTCCCATCTTCTTTTCAAGTTGTGCCACAAACTCCTATTCTACCCTATTATATTCAATACCTCCCCATCATCTAAACTTCAGCATTCTTCTGTAGCACCACATTTCGAAAGCTTCTGTTCTCTTCCTGTCCAAACTATTTATCGTCCATGTTTCACTTCCATAAATGGCTACACTCCATACAAATACTTTTAGAAACGACTTCCTGACACTTAAATCTATACTCGACGTTAACAAATTCCTCTTCTTCAGAAACGCTTTCCTTGCCATTGCCAGTCTACATTTTATATCCTCTCTACTTCGACCATCATCAGTTATTTTGCTTCCCAAATAGCAAAACTCCTTTACTACTTTAAGTGTCTCATTTCCTAATCTAATTCCCTCAGCATCACCCGACTTAATTCGATTACATTCCATTACTCTCGTTTTGCTTTTGTTGATGTTCATCTTATATCCTCCTTTCAAGTCACTGTCCATTCCGTTCAACTGCTCTTCCAAGTCCTTTGCTGTCTCTGACCGAATTACAACGTCATCGGCGAACCTCAAAGTTTTTATTTCTTCTCCATGGATTTTAATACCTACTCCGAATTTTTCTTTTGTTTACTTTACTGCTTGCTCAATATACAGATTGAATAGCATCGGGGAGAGGCTACAACCCTGTCTCACTCCCTTCCCAACCACTGCTTCCCTTTCATTCCCCTAGACATAGGACAGTTAATATGCAGACAAGAGGACTGGAACTCTATAGACAACATCTCAGACGAAATACCACGGCACTACATGCGGTATGCAAACATGAGAGACTATACGCTACAATAAGAAAGGCTCCACGTGTGACAGATCAGCAGTACATAGTAAACGACACGGGTACGAATCCAGATACTGAATCGGATACTGTATCACACACAGGAAGTGAAGACGAGAGCCGGTTCTAGACGCTACAGTCTGGAACAATGCGACCGATACGGTCGCAGGATCGAATCCTGCCTCGGGCATGGAGGTGTGTGATGTCCTTAGGTTAGTTAGGTTTAAGTAGCTCTAATTTCTAGGGGACTGATGACCTTAGAAGTTAAGTCCCATAGTGCTCAGAGCCATTTGAACAATTTTTTGAAGACGAGATAAACATACAAACACAACAAAAATAAATTAATGTTCTGCAACACTTAATCGAATCAATCTGAAAACGTAACTCCTTATGTAGTTGGTTGCTATACCATTTCATAGCGTGTAACACTATGTGAAGATGTGGCGTTTCTTCAACTTTCGTTGTATCAGGTGTGACTGGCTCGAAGTTTTACCGAGTCCTCGCACCTGATACAGCTGACTATAAAATTTTAAATCAGCTCCCGATCTCCACTGTTACCTTAAGTTCGGAAACAGGTTGTAACATAATTAATCAATATATTATTAATTATTGCCACAGTCAAGATAATATATGTAACAGATGTAACCATACAGATATAAGGTGTAAAGGGAAGAACTGTCACATCATATCTAAGGAAAATTGCTATCTGTTGTTTCTTCCATGAAATACAACTTTAATTGCAATTAAAAGACATCTATAATCAATTTATTATAGTTATTGAAGTTAGCAAAAATTCTCAAAAAATGCACTAGTTATAAAACTGAATTGATACGATGTAACATGTAAAATAACTCAATGTACGACTTGTTATACAACAACCAGCACGTCTCTACTGCAGAAATAAATAAGTAAACAAATGTCGTCAGTGTGGCGCAGACCCTCGAAGTCATGGACCCAAGTTGGCAACAAGGTACTGGGAAAGCTGATGGTGGCTCCGTAATGTTATGGGCTGTATTTACTTGGAATGAATTGGTGGTCTGTTCCAAATGAACCGATCATTAACTAGAAATGGTTATTTTCGGTTACTTGGAGACCATATTAAACCATTAATAGACTTCATGTAGTCAAACGTCGATGAAATTTTTAAGGATGACATTGCGCCGTGTCACCGGGCCACAACTGTTCACGATTACTTGAAGAACGTTATGGACGATTCGAGCGAATGATTTGACCATCCAGATAACGCGACCTGAATCTCATCTAACGTAACGGAACATAATGGACAGGTCATTTCGTGCAAAGAGTCCTGCAACGCGGCTCAATATTTCTGCAAGCGACTTCCGACGACTTCTGCATGCTAAGTCGGACTGCTGCACTATGCCGAAAAAAAAAAGGGTCCGTCAACATTAAAAGGTATTGTAAGTAGGCTGTTTATATTTTCTTATTGGCAACGTTACGTAGCGCTCTGTATGAAAATCACTGGCTGTGCTGTGTGCAGCCTGTGGCTAGTTTGCATTGTTGTCTGCCATTGTAGTGTTGGGCAGCGGCAGCTGGATGTGAACAGCGCGTAGCGTTGCGCAGTTGGAGGTGAGCCGCCAGCAGTGGTGGATGTGGGGAGAGAGATGGCGGAGTTTTGAAATTACATATATTATGACTTTTGATGATATTAAGGTAAATACATTGTTTTTCTCTATCAAAATCTTTCATTTGCTAACTATGCCTATCAGTAGTTAGTGCCTTCCGTAGTTATCTTTTATTTAGCTGGCAGTAGTGGCGCTCGCTGTATTGCAGTAGTTCAAGTAACGAAGGTTTTTGTGAGGTAAGTGATTTCTGAAAGGTATAGTTTAATGTTACTCAGGGGCATTCATTTGAAGGGATCTTTGATAGTCAGATTGCGTCGCACTAAAAATATTGTGCGTCAGTTTAAGCACAGTCTTGTATAATTGTTCCTAAGGGGACGTTACATATGTCGACCCTTAGCCTAGGATACCTCACTGGAATCTTCTGATTTTTTCTTGTAGTTTGTGTATTTAGTGTAGCTTTTGTTTATTGCTAGCGCGTAATTATAGAGAGAATTTCCTTGGTAGTTGTGGTTTTTCATTGTTGCACAGTAAAACAGTTGTGGCATGCATGTAGATTTGCACCAAGTATTTCGCAGCTGCGCTTGCAATTAACTAACAGTTCTATGTTAATGTGTTCTCCTATTTTTGCTCTTCAAATTGTGTTTTTTTGTGTTGTCGTGTGAAATATTGTGACAATAATGGCGTGTGAAAAACATAATACTAGGCTCCAAAGTAAACTGAGAAATGACAGTGAAGACGAAAGCAGTGTGTTAGCGCCACCGAGTAATGAATTAACTAATGTTGAAAGTAGTAATTTGGTAATTGTACATAGGGAAATGGAGCGGGCTGCAAACAATGGTGTAGACAATGAAACAATTAGTGAAAAGGGAAGCATCATCGATTGATCGGTCGGCAACAGCTCCCCTCAGGAATCCGAAATGACAGAACACAATATTGCAAATACTGTAGACTTAGGTTTTGGGTCCTCACCGTTTTCTCAAATGAGTCAAGACACATTTTCTGCTTGTCAAAATGTGAATGTTGCTGGTGCAAATGCACTGCCGAAAAGCGTAGAGGAACAGATTCCAGACACTAATGCATTGTTATTACAATTAATGCAACAAATGGGACAAAAGCTTCAAAAGTTAGACACAATGGAAAAATACCAGAGACAAACACAGCAACAGTTAGACACAGTGGAACAAAATCTTAAAAAGTTAGACACAGTGGAACAAAATCTTAAAAAGTTAGACACAATGAAACAAAATCTTCAAAAGTTAGACACCACACTTGAACAAACACGTGAAGATTTAACTAATGAGTTACATAACATCGAATCGAAATGTCAAAAGGTCTGTAATGACATAAAAACACAAATTTGTGAGCATTTCCAACCTATTTTTTCGCGTCATGAAAATGCATTACAGAATCACGAAGCAGCCATAAAAGAACTGCAAACCATTGTTCATGAAAATCATGAGACCCTGCAAGCTAAAATTGACTGAGTTGCATCTACCGATTCGGTTACGCAACTTGCAAAAACTCAAGAAAACTTAAAGGATACAGTAGATACCCTGAAAATTGGTTCAGAAAGACACACTGAGGAAATGTGTTCACTATCGGAGAAAGTAGCCGAACTTTCGGATCAGATCACTAACTTATCTACGAAGGTAGATGATAATCTGAATGACGCAAAACCGGTAGTCTTTAATGACACAGAAGAAAGCGAACAAATTAGGAAACTGAAACTAAATCTGAATCAAAATAATACGCAACACCAAAGAGAAATCCGGGAAGTACAAGATCAGCTGACACAGGTAATACAAGAATTACGTATTTCAGAGGACACTCGCACTCCAATACGGGAAGAAGGACATAGAAATACAGAACAGCCACAAAATAATAACACAGGGCACTTCGGAAATTAAGAAAGAAATTGGCAAGGTACACCGAATTTTGAGATGGAACCGCCGAAACGACGTAACAATGACCGACATGCGACTCGCCGTCACGATGATTTTGATTATAAGCTGTTCATTACTACATTTAAATTCAAAACGTTTAAGAATCCTGCCAACGACATTCATCCACAAGCGTGGCTCCATCAATTCCATCATTGTTTTCCTCCCAACTGGTCACTGGAGCACAGATTAGAATTTATGTGTGGCTACTTGGAGAATGAACCAGCTGTAAGAATGCGATCGGTCATTCACGACTGTCACAGTGAAGGAGAATTTTATCATGCCTTCCTCTCAGCGAATTGGTCTCAAGCTACACAAGACTGAGTAAAACATAGCATCATAATGATGAAACGTTTCGAACAATCTGAATTTTCCAGTCTTATGAAATATTTTGAAGACATGTTGCACAAGAATCAGTATCTTTCAAACCCATACAGCCCCTCAGAACTCATTCGCATCTGTTTAATGAAATTGCCTGAACATTTAAGAAATATTATTTTGACAGGATGTTGCAAAGACGACATTGAAGCTTTTCAGGGACTCCTACAAGAATTAGAAATTGACACAGACAGTCGCCGGATGCGAAAACAGGAAAACAATCACTACAGGTCACATACGTCACAATTCCGTGACGACAGAATCAATAACTGGACATGACAAGGCTATTCTTATAACGTAAATCGTGACCTAAACAGACACCACCCGTATGACAACCGTTGGCAGAGTAGTAATAATTACAGGGAAAGATCACCTCTCTGTGGTAATGACTATCACAGAGACAATCAGAGAAACAGACAATATGGGAACCAAAAAAATTATTATCAAGGGAGACAGAATAACTTCAGACGCAACAGTCCAGTGCGCAGTTACGATTCAGGGAGAAATTCCCCACCACGTGACCGACAGGAAAGAAACTATGGAATGTACCGACATGACGACAGATGACATGATCGTAACGACAGACCTGGAACTGCATTAGAACTGGCGGGATTTAAACAGAGCAGAGCCCTCTCGGCAAGGCGAATTTGTAGAAGTTAGGTCTCCTAATCCCAATAACGACGCGCGCCAACAAAGAAACAGACAATGACTCGCACCGCAGGCAGCCACTTGCGCCCGCTGGCTCAGGGAAAAATAACATTGACGCTAACCGTGAGCAAAATTCCAGTATTCTTTACGGACGAATACCGCATGATAATTGCATTCAAGTTGAAACTCTGCATACTGAGAAGAGCAAAGGTTTACACCACATTTCACATGTAAAACCGTTTATTGAAAGATAATCTGCTTTTCAACTTTGTCTTTGCCATAAAACGTTTCACTTCACATTTATAGTATGCATTGTCACACTTAGAAACTGTTATCATGCTACAATGTTTGAAGTTAAATATCCAGTTAAGAACCAAGAGAACTAATTTAAATAGAAATTATGAATGCATTGTTATTGTGAACAGACGTCACAGTGTTATTGTGTGTGTGCATTCTTGCTTGTTAGTTGCACGATTACGTAATGACTATAAGGCTCACATACTTAGAACATTTACCGGTACTGCTAATGAGATTCTAATGCAACATTTTGCTTTAGTTGAAAATACATTCTGGATTTAAGGTACTTTCTGTGAGATACCAGATGAGACAGTGGTTAGTTAATGTGACAGCTACACGATTTTATTATGGCGCAACTAATGAGTGACAATTTACAATGTTGCTTTTGCAGTGTTTCTGTTTCATATCTGCACAGTTTTTCTGAATTCTTCTGGAAAGTAAAACATGTTTAATAGTAACTTTTGTGGTACAGCTACAATGAGACAGCCTTTTCCATAGCACAACAACATGTTACAGCACAGTAATTTCTTCATCACAATAATAAGCGTAATAAGTAAGATATCTATACGCAAAGCATTTCACTTTTGTTTATCATGAGGTCGGTACATTGACTTCTGCAGAACTTAGCTTTTGGAGGACGATAACTACGACACTTCCACAGAGATTATCTTACAACAAGACGCACAGTTTAGCGCTACAGGACACGTATTTGAGTGATTAATTTTGTACTTAAAACATTTATTTTTAAAGATTTTTGAATTACAAAGAAAGTTTTTCGTGATACATTTCATTCCATTGCTGTAATCTGTAACACCTGAGGGTATAATTACAATAAACCTCAGGGGGGTACACGCCTACTTTGTGTACCATGTGTTTGGCAAGCACAAGGAGCCCTAGCTAATATGGTATTTGCTTATACAATTTAACACATCGGTACCATATTTCTCTAACACATAAATTACACAGCTATCTGATCATTTAACAGAGAAACAAACATATTTTTACTACGTCAGTGACACATGTTTATGCAATTACAGCGTTGGATAACTTCACACTTGAGAAATTGTATTTTGTCAGTACTTTGTGAACTGTTCATATTTTTTCGGACCCATTGTGATATTATGAGAGCTTTGAATGATATATTTGGGATGGGATCATTATTTTTAAAGTATGTTTGAGGTAGATGACACTCGTGAAATGAGCACAGAATTTTTTTTTTTGGTTTTGACATTATTGCAGAAAGCTACGACGTTTTTGAGATTTGACTGAGGTGTTATGATGTTATTTTTACGAAGACGATGTGTATTATGCTGTTGAGGTATGTTTATGATCAATAAGCCGATGTTATATGAGTTATTTGATTATGCTATGTATCTGTTATGATGAAATATTGAAGAAGTGTTGACGAATAAGGTAAGGAATAATGAGTAGTGTTTAGGGACTCTGACTTGTGAAAAAGGATGTTGGAAACCAAGAATCGTACTTTAAGAGTTATGAAATGTGTATGTAAATGCGTGAATGTATTACAATGCCGACGAAAGTTTTTTGGACATTGTTATATCAATAGCATTTTGTTTCTACAAATTTGTAACGCAAATTCTTGACCTGTGAAATATTTTTATATGAGACTGTCAATGTAGTGGAAACTGCTGTAGTAAATATTTCCATAAGAAAGTTAAGTGACCACCTGCACGTAATGCATCGTGGGCACCCAGCTGAGAGGTAGTTGTCTGACAAAAGAAAGCCATTAGGTGGAGAAAAAAAAGAGGCTATTAGCCTCGCTGTTGACATTCCTTTGTAGAAAGCATCGCAAAAACGACATGGTCGAACTTGAAAACATATGATTACACTGTGGAGCTCTCAATGTATGATATTTACTGAAATGCCTAATGAAATGACGAGAAATATTCTTATGTCTATACACCTGATTAATACTACTGTCTCTCTAGTTGAAAGATTTTTCTACTAACTTATGAAATGCCTCATGACTACTGAATGATGTTCTTATGCTTTACTTTGTACATATTTGCTCCTTTTCTTTAATATCTAGTTTCTAGCTGCACTGCAGCATTGGTTAAAATAAAATTTAATATATGTACTAATATAGTTATTTTATGCCTACAGATCCAGTCAATAAGAAATTTATGATTTACTTCCAAGAAAACGAGGGCACATAATTAGACATTTCCCTTCACAGGAATTGCATAAATAATTTCTTTACGATTTGGTAACTTATCTGCTAGTGTAAGTTCTCGTGATGCATCACTCTAGTGTTAAGATGTGACATAGGTATTAGACATGGCCATTTTAGTGTAATATTTTTTTCTGCTTGAGCTATGTCATGTTTAGATATAAGTTTTGTTATTTGGCGCTGCTGTTTGCCAGGCATAATGTTACAAAATTTGACTTAGTATTACGCTGTTAAGCCAGTTTTACTACGGATTTAGTTTTCTTGTTTGCTGAACAGTGCCTTATATTAGTTGTAATATTGCAATTACTTTGCCAATTTGAATTTTTTTGTCATTGATGTTTGTGTTAATTGTTTTGTGCTGCTGCATTGCCTCGTCCCTTAGTTTAGCATCTGAGCTCAGTAGATTTAAGTTAGCTTAAGAGGGGATAGACTATATAAGAGAATGAGTTGCGATGAATTGGAAGAAATGCATTGAGAAGTTATACAAAAAAAAGTACAGAAAACAGGTTTAGGTAGGATTTTCTTGGAAATAAATGATGAGGTAAGAAATGTGTGAAAATATAAATACAGAAAGCATGCTTAGATAGAATTTTTTTGGTGGAAACAAAGGATGAAATAAGTGGAAAGATATATGGAATGAAGTTTTGGGGTGGACTGCAGTACCAAATGTTACACTGAAAACGAACCCTGTCCTTTCCTTTTGTGTTATCCCACTATGTGTTTGTGTGCCCTTGTGTATTTGTTTTCTTCCTGTCTCTGTGTAGTTTCATAGAATTTTTTTTTCTTTTAATATTAAGCTACATTCACTATGATGAGGAATACTGTTATCCTCAAATATAATTGGCATTAATAATATGTTATTTACTTTGTAATGATGTTATACATTATTTATTCTGTTTTAATGCTCATGTGTAAAGTTGATGTTTCAAAAGTTATTCTGATCGTTTATGTATTTACTTATGTCATAATTCCTGTAACACTGATGTATATGTTTATTTCTATTCTGTTGTAAAGCCTGTACTAGAAATGTTATCTGTATTGTTATGTTTTTAATGATGTATTTTGTACCTTTGTAATTGTATTCTCATGTTATAACATTGTAATTGACACCAGTTCATCATATTATTAACTTGTAAGTTCCATTTCTGTTGGTCGTAGTATATGGACAATATATGAGAAGTAGGGACTGATAGTGTTCGCACATGTGTTAATAATTCAGCAAGGGACTGGATAACAGCATTGCTGGTTCTAAGGACAACTCCAAAAAGTTTGTGAGTGCACAAGTGGTGGTTATGAACTTCCTATATTATCCGCAAGACTCTTCAATGGTGATTGTGCACCTGCACAGTCACAACAGATGGCTGCTGGCCATCTCTACAAGGTCTACAGCGGGTCGACACATTTGATGACTCACCAATGCCATTATTTCTACAAGGACTGCAGTGGGTCTGCACCTCTGGTGGCCCACCAATACCACAATCTCTACCAGGACTACAGTGGGTCTACTCAGTGATGACCTACCTACCAATATTCATCAACTTCGACTGACTCTGCTGTGGGTTTGCTCTGTTGTGGCCCATTACCTGTCAGCATGTCAAGAGTCAGCACTGTCTTTCTGTTGGAAGGACAACACTACTTCTTCAAGACTGCATGGACATCCACTACTTCTGTGTGCATTGTCTTTTACTGCTCAGACTTTGATAAAAGAAACGGCAGGTTTACTGTGATGAATAATCTGGACTGTCTTTATGGACTGTGAGAAAATTTTAGCTTTTGACCAACATTGTACAAATAAGTGTGTGCATTTGATATCTTTGTTATTGTAATTATGAAAAATTTTATCAAATCATTATTGGCCACTGGCCAAAACAAGTTGTAAAATTTTTTGTGGGGAACATGGGGGCTATGTAAGTAGGCTGTTTATATTTTCTTATTGGCAACGTTAGGTAGCGCTCTGTATGAAAATCACTGGCTGTGCTGTGTGCAGCCTGTGACTAGTTTGCATTGTTGTCTGCCATTGTAGTGTTGGGCAGCGGCAGCTGGATGTGAACAGCGCGTAGCGTTGCACAGTTGGAGGTGAGCTGCCAGCAGTGGTGGATGTGGGGAGAGAGATGGCGGAGTTTTGAAATTATATATATTATGACTTTTGATGATATTAAGGTAAATACATTGTTTGTTCTCTATCAAAATCTTTCATTTGCTAACTATGCCTATCAGTAGTTAGTGCCTTCCGTAGTTATATTTTATTTAGCTGGCAGTAGTGGCGCTCGCTGTATTGCAGTAGTTCAAGTAACGAAGGTTTTTGTGAGGTAAGTGATTTCTGAAAGGTATAGTTTAATGTTACTCAGGGGCATTCTTTTGAAGGGATCTTTGATAGTCAGATTGCGTCGTACTAAAAATATTGTGCGTCAGTTTAAGCACAGTCTTGTATAATTGTTCCTAAGGGGACGTTACATTATACCCTGACTTTTGTCATCTCAGTGTGGTGTCTAATGTCGATTTCACATTGCCCGCCATTACTGTGAAGTAATATGTTTCATCACATAGATTTCGAGATCGATATCCGTTACGGAATTCCATTTGAGTGGAAGAGGCGTTTTTCGGAAACTTCCACTATAATTTAAACCGACATCTACAAACAAGGTACAAATGTGAGGCAGTCCATAAAATCAAGAGGTAGCTGTATATATTTTACGCGAAGGTTCATAAGAGCAGAGACTTTCAGTGTATAACTTGTGTCTACTTTCTGATACAGACTGGCAGTTACGCTTAGATTTCGGCCACTGTGGACGCATTCCAATCGTTGGTCTTGGCAACAAGAATTGCAGCAGATACATAATTTATAGTAAAAAACATCGACTGCTGCCAGTAATACTAGTATTACATTAACCAGAAAAGCACAGAATGTATAAGCAATAGAAAGGTATGAAATAAAGTTTACAACGAGTTAGAGGTGGATATGTTTCCTTACGCTTCACAGCTCACGATGATGATGATGAGTTGGGTCGATGGGGACCTCGACATCACGGTCATCAGCACCCAGATGAAAAGTCGAGATGAAATCTCATGGGTGGGGACGAAGGCTGGCCCCAAATGCAGAGTAGTTTATAACGTGCTAAAGTCTGCCACCCTTCCCCACAAGTTTAGGGATGAGGCCTGATAGTTAACAAAATTTCACCACTCTATTAACACTGGTATCAGTATCTGTGAGGACGGTGGGCAGATCTCCCGCGAGACCAAGGGCTGCCCTAATATCATTATACAGGACACATGTAGCCACAATATGCTGAACTGAAAGCGGCACGCCACAAACTTCACAGAAACGTGGATTCTCTCCCCGGAGGAGGAAGCCGTGTGTTAAACGGCTATGCCCGTTGCGCAGTCTAGTAAGCAAAATCTCCTTCCAGCGCCGACGCTGACACGAAGTCCGCCAAGCTTTAGTGGTCGGTTTGAGCGACCGCAGTTTATTTTCAGACACCTGCAACCATTCAGTGTCCCACAGATGCACGATACATCTGTCACAAAATGAGATGATAGCGTGCAACGGGATGGGACGTTGATGGACAGCACCATCCCAACAGGCTTCCTTGGCAGCTTCATCAGCCATGTCGTTACCCTGTATCCCAACGTGGCCAGGTACCCAGCAAAAGATCACCTCCTTGCCACGGCGATGGAGCCGCTGTAAGCAATCACGGATGAGCTGAGGCCGGCCGGGGTGGCCGAATGGTTCTAGGCCCTACAGTCTGGAACAGCGCGACCGCTACGGTCGCAGGTTCGAACCCTTCCTCGGGTATGCGTGTGTGTGATGTTCTTAGGTTAGTTAGGTTTAAGTAGTTCTAAGTTCCAAGGGACTGATGACTTCAGAAGTTAAGTCCCATAGTGCTCAGAGCCATTTGAACCATTTTGATGAGCTGAATCAGCGGGTCTACCGGATGCATTTGGTGAAGCGCTTGCAGTGTTCTAAGAGAGTTGGAACAGACAAGAAAACTCGTACGGTGATGTCTGTGAACCCTCTCCAGTGCCTATAGAATGCTGTATAACTCCGCATCATAATTTGTAAATTGTTCTGGAAGACGTACTTTAAAACCCCTATCAGGGAAAACCACAGAACAACCGAGAGCAATCCCCTGCTGGGATCCATCTGTATAAATAACGATAAAACTATCGTACGTACTTAAAATAGGCGAAAACAAAGTTGTAAAAACCATATCTGGAGTACAATTTTTCGGGTACTGCGTCAAGCTTAAAATCACTTTGGGCCTCTGAAGACACCAAGGCGGCAGTGCGTTCCATCCCTGGGTGTGTATTTTCATGCCCGAGAGATCCAAATACTTGAGGCAGTCCTTAGCATCTTTAACCAAACTTCTGGGTCACTTGGGGGCGATTCCTCAACAGTCATTCGAAGGTGGGTTGGATCACTGAACTGAATGCCAATGACTGGGGTGAAGCTGAGATACGTCGCCGAATCCAGAGTGGTGGTTCAGCAGCCTCTGAACTGGGCTGGTCCGAAAGGCTCCAGTCGATATCCGAATGTCAGCATAGTGGACAGCATCTAACATCCGGAGGTACGAAGGACGGGCCGATCCATAGACCACGCTGCCATAGTCTAAGCGTGATCGAACAAATGCCCTACAAAGCTGTAGGAGGTGGGACCTGTCAGCTCCCCATTGTTTTCCGCCAAGGAATTACAAAATGTTCAACAACCGGAAGCCCTTTGTTCGTAGATCTCTCAGGTGTGGGAGCCATGTTAATTTCGAGTCAAATAATAAACCCAAAAAGCGCACTGTGTCTTGAAAAAGTAAAATACGGTCCCCATTGTAAGCACTGGTTGGTTAAAACTCCGACGAACACGATTAAAATTGACACACACAGTCTTCTCAGGTGAGAACAGGAAACCAGTTGTCTGGGTTCCAGTTTCCAGCTTCCTCGTGGTCAGTTGTATCTGCCTCGTCATCGTCGTAAGATCAGAGGAACAGTAGAAAATTGCAAAGTCATCCACAAACAAAGAGCATTTAACAGGGTTCCTGACTGCAGAGGAAATGCCATTGATTGCGATGGCAAACAATGTAACACTGAGGGCACAGACCTAGCGCACGCCATTCTCCTGAACATAGCAATCAGATATGGCATCGCCAATGCGATAACGAAAACGTCTGTCCTCGAGAAAGGATTGTATCAGAAGCGGTAGGCGTCCACGTAGTTCCCATTCATGAAGTTGGCGAAGGATGTTATACCTCCAAGTAGTGTCATATGCTTTTTCGAGGTCAAAAAACACACAAACGAAATGGTTTCGGCGTAAGAAGGACTCCTGTATCACCGTCTCCAGTAGAATTAAGTTGTGAAGAGTGGAATTTTAGCGCCTGAAACCACACTGGGAACGGCGCAGGTAACATCGGGACTCGAACCGCCAGACGAGACGGCGGTAGACTACGCGTAGTCTTATCCATGCAACTAGTAAGGGTGACACTCCTGTAACTGTTAGGGGTGCTACAGTCCTTACCTGGATTCAGAATGGAATTAAGATTGCCTCCGTCCAAGTCTTGGGCTACTGTCCATCAAATCAAATCTGATTGAAACCAGAGAGGAAAAAAAATGCTTCAAATGGCTCTGAGCACTATGGGACTTAACATCTTAGGTCATCAGTCCCCTAGAACTTAGAACTACTTAAACCTAACTAACCTAAGGACATCTCAAACACATCCATGCCAGAAGCAGGATTCGAACCTGCGACCGTAGCAGTCGCGCGGTTCCGGACTACAGCGCCTAGAACCGCATGGCCACCGCGGCCGGCAAACAAGAGAGGAGCTGATCTTTCGCTTCAGGGCACAGATGACGAAGAATGGTATAATGGATCTCTTAAGGTCCTGGAGCAGTGTCTCTGGCTGCAGATAAAGCTGATTCCAGATCCCACATGGAGAATGAAGGTTGTAGACTTTATTTGGCGAGAAAAAATTGAGCTTCCTCATCTCTGCAGTCCTATGGAATACCTGAACATCAGGAACTTGTCTGGAGGACTTAGTAACAGTAAAAAAGTATTCAGCTAAACGTGAGCCATCTCTTCTGGCGTGTCCACCAAGACACCCTTCTTTGACAAGGCCGTAAGGGGATGTGGACTCCCCTTGCCTGAAATCCGTCTTATTGATTCCCAAACGTGTGCAGCGGAAGTGGACCCATTAATGTGAGTCGTGAACTCCTTCCAGCAAGCCTTTCTTTAATCTCTTGCAGACCTGAAGACATGAAGATTGTCTGTAGTAGGACACCGTCTGATATTCCGAAGAGGAGTCCGTCTGTCCCTGATTGCCAATTGACAGTCATCATTCCACCAAGGTACATGCCGTGGTCCGAGGTGGTTACTAGAACTGGGGGTGGACTCTGCGGCACTCCTTTGGCTCTCATGAGTGATATGGGCCACCGCCTCTTGTGCACAATCCTTTCGTTCAAAAATAGCTTGTCGACTGTACTGTAACCAATTTGCCCTTTGTATCATCCACCTGCGTGGTCTCCTGCTAATCACTGTCCTAGACAGCAGACGAATCCACACTGGGAAGTGGCCACTAGAATGTAAATCTGAAGCCACTTCCCTCCAAACTGAATCTGCAGTAGCTGAGGAACAAAAGCAAAGATCAACTTATGTCCTAATAGCCTGGGCTCCGTATATGGTATACGTTATCTAAAACAAAAAAGTATCGTTGATATACTTTTTGCGGGGATTTGTCTTCTCTAACTTGAGGCGCGATGACTCGGCGAAATTCTATGCTCCGTCGTCTTGGGTGAGCCCACAGTTCGACGAAGGCAGAAAAGACGCTTCTCAGTTCATAAAACTATCGAATGTACAGTCAGAAAACAGGTCTGTCCCACAGGAAGGTTCCCAGTAGCCTGGGTAACAGGAGCGCGTCACCAGTCCGAGCCAATGTGAGGTATGAATATAAGCTCTTTCAAAGCATTAGCATACTTATAATTAGAATCTCGTGAAAACGCATCTCCTTAGCTTCGATTCGTTACAAAATTTGTACAAAATTACAGGAAATTACATATCGGCAGGGAAAGGCTTCCTGAATTTGGTTTCTCTGCTATTGTAACATGCGTGCTATGAAAGAATGCCGTTTCAATGCTGTGGCGTAACGATGATCTCTCAAAAGATCGTAGTGTATATGCAAATTGTCATAACTGTAAATCAATTGGTTTTGATTTCCCGAAGGAATCGTGGTATATACATTACTTGGTTTTCGCAAGTATTAGTCAGGTTCGTCTTCTCTAACTTCCGGAGAGATGGCTGATTATAATTCTGTGGTTCAGGGCACAGCCCGACAAAGACCCCGCGGATGTTTGTGATTTCAAGAATCGATTGGCTCCGCAGTTGGATTACAGATCTTTCCCACGCAACGGCCTCTAAGTAGCCTGGATTACAGGAGCACACTATCACTCCCAACCAGTAATCGATGCTACTGAGAAGCTGTTGTGTGCAGTACAACTGCTGATTCGGTCGTTCGTGTGCTCAGAAGCGACCGTGGTGCTTTCGTCGATCTGTAGACTCAACCAGAGAATTTCAGCGAGTCGTCGCTGCCAAAGTCAGAAAAGAGAAACCTCTGGTACCGCGCGCAGCGGAATTTGAATCCCCGCCAGACATCATGGACGTCAAAGACCCATAGAGGTCTCTGTACCATCGCGCCGTAAGCTGTGGTGGCACGCGTCTCCTGGCCCGCATTTAGAGTGACGGCTCCACAGTGGAACACATGGTTGCAGCAGCCCATAGCTGCGTCCCCGATCGAGTACTTAAGAGCCTGCCTGTCGCTCAGCTTGCAAATCCTAAATCCGTCCCATCCTCTGTTATGCCAGTCCTGCCTGGGTATATGCCCCTCCCCAAATTCTATAAGTCCCTCCAGATCCTTGAGCGTCATGCACTCCGCCTCGCCTTCCGTATACGCCTCCCGTCCCCCATGCGGATCCTCTATGATCTCATTCCTTTCCCCCATCTGCTCCTATTCCTCAAACATATCCGCATCCTCTACACCTCCCGCCGCCTTGAACCCTTCACCCCCTGGTTGCTCCTCTCCTCTCCCATCCCCGCCCTCTGCCACGTCTTCACTGTTGTGTCCCCCCTACCCTCCATCTCTACACCCTTCATCTCCTTTCCCAAGGTGGCTTCCATCAACTCCCCCTCCCGGATGATGCCCTCTCTCCCTCCATTTATCCCTCCTATCAACTCTGATCCTCACTCTCCCTCCTTTCCTCTGTCCTTTTCCCGGTTTCCCTCTCCCCCCTTCCATCCTCTTTTTTCCCCACCTTCCCTCTCTCTGCCCCCTTCTCTCCCCCGAGTCCTTTTGCATTTCCCTCCTCTGCCTCTTCTGATTCCCTCACACGTCTGCTCTGGCCCTCTCCCCCTTTGAGTCCTCTCCCTCCTTGGTCCCCCCCCCTTTTCGTTTTTTCCTTCCTCCCTCCTTGTTCTTCCTCCTCCTCCAGGCCCCCCATCCCCATCTGCCTTTGGCTCGGGAGTGTCATCTTTGTGCCGCCATTTTCGTGCAGTGCTTTACAGTGAGTGTTTTACAGTGAGTGTTCCGTGTTGTGTTTCTTTTTTTTTGTGGAAGTGTTGCGAACGGCCATCATACTGTCGCTGGGTGTGCTTTTTATCTCTTGCCAACAGAAACCAGACTGCCGCCATGTTTTTTAATTGTGTGTGTACTACATTACTTGTGTGATTCCTATGTCTTTTATTAACATTGCCAACCCCTTTTGCTTTGTGTTTTAACTTTCCGCATTTTTCCGCCGTTATATACTTTAAGTCACCGTTTTATCGCCTGTTTTTCTTGTTTCTTTTCTTCTTCCGTTTTTAAAAAAAAAGTCTGTAGGCTGTAGAGCAGCGTACTAAGCTGCTGCCAGCCCGCTCCCTTTGAGGGGAATTGAAAATCAATAAAGAAAAATAAAAAAAGGTCAGCTTGCCAGTCTAACGTTGCGTACGTCTCAGCACATATCGCATATGGTTGTCTTGTTTGGTTTTCGTGACTGTTGTCCGTTCTTGTTGTGTCGTAAGGTCCTCCGTTAATCGTGTCTGTCCTCTACTGTTATGTTGTTGTTCGCGGGCCGCTCCGCGGGTCCCGCCGTGTTTCCGTCACTACAACTCCGAGACTGTTTCGGACGCCGTTACAACAAAACCTAACAGTTCAGGAATCTGAAGCGATGTACACAAGCATATCCCGATTCCTTTGAAAAATCAAAACCATGGAAAAACAGACGTAACGTCTGATGGGATACCGCAATCACTGGTTATAAAATTTTACTTAAAATTCGTCTTGATTGCAAAAATGTTTATTCTCATGACCGATTACGGTTTCTCTAGAGTCTAGAACCATCTGCAGAACTGAAACGACAATGATACTAATTTACTGTCTAACATTCTACGTGGTGTCTGTTTGTTGTATATCGTGTCTCCCTACTTCTTTCGCACAACGTCGCTCTGAGCATGTTTTTTAGGGAATTGACTTGTTTGAACCTGGGACCTGTTGCTGGTAAGGAGACGCCAGACCACATATGACATGTAGAGTTCAGAAGAGTTCAGAGAGACTAGCGATGATATAACCAAATACCTAATGATTTCAGCATCAACTCCACTGCACTCCCTGTAAAAGAATCTTAATATTAACTAAATTTAGTGGAAGGGGTTCAAGGCTTTCCTATTTTTACTTAGCTGGTAAAATAACGTCGAAAAAGCAGTTACGTTTACCATTGGAAATTTTATTCTACTCACAAAACATTGTTTATAAATTGCACTATTGATAAAAGGAAACGTTTTAATACAGGATGGTAAAAACCAACTGTGTTCAACAAAAATGTGAACGAATATTCCCTAAATGGGTTTACAAGTTCTACAATGGATCGAAGGATGACCTATGCCATATCACATATATAATCTAGGTTTAAATTAAGTTTCACAAAAGAGAAAACTATCAAAATGGTCTACAGTGACCCTCAATTATCTTTAATTAGTTATCTAACTTGTCGTAAATTACAGTGGCTGATGTGGCTTCTCAATAACTATATAACAGAAAAATCATCGCGTTTCACATTTTTACTTCAAGTGGCAAATGTGAAGACCATGAGCTTTAATTGACGATCGACACTAGTATTACGCAAAAAGGGGGTGTAACAGATGAGACTTCTGCAGTTCTGAGTGAAGCTTTATGCGCTGTTATGCGGCATCGCGTGCATTCATTACCTTGTCGGTGTTCGTCAGGGGGCAGCGGTCAGCACAGCTCCGCTCACCTCGCCGTCTCGGAAGCAACTCTCCCTAACTTCTCCTTACTACAATTTACCAAAGTTAGTTCAAAAAAACTATCTGGCTGTGTTTTCATCTGACCAACCAGGGTCTCAATGTTAACCTTAAGCTCCGCTTACAAAAATTCTGTCTATCCAATGAGAAACGTTATACTTTTCGTGGTGGGGCAATGTTTTTAATGTTTGTTACGTAACAGAGACACGTATAGTCTCACGCTAAAACTTGCAGCTGGTGTGGTCCTTTTAGTGTTATCGTAAGATCTATACTGTTCTTCTGGAGGACGCTATCTTTTAACAGGGGCTGGGGGGTGGTCCTAGCGGTTAGCTGGCGACATGGGTGTCCGTCCCTTATCGTAGGGACTTCCAGCTTAACAGGGTTCTGCTCTCAGCTTCTGTTCTAGTTTCTCCCCTCGAATCTGCGTCTGTCTCACGTTGGTTAGGTATGAGATGCATTTAGGCATTCTTGTGTTAGTCTGTGGTGTTCCATTTGCTCACTCGTTACTCGTATTACTTTGGTTAATTTATTGTCACAATTTATTCGGAGCTATGTGACATACTACTTGATTTGCTTATCATGTCAGGGTTTTTCATGGAAGGTGTTGGATTTGCCTGACACCTTACATATCACCACCCTTCTAGCTTAATTTTTGTACTGAAGTTAGGCATTGATTGAATCGCTGTCGAAGCCAGTCAAAAATTATTCTGTTATCTAAATTTTTTTGCCTACTGTTCAGCCACATTATTCTGTTCTATTCTAGTTTGTATTACTAATTTATATTTTATATTCTTCTACATTATTATCAAAAATATGTTTATATTGACAAGGGAAGAATATTTTTATTCTATTATAATTATTATTTTTTAATTATTTTCTTTCTTTATTTAATTGTGAAGTTTGTATTTTAAGAAGTTTGTTATCCAAAGTGAGGAGTCTTTCACATCGATTTTTTTAGAAATATTGTATTTATTAATGTAGTAATTAAGTAAAATCTATTCTTAACACATTTTCTAAATATCATGTACATGTAAAATTTTTCGTTTCTAGACACTCATTTCAACATTGTTACACTAACAAATAAGAATTATTTCCAAGAATTGCTTTGACAAAGAAATATACATACACATGTATTGAGATATTATCCTCACAAGTGGTACAAATGTTACAAAAAAAAGGGAAAGACCACAAAAAGATATTTTTTTATTCTTTGTTTTTATAAGGAGAAAATAAGTAAAATATTGTTATTCTTTTACTTTTATGAGGAGAAAATCAGTGGCATATAGTTTTAGTGTTTATTATGCCTTAGTTTTGTTCTTTATATACCATCCATTTCAGAACTAATGACTTATTTTTATCGATAGTCTATTTATTACTTAAGTCCATAATCAATGACAGTTATTTTGTATTTTATTAGCTTTCTGGTGTGCTTAACTTATTTAGTTTTTCACGTGTTTCTTTTGCACAATTCCTACATCACATAATTTGATTTTACACATTTACACAATCCTATGAATGTTTAAGCATGAGGTTGGCGAATGTTTTTGCATGAAGGTGATGGACTTGAGCGACATGGATGTGGGGAAGTATTTGATGTACAGCTTCGTTCGTCGTTCCTTGTTGGCTTTGCAAGTGTGTGTTGCTGTTGTGGAGGTCCCGTAATGGAATGGATCTGTGAGTGTAGAATCTCGTGGTTTACTGGCTTTGTATGCGTGAAAGTCATCATTATGTGTCACTGAAAGCGGTCGTTTTTCGTTGTAATACTTCGCAGACAACTAGTTCACAATCGGATTGGGATTTGGGAAGGTATGTCATCTATTCTTCACCCATCTTCTTTCTTGCTCTCAATCTTGCGAATCTTCAACTTAACTAGTAGCTTTGAAGTTCTCCTCTTAATAACAGTTTGATAAATTGTTTTTGCATGTCACTTTTACTTTGTGGAAATTTTCCTCAGTTTTGTGCATCAGCGTGCTGTTTAATAGCAGTAGTGTGACTTTTACACTTTTTTTTTTTTTGCCAGTGGTGGCTTGCCCAAGCGGTGTTCTCGTCGGGCCGATTTTTGCTCGTTCCGCTGAGTCGGGGCATTCGGAGACCCTTCTGGCGTTCGGTGTCCTGTCGTGTCTCTGCAGGGTTCCGCCACTATGTGGTTCCGTGTTCTGCCCCAGCAGGGTTCCGCCACCCGGTGGTTCAGCTTGGCAGCAGATTTATTTAATGCCCACTTTGGCTACAAGAGCCTTCTGTTGGTCTCGCTGTCCTTTCCCGTCTCTCGACGCTTCTGCCTTGTAGGAATTGTGTCTTGCTAATTACGTCCTTTCCTTTCTTGATACCTCTCATGTTGCAACTTGTGGGTCGTTGCATCTCGTCCTTGCTGGAGTTCTTACAATGGTTCTTACAAAAAGTTTTGCTTATAATCATCTAACATATGTCTAGTACCTACATTGTTTTACGCCTTCTTAAAAGCTTTAAAAATTTCGGTGCCCTTTCCATGTTACAGTTCTAAGATATTTTGAGTCTTAACATCTACAAGAATCCTCAAATTCGTTTTTTATTTTTGTGTAGTGTCGTGGTGTATAGCATTTTAGTATTTCATGCTGTTAGACTATATATGCTTTATCCCTTCATCTTAATCTAGGGTACTATTGGTGTTATTTTTGTTTTTGTTTTTATTGAAACTACTTTTTTTTCCCACCTTCCTCTCTCTTCATTCTTCTTTCTCCTGATGCTCTTATCTGCAACATAATCTTGAAATATTATGCTCATTATTTACCAGTAATAAAATTAATCTTCAAACTTTCTGATATGGCTCACATGGTGAAGTCCTAAAGTTTTGCCTGTTTCTGGGTTCATTAGTTCCACAGCATTATCATGAGCAATTCGGCTAATTATGACAGGTCCTTTGTATGCAGCGTAAAACGTATGTATTTTATGTTTCTGTTTGCTGGAGAGATGGTGTGTTTTTACAAATACTTTCTGGCCTACTGAGAATGTTCTTTTCATTGTTGTTCTATCTCCTCTTTCTTTTCTTTTAATGGCTGCCTTTCTGATGTTGGAGTATGCTGTTGCTATGACTTGTTTGTGCTATCTATGTGGTACAATAGGAAATCTAAAATTTTCTCTGGTTATGTTTAGGGGTTCAATATTTTTAAGTACAGTAACTGGAGGTAGTAGTGTAGTGCTATGTGGCATTTCATTTATTACTTCTTGAAAATCTTTAATGTATATATCCCAAGTGTTGTCTTTTGCCTGCATATAATCGGCATAAAGTGCCTATGTCCTTCATAGATCGTTCTGCTGGATTTACACTAGGTTTGTACTTAGATATGTAGATGGGTTTTATTTTGTGTTGTTCTAACGTGTTCTGCCATTGCACTGATTTGTATTGTGGGCCATTATCCGAAATTATTCGTTCCATTCGACCTAGTTGTCTGAGAAAATCTTGTCTAAATGCTTTACTTATAGGAAGACCTGTTGCCCGTTTTAATGGTGTCAAGGTAACATATTTAGAAGTAAGTTCCAAAACGACAAATATGAAAATATATCCATTTTTTGTGCGTGGGAGGGGCCCCATCAAATCTGTTGCAGCTATTTGTTTTAATCTTTTAGGGATTATTGGAAACATAGGTGGCTTGGTTTGGAAAAAGACGTGTTTAGCCCTCATACATTTCTTGCATTTGACTAATACTGTTCTAATTCGTCTTTCCATATTAGGAAAATGGCTTGTTTGTTATATTTTTAAAAATCATTTCTTTGGTCCAAAGTGGCCATTATGTAAATGTGTATACCATATGTACTTATTAATCAGCTCATCTGGGATATAGATTAACCATTCATTCGTTGCAGCATTTCATCTAAAAAAATAAAGCATTCTTTTTTACGAGATAGTGCTGTCGAATGTCTGGAAAATCCCTACTTCTCCACTTGTGTTTGAATCCTAGTATTTCGCGATCCTTGTCCTGTTCTTTGCCTATGTTTTTCAATGCTGTTGTAATGTAGCTTTCGAAAGGAACTTGTTTCATATAGTACATTGTAAACTGGTCTTCTGCTGCTTCCAAACCTATGTAATTGGATGCACCCTGTGGACATCGTGATAAAGCATCTGCTAATACACTTTCTGGTCCTGGTATGTGTGTAATAGTGAAGTCAAATTCTTGTAGTGTTAACATCCATCTGGCTAACCTCCCATGAGTTAGTTTGGCGGATAACAGAAATTCTAATGCTTTGTGGTCAGTGTATACTTTTGTTTTTCTTCCGAATAGGAAGTATCGAAAACGTTGGAAGCCCCATACAATAACCAATGCTTCCAGCTCCATGACTGAATAGTTTTTCTCTCTTTTTGTGAGTACCCGACTGGCAAATGCAAATGTTCTATATGATCTTAACCCTGCCTGTTCGTATTCTTGGAATAAAACAACTCCTAAACCTGTTTTCGCGCTGCCAGTGGCCATACAAAAAGTTTGTGTTAGATCAGGATGTGCTAAAATCAGTGCTGTTGTTAGTGCGTTTTTCACTTTTAAAAATTCTTCATTGGCTTGTTGATCCCATACCCATGGCGTGTTTCTTTTCAGTCAATGCACATAGGCGTGGTGTTGCGAGAGAGTCGTTCCACATAATTTTTTTATAGAATCCGGTGAGACCTTGAAATCCTCAGAGAGATTTCTTATTATATGGAGTACAGAATTCTTTGATTGCCGTTAGTTTTTCTGCGACGGGCATTACCCCTTTCTCGGAAATTATGTGTCCTAGAAATTTGACCTCTCGCCTTCCAAATTCGATTTTGTTATGTTTACTGTGACCCCATACTCTTTCATGATCTGTAAAAACTGATTTAATGTGTCGTTGTGACGTTCCCAATAGGGTTCTGCTATAATCACATCATCAACATCACAAGTAATTTTTTGTAAAATTTCAGGACTGAGTGTAGTATTAAATCCCGTAATAAACGCTGCTGATGATATGTTTAAACCAAATGGCAATCGTTTAAACTGGTAACATCTACCGAATACGATAAATGCTGTAAATTTTCTACATTCTGGGGCCAATTCTATTTGCCAGAAACTACTCCGTAAATCAATTGATGAAAATATCTTAGCACTGTGGAAGTTTTGTATCAATTCCTCTAATTTTTCTGGGCGATCTGTTTCAGTGATTATGATTGTGTTGATCTGTCTGGAATCAAGCACTAACCTGATGCTCCCATCTCGTTTTTGTACATTATTGAGCGGGCTGTTATTTGTGGAGGTAGCTGGTTCAATAATATCGCCATCTAACATTTTAGATATCTCCTGGAATACTTTATTCCTGTAGCTTAATGGGATTTTATAGGGTGGCACCTAAATGGTTTGTGCCGTTTTACTTCAAACTTGTACTGAAAGTGTTTAATACTGCCAGTCTTAGGTAAAGATACCTCTGCTTTATCTCGTAAAAATACCCTCTAATTCTCTTTTACTGCGTTCCCAAATACCTTGGACTTCTTGCAAATTTTCGTCGATTTCTTTATGGACTTCTAACATGAGTTGAGGCGATTCCCACTTTTGTGCATACCATTCTAATTCTTCATCCTCTTTATCTCGCGTCATTCTTAATTGTTTGTTTATAACTGGTATTTCTTCTAATTTTAGCTTTTGCTCAAAGCGAAGTGTGACACTCCCGAATGTTACGCTACCTTTCCCCATATCTATTATCGCTCGTCTCTCATTTAAAAAAATCTGCACCTATAATCAAATCTACAGTTAGTGTAGGTATAATCACGAAGTTGGCTTCGATCTTTTGACCTTGACACGAAAGAGTTAACCTTGTTTGTCTCGTAACTTCCGCAGCATTGTTTCTAATAGGACCTCTTACTTTAATCTAACGTGTTTTCAGAACTGGCAATTCCTCATTGGCATTACACTGCATGAATAAATTTTCTGAGACCGCAGTCAGTTCACTTCCGCTTTCAGTTACAATATTGACAGGGATATGCTTTACCATGGCCTTCACAATTGGTTGAATTTGAAAGGGTTGGTTCTGTTCTTCTTCTTCATGCAACAACGAATCCTCCACTGAATCATACATGAGTCTTTTTAGGAATTTCCCTTGTGAATTCGAACTTTCTGTAGGATAAGCTTCGACTGCTACTTCTCTCTCTTTTATTTCCTCTTCTCTATTTCTTCCTTCATTTACGCTTTCTTCAACATCCTCTACCTTTTCCTCATCCTCGTCTATCTTCTCCTTCTTCGTCGCTACTTCCACATAATCGCATCTAAATGCTCTAATTATCGCTTCATAACTTCCTTCATTATATACGTTGGGTTGTGTGCCCACGCGTAACTTATTTTCAACTTCTGTCGACTGCGCATTATCCTCATTGAATTCGCTTTCCCTGGTTTCCATCTCAAATAGCTCTGCAATACTCATTACTTCGTCCTTTCCTCCTACATTCGTTGTGCATGCCTCTGGTAATTCATCTTCCTCGTCAGTATTCTCCCAATTAATTTCGTCCCAACACGATATTGTTATTTTCTTGTCTTCGTTTTCATTTAGTCTATGCGGATTTGTTTCTTCCTTCTTCTTTTCTCGTGATAAGATTTTTACTTCTCTGTTCAAGGTGCTGCAATTGTCCAGGGTCGGTGCGTCATTCCCTTTGGCATGGGCACTTAGCTGTCAATTCGAACGTTTATTGGGGTTTGGTGGTCTTACCTCCACCTCTTCTATCTGTATTCTCTTTTCTTGTTCAGCTTGTTGATAGTGGTTTCTTTGTTGATAATTTGTCGGTCTATTGGTCCTCCAGTACCCGTTCCGGTTGTCGTTATTCCCTCTGTAATAGTTGTTGCCATTCCTGGATGAATTATAGTTATCGCCATATTCTCTTCTAAATCCATAACCGGTTCTTTGTTGAAATCTATTGTCGTTTCTTGGTGCGAAGTTATCACATGGTTCGTAATTATTGTTTCTTCGTACTGTGTCTTGTGGATTCCACTGCTTTTTGCTTTCGTTTTCACGTGCGATTCGTCTTTTTCTTGCGCCATCTTCCGAAAATATGAACTCTAGTTCCCTTAGAATACCTTTAAATGCTTCGACGTCATTGCCTCCGCGACCTACTAATGATTGCTGGTATTTCAATGGAAGCTTCATCGCGCATAATTTAATCAACTCTCCGTCACTGTATGGTACATATAAGCATTGATTTTTCTTTGTCATTAATTCGAAAAATTTCACGGGACTCTTCTCTCCAGAATTTTCAAAATATGGGTTCTATAATAATTTGTACTTCGCTCTGCTCTGTGCTTCGCTGGACCAATATCGTAAGAGAAACTTCTCTCTGAAATCGTAAGATCGGCATGTCGCTGCAACATTCTGCATGGTTTCTGCGACTGTCACTGACATGTGTGCACATATAAAGTCTCATTTGTGCGCTAGCGTCTAGTGTTCTGGTAATCCTACTCGGAATTGATCAACAAAAGTTCGTGGATGTAATAAGTTTCCTTCTCTAAAGCGTTGAAATTTTCTGACCGTGAGGAAATGATCGTTGTCGTACTTCGTCATAGTTCCATATGAAATTCGCGATTCTTCGCCACTTTATTTTCTGATCATTTCTCCCGTCGTTCTTTCCGGTTGTGGTAGATCCATTGGATATTGTCCACTGTAACTTTCGACTACCCTTGCGTAGTATAGTTGGAGTGGTACGCAATAATTTTCTTCCATCGGTTGTGAACGTGTAGCTGAATGCATTGCACTGTACTCTTCGCGACCTGACTTTCCATTGTCAGGTATTGGTTCGGTATCTTGTCTGGCTAACCTTGCTACTTCATTGCACGATCCAAATTGTATTGAATCATACATTTGTGGTTCCGCATGTGTTTGTGATGACGTTTGTTCATCAAGAATTTCGAAACGTGTTTGTTGCTGTGCAGGCTGTCTGATTTCACGTATGTTACTTTCCGCCTGTGATTGGAATCGCAAATGCGTAATATCTTCGTTAATTGCTTGTTTTTCCGGTGCTGTTACAGATACGGATGTGGTTGCAGACTCTGTGCTTGATAGATCCTGTTCACTACGCTCTTCAATGGTTTGCAACAACTCTGTTCGCAATTTCTGAAATTGTCGCTTCGTTTGCGCTTCTATTTTGACTATGCGGTTATCATATCTTTCCTGCGCTGCTTTTGTGATACGTTTGTGTAAAACACTGTTTTCAACAATTTCACGCGCTGTACCTGCTGCTTGTCTAGTAATTTCGTTTATCTGTTTCTCTAGTTTCTTGACTTCTCCCTGGGTGTTGTTACGTAATGTTTTGATCTCGTCGTGAATGTCATTACGCAATGTTTGTACGTCCGCTTGTACCTTGTCAATGTCTGTTCTCAATTTATTGTGACCTGTTATTAAGTTTCCTATCACTTCTCGAGATTCTTTTGCCTCGTCTTCAATATTACTTAGGTGTAACTGAATTTTTTTGTTTTGTTCTTTAATCTCACGCATTTCTCTCGTGGTTTCTGCAATCTGAATTTGAATTTGGTTCGCTATGTCTTTATTTTGCCTTGTCATGGTTTCCGTAATTTGTTGTAATAATTCTGCCAGATTGGTGGATCCTATTGCGTTTTCTTCCGACGTCCTACGCACTGTGTTTCCGCCCAAGTGTTGGTTCGCAATCGCCATTCTCTAACATTCTGCTTGGTGTCTGTTTGTTCTATATCGTGTCTCCCTACCACTTTCGCTCAACGACGCTCTGAGCGTGTTTTTTAGGGAATTGATTAGTTTGAACCTGGGACCTGTTGCTGGTAAGGAGACGCCAGACCACACATCACATGTATAGTTCGGAAGAGTTCAGTGGGACTAGCGATGATATAACCAAATACTTGATGATTTCAGCGTCAGCTCCACTGCACTCCCTGTAAAAGATTCTTAATACTAACTAAATTTAGTGGAAGGGGTTCAAGCCTTTCCTATTTTTAGCTGGCTGGTAAAATAACGTCGAAAAAGCAGTTAAGTTTACCATTGGCAATTTTATTCTACTCACAAAACATTGTTTATAAATTGCACTATTGATAAAAGGAAATGTTTTAATATAGGAAGGTAAAAACCAACTGCGTTCACCAAAAATGTGAACGAATATTCCCTGAATCGGTTTCCAAGTTCTACAATGGATTAACGGATGACGTATGCCATATCACATCTATAATCTAGGTATAAATTAAGTTTCACAAAAGAGAAAACTATCAAAATGGTCTACAGTGACCCTCAATTATCTTTAATTAGTTATCTAACTTGTCGTAAATTACAGTGGCTGATGTGGCTTCTCAATAACTATATAACAGAAAAATCATCGCGTTTCACATTTTTATTTTCAAGTGGCAAATGTGAAGACCATGAGCTTTAATTGACGATCGACACTAGTATTACGCAAAAAGGGGGTGTAACAGATGAGACTTCTGCAGTTCTGAGTGAAGCTTTATGCGCTGTTATGCGGTATCGCGTGCGTTCATTACCTTGTCGGTGTTCGTCAGGGGGCGCCTGGCAGCAGAGCTCCGCTCACCTCGCCGTCTCGGAAGCAACTATCCCTAACTTCTCCTAACTACAATTTACCGAAGTTGGTTTAAAAAACTATCTGGCTGTGTTTTCATCTGACCAACCAGGGTCTCAATGTTAACCTTAAGCTCCGCCTACAAAAATTCTGTCTCTCCAATGAGAAACGTTATAATTTCGTGGTGGGGCATTGTTTTTAAAGTTTGCAACGTAACAGAGACGCGAAAAAGTCTCACGCTAAAACTTGCAGCTGGTGTGGCCCTTTTAGTGTTATCGTAAGATCTATATTGTTCTTCTGGAGGGCTCTATCTTTTAACATGGGCTGGGAGGTGGTCCTTACGTAACAGAGACGCGAAAAAGTCTCACGCTAAAACTTGCAGCTGGGGTAGCCCTTTTTGTATTATTGTAAGACCTATACTGTTCTTCTGGAGGGTTCTAGCTTTTAACATTGGCTGGAAGGTGGTCCTAGCGGTTAGCGATCATAAAGCGGTTACGGCATCGATGATTTCAGCCGTAAATAAGAATATTAAAAAGGTAGGAAGATTTTTCTGTTTAGAAAAAGTGACAAAAAGCATATTACCGAGTACCTGTTGGATCAACACAAAAGTTTTGTCTCACGTACAGATAGTGTTGAGGATCAGTGGACAAAGTTCAGAACCGTCGTACATTATGCGTTAGATGAGTATGTGCCAAGCAAGATCGTAGGAGATGGAAAAGAGCCACCGTGGTGCAACAACCGAGTTAGAAAACTGCTGCGGAAGCAAAGGGAACTTCACAGCAAACATAAACATAGCCAAAGCCTTGCAGACAAACAAAAATTACGCGAAGCGAATTGTAGTGTGAGGAGGGCTATGCGAGATCCGTACAATGAATTCGAAAGTAAAGTTCTATGTACCGACTTGGCAGAAAATCCTAAGAAATTTTGGTCTTATGTCAGAGCGGTAGGTGGATCAAAACAAAATGTCCAGACATTCTTTGACCAAAATGGTACTGAAACAGAGGATGACAGACTAAAGGCCGAAATACTAAATGTCTTTTTCCAAAGTTGTTTCACAGAGGAAGATTGCACTGCAGTTCCTTCTCTAGATTGTCGCACAGATGACAAAATGGTAGATATCGAAATAGACGACAGACGGATAGAGAAACAATTAAAATCGCTCAAAAGAGGAAAGGCCTTTGGACCTGATGGGATACCAGTTCGATTTTACACAGAGTACGCGAAGGAACTTGCCCCCCTTCTTGCCGCGGTGTACCGTAGGTCTCTAGAAGAGCGTAGCGTTCCAAAGGATTGGAAAAGGGCACAGGTCATCCCCGTTTTCAAGAAGGGACTTCGAACAGATGTGCAGGACTATAGAGGTATATCTCTAACGTCGATCAGTTGTAGAGTTTTGGAGCACGTATTGTGTTCGAGTATAATGACTTTTCTGGAGACTAGAAATCTACTCTGTAGGAATCAGCATGGGTTTCTAAAAAGACGGTCGTGTGAAACCCAGCTCGCGCTATTCGTCCACGAGACTCAGAGGGCCATAGACACGGGTTCACAGGTAGATGCCGTGTTTCTTGACTTCCGCAAGGCGTTCGATACATTTCCCCACAGTCGTTTAATGAACAAAGTAAGAGCATATGGACTATCAGAACAATTGTGTGATTGGATTTAGGAGTTCCTAGATAACAGGACGCAGCATGTCATTCTCAATGGAGAGAAGTCTTCTGAAGTAAGAGTGATTTCAGGTGCGCCGCAGGGGAGTGTCATAGGACTGTTGCTATTCACAATATACATAAATGACCTGGTGGATGACATCGGAAGTTCACTGAGGCTTTTTGCAGATGATCCTGTGGTGTATCGAGAGGTTGTAACAATGCAAAATTGTACTGAAATGCAGGAGGATCTGCAGCGAATTGACGCATGGTGCAGGGAATGGCAATTGAATCTCAATGTAGACAAGTGTAATGTGCTGCGAATACACAGAAAGATAGATCCTTTATCATTTAGCTACAAAATAGCAGGTCAGTAACTGGAAGCAGTTAATTCCATAAATTAATCTGGGAGTACGCATTAGGAGTGATTTAAAATGGAATGATCATATAAAGTTGATCGTCGGTAAAGCAGATGCCAGACTGAGATTCATTGGAAGAATCCTAACGAAATGCAATCCGAAAGCAAAGGAAGTAGGTTACAGTACGCTTGTTCGCCCACTACTTGAATACTGCTCAGCAGTGTGGGATCCGTACCAGATAGGATTGATACAAGGCATAGAGAAGATCCAACGGAGAGCAGCGCGCTTCGTTACAGGATCATTTAGTAATCGCGAAAGCGTTACGGAGATGATAGATAAACTCCAGTGGAAGACTCTGCTGGAGAGGCGCTCAGTAGCTCGGTACGGGCTTTTGTCAAAGTTTCGAGAACATACCTTCACCGAAGTGTCAAGCAGTATATTGCTCCCTCCTACGTATATCTCGCGAAGAGGCCATGAGGATAAAATCAGAGAGATTAGAGCCCACACACAAGCATACCGACAATCCTTCTTTCCACGAACAATACGAGACTGGAATAGAAGGGAGAACCGATAGAGGTACTGAAGGTACCCTCCGCCACACACCGTCAGGTGCCTTGCGGAGTATGGATGTAGATGTAGATGTAGCTGGCGACGTAGGTGTCCGTCCCTTATCGTACGGCCTTCCAGCTTAACACGGTTCTGTTCTCGGCTTCTGTTCTCGTTTCTCGCCTCGGAGGCCGGCCAGAGTGGCTGAGCGGTTCTAGGCGCTACAGTCGGGAAACGCGCGACCGCTACGGTCGCAGGTTAGTTAGGTTTAATGAGTTCTAAGTTCTAGGGGACTGATGACCTTAGCAGTTAAGTCCCATAGTGCTCAGAGTCATTTGAACCATTTTTTCTCCCCTCGGAACTGCGTCTGTCACACGGTGGGAAGGTATGACATGCATTTAGGCAATCTTGCCTCCCATTTGCTCACTCGTTACTCGTATTACTTTGGTTAATTTAGTGTCACGATTTATTCGGAGCTATGTGACATACTACAGGATTTGCTTATCATGTCAGGGTTTTCATGGAAGGTGTTGGATTTGCCTGACACCTTACAACTGTTTCACCAATACAAACCTTTTTCATCCAATCCCGTGGTCTAGGGGATATAGGATGACAAGTGGCGGTGGCACTTAGGTTTTTTATTTTTTTATTTATTTATTTACTAAAAAAATAAAAATAAAAGAAAAAAAGAAGAAAAAAAGGGGTAGCGTCTTTGATTAATAATCAAAAACGTCTTCGGTCCCGGGTTCGATCCCCGCCACTGCCTAAATTTTGATAAATAATCAGCATTGGCGGCCGAAGACTTCCGGCATAAGAAGTCAGCCTCATTCTGCCAACGGCCTTGTCAAAGAGGGCGGAGGAGCGGATAGAGGTTCAGGGCACTCTCTTGTCCTAGGGGTAGGAAATTGCCCCTAAAGGCGGAAGAATCAGCAATGATAAACGACATGAGAATGCAGAAGGCTATGGAAACCACTGCATTAAAGACACGTAACGTGTATCCAAAGGACATGTGGCCTGTATTTGAAGAAGTGTCATGATGATCTTTCCATTGGCAAAAGATTCCGGAATAGTCCCCCATTCGGATCTCCGGGAGGGGACTGCCAAGGGGGAGGTTACCATGAGAAAAAGATTGAATAACCAACGAAAGGATAACGTTCTACGAGTCGGGGCGTGGAATGTCAGAAGCTTGAACGTGGTAGGGAAACTAGAAAATCTGAAAATGGAAATGCAAAGGCTCAATCTAGATATAGTAGGGGTCAGTGAAGTGAAGTGTAAGGAAGACAAGGATTTCTGGTCAGATGAGTATCGGGTAATATCAACAGCAGCAGAAAATGGTATAACAGGTGTAGGATTCGTTATGAATAGGAAGGTAGGGCAGAGGGTGTGTTACTGTGAACAGTTCAGTGACCGGGTTGTTCTAATCAGAATCGACAGCAGACCAACACCGACAACGATAGTTCAGGTATACATGCCGACGTCGCAAGCTGAAGATGAACAGATAGAGAAAGTGTATGAGGATATTGAAAGGGTAATGCAGTACGTAAAAGGGGACGAAAATCTAATAGTCATGGGTGACTGGAATGCAGTTGTAGGGGAAGGAGTAGAAGAAAAGGTTACAGGAGAATATGGGCTTGGGACAAGGAATGAAAGAGGAGAAAGACTAATTGAGTTGTGTAACAAGTTTCAGCTAGTAATAGCGAATACCCTGTTCAAGAATCACAAGAGGAAGAGGTATACTTGGAAAAGGCCGGGAGATACGGGAAGATTTCAATTAGATTACATCATGGTCAGACAGAGATTCCGAAATCAGATACTGGATTGTAAGGCGTACCCAGGAGCAGATATAGACTCAGATAACAATATACACTCCTGGAAATTGAAATAAGAACACCGTGAATTCATTGTCCCAGGAAGGGGAAACTTTATTGACACATTCCTGGGGTCAGATACATCACATGATCACACTGACAGAACCACAGGCACATAGACACAGGCAACAGAGCATGCACAATGTCGGCACTAGTACAGTGTATATCCACCTTTCGCAGCAATGCAGGCTGCTATTCTCCCATGGAGACGATCGTAGAGATGCTGGATGTAGTCCTGTGGAACGGCTTGCCATGCCATTTCCACCTGGCGCCTCAGTTGGACCAGCGTTCGTGCTGGACGTGCAGACCGCGTGAGACGACGCTTCATCCAGTCCCAAACATGCTCAATGGGGGACAGATCCGGAGATCTTGCTGGCCAGGGTAGTTGACTTACACCTTCTAGAGCACGTTGGGTGGCACGGGATACATGCGGACGTGCATTGTCCTGTTGGAACAGCAACTTCCCTTGCCGGTCTAGGAATGGTAGAACGATGGGTTCGATGACGGTTTGGACGTACGGTGCACTATTCAGTGTCCCCTCGACGATCACCAGTGGTGTACGGCCTGTGTAGGAGATCGCTCCCCACACCATGATGCCGAGTGTTGGCGCTGTGTGCCTCGGTCGTATGCAGTCCTGATTGTGGCGCTCACCTGCACGGCGCCAAACACGCATACGACCATCATTGGCACCAAGGCAGAAGCGACTCTCATCGCTGAAGACGACACGTCTCCATTCGTCCCTCCATTCACGCCTGTCGCGACACCACTGGAGGCGGACTGCACGATGTTGGGGCGTGAGCGGAAGACGGCCTAACGGTGTGCGGGACCGTAGCCCAGCCTCATGGAGACGGTTGCGAATGGTCCTCGCCGATACCCCAGGAGCAACAGTGTCCCTAATTTGCTGGGAAGTGGCGGTGCGGTCCCCTACGGCACTGCGTAGGATCCTACGGTCTTGGCGTGCATCCGTGCGTCGCTGCGGTCCGGTCCCAGGTCGACGGGCACGTGCACCTTCCGCCGACCACTGGCGACAACATCGATGTACTGT
The DNA here is from genome assembly GCF_023864275.1 of Schistocerca cancellata. NCBI lineage: Eukaryota > Metazoa > Arthropoda > Insecta > Orthoptera > Acrididae > Schistocerca > Schistocerca cancellata. The sequence continues at coordinate 431,623,816 of NC_064633.1, forward strand.
GGAGACCTCACGCCCCACGTGTTGAGCAATTCGGCGGTACGTCCACCCGGCCTCCCGCATGCCCACTATACGCCCTCGCTCAAAGTCCGTCAACTGCACATACGGTTCACGTCCACGCTGTTGCGGCATGCTACCAGTGTTAAAGACTGTGATGGAGCTCCGTATGCCACGGCAAACTGGCTGACACTGACGGCGGCGGTGCACAAATGCTGCGCAGCTAGCGCCATTCGACGGCCAACACCGCGGTTCCTGGTGTGTCCGCTGTGCCATGCGTGTGATCATTGCTTGTACAGCCCTCTCGCAGTGTCCGGAGCAAGTATGGTGTGTCTGACACACCGGTGTCAATGTGTTCTTTTTTCCATTTCCAGGAGTGTAGTAGTGATGAAGAGTAGGCTGAAGTTCAAGACATTAGTCAGGAAGAATCAATACGCAAAGAAATGGGATACGGAAGTACTAAGCAATGACGAGATACGTTTGAAGTTCTCTAACGCTATAGATAAAGCAATAAGGAATAGCGCAGTAGGCAGTACAGTTGAAGAGGAATGGACATCTCTAAAAAGGGCCATCGCAGAAGTTGGGAAGGAAAACATAGGTACAAAGAAGGTAGCTGCGAAGAAACCATGGGTAACAGAAGAAATACTTCAGTTGATGGATGAAAGGAGGAAGTACAAACATGTTCCGGGAAAATCAGGAATACAGAAATACAAGTCGCTGAGGAATGAAATAAATAGGAAGTGCAGGAAAGCTAAGACGAAATGGCTGCAGGAAAAATGTGAAGACATCGAGAAAGATATGATTGTCGGAAGGACAGACTCAGCATACAGGAAAGTCAAAACAACCTTTGGTGACATTAAAAACAACGGTGGTAACATTAAGAGTGCAACGGGAATTCCACTGTTAAATGCAGAGGAGAGAGCAGATAGGTGGAAAGAATGCATTGAAAGCCTCTATGAGGGTGAAGATTTGTCTGATGTGATAGAAGAAGAAACAGGAGTCGATTTAGAAGAGATAGGGGATCCAGTATTAGAATCGGAATTTAAAAGAGCTTTGGAGGACTTACGGTCAAATAAGGCAGAAGGGATAGATAACATTCCATCAGAATTTCTAAAATCATTGGGGGAAGTGGCCACAAAACGACTATTCACGTTGGTGTGTAGAATATATGAGTCTGGCGATATACCATCTGACTTTCGGAAAAGCATCATCCACACAATTCCGAAGACGGCAAGAGCTGACAAGTGCGAGAATTATCGCACAATCAGCTTAACAGCTCCTGCATCGAAGCTGCTTACAAGAATAATATACAGAAGAATGGAAAAGAAAATAGAGAATGCGCTAGGTGACGATCAGTTTGGCTTTAGAAAAAGTAAAGGGACGAGAGAGGCAATTCTGACGTTACGGCTAATAATGGAAGCAAGGCTAAAGAAAAATCAAGACACTTTCATAGGATTTGTCGACCTGGAAAAAGCGTTCGACAATATAAAATGGTGCAAGCTGTTCGAGATTCTGAAAAAAGTAGGGGTAAGCTATAGGGAGAGACGGGTCATATACAATATGTACAACAACCAAGAGGGAATAATAAGAGTGGACGATCAAGAACGAAGTGCTCGTATTAAGAGGGTGTAAGACAAGGCTGTAGCCTTTCGCCCCTACTCTTCAATCTGTACATCGAATAAGCAATGATGGAAATAAAAGAAAAGTTCAGGAGTGGAATTATAATACAAGGTGAAAGGATATCAATGATACGATTCGCTGATGACATTGCTATCCTGAGTGAAAGTGAAGAAGAATTAAATGATCTGCTGAACGGAATGAACAGTCTAATGAGTACGCAGTATGGTTTGAGAGTAAATCCGAGAAAGACGAAGGTAACGAGAAGTAGTAGAAATGAGAACAGCGAGAAACATCAGGATTGATGGTCACGAAGTCAATGAAGTTAAGGAATTCTGCTACCTAGGCAGTAAAATAACCAATGACGGACGGAGCAAGGAGGACATCAAAAGCAGACTCGCTATGGCAAAAAATGCATTTCTGGCCAAGAGAACTCTACTAATATCAAATACCGGCCTTAATTTGAGGAAGAAATTTCTGAGGATGTACGTCTGGAGTACAGCATTGTATGGTAGTGAAACATGGACTGTGGGAAAATCGGAACAGAAGACAATCGAAGCATTTGAGATGTGGTGCTATAGACGAATGTTGAAAATTAGGTGGACTGATAAGGTAAGGAATGAGGAGGTTCTACGCAGAAACGGAGAGGAAAGGAATATGTGGAAAACACTGATAAGGAGAAGGGACAGGATGATAGGACATCTGCTAAGACATGAGGGAATGACTCCAAGGTACTAGAGGGAGCTGTAGAGGGCAAAAACTGTAGAGGAAGACAGAGATTGGAATACGTCAAGCAAATAATTGACTACGTATGTTGCAAGTGCTACTCTGAGATGAAGAGGTTAGCACAGGAAAGGATTTCGTGGCAGGCCGCATCAAACCAGTCAGTAGACTGATGACAAAAAAAAAAAAAACAAAAAAAAAACGATCAACATCAAATGTACCAGAACGTACCTGCAATTTCTGTTACAAGAGTAACCCGTCCACACAGACAGTGGTCGTAGCGAACGGTTATACGTGTAAGGAGTTGATGAATATTTGTAACACAATAAAGAAGAGGCAAATGAAACAAATCGCAAATCCATTAAAATAGGGTTCCGAACATATAACGCACTAAAATTGTAGCTCCTACACAAAATATGTAATAGTCGGAATAAATTTCAGGATTCAGGAGTAAATAAGATAAAATGTGATGACTGCTGTGAAAAATACATAGGGCAGAGTGGTAGGAACTTTGAAACCCGATTCAGGTAGCACACCTACCCTCAAAGCAAAACAGCGTTTGAGGCGCATATGGCTGCCTTGAAGCACACAGACACGAACACTGAAAAAAACTTAGACATTCTACATAGAGCCCATAAGGGACAGTTTCTTAACATTTTGGAAGAAGTTGAAATATACACTCACGAAAAGAAAGATCCCGATTTAATTCTTAACGAGCAAAGCGAGTTCCATCATAACGCCTGTTTTAGTATTTATGACGACTTACTGAGATGATCACTGTTGTGTATAGAAGCCCAAGCCGAATGATGAAAAATGGTGCAAGGTGAATAAGCTGGAAGATGCGTGCAGCGCCTGGCGTCTGCACGGCCCTCGTACCCACGGCGATGGACATTAGACGACTGAATGGCTCTCGGCACAACACCGAAATAACGGGAACCACGGAAGCAGACCATGGAGGAAAACAAGTCTACACCAGCCCCATAATCCGTCTTGATTGCAAGAATGTTTACTCACATGACCGGTTTAGGTTCCTCTACAACCATCTTCAGGATCGTCCTTTGTTTTCGATTGTACAAAAATAATAATTTTATTGTGTATTTTAATTTTGACAATTACAGATTTTAATCTTGACAACTACCCATTTTAAGTAAGTATTTTTAGAGATAAAAGTAAATTAGAATAATCTACTTAATACAGTTTGTGCATATGCAATGTAACAAATGTACCAGACGCCACCTGTCGGTAATAGTTTTATAATTAACATACATGATGTGCATTCTGCCAACCAATTTCATGTGACACAGCAGGTGAAGGTTACTGTGTGTATGGACTGGTAACTCCTGTAACCGAAATTGCAGATATGTTGTGGTACATTTCATGTTGATCGGATAGGATGAAAAAGGTTTGCATATGTGAAAGAGTAAATTAGTATCACTGTCGTTTCAGATATGAAGATGGTTATAGAGGAACCGAAACCGGTCATGTGAGTAAACATTCTTGCAATCAAGACGGATTATAAGTAACATTGTAAATCAAAAGCAGTTGATACTAAGCTACGACAATTGGTATGAAAACGACGCTCTTTTAATGGCTCGTCATTGTGCCGTAGCATTGAAATGATTACTTTCATAGCATACAAATTACAACAGTAAAAACATCAAAAACAGGAAGCCTTTATCATCGCCCTGAGTTTCTGTCATTATACTCAAACTTGGTAAAAAATCACTGGTAAGATGACGCGTTTCCAAGAGATCCTCAATTCGCTCATGCTTTGAAACAGCTTATATTCATAACACGGACTCTATGATGAAAAAGTACCAAATACTTACTTTGACTCAATGCAGTACGAGGGCTCGTAAGTTCTGCTTGTGACGTAAACGATGCTACATCTCATTGGCCACATTATCTCCATGAGGCGAAACTAAGATATGCTGGATTCTTCATTTCACGCTCCACAGAATAGTGGAATGTGGAATTCCAAGGAGCCTACGAGAAATATGGGTCCCACAACGAGCTTGTGACGTCACACAAGTCGCCTTCCCTCCCATACTCGGCTCCGTGAAGAGCACAGGGTAAATCAATATGTCAGTGAAAAGGTACCACTAAAGGCCTAAACTTTGTCACTTGCTATAGAAAGCTTGCAGGCGTTTAAACAGGCAGTTACAAATACCTAAACTCTTCTGAAGTAGTTATTCGCTCCCGGCCAGAGACAGCTGCTGGAACTTATAAGACCTGCAATGTCACATGCTGTGACGTACGCGCTACAGCCTGTCTTTTCCGTGGACCTCAAATTCCACGTTGTGACGTCTCCCGTTCTGTCGTCCAAGTTCGTCTTCACGTCCCGCGAAAGGACCGCGTAATCATTATTGGATGACGTCACTGTGAACCGTAGCTCATAGGAAACGGCATAAATCCCTTGTAATTCGTTACGCAAAAGCGCCCGACTTGCTGTTTCCCGCAGAGCCATATGTGGACGTTGATCTGGCTTCCCAATGCATTGCCAGCGGCAGCGGCTGTTTAGCACGCCCGAATGACGTTCGTACCGGTGGTCGCGTGGAACTGTGATTGCTCCACGCAGCGGCGGGCGTGTGTTCGGGTCCACAAGTCGCCCCTAACGAGTGATACCGTCAAATGGACGTCGTACGTCTCGAACATTCCGCAGGCTGAACACTATGCATGATTACTTATAGGTTGCTCTGGGATTTCACTGGACGTTTGCGTAGAAACTACAAGACATACTGAAAAATACTCCAGGTCAGTGGATATAGCATATTTTAGATTCGTAATAGGCGCGGTGGCGTAGTTGCACTACGATGGAAGTGAGTCGTATCTTGTAGAACAGTTATCTGCTCCGTATTTCCCCATGGAATTAGTTTGCGCCTGCCGACCCACCACGCAGTGCACAGGCTTCCCTAGTCGGCTGCTGTTGCACCTTCTTCGGCACTATTTATGTGAGCGATTCACTGAAATGCGCCCTCGTATTTACGTTTGCCAAAAATGGTTCAAATGGCTCTGAGCACTAGGGGACTTGACATCTGAGGTCAACAGCCCCCTAGAACTTACAACTGCTTAAACCTAACTAACCTAAGGACATCACACACATCCATGCCCGAGGCAGGTTTCGAACCTGCGACCGTAGCGGTCGAGCTGTTCCAGACTGAAGCGCCTAGAACCAATCGGACACATCGGCCGGCCTTACGTTTGCCGCGCGACGTACTGTGTCCTTATAGAGCAGCTGTAATATGAGTTAAAAACGTGGAGAGATGCTGTATCGAATTATGTGCATCTATTTTATAATAAATGGATTCACACCTGTAGGGACAAAATTAAGACTTCAGTCTTGACACACAATATTAAAATGCAGACTGTACAGAGATCACGAGCATTATCTAGAACTGCTGCTGGTTTCCTAACGTTTCACGCCTGTATTGCTAGTCTGACTACAGGAAAAGTGCTGTGAACTCTGTCAGCGGAGGGCCGTTATTACACTATGTAGAGTTTGTCTAAGTCAGCCGGTCGTTGTGGCCGAGTGGTTGTAGGCGCTTCAGTCCGGAACCGCGCTGCTGCTACGGTCGCAGGTTCGAATTCTGCCTCGGGCATGGATGTGTGTGATGTCCGTAGGTTAGTTAGGCTTAAGTAGTTGTAAACCTAGGGGACTGATGACCTCAGATGTTATGTCCCATAGTGCTCAGAGCCATTTGAACCATTTTTGTCTAATTCAAAATTGTGATTGACCAGACATACAAAAAACGTGGCATTCTTGCAAACAGAGAGGCACTGACTGCGGCAGCTGTAAATAGCAACAAGGTAACTATTGGTGGTAATCTAGGTCAAAATTCCCTAACTGCTGGTGCGGTAACAAATTGCCAAAGCCACAGACATATGATGTGAAGCCGACGGATGTATGGTGACGACACCGTAGCTGCAAGGGTTGTCAGCTACCAGTATCCTGTCTGCTGTACTCTGGAGTAGGGTACGGTTAGCTCCCTGTCGCGTGAAAAGTTAATTGGCTTGTCTACACATAGTGCCACTCTGGCGGGCATCCTGCTGAACCACAGGACAATTTCTGTGAATTCTAACACACCAGGCAATACCGGCACCGCAGGCCAGCACTATGTCACGCTGAAACAATAGAAGGGTTTAAGCAAACATAGAAAGCAAGCTGTAATGCGATCTGCAGGCGCCAAGCGGGGGTAACGTGGCGGCAACTTAAGACGGCCTACGACTGAGAGGCCCTTAAGCGGTTTCACATATTGTCCTCGCCTCCTTCCGGGAATGCCCACGATTCGCAACAACCACGCTACCCCTGGCTACCCTTTCTTGGCAGAATGCAGCCGCCGCTTACAGCGAGCGAAACGTAATGTTCAGAAAAGAAATTCGTCCCCTCACCATTGAAATTCTCTAGACATACTGGAACTGAGAGCTCATTCACCAATTCATGACTCGTATTTCAAAACAGAAACAGAATGACAACATGTAAAATGTGACATATTTGCATGTTGAATTACGAAAAGAAAGAAAAAAGCAAGTGAATGGCAAAGGACCTGATTGGTGTTCCAAAGAGAGTGGACGGGCCAGAAGGGCTTGTCACCTTTTAGTCCTCGCGTACACGAGACGACACATCCAGACACTGTTCAGACCTGGTGGCCTCTAATAGAAAATTCACCGTTATCGACCTCAGTATCCATATATAATTATCCCTCACGTCACACAAACTATACCTTTGCGAGTCTCATTGTAGCTTACGCGCTAAATCTCTCGAAGCCACCGAGATGTATGCCCCTATGTCCAACAGAAACTCATACTTCTTATCACCTATTACTCCTATTATGGCACATTTCGCATCTGCATTCGTATGCACTGTATTCATTTTTACTGGGAACGCCTTTTGGCGGGTCTGAGGTTATCTTTTTAGTTTAACGGGTACTTATTATCACGCAGACCAACCCTACCATTATTTCCATAAACCTACTGCAGGATTATACCACCCTTACTGTTACTTCCATAAGACAGCTGATAATATATACCACCCCTATAGCTCCGTGGGTGGTAGGACTACTTCTGAACGCTACACTGTACACCCACAATTAAAAAGGCTTGTTTTTGTGACAGCCTCATATCTCTGATCTCTTACGCCTGTCACACAATTAATCTCTTGGAATTGCATTGCTAGCCTAACTGCAACATGTGTAGTCCCTAGGAGCACCAGTGCACACCTTCCTGGACATTTCTGGTGCTAAACCCCTCAGAAAGGCATCGAGTGGTCGTTTCTCGGCCTCCTGCAGCAACACCTCGTCTGCCTCATCACTCTGTGTCATCTCATACGTAGACACGTTAAGTTTTCTAATTATAATCAAAAAATACTCTGTGACTTCATTAAGCCTCCCAGAATTTATATGAACTGTTCACGGAAAAATTGCAGACTATTCTACTTGCTATATCTTTGTGCCAATCCTTGCCTGAGTTGTTCAAAAGTTTCCACTTTTTTCAGTGCCTCCGTGCATCGTACAGATGTCTTTGCTAGCACTGATGACTAATCTTCATAAATAACACATCATGGATGACCTAACATAAAAGGATGAAACAAGCTTTGCGGTAGCTGGATACACTCCTAGACTTTGTGATTTGAACAACCTCAACTCCTCATCGTTCTTTGCTAAGTTACTATTCACGAATATATTATCCGTCCTTAACCGCGCTACCTGGTTAATTAATGACTGTACAGCTTCCTCTTCGGTGCCATCTCGTGTCTTTGACTTCGCCATTGCATTGCCCTTACTCATATTCAGCAATAACGACTTCACAATAACAAGTAAGAAACACTGCTTAGCTATTAACACTACCACAGTGTGGTGGAAGAAGGTAAAGCAGCGGGTTGCAGCTAAGGAGCTTGCTAAAGTGCAGAGACTGACCTGCTTAGCCATAACACGCGGAATTAGCAGCACACCAACCGCTGGGATGGAAGCCATGCTGGACATGCCTCCACTACACCTTTGAGTCAAGATGGAGGCAGGAGCTGGCCCATACATACTTAAACTAGTAAAAACTGGATCTCAATGGAATATCCAGAATCACACACTAAGACAGTGAGTGAGGTAAATACAGGAATGGCTGGGGAAATGCCGGCCGACTATATAATAACTCCCAACTGCTTCAACAAGCCTTACATTGTAACAATCGGAAGCAGGGAGCAGTGGGATAAAGCAGACACTGTACGGGGCACATTGTTTCGTTCACCAATGGGTCGAAATCAGACCAAGGCGTTGGGGCAGCGGTGTATGGGATTCAGCCAAGCCTGGAGGGCATCATCTCTCTAGGAAAACTGGCTTCGGTATTCCAAGCTGAAATTACTGGAATCAGGGCATGTGTGAAGGAGAAGTACCGCAGCATCTACATCTGTTCAGACAGCCAGGCAGCCCTGAAATCACTGGCAGCTTCTGCAGCGGAATCTAAGATTGTTGCAGAATGCCACAGGGCTGTGTTGGAGCTACAGGGAAGCAAGAGGGTAAACCTTGCTTGGATCCCTGGCCACTCAGAGACCTGTGGCAATGAACAAGCCGACAGATTGGTCAGGATGGGGGAAACGACTCCATTTAGTGGACCGAAACCTGTCTTGACAGTCGCCAAGGCTATGATCAAACTGGAACTACAGAATTGACTCAGGAAACAGCACGTAGATTATTGGACCAAGGTGCATACACAAAAACATGATAAGGTAATGATGCCTGAGCCATGTTTCGGAAGAAGCTCTGTAATCCTGGGATTGAACAGGAAAGAGATCAAACTCATGACTGGACAGATAACAGGCCATTGGAATTTCAAAAAGCACCTACTAACAATGAGAATAACGGATGAAGACCCTGAATGTAGGTCTGTGATGAGGGTGAAGATACTGCATCACACCTAATCTTAGAATGCATGGCATTGGAGAGCAAAAGATACAGAATCTTCTGGACTACTAGACCCGAAGAAATTGTGTCTAACAGAAAACTGGTAAAGGGACTCCTTGCACTATTTAAGGGCATTGGTTGGCTTTACTACATATACAGGGAGCGATACCGCACAATAGACTCGGTTTCCGTGGGGGCAGTGGCGGGTACACCAAAGCTGTTTTAGCTTCCTTGTCAACATCAGACCTAATCAAATCAATAAACACTACCACACTTATTTATGCTATCTAATAATAAACCACCTTGACTCCTTACACTGTCTCGCCGTATTGCCAACACAATGATGCAAGACAAACATTTTCCACAGCCTCCTCACTGATGACACCTTGTGTCTCTGATTTTGCCATTGCATCAGCCTTACTGATATTTACAAGTTCGGCAACAACGAATTGAAAATAACAAGGACAGAACCTGCTTACCTACCAACAGTACCACACTTATTTATTCTGTCTTATCATACGCCATCGCCATATTAACGAAACACACGTAAAATAAGCAACTGACACAGAAGCAGAACAAGAGACAAATTCCCAAGTAAATTAGACAGTGCACATTGCATAGGCTCTAGCCATTCATCCCTAGAATTACCCTCAAACTAGGAGACATTCACCAGTTCCTCAGGCCTTACAATACTACCTGTGCAGTTATGATGCCGCTAAATCTCGACACCATCAACATCACCAAAACACAACCAACAGTTTCACTCACTCCACAATGAAGATATCACAAGCTGCCACTCAGAAGTAATGCTGTTGGGGTTTTATACCATCTGTTGTCCACTGGTGGTGACGTCCGTTCTTCTAACACCACTCTGTAGTGTTCAGATGACACTCAAGAGAGTGAGGGGGTGAGTGATAGGCTGGTGGCCTGAATGACGCACTGTTGATCGAGACAAATGATTTTTTCCATTTCAGACACACATAACATGGTTAGAATTGTGACACAGACTTTCCCCATCCCAATGACCCTGGTCAGCCTTGGCTCACAGGTGGTTGATTTCTGCCCTGCTGAGCACGTGCATGCTTAGACGCCCTGCGTTGCTGATGTTGAACCATACAACGGCCGACGGTCTGACATAGGCCACAGAGTTGACGCCAGCAGCACTATCCTATTTCTGCTGCGACAGCATTGCAGTGTGGAACGGCCGCATCCGTCGACACAGACCCTGCTCGCATACACCGTGGAAGTGGGTAGACATTGCCCAACATCGGACTTGACTCGCTACACTCTTGCAGGAGTCTGGCGACTGTAGACGTGGATGGTAGGTCAGGGCGCTGTGACACCAAGTCCCAGAAGGAGAATCAGGACAGGAAGCGGCGGGCCCGACCCGATCTCGAACCCATGGCTGCAGCTGGCAGCGCGCAGTCGTTCCGTCGTCTAACGTAAACCTGAAATAGTGGCGCTGCTGCAGGATTCTGGAAGGTTTTGCCACAAAATTAGAACCTATTTATAAGGCTCCGAGACGCATTTGGTGCACACTTATCCAGTCCCCGGTCACGTAGCCCACAATATGGATTTTGCCCGTGCATGGTGATATCGCCCTGCACACTGCTGCTATTACTGCTCTGTGGTACAGGTTTCCCCAAGTATGGGTGGTCCATTTGCCAATCGTTTTACGTGTGTGTTATTCTGATCCACATGTTGCCAAACTGCACTTAACACCCGTAGTTTGTAGTGCATAATACTTCCTTACAAATACGTCCCACCTAGTATTAGGTAACGACTCAGCAAGTGTTAAACTTTAACACCTGTTAACTTCTCCAGATGAACACGTTACCTATCTTCTCGTTCCGTAAATTGCGCTTATTACAGGTTTATTCATAAGGACGTCCACGGTTTCTGAAGAGGACTGCGCAGCTTAGGACATTGTCTTGTTGGTTCGTGATCATAACTTAACTTCCTATCCATCTCACATGTTTTGTAGGAACTATCACATAATTTCGTTTGCAATTAATATGAGCCACACTATCAGCGTGCATCCTCTTCAAGATGACGGATATCAAAGTCCCTCCCTTTTGATAATGAAGAATGTAAATCAGTCACGCTAAATAGAAGCCGCGCGGGATTAACCGAGCGGTCTTAGGCGCTGCCGTGATGGACTGTGCGGCTGGTTCCGGCAGAGGTTTGAGTCCTCCCTCGGGCATGGGTGTGTGTGTTTGTCCTTAGAATAATTTAGGTTAAGTAGTGTGTAAGCTTAGAGACTGATGACCTTAGCAGTTAAGTCCCATAAGATTTCACACACATTTGAATAAGCTAAATAGAATCCACAACAAGCTAACTTCCAGGTCTACAGCATGATCTTAGTGTTACATTTTCTGCATCAACACATGCCATAGTTAACATTCGATGATGTGTGGTGGAATTTACTTGATGACATTCTGGCTAGGAGAAGGTGGTGTCAATGTTGATGTCTCACCAGGAGCGTCTTCAGTTCAAATGGTTCAAATGGCTGTAAGCATTATGGGACTTAACATCTGAGGTCATCAGTTCCCTAGATTTAGAACTGCGTAAACCTAACTAACCTAAGGACATCACACACATCCATGCCAGAGGCAGGATTTGAACATCCGACCATAGCAACAGCTCGATTCCCGACTGAACCCCCTAGAACAGCTCGGCCACAACGGCCGGCGCGTCGTCAGTAAAAGGCAGTCAAGTTAAACTGCCTACAATGATCTTAAGGCTTGATTCACATGACTAGGCGTCGAGTAGCACCAGGAAATTGAAGTGGGTAAATGTGGAGACTGATTTACCAGTTGATATAACCTACCAGAGGATTGTGAGATGTTGTTTAGTAACACAAGATAGTGTATGCGTACAGGAAAAGGATGGAGGCAAGGTGTTACCCATAAATGTGGATAATTCTGGCACAGAGGAAGTTACTCTGTTGAAAGGAACTTCAGTGGCTACGTCAGGAGTTCTGGACGAGGAAGACTGCTGGGCAGAAGGTGTAGGCCGTGTAAGGGCGCAGTATCTCGCTAAGATCGTATTGCGTGAGAAAGTGAAGTAATTGAAGGGGACAGAAGGATCATAGATGGAAGAAACATTTGTCTCAAGAGCTGTTCTTTCCATAAGGTAGGAAGATTTTTCTGTTTAGCAAAAGTGACAAAAAGCAGATTACAAAGTACGGCTCAACACAAAAGTTTTGTCTCAAGTACAGATAGTGTTGAGGATCAGTGGACAAAGTTCAAAACCATCGTACAATATGCGTTAGATAAGTATGTGCCAAGCAAGATCGTAAGAGATGGAAAAGAGCCACCGTGGTACAACAACCGAGTTATTAAACTGCTGCGGAAGCAAAGGGAACTTCACAGCAAACATAAACATAGCCAAAGCCTTGCAGATAAACAAAAATTACGCGAAGCAAAATGTAGTGTGAGGAGGGCTAGGCGAGAGGCGTTCAATGAATTCGAAAGTAAAGTTCTATGTACCGACTTGGCAGAAAATCCTAAGAAATTTTGGTCTTATGTCTGAGCGGTAGGTGGATCAAAACAAAATGCCCAGTCACTCGGTGACCAAAATGGTACTGAAACAGAGGATGACAGACTAAAGACCGAAATATTAAATGTCTTTTTCCAAAGCCGTTTCACAGAGGAAGACTGCACTGTAGTTCCTTCTCTAGATTGTCGTATAGATGACAAAATGGTAGATATCGAAATAGACGAAAGAGGGATAGAGAAACAATTAAAATCGCTCAAAAGAGGAAAGGCCGCTGGACCTGATGGGATACCAGTTCGATTGTACACAGAGTACGCGAAGGAACATTCAACCCTTCTTGCAGCGGTGTACCGTAGGTCTCTAGAAGAGCATAGCGTTCCAAAGGATTGGAAAAGGGCACAGGTCATCCCCGTTTTCAAGAAGGGACGTCGAACAGATGTGCAGAACTATAGACCTATATCTCTAACGTCGATCAGTTGTAGAATTTTGGAATACGTATTATGTTCGAGTATAATGACTTTTCTGGAGACTAGAAATCTACTCTGTAGGAATCAGCATGGGTTTCCAAACAGACGGTCATGTGAAACCCAGCTCACGCTATTCGTCCACGAGACTCAGAGGGCCATAGACACGGGTTCACAGGTAGATGCCGTGTTTCTTGACTTCCGCAAGGCGTTCGATACAGTTCCCCACAGTCGTTTAATGAACAAAGTAAGAGCAAATGGACTATCATAACAATTGTGTGATTGTATTGAAGAGTTCCTAGATAACAGACCGCAGCATGTCATTCTCAATGGAGAGAAGTCTTCCGAAGTAAGAGTGATTTCATGTATGCCGCAGGGGAGTGTCATAGGACCCTTGCTATTCACAATATACATAAATGACCTGGTGGATGACATCGGAAGTTCACTGAGGCTTTTTGCAGATGATGCTGTGGTGTATCGAGAGGTTGTAACAATGGAAAATTGTACTGAAATGCTGGAGGATCTGCAGCGAATTGACGCATGGTGCAGGGAATGGCAATTGAATCTCAATGTAGACAAGTGTAATGTACTGCGAATACATAGAAAGATAGATCTCTTATCATTTATCTACAATATAGCAGGTCAGAAACTGGAATCAGTTAATTCCATAAATTATCTGGGAGTACGCATTAGGAGTGATTTAAAATGGAATGATCATATAAACTTAATCGTTGGTAAAGCAAATGCCAGACTGAGATTCATTGGAAGAATCCTAAGGAAACGCAATCCGAAAACAAAGGAAGTAGGTTACAGTACGCTTGTTCGCCCACTGCTTGAATACTGCTCAGCCATGTGGGATCCGTACCAGATAGGGTTGATAGAAGAGAAGAGATAGAGAAGATCCAACGGAGAGCAGCGCGCTTCGTTACAGGATCATTTAGTAATCGCGAAAGCCTTACGCAGATGATAGATAAACTCCAGTGGAAGACTCTGCAGGAGAGACGGTCAGTAGCTCGGTACGGGCTTTTGTTGAAGTTTCGAGAACATACCTTCACCTAGGAGTCAAGCAGTATATTGCTCCCTCCTACGTATATCTCGCTAAGAGACCATGAGGATAAAATCAGACAGATTAGAGCCCACACAGAAGCATACCGACAATCCTTCTTTCCACGAACAATACGAGACTGGAATAGAAGGGAGAACCGATAGAGGTACTCAGGGTACCCTCCGCCACACACCGTCAGGTGGCTTGCGGAGTATGGATGTAGATGTAAATGTAGATAAGCATCATTGCCTGCAACGCCTATGACGCTACACAGGACTCATACTTGGAATGAAGTACCGTTATGCCGGAGGTTGTACAGAGTACCACTGTCTTTGAAGTTTATTTTGGAGGAGTTTATCGATCAACAGTTGGCCGACAGCGTAACAGAAGGGATTCGTTGCCCTTGGGGAGCAGGAATTGTAATTACACTGAAGAAATCTACAGACAGTTCAAGGAAATACTGATTCTCCTGTGAATACAGAAAGTGAACAGTAAGACTACGACAGATGATTATCTCACCCCAAACATCACGGGAACCATTTATGATCTTAGGCGGTGCCGGTATTTCTCGACGCTTGATCTGATGAGTAGGTGTCATCAGTTAGAGGTGGATCCAGAACATAGAGTGAAGACTGTGTTTTCAGGATTTTGAGGAATTAACAACATAGAAGAATGCAGTTTCATTTAAAGAATGCACCAGCACCATACCTGCTTTTGTTGGATAGTGTGTTGAAATGATTGAAGCATCATTAATGTTTGTCGCATCTGGAAGACTCAATTGTGTTTTCAAGAGATATGAAGGAACATAGGCAATGATTGAGGGAAGTATTTAAGAATGCCGGTACTTAGGGGCGGCACATTTAACAATGACTATTGGAAAATGTCACTTTAAATTATAAGAATTATATTATTTAAGTCATGCAATTAGTAAGGATGCTGTAAAATCGATTCGCGATTGATACAGACAGTGTGTCATTTTCCATTACCAGGATAGAGAAAAGAGTTACAGTCTTCCTGGGCTTCACAAATTATTCTAGAAAATTCGTGAGTGTCTTTGCAGATGAAGCATGACCGCTTACACCATTACTAAGTTGTAAAATCTTGAACATGGCTGGAAGCAGTAACTACAGAATGCGATCTTCATGAGGAAAAGGTGAAAGCTAAATCATTTGCACTAATAAAAAGGTTTGCTAATGCTGGTTGACCAAGGTTTGACGTCTTTAAGTGTGTACGGAACGCCCTATGGTTACAATGTTAAATTGAGCTAAAAGTTAGGAACATTCTCATTTGTTATTTGGACGATACTCTTGATTTTTTCACAGAACACAGAGATATGTTCTGCTTTTATGCTGAATTATTAATTTTGAAAAAATAACGTATAGTTTTTCAGATATTTTATTTTTTGTAAATGTTAAAAAAAGTTATACATTTTAACAAATATTTTAAAATTACATCCATTAATACAAAATAATTCAGATATATTGGAAGGTATTAAGGAACAACTACAGAAAATTTCATCTTTCTACTATAAATAGGCCCTGAGAAAATGTACCTGATACACAAAAAAACTAAAGTTACGCGAAATTAGCTTCAAAGTTTTTACTTCAATACTAGCCTGCTCCATAGCTTGTATCATCAGAATCGTCCAAGAGATTCCTTTTGATGGCTCTGCTATGCTGTCTAGCCATCTTTGAATATACTTTTATGTCATTATCTGAAGACCTGAGTCGTTCCTTGTCCAAACAAAGCATAGTTGCGGCAGTTCGTAGTCCTACACAGAGCCCCAACTTCTTCAGAACTTTGCACTTTGTTATATTGCCGTGATTGAATGATGAAACAGCATCATAAACGCCAAAGTGAAGTGTGTTTATACCGACAAACACAGTTTTAGGTAGTCTATTCCATATCACATGGTTCACACACTCATTTGGATTTTGAGTCCGGCCATGAAGACATTTCTTTAGTAGACTAATATCAGCGAGGTGTCGGAATATTGGTTTTATTTCATCCATTATGGTAGGTGGCAGGTGATGAGGGTGATTGTGTTGTTGCTTAGTTACCTTGCCTCTGTTGTACTTGCACCAACTATCGTCTCCTTTTGGACATAACCCATGTTGGGGATTCTCATTGTTTGAAGCTGTATGAACAAACAGAGCCCAGAATGCTCTTCTCATTAATTCTGCATCTGCTGTATTCTGTCTTATTGCCAGACCATAGCACTTTTGAATATGATCTATTGTAGCATCTGTCAGTCTATTTTTCCCATCTAAAGTTTTTCCATCGCTCAATTTCTTGCCTTTCATGCTAGCCTTGAGCCATCGAAGTCTTGATCCCATCCTTTTCTGAACATGGCCAACACACTCCAGTTTGGAAATTTTCACATCGTCGGCATAGGGTCTCTGTTCCTCAATTTCTTTGAAAGCCTTTGAGTCACCATCTCCAAGATAATTTATGTATCTAACGTTGTACCACTTTACTGAGCGTTGATAAATACTTCTTACACCAGCAACTTCCATACCACCACTTGACCCATAGTAATTTGCCATGCACTCCTCTTCATGTTTATTTTTCATTTTCTCCTTGCATCTGCAATGCTTGGAAAGCATTGCCACATCAACTACCTTAACAGTGTCCCCACTTGTAGCTGTTACTACACCATTCAGAGATGTGTGGCCTCTCTTCTGCCAGCTTCCATCAAAAGCTATGGACAAGTCTCTGCTATTATTATTTTCAACAACTGCTTCCTCAACAGCATCTTTCATGTTTTCCTGTGCCACATCTTCTACAGCAGAGCCTATTGCAATTATGTGTTAAATTTTGAAGGTGGAGGAGGGAGGTTCATCACACCACACAACATGGAACCTGCAGCCCTGCCCTTTCCTATACACCATAACCCATAAACCAGTCTAATGTTTATATCGTATAGTTTACCTGTATCTGCAGTAACATGTGAGGAATTGAAGAAAGTAACACTGTGTTTGCAATAACTGCACATCAACTCTAACTCACTAGCAGGTCCTACATGTAAGTTTGTTTTCAATGAAACACCACATTTTCCACATTTGCAGCACACATTGTTCTCCAAAACGTCTGATAATAAAGAGACGTTAATTACCTCATATTTTGTAGTCCCAGCATTTAGTTTCTTGTATTCTGCTTCAATTCCAGCTAGTTTTCTTCTTGAAGCACTTTCCGGTGTAGTGGCAGCAGTATCACTCAATGTATCGCTATCAGTGTTGAGGTTAGTCGCTACTGGGACATCAGATACTGATGAAGATGAATCAGACGAATTTTTAGTACACTTTACTTTCTTGCGCTAATGTACACGCTTTCCAAACACTTTCAGACTAGGTCTTGGCATGTTGAAGGAAAGAAAACTCAGTGACTTCTCCACATACGACTTTCACAACAATGACATGGATGTACTCACAAAGGAAACAATACAAATGGTGCAGAATCTATTGTCAACTGTCTAGCAGTGTAGCCAACAGAAAAGCTAACTCTCTTGTACTCAATTATATCTCTGGCAAGGCTGTCTATATCAGGTATATTTCGCGTCTCATATACAAGGTGCGGAACACCGTGTGTCGAAATTATTTTAAAAAATTATTTAAAATAGTTCTATTCACGTCATCCACATATTTTATACATAGTATTAAACGGGAGAGTCTAAATTTTTTGAAAATGCATTTACCCAAAAATCGATTTTTTCATCGAAAAACTCATTCTGTATACCCTTAAAAATCTCTTCTTAAGAAGGATCAATTTTTTACATATAAAATGATTAAGATTATATACATCTTAAAATACAGTTAAAAAGTAGCAGATAAAAAAAAGACTCACAAAGACTTTACACACTTACTGGTTACAGAAAAGCCACAAACGAAGATAAATTTCACCTCCATAATAATAAAATAACAACACATTGTGCGGACTGCTATTATACCGTGGTTCACAACTGTACCTAGTGAACTGGCGTCGCGCCGAGGTGTCTTAAGGAAAATTTAAGACACGACAGGGCTGCACATACATACTTTGGGTAAGTGCGCAAAAGTAAGTGAAAGAATTGTACTGAATTGATTGGAGATCAACTAAAATATTAAAATATTGACGAAGAAAAGGGGTACTTAGCATCCATAAAATGGTATAAAAGACAAACTTGCCATGTTTTATTTGGTTTTCGCCTTATCAGTTACTATGCAGAGGTACCAAGTTTTTGTTGTGTGAGGACTGTCAGACATCATTACTGGAGTTAACAGAAGTATTGGCATCGAGTCTAGAGTTTGGGAAGAAATTTATATTACCAGGTGATGCGTCGAATCATGCTCTTAGGTGTGTTTTTAGCCAGAAGCCAGGTGAGAAAAAAAAAAGAACACGCCATTGCTCTTGAGTTTAGAGGCAGAACAGAGCTGAGAAGAATTATTCTGTCACAGAGAGAGATGCTTAATCTTGTACATGGTGTAACGCATTGTCGACGCTACCTATACAGGAGGAGCCTAAAGTAGTGACAGACCATGATGCTTTGAAATGGTTACTAAGTTTGTAGGTCCCATACAGTACAGTGAGAGATGGGCATTCCAACTCAATTAATTTCAGTACAAAGTAATCCACAAACCAGGGAAGAAACAGAGAATGCTAACGCGCTATGCAGAGAGGTACCAGTGACACAAGAAATACGTCAGTTCCTTGCTGAGTGGCGAGCAACACAGAGAGCAGACGGACAATATAAGCAGTAGAGTAGGCAGCAACAGAAGCATTTATGAACGTGTATGGGCTGTTGTGCTGCGAGATGAGATTACGACCACAAGTGGTTAATACAGTAAACCAAAGGGAACAGGGGCTGAGAGAAAAGCATGACCGCATTTTGTCGGGCCAAAGAGGGTGCAGAATGACGAATCGAAGGTGGCGGATGACTACCGGTGCTGAGGAAGGAAAAGTGATGTCGGTCAGTAGTCATAACTTGTGAACAGTGTGTGCAGCGTGCAGATTTCAGTAGGAAACAAGTACTATTACAGAGGTTGCCAGAAGCGACAGAACCATTTCCTTTTATTGGGATGAAAGTGCTAGGACAGGCCAACCGAACTCTAGTAGGATATCATTTTGTGTTCACTACAATAGACAACTTTTTCGTTACATTGAGATGCCGCCGATGCTGGACCAGTGAGCTCTCCCAGCTGCGCTAGCATTGATGAATAGACGGGCGCTGAAGACAAAATAATAACGGATCAGAGGACGAACTTCCCACATATCTGACTAAGGAGTTGTGTCGGCGACTGGGACACAAGAAATTAGGAACTAGTCCATTTCACCCACAATCAGACAGAAGAATTGAGCGTGTTCATCGGACGAATGGACGAATGCCTTGTTATCATAATAATTCCTACCATAAATACGGGGCACGTATTTATCTTTGGTGGTAAGTGCATATAATTCGAATGTACACACTGGTATTAGTTTGTCACAATTCGTGTACGATAAGAAGATGCTGTCACTATTCGATATGATTAAGCAGAAGAGGAGCGTCAGTTTGCGAATTAGAAAGAGCGGTGAGAGATGTGTGGAAGAAAGTCCAAAAAGCGAACGGCAAGGCATTGGAAGGGTAGTGGACACAGTGCGGCCTACTGAAACTTTCCTTCAATACAAGGTGAGCTATTTGGTGATGTTATCGAATCATTATGCTCCGAAATGGAACACGAAAGAGTTTGTGACATGACCCCAGAGCCCATACGAAAAGACTGAGGCCACATCACGTGGAAATATTAAGCTGCAGTAGCCAGGAAGATAAACTGTTGTACATGTGGGACGTTTACGACAGTTCACTGGTGTGCCAGAAGCGATCCGAGAGGGAGTATTAATGAAAGTGATGAGGCAATCCAATAAGAAGAAGCAGAAGAAAGAGCGACAGCAGAAGGGGCACCATGTACCTCACACCCGCATGTGTTTCGGCCGAGAAGGTAGTCTATATGTTTTGTGTTTGGTTGTGGTCTTGTGGATGTGGCTATTTTCCTTTTCTGTGTGGTGTACGTTGTTAAAATAATTTTGGGTAGGACCGTATGTGAATATGAGGGTATGTGTTACCTTTAATTGTTAGATGTGAGGTGCTGTTCTAAGACGCAGGCTTTTGGAGGGACGGGAGGTGATAAATATGCATGTCGTCAGATTGCCATTCAGAGAGGTTGAATAAAGAACAACGTTGGAACTGGCACCGGTGTGTCTCTTCTCCTGTGACGGAGAGATGGCATCACCTGTATGGAGGAGTTTTGTTTTCCAGCTAGCACGATGTCATATTGACTAGTCACAAATGGTCTTCAAGTATGGTATTCCGCTTATGGGAACTGCTGAACGAGGTAAGGACATTGGAATAGGTTTGCAACAATTACCAAATAGTAATGGAGTACTCAAGGAGGTGTAGGAAGTGCAAAAAAAGTGATTCGTAGTTATGCACGATTGAAGGAGCATATGCAGGAAATGGTAGGACTAGTGCCACACATGTCACGAAGAGTAAAACGTGGATGGGTAAATGCTGGAGGCACTGTGCTCAAAATAATATTTGGGACAGAGGCACTCTTAACCGGGACTTAGAGGCAATTCAGGCACAGATGCAACTATTAGGTGCGAAAATAACGCCAATGATACTATTGCTATCATTGATAAATAGTATCTGGGATTGAACACTGGAGTTTACAAGCCTACAGGAAGCCATATTCAGACACCACATGGACAGTTGAATTTAGCCTTATTGTCACCCTAGCAGTATTTGAAAGGATTGAGAAAGCTGCAGAGAGGATTAATGCCTGAATTTCAGTTGGTATCTGAGCCCAGAAGCGAGAACCTTCCTTGCTGCTGGAATGGGACAACGATGGAAGAACAAATGTGCACAGCTGTAAGTGAGAAAATAGGAGCATTGTTGAAGTGTCGCAGGGAGCACAACAGTCCAGGAAGGTTAGAAACAGTAAGGAAGTTTGTGCACGTGAAAGAAGATGGTGTGTTACTGGTGGCAGAAGATAGAAGTCGGCATGAGGTATTGACTGAGGGTGAGTTACAGCAGTGCCAAAGTGGAGCGGTCACCACATTTCCAATGCATCAGATACAGAGAGGAAAAAGGGACAAGGCAGATGTCCTTCCCTGCCGAAAGAGGTGATGGAACCACAGTTGTACTTCCAGCTAGCGGGCCTAAATCGGGTGTACTCAATGTACGATGATATAATAGTCGTTACAAGGGAAGCTCATGGAAGCAATACGCTTGATTTTAAGACGCAGTGGCTTGTTAATTAACAAGCATTAATTAATGCAGCCACGTGCGATATTACGGAACCAACATTTAATTTAACAGCTACAATGACAGTAATTACTCTTTTAAAAATAACTCAACAGAAGCTGTGTTGGTTGAAAGTGCCCTTAGGAATATTGCCTAACCCAAACATCATCTTCTTGAAAAATACGTGGTCAACTTAGCCTAGTAAAATCACTAGGGCACTTGACAGCCACCCATGGGAGCTGAATCACAGCAGAGCAACTAATGCAGCATGTTTCTGGATGGTACACGTCAGGTTACTGTGACCTTGAGTGTCACAGTTCCTAGCATCATACTGGCTCACATTTTGCTCTGCACAGCTTTTATTTATCTGACACGATGAACCATTTAGAAATCCTGAACATCGGAAGCCCAAATTTTAGTGGAATGGATTCTCCAACGAGAGAAGGTGAATGAATTTGTAGAGATTAAGGGAGCTGCGAAACAGCCACAAAAATTAAAAATGGCCCCGAGCGCTATGGGACTTAACTACTAAGGTCATCAGTCCCCTAGAACTTAGAACTACGAGGTGCATTCAAGTTCAAAGGCCTCCGATGTTTTTTCTAATTAACTACTCACCCGAAATCGATGAAACTGGCGTTACTTCTCGACGTAATCGCCCTGCAGACGTGCACATTTTTCACAATGCTGACGCCATGATTCCATGGCAGCAGCGAAGGCTTCTTTAGGAGTCTGTTTTGACCACTGGAAAATCGCTGAGGCGATAGCAGCACGGCTGGTGAATGTGCGGCCACGGAAAGTGTTTTTCATCGTTGGAAAAAGCCAAAAGTCACTACGAGCCAGGTCAGGTGAGTAGGGAGCATGAGGAATCACTTCAAAGTTGTTATCACGAAGAAACTGTTGCGTAACGTTAGCTCGATGTGCGGGTGCGTTGTCTTGGTGAAACAGCACACGCGCAATCCTTCCCGGACGTTTTTATTGCAGTGCAGGAAGGAATTTGTTCTTCAAAACATTTTCGTAGGATGCACCTGTTACCGTAGTGCCATTTGGAATGCAATGGGTAAGGATTACGCCCTCGCTGTCTCAGAACATGCACACCATCATTTTTTCAGCACTAGCGGTTACCCGAAATTTTTTTGGTGGCGGTGAATCTTTGTGCTTCCATTGAGCTGACTGGCGCTTTGTTTCTGGATTGAAAAATGGCATCCACGTCTCATACATTGTCACAACCGACAAAAAGAAAATCCCATTCATGCTGTCATTGCGTGTCAACATTGCTTGGCAACATGCCACACGGGCAGCCATGTGGTCGTCCGTCAGCATTTGTGGCACCCACCTGGATGACACTTATCGCATTTTCAGGTCGTCATGCAGGATTATGTGCACAGAACCCACAGAAATGCCAACTCTGGAGGCGATCTGTTCAACAGTCATTCGGCGATCCCCAAAACAATTCTCTCCAGTTTCTCGATCCTGTCGTTAAACCGGCTTGTGCGAGACCGAGTTTGTTTCGGTTTGTTGTTACACGATGTTCTGCCTTCATTACACTGGGACACCCACGAACACACTTTCGACACATCCATAACTCCATCACCACATGTCTCCTTCAATTGTCCATGAATTTCAATTGGTTTCATACCACGCAAATTCAGAAAACGAATGATTACATGCTGTTCAAGTAAGGAAAACGTCGCCATTTTAAGTATTTAAAACAGTTCTCATTCTCGCCACCGGCGGTAAAATTCCATCTGCCGTACGGTGCTGCCATCTCTGGGACGTATTGACAATGAACGCGGCCTCATTTTAAAACAATGCGAATGTTTCTATCTCTTTCCAGTCCGGAGAAAAATTATTGGTGGCCTTAGAACTTGAATACACCTCGTACTTAAACCTACCCAACCTAAGGACAGCACACACATCCACGCCCAAGGCAGGATTCGAACCTGCGACCGTAGCAGCAGCGCGGTTCCAGACTGTAGCGCCTAGAACTGCTCGGCCACTTCGGCCGGCCCACAAAATTTATTTAAGTAGGTGCGTAGTATTTAAAATCGACAGTCTAATATAATCTTGGTTGTGAGTACTTATTTCATAGATTGATCATAGAAGTAGTCACGGTGGAGAACTGGCCCTGAGCAAGACCCAAGGGTCGCGTCTTCCCTTTAAAGTAGCTAGTGTAGTGTTGCTAACTAGTTCCCAGTGCAACTTTTTAGAATTTGTAAAGAAATCACCGGAATGTGGCAACCATAGGTCGGTAAGCGCAGTGTGGCAAATATTGGTCGGAACAACACGTTTGTAAAAGGATTGTGAGGTGGGCTAACCATGCTTGGAAGAAACTGTACCATGCAGCTTAAACATCCAGAGCGGGCAAGATGTTGTCACCACATCAGAGCAATAACCATGTTCTGATCAAAATGACCAGAGGTTGGAAAACAGTGCAACAAATGCACCTCAAGAGACCTATAAATAGATACGATTTCTGAGGCAGATCCATTTGGAGTCCAGCAGCACCACCTTCACGTAAGGTCCGTGCTATATGGCACAACTACCATCCGCAGATATGAGTTTAGGAGTGGATTGGGCCAGTCGTCTGCTGTACGGAGTTTTCTCGAGGGACTTGGTGCCACGGCGTCGCTGACCATCCGTCCACGCCTGCCCTCGCCAGATTCCTACTAGTGGCAGCAGTTCATGTCCCATACATGGCAGACTCGACAGGCCTGCATGGGGAACGCGAGAGGGGCCTAAGTCACCAGGTGTGGTTATTCCACAGTGTAATGCCTCCGTGGCAGAAGCAGGAGAGCGCCTATCGTTTCAAGGCAGTGGCCTATTTTCAGGCAGCCAGCCATTGCTCATCCTGTTATCGACACTGCACAGCCCCTATGCGTTCATCTCTTCGGAAGAGCAGAAGCCAACCGCCTGCAAGCCGACTCTAGAGATTGTCGCCAGTTTGAGGCACGTCTACCTGACATCACTAATGACATGATGTGTATTTAACGTTCGATAAAACCTTTCTCTCGACCCCCACAGTGCCACTGGCCCCAGTGACACATCCCTCCAATGGTCGCTCTACCGACTGCCATCTGCACTCTACACATAATTTAGGAGCCATCTGATGTGACTATGTACCTCAAAGAAAGTAAACTTATGCAAGTAGTCCCTGAAATTATGAGCGCATGATATTCTCTTCTCATTAGTGACAAAATTCCCCTAACTGGGAGGGGTTGGAATGAGACTGATGAATACAGAAGATGTACACCGCGTAATTTATAAATGACTGGTTGATCTATAGACTGTGTCACGTTCCGAGAAAGTTTCAGACAGACGAATAGATACAGGATAACTCATGTACAATTTAACTCGCCCTTCGTTTTGAAGTGCAGAGAAAACGGCGTTAGGTGCAGGAAAGCAAGGAAAGTATGTGCAGAACTTTCGAAGGTCCCGCAGGCACAGCAATGAGTCTGAAACGAATAGATGCCGCAATTCAAGCCGGTAATCAGAGAAATTTCAGGTCTGCCGAGCAGCGCTCCCAGTAAATTTTAATGTCGCAGAAAGTAGCTCCCTACTTAGCAATCATATACAACCGCTCGCTCACCTACAGATTAGAAAATTGCGCAGGTCGCACCAGTGTTTAAGAAGGATAGTAGGAGTAATCCATCGAACTACAGACCTATATCATTGACGTCGGTTTGCAGTAGGGTTTTGGAGCACATACTGTATTCAAACATTATGAGTCGCCTCGAGGGGAACGATCTATTGATACGTAATCAGCATGGTTTCAGGAAACATCATTCTTGTGCAACGCAGCTAGCTCTTTATTCGCACGAAGTAATGGCCGCTATCGACAGGGGATCTCAAGTTTATTCCGTATTTCTAGATTTCCTGAAAGCTTCTGACACCGTTCCTCACAAGCGACTTCTAATCAAGTAGCGAGCCTATCGTCTCAGTTGTGCTACTGGATTCGTGATTTCCTGTCAGGAAGGTCGCAGTTCGTAGTAATAGACGGCAAATCATCGAGTAAAACTGAAGTGATATCAGGTGTTCCCAAGGGAAGCGTCCTGGGACCTCTGCTGTTCCTGATCTATATAAATGACCTGGGTGACGATCTGAGCAGTTCTCTTAGGTTGTTCGCAGACGATGCTGTTATTTACCGTCTAGTAAGGTCATCCGAAGACCAGTATCAGTTGCAAAGCGATTTAGAAAAGATTGCTGTATGGTGTGGCTATTGACGCTAAATAACGATAAGTGTGAGGTGATCCACATGAGTTCCAAAAGAAATCCATTGGAGTTCGATTACTCGATAAATAGTACAATTCTTAATGCTGTCAATTCAACTAAGTACCTGGGTGTAAAAATTACGAACCACTTCAGTTGGGAAGACCACATAGATAATATTGTGGGGAAGGCGAGCCAAAGGTTGCGTTTCATTGGCAGAACACTTAGAACATGCAACAAGTCCACTAAAGAGACGGCTTACACTACACTCGTTCGTCCTCTGTTAGAATATTGCTGCGGGGTGTGGGATACTTACCAGGTGGGACTGACAGAGGACATCGAAAGGGTGCAAAAAAGGGCAGCTCGTTTTGTATTATCGCGTAATAGGGGAGAGAGTGTGGCAGATATGATACGCGAGTTGGGATGAAAGTCATTAAAGCAAAGACGTTTTTCGTCGCGGCGAGATCTATTTACGAAATTTCAGTCAGCAACTTTCTTTTCTGAATGCGAAAATATTTTGTTGAGCCCAACCTACATAGGTAGGAATGATCATCAAAATAAAATAAGAGGAATCAGAGCTCGAACAGAAAGGTTTAGGTGTTCGTTTTTCCCACGCGCTGTTCGGGAGTGGAATGGTAGGGAGATAGTATGATTGTGGTTCGATGAACCCTCTGCCAAGCACTTAAATGTGAATTGCAGAGTAATCATGTAGATGTAGATGTAGAAACTTACGCAGAGATGAAATGTCACCTTATTGGCGTGGTGGAACGCAGGGATCATAACTCTTTATTAAACACAGGTGCCTACATGACTGTGAATTTTTGACTTAATGGGCAAGAGACAGTTGAACCATAGACGTAATAGCTTATACGAAGTTTGGGTGTGTGATGTAGATACGCTAGTTCTCGTGAAGTTAATTTTTCAGGTAGCAACAAAGTAGTTCTTGGAAAATACAGAAATGTTGCTTTATGTGGGTGAAGGATACTGAGCGATCATAGGACTAGATTTTCTGCAAAAGTGTCACTCTAAACCTGACTTTAGACATCAATGGTAGAACTCGGGAGAGCATCGTTCCATCTAGGGAAAACTGTTGTCGGTGACATACTGTCGCAATTATCATCTCTTATGAAAGATGAACCGATTAAGCTGCATGCAAGAGCACTAAGGATTAATTTGTGTAATAAATTGCCAAAAGATACCATGAAATTGTTGCGAGTGAGTGTGGGAACGAATCTGCCTCTAACCGTATTATGTGTGGTAAAGATACTGGGGAACACTAATGGGTCAGATAAGGCGCAGATGATTGTGTACCGTACTATTAAAGGCATGTATGTAGTAGATGGTGAGCATGCAGTGCCCTAAGAGTATTGATAATTTTGCGACCGAAGACAAAGATATGTCTAAATAGTTGCTGGTCACCAGTTCAGACATTCTAGATGAAGGTGATCTAGACAGGTCGAATCATAGCCCTATCCATAAGCAAGCTGCCAGTACAACTGTATTACTTGAGAAGATGAAGCAGTACGGAAAATGTACTGATTGACGAATTCTTGTTATGATTTGAGAACTTGTTATCAATGATGTATTATTAGAACAGACAACAAGGACCAGTAGTAATTTAAGAAAAGGGTGGCCCAACATAATGCGTCATCTATCATTTCCAAGCAAATACTTCTATTTAATAACAAGTCTGCCATGAGCCAACCAAGATTCTAGCGAAACACATACAAATAGTTAAGATATTTAGATTAAATTCCTGATGTAGTAGGACATCTGAATTATACAAAAAATTACAAATAGTATCCAGAAAATACCAACTGTGCGACATAATGGTGGCCGGACTACAAACAGTTCATTCATTAAATAAACCTGCAGCCGTATTCTGTCTCCGCATCTAGATCACAACTGTGGGCTAATCCCACGACAGGACCTGAATATAAGTACGACAATCATTAAATAAAAAGCATCAAAATGCACACATCTCCACTGATTATTCTGATCTCACATAGATAAGACACGGCCAAGCTGCGCAGGGCTACGCACATATATAACCGAAACAACAGTAGTATTTCACTGAATGGCCACATCCCCGTTCCACATAAATCACGTTAAGTACTTAAATAAAGTATTGGCCCCTACAACACAATTAAAATTATATTCATGATTAAAACCCTAATTTTTAAAGAAATCAGGAAACTCAATGCTCAGTTTGCACAAAGACTTCCATCACTCTCCCACAAGCGCCTTACAATTACAAAAATACTGAGTGAATTACTTCCTAATCCAGAGACAGTCCCGCCGTAGCACGATACCAAACGACTACTAAAATTGAGGCTACAACGAGAGATCCGCAGATTCGCGTGCGACCTGCCATCACTTAATGCTCGTGCGAAGACGGGAAAGCCACCGAAACAAAAGGAAAACGCGTCCCAGACCCGGACCAGCAGAATAGCTACGCGTCAACCACTGCCACTACAAAGCTGTCAACGCGTACCAAACAACAAACAGCAAAACAAGTTTGATAAAAATTAACATACACACTAATATTTAAAAGGGTAACTGAAAATTCAAACATTAAAATTTCAATATGGGTGTGGCCCACTTATAGTACTGCACCTTAACCTCCCAGCAACAATAAGAAGCAATGCAGAAGGTCATTTAGAAGAATTATTACATAATAATTCTAACAATATTTAAAAAATCAAGGCGTACCTTCACTGGGGACTCTTAGTGGCTAACAGATACTGTAATTGGCATACGCACAAAAAGGCAGTTAACTGGTTAATCAGCACACCTATAAGCGAAGGGCTCCTCAACACGGAGTAAGAGAGTGTTCAAATACAAGCACGCAGACGCACGTGACCCACAAGGGCTTACATGTACGCTGAGAGCACACAACTGCAGTTAAAGGCCAAATCGAAAAACTCGTCACAGGAAGGGCTATGAAGTTTACAAGAAACAGAAATAACAATCAGTAGTATCAAATGCTCAATAATAAAAAACCGCTATTTCAGGTACAAGATTAATATTGCAAAATACTACCTCGGCGCATACAGAAAGCTCCAGACTGAGACTCACAGCCCCAAAGTGGTCACCGAAAGGCATAAAGAAACTGCTCACACTGGGCAGAATTAGCAAATTTTGAGTACAGTCATTACTAAACAGTCTTCATAGATAATTTCAAACAAATGCCAAAGGAAGCCAATACCTTGTGGATTCCAGGTTGGCAACGGATAATACTGACCTCCTGCTCATAGCTGCTACCAAGTTGTTCAATACATCTATGTGTACATCGACGTAACTCAAAGCTTCTCTACGTCGAATGGAAGCCGTCATTAATAGTTCTGCGTATAGTTTCATCAGCGTATCATATCACAATCAAAAGCATAGATCAACAAATTCACAGATCGAAGAAAGAAATAGAATGTTACTACACGTAAGATGAGAAGCCAGGAAGATGGGCTGTGATGAAATGAATTTGACAAAATATACCTAGGAAAGTGTTGTTGGAAAAAGTTCATTAGTTACAGAAACATCAAACGTGTGTACGTAGAATTACTAATGATGTATGTCTCCAGAGTGCTGGCGGAATTTCGAAGAGCAGGAAAGAATAAGTCGAAGGTCTGCAGCAGGAAGAACTTGTATCCCTCCGTGTGGCTGAAGATGTGGTAGAGTATGATGGGCACAAACTCGCAGCCCATTAAAGTCCTTAAATTTCACAAAGGGAGGAACGACTAGAACCGAAAAAAGGTCATTGCGGTCAGACGAGATCCTTCGGAACTTCTAAAGTTAATGGAAGGTAAGAAAAGTAAGACGTGTATATTTTTATTGTCTATTGCCAAACCACAATTTATGAAAGATGTTTTATTTTATTAATAGGATTAAGTAGGCACAATTAATATTTGTCATGTTGGAAATAATTGTGGTAGTAGGGAATATCTGCACCAAAGTATTGTTGATATAATTTTAAAATGGGCGGGAGAAACCGCGTATGGATACATTTTAAGAAAAGAGCGGGAAAGATCGCGCATTGATACATTTTGTAATGGTAGCAGGGATTGTCTGCACCAGAAAGCATTGCTGGCAGGAGAGACGGCACTTTAGCGTTCGTAGGAAGTCAGTAGTAAGCGAGATGTGAAGCGAGTCGGTAGCAGGTCTGAAGCGAGAGGTTGAGAGGAGCAGTTTGCCTGCCAGCCACCAGCTATGATTTAGAGGAGATTATAAACGGAAGTACAGAGACATCAGGCAACTTTTATCACAAGAGGAACTAATATTATTGAATTGTTTTCTTTGCGAAACTCAAGACTACAGAAGGTATGTTTTGCGCAATGCTAGTTGTAAGATTATTGTAAACAGTAAGTCACATTTGAACGTTTGTAAAATCATTTCATTACCAGCAGAAAATACTTGAAGAAACGTATTCAGAATATAATTAATTTTTGCCAGCAATGTTGCATTACTGATTATAATCCATCCAAAAAAGGCTCTGAGCACTATGGGACTCAACTGCTGTGGTCATAAGTCCCCTAGAACTTAGAACTACTTAAACCTAACTAACCTAAGGACATCACACACATCCATACCCGAGTTAGGATTCGAACCTGCGACCGTAGCGGTCGTGCGGTTCCAGACTGTAGCGCCTTCAACCGCTCGGCCACTTCGGCCGGCCCATCCCAAAAACCATCAGCGTAAAACTTTGCAAAAATTTTATTGTTGTCAAGAAAAAGTGTAATTATGGATTATGTAACTTCAGTCAAATTAATTAAAGAATAACGTCAGGTACGGTAATAAATACAGCCACTTATTACGACAGCCCGCCAGCAGTTAATAGAGTATAGGAAACCAGATAAAGTTTATTCACGTCGCAGTTCGATGTAGCAGTCAGATGGCGAACCAGTAACAGTAAAAAAGGTAAGGAACAGTTCTGGTTTATTGCAGATAAAGACTGAGGACCACGAAGACAACACATTCTATGTTTCGTCGAAATAATCAGAAAATAACTTTTAATAAGTAGCATTTAAATTTGTATGCGAAGATTGAGAAAGAGAATTAATTTCAAAGGGAAGATTTCATTTGTTATTACTAAGCAACATCGAAATCGTAAGGGAAGGTTACATAGGTTATTGTAAAAGGGAAGGTTATCATTAACAAAACAGATATAGAGGACACGGGAAGGTTTCACTTGGCGACATCCAGTCAGTAAGACTCTTTAGTGAATCTACTGTGAAAATGAATATACTAATTCTGACAATTGTATGAATAAGCTAGTGTTAGGTGGCGCAACGTTTATACTAAACTGTATACCTTTAATTGACAGCCGATCGGCAATTCTGTTTGCTCTATTGATTCTGCGTTGAAAAGTGTTTGTTCAGTGTTGAATCCGCTTTAAACAGTGATATATTTTGTTGCGTTTATTAATTATAGACAATGTCCCGCAGCATAATTACTCGTTCTCAAAGCGATAAAAGTGTAGAAAATAGTGACGTGGAATTCTTTTCAGGAACAGACAGAAATAATACGTATGAAAAACGCGGTAGTGAAACGTTAGGTGAACAGACATTCGAGAGTAGTAATATTATGGGTTCTTCTGACGAACAGTCAACTTCAGATATGCCAACTGATAATAAGACATTAGTGCAAAAAAATTTGTTTTCAAAAACAACAGACGCTACACAGTCACAAATTACATGTAGGAAACATAATAGTTTCAGTAACGAAACCACTACAATGCAGTCAAACAGTGTGACTCCATTACGTGCCGAAACAGATTCAAACGGTACACAGCTACACAATCTGCGTAGCAGATACCACAGTTTTATTGACAAAAATTCCGAAACCATAGAAGAGGTGACACGATTACAATCGTCTGAGGATGTTCAAATGAACACAGAAGTACAACCTTTAACAACGAATATAAATACACACAGAAGTCAATCCGAAACGTATCTAATAATGGCATTTTTGCTACAAATGAGACAAGACATGAATCGAAACTTTATCAGAAGGGCACAAGAATCGGCAGACCTAAAAAACGAAATCAAGGCAGAACGCACACACACAGATCAGAAATTAGACAAAATGTACCAAAATCTAAAACACGAAATCAAAGTAGAAATTCAAGCAGTCGCTGATAAATCAAACCAAGAATTACACGCCATTCAAGAAATAACAAATAAACAAGAAGCTTTCGCGGTTAGCGTACGAGAAACAATGACAGAGAACTTTTCTAAACAAAACGCTCACCTTGATGAACGTTTTAACAATCACATAGGAAACCGTTTGCTACGTCAGCGCAAACTGGTGCGATCGCAGGATAAGGAACGAAAAGAACTATTACAAACAATTAATAAACAGCGACAGGACGACAAAAAGGAAGTGTTTGCTCAGGAAAACCTTACGTGGACAACCACATACACCCGATTTCGGAAGAAATCGGAACGGTTAAGGAGACAAATATTCAAATACAAGAGAGGCTCACGGTAATCCAATCACACGCAACTGATGCGAAAATATCTACAGACACTGAAATCCAGAATATTAGGGATAAATAAACAGAAGACGTTCTGTCAATAACTTACAAAATGGAACACATAGAAATCAATCAAGACGCAAAAAATTTGAAAGCAGATTTTAAGAAAGTAACCAAAAGTAATCGTAAATTACGAAAGGAATTGACAGAAAAGATTAACGAACACACTACAAGAACAGACCTGTTAGATACTAACAATGACAGTAAATCAGATGACACTACACCAGTCTCAGTTCAACAGATTTCTAATAGTAAAGATACGCAAATTAAAAATGTGCAACAAACAATCGCAGACCTATAATCACGTAATAATTTGTTCCATCTGAAAATCAATTCTTTACAGCAAAGGATAGCTGACACACAAGAAACAACTGCAAACAATCAATTCCAACAGAACACATACCATTACGACATGCCTCAGATGCACAATACAAAAAATGTCGGTAGACTTCAGAGAGTAAGAGAGCTTCATCAGGCAGAAAGACAAATAAAGTCATATTCACAACATTACGAAAATAATTACACACAAGGACATGACGGTTTCGACCACAAGCATTTCCTTTCAGTGAGAAAGTTTAAAACGTTTAAAAACGACAGGACGCAAATACATCCACTGGACTGGATCCAACAATTCAATGCGGCCCTCCCACCGTCATTGCCAGTTCATCATATGCTAGAATTTATTATTAGTTTTCTTGAAGGGAAACCAGCGAGAAGAATGCGACCAATTGCTAGACAGTGTTTTTCAGTAGAAGCATTCCAGGAAGCATTTCTAGCAGCATATTGGTCAGATACCACACAGAGTAGCATTAAATATGTGCTAATTAGTCTGCCAAATTTCGAGAATTCTACTTTCCCTACAATCACACAATTTTTCGAGTATATGGTTGAACAAAACCAATACCTCAATGAGCTATACTGTCAATCTGCATTAATACAGCTGTTTATTTGAAAACTGCCCAGAGCATTAAAAGTGTCATTATTAACAGGCCAGCAAAAGGACAACGTCTATGCATTTAGAGACATCCAGCAATTGCTAGAGGTACACCAGGCAGCTTATGCGTTTGTTAATAAGAACTTTTCACGACATAACGCAAACCAGACAAACAATACTAATTTTGAGCAAACACGATTTGGCAATAACAATCATAATAAACGCTTTCGCAGCGAAAATGAAAACTTTAATCGAGAATACACACAGGGATTCAATGAACAGCAGTATAATAACAATGTATATTACAATTCAAGACAACAAGAAAGCCATCCAAATAACACTACACATATACGACAGGAAATGCCGAACCGGTGAAACTTTCACATGACTCATTGCCAAGAAAATGCGCCAGGTGCAAACAATTACATGGGTCAGCCGCAAAATACACAAAACGAACAAAGACAGCCTTTTCACAGAAACACGCGTGCCTCGCCGTATAACCACAGTTATGATGACAGAAGGAGAGAAAACGAACACCGACCACAAAGGACATTCTACAATGATAATTTTCACAGAAATTCAAACAGTGCACAACAACCAAGTTATCGTATGAATGTACCAGACACAAGATTTCATCCGCCACCTACCGCTAGTAATCAAAACGGTAGAACAGTACAGCTCATAGAAAACACACAACACTCCACAACAGAAAATGAAATGGCAGAACATTTATGACTAGAGATAGCCTGTGATGAATCTCTAAATAACGACACTATGGATACGGACAGAGAAAAGATAACGATAGAGAATGCCATTACATTCGACGACGTGCGAGACACAATGTTACACGAAAAACAGATAATGCAGAAAACTATATGCCACCCAATAATCCAGATAAATTTAAAGTCACCAAATATTTTAGCAATAATTGATTCAGGCTCAGCAATGTGCGTAATTAACGAAGACACATTTAACACATGCAATAGCGATAATGATTATCCAGTATTCCCGTTACACAAAACTAAAGTTAAGGGAGCATTTCCAGGAAAAATCGTTGAAGTCAAAAGACAGACACAATTAATGTTTGTTTTGCAGGGAAAACTTTCCACAGCAATTGTTGGATAGTTCCACATTTAACAACTGACATAATATTAGGAATGAATTTTCTCGTACAGTACGACACAAAGATTGACTTTAAATCGTCATACCTAACATTACAGAAGGAAGACAGTGAAGTGGTAGTGAGATATCAAAACACAGTATCCTCAGAAGAACAAAATATGCACAGGATAGAGATTATTGTAGATTTTAAAGATAACGATTGTTATCTCACACCATACACCAATACACATAATAACGACATGGCAGAGGAACAGGAGTACAGTGTATTAGACAATTACACGCAAGGTTGGAGACAGTATAGCAAAAGACGACTAGTCTAGTAGCCGTAGAACTGACATCCAAATTTGTAACATTTTCTCCACTAAGGAAAGCAACAGCTAGATCAGTTTGAAGAGCATTTGTAAGAGATTTTATATCAATAGTAGGACATGTACAGAAGGTTATTTCAGATAACGGACCACAGTTTAGGTCAGACATATGGAAACAAATGGTAGAGAGTAAGAATATGACACCAATTTACATATCAAGATATCACGGTTCCTCTAACCCGTCAGAAAGAATAATGAAAGAGATCGGTAATCTTTGTAGAATTTATTGCCACAGAAAGCATACAACACGGGACGAATACATTTCACAGTTTCAGGAAGTAATAAATGCAATACCTAATGAGTCAACGATGCTCTCACCAACTGTAATACTGACGAATAAAGACATACCGAATAAACTTACTGAAATGATTACTTTTCCAAAGAAGCGTAGACTTCGTCATTGTGAGATAATAGAACTGGCACTAGTGAACATTAAACGAGCGGCAGATCGTCGGAAGAGACAGCAGACGCAGGTAACTAGATTACGCAAGTACGAGATTGGCGATAAGGTACTAGCTCGTACCCATTATCTGTCACATGAAGGGAAGAAAGGATGCAAAAAATTTGAACTTCTATACGCAGAACCGTACAGAATTCGAAATATTCCGCGCGCTAATGTAATACACATTGAGGCACTCGGAACAAAAAAATCGAGAGGAAACCATCATATGTCAAGAATAAAGAAATTCTTAAAATAGAAAAACCTTCTTACAGGGATACATATAGACAGAGTATAACAATGAGCTTTTTGACACATTCCAGCAAGCCCGAATACAGTGAGCTACTAATGGGTTATTCACGTGCACAACAGGTCACCTCGATTCGACCGCAGATAAATACAGTGAACATTAATAGCAGTCTTAGAAGCGTTCTCGCAGGACATTTATTTCACATTATGGAAGGTAAATGAAGCAATTAACAGGACTACTTTAAATGTAAATGTGTAACACGTACAAATAATTTTCATAGAGTAGTAGCAATTAGATGTATTCTTCAACCCGTGCATGCAGCATTGTTCTCATACTTGACCAAAATAAACGTAGTTTTAATTATAATATATATATTGAATATGGAGGAATGTGGATAAATGCTTTACAGGTCATGCCGAGAGCTGAATGCGATTTTCCAGATGCAGAGAGATGTTGAAATCATGCCGTGCCCTGACGATTATTAACCATGAATATTTTGTTGTAGGTTATGCAGAGAGATGACACGAGGTACAAAGGAGAGAGGAGAACGAAGATGTTACTATTAAGGAATATAATTTAGTAATGGTTTATTTTGATAACAGGTGACACATCGCAGCACAGATCTACAGATGGATAAACCACATTACACTGCTTAATATATGTACTTTGCTATTAGAAATTTTTTTTCTGCATTGAACATGATATCTTTTACATCAGATACATACATAGGAAAAACAGATCACACCAAATGTCAGCATACCTATTCGCAATCTACGTAAAATACAAATGTTTTCTCTTAAATAACAATGACGATGTGTGCTACACGACTCAAACATAATATATAGTCGACTAACAAAATGACTCGTAACTGACGAACACATTACCAAACATACTGAAGCCACAGAAAGTGACATATTCTGTCAAAATGTACTTTCATATTTCAAAAACTGTGAATTCACAACCAGTGAAGTAATATAAGAGTGTCTTTATGTAATTATTTATATGAGCACCAGATTATGATTTATGTAGTCACAGAAAGTGACATAGTTTGTATAAAGGTACTTGTCTACTTTATTTAAAATGTTGATGCCTAAATGTACTACTAAATTCCACTTTCAGAAATATTTGTTTGTTATTTACTGTCAGGTAATGTAATATGCATTTTAGGATGAATTCACTACAGATGGAAAATGTGTTTTTTATGTAATTGTTTAAAACTATAAACTTTTTCTACAGTCACACAAGGTGACATATTTTGTCCTTTTAAACGTAAAATTAATAATTTTTATGAGCACAGAGGAAAGAGATGATGTAAAATTTGGCAATAACGGTATCAACCATATCCATGAACCTTTTGACAAAATGGTTATACCTATACCTTAATTCCTGTGCATCCCCATGGTTATGGAGCACAAACAAAGTGAATACTGACCCACATTACTTCAATCTACGATGTTTTCTATGAGGTGTCGGCATACCAAGATGAACACCACAGTCATGATGTACGTCAATAGGCGCTTGTATACCAAGATCCACATCATCACTACTAATGGACAATTGGAGTTGGAACTTGTACCTGATGTAACTGTGGCAACTCAGGCAATTCGATGGTTAACTTAGTGTTTGGTTACAGTAAAACTATGGATCAAAGAGATGACGGAACCACATGGCGAAACCTGCTGTTGTGCTACGTGAGGGAAAGAAACGGACTTTTGAGTGCATTTACTGACAGTTGCCAGTGCTTTGACCATGCTACCCAATTCCTTTTTTTTCCCTTCCTTGAATATGGTACTAATAGATGCCAATTTACAATGAAACCTAAACTGTGTTCTAATTTTTGCCATTCATTACTATTAGAAATATAAATAACTTTTACTACCTGATGTACACTTCCAACTTACTGACTCATATTATTTGTATATTTTGATGTATACTCTTTTGAATATTCTCTTTGTTAGACTTAGGAAAACAAATTGTTATGACAGTATATGTATGTGCTTTGTTGAAAGAAATATTCTATCATTAACTTACTTATTACTACACATATATCTATAATCAAATTTTCTCCTTACGTCAAGTCCAAATTTCTTAACGACGTAGGATGATTTTAAGGAAACCCAGTGGAGGGTTATGTAAGATGTGCATATTTCTTTTGTCCATTGTCAAACCACAATTTATGAAAGATGTTTTATTTTATTATTATTATTATTATTATTATTATTCGTTACAGTCAACTTTGGACTACGCTAAGCATCAGTCATTTCTTGTGCTTTTTCTTGCGTTCTTCCCAGTACTTCCTCATTTTTTCTGAGTGGGCTTCTTTACGTTCTTGCGACCAGGTTGTTCCCGTCTTCTTTGATTGCGTTCGGTCTTTGAATCCCTGTATTTTGTTGATGGCATTCCTATATTCCATTCTGTTGTAAACTGTCTCTGGTATAATGTTCATTTCTGCAATGTCTTCTTTTACTTCTTTCAGCCAGTTAATTTGTGTCTTTCTGCTTTCCATGTATTCCAGGATTTTCTTTGCCGTTCTTTCTGGTGCCATTCTTTTGACATGCCCATAGAAACTCAGTCTTCTCTTTTTAAAGGATGTTGTCAGTTTTTCAATTTTCTCGTATAACTCTTTATTGGATCGCAATTTATATTCTTGTCCATCCTTTTTAGGTCCTAAGATCTTTCTCAGTATTTTTCTCTCTTTTATTTCCAATTTCTCCAACAGACGTTTTCTGTTCAGTGGGATGCATTCAATCGCATACAAACTTTCTGGTTTTATTACCGCATTGTAGTGCCTGAGCTTGGCATTGATGGAGATCGACTTTTTATTGTATACATTTCGGCATAGCTGGTATGCCGTTTCCATCTTTATTGCTCTTTCCTGTAGTGAAACATTTGGTAACCCTGTCGGTGTAATCCATTCCCCTAGATACTTAAATTTATGAACTCTCTTAATTATTCCATATTTAGTTTGCAATGTCTGTGTTGGGTCTGTTTTGTCCTGTATCATCAGTTCTGTCTTTTCATACGATATTTGTAGACCTGTCTTCTCAGCGATCTCATGCAGCATTTCTATCTGAATCTTTGCTGTTTCGATGTCATCTGCCAATATTGCCATGTCATCAGCAAATGCCAGACATTCAATTTTTGTTTTATTTCTTCCTAACGTTATCCCATTTTTCACTCCAGCTTCTGCCATCTTCTTTCTCCATTCCCTGACCACTTTTTCAAGGAAAATGTTAAACAACAGTGGGGAGAGCCCATCCCCTTGTCTAACACTTGTTCCAATTACAAACGGTTGCGACAATCTACCCAAACACTTCACTTGCGATTTTGTTCCCGTAAGGGTTTCCTGGATTAGACTTCTGCTTTTATCATCAATCCCAAATTCTTCTAATGTGTTAATCAGAGTTGGTCTATCAATAGAATCATATGCTTTTTTGAAGTCTATGAATGTAATTACTAGATTTTTCGATGTGCGTGCGCGAAGTTGTATTATGGAGAGTAGACTGAATATCTGTTCACTGCATGATCTTCCTTTTCTAAACCCAGCCTGATATTCACCCAGTTCTTTCTCTACCTGATTTTCAATCCTGTTTTGTAGTGCCTTGGATAGGATCTTATAGGCCACTGATAACAATGAGATACCTCTGTAGTTATTTGCATTTGTCTTGGCACCCTTCTTATGTAATGGATGAATCAATGCTGTCTTCCATTCCTCCGGAATCTTCTCTGTATTCCAAATCTCTTCAAACAGTGCCTCGAAATTATTTATTAAGTTTTCTCCTGCGTATTTCAGTAGTTCCGCGACTAACGAATCTTTACCAGATGCTTTATTGTTTTTCAGTCCTTTCAAGATCTCTTTAATTTCTTCTTTATTAGGTGGTTCAGAGTCTGGTAGCTTATTCTTAGGCTTCTCAAATGTCAAGGTTTCATCAGGTCTTTTGCAGCTTAGCAGCGTTTCAAAGTAGTTCGCTAGGTGTTGGCAATTTTGTTCCACGCTGGTGATCAGATTTCCTTTTTCATCTTTGAAGCAGAGTGTCGGTGGTTTATATCTTGTTATTGTAGTTCTGAATGTTTGAAAGAAATTGCGTGTATTGTTCTTAGAAAATTCATCTTGTATTTTCTGTATTTGTTGTGTGTCATATTTCCTTCGTTCACTTTTAATGATTTTCGTCGTTTCACGTCTTTGCGTTTTGAACTGCTCCCAGTCAGTTGGCCTTTTGGTTGAGTTGTATTTCTCCCAAGTTCTGGCTCTTTTCTGTAGTGCTTTCTCACAGACCTCATTCCACCAGGGATGCTTTTTCTTTTTGGTTAGTAAAATTGTTTGTTCTGCTGCGTCTCGTATTGAGGTTGCAATTTCTTCCCATTTGTGACTTTTGATTTTATCTGTCTTTTCCTTGTAGTCGTCTAAGACTTGCTGATTGAGCATTAAGTCCTGTACTCTGTATTTGGCTATTTTTGTTTCGTCACTCTTGTGACTTCTTTCTGGTGTTAATTTCATCTTAATTTTGGTCAGATAATGGTCAGAATCAAAGTTGGCCCCTTTCACCACCTGTACATCTTGAATGTCCCTTGAATTATCATAACTTATTGTCACGTGATCAATCTGGAACTCGCCAAGTAATTTGTTCGGTGATTTCCATGTTGTTTGTTTTTTGGGATTCTTCTGGAATTTAGTTGTCATAATGTTCAATTTGAATTTCTCACAAAACTCTACTAATCTCTGGCCATTCATGTTAGTTTTAGTGTGTGCTGTAAACCTCCCTGTGCTTTTTGATAATTCGTTTCTTCCAATTTGTGCATTAAAGTCTCCTAACAGAATTGTAGTGTGTTGCTCAGGGATCTTCCCTATTGTTTCTTCCAGTTCCTCCCAAAATGTCTGCACTTTCTCTGGATTTTGTTGGTTGTCTTTATTTATTGGTGCATGGGCATTTATAAGTGTGTACTTTTTATTTTTATTTCTGAATGTTATCAATGATATTCTTGGTGATTTAGATTTAAATTCTAGTACCTTAGTAGAAAATGAGTTATGTATCACAAATGCTGTGCCATATACCCGAAGACCTTTTGTATTCTTTACTATCTGTGCTGGTTTCCCTTTATAAATCCTGTACTGGTCTGCCTGTACTGTATCCTCATCTGGGTATCTTGTTTCTTGTATAGCCAGAACTTTTAGTTTGTGTTCATCCATTAGTTTTGTCAGTTCTTTTTGTTTACCTGTTCTCAGCATTGAGTTCACGTTCAGTGTTCCTATGAACGTTTGATGTCTGTTCCTATGTTTAGCGTTAGGGATCCTAGGACCCTCCGACTGGTCTGTTGCGCAATGATGCTGGGCCCCCGGATCCGAATGCCCAGCTTCGGTGGTATTACCACCACGGGGAGGAAACTTTCTCACTGCACCTTCCATTTCTGATACTTGGTTAAAGCTGTTGTTTCCAGAGGTATACACCTCCTTCCACTAAGACTTAGTTCGCTACACTAAGAAGTTAATTCAGGCCGCTCCTCTGGAGTACAGACGCCTTTCGCAGCCGCTTCTCTGAAGTACAGACGCTGCTGATTGAAGATAACTCTTCCGCTCCAAAAGCCGTTGGGACATATAGTGTCTTCTTCCGCCTTCTAGACCGTTGGTTAATCTTCACCTCTTCCGCCAGTTCCGCCGTTCCGATGATCTTCATCTCCGCCTTCACTGCCGTTGAGGTCTTCACCGTTACCCTGGCAAGGGACCCTTACGAGGTACTATCACCCGGGCCAGGTGAACCAAGGTTTTTTAACGAGGTTGTTACTCCTCCCCCTCCTCCTTTTTCAACCGGGCTTGGGACCGGCTTTGGCGGAGTTAATGTTTTATTTTATTAATAGGATTAAGTATGAATAATTAATATTTGTCATGTTGGAAATAATTGTGGTAGTAGGGAATATCTGCACCAAAGTATTGTTGATTTAATTTTAAAAAGGGCGGGAGAGACCGCGTATGGATACATTTTAAGAAAAGAGCGGGAAAGACCGCGCATTGATACATTTTGTAATGGTAGCAGGGATTGTCTGCACCAGAAAGCATTGTTGGCAGGAGAGACGGCACTTTAGCGTTCGTAGGAAGTCAGTAGTAAGCGAGATGTGAAGTGAGTCGGTAGCAGGTCTGAAGCGAGAGGTTGAGAGCAGCAGTGTGCCTGCCAGCCACCAGCTATGATTTGCAGGAGATTATAAACGGAAGTATAGAGACATCAGGCAACTATTATTATAAGAGGAACTAATATTATTGAATTATTTTCTTTGCGAAACTCAAGACTACTGAAGGTATGTTTTGTGCAATGCTAGTTGTAAAATTATTATAAACAGTAAGTCACATTTGAACGTTTGTAAAATAATTTCATTACCAGCAGTAAATATTTGAAGAACGTTTTCAGAATATAATTAATTTTTGCCACCAATGTTGCATTACTGATTATAATCCATCCAAAAAAGGCTCTGAGCACTATGGGACTCAACTGCTGTGGTCATAAGTCCCCTAGAACTTAGAACTACTTAAACCTAACTAACCTAAGGACATCACACACATCCATACCCGAGTTAGGATTCGAACCTGCGACCGTAGCGGTCGTGCGGTTCCAGACTGTAGCGCCTTTAACCGCTCGGCCATTTCGGCCGGCCCATCCCAAAAACCATCAGCGTAAAACTTTGCAAAAATTTTATTGTTGTCAAGAAAAAGTGTAATTATGGATTATGTAACTTCAGTCAAATTAATTAAAGAATAACGTCAGGTACGGTAATAAATACAGCCACTTATTACGACAGCCCGCCAGCAGTTAATAGAGTATAGGAAACCAGATAAAGTTTATTCACGTCGCAGTTCGATGTAGCAGTCAGATGGCGAACCAGTAACAGTAAAAAAGGTAAGGAACAGTTCTGGTTTATTGCAGATAAAGACTGAGGACCACGAAGACAACACATTCTATGTTTCGTCGAAATAATCAGAAAATAACTTTTAATAAGTAGCATTTAAATTTGTATGCGAAGATTGAGAAAGAGAATTAATTTCAAAGGGAAGATTTCATTTGTTATTATTAAGCAACAGGTAGAAATCGTTAGGGAAGGTTACATAGGTTATTGTAAAAGGGAAGGTTATCATTAACAAAACAGATATAGAGGAGACGGGGAGGTTTCAGAAACAAGAATGTTATTTACAACGCACAAAAACCTCAGTGAAACATGGCTCTTATCAACCGATCTCCAGTTTACACAACTGAAGTATGAACGAGCTATTAAATGTGAATGACTATCACACGTCAGTCTGAATCGCCAAACTAAGAAACTGCTACTATAGTAACGTACTAACGACATAAACAGAAATTCAATATGTACCGAGCGAAGAACAGTTTTGCTACTTAATGCGTCAAGATACTGGACAACCTGTCCTCACCTTCTGTTTATACTCATTTAAACATTATTGGGATATGGATTATAGGCGATCAGAGTTATTACTTCAGCCAAACTGTCAGACACAAGTGAACCTTTAACGACTAGTGAGAGAGCGTCATTTAATTCCCATATTTAGGATAATACAGTAAATTTAATTTAGCTGGCGAAAACTTAATCGTTCACAATACTTGATGCACTATAGCAAATTACGGACATAGCTGAGAACAAGGGTCGGATGACTTGTAAACTGATAACTTGTAAACTGCTACGGTCGCAGGCTCCAGTCCTGCCTCGGGCATGGATGTGTGTGATGTCCTTAGGTTAGTTAGGTTTAAGTAGTTCTTCTTTGGAAAGAAGACTAGAACATTTCAAACCAATTAAAAGTCTCTGGTACACAAACGTCGAAAACAATATCACAATGAACACTTGGCTCCATGAAAACGACTATAGCAGAACAAGATCTCGAATTTAGTAAGAGCGAGATTAAACCATGGTAACTTTCAAGTCGTCTTAACTGATTTGGACTTCGTAATACATTCAAATATGTGTCCGGAATTGAAACGATTAAAAATATCAACAATCGTCACATTGCGCTCCCAGTGTTAATAATTAAGCATAATCGTGCTAATTAAAAACTACCACGTGGCAGTGCTTTATCAGGATAAAGAGTAGTATGTCGTCTATGGAGCTTATGATTAATTATCGGGATTTAAGCGTTAATGCACACACTTTAAATCTAGCTGTAATCCTCCATAGTAAATAGTGTAAGAAACATGAATGAAATTTTTGTGTAAATTATGATTTTGAGCACTGAAATATGACACGTTATCAAAGGTATTATTTCTTCTTACTGTCGTAAAACGTGAATGTAAGTGCTAATTGCGCCGTTCGTAGCCTCAACTTAAGTAGCCTTTGTCAGTGACTGTTTTATATAGAGGCCCCCCTAAATGGCGATTGAACAACCAACGACGAATAAAGGAGCAATCAGTTAAACGTAGAAAAAATGAATGACCTAATACTGTCTTACAAAATTAATTATTTACGACCGGTTTTGGTAACTAAAAACACTCATGGTAGAGAAAATTAGCAGTGGCCGGATCACACGACATATATGTCTTCGTATTACGGCAAGTTGAAAGAGAGAGAGGGAGAAAGAGAGGGTGTGATACACGCGTGAGTATGTAATAAACTCGTTCCCTCAAAAACATCTCTCCTTCATACCTCCTCTGTGTCACTGATCTCATTTGTACTAAAATTGCAGTACACGAAAGGTGCCTATTTGCTTCAACCGCCCTGAGTGGAATGCGTAAAACATTCACCAACCTGCAGTCTTCTATAGTTGTTCCCTGCGCAAGAAACGGCACTAGTTACCTTGACGCTGTAATAAAATCATGGCGAGGAACTGTTATTTGGGAAATAATTAAATTTCCAATACCACACGCTTTTTATTAGCAGAACATGAGAAACTGCACAATTACATTCCACTTTAGAGTCACAAATAATCCATTCTTCAACAAAATAATGAACTGTATTTTCGTAGTTAGCATCACACTGTTCTCAACTACATGTCCTTATAGCCATACATTACTAATAAAGTCTCAACCTCATGC
Source organism: Schistocerca cancellata (assembly GCF_023864275.1). NCBI lineage: Eukaryota > Metazoa > Arthropoda > Insecta > Orthoptera > Acrididae > Schistocerca > Schistocerca cancellata. The sequence goes on from NC_064633.1 coordinate 431,668,173, forward strand.
CGACCGCGGCTGACAAAATGTCTGTCCTTATTTCCTCCGAGACAGCCGAACCAACCATAATCTTACAGAGAACCACTTCAATCGTCAGGCAAATTAGCCACGATCCGAAGATTACAGAAGTGCTTCGTCTGCCTTTTCGTTTATCAGTTATTTATTATACTGCTGGTTATTAATACCTGTGAAATAACGGGTTTTTATAAACAATGCCACTTTTTACACCGTACTACGACATTGGTTCATCAGTGTCTCCGTTTTGGTCACAGCTGTAGCTACATACAGCTGGTGTATTGCACTCTTTGGTAACCGTCTGCTGGATCACGTCTGTTACTACCGACGCGTTTCGCTAATGACTCACACCTGCTACGGTGTTTAAATCTTACCTAAAGTGGCTTACTATTGCGATTCATAGATTCAGCAAGAGAACATTTTATAATCTTGCTTGAATCACGATGCACAAACACTCACTTACCAAATCGTTGCTTCATTTCTGAGTATGAGGTATACTTTTTTCTACAACTGTGTGTCGCTGTTGCTGCAAAAATACTTGTGGAACTCTATTCATCTAACGATTGTGTACTTTTACTGACTTTCCTATACGACCATTATGTGACTTTGTAATATATAGGGGCTAGTTACCTTACTCTTGGCAACAACTGTATTCCAAATTCCTTTCATATTTTAAACCAGTGTGTGGCATTACTCTCTGTGTATCACATTACCTGGCCTTCTATTTAAACCTTATTTACTGCGTTTGTGTCTTCAGTGAGATTTCCATGTCAGTGTTGTGTCCTGTTTCGGCAATATGTCTACTCCCTTGTACTTCATAAAATAGTTGGCGGAAACGACTTTGCCCGCAAATACTACTTAACGGCTGACTTATACGCCGCCTTTTGCCTTTCGTCCCCCACTCTTCGTAAATGATTAGCCGACTTTCCTATCACCTAGAAACCATACTTTTCCTTTTTCTCTGAATGTAAATAATTTGCCGACTTTTCTGTTGCCTAATCTATAACTCTCAATATACCTCTTTTCTCTCTTCGTAAATAACTGGCAGACCTTTCTGTAGCCTTTTGACCATAAGGCTGCGTTCACACTGCTGCCGGGCCGGGCCAGGATGACGCGTACTGGGTCGGCTCGTGCCTAGCCAGCTCAGGCCGACGTGTAGTGCATTCACATTGCGCGCCGCGCCGAGCCGGGACGGCGAAATGGGGGATAATCCACTTCTCCGATTTTCATGTTTAAAAAATTCTTAGCAGTCATTGTGAAATGATGCTATTTGTCAACGTTGTGCACTTGATTTACAAATCTTGTAGTGAAAAAGTTATGTAGCAGGTAGCTTAGTGTTAGATCCGTTTTAGGCCATACATTGTTGGGAATGAAATGTAGCTAAAAGTACCAAAAAGTTTTTGAAATGATTATGATACTGATATCTGTCTCTGGTCACAAGTAATGCGAGCTACTCAGTGGCTTCAGTGCCGCGTCCGCAAGCCACGGAGTTCGCGCGGTTACAGCTTCGTTTAGTGTAGTCATATAATGCAGGACAGAAAAAAACTAATTATTAGTGATCAGCACAGACCTAGTGTCGGTCCCTCGTATTATTTTAATGGTCTCATTGTCTAGGTAAATCCAAATGTATAAGAATTTTTCCCTCGGCTACTGGACAATCATCTGCTATGCTTTTATAATTGGCCACACGTTGCATCACAAAAGACAAACAATTATTTGTCATCAACATCCTACAATTAGTATACCATACATTTCGTATTTCGAACTAAAAGATAAGAGTATATTAATCTAAGATGAGATCTTGCTCCTGATGCATTGTAAAACTAATCACAAAAACAAACTGCAGATTTGTGATACGTTTACTGCAGAAACTGAAGCGCAATTCTGTAGTCTCGTTGTCTACTTTGACAGAAAAAATAATGGAGAGTTAATGAAACTACTGTGGATCGACACAGATGTGCGTTTCATTGTTCTTCATCGGTTTTTTTTCTTCCTTGGCGGGCTGCGCTGCACTGCCAAGGTAATCCCCACTCTTTGGCTAAATGGCTGTTAGCTGCCGGAGGCCAAATAAATAAATTTAAAAAAATCCCCACCCTTCGACAGCTGACAAGCAAGTCAGCAGAAAACGCAGCTGCAGTCAGCAGTGCTCGCCTTTAGCTAGTCTGTGCTGTCGTGTAGAACAATGTCTTCACTCTTTTATTGGTATTGTTTGACTCTGCAGCAACTCGTAGAGTTTTGAAGTACAGAAGAACTAGGAGGTTATGGATTCATTCCATAAATAGCGACAGACATTTAGGAAAGTTTTTTTCTTTACATGAAGAACTTAAAAACTATCCTGAAAAATTTTATTGATATTACAGAATGAATCATAATACATTTCAGTATGTGCTGCAGAACATTCAAGATAAAATTTCGAAACAGAACACAAATTTTCGCAGAAGTATAACAGCAGAAGAAAAATTGTGTATAACGATAAGGTAAGATTCGTTAGTACACACTTTTTGGTTTGCAGTAGAACTTTGTACGGCATTCACTACCTCCAATTAATTATAGTCATGCTTTTGTATTTTAAATTTCACAAACGCTTACCTCTGAGGGGAAGAGAGTTTATGGGACTTCTGAGAATCATTAGGAAGTAATTAGCTTCATCATTTTGGGCAATGTCTTGCTGTGCCTTCAACAAAGGATCACAGAAATACTCCTTCAGAATTTTCCAAGTTTTTTTCTTCTTTTTTCTTCATGATGCAGCGCTTGGCAATGCTGATGGTTCATCATGTGGAGCCACTGATAACCTCACAGAATTCTTTTCATTACCTTGTAAGATAGACAGATTGATAGGCGAAGAGTTTTGAGACAATGACCTTTGACTGAGTGGTTCTATTTCCACTGATAAGGAACTGTGCATAGCTCTTGGCACTTAGGAAAATATGACAGAACGAAGCCCGTGTGGAATTGCATTTTAGTATAATATTCTTTCGATCACATGACCTTATTTTTCCAAGTCATACAAGTTATTCCCTGTAACTGTCTCTCAGGTCTTTGCATTTCGATTTCAGTATCCTAATTGAAAGAATATAGAAGGATGCAAGAAAATGTCTCTTTAATTATTTATTGTTGTATCACTGTGAAATGACATGGACTAAGTAAATATCTACTGTGCAAACAAAACAGTAGAAACTTCGCCGAACACCAAACTTGAGTAATACATTTTACGATTTTTTTTTCTCAGGTATCTGTCCACTGGCATCTCCTTCCATGCAATAGCATCGTCATTCCGATTAGGAGTGTCCACTGTATCAGCGGTGGTGAAAGACGTTTGTATGGCCATATGGGAGTCACTTGCTCCCATTCATTTACAAACTCCAACTGTTTCTCGATTCAAAGAAATTGCCAGTAAAATGCGTACGAGATGGGGACTGCCAAACTGTGCTGGATGTATAGACGGGAAGCACATACGTGTCCAATGTCCTAAACTTTCTGGCAGCATGTTTTACAATTACAAACAGTATTGTTCGATTGTACTCCAAGCAGTTGCTGAATCAAATTACAAATTTATAGCTGTAGATGTTGGTGCCTACGGTAAACAGTCTGATGCCGGCGTGTTTAAAGAAAGTATGTTATATAAGTAACTTTCAAATGGGGAGCTGTTATTACCGCCACCAACAAGACTTGAAGGAATGTGTCAGGAACTATCGTACGTCATTTTGGGAGATGAAGCTTACCGCTTATTAGAGAATTTGATGAGACCTTTTCCTCGCAGAAATTTGGACAACGAGAACATTCTGTACAATGATATGCACTCCAGAGCAAGAAAAGTTGTTGAATGTGCATTTGGTATAATGACCAATAAATGGAGACTACTGAGGAAGGAAATTGAAGCTGAAAGGTTTTGTAACAATGCTGATATGCTGACAGCTGGTTCCACATTCAACAGAAATTCCAAATTACGTTCGAATACTGTCAGTAACACTTTTGTTGAATATTTCGTTTAAATGCCACTTAAAATAATTAAAAAACATTTTAAAAATAAATTTTGGAATTGAAAGTACTTAACTATTTACTGTATTTTTGTGTGTCTCATTTCATTGTAAATAAAACCAATAAAATTAAAAAGGAAAATCATTTATATTTGTGTGTACTATGTGTAACACACTCCTTGGTTACTTCGTTCCATAATCTGGAAACTGCATAATTTATGTCTTACTAGCTGAATTTCTGATACCAAATTGATGGACACAAGTTAATGTCATATATATGTTATTCTGCATTCATTAAAGTAAGAACATCGTAAAAAGATGTCACAGACAACAACTTATAGTAACGTGCCACAGCATGACTTTACAATGCATTGTAATCTGGTAGGGAAACATTTCCATCCCTCAGTGACACTCATATCTGTCTCCGTTTACAAGTAAATGCGAACTATTCAGTGGCCGCAATGCCGCGATCGCTGGCAAGCTATTGTTGTAAATGCATGTAAATACGGTAGATTAAATAAATGAAATAATAGTAAATTCGCATGTATCATTATAATAAACGTAATTTTTCCTAACTGATTGTGAAATGTGAGGCAACATCTTAAAATAAAAGACGTGTGCAGTCACACTTGTGATGAAAGCAGAAGGGAGACGAGTGATGCGTGTACTGCAGAAGCTGTAGTGCTGCTCCACAGGCTCGCGCCTGCGGTCGGCTCGCGCCGGCAATATTAAACACTCGGGATGTCGCCGGCTCGGCTCCGGGAGGCTCACGCCGTGTCGGCGCGGCCCGGCCGCCAGTGTGAACACCGCAATTCAAAACCGTGTGTTTGATATCAAAGCGGGCGGCGGCCCGGCCAGGCTCGGCTCGGCCCAGCCGGCAGTGTGAACGCACCCTAACTGTCAGTTTACCAAAAACATGCTCGAACAGTCCACGGGTGTACTGCCGGTCCACAGTGTCCAACGGGCACAATATTTCGGCGATCACACATGTCGCCATCGTCAGGTGCGCTGACGAACTGAGCCCCTGAGGGCGGGCACCGGTCCGCATCGTCTAAACTACCGGCAGGGGTTGAGGGAAGGTAGTATTTACCCAAAGGCATTGACTACTAATTCTGGGTATGTTAGAAGGAACTTCAGGTGTAGGAAATTGTCATCTTTATTTGCGGATTATAGAATCAAATTTATTTGCACTTCTGTGGGTTGGACACTGCCAGGTGCATTACCTGTTGAGCAGTGCGACTGGTCGTTGGTATGTGTCCCGGACATCTGACGGGACTCCGATGTTTCTTATGAGTGGGTTTTCCGAGACCACGGCTTTGTGATACAGGCGTCTGGCTTTTTGTTGAAATCTGCGAAGGACCTCAGGTTCTTGCAGAGCTTCGTGTACGTAACGAGACGGGAACTGCGGGTGCACGTGTAGGACTCTTCGTAAGGCCTTATTCTCCAGCGCTTGTAGTCGTTGAATGTGGCGGGTGGCAGCATTGCCCCAGGCGACGCAGGCGTAGTCCATGATCGGCCGGACGAATAGCCTGTAGATGAGGAGGCCATTTGCAACTGACAGTGAGGAGCCTTCATTAAGCAGCGGGTAAAGTGCTCCCAGACGCTGGTCCACTTTCCTGCGGGTGGCCATGACGTGCTGCTGCCAGATGAGCTGACGATCCAGTACGACTCCGAGATAAGTTGCTGAGGGCAGCCACGCGATGTCTTCGCCGAATAACCGAATTTCCGGCACTTGCGGCGGTCGTCTTCTGGTGAAGATGACTGCTTGGCTCTTTTGAGCGTTGAAGCGAATCCGCCATTTGCGGGACCATCCTTCAAGGTCGGAAATGGCTTCCTGGAGCCTGCGGTGCATGGCCTGAGGCCATCGGCTGCGCGTGTAGATGGCGGTGTCGTCAGCATACATAGCTTTTTCCACCCTGGGGGAGGTGGGGATGTCCGATGTAAAGATGCAGTAAAGGATCGGCCCAAGGACGGATCCCTGAGGTACGCCAGCGTCGATGTGCCGGAGAGTCGAGCAGGAGTTGGCAACTCGAACAGAGAAGGTTCGCCCTCGGAGGTATGATGCGAGCAGCTGTACCATTGATCGGGGAAATCCGTACTGCTTCAATTTCCACAGGAGCCCCTGATGCCAGACGCTGTCGAACGCCTTGGAAATGTCGAGGAATACTGCCCCACAGTATTCCAGATTGTTGAAGGCGCGGTTGATGTCTTCGACGACGCGGATCACCTGTTGTTCAGTGGAGTGGCCTCTTCTGAACCCAAATTGCTCCGGTGGGAGTATCCTCTGTTGGTCCATTATGGTGCGGATTCTTCGTAGCAGCAGCCATTCGAACACCTTACTGATATGAGGGAGGAGGCTGATAGGTCGATAGTTGGCCGGTTCCTTCCTGTTCTTCCCCGGTTTTGGAATGGGGATAACCGTAGCCCGTTTCCATGCCACTGGATATGTCAGCGTCCGGAAGATGTTGTTAAAAACTGCAGCCAGCCAGATATAGGCTGCTGGAGGAAGTTCCTGCCCCCGGTGCCTTGGTGGTGTTCAGACCAGCGATGCATGTCCGAACTTCTTCCATCGTGACGGGCGGAATTTGGTCCTCATCCGCAGCAGCAGGTTGGTCCAGGTATTGATGAGGGCGGGCGGCCGTCCTAAATCCCCTTCCCCCGCGAGGCGTTCTCTCCGCGGTCCGCGCACGCGGCCGCGCATCGGCGGGCGCTGAGAGGCTGGCGTCGGCGTCTGTGGTGGCGTCGGTGTAACTGCCTCGTCCGCCCTGGTCACTCGTTCGTTTACTTTGCTGAGCCTCTTTTTAATGAGACTCAGTGCTGGTTCCTATGCCTTGCTGAGGTTATAGCCGCAATCTCTATTGACGAGTCCGGCCCTGGTACGAATTTCGATAGCCTCTGTAACGACGCTGTCCCAGTATTTAGATGTCTGTGCCATGACCCTGGTATGTTGGTAGTCCATTTCATGATTTTCGGACAAACAGTGCTCTGGGACTGCCGACTTGTTGGGGTACATAAATCGAGTGTGACTCTCATGTTCTCGGCAACGATGTTCGATGGTGCGCATTGTCTATCCAATGTAAGTCTTCCCACATTCACAGGGAATATGGTACATGCCGGCCTTCTGCAAACCGATATCGTCTTTGACACTTCCCAGTAATGCTCCTGTTTTATTGGGCGGCAAAAGAGAGTTCCTACTCGGTGTTTCCTCAATATTCGTCCTCTTTTCCCAGATAGTGCGCCAGTATACGGTATATAGGCGGTGGCCATCTTTTCCTCCGTGACTTCGTCCATCTCGACACGCTGTACTGTAGAGGTGGGGCGGAGAGCGCGCCTGATCTGCCATTCCGAGTATCAGTTTTTCCGAAATACAGTTTTGAGGTGTTCCAGCTCATGGGGCAGATTCTCTGCGTCCGAGATGGTGCGCGCCCTGTGCACCAGTGTTTTTAGTACGCCATTCCTCTGCGAGAATCTGTCCCATGAGCTGGAACACCTCAAAACTGTATTTCTGAAAACGGGAACCACGGAAGCAGACCATGGAGGAAAACAAGTCTACACCAGCGCCATGGATATAGAGATCGCCCTTTGTTTTTAGATCGTATAAAAATGATAATATTTTAATACTGACATGCACAGATTTTAATCTTGACATCAACAGATTTTAATTAAGTGTTTTTAGAGATAAAAGTAAATTACAAAAATCTTCTTAATACAGTATGTGCATATGTAATGTAATAATTGTACCAGATGCCACTTGTCGCTAATAGTTTTATAATTAATATAAATGACGCTCATTCTGCCAACCAATTTTATGTGATGCAGCATGTGAAGGTTGCTGTGTATGAACGGATTTCTCCTGTAACCGAAATTGCAGGTACGTTCTGATATATTTGATGTTGATTGGATAGGACGAAGAAAAGTCAAATAGTAAATTAGTAACATTATCGTTACAGATCTGAAGATGGTTCTAGAGGAACCGAAACCGGTCATGTGAACAAAACATTTTTTGCAATCAAGACGGATTATAAATAACATTCAGAAAACCAGTGATTGCGGTTACCCCATCAAACATTATGTCTGTTTTTGCTAAACTACGGTTTGAATCTACATTTTCACTATGGTTATCTGTGACTAAATTTGACATATCATTAAAAGCATATCTGACTTCATTTTGTTGTATCTGAACCACCGTATCGTCACTACTAAAATCTTAGACTGGTATAGTCAAGCTCAACACACTTTTCTTCCTTGGCCTACTGCCGCTGATTCTCGTGTCTGTGGAATTCACCGCTGGCTGCAACTGCGCTGTCGTGGTGTGCTGGGTCTGACACTCCAAACGTGCCGTGTGGTGTTTGATAACAGTAATGGCTGCTGCCTGCTGCTGCCGCACCTGTTGTCTGTGGCTGTCTCACGCTGCTCCACACTCTGCGCCTGCTTCGTAGCATTAAGAATCTTGAAGTGATGATTAATAACGTAATCATACGGACCGCGCCAACAACGTTAACTTTTATTCTCATGTCACTAAAGCCACTCCCTATTTCTCAATTACCGATACTACTTTCATTGTAATGGAAAATTTATTTTTGCGGCATCAGATATTATAGTTCAACACCAGTACTACAACAGTTCAAACACAGTTCAAAGCCCATTTACCGCAGTTCTCATGCAGTTCTCTGGTCATTCACAGTTCACCCGTATCACAATCCTAACACAGTTCGCTAATCGGTTAGAGTTCCTCTTTCCCGCTAATAAAATTTAGCTTCGTAATTCCGAAGCACTTCAACTTCAGAGATGTATCCCATCAAGAGGTGCCAGGTAAGCCAAGTCGAAAAACAGAGAGAGAGAATGTGATATATGTGTGCGTATATGATAAACCCTGTGGTGTCACCGCCAGACACCACACTTGCTAGGTGGTAGCCTTTAAATCGGCCGCGGTCCGGTAGTATACGTCGGACCCGCGTGTCGCCACTATCAGTGATTGCAGACCAAGCGCCGCCACACGGCAGGTCTAGAGAGACTTCCTAGCACTCGCCCCAGTTGTACAACCGACTTTGCTAGCGATGGTTCACTGACAAAATACACTCTCATTTGCCGAGACGATAGTTTAGCATAGCTTTCAGCTACGTCATTTGCTACGACCTAGCAAGGCGCCATATTCAGTTACTATTGATATTGTAAATCATGTACCGTCAAGAGCGACGTTCATCATCAATGGATTAAAGTTAAGTATCCCACCAGCTACGTCCGTTTTTCTAAATTCTAATTTCCCTGTCCTGTTCCAGACCTCACGCCAGCCTACGTGAGCCAAAACGCGTGCCTTTCGGCCTCCTCTAGTAACACGGTGTTGGCTCTCCTGCCAACCACAACAAACCCCTTCCCTCAAAAAAATTTCTCCATCGTACCTCCTCTGAGTTACCACAGATGACATGTTCCTGATCTCATTTGTTCTAAGGTTGCAGTAAACGAGAGACGCCTATTTGCTTCCACCACCCTGAGTGGAATGGACAAGTTCTAACAAATGTTCATAACTTGTACTATTCTATAGTTGTTGTTCCCTGCGCAGAAAATAGGACTTAGGTCGAGAATCCGTTATCTTGAGGCAGTAACAAACTCATAGCGCGGAACTGTTATTTTAGAAATAATTAAGTTAGCAGTGAGTTTGTTTATACGCGATGCCACTAGAGTTTTTATCAGCAGAAGACGAGAAGGTGCACCATCAAAAAAATGGTTCAAATGGTCCTGAGCACTATGGGACTTAACTGCTGAGGTCATCAGGCCCTAGAACTTACAACTACTTAAACCTAACTAACCTAAGGACATCACACACATACATGCCCGAGGCCGGATTCGAACCTGCGACCGTAGCGGTTGCGCGGTTCCAAACTGTAGCGCGTAGAACCGCTCGCCCTCTCCGGCTGGCGGTGCACAGTTACATTCAACTTTAGAGTCACAAATAATTTCCATTCTTCAACAACATAATGAGCTGGGTATTTCCGTAATTACTACCACTCTGTTCTCAACTATATGTCCATGCAACAATACATTGCTAATGAAGTTTTAACCTGATGCTGACCGTGGCAGACAGCTACAATCTTACAGCCGTACTACTTCACCGACCATCCAAGCTAACCGCGATCGGAAGATCACCGACGTGTTTCGCCTGCCTCTCGTTTATCAGTTATTTACTATTCTGCAGGTTATTAATATTTGGGAAACAATGCAATGATAGCATGCTATTGAAAGACACTTTAAATTGCAAGTAAATACGCTGTTCGATTTGTCTAATATTAACAACATACGATTATCACTTACGCACCCAACTTCCGAATGCAGCAGCCAATCGCGTAGAAGGACCACAATTTAGGCAGTCTTTCTCAGTAGACCCGTACCGAACAAATCATCTGTCATGAGTACCTCATACCGCATGACGTATTATTGCCACTGCTGCCTTCTCAGCTGCTCTAAGAAGAGCTTCTTGCAGCCGAATATGATAGCTGTAAGGTCATAAATATTACAGTATATGAAGGATCACAGGGTAAGAGCAAAAATGTGAAATCATATGATCTAGGTTTCCAGTACTAAGCCACCGACTTAGTCGACAGTAATCACTCCTTAATGATCTAAAGAAAATTATTTAAGTAAATGGAAACCAGCAATAGGCACAAACATTCCGCAAGTGATTCTATGGCGTGGAAATATGCATTTGAAATCAATAGTATTCAAGGTGTTCTCTTAACAGGAAATCTATCTGGCAATATTATACAGCTTTCATGTAATTAAGTGTCTGACAATTTCTTATTTGTATTAACTTCACTTTGTATTTATCTCGATCGCTTCTCTTGCGAATTATTATTCATTTATACTGTATATAGGTTATTCAGCTGCAACGAACGTCTACGAGTATGGAGATAATTTTGTCTCAGGTAGCTTATGTTTTGTAGAGCAATATAAACACTTCAGTTGCTAGCAGCCACAAAAGGTGGGGAAAGAAGCAAGCAGTTATTATAATTAGCCAGTACAAGATACCACACAACACACATTTTTTTGCTTCAGTCAACGACGTCACATCCCTATATAATGGGCTTAGGCTTACAACGTAATGAAACGTAAACCCAGAAAGTACTTATACTTCTGTTCAAATCCAAATGGCGGATAATACTGTTCAATAACGAAGAGTAAACAGACGAAAAATTGTAATTATCGGAAAAAATCGGCAGTAGTGAACACATGCGTGTGCTGTGCTTCAATAGAAGTTGATAAACGATACAGGAACAATTACCAAAGCCAGATCCTTTCGGAGCTGCGGGAATAAACTAAATGTTTGCGTAATTACGAAGCGTAAACTGCAGTACGTTCCCACAGCATGTAAATATAGGGAGAGCCATGATGCGTTTGTCGTAGGGTATGACCATTCAGATAAGTGATACGCTGCCTCCTATTCTTCTAATAAAATTTTTCTTCTTCTGGTAAAATACCTAACATCTAATTGTACCTTTTTCTTATTAACGTATGACACTAAATTGTTATATGAAATGCAGAAATGCGTTGCCAGACGAAAACACTGCAGTAGAAATCAGTAGAATCAAAACTATAATACGACACCTGTAATATTAACAAAGGAATATAACAGGTAACAGGAAGTTTAAAGTATGAAAGGGGATGTTCCGCAAAGATAATGGCTAATATCCAAAGGATATGAAAAAGATACATACTCACAGTATGATAAACACATACAATATGATACACACACATATTACACAAGTGTAAATTGTGATACTGGCGTCACCAACCTTGAGGTAACAATACCAAATACTACCCGTTTCCCAATATCGGCCGTACTCCTACCAAATGACAAATCTGTAGTAAATTCGTACACACACGAAGTTTAATTGAAAACCGAAAACCAAAGTCAGTAAGAAATGAAAAATGAAGTAGCATACTGACGCCCACCAATACTTTCACACATTCAAGCATGTTAAGAAGGAGAATTTGTAAATGATATGTTAGGATGTCTGTTTAGTTTTCGGGTCTAAAACAAGTAACAACCCCATCGAATAGCGGTGAGAATTTTAGGAAATTCAATAATGCGCTCATAACAATTCATTAAATACGTTCCGCGAAAATAACTTGAGTAGTTTTCACTTTTGGAATTGTGTCATCACTAATGGGAAAGAAACTCGGTGAATCCCTTCCATTAACACGGTGACTCCTTCCTAATCATTCAACAGGGGAGTAGAAGCACTTCCGTACACTGTTTTTCTGTTGGAAGGAAAACAAACAAAAAGTGCCACATTAATGTTTAGAGAAATTTTGTGATTCGAAATTGTGCTGTCGTTCAGGAAACAGTACCACACAGAAATCTGGTGTTTCGTAATTGCCTAATAAATTTGCTCTCTTCAGTTTGTGTTTGCAGATAACCTACAATGTCGTCGGCAACGGCAAGTATGTAGCAAAAGATAATAGTGAGTAATTCATCAGTGCCCTCATTCATGTTATACATATTTTTCCAGAAAATCGGTATTTTCCGCCATAAATCGAGAAACTAAATAATTTCTCCCACATTCATTTCAAATAGTAAGATGAAATTATTCATAAAGGTAGTGTCGATGGACGCCAATTTTTCGGTGGTACCATTCAGATTAGAAAAACATCGTCGTAAAACTGTTTTCATACGCTACATACTGTATGCTGCATACCACACACTGGCTTGTAGAGTACAAATTCAAGTATGGCCTTCAGATGACTACTTCCTCCTCCCACAGCTCTCCCACTGCTTCTTAATGTTCATTTTGATTTTTGTATTTGTTTTAAGTAGTCGCAGTAGTAATGACACATAGTAAAGCCTCCATAGAACCTGCACGTTACAGAATTCGACTAGTATTTTATGGAGTTACCCATTAGTGTTACAATCACATTTCAATCAGCATCTCTACACGAGGTAAATTTTAGTATAATTAATTTCCAGATTTTTTCTGTTATTTCTGGCAATACATTTGAAAGATTATTTCGTGTTTTGAGAAACTTTCTAGCTGAGGCTGCGACCTTTGTGAACGTAGCTTCAGTGAGGTTTAGTGCTTTTACCTGTCTCGGTAGAGTCTTCAGGCCATGGCAATTTAGCACAAAATAGGTAGGACTTTCGGAGAACCTAAGACTAAGTGACGTGGAGAAGCAGGCTGTGCAGAAAGTGAATCGCTAATAGCGAAACTCAGGCAGTGGTAAACGTGAGGTGAATTTTTCATAACTTTACAACTTTACTTCCTGCAGCAAAAGGGGGTCCTGTGTAGGGATGTCACTTCAAAGAGGAGGGGAGGGGGGATGTGTATTTATGTATGCAATAGGGTGCATCTTCACTAACAGAGGGATGTTTAGATTTGGGCATTACTGATGAGTATTATACACTTTCACATTTACTTATCAAACAAATTAATAACGTTATATTTGTGGTCGATCATTGGTGGATGCTCTTGCAGACATGTCCCAAAGAAGTAATTGATATCCCCAAGTAAAGGATGTTACAGAAGTTAGGCTGACAAATATATATATGGGGAAGGTGAATACAAATAATCCGTGGGTAACAGATAAACTACTTCAACTGATCTTATACAGACATAATTACCAAAACGTTTAAGGAAAGAAAGCAATACAGCAGTATTTGTCACTTACGAATGAAGTAAATAGAATGTGCTGAGGAAATGAGATATTGCTAAAAAAAATCGTACGATAAACAGCACTGGTAACAATTCATTTTGTTTACGCAGATAACCAGTTTCTGTTGTCGAATACATGTCCTCTGAGTCGCTGTCCTATAAGATCTATAAATCCGAAACCAGGTATCCATACTAATAAAGCAGCTGCTATCAAGAGTAAATTATATGACTTACTTTGATATCAAAGACATCGATTTTCTCCACAGGTCAAATGTCCCTTTTCCGGCTAAAGATAAGTGATACTGAGAATCTAAGAAGAGGGTAACTTTCGTCTACGTTGTCCTGACGTATATATAACATCAGGTGTCACTGTATCTTATGACTATTCTCGTTACTTTCCAGTTGAAATTCAAAAATATCGATTTCACATCGTTTTCGTGCTGTTTCATACTGTGTGGCGTAAATTGTGGTATAATGTTGTAGTTACATCCTGTAATTTTCTTGACAGTTCACACTGTAGATACTTTAGATTTACATAGTCACGGACTGTGGTCAGCGACAATTGTATCTTTAGGTTTGTCAAGCATGGGTATCCTATGTTTGATTCTCAACTGATATCAACGTTGTTGTGACGTATAAATAATATCTGGTGTCACTGTTCTCGTTTCGTTTCATGGGAAGTTCAAGAAATTTCGGTATAACTTTGGTTTGATGTAGTTAGGTTTCATACAACAAGGCGCGAAGTTTTAGTGAAAAATCGTAAAATATTTAGTGTAAATTATGACAGTTGACACTACAGATGCTTCACACGTACCTAAGAACAGACACTGGTAAGAGATGACGACGTCTTTAGGCATCTCTGGCATGTGTAGCAATTCTTTCGATCTTAATCTTTATTGATTAAGCCAATAAAGTTATCTAAATTTTTGTGTTTGAAATCCTTTTCATAGACTGTGAAACAAATAAATAGCAAATGGTTTCAAAATAACCTTAAAAAATAAAATTTATAATAGTTCCATCAAACATGTCATCGCCAACAAAAAATAGCAATAAATTGTGCAGAATCACCTACAAGAGAACAAAATTAACTCATTGTCGAAGTATCTGAAATATTAGAGAATAAATTAAAGAACAATAAACCCACTATAAATCAAACCACAGAATTTAACACACTTAACAGCATAAACGCAGAACTACTAAATAACCAGGCAATAGCTACAAAATCTAACAAAGACAATAGCACACTCATTATAAAACAGAATGATTTCATTGATGAAATTAATATAACAGAAATGACACACAACCCAACAAATAAATACGCAACACAAATTATAAAATATATCAAAAACTGCAATGTCCTATTAACTTACTTCGAAAAGAAATCAACAGTTATAATGAACCCCTGCATCCCAACCTTAACAGCCATGCCTAAGAGAGAAAAATCTTCAATTCCGATACGCCCTGTAGTAAATTATATAAACTGTCCAACGTAAAATATAAGCAATAAAATTAAATAGAACTGTAGCAAAATCATATACCTCAATAAGAAATGTACTAAAAAAATCACAGAAATTAGCTAAAACAATAAAAAACGTAATTATTCCACCAAACTCAACATTTTATCTCAGAAGTATTTTGGATTCAATAACAAAATATATACAGAAGCAAATGATTTACCTGTGCGAAGCTGCATAACAAGAACACTAGCATACATATTTCTAAATACTCTCAGAGGAAGACTATTCACCTCAAACCAATACATTTTACAATAAACTATTTACTATTATAGATATGTGGATGACTCACTAATGATTATAAATGGAACCAACGACGATATATGTACTAAAAATTTATCAAAGTTTTAACAACCTACACCGCAGTAAGAAATTTACTTTTGAAATGGAAATTAATATTTCAGTAAATTATTTAGACATAACAGTTAGCACAAATGACGCTGAATACAGCTTTGGAATATACAAAAAGCCTAAACCATCGCATGTACCATAAATGCCGAACCATGTCATTCCACTTCACATAAATTATCATATTTCAACTCCGTAATCAATAGATTAATAAATTTACCAGTAAATAAAGAAACAGTCGATAAAGAACTTGAAATATATTGCAACATATAGCTTACAAAAACAACTTTGACACTAAAATTTTCACCCAGTTTCATAACAAACGAATAAAAACAAAATAAGGCACACTACAGAATTACATCCACTTAGAGAAAATATGAGACACACTAAATTTAAATACATACCCACAGCATATTTAGGTAACATTTCCAACAAGATTAACGCACTTTCCCAAAACACCACAATTAAATTCGCGTTTTGCACTAACAACAATTTGAGAATGGAACTACACTTCGAAACCATCTAAAATTCCCAATACTCAGAACTCACAAGCGATAAGTGCAATAACTTCTACATCGGCCATACAGGAAATAATTCCATCAAATGATTCCGTGAACACCTAAGACTCAGTGAAAATAACCAATTAAGTTTCTGTTTACATCTAAATTCCAAAGCGACTCAGCAAAAATATCGAAACTGCTCTAACAACATTACTTAAAACACCAGAAGTATTAGAAATGAATATTTTGGAAGAACCTGAGATATATATTCACACAAAAAATAACAGAAGGAAATAATGAACACACCGATTTCAAGCACAAAAGTTATTTAGATAACTTTACTGACTTAATCGATCACTGTTAAGAGTGAAAGAGTTTGTAAACATGTCAGAGATGCCAAAGACATCGGAATCTCTGACCAAAGTCTGTTCTTACGTAAATGTAAAGCATCTGTGGTATCAGCTGTCATAAATTACCATAAATATTTTACGATTTTGCACTAAAACGTCACGCCCTGCTATATGAAACCTAACAGCATAAAGCAAAGTGATACAGAAAATTTCTTGCCTATCGCATGAAAAGTAACAAGAACCCTCATAGTAGAAATTATTTATAGATCAGAATAGCGTTGACATAAGTTGAGAACCAAAGGTAAGGTACGCATACTTGAGATACCTCCAGAAATAATCGCCTCTGACAATAGTCTATTACTATTAAATATAAAACGTCTGCGGTGTGAACTGTCAAAAGTCATTTCAGGGCATATCTATTAGGTCTACAACTTTGCCTCCACCGTTTTGCAACAGACGGCAGTAGCGCCAAGTGGGTTTCAGGTGGTTGGTCATACGTCTAATACAATAACATAATGCCATAAAAATATTAGTCGCTTTGTGTTTGCATCATAAGGTTATTCTCGATTAAGTACGCCAACTTACGTACAAATTTCTCATCTTTTGCAGGAAGTTTTAATTTCTGCTTTAACATGAAGAAATCTGCGGCTGTGGCTCTTAAAATGCTGGGTAAGACCAATCGTGAGGGAACTATTAGTGGAAGAAAGTGCAGAGAATGTTTTCAACGCCTTTTGATGTCGAAGACCGGCATGGTTGTGGAAGTCAGAACGTTCTCGTAGCTACTGAAACAGACGGAGACAGTCACAGGATACCATTATCGAAAGCAATTGATGCGTTCGAGCCCAGCACTGAATCATAAACGGACATAATACAGTGATGGACACGTAAAGGTAGTTTTGCAGTAGGTTAGTGCTCGACCCAATGTGGTCAAACCCGTCAAAATATACATGGAAACGTTGAAATGAGAAGTCCTATCCCTCCCGCCGTATTACCCACACCTTGCTCTCTCTGACTACCACCTTTTTCGATCAGTGGCATACAGTCTGGCTGACAAGAACTGCCGATCATATGAACAAGTGCAAAATTGAATCGATTCATCGATCCCCACAAAAGACGCCTAGTTCTTCCGAAACGGGATTCGTATGCTATCCGAAAGATGGAAGAATGTAGTGTCCAGCGATGGGCAATATTATGAATCACAATTTTTTGTAGGTTTTTCACAATAAAGCCCCGAACTCCGAGAAAAAACGACGGAAGCAAATACCTAATAAAGTGTCACACCAAAATATTACGCTACACTGTACAAAACAGCACGAAATCGAGGTGAAATCGATATTTCAGAATTTCACCTGAAATATAACGAGGACAGTAACAAGATACAGTGTCACCAGATGTTATGCATATGTCAGGACAACGATGACTTATATGAGATTTCAGTCTTTCTCGGCGTATTCCACTGATGTATTCTTCTCGGGTTATCAGCCGAGTGGTGGCGTCTGGCGAAGATGAAGGGTACGAAACTCATTGAAACGTTGCGACGACAACGCCACCAGTCGGCTGATAACCCGAGAAGAATTCATCAACGAAGACTTAAGTCAGACGCTTATTTACATAATTTGGAAATATGAAAATTAAATACAACATAGTTGTTTGTGTAATTCGTCATAATGAAAGTTATGACTGAAGTTCCTGTTCTACCTTAATGACTCGCGAAATTCTTCACTTATATAAAATTATGTCTAAAGGTGCTATAGAACTATATAGCACATTGTAATTCTCAAACTTCGTGTAGGCAGGTATTTGAAAATGAATATCTTCCGAAACAGCGATTTTAGTAATCAATAAATGTTTTAAGCAGTGGTACTGGAGCGTTACTTAAAATGTCCTTTCAAGATACATATTTTACTGCAGGCTCAATCATCAAGAAACTAATTCAGGTTAGTATGTAGCATCGATCAGACTGGAGACACGCCACAAGATTTTCAGAGGAATGTTATCCACACAACACCTTCATTGCAGAGGCAGATAAATGTAAAAGATACTGTATAATTAGCTTAACAGTTCATATGTCTAAATTGTCGACAAGAATAATACACAAAATAATGGAAAAGACAATTGATAATCTGTCAGGTTGACGTTTTATTTTTCTTAGTGAAGGTAAAAAGGCCTGAGAGAGGCAGCTCTGACGTTGCGTTTGATAATGGAGGCACGACTTTATGAAAATTGACATACTTTTATTTGATTCATCGATACAGACAAAGTAAAATCGAGCGAAATCTTCGTAATTTCCAGAAAAAAAGGAGCATATCTTCGTAAAAAGATGGGTAGTAGGAAATATGTACAAGAAAACTGAGGGAAAGACAAGTATGGAAATCCAAGAGAGAAATGCTCGGATTAGGAAGAGTGTAAGGCAGCGATGCAGTCTACCGTAATGTTCAACCTATACATCGAAGAACCTTTGTCGGGAGTAGAAGAAAGTTTCGGCGAATGACAAAAATTCCTGGTAAAGGTATCAATGATAAGATTTGCCAATGAAAACACTACTCCTCCACGTGAAAGCGAGGAAGATCTACAGGGTCTGTTGAATAAATATTATAGCCTAATTCGTAGAGAACACGAATTAAGGGTAAACCAACACTAAAGGATTATAACAGGGATTCATAGAAATGAGATTAGTGACGAATTTAATATCAAAATTGGGGACCGCGAACTAGACGATGTGCAGGAATTCCTTTACATAGGAAGGAAAATGACAGATGAAGGACGAAGCAAGGAAGAAATAAATCGCAAACTAAAACCGGAAAAAATGCATTTCTGGCAAAAAGAAATCAGCTAGTATCAAACATCGGCCTTACTTTAACGAACGATTTTCTGACAATATATGTTTGTAGCAGAGCATTGTATGTAAGTGAATCATGGACTTCAGATAAGCCGGAAAAGGAGGAAACGGAAGCGTTTGAATGGTGGTGCCACAGAAGGAATCTGAAAATAGAGAGGATTGTTAAAATAAGACGTGAAACAGTTCTCCTACAGAATCGGAGAAGAAATGAAAGTGTGGAATTCGGTGATTATAACTAGTGACAATTTGATGGGATTTGTTAAAACACCGTGGAATGTATTCCATGGCTGCGAAGGCAAACGGGCATCGAAAGAATCCGATGAAAATCTGAAAATTTGTGCCAGACCAGGACGCGACTTTGCGCGAGAGAAAGCCTTAATCGCTCGGCCACCCATATTCTGGGCTTGTCACACACGCTGGTAGTGTCCACTGGTGATTCACCAAAGCGAGTCCACATATCTCTGCAAGAGGCACGGACCCTGTTGTACATCCGCACCGAAGTTACCAAGGCAATCACGCATACAGATGTACTATATATACGGATCTGTGTCGTGTCTGTTCAATGGGACACGTCCCGCTCCGGCACAAATTTTCAACTTTCACCATCAAATTCTTTCGATCTCCAATTGCGGTTTGTGTCGGTCTTTCCTTCCATGTATGACAAAACAGAGCACACATATATTTGTATATTAATTTTCATGGTGTTACAGAGAGCCATGGAGTGCGAAAGCTGTAGGGGAAGACAGTGATTGGAATATCTCCAAGAACGAATTCATGGCTTTAGGTATAAATTGTACGAAGGGCGTGTTGAACACGATTGCATCTGAATTTCTTGTCAAAACTGGTGAAACTTTTTAAATAAGAGAAACTTTTTAACACTCTACTACCCTATTCTTCCTATCTGCATATATTTTTCTTCTTTTGTAAACTTGGATCACAATGGCCCCGAACATATTTCTCTCAATGGCAGAGTAGTTTGATTATACCTTCACTACCGAATGTTTGACTTTGTTGACGAGCCACAATCTCGCTTCTCCTTTCGCCGCTTCAGCACCATGAAAGTGAAGTTCTCGAAGTTGTTTTCTACGTTTTGGAAATAGGTAAAAATAGGATACGTCCAAGTCGGGACTGTATGGAGGTCGATCAATGGCAGTGAAACCAAGGCGTCGTACTGTTGCAAATAGTGAAGCGATCTTGTGTGTTCTGACATTGTCATGCTGACAGAAAGGGTGCTTCATGTGTGGACGACCTCTGTGAACTCGACTTTTCAGTTTTCTGAGCGATTGGAACACGGTTTTTGTCACACACTGACATACATCCGTTAGGCACAACCACCTTATACGCTACAATTGAGAGCACTCTATTGGCAGACTATTGCCAGCGAAGCAGGAAAGTCGACCGAGTAATATTCATGACATGTAACACCTCAAACGACATTCCGAACACAATAAAAAATTCGGAGACGTTACTATTCAGCACTCTGAGATGATTAGGTTTGTACAGAGTAGACAGGCATGGTGGAGCACATCGAATCAGTTATAAGACTAATGACAAAATAAAAGCAGTCTTAGCGCAAACAGGCAAATATTTAACACTGACACATATGCATATTGCAAAACATGCAAATAAGAAGAAAGCGAAACAAAAGAAGACTTTAAACGGAGTAAGACATCTACTATAGAAAAGGCCTGTTTTTCAAACACGGATAGTAAGCACATGATAGTTTGGAGTAGCAAGAAAGTGCGTTTACGAGGGTAGTCCTGACAAATCAACTGTAATAAAGTTACAGCAATGTACAATGATCAACTGAAGAGAAAATGTACGAAATAATAATGAAGTAGTTGAAACATTAGATTTTGGTACAGATAGGTACAGAAGGTCCGCAGCTCGTGGTCTCACGGTAGCGTTCTCGCTTTCCGAGCACGGGGTCCCGGGTTCGATTCGCAGCGCTGTCTGGGATTTTCACCTGCCTCGAGATAACTGGGTGTTGTGTCGTCCTCATATTCATCATTTATCCCCATTACGGTCGGGGGAAGGCAACGGCTAACCACCTCCGCTAGCACCTTGCCTAGTACGGCGGTGCGGGTCTCCCGCATCGTCGCCTACGCTCTGTCAAGGAGTATGGGACCTCATCATCATCATCATCATCATCAGGTACAGAAGAGCAAATTAAATTGAGCTTAAAAAAATAAAATCTCCATACATTTGAAATGAAAGATTTGAATTCATTGCACAATGTAAATTTTGATTTATGGGAGGGTAACATGGATCACCAATTCGAAAATCATTCAGAAAGGAAGGATATTCTACCAGCAACAGAGAGATGTATGACGTGAAATACAACGGGGGACAGGAAAACAACAACGTCGAGGAAAAGAGTGGAGAGGAAGAGGTATTTAGGCTCATTATGAAAATAAAGTATGCATTGTATATAGCGATGCGACTAGATGGTAGATTGACCGAGGAAACTTTCTGTTAGTTCAAACTGACAGGAAGAGACTGTGGCTAACATAGGCGTTTGACGATAGCAGGACTGTAGGAGAAAAGTGATGAGTAGAGCTGGTTATCGCAAAGCGCGTAAAGATTAGAGACGGTCTTTGTCCCGCAATGTATGTCGATTGGCTGCAGCTGCGGACAATGAACGTATCCATTTAAAAAGGTTGTTAGGTCTTGCTTAAAAATGTAGACTTCAACCACCGCAAGTAACGACAGTATTTCAAATAATTATAAAGTCAGAGATGGAAATCTGTCGGATAATATAGTCCCAATGTAATGTGATTGAAACCGCAACGGAGCCTATGTACTAAGAGATGTTCTATACACAGGTACCACGAAGCTTCAATGACCATAAATCAGAAGTACATTGCTATTGCTGTGTATCAAAATCATCCTCTTATGTCAATTGCTACAATCGCAACAGTTGGGCTAATGGCGTGTACATCAATACTTTGTCGACTGTGTAACAAGAATTTATGGCCATAGCGCAGATTCATATCGATGGTCCCTTCATAAGCGATTTTCCAACAGGGATTGGAGGGCTTTGGAACACTGCCATTAGTTTGCAGTATTTCTCCTTGTTGGGTTTCGAAAATTGAAATCGTCAGAAATATATTCACGTAGAATGTGATACTGTAGCATTTTCACATTAACAATAAGAACTACCAACAGGATACATGTTGTTTTTTTATGGGGACGTACGACGGAAAGAGGAAACAGAGCGTTTTTACTATGGCAGTATGGAGGAATTACAGAATTAAGTTTGAAGTGTTTCAGGTTGGCTTGGGCTGGATGGTGGTTTATTACAGTTCAACTCATGCACCAAAAACTTACGTAAGTTGCTTCCTGAGCACTCCTTGTATATACAACGAAAGTTGTTTACTGAATATTCTATCACCGTGTAGTATTATCTATCAGGGCTCAGCTAGTCTGTGCTCTGCATCCGTGTGCCTTTTTCCTCAAGCTTGGCTCAAACATCGCCTCCTTACAGGCTGCAGATAAAGCTGTTGAAAATTAACTTCTCGTTCTCGTTAATACCACCACATATTTAAGAAGTGAGATTCAATTCACGTCCTTATATTATTTTGAAAATTACAACTCAAAACGTGGTAAATGAGGACAGCTATCAACTCGTATACTGCCTCTCTGTACTATGTACGTAACATATCTGACATTCCGCTTGATAATTAACAATTACAATACACTGTTATCTTTGACATTTCGCGTCCTTAGATTTCACGGAGCTCTTTCTTCCTTACAGCCAGCTCCATGGTACCCCAATCTCCACCTCAGCACGTACGGGCATCTGACTGCTACCCACTTCCGTACAGTCACCGGATCGTTAGCTCTGGTATCAGCACATACGATTTAAATCACCTCCATACAGTGGGGTGCTCACTGCTTGTCTACTACTCTCACTCACGAACATCTTTTCTCTGACTTATGTAAGTAGGGACGTGATACCTCTCATTCAAGGAATGCCAAGTACCACTACAAATTATAATACAACTGCGAAATGAAAAGATATTGAAATCAATGCTTAATGACTGAAATCCGAGAAAGACCCTTACGGGAGCAATGGACAGGTCAATGAGTCATCTGCGAAGACAGTAAGTTGTAGTTGTCGTGGATTTAGAATGATCAGGAAAGGAGAGAAAACAGTAGGGGAAGAACATGACTACAATATACAAAGAAGATTAAACAAGATGTCTGCTGTATTAGTTACGTGGATATGAAAGATTAGTACAAAATATTAAAAGATGGAAGGCTGCATCAAACTAGTCGAAAAAGTAACGATTAAAAACTAATTTCAAAAAATACAATGTATCAGCTATACAAATTTTGCAGCATGTGATTGTGGACACATGACGTGCAAGAAGACAAGCAAATATTTCCTTCAAACCAAGAAGGCACATTAACGTCGGGCTAAAAAAACACCATGAAGATTCTACGCTAATGTATACATACTAACACTTAAGATAACTGTATTTTACCAAAGTGTAAAACGTATGTAAAATGCAGTATCCACCGTGGCTATGGTGTATAAAAGATATGTTTAAATTTGCAGCAGGTTCCGAATTTTCATCGTTTGTCTACTATGCGACCACAACATGTTGGCCCCTCTGTGGTCCGTGGAAGTCGACTGACTTCGTGCCTTCAGATTGTGTACGTTCATTGCCAACCTTTACAGCGTAACGGTTTCCTGCGCCGTAGCAGTAAGCAGCCATTTTGAATACGGTGTTGATCACTGTATAGCGTAGTGCAAGGACGTTGTTAATATTCTAAGATTTCTATAAAATATTGCCTGCTTGTGAGAGTATTGAAGCAGTGATTTCGAAAATTTTCTCCTCATACAACGTGTGCTTTAGATATTGTATTCAACTGCTTAGCAAAGCGAGCTGCTTGATGACCCAGTGTTCCGCATGTGAACAGCGGCAAGAAATAAAATTTTGAACTTCATGAAATAAAATTTGAAATAAGGGAATGAATCTAATTAAATGCCAAAAGAAACTAATAGTGTGCTCCAAGAAAGTACTTGCAAGCACGATACCTGACATTCCCACTACACACTGTATGAACGAGAATGCAAGGTGAAATCTGCCCTGAAGTAAAAAATACTTACCTCTTGCTCAGCAACCTGCTTGTTGTGTCTCGAGTACTGGTCTCGAAAGCAAACACATATCATGAAATGTACCAACTAAAGATAAATAATCTTCTCTGCATTAATTTAGTCAGAAACAGTCTGCTGCTTCGCTACAAATATTCAAAACTTTACTATGAATGAAGAAGATAGGTTTTAATTTGAAGAAAATGGTTTTTAAGAAATCAAACTCTCATTATTAAGAAAAATACAGCACAACAGAAGAATCATCTAATAATTAAAGAATTATCTCATTACAAAAAAGCAGGAAACATATAAAAAAACTCTCATTATCCACTGCCCCCCAAGAAAAAATTCCATACGGTTTGTCTTATCTGTCGTAAGGCAAGGAGAATGACATTATTTTAAAAAATGGAAGTGAGCACAATAACCTACAATTATAAATAACATTACAAGTGTTAGGATTGAAGTTACAAAAGGTACAAAACGATGTTCTATTTGAGTTCTGCTTATGAAGGTTGTAGTTACACAGGGAGGAGACACACACATTATTTGCCGAGTTCTGTTGATTGTAGGTAAATAATGTATCACTCAAAGCCATTGAAGATCTGCTTTAATGTCTCACATCATTAGTATTGAGGCTAGCAGAGGTAGAAGTAAATATCCTCGGGGTAGTGAAGCAACTTAAATCACTTAATAAAAGCAAGTCTTCTGGTCCAGACTGTAGACCAATTAGGTTCCTTTCGGAGTATGCTGATGCATTAGCTCCATACTTAACAATCATATACAACCGTTCGCCCGACTAAACATCCGTACCCAAAGACTGGAAAATTGCACAAGTCACACCAATATTCAAGAAAGGTAGTAGGAGTAATCCACTAAATTACAGACCCATATCGTTAACGAGGATATGCAGCAGGATTTTAGAACGTATACTGTGTTCGAACATTATGAATTACCTCGAAGAAAACGGTCTATTGACACACAGTCAACATAGGTTTAGAAAGCATCGTTCCTGTGAAACACAACTAGCTCTTTATTCACATGAAGTGTTGAGTGCTATTGACCAGGGATATCAGATCGAATCCGTATTTCTGGATTTCCGGAAGCTTTTTGACACTGTACCACACAAGCGGCTTGTAGTGAAATTGCGTGATTATGGAATATCGCCTCATTTATGTGACTGGATTTGTGATTTCTGGTCAGATAGGTCACGGTTCATAGTAACTAACGGAAAGTCATCGAGTAAAACAGAAGTGATTTATGGCGTTCCCCAAGGAAGTGTAGTTTGCTGTTCCTTATCTATATAAACGATTTGGGAGACAATCTGAGCAGCCGTCTTTGGTTGTTTTCAGATGACGCTGTCGTTTATGGACTAATAAAGTCATCAGAAGACCAAAACAAACTGTAAAACGATTTAGAAAAGATATCTGAATGGTGCGAAAAGTGGCAGTTGACCCTAAATAACTAAAAGTGTGACGTCATCCACATGAGTGCTAAAAGGAGCTCGTTAAACTTCGGCTACACAATAAATCAGTCTAATCCAAAAGCCGTTAATTCAACTAAATACCTAGGTATTACAATAACGAACCACTTAAATTGGAAGGAACACATAGAAAATGTTGTGGGAAAGGCTAAGCAAAGACTGCGTTTTAATGGCAGGACACTTAGAAAATATAACAGACCTATTAAGTAGACTGCCTAAACTACGCTTGTCCGTCTTCTTTTAGAATACTGCTGCGCGGTGTGGGATCCTTACCACATAGGACTGACAGAGTACATCGAAAAAGTTCAAAGAAAGGCAGCACGTTTTGTATTATCGCGAGATATGGGAGAGGTTGTCACAGAAATGATACAGGATTTGGGCTGGACATCTTCAAAAGAAAGGCGTTTTTCTTTGAGATGGAATTTTCTGACGAAACTTTCTCCTGCGAATGCGAAAATATTTTGTTCACACCGACCTATATAGGGAGGAATGATCACCAAGATAAAATAAGGGAAATCAGAGCTCGTACGGAAAGATAGAAGTGTTCATTCTTTTCGCGCGCTATAAGAGATTGGAATAATAGAGAATTGTGAAGGTGGTTCGATGAACTCTGTGCCAGGCACTTCAATGTGATTTGCAGAGTATCCATGTAGATGTACGAGCTGCATTCAAGTTCTAAGGCCTCCGATTTTTTTTCTCTGCACTGGAAAGAGATAGAAACATGCGCATTGTTTAAAAATGAGGCCGCGTTCATTGTCAATACGTCCCAGAGATGGCAGCACCGTACGGCAGATGGAATTTTACCGCCAGCGGCGAGAATGAGAACTGTTTTAATTACTTAAAATGGCGACTTTTTCCTTACTTGAACAGCGTGTAATCATTCGTTTTCTGAATTTGCGTGGTGTGAAAACAATTGAAATTCATTGACAGTTGAAGGAGACATGTGGTGATGGATTTATGGATGTGTCAAAAGTGCGTTCGTGGGTGCGACAGCTTAATGAAGGGAGAACATCGTGTGACAACAAACCGAAACAATCTCGGGCTCGTAGAAGCCGGTCTGACGAAATGATCGAGAAAGTGGAGAGAATTGTTTTGGGGTATCGCCGAATGACTGTTGAACAGATCGCCTCCAGAGTTGGCATTTCTGTGGGTTCTGTGCACACAATCCTGCATGACGACCTGAAAATGCGAAAAGTGTCATCCAGGTGGGGGCCACGAATGCTGACGGATGAGCACATGGCTGCCTATGTGGCATGTTGCCAAACAATGTTGACGCGCAACGACAGCATGAATGGGACTTTCTTTTCGTCGGTTGTGACAATGGTTGAGACGTGGATGCCATTTTTCAATCCAGAAACAAAGCGCCAGTCAGCTCAATGGAAGCACACAGATTCACCACCACGAAAAAAATTTCGGGTAACCGCCAGTGCTGAAAAAATGATGGTGTCCATGTTCTGGGACAGCGAGGGCGTAATCCTTTCCCATTGCGTTCCAAAGGGCACTACGATAACAGGTGCATCCTACGAAAATGTTTTGAAGAACTAATTCCTTCCTGCACTGCAACAGAAACGTCCGGGAAGGGTTGCACGTGAGCTGTTTCACCAAGACAACGCACCCGCACATCGAGCTAACGTTATGCAACAATTTCTTCGTGATAACAACTTTGAAGTGATTCCTCATGCTCCCTACTCACCTGACCTGGCTCCTAGTGACTTGGATTTTTCCAACAATGAAAGACACTCTCCATGGCCGCACATTCACCAGCCGTGCTTCTATTGCCTCAGCGATTTTCCAGTGGTCAAATCAGACTCCTAAAGAAGCCTTCGCCGCTGCCATGGAACCATGGCGTCAGCGTTGTGAAAAGTGTGTACGTCTGCAGGGCGATTGCGTCGAGAAGTAACGCCAGTTTCATCGATTTCGAGTGAGTAGTTAATTAGAAAAAAAAATCGGAGGCCTTAGAACTTGAATGCACCTCGTAGATGTAGTATGTGAATAGAATTTAAAGTCAAATTCTGCATCACTTAGAACCAACAAGGTACTGTTAATGTCTCTTGTCACTCATCTACATCTACATTTACATGTACATAGATACTTCACAACCCACTGCACTGTGCGTGGCGGAGCGTACCTTGTACCACTACTGCTCATCTCCTTTCCTGTTCCACTCGCATATAGAGCGAAGGAAATACGACGTTGTATATGCCTCCGTATGAGCCCTAATTTCTCGTATCTTATCTTCTGCTCCTTCATCTACATCTACATCTATACTCCGCGAGCCACCTTACGGTGTGTGGCGGAGGGTACTTATTGTACCACTATCTGATTCCCCCTTCCCTGTTCCATTCACGAATTGTGCGTGGGAAGAACGACTGCTTGTAAGTCTCCGTATTTGCTCTAATTTCTCGGATCTTTTCGTTGTGATCATTACGCGAGATATATGTGGGCGGTAGTAATATGTTGCCCATCTCTTCCCGGAATGTGCTCTCTCGTAATTTCGATAATAAACCTCTCCGTATTGCGTAACGCCTTTCTTGAAGTGTCCGCCACTGGAGCTTGTTCAGCATCTCCGTAACGCTCTCGCGCTGACTAAATGTCCCCATGACGAATCGCGCTGCTTTTCGCTGGATCATGTCTATCTCTTCTATTAATCCAACCTGGTAAGGGTCCCATACTGATGAGCAATACTCAAGAATCGGACGAACAAGCGTTTTGTAAGCTACTTCTTTCGTCGATGAGTCACATTTTCTTAGAATTCTTCCTATGAATCTCAACCTGGCGCCTGCTTTTCCCACTATTTGTTTTATGTGATCATTCCACTTCAGATCGCTCCGGATAGTAACTCCTAAGTATTTTACGGTCGTTACCGCTTCCAATGATTTACCACCTATGGCATAATCGTACTGGAATGGATTTCTGCCCCTATGTATGCGCATTATATTACATTTATCTACGTTTAGGGAAAGCTGCCAGCTGTCGCACCATGCATTAATCCTCTGCAGGTCTTCCTGGAGTACGTACGAGTCTTCTGATGTTGCTACTTTCTTGTAGACAACCGTGTCATCTGCAAATAGCCTCACGGAGCTAACGATGTTGTCAACTAAGTCATTTATGTATATTGTAAACAATAAAGGTCCTATCACGCTTCCTTGCGGTACTCCCGAAATTACCTCTACATCTGCAGATTTTGAACCGTTAAGAATGACATGTTGTGTTCTTTCTTCTAGGAAATCCTGAATCCAATCACAAACCTGGTCCGATATTCCGTAAGCTCGTATTTTTTTCACTAAACGTAAGTGCGGAACCGTATCAAATGCCTTCCTGAAGTCCAGGAATACGGCATCAATCTGCTCGCCAGTGTCTACGGCACTGTGAATTTCTTGGGCAAATAGGGCGAGCTGAGTTTCACATGATCTCTGTTTGCGGAATCCATGTTGGTTATGATGAAGGAGATTTGTATTATCTAAGAACGTCATAATACGAGAACACAAAACATGTTCCATTATTCTACAACAGATTGACGTAAGCGAAATAGGCCTATAATTATTCGCATCTGATTTATGACCCTTCTTGAAAATGGGAACGACCTGCGCTTTCTTCCAGTCGCTAGGTACTTTACGTTCTTCCAGCGATCTACGATAAATTGCTGATAGAAAGGGGGCAAGTTCTTTAGCATAATCACTGTAGAATCTTAAGGGTATCTCGTCTGGTCCGGATGCTTTTCCGCTACTAAGTGATAGCAGTTGTTTTTCAATTCCGATATCGTTTATTTCAATATTTTCCATTTTGGCGTCCGTGCGACGGCTGAAGTCAGGGACCGTGTTACGATTTTCCGCAGTGAAACAGTTTCGGAACACTGAATTCAGTATTTCTGCCTTTCTTCGGTCGTCCTCTGTTTCGGTGCCATCGTGGTCAACGAGTGACTGAATAGGGGATTTAGATCCGCTTACCGATTTTACATATGACCAAAACTTTTTAGGGTTCTTGTTTAGATTGTTTGCCAATGTTTTATGTTCGAATTCGTTGAATGCTTCTCTCATTGCTCTCTTTACGCTCTTTTTCGCTTCGTTCAGCTTTTCCTTATCAGCTATGATTCGACTACTCTTAAACCTATGATGAAGCTTTCTTTGTTTCCGTAGTACCTTTCGTACATGATTGTTATACCACGGTGGATCTTTCCCCTCGCTTTGGACCTTAGTCGGTACGAACTTATCTAAGGCGTACTGGACGATGTTTCTGAATTTTTTCCATTTTTGTTCCACATCCTCTTCCTCAGAAATGAACGTTTGATGGTGGTCACTCAGATATTCTGCGATTTGTGCCCTATCACTCTTGTTAAGCAAATATATTTTCCTTCCTTTCTTGGCATTTCTTATTACACTTGTAGTCATTGATGCAACCACTGACTTATGATCACTGATACCCTCTTCTACATTCACGGAGTCGAAAAGTTCCGGTCTATTTGTTGCTATGAGGTCTAAAACGTTAGCTTCACGAGTTGGTTCTCTAACTATCTGCTCGAAGTAATTCTCGGACAAGGCAGTCAGGATAATGTCACAAGAGTCTCTGTCCCTGGCTCCAGTTCTGATTGTGTGACTATCCCATTCTATACCTGGTAGATTGAAGTCTCCCCCTATTACAATAGTATGATCACGAAACTTCTTCACGACGTTCTGCAGGTTCTCTCTGAGGCGCTCAACTACTACGGTTGCTGATGCAGGTGGTCTATAGAAGCATCCGACTATCATATCTGACCCACCTTTGATACTTAGCTTAACCCAGATTATTTCACATTCGCATTCGCTAATAACTTCACTGGATATTATTGAATTCTTTACTGCTATAAATACTCCTCCACCATTGGCGTTTATCCTATCCTTGCGGTATATATTCCATTCTGTGTCTAGGATTTCGTTACTGTTCACTTCCGGTTTTAACCAACTTTCCGTTCCTAATACTATATGCGCACTATTTCCTTCAATAAGAGATACTAATTCAGGAACCTTGCCCTGGATACTCCTGCAGTTTACCAATATTACGTTAACTTTTCCTGTTTTTGGTCTCTGAGGACGGACGTTCTTTATCAACGATGATAATGTCCTCTCTGGTAAGCCGTCAGGTATTTTATCGTTTCGCCCAAGGGGGGGTCCCTCTAACCTAAAAAACCCCCGTGTGCACGCCACACGTACTCTGCTACCCTAGTAGCTGCTTCCGGTGTGTAGTGCACGCCTGACCTGTCTAGGGGGGCCCTACAGTTCTCCACCCAATAACGGAGGTCGATGAATTTGCAACCATTATAGTCGCAGAGTCGTCTGAGCCTCTGGTTTAGACCCTCCACACGGCTCCAAACCAGAGGACCGCGATCGACTCTGGGCACTATGCTGCAGATATTAAGCTCAGCTTGCACTCCGCGTGCGATGCTGGTTGTCTTCACCAAATCAGCCAGCCGCCGGAAGGAACCAAGGATGGCCTCAGAACCCAAGCGGCAGGCGTCATTCGTTCCGACATGTGCTACTATCTGCAGCCGGTCACACCCAGTGCGTTCAATAGCTGCCGGAAGGGCCTCCTCCACATTACGGACGAGACCCCCCGGCAAGCACACCGAGTGCACACTGGCATTCTTCCCCGACCTACCCGCTATTTTCCTGAGGGGCTCCATAACCCGCCTAACGTTGGAGCTCCCTATAACTAATAGGCCCGCCCTCTGTGACTGTCGGGACCTTGCCGGAGAATCGGCCACTGGCCCAACAGGCGAGGCATCCTGTGGTGGCTCGGAAACGATGTCATCACCACTAGGAAGCACCCCGTACCTGTTGGAAAGGGGTAAGGCAGCTGCCACGCGGCCAGATCCCACCTTCGCCTTTCGGCCAGGCACGCGCGAGCCCACCACTGTCCGCCATTTACCCTGGAGTGATGGCTGACCGGTAAGATGCTCACTGCCGGAAGACGCAGCGACATCAGGGGTTCCATGTGATTCCAAGGCCACCGAAGTAGGCATAGGTCTCACCACAGTTGCCCCAACGCCACTACGAGCCGACGCCTGCGCCTCGAGCTCGATGAGCCTAACAGACAAAGCCTCCACCTGCCCCCGAAGAGTGGCCAATTCTCCTTGCGTCCGCTCACAACAACCACAGTCCCTACACATGACTATGTTTACCCTACCCTATACGGTGACAAATTCCCAAGATAATCTTCTGATGAGCTACTCTGATAATCAAGAAACACTCACTGAAATACGAGACGCGAAAACTACGCTAGGTTTTCCCAGAAAAACTATTTAAAAGCTAAGCGCAGCAAATAAGTACAAAAACGCTTTATACAAACAGTACTCGCTGCTGCTGGTGCTCTCGCTCTGGCTGTCACAAGACAACTGCTGATTCAAGTGACTAGTGGCTAACGGCCGCGAAACAAACAAAAGACGGTTTTAGGGCGCTTTCTGTTCTAAACGATCAAGAAAACACTAAGAAATCTAACACGAAAACTACGTAAAGTTTTATCAAGAACTGTTAGTTACTATGCAGAGCAGATAAACACAAATAGAATCCCTTCCTTAGTGGAAGGTCGTAAACAAAATGCAAAATAAACGCTTTATACAAACAGTACTGTGCTGCTGCTGGTGCTCTCGCTCTCGCTGTCACAAGACAATGTGTGTCAGTGGCAGTAGAATCGTTCTGCAGCCTGCATCAAATGCCGGTTTTCTAAATTTTTCCAGTAAGATCTCCCTCCAGTGATTCGCATTTGAGTTCCTAAAGCAAACTTCCGTGTTGTCCGAACCTATCGGTAACAAATCTCGCGGCCCGCCTCTCAATTGCATCCATCTCTTCTTTCAATCCGACCTGGTACGGATACCAAACACTCGAGCAGTACTCAAGAATAGGTCGCACCAGCGTCCTATATGCGGTCTCCTTTACAAGTGAACCTCTCTTTCCTAAAATTCTCCAAACAAAAGGATGTCGACCCTTCGCCTTCCCCACGACACTTCTCACATGTTCGTAAAAAGTCATATCTCTTTGAAACGTTACGCCCATATATTTCAACGACTTGACTGTGTCAAGCAAGACACTTGTAAGACTATATCGGAACATTAAAAATTTGATCTTCCTACTCATCCCCGTTAACTTACATTTCTCCACAATTTGGGCTAGCTGCCATTCATCACAGGAACTGGAAATGTTTTTTAAGTCGTCTTGAATCTTTCTACAATCATTCAACTTCGACATCTTGCCGTACACGACGGTATCATGCGCAACCAATCGCAGACTGCTGCCCACCCTGTCCTCCAAACATTTATGTGTACAGAGAACAACAGCGGTCCTATCACACTACCCTGGATCACTCCTGACGATACCCTTCTCTCTGATGAACTCTCGATCTCGAGGACAACATGTTGGGTTCCATTATTTGAGAAGTCTTTGAGCCCTTCACATACCTGTGATCTTATTCCATTTGCTCGTATCTTCATTAACAGCGTGCAACGGTGCACCGTGTCAAATGCTTTCCGGAAATCTATAAATGCGGAGTCTGCATGTTGACTTTCATCCATAGTTCGCAGTACATGACGTCAGAAACCGGCAAGATGAGTTTCGCACAAACGATGCTTTCTAAAACAATAGTGATTCGTGGTCGTAAGCTTCTGAGTCTCGAGAACATTCATTATATTCGAAACAAGGAGAAGTTCATGTATTCAGCAGCAAACAGAGGTTAGAGATATTGGTCTGTAATTTAGCAGGTCCGTCTTTTTACCCTTCTTATACACTGGAGTCACCTCCGCCTTTGTTTCATTCGCTTAGGACTTTGTACTGGGCGAGAGACTTACGACAAGTGCAAGCTAGGTAAGGGGCCTATACCGGAGAGTACTCATTGTATAAGAGAACAGGGATTCCAGTTGATTTGTTTCCTTCTAAATCTTTCAGTGGTTTCTCTACGCCAGGGATGCTTAGTACTATGTATGTTGTCCATACGGGAGTCTGTCCGATGGTCAAGTGACAGTACGTTCGTACAAATCTCTTGTGTGAATCATTTCTTCAACGTGAAATTTAAAATCTAGGGTTTCGTTTCACTTTCCTTAAATGCCACAGCCAAATTGGTCAACAAAGGACGAGCTTAGCGATTTTGCATAAGACAAATATTTCCTCGCGTCCTCTGTCAGATCTTTTGCTAAGGTGTGACGTTGGTAGTTGTATGCTTCGCGCACAGCTCTTTCCACATAGCCCCGAATATTTATTAACCGTCGCTGGTCGTAATTTTGGCCTTTCCTTTTGTACCGAGAGTGCAGCAACTTATGATTCCTCAGCATTCTCCGAATTTCGTTATTAAACCGTGGTGCCTATTATCCATTCTTTATCCTTTTTCTAGACACATAACACTCCAGACCACGATCAACAGTCTGCTTGAACTTTGCCCATAATTCCTCTACGTCCATCTTACCGGAACTAAGTGATGCCAAATCGCTAAGTGAGATACTAATAACTGCTTATCTGCTCTAACTAGCTGAAACAATCTTCCTAGCCTCTTAACTGATTTATTAACTTTAATAATCATAGTTGCTATAGCCGGTCCCAAGCCCGGTAGAAAAAGGAGGAGGGTGGAGTAACACCTCGTAAGAAAACCTTGGATCACCTGGCCCGGGTGATAGTACCTCGTGAGGGCCCCTTGCCAGGGACACGGTGAAGACCTCAACGGCAGTGAAGGCGGAGATGAAGATCATCGGTACAGCGGAACTGCTTTTTGGGATACTATAAAAGCTATCGTCCAAGGTTATTTGGACAAAGGGCACGACGATTCCACAGGTTAGTGGCGGTAACACTACAGCGTCTGTTCCACATGTTAGTGGCGGCTGATCTATAAAACTCAGAAGTGGGACTCTGAGCTTAATCAGATTGGAATCTCAATTTCAGTCACAAACCCAGTCCAAATAAATCAACATGGGTACAGCACCTTCAAAGACAAATTGCCTCGGTGGGTCAAATCCCACGGTTGAAAAACCGCAAGTGGTCTATTCGGATTCTGGGGAGACCACAGAAGTGTGCATGGAGGTAAATCGGAGTACCTCAAAACCCCGTAATAACAAAATCAAACCAAAATCTACAATTTGGCTAAAGACATGTAATGTAAATTCTTTCTTAAAAATGGGAAAACTAAAAAATATCCTGGACAAATCCAGAGAACGTAAAATCAAAATTATTCCATTTCAGGAATCACGATATACAGATGAAAATCCTTTTGATTCAGAAAGATATAGGATATACAAAGGAAAACCTGGAAAACGAGCCATGGCAAATTGTCCACAATTTGGAACTGGATTTACATCAATACTTCATTCAGTCTCGACTTTCAAGTCTTACTCGTATCGGCTCTCCACGATGACAATAAAATCAGCTAATAAGATATACACCCTAGTCAACGGGCATGCACCAACTAACATCACTGACAAAAACAAAAGTAGAAGAAGTAGAAGAATTCTGGAACCAATTAGATAATATTCTTCAAAAAATTCCAAATAACCATGTCAAAATTCTTATGGGCGATTTCAATGCACAAATCGGTAAAGAAAAGAAATATCGATATTGAGTAGGTAAATGGTCAGGGCATACACAGACCGACCGGAATGGCATGCGACTCATTGAAATCTTCAAAAACCACGACCTACTTTTCAAATCAACATTTTTCAAGAAAAGATCTTCGAAAACGAAAACTTGGATCTCACCTAATACATTACTAGGTGAATACCAGTTGGATCAAGTAATGATCTCCCGCGTAAATACAGTAGAAATCATGAAACTTAACGTTCTTAATGGACTAGACATAGATTCCGACCATAACCCAACAAAATTCTCCCTAGATGTCATTCCAGAAATAGAAAACTCTCAAAGATATCTGTACACCGTAAATATGATGTACAAAAGATAAATCGTAATGAACAATTCGCAAAAGAAACACAAAATTTAAAACCACAAAATTGGCGACAACTGCAAGCAGGACTTTAAAAGCAGCTGAAATTGTAGCACCGCACACGTAAACACCCATGGTTAACAGATAAGTGTGACCAACTGATAAATCTGAGACAACAGGCATGGCAAAATTGGTTGTGCAACAAAAATCAAGAGACACTGGAAGATCTCAAAGATACCAGGAAAACAGTCACAAACGCAATACGAACAGTCTGTAAACAAAACGAAGACAAAAAATTGCAAGACATAGAAAATAATTTCAAGAAAAACAATTCCCTAAATATTTACAGCGTATTCGAACAAAAATTAACAAAGTACTCTCCTCCATCACTCCAATTCAAAAATGAACATGAGGAAATTGCCCATACCAACACCGAAAACTGTGAAATTCTTGCAAAATACTTTTCTAAATTACTGAATTGTGAAAAGCCTGCAGAAAAAATTTGAGTTCCATCACGCACAACAAAACCCAGTCTCAAATCCACCAAGTTTACAGGAGATTAAAGAGATTATTCAGTCGCTGAAAAATAACAAAGCATCAGGAGAAGACCAAATCATCGCAGAATTATGGAAAAATGCAGGAGAAAATCTTATGCAAAACTTAAAAAACTATACATGAAATCTGGAAAACTGAAAAAATCCCCACAGATTGGAAGACAGCAATCATACATCCTCTGTACAAAAAAGGAAGTAAAACAGACCCCAACAACTATCGTGGAATCTCTTAATTGTCAATAACATACAAAATTCTGTCTAAAGCCCTACTAAACAGAGCAGAACCTCAGCTTGATTTAAAACTAGGCGAATAACAAGGTGGATTCAGAAAAGGTCGATCATGTGTAGAACAAATCCTTAACTTGAAAAACTCAATGAAATATTTTCATAGTACTTCAGACAAAAGTTATGTCATCACGTTCGTCGACTTTAAAAAACCATGTGACAGTACAGACCGAGAATCCCTTTTTGAAGTATTAGCAGAATTTGAACTAGATCAAAAGACAACAAACATCATAAAAGAAACACTCACGGACACCAAATCCAAAGTAAAACTGATGGGAGAATTGAGCATAAAATTTGAAATAGACACAGGAATACGACAAGGGGATGTACTGTCCCCAGTGCTCTTCAATTGCGCTCTTGAAAAAGTTGTTAAAGAATGGAGAAAAACAGGTGCACCAGCATACAGAGTGGGACCAAGACGTAAGGGCATAGAATTAGACTGTTTAGCATTTGCTGATAACATGGCACTGATAGCACAAGACATTACCGATGCACAGAAACAGCTAGAATTATTTCAAGAGCAGGCAGCAAAAATAGGATCACAAATTTCATTTGAAAAAACAAAATTTATGACTGACATCAAAGATGCACCTTCTGTCCCAAAATTGGTAATAACTACATCTCTCGAGTAAAAGAATTTAAATATTTAAGTGAATGGATTGCAGAAAATTCTAATGAAAAGAAATCTGTCAGATCAAGAGTCCATAAAATGGAGACGGCGTTTCAATTAACAAAAAACATTTACAACAAAAAGAGTCTCTTGTGGAACTGCAAAATACGACACCACACAACAGTAATTAAACTCGAAGCTCTCTACGGATCTGACACACTAAACCTTCAACACAGAACACTAAAAGAGGAATTAGAAGTGAAAGGACGTAAAATAATGAGGAAAATCCTAGGACCAAGAACTAAAGATGGCGTGCATTATCCAAAGCCCAATGCAGAAACATATAAAAATATCTCCAAAACAACAGGCACAATGTGCATGAGAAGAATCCAATTCACGGGGCATTTAGAAAGAATGGACTCAAACACGTTAACGCACAAAATCCATACATTTTTAAAGAACAAAACTACAAGACCGAACTGGTACAAACAGACAGAAAAAGACCTGAGAGAATTAGGGTCTCCAAATCTACACGATAGAAATGAAATCAGAAAAATCACAAACAAACAGGGTTTTGAGGAAGAAGAGAGAAGAACTAATCGACATACGTGGTCTGGGCAACGAAAGCTAGCCCATACGTTGTTTATGAAGGAATACTGGGCGAAAAGGAAGGCCAACAAATGTTGATTACGCGTGGTCCTAAGTGATCCATCCACGAAGAAGAAGAAGAAGAAGAAGAAGTTGCTATTATGAAATCAGGATCGCTAACCCCAGTTTCTATACATACATTGTCGATAAGGACCGGCTTATTTGTAGCTACAAGGTCTAAGATATTTCCATTGCGTTTGGGCTCCCGAATTATCTGATCAAGGCAGTTCTCAGAAAATGCATTCAAAAATATATTTAATGACCCCTGGAATGAACATAGACATCCCAGTCAATACTAAGTAGGTTAAAGTTTCCTCCAACGAGTATTGCACGTTGGGTATTTACGCGCTATTTGTTCAAATGGTTGAAATGGCTCTGAGCACTATGGGACTTAATATCTGAGGTCATCAGTCCCCTAGACTTAGAACTACTTAAACCTAACTAACCTAAGGGCGTCACATACGTCCATGCCCGAGGCAGGATTCGAAACTGCGACCGTAGCGGTCGCGCGTTTCCAGACACAAGCGCCTAGAACCGCTCGGCCACTGCGGTCCGCGTGCTATCGGTACTAGACTTCCTTCGAATGACTCTAAAAGTGTCATAGCAGAATCGCGTGTCCAGTAAAAACATCCAACAATTAACTTGGTTTCACCTACACCAGTTATACGCGAGCAGAAAACTACAATGTCACCCTCAACTTCCACTTCTTTAGAGAAGTTATATTCGTCAAGTGCAATGAACATTCTCCATCCTATAGTCACTAATCTGTCCTTCTGATATACGTTCCATGACTCGCTAAATCTCAGAGCTTCTCAATTCGGGTTTCAACCAGCCGTTGGTCATAAGAATAAAATGAGCGCGAGAACTGTTCTGTGGGGTAGTAAATTCGGGAACTCTATTACGAAGTTTTGGACAGTTTACTGATAAAATTATGACAGTCGAAGTGTCTTTATTCTGAACGCCGTTTGACTTCCCATGCTGCATGTCGACTGGTGACTGTTCATCAGAGCCCTTCAAACCACTGCCCAGCTCAAAATACCCTCATGTGCGACCCACAAGTTCTTTGTTCCTCGAGTAGCTGCTTCCCCTGTGTAGTGGACACCTGACCTGTTAGTGTGAGTCCTACAAATCCCCACACGACAAAGCAGGTCTAGAAATCTGCAGCCAAGTCGGTCATCGAATCGACAAAGCTTTTAGTTGAGACCCGCCACTCGACTCTAATGCAAATGACCCCAATCAACTGGGGAACAATGCTGCAAATTGGTAACTCTGCTTGAACCCCCTCCCCCCCCCCCTCCCAACCCGTGCGAGGCCTCCGAAAGCCACCTGTACAAACGGAGGATCACTTCAGAACTCATGCGACAGGCTTCGTTGGTGCCGACATGAGCTACAACTTGCAGACGACTGCATGCTGCCCGCCCGATAGCCGGAGGCAAGGCCGCCTCCACATCTCGGCTGAGATTCACCAGCAGATATACCGAGTGCACAATGGCATTCTTTCCAGCCAAAATAGGCTCCACAAGTGCTAAGTGCACTTCAAAGTCCAAGTATCAGTCAGTTAGTGTCATATTTTATCGCAGTGTCATGTACTAGTCAAGTATGCTGATCAGCCTTGTAAGTTCTGTACTGTGTTCATGCTGTATGTTTTCTGAAACCTCAGACCTTTCTCGTTATATCCTTTATCGTAATTTTCGCACCAGATCATCGTACTCACATAATACTACCTTTCATATCAATACATCTGCCAAAAATACCATGTCAATTGGTCAGCCCCCCTCGTGTGCCTCCATGGTGTCTGCTGAAGGAACGGCCACCCGTCCACTCAAAGGGTGACTGGGTGAGGTCAGACGGCCGGTCTCCACATTGATCCTCCGCCTAGAGAGACCTGAGCTCGTCACCACCCAACACTCACCTTGATGTGAGGGAGTATCCATCGCTTCGGGTGCACTAGGCGGTGACTCAGAAGCAGAGCCTGTGGGCAAAACGAGCTACACCTGAGGTGTCCCATGCGACGCGACAGATTGACCGACACCTGAGGCAGCAACCTGAAGGTGATTGGCTGTACCAAAAACGCATTCAGCTGTTCGCGAACTCTGGCCATCTCCTGCTGCGTCCGCACACAGCATGCACGCATCCTATCCATCCCAGCAAGACTAGCTAAACAGGTAAATTATAAAAGCAGATAGAATTATAGATATGAAACTTACTACCCTCCTGATGTGTCACCAATGGACGCTGATTCGTTAATAAGCTATGTAGCTTTGCTGTCCAGTGAGCATTCTTCTTGAGGCTAAGAAAAGGAATGCATATAGCACACAATTGACACAGTTCTTGAAGTACGTCCACCGATGAACCTGCTGAGCCTGTAGTACTGAGCCCTCAGGTAATAAACGCCTGAGAATTTGAAAAATGTTTCAGGTTAAGTGCCACCAGTAAGACAATTTAATGTCCATCACTGCAGTCAGTAAATAAACTGATCATCCAACACTGACTACACCCTGAAGATTAGCATGTAAATGTAGAATCAAATATGAACAAACCCATGGAAGTAGTTTTCCATTAACAACTTCTACGTCCAGTTGATGTCTCAAAAATAAACTCTGAAGCACTGTTTCCTTTAACTGTATGCAAATTTAAGTCCCTGGAACCTACATTGAATTTGGGGCCTTTTCTTGCAAACAGAACAGGTGAACTGAAAATGCAATATTATCTTTTTAAGAAATGACTTTATTCCTAGCAAATATATGAAATATACAAAAAATTAATATCTGTAGATTACAACAGTCATAGGATCAGAAAACATTCACATACAGAAAGGATTATGCAATATTGCGTGCCAGATACAGAATAAAGCTAACAACAGGAACAACCGACAAAACATCATTATCTGGCACTGAAAATATACTAGAAAATCTACTGTGAGCCTAATAATAGGTCTTATGTAAGAGAAAACTTTAGTTCTTCAGAATTAACTAATAACATGTAAAACACAGGAATAGTAATAATGAAAATACATTCACTGAAATCATTCACACAACATAAGAGGAAGAAGGTATATAGACCAGAAATAAATGACAAACAAACAAATGTACCATAGTTCATGTAAAGGAAAAGGAAACGGAGCTAAGTGCACTTCAAAGTCCAAGTATCAGTCAGTTAGTGTCATATTTTATCGCAGTGTCATGTACTAGTCAAGTATGCTGATCAGCCTTGTAAGTTCTGTACTGTGTTCATGCTGTATGTTTTCTGAAACCTCAGACCTTTCTCGTTATATCCTTTATCGTAATTTTCGCACCAGATCATCGTACTCACATAATACTACCTTTCATATCAATACATCTGCCAAAAATACCATGTCAATTGGTCAGCATTTCATGATCACCTCGTCATAGTCACATTATAGAATTGTTATTCAATCTGCCTACAGTCATTTATATTTCCATATTACAGTCACATTTATTTCTCATTTCTAGTTGCATCTGTACATTTTAAATGTACACTCTTCATACACTATTTTTCATAATTCTGTTATGTCATGATATTTATCTTATTTATAGCCTCCAACACTAAACGCTTATCCGTAGTGATCTCTCATAAAACTGTAGGTGCCATAATACACAAAATTGTAAAGGCAAAAAAGAAAAATAGTTCATCAGAAGAGAAATGCCGCCGAACTCTTTAAAAAACACTTATAAACATGACAAATATTTCATTAGAAAAGCAATGGAGCAAAGTATCCTATCCAACATAAACACTGCAAAAAATAATTATCCTAAATCAGTAAATGAAATGAAGAACACGTTCTTAGGCTACGACAAATCATACAAGGAAATTTCATCATGAAAGCGATGCAGCAACGAAGCCAAGTGCGGCACTATAAGAATAGAAGGTACACAATGTCATCACAAATTGTTAATAAGACAGCAGTGTCAAAAATTTGTTGGTGCACCATTGATTGTGTAATGGATGTGTTCACAAGAGACAAAAGCTATGTTAAGCAACTGTCATACCACACAACAATATTATATATATTTCACAATACTAAGCTAAACTATGCAAAGTAAATTAATTAACAAGTGCTAAAATGCAAAAAGGAAGATAACATGATGGACTAGTTCATTTAAATATTCAGTTTATGACAAAATACATCTATATTTTGACTAACTATCCTTTTATTCATGTTTCTCATCTTTGCCTGTTGTCATCGTAAAAACTAGTTCTTCTGTATTTCATCCTAAGTGCAAAAAATCTGGGTAACACTGCACTGTTTCACTTGAGTTATGGGTATTGTCCGCCAACGCAAGAAATATCTTCACGTTCAATATTTTAGCAAAAGGAGAAGAAAAAAGTTTTCACACAAAATCAGATACAAATATGTCAATGAAATTGGTATAGCTGATATAAGAACTACAATGTTAGTAAGTAAGCGCGTAGCGTTGAGATTCTATTGAGAACCTGTGTTTCAGTTTAACTACATAATCACAGAAAACAACCAGAAGACTATCATAGACGAAAAGGGTCGATTCGTGTAAGATTTCGTCTGTTTGTGGGGGAACAGAATGTATTGATTTTGAAAATTTTCTCCTCATGAAACGTGTACTTTAGGTATCGTATTTGACTGCTTAGCACAAGTGACTGTTCTATGGCCCTGTGTTGTGCATATGAACAGTGTAATGAAATAAAACTTTAAACCTTATGAAATGCAAAATTAGAAGAAAATGAATTTGATTAAATGCCAAAGGAAACTAACTGTGTGCTCCATGAAAACTGTATACCTAAAACACAGTATCGAAAGACATCATGAACGATGCGTAATATTAACTGCAATGTTACACTAAGAATATCTTCGAAATGACAAGTACTGTTCTACCCGAAAAAAGTAACTGTTTGAAATTAGCAACTATGTTCACTGAATATTAATGTGCTTGCGAGCATGACGTCTGAAAATTCTAACTACACACTGTTTGCACAAGAATGCATGGTGACGTATGCCCTGAAATGAAAATGACTTATCTCTTGCTCAGCTTGCAGATTTTGTGTGTGTGTGTGCTTGTGTATGCGCGCGCGCGCGCGCGCGCGCGCGCGCGTGTGTGTGTGTGTGTGTGTGTGTGTGTGGAGTACTAACTTTCACGAAAGAATGAGCAGTTCCAGCAGCTAAAGATAGATACTCCAGTACTCTAGTATAAATTCATTTTGTCATAAGTAATCTGCTCCTTCGTATAACGCTAGGTGCATCATACACACGGTAAAAATTCAAAACCTTGCAAGGAATGTTAAAGGTAGGCTGTACTTTACAGACAGTCGTTTTTAAGAAATCAAACTTTAATTATTGAAGAAAAGACAGCTCAGCGTAAGAAGTCTCTAACAATCAAAAAAATTTTCTCTTTACAATAATTACGAATACATGTTTACAGTTCCTCCAAAACCTTCATCATTACAAAGAACAAGAAAATACTATATTTCAGTATTCCTCTCCGTAATAAAGTATTCCACATAGTGTCACCCAGATTCCAAACACAGATTTCTTTCACAGAAAGACTCAGCTGCTCGCCACAATTCTTAACATCCACAGATAAAACTAAACACAGAGTCAAGGATCTTATTCACTAGACACACAGTGCTCTTATTCATCTTTGTCCCAGTGCAATAAGGGAGAATTATTTGCAGTAGCAGAAAACATTTGAGAAACTTACATCATTATTTATAAAAGCAAACTAAGAAGCAGCACCTCGTCCTTCTAACGACCCGCCATCAACTTTCACCGCACTACATGTTCTTTTTCGTTAATAAGCTTTAACCTGACTACTCTGGAGAATGGGGCGGCGCTTGTCTCAGATTCCAACGTGCTAAGAGCCGCTCGCGGGATTCTGCTATCAGAATCATCGGTAGCCAAATAAATCTGTGGTGTGCTATCTGTAATGGGTCCCACACAAGAGAGACGGATCGCAGCAACCTGTCGCTTGGGCCACCGCTTCGTAGACCCCAGGTGTATATGCAAATCGCAGCAATCGATAGCTGATAACTGGTCGCATGGATATCCCAGGCAATCTGATGGATCTCATGTAATTCGCGCTTCAAGAAATGGCTGCCTAGCTGGTTAAATGCGAGTTCTGGCAACATGACTGCGACTCATTTCTATAGTTGGTAAGCGTGGTTGTGCAGTTTTGTTTCGTCTCGCTTTAACCACTTTGAGAAGGAACGCTTCGTTACAATTTATAGCTATTCAGGGACCACGAACAACACTGAGAAGTGGAAGGGAGTCGGGAGTTCCTATTTGTACTAACAAGTAATTCAAAAGATATCCTCCGCTATTGTAGTGAATATCCTTTTAGATGCTTGTGCCGTAGAACTAGATTTTGTGAAAAGTTCATAATAAGCACAATACACTGGGCTCCGTCTGATGATGACTTATTTGTGAAACAATTACGCGGAATATTAAGGCTTTTAACTTACAAAGAGAATGACTTAACGGTACCAGTGTACATTTTAATTTAAATCTTCAGGGCACATCCATTAGACAGCAAAGCTCGATGTCCGTTGTCATTTCATATAATCAAACTCTCCCTCATACATTTTATAATAAGAGTTCTGGTAAACATTAATACTGATATTGACACTTCTACAGGCACATCAGGACTGCAGAACGAAATGTGTAAATACTCGTGGTAAAACTATAAAACAAATTAATGAAATAGAAATTGAGGAATAATAAACAAAAAATCTCTTTGTATTCGCACACTGCAATGACGTACACAGCGAAGCCGGCGTCAGCGAAAAATTTAACTTCTTTTGTAGCTAACGTACGGTTCCCAACAAAAGCAGTTCTGAACAAGTTGAGTCAATTGCAATTCACGTTATT
Organism: Schistocerca cancellata; assembly: GCF_023864275.1. Taxonomy (NCBI): domain Eukaryota; kingdom Metazoa; phylum Arthropoda; class Insecta; order Orthoptera; family Acrididae; genus Schistocerca; species Schistocerca cancellata. The sequence continues at coordinate 431,712,779 of NC_064633.1, forward strand.
TCACATTTAATTTTTGCACATGTGCGTGGAGGTAAGCATAGAAACTGCGACTGCTGCTAAACACGGAAAATAATTTTCCACTGCAGAAACTCTTGGCACAGTGGCGTTCGCAGTACTGGTTGAAATTGGTGGGAAAATCAATCATATGTGGCGGTGTTGTGTCGAGTCACTGACTGCAACGATATCGTATGCGACGGGCGCGATGTGCAGCTATCATATGTGGCCGTTAACAGGAACACTAAAATTAAGAAAAATAGCAATTGTAAACAGTTTCCTAAGAATCCATAGAAATGGCATTTTCCATACAATGTATGACAGGCCGAAGTGTTTCGGCTACCTCACTGTAATTAAGATTGCAAGTTCCCCTTACATGTCAACGTTCTGTTTACGGAACAGGGTACCCGAAATAAACATGATAAATTACCTGTCATAACAATCTACCAAATGGACGATAACTACTACGCTCACTGTCCCACTCTCTGCGAGGACTGTGTGTTAAATATTGTAACTAGAATCTACTGACGGAGCGAGGTGGCGCTGTGGCTTGCACACTGGACTCATTTTCAAGAGGACGACGGTTGAAATCTGAGTCCGGCCTTCCTAATTTAGGTTTCCCGTGATTTCCCTTAATTGCTTCACGCTGAAATTGTTCTGCGAAACGACACGGCTCATTTTCTTCCCTGACCCGAACTTGTGGTCCGTCTCTAATAACCTCTTTGTCGACGGGACGTTAAATACCAATCCCCTCCTCCTCCTTTACCAATCCCCTCCTCCTCCTTCTCCTCCTCCTTCTTCTTCTCCTTCACCTAGTATCTACTAATTTGATGCGTTTTACGTGAGCTACCAATTTCGTTCGATGTCATGCAGACGTCTTACACTGAGGTGACAAAAGTCACGTGATAACGATACGCACATTTGCAGAAGGCGGTAGTAGTGCGTATAGAGGTATAAAGGGGTGCATTGGCGGGGCTGTCATTTGTACCCAGGTCATTCTTGTGAAAAGGTGTCCGACGTGATTATGGCCACATGACGGGAAGCAACAGACATTGAACGCGCAGTCGCAGTTGGTGCTAGACACACAGGGCGTTCCATTTCAGAAATCGTTATAGAATTCAGTATTCCGAGATGCACAGTGCCAAGACGGCGTCTAGAATACCAAATTTCAGACCGTACCCCTCAAACTCGACTTCTCAGTGGCCCACGGCCTTCAATTAACTACAGAGAGCAGCAGCGTTTCCGTAGGTTGTCAATGCTAACAGATAAACAACACTGCGTGAAAAAACGTCAGAAATCATTGTGGGACGTACTACGAACGTATCCGTTAGGAAAGTGCGTCGAAATTTTGCGTTAATGGGCTATGGCAGCAGACAACCGAAGCGAGTGGCTGTGATAGCTGCACGATATCACCTGTAGCGCCTCTCCTGTGCTCGTGACCGTACCAGTTGGGGCCCTAAACGAATGGAAAACCGTGTTCTGGTTAGGTAAGTCACGATTTCGTAAGAGATGATGGTAGGTTTCGAGCGTGGCTCAGACCGCAGGAAGCCATGAACGCAATTTGTCAACAAGCCACTGTTCATGCTGGTGGTGGCTCCATCGTTGTGTGGGCTGTGTTTCCATGGAATGTACTAGGTCTTCTGGCCCAATTGAACCGATCATTGATTGTAAATGTTTATATTCGGCTACTTGGAGACCTTTTGCAGCCATTCATGTACTTCATCTTCCCAAAGATCAATGGAATTTTTGTGCATGACAATGCACCATGTAACCGGGCCATAGTTGTTTCCGTCTCGGTTGAAGAACATTCGGGACATTTCGATCGAATGATCTGGCCACTCAGACCGCCCGACTTGAGTCCCATCGAACACTTAATAGGACATAATTGGAATGTCAGCTCGTTCCAAAATCATGTATTGACAACACTTTCGCATTTGTGAATGGCTGTAGAGGCAACATGGCTAAATATTTCTGCAGTGGACTTCCAATAACTTGTCTAGATGATGCCACGCCGAGGTGCTTAACCGAGCGAGGTGGCGCAGTGGTAGCACACTGGACTCGCATTCGGGAGGACGACGGTTCAATCCCGCGTCCGGCCGTCCTGATTTAGGTTTTCCGTGATTTCCCTAAATCGCTGCAGGCAAATGCTGGGATGGTTCCTTTGAAAGGGCACGGCCGACTTCCTTCCCCATCCTTCCCTTATCCGATGAGACCGATGACCTCGCTGTTTGGTCTCTTCCCCCAAACAACCCAACCCCCCCCCCCCCCCCGAGGTGCTTAACTATGGCGGGGAGAAGGATGTCCTACACGATATTCGGAGGTAACCCATGACTTTGGTCACCCCAGTACATTTTCTTGTTCCAGGTAGTAATATTTCGATTTACTGATCACGAAATATTTCTACGGTTAGTAGAATGTAAATATCCGGAATTTTCACATTTAATAAAATATTCCCGGCTATGATGCCGTCATCTAACGGAATTCACTTCACAACCCGACGTTTCGCCCCATTTGCGGAGGACATTTTCAATGGGGAACATAGCGTTGTTGAATGTCCGATTCACACACGGACACGCTACTAACTACGGCATAATTCCGCTTCCGCGCAGTGGCGTGATGTCACATGTTTTGAATACGTGAGCGCAAGAGGCCGTTTTCCACTGCCGTCGTCCGCTGTTACTATCATCACATGGTGGAATAATGGTATACATCTTCTTCACCACCGGAATCCAAATTTCATTCAATTTCACGCCCTCCTCCTTTCTATTAATATTCCTGGGGTGTTTCACAATCTGTTGGCCTCTGTGTGTAGCCTTTCGTGATATTCGCTTGTGGCTGCCAGCATTTGAGTCCGTTCAAAATGAATGTGATGGTCTCCTGGCTGCAAAGCATTTTCCAAAACAGCTGATCTGTCAAACTTGCAACAGCTGATCTGTCAGTCTCCCGTTTTCAGCAATTGTCCTTGTTCTCTTGGGGTCGTTTTTTGACTTATTTTTGTAGGAACCACATACACCTCCCCACAACTACAAGGAATCCTATAATTCCAAGCTTTTTCCAGCGGTTGGCGAGCACCCTTGGCCGACTATACATGATTTTGTATCTTTTATGTGGGTGTGTAAATTACTGCGTTGTTGAACTTTTTCTGGATTTTTCCTATGCCGTAAGTTAAGTCCTTAATGAAGGCAGGAAAACTTTCGGTTTCACCTGTGCTTGAGCATCACTGTGATTTCTCTTTTCACCTCAGCGAACGAACAGCCATTCTTGAGTGGCGCAGTGGTGAGATGTTTTAATTCTGCGTCCAGCAGCTCTGGTTCACAGATTTTCCTTGCTCTATTCGCAAACTGTTTTCTTTTTTTTTTTTTTTTTGACGCCTCGCTTTATTTGTGGGTTTGAATCCCGGTATGGGTAACGGTCTGTGTGCGTGGATTTTCGGTAAACAGCGTGACCCAAGCTACCGTCTTCTTCTTGAAAACTAGTACATCGAGAAAATTCAATCTTTCGCTTGCCTCATCCTTCTTCATAAACTGAATCATCGGATTGATCCCGTTTGTATGTTTGTGAGAACGGTCCACTTCGTCCCTGACATGCCGCCACAAAACAAGCGTGTCATCCACGTAACTCAACCAAATATTCGGTTTCTTGTTCTTAGTTTCCAATATTTGCTCCTCTAATTTTCCCATAAAGATGTTCGCTGTAACCGGGCTTAAGGGATTCCCCTAGCGACACCATCCTCCTGTTCATAGAAATATTCATCCTGTTAGAATTACTTGGTTGTGAGACAATATTTAAACAGTTCCGCAACAACGGGGGAAGATTATAATTCAGCTGTTGCAACACTTTACTGAGTCGAAGCATAGTGAATAGCGACACCAAAACAAAACTAAATAATATGCCCTCCGGCTATACCAGTATGCCATTTAATTTGCCAGCCGGTGTGGCCGTGCGCTTCTAGGCGCTTCAGTCTGGAGCCGCGTGACCGCTACGATCGCAGGTTCGAATCCTGCCCCGAGCACGGATGTGTGTGATGTCCTTAGGTTAGTTAAGTTAAAGTAGTTGTAAGTTATAGGGGACTGATGACCTTAGATGTTAAGTCCCATAGTGCTCAGAGTCATTTGAACCATTTAATTTACTGATAAAATGTGCCGATTTCTTGATACACGAAACCGATCAGCCCACATACTGTCGTAATAATATTTTCAAGAACTTGTCAATCGAATAGGCGGGCACATCAATAGCACTCACTATATACTTTAGAGGAAAATGTTCTTTGTGCACCTTCGGCAATCCATAATACACTCCTGGAAATTGAAATAAGAACACCGTGAATTAATTGTCCCAGGAAGGGGAAACTTTATTGACACATTCCTGGGGTCAGATACATCACATGATCACACTGACAGAACCACAGGCACATAGACACAGGCAACAGAGCATGCACAATGTCGGCACTAGTACAGTGTATATCCACCTTCCGCAGCAATGCAGGCTGCTATTCTCCCATGGAGACGATCGTAGAGATGCTGGATGTAGTCCTGTGGAACGGCTTGCCATGCCATTTCCACCTGGCGCCTCAGTTGGACCAGCGTTCGTGCTGGACGTGCAGACCGAGAGAGACGACGCTTCATCCAGTCCCAAACATACTCAATGGGGGACAGATCCGGAGATTTTGCTGGCCAGGATAGTTGACTTACACCTTCTAGAGCACGTTGGGTGGCACGGGATACATGCGGACGTGCATTGTCCTGTTGGAACAGCAAGCTCCCTTGCCGGTCTAGGAATGGTAGAACGATGGGTTCGATGACGGTTTGGATGTACCGTGCACTATTCAGTGTCCCCTCGACGATCACCAGTGGTGTACGGCCAGTGTAGGAGATCGCTCCCCACACCATGATGCCGGGTGTTGGCCCCGTGTGCCTCGGTCGTATGCAGTCCTGATTGTGGCGCTCACCTGCACGGCGCCAAACACGCATACGACCATCATTGGCACCAAGGCAGAAGCGACTCTCATCGCTGAAGACGACACGTCTCCATTCGTCCCTCCATTCACGCCTGTCGCGACACCACTGGAGGCGGGCTGCACGATGTTGGGGCGTGAGTGGAAGACGGCCTAACCGTGTGCGGGATCGTAGCCCAGCTTCATGGAGACGGTTGCGAATGGTCCTCACCGATACCCCAGGAGCAACAGTGTCCCTAATTTGCTGGGAAGTGGCGGTGCGGTCCCCTACGGCACTGCGTAGGATCCTACGGTCTTGGCGTGCATCCGTGCGTCGCTGCGGTCCGGTCCCAGGTCGACGGGCACGTGCACCTTCCGCCGACCACTGGCGACAACATCGATGTACTGTGGAGACGTCACGCCCCACGTGTTGAGCAATTCGGCGGTACGTCCACCCGGCCTCCCGCATGCCCACTATACGCCCTCGCTCAAAGTCCGTCAACTGCACATACGGTTCACGTCCACGCTGTCGCGGCATGCTACCAGTGTTAAAGACTGCGATGGAGTTCCGTATGCCACGGCAAACTGGCTGACACTGACGGCAGCGGTGCACAAATGCTGCGCAGCTAGCGCCATTCGACGGCCAACACCGCGGTTCCTGGTGTGTCCGCTGTGCCGTGCGTGTGATCATTGCTTGTACAGCCCTCTCGCAGTGTCCGGAGCAAGTATGGTGGGTCTGACACACCGGTGTCAATGTGTTCTTTTTTCCATTTCCAGGAGTGTATCTTCGTGCCAGCGCAGCTGAACTGAACAGACTTTTCTGAACGCTCTGTGCGATAGACGACCCGCACAACAGTTCTAAGAACCTTATCAGTGGTGTCTTTAATTAGTGTACTATATGTTTGCAAATCTAATAAGTCGTTAATTATACTATGATAGTCGATCACATTCAAAACAATCGCTACATTCGTTTTAAGGCGTTCCTCTCACCCACAGATAAATTACTTTTTGGAGGCTTTGCGCGAGACAATATTCTCACAGCTTCTATACGAATTTCTGCAGCCGTAACCTTGTCCGCACTACGAACCCGTGCTTCTACATTGGCTGTTATTTCTTCCGTGGGGACAACTCGCGCGCTAATGGCAAAATTTCCACCCTTTGAAAGCACAGACATGTTATCGTCAGATAAGGAACATCCGGAAAAATTGGTAACTGTGTACGAAGCGTGTAAATGATGGCTCCTCTTATTAGTTTGCAAGTTATCAATTTCATTTTCTGTCTAATCTGTGTAGCTGTGACTGTTGCACGATTCTATATCTACATCTACATGTACATCTACATCTACATATATAATCCGCTATCCACCAAGCAGTGTGTGGCGGAGGGCACAATTGGCGCCAAAGTCATATTCACCCCCCCACCCCGCCCACCCCGACTCACAGCCCCCCCCCCCCCTCCACTCGTGGATTGCGCGAGGGAAAAACGAGAGTCTGAACTCCTCAGTACGAGCTCTAATTTCCCTTATCTTTTTTTTTTTTGGGTAGCGTATGTTAACAATGTCTAATAGACATTCGACATGGTGTATGGACGTTCGGACACTCCCGAGAACACAGACACCCTGCATTCATATAATATAAATAAATAAACAGTGCCCTGAGGTGACAAAAGTCATTGGGAACCTCCTAGTACCATCTCGGATCTGCTTTCCCACGATGTTGTGCAGCAGCTCGACTCGCCATAGACTCACCAAGTAGTAGGAAGTCCCCTGCAGAAACGCTGAGCAATGCTGTCTCTATAACCGCCCATAATTGTGAGACTGTAGCCGATGCAGAATTTTGTGCACGAAATGACTCTTTCATTACGTTCTATAAACGTTTGATCGGATTAAAATCGGGCGATGTGGGTGGCCAAATCATTCGCACAAAGTGTATGAGATGTTCCTCAAACCAATCGCCGACGATTAAGGCCCGGTGACATGGCGCATTGACATTCTTATAAGTTCCTTCGTTGAATGGGAACATAAGAGTCCACGAATGGCTGATGATTGTCTCCAAGTAGCTAAACGTAACTATTTAGAGTCAATGATCGGTTAAGTTGGACCAGCGGACCTAATCTATTCCACGTAAACACAGCCCACACTTTTATGGAGCCACCACAGGTTTCCGAAGTGCCTTGTTGACAACTTGGGTCCATAACTCCACTAAGTCTGCGTTAAATTCGAACGCTACCATGAGTTCATAAAAACTGAAAACGAGACTCATCTTATCAGGGCACCGTTTTTAACTAGTCTAGGGTACAACCGATATGCTTACTAGCCCAGGCGTGGCATTGTAGGCGATTTCGTGCTGTTACCAAGGCGTAGTCCATTAACATCAAATTTCACTACACTATCACAACGGATACGTTTGTCGTACGTCTCATATTAAATGATGCGCTTGTTTGGCGCATAGTTGCTCCTCTGTTGGCACTGACAATCTCTGGAAACTCCAGTTCTCTCGATCGTTAAGTGAAGCCCATTAGCCACTGCGTTGTCGGTGGTGAGGGTTCATGTCTGCAATTTGGTATTGTTTGCACACACTTCATACTGTGAATCTCGGAATACCGAATTCCCTAACGATTTCCGGGAAATCGAATGTCCCATGTGTCTAGCTTCAACTACCATTCCGTGTTCAAGGTCTGTTAATTCCCGTCGTGCGGCCATAATCACAACGGACACCTTTTCACATGAGTCGCCTGAGTACACATGACAACTCAGGCAATGTATCTTATATCTTGCGTATGCGGTAGTACAGCTATCTCTATGTGAGCATATCACTATCCCACGAATTTTGTCACGTCAGTGTATAGAAACACTTCGAGAATATTATTTTCTTATTTAAAGAAAACGAAAATGTGTTAACTTAAAGGCAACTAAGTAAACTTGCGACACCGAAAATTCTAATTCTGGTATGAACATGAAAAAGACAATAATATACACTTTAATGTATTTAGGCCCAAAGAACTAGAAACAAACGTGAATGAAGTAATCTCTCGAAACTGTTAACTTCAAAGCTATTAATAATGAGTCGTCGTGACATTCTAAATATTACATACACGCTTCTTCAGTTACATCTTCTCTAGAATACACAAACTACAACTCGGTCCTTTGATCTAAAATAAGCAGCTGACAGTTTTTAAACTCAGTCCTTTAGGTAGTATTACGATATTGACTTAAATCATGGTTTGTGTGAAAACAGTTGAGAAAATTCAAAAATAATTTATGATGTTAACTTACGTGGTAGAGATGTAAAATACTTTACCATTACTTACCGTGGATTAATAACTGGTGAAGCAGTCATTTTATTTAAACACATTGCTGTGTAAGAAGTCTCTCACTCTGCTGGTCAATGCAGTGTAATTATAGGCACAATACTAGGGAAAAGCATCCTGACACTATTTCCGTTTCAGAAGCTTGCCAGACCTCCTGTTTACATTGTCTTCAGAAGTGAGTTGGGCAAACATTCAGAAATTTTGCAATACGAATCAAAGATCACACTTACAGAACGGAAACCTTCCAAATAGATTTTTAACAATGACGCATTAATATGTATACATCATACTGGTATAATTATAACTAATAATTTACTCGTTCTCTAACAATAGCTAAAACGTAGGCTCATGTGCGCCCTCTATTACAGTCATGAAGAGCCTTTGGTGTCCCGTGGGACCGATTCACTTAATTAAGCTTGCCAGCCGCCTCGTCACGCTATGAGACAGCTGCGCTCCTAGCAGATAAATTCGAAACTGTAGCGTCCGTGAAATTAATGTTTCGCAGTGACGAGTGGAATCCTTTTCCAGAGACGTCACACCAGAAAGTTATCGTTATTAATGAGCGTTTTTGGCTGTACATTCAGATCTTTACTTTTTTCATTCGTTTCAACATTGTTTTTTCTTTACGACAATTTTTAAAAACTTCCGTTTCATAATTCTGCAACACCTTCAGTGAAGAAACAATGCAAAAATTTTAAGTTAAAATGCCAGACTTCTTGAAATGTCATAGCGGAAAGATATACAGCTATAAAAACAACTGGTTACGGCCAATTCATTATGGTTTACCTTCAATTCCAACAGCTGCAGTGTTCTAATTCGTCCACGCTCTCTTCTGCGAATTTCTTCTGCGGGCCGGATTGAAATCAAACGCCGGCCTCGTCTGACGTGCAGGTTGCCAGTTGCCCACCCGTGCTGTTACAGATCTCGCCATAACGTAACACGTCTGAATTCTCTTATCATATTGGTGACACTCTGTGCCCAATTTTGTGAGAATACTAAACGAGCTGCCCTTATTCGAACTTTTTCGTTGTTCTGCGCCAATCCTATCTGCAAGGATCCCATAAAGTGCAGCAGTATCACATAAGAGAGGGGACAGTCTTCGTGTATGCAGTCCGTTTAGATAATGTGTTGCATTTTTTAAGTGTTTTTAATTATATAATGCAAAACCTGATTCCACTTCCCCACATTTTTTGTGTGAGGGTTAAATTTTAGTTATTCTTAATTGAAGCCCATTGGTATTTAGTAGAAGAGAAAGCCTTTAAATTCATGTGATTTATCGTGTATCCGCAATTTAACGAAATTTTTTGTGGTATTCCTGTGGATCACTTCACACCTTTACCGTTCAGCATCAACCTGACACTTTTCACTCCACACAAAAATCTTTTATAAATCATTTTGTAATTCATTTCCATCTTTTGGATAGTATATTAGATGGTAAACGGCGGCATCCTCTACAAAACATCAAAAAGAGCCGCTCTGATTGTGGCCAAAATGGTTAAGGTCAGCAGAGTACCAGCATCAGAGAGACTGTCAGTGAGAGAGCATCTCGAGTTCCTGCTGCTAATAATTCGAGTACACCATTCGTTTGTTACTTATTTTTATGAGCTTCAAACCGGAGTGACTTCAGCAATGGATAGGAACTGTGATTGCTGTGTACAGATGCGAGCTGAGTTTTTGATGCTCCGCTCACAGCTCCAGGCTGTGTTGGCTTCAGTCACACAGCTTCAGGCTGCTGCAGAGGGGCATCACTGTGGGGTGTCGGATGCAGGGATTAGAAGGATGTCGAGCACATCACACACGTCCCACAATCGGTCCACTGCTGTGCCCACTCCTGGTACTACCTGCACTGAGGTTGACCCCTCACACTTGGTCGAATGGGAGGTCATTCCAAAGTCTGGCAGGCAGCAAAATCTTTCCGAGGGGCAGTCGTAGAGCCTCCAGGTTCGTTGGACGAACGGGTTTCAGGCGTTATCTGTGGCAGACAAAGTCTCCGAGCTGGATGCTGTTGTCCACCCTGTTCCAGAGGAAGCTTCTCAGCCCACAAGCTCTGGGCATTCATCGAGAGTGGGCTTGCTGGTAGTTGGCAGCTCCAATGTTAGTCGCGTAATGGAGCCCCTTAGGAGCATGGCTACCAAGGAGGGGAAGGAAGTCAGTGTGCACTCCGCGTGCATATCGGGGGGAGTCATTTCGGATGTGAAAGGGGTGCTTCCGGAAGCCATGAAGAGTACAGGGGGCAGCCACCTGTAGGTGGTGGCTTATGTCGGTACCAACGACGTGTGTCGCTTTGGATGGGTGGAGATACTCTCTGGTTTCAGGTGGCTAGCGGAAATGGTAAACACTGCCAGTCTTGCTTATGAGATTAATGCGGAGCTCACCATCTGCAGCATAGTCAGTAGAACCGACTGTAATCCTTTGCTACAGAGCCGAGTAGAGGGTCTTAATCAGAGGCTCAGGAGGTTCTGACACTATAGGCTGCAGATTCCTTGACTTTCGCCATCTGGTTGTATGTTTCCGGGTCCCGCTTAAAGGCCAGGAGTCCACTACACACAGGAAGCGGCTACAGGGTAGTGGGGGCTGTGTGGATGGGACAGGGTGGTTTTATAGGTTAGAGGGTCGCAGGAAACCACAGAAAGGTCGTACATCTAAAAGGGTGTGGGTAAAACACAGTAAGGCAGTTGTAGAAACGATCGTTATTGTAGTTGTAAATTGTCGTAGCTATGTTGGGAAAGAAGAGAGTTCTAAGCCCTAATAGAAAGCACTGACGTTCAAATAGTCATAGGTAGAGAAAGCTGGCTAAAGTTGGAATTAGGTTCAGCCGAAATTTTTTAAAACAACTTGACATTGTTCAGAAAGGATACATTAAATACAGTTTGTGGTGGAGTATTCATTGCTGTCAGAAGTAGTTTACCTTGTATTGAAATTTTAGTAGACAGGTCGTGTGAAATAGTATGGGTAGAGGTTATACTTGACGGTCGGACTCAACTATTAATTGGATCGTTTTACCGTTGCTGAACAGTTCAAAGAAAATTTGAGTCTCATTTCCAATAGGTAGCCCACTCATACTATTATAGTCGGTAGTGACTTCGATCTACCCTCGGTGTGCTGGAAAAATTATAGGTTTATAGCCGGCGGCAGGCATAAAACGTCATCCGAAATTATACTGAATGCTTTGTCAGAAAATTATTTTCAACAATTAGCTCACGAGCCCACTCGAAACGTAAATGTTTGCGAAAGCATACTTCACCTTTTAGCAACGAATAATCCTTGACAAATAGGGAGTATCGTGACGAATACAGGGATTAGCGACCACAAGGCATTTGCTGCTAGGCTGAATACCATCATATCTTCAACCAACAAAAAGAAAGGCAAGGTATATCTATTTTAAAGAGCCAATAAAAATGCTCTTAAAACCTTTTTAAGAGACAGTCTTCCCTTCCTCCGATCTGATCATGTAAGCGTAGAAGAGATTTGGAAGGAGTTCAGAGAGATAGTATCGACGGCAGTTGAGAGATATATACCACATAAATTAATAAGTGATGGTGCTGATCTCCCAAGGAACACAAAACGGGTCAGATCGCTGTTGCAGAAGCCACGACAAAAGCATGCCAAATTTAAAAGAACGCAAAATCCCCAAGACTGGCAAAGTTTTACGGAAGTTTGAAATATAGCGCGTACTTCGACGCGACATGCTTTTAATAATTTCCACAACGGAACCCTGTCTTGGAGTCTGGCAGAAAACCCAAAGAGATTCTGGTCAGACATAAAGCACGCCATTGGCAAGACGCAATCAATACCTTCACTGCGCGATAGAAATGGTGAAATCACTGATGACAGTGCCACTAAAGCAGTGTTATTAAACTCCTTCACCAAAGAAGACGAAGTAAATATTCCTGAATTCCAATCAAGAACAACGGTCAAGATGAGAAACATAGAAGTAGATATCCTCGGTGTAACAAAGCAGCTTAAATCATTTATTGAAGATAAGACCTCCGGACCAGATTTTATCCCAGTCAGGTTCCTTCCAGAGTATGCTGAAAAATTACCTCCATAGTTAACAATCATATACAACCACTCACTCACAGAAAGATCCATACCTAAAGAGCGGAAAATACATCAATACCCAAAAATTGAAGTAGGAGTAATCCGCTGCATTACAGGCCATTGCCACTTACTTCGATTTGCAGTAGGAATTGGGAACATATACTGTGTTCGAATATTATGAAGTACCTCGAAGAAAACGATTTGTTGACACATAGTCAACACGGATTCAGAAAATATCGTTCATGTGAAACACAACTGGCTCTTTATACTCATGAAGTAGTGACTGCTATAGGTAGGGGACGTCAAGTTGATTCCATATTTTTAGATTTCCTGAAGGCTTTAGACATCATTCATCACAAATGTCTTCTAATCAAACTGCGTGCCTATGGAATGTCTCCTCAGTTGTGCGATTGGATTCGTGATTTCGGGTCAAATAGGTCACAGTTCGTAATAATAGAAGGAAAGTTATCAGACAGAAGTCATATCTGGCGTTCCCCAAGGAAGTGTTATTGGTCCTCTGTTGTTCCTGATCTATGTTAACGCCATAGAAGACAATCTAAGTAACCGTTTTAGATTGTCTGTAGATGACGCTGTCATTTACCGTCTTTTAGTCGTCAGATGAACAAACCGAATTGCAAAATGATTTAGATTAGATATCTGTATGGTGCGAAAAATGGCAATTGACCGTGAATAAAGAAAAGCGTGAAGTTATTTACATGAGTACTAAAAGAAATCCGCGAAATTTCGATTACGCGATAAGTCACAGAAATCTGTAGGTTATAAATTCAACTAAATACTTATGGATTAAAATTACAAATCACCTACATTGGAATGATCACTAAGAAAATATTGTGGATAAATCAAAACAAAGACTGTGATTCATTGGCAGAACACTTATAAGGTGCAACTGTTCTACTAAAGAGATTGCTTGCACAACGCTTGTCCGCCCTATTCTGGAGCTCTGCTGCGTGGTGTCTGATACGCATCAGATGGGACTGAGGGATGACATCGAAGAAGTTCAAACATGAGCAACTCGCTTTGTATTATGGCGAAATAGCTGAAATAGTGTCACAGACAAGATACGTTAATTGGAGTGGCAATTATTAAAACAAAGGCGTTTTTCATTGCGACAGGATCTTCTCATGAAATTTCCATCATCAGTTTTTTCCTCCGATTACGAAAATTTCTGTTGGCACCCACCCACCTACTTAGGGACAAATGGTCATCGCGATAAATAAGAGAAGTCAGAGCTCGCACACAAAAATTGAAATGCTCGTTTTTCCTGCGCCCCGTTCGAGAGTGGAACGGTAGAGAGACAGCTCGAAGGTGGTTCATTGAACTCTCCGCAAGGCACTTTATTGTGAATAGCAGGGTAATTACGTAGGTGTAGATGTAGATGAACTACTTTGGGAAACCGAGGTATAACTTCAGTTTCACTATACGACTTTCCGTAACGTACCACAAACTGTGACCTTTCTGACAAGAAACCACGCCTTAGACGATATCCCATATGCATGCAGTCTAATTAGTGGCTCCTTGTGCTACTTCTGAGGATTTGAAATTTTGAAATCATTTTGAGACTATTGTCGGTAGCACTGGTGTGAATAAGGAGCTGGTTGCTTTTCACAAATTTGCAATGTACTGAGTGGGGGTAGTGCTTATGTGAGGACACTTTTGTGGCATTTTATTATAACAGAACACATTTAATGTTCCGAAACCCTGCTATAAATCGATGTCAGTGTTATCATTATATAACTCATTGGAAAACTTTTATGTACGTCCTCGTCTGTTAGTGTGACATGTGTTAACTTCCAAGTCTTTAGGTACGGATCTATCGTCGTGCAGTTACATACAGCAGTAAACCCTCGATTCCTTAAAGAATAAAAGTTCCGAGCATAAAATGAATTAAAACTTCTGATTACTTCACAAATGAGTTAATTGTCAGAAATCGCTAAATGCTCTCATTCTCAAATCTGGATCAATGTAGTATGAGTATTTGCGCGTCTTTAGTTACGCTGCCTCAAAATATATACGAGTTTCTAACTATAATACCTGTTTTACTGTGTTTAACTCGTAACATAAGATTAACCTCTTAATGAGAAGATTGTGATGGCATCTTAAACTTTTTAATTCCTTCAGTAATTAGTGTTGCATAACTCAGTCGCTAAAAATGGAATTCTTATAGTATCACTTTGTTGTCTGTTTTTTTCCGTCAGTCTATCGGACTGTCAAGAACACTTTTTCTCAGGAACGAGAGTATACATATCAGTTTCAAGTTATGTCACATATTTTCCGTTGGCTGTGTTAATTATTGAAGATTGTAAACGAAGGCAATGGAAAGTAAGGCTATGTGTGTCACGTATTTGATAATCTCTCATCAAAAGCTACAGGGTAATTACTGTTGACCTACAGCCATCAGATTGCGTGAGAAGTAAGGTTTCAAAGAAGAAATAAAGGAAAAAAATCTGAAAATTGTTAATCTGTAATTATATCACACGAAAAGAATATTACTTTCGTCATTTCTTATCCGACACTCTGTCAGTCTGTTAAGAACCCTTTCTCTCGAGAACGAGTAGATGTACCAAGTTCAAATTTGTGTTACATGCTACGGCCTATGGTCGCTTGGCGACAAAAAATTTGACGATCTAAGTGAACACTATCAAAAGATAAGGCCACTTACGTTTAACACATCAAAACATGTAAGTTACTTCCCGTTGACGTACAATCCTGGAATTCTGCAGGAAGCAAGGTTCACAGTACAATAAATGAAGAAATTCGAAAGTTGTTAATCTGTAATTAAATCGATCATTGTTAAAGGCACTATGTCATTCTTTGTCAAAATTGAGATTCCGATATGTATGCAGTGTACGAAAGTACCCTGATCGAACCGTGTTACAGGGAACTAATTCTGACCATTCGTTATTCTGTAAAACTGGTAGTTGGTACAAACTTTCTGTGTTACAGAGAGCTAATTCACTTACATAGCTCCATTTCCTAGTGAAACTAATTATGTTGGCAACGAGCAGTATTCTTCTTTCGTGATACATCAAATGATTGTGTTGTAGATGCCTCTTTGTTTGTAGAACAGAATAATGGAGGGATTGCAGAAAGGCAAGAAACCAAGTCTGTATGCCTATACTTACTGTAGGAATAAAGTTAAGAAGGCTAGAGTGAAAGGTGCACCATATGCCACAGCCAGGAGAAAAGTCTTATCAGTCAAGAGTGTTAAGTGGTTCATTGAAGGTCTATTACCTGGTAGGTTATGAGCAGGGAAAACATCGCAGTATAATAGAAAGAAAACTGTTAAGTGGAGGCAATATTAACCATTGAAAGGTGGCTACACTGAGCCACAGCGCCAAAGATCGCGCCAGAGAGTATTGTTCCGCCGCCTCCACTGGCAGTGATTATTGAGACGTAGCGGCAAGCAGTGCTTGCCGAGAAGTTGTAGTGGACACTGCTTGTCGTGAAGTCAGAGTGAGACGTGGTAGTGGAGAGTGTTGTTCCATGTTTTATGCAGTGGTTTGATGGGAGAGATAGCAGATGTTGTTCTAATGGAGATATTGTAATGGTCAGAGTGCATTTCATCAATATATATGGAGGTATTTTCTTTTATTCTTTTATTCTTTCAGTGACCTGAATAATGTGTCATTACAGGTTCAGTCAACAAAACATCTGGCGTGTGTTCTTGTATTAGAGTGTAATTTTGGTTTTCTTGCACAATTATAGTATTTCTAATTTTCTTTTATCACGTCAGTATAATTGGTATTTAAAAATTCTTGTCTTGTTGAAGAAGAACCGTGCCAGATGTGCGTTGAGTCATACTACCACATACAGAACAGGTACACTTGTGCTTTGTTGGTTTCGTAGGTTTTATAGTTGCTGGGGACTTAATTAATTAACTGTGTTAACGAAAATTTTCTTACATTCTTTGTTGTCATTCTAAGCAGTCAGATTGCGCACTAATACTAATCAGGGCCAGCCGTTTACGAGACTTGCGTAATCGGACTTACAGCTACTAAAAATATTTGCATTATTGCATTTTTATTTAACTAAGCCCCCATGCACATGGCGACCCTGCCAGGATACGCCCCTTGGAATTCTTCTGATTGCAAAAATAGTAGACAGTAGTATTGTTGCAGTAATTTGTAGTTTAGTAATTGTAGTCTATTTTGCATGTGTAGATTTGGTGATTGTCATTCTTCTATTGTTCGTTAATCGTGTTTGAAGGAAGCATTTCGTGTGATTGATATTGTTGGTGATAAAGTGTCATTGTGTGTAATTTTCATATAGTGACGAGTTTTGTATGTTTTGTAAATGATTACGCGATCGATGAAAAAGGCAAAAATGATGGATAGTGAGAATGACGAAATTGTTAACATGGCGAACTCGCCAACACAGGAGAACAGTGTGATGAATAATGAAGTGGAAAACGATGTAATAAGTCGGGAAAATAGTCCGGAACCATTTCAAAATTTTTCTCAATCAGAAAATTCACAGAATCCGAGATTAACGACAGAAGATTCTGGAATAGTATCGAACACAGATAGCTTCACAGCTATGACGAAGGAAACTGACTTTGCGGGAAATGTTAGGGGCGAAAAGAATTTCGAACCGGCTAACGTGGAAATTTTTGAGAGAATCGAGGAATCCGTACCAATTGACAGAATAAATAACTTAACGCAACAGTGTGAACAGTTAACTACTAAAGGTGAAACGCGAGTCGCGACACTTACGGTAGACGTAAATAAACAGAAAGAACAAATAGGTGATTTATCGGAAAGAGTTGAGGAGATTTCAGATAAACTGACAAGTCTTAGTTTAAATGGGGACAAAGATTCAGATGACACAGCACCATTGCCATTTGCAGAAACCGAAGAGTATCAGAACATAAATAAACAGGGAACAGGGAAACAGGGAAAATTTAATGAACGCGTTAAAAGGGAAGTTGAGGCATTACGAAAGCAAGTGAAACAAATTGAAGGCGAAATCGTAGGTAAAGACAGTAGAAGAAATTTAGAATCACAGATAGCAGAGGGGTTTGAAGAAAATAATTTGTTTCATTTACGGGATGCAACAAGAGATCGCCAGGCGTGCGAACTTGACAATAATCGACCTTGGGACTGGGACAGACGCGGTAGGTCTTTGTCGCCATGAAGCGAAAACTTTGACTATAAACAATTTTTTACTGTTCGGAAATTTAAGATCTTCCGCAATTCTAAGAATGACATACATCCATGTTCATGGTTAGATCAATTTATGTACGCCCTTCCACCAAATTGGCCACTAAGTCACAAACTGGAATTTATGTGTGGGTATTTAGAAAACGAACCGGCGACGCGGATGCGCGCACTCATTAGAGATTGTAATAGCCTAAATGATTTTTATCATGCATTTCTATCGGCATATTGGTCCGAAAACACGCAAGACAGAGTCAAACACAGTCTTATCATGCAGCGTAATTTCAAACAGTCTGAATTCCGCACGCCAGCGGAATATTTTAAGACATGATTCGAAAGAATCAGTTCCTTTCCAACCCTTATAGCCCGACTGAATTAATTCGCATTTGTTTAACCAAGCTGCCACAACCCATAAGACAAATTGCTTTAGCCGGAAGATGTAAAGACGACATTGAGACTTTTAAGACTTTGCTACAAGAACTCGAGTACGACAATGACGACGGGACTACCTGTAATTTTTTCAGTAACAGTAATTATGATAGATTTTCAGAGAAAAGGGATAGTGATCGGAACGGACGTTATAGCGGTAATTTTGAGAATGACAGACGAAACAGACAGGACAATAGATACCAGCCTTATGACAATAACAGACGTTCTAACAGAAATTACACAGACAGTTATAATAACAGTAATTCCTACCGGAATGATCAATCATACGGAAACAGTAATCGGAATCATCAAGACAGAAATTATTCATACAGTAATAGAAATTCTTACCACAGAAATAACCAGGGTAGTAGATACAACAATAATTTCAGAAGTGACAGTCGAAATTACACAAGAAGTAGTTATGCAGACAGACAGGAAAACAGAAATTTCAATAACAGACACAACCAAGAATTTGTATCTAACAGACAGGAGGGACCTAATTGGCATCCTCCACGTGACAGAACTTCAGAGAGACAAGTGCAAATCGTAGAAATGGATCCGCGAAATGTCGCGAATAATCAAAGACGTGACGCAAACAATCGACAATGACTTACAGCTTCGGCTTCTGGCAGCAATATAGACGGTTCAGAAAGTAATGACACTACGACTTTACACTACGTACGCCTGGAAGACATGAGAGACATTTTGTTAGACGAAAAGGAAAATAATGTAGACGCATTTTTACATCCTGTTATTGAAGTATGTGTGGGTAAGAATAAGTTCACTGCAGTTTTAGATTCTGGGAGCCCATTGAACGTCATTAGTGAATCAGTTTTTCGTATATGTGAAAGGACTATTGCCTGTCCTGTGTTACCTATTTCTAAAACTACAATTCGAGGAGCGATTTCTGGAAAAGGTGTAGATGTTAAACAACAGACCAACCTAAATTTCAATTGTCAAGGATACGAATTTTCTGCTAATTTTATTATTGTTCCATTACTCAGTACACAAATTATATTAGGTATGGAGTTTCTTAACGCACATAAGGCAATTTTGAACTTTAAAGAAGGAAGTGTGAATTTGACTGTTGCCGGAATGCCGAAATGTTTGAAATTTTTCGAGTGTTTAACAAGATCTGAGTCAGATACAAAATGTTTAAGGTTTCTTACTTCTGATGTTTTCGTTGAGCATTATGACGACAATGTGTTTATTCATGACAATGACAATAGATACAGAGACGCGATGGATGATATAATTAATAGTGAAGAATTAATTAATGAAAAGGTTAAGAAAGCTGAAGTGCCAGATGACGTTGCAAGAGAATAGCTGCACCACATTTTGACTTCACATGCTACAGTATTTAGTCATCACACAGGAACTATACAAGGCTTACAATATTTATTTAAGGTAAAAGAACACACACCATTTCGAGGGAAAACGTGCGCTATTCCTTTGGCTTGCAGAGACAAGGTTAAGAATGAACTTCAGTGCATGTTAGATCAGGGCATTATTGAGCCTGCAGTCAGTCCTTATACTAGCCCATTACACGTCGTTCTTAAAAAGGATGGGTCAATTCGTTTGGTTCTGGATTCCAGACACATAAATAATATCATCATTCCTGAAACTGACCGCCCACAAAATTTAGACGAACTTCTTCAACATTTTCATGGAATTAAAGTTTTATCCACGATTGATATGCGCGCAAGTTTTTGGCAAATAGAACTCCACCCTGATTGTAGAAAATATACTGCCTTTTTAGCCTTTGGTAACTGTTACCAGTTTCGGAAATTACCGTTTGGACTTACTGTATCTTCAGCAGCATTCATTCGTAGTTTAAACGAAATTTTACCTGTTTATCTTCGTGACAATATTACTTCATATGTTGACGACATTCTTATTGCTAAACATTCTTGGAGTGAGCACAACAAAATTTTGGATTCATTGTTACGTATCTTTGCAAGAGTTGGCATTACTGTGAACTTGGAGAAATCTGAATTTGGTCGTTCACAGGTGAAATTTCTCGGTCACATTATTTCTACAGAAGGTATTCTTCCTGATCCAGAAAAATTAGACGCTATTCGTAATTATGCTGTTCCTACTACAAAACGTGATGTTCGTAGTTTCCTTGGTGTCTGTAATTTTCTTAGACGCTTTGTTAGATTGGACGATTTGGCCACAACCTCGTTTATGTGAACTATCTGGAAAGAAATCTTATTGGTGTTGGGATGAGGAAGCTCAGTCAGAATTTGAACAACTCCGTGATGCTTTAGTTGCTGCTCCACTTCTTTCACATCCGGATTTATCTAAAGATTTTTGTTTGGCGACGAATTCATCATACAAAGGCCTAGGTGCACATTTATTTCAAGAGATAGAAGAAAACGGCGTTGTAGTCCAGAAAACTATTGCATTTGGAAGTCGTGTTCTCTCTAAATCAGAAAAGAATTATTCGATTACGGAACTTGAAGCTTTGGCTGTTGTTTGGGCTTTTACAAAATTTCGGACATTCTTGTTTGGCAGACATACTAAGGTTTATACCGATCATCGAGCTCTGGAATTTCTTATGTCAACAAAATTAACTCATGGCAGATTGTCACGATGGGCGTTGTACTTACAGGAATTTGATTTTAGTATTGTTTACATACAGGGTTCTTCAAATATTGTTGCTGATGCTTTATCACGTGCACCTGTGGGTTTGAAACAAAGTGCTGAAGAGGACTGCATAGAAAACAATTATTGTTTGATGTATATTCAAGGTGTTGCGTTTGAGAACTTTATTTCGTCTTCGCTCCAGGACATCGCTAAGGAGCAAAATAAGGATCCAATCTGGAAGGACATTAAGGAGAAGTGGAGGAGAAAGGAAAGCGTAGCGATTAGACAGCATTATTTAGTTCGCAGTGACATTCTTTTCAAACGAAAATCGGTCGACAACTCTGTTTGGTTAGTCTGTATTCCTGATGAGTGGGTTAATAAGCTGATTTGGTATACGCATTTCAGTTATGCACACTTTGGTCCCAGAAAATGCTTTCATAAATTACGAGAAAATTGCTACTTCAATAAAATGGAAAAACGTATTCGATCTGTTCTTGCCAAATGCAAATTATGTCAAAAGGCTAAGCCGCCAAAAATTTCTCACAGAGCACCGTTGTTTCCTATCATTAAAGCGAAATTAAAGGACATGGCTGCAGTTGATTTGTTCGGTCCAGTGGTTCGTTCTACTAATGGTTTTGCGTATATTTTCGTAGCAGTGGAGTTGACATCAAAATATGTGTGTTTTACACCGTTACGCAAAGCAACAGCTCGTTCAGTATCTAACGCTTTCATCAAACATTTTCTTAAAGAAGTGGGTCATGTTGATAAGGTTATATCAGATAATGGATCACAGTTTCGTTCTAAAATTTGGCTTCGTACTCTACGGCGTCGTAAAATTAAACCAATCTTCATTTCACTTTTTCACCCCCAATCTAACGCTTCAGAGAGATGGATGAAGGAAATCAATAAATTGTGTCGTCTTTATTGTCATCAGAATCACAGAACGTGGGATCAGTATCTTCATATTTTTCAAAACATTCTGAATGAACTTCCTAATGACTCAACTTCTTTACCGCCTATACTGATATTAAAAAACAAAGCACCGACAAATCGCATTTCTGAAATCGTTCCGTTTCCGCCTTCACGGAAACTGCGGCATTCTGAAGTTGTCAACCTGGCTCTGCGAAATATTACATCTGCGGCTGCTAGAAGAGAGAAATCAGCTAAGCGTCCTGGTCGTTTAAAAATCTTGTCAGTTGGTCAGAAAGTGTTAATTAAGTCTCACCGTCTGTCTCACAAAGGAAAAGGCTTGTGTCGCAAATTTTTTCTGCTTTATAACGGTCCATATAGAATTCGCAAAATTATTCATGATAACACTGTTGAAGTAGAAACTCTTAAATCACGACGCTCTAAGGGAATACATCATATATCAAACGTTAAATTTTTTGTGGAATGACATACTTTCGAGAAACCAACAGTTTACGTAAACATGCAGAGAGTACAAGGATACCGCGCTGTGTTTTGGCGGCGGCACATACTCAAAGCAACAGTCAAGTCTGTGCGCCGCACAAGGCAGTCGTTGACCGCAAACAATCACTTCTACGTCACGCGCCTACAGCTGATCGAGCGCTCGGTGCGAGTGCACTGACAGCCGTAAACAAATACACAGTCTTTCTCCGAATAAAATCAGTATAAAGCTATAATGACTTGATGAATTATGTTATTAACATTCAGTATTTTTCAGGATACGGTTCTATGAAATATTTAAGAACTTCAGGTAAATTCTGTGCGTGTCCGACGTTAAGACGACTTGCTATCGAGAAATTTTCAGGAAAAATGTAATTTCCAAGAAGAAACTAATAAACTAAAAAAAAAGGTAACTATTAATTGAGTTTATTTTTCAGGTAACATATTTCCACTTAGGTACATACTGTAGACGTAACTTGCTGCTCGCGATTACGTGATTCATACTTTGTACTAATTTCATGTTCTATGAATTTACTTGTGAAGCGACGTGCTTGCGTACGTTAACTGATTTTGACAATGATTATTAATGAACTGGGTTGTAACTTGTGTATATTATGCATCGCTTGGCTGCACTGCTTTTTCACTGATGTCATATTTTTTAATTATGTGCCTTCTGTGCCTATTTATTTAAATTATAATTGTCACCTGATTAATTGTGCTGATGTGGTTAGGTATGTAAGTTATACTTTGTGATTTATCTGCTTGCGCCTTCATGTTTATTTATTAAGATTACATATGAATATTTATTTGCTTACGGTGATGCGATGCTGATGACCTGTTTATTACGTAAGATATGTTTGCTGCTATGCGTATGGATTGCATATTTATACATTTCTGTTTGTTGTCACAACTACTCTTTAATTTGGTATATAGAAATGCTGTTGTACTGTGTATGAACATAGAGTTTAGGTCACACTATTGTATTAATTACAGATTGTTCGCTTGACAGAGCCTCGTTGTAAGAATTGTGCTGCATCCACTTGTTGACATTCTGTTCACTACTGGTATATTTACTCGCTATTGCTTGTTTTGCTTACGCTCAGTGCTTTATATTTTAACATAAGAAAATGAACTGCAGTAATTCGACGAGCGACTTTAGTACAAGAAACATCATAGAAGTCACATGAGCTGGAGGTTTTATGGAAGCTGTATAAATTTATGCTAATAGGAAGGAAGCTAACGATATGACATACCAAAACTAGGTTTAGACCATTGACAGTTATTACACTGCATTTTTCGTGAGCAATTGAAATAGGAAGTGACACTTGACACAAGAAATACTCCACATGTTTGCTTCTGTTTGCCA
Organism: Schistocerca cancellata; assembly: GCF_023864275.1. NCBI lineage: Eukaryota > Metazoa > Arthropoda > Insecta > Orthoptera > Acrididae > Schistocerca > Schistocerca cancellata. The sequence goes on from NC_064633.1 coordinate 431,736,024, forward strand.
TAATTCTTGAAGTGGTGTCCACACTGTGAAAAATTATTATCATTCACACTCCGTAATCGTACTTAATTACTGAGAGTTATTCGAACTAAGTCTGTTAGAGGTCATGTATGCATTCTTTGTTTATAATGAGTGGAAGACTTGAGTCAGATGGATTACACAGAGGTTGTGTGTTGACAGTGTGTCTTCGGATTGTATGGGATGTGGAGGTTTGCATTAGGATTTTATCTGTACTTATTCGAGGAGACTGACTAGAGGAAAGAGTTGTTATGGAAGTGAAATGATACTGGCAATAAGGTTTATATGTATATACGTATTGAAGAGGTATTATTGAGGTATTGAGATTATATGAAGTTGATTGGAGTTTTGGTGTATAAGAGGTAAAATAAGTGAGGTGCATATATATATATATATATTTTTTGTTGGTCTATATGGAACAAGGAGGATGAAGATAGCAGACTAGAACACTAAAATGGAAGGAAGATTGTCTACACACACTTTGTTAAATCACTAAGCAGTATGTACTTTTTTTTTGGAGAGAGGAAGTTGCATATCTTGGCACACTGACAGTTGTTCAGCAACCGTACATTTTGATCTGGCTTGGCAAACATTGGTCTTGACATGATGACTATGACGTTGACTTAACTATTATTGACTGTTATACATTGCTGCCACTACTACTTGATACACATGATGAACATGAAATTTTGACAGAATTGCATTTACACAGTTAACAATATTCAATTACACAGTAGTACTTAATGTGGATGAAAGATGAGTGCGTGTGTTTTGTGTGTTTTCCTTTCCTAATCCTACCCACCTATTTCCTAAATATTATTTTATTTGTTTGTAGTGGCTTGCACTCACACCCATAAATATTATAGGTTTACTGGTATTTGAGTATTTGTAGTAGTAATATGACAATTATCTGATATCATTTGTGTGTTTATTAGAATTTGTATGTTTAGTGTAAGAGCATTGTAAAAGCATTTGTATGTGTATTCAAACTATTGTTCATGCTTGAACTGTCTGAGTAGTGATAGTAAATATTATGGACTGTTACTTGTACTTTTTCTACATGATTGGTGCTACTAGGACATGTTTAATTTCTGCTGATGAACTGTGTGATCAGTGATAGTAAATATTATGGACTGTCACTTGTACTTTTTCTACATGATTGGTGCCAATAGGACATGTTTAATTTCTGCTGATGAACAGTGTGATCAGTGATAGTTGTTTAATTTCTGCTGATGAACAGTGTGATCAGTGATAGTGAATATTATGGACTGTTCCTTGTACTTTTCCTACATGATTGGTGCCACTAGGACATGTTTAATTTCTGCTGATGAACTTTGTGATCAGTGATTGTGAATATTATGGACTGCTGTCTGCACCTACTCAACATTGCTGGGTGCCACTGATGAACTGCTTCTACTGAAATGATGTCACCTGATGGTGTCTGCACCTACTCAACAGTGCTGGGTGCCACTGATGGACTGCTTCTACTGAAATGATGTCACCTGATGGAGTCTGCACCTGTTCCACAATGCTGGGTGCCAGTGATGGACTGCTTCTACTGAAATTATGTCACCTGTTGGAGTCTGCACCTGTTCCACAATGCTGGGTGCCACTGATGGACTGCTTCTACTGAAATGATGTCACCTGTTGGAGTCTGCACCTGTTCCACAATGCTGGGTGCAACTGATGGAACTGCTTTTATTGAAATGATGTCACTTGTTGCTCTCTGCACCTACTCAACAATACCGGGTGCACAGATGGAGCTACTTCTATGGAAATGATGTCATTTGTCGGTGTCTGCACCTACTCAACAATGCTGGGTGCCACTGATGGACTGCTTCTACTGAAATGATGTCACCTGATGCTGTCTGCACCTGTTCCACAATGCCGGGTGCCACTGATGAACTGCTTCTACTGAAATGATGTTACTTCTTGCTGTCTGCACCTACTCAACATTGCTGGGTGCCACTGATGGACTGCGTCTACTGAAATGATGTCACCTGATGGTGTCTGCACCTACTCAACATTGCTGGGTGCCACTGATGGACTGCTTCTACTGAAATGATGTCACCTGATGGTGTCTGCACCTATTCCACAATGCTGGGTGCCACTGATGAACTGCTTCTACTGAAATGATGTCACCTGATGGTGTCTGCACCTACTCAACATTGCTGGGTGCCACTGATAGACTGCTTCTACTGAAATGATGTCACCTGATGGTGTCTGCACCTACTCAACATTGCTGGGTGCCACTGATGGACTGCTTCTACTGAAATGATGTCACCTGATGGTGTCTGCACCTAACCTCACAATGCTGGGTGCCACTGATGAACTGCTTCTACTGAAATGATGTCACCTGATGGTGTCTGCACCTATTCCACAATGCTGGGTGCCACTGATGAACTGCTTCTACTGAAATGATGTCACCTGTTGGAGTCTGCACCTACTCGACATTGCTGGGTGCCACTGATGAACTGCTTCTACTGAAATGATGTCACCTGTTGGAGTCTGCACCTGTTCCACAATGCTGGGTGCAACTGCTGGAACTGTCAACTACTTGTTATGAAAGCATTTTATGTGAATATTTGTATAAACTGATTTTTTGTGTATTACTGTTTGTGAAAAGTTATAAGACTCTTACCTGCTCATATTCGTCATTGCTGACGCTATCGATTGAATTGTTTAACCACATGATATTTGTGTAAACTATTATGTAAAGTCATATGTATGAAAGAATTTGTATTCCTTACTGTATTTTATATATTAGGCTATTGTAAGGTCAGTGCAAAGCCAAAATTTTATCTAGTTATATGATATTTACGTATTAATATTATCTTTTACCTTTGACTGTATTTTTTTGACGAATTTGGTGGTATTTTCACCACCAATGCTGGCAAAAATACCATCAAATTCTAGCCCGTGGAGGAAGGGCATATGAAAGGTGGCTACACTGAGCCACAGCGCCAAAGATCGCGCCAGAGATTATTGTTCCGCCGCCTCCACTGGCAGTGATTATTGAGACGTAGCGGCAAGCAGTGCTTGCCGAGAAGTTGTGGTGGACACTGCTTGTCTTGAAGTCAGAGTGAGACGTGGTAGTGGAGAGTGTTGTTCCATGTTTTATGCAGTGGTTTGATGGGAGAGATAGCAGATGTTGTTCTAATGGAGATATTGTAATGGTCAGAGTGCATTTCGTCAATATATATGGAGGTACTTTCTTTTATTCTTTCAGTGACCTGAATAATGTGTCATTACAGGTTCAGTCAACAAAGCATCTGGCGTGTGTTCTTGTATTAGAGTGTAATTTTGGTTTTCTTGCACAATTATAGTATTTCTAATTTTCTTTTATCACGTCAGTATAATTGGTATTTAAAAATTCTTGTCTTGTTGAAGAAGAACCGTGCCAGATGTGCGTTGAGTCATACTACCACATACAGAACAGGTACACTTGTGCTTTGTTGGTTTCGTAGGTTTTATAGTTGCTGGGGACTTAATTAATTAACTGTGTTAACGAAAATTTTCTTACATTCTTTGTTGTCATTCTAAGCAGTCAGATTGCGCACTAATACTAGTCAGGGCCAGCCGTTTACGAGACTTGCGTAATCGGACTTACAGCTACTAAAAATATTTGCATTATTGGATTTTTATTTAACTAAGCCCCTATGCACCATCAATACTACTGTTTCTCTTTCACGTGTTGTAACAGACGCAAAAGGGGTGTTTCATCCTGACCGAATCAAGGTTGTTACACCATTTCGTGACCTTCATCCAAAAAACGAACGAGACCTTTAGTTGCAGCGTCTAATAGAAAGAAACGAGGTGAAACATCGCAGACCATTTACGATAGACGTCAGTGGACAGGCAAATGAAAGACAAGCTACATTCAGATATCGTACGTTTCATGGAACTGCGAAAGTCTATATATGTAGGAGAAAATTTCTGAGGCTCCATACATTGTTAGAAAAGAAAATATACCTTACTAACAATCTGATGCTTAGATGGGAAAGGCCAACGGCTAAGCGTGGGTTCCATCCAAGCCCCAGAGCAGGCACCAGAAGTGGCGCAGTTAATACAGAAACACACCTAATGATTTAAAGCAAAATTTACCCATAGTTCTCGTTCTGAGATTTGCTGTTGAGCCAGATATGGGTTAACTGTTTTTGTCTGCATATTTTGAAATCTCAAACTGGCTTCCTTCTCTTATTCCACGAGGGTGTTGCACATGAAGGTGCGAAAGAGGTCTGTTCGTTTTTAATGCACTACGTTGTTACTTACTTGAATGCAGAGATCATAGAGCTTCATTTTTATTTGCATGTGTACGTAGCTCAGCCTAACAATCATGGAGTCATTCGCACGTGCTTAGGTTTAGCATAGTGTGGGGAACTCATAACATAGTGCACCGATATGCTGTGTGAGGCCATTCATTCCTACCATGCGACTCATTACTGTTGTCCGCTAGCAAACAATAAATAAAATAAACTTGTACGCTTGGTGCCTGTATCGCAAGAGAGCCTGAAAGAGTTACTCGTGGTGATAAGGTCATCTTTCTGCTCTCTTGTCGTTCAAGCAATTCTTGTATACAGTTGAGGAATCAGGTCTTGTAGAAGCATATCAATACAATGTTGGATTACTTAGATTCATATTTCCACTTGGAAGCCTAACATACATCAGCATGAATATTTCTAAGTCATTTGTTTTGATGCCCTTTAACAAGAAGACGGTTGCAGATATACAGAACAACTATAGTGAAGTTGATTAGAAATCAGTTCTATTTCAAAAGGAAGTGTCGAGGAAGCCAACAAAAGAACCAGATAATACAGAAAAGACCCTTAAGAGGAGTAACAATCATCACAGTTTCATAATCAGAATTTCAATAACTACATAAGCACTTAAATCTTTAACTACCTTTCACAATGTTTTCCCTCCATGTTTTGTATGCCCACTGCTGTATTGCCTCTAACTGAAAATGTATTAATATCCAATACTGGTCACCATAACTGTCCATATTGGTCACAGAAGTAAACTAAATTATTTTTAAATATGTGATTCATTGTTAAAAGTAAATAAGTCAGGTATTTGCTGTTTCATTTCCTCAGACGTTAAAAAGATAAATCAAATCAAATGCACCACCTAGACTCATTTAACCGTAGCTAATTATGCTTAACCTCTACTTCTACATCTACATGGAAACTCCGCTGATCACATTTAAGTGCCTGGCAGGGAGTTCATCGAACCACCTCCACAATATTTCTGTATTATTCCGGAAAAATCCAACACCTATATCTTTCAGTGCGAGCTCTGATTTCTCTTCTTTTATTATGATGATTGTTTCTCCCTACGTAAGTGTGCGTCAACAAAATATTTTTGCATTCGGAGGATAAAGTTGGAGATCAAAACTTCGTGAGAAGATTCCGCCGTAACGAAAAAGTCTTAGTTTTCATTATACCAACACCAAATCCAGTATCATTTCAGTGACACTCTCTCCTCTATTTCTCGCTAATACCAAACAGGGTGCCCTTCTTTCAACTTTCTTGATGTACTCCGTCCGTCCTATCTGATAAGGATCCCAGATGGCGCAGCAGTATTCTAAAAGAGGACGGACAAGAGTGACCTAGTGACTCTCTTTAGTGAATTTGTTACTTTTTCTAAGTGTCCTGCCAACAAAACGCAGTCTTTGGTTACCCTTTCCCACAACATTTTCTATGTGTTCCTACAAAGGTAAGTTGTTCATAATTGTAATTTATAGGTGTATAGTTGAATTTATGGGCTTTAGATTTTATTGGATTATCGTGTAACCGAAGTTTCAACGGATTCCTTTTAGCACTCATGTGAATAACCTCACACTTTTCATTATTAAAGGTGAGTTGCCAATTTTCGCGCCATAGAGGTATCTTTTCTAAATAGTTTGGCAGTTTGTTCTGATCTTTTACATCTACATTTACATTTATACTCCACAAGCCATCCAACGATGTGTGGTGGAGGGCACTTTACGTGCCACTGCCATTACCTCATTTTCCTGTTCCAGTCGCGTATGGTTCGCGGAAAGAATGATTGCCAGAAAGCCTCCTTGCGCACTCGAATCTCTCTAATTTTACATTCGTGATCTCCTCGGGAGATATAAGTAGGGGGAAGCAATATATTCGATACCTCATCCGGAAGCGCACCTTCTCGAAACCTGGACAGCAAGCTACACCGCGATGCAGAGCACCTCTCTTGCAGAGTCTGCAACTTGAGTTTGCTAAACATCTCCGTAACGCTATCACGCTTACCAAATAACCCTGTGACGAAACGCGCCGCTCTTCTTTGAATCTTCTCTGTCTCCTCTGTCAAACCGACCTGGTACGGATCCCACACTGATGAGCAATACTCAAGTACAGGGTTATTACAAATGACTGAAGCGATTTCACAGCTCTACAATAACTTTATTATTTGAGATATTTTCACAATGCTTTGCACACACATACAAAAACTCAAAAAGTTTTTTTAGGCATTCACAAATGTTCGATATGTGCCCCTTTAGTGATTCGGCAGACATCAAGCCGATAATCAAGTTCCTCCCACACTCGGCGCAGCATGTCCCCATCAATCAGTTCGAAAGCATCGTTGATGCGAGCTCTCAGTTCTGGCACGTTTCTTGGTAGAGGAGGTTTAAACACTGAATCTTTCACATAACCCCACAGAAAGAAATCGCATGGGGTTAAGTCGGGAGAGCGTGGAGGCCATGACATGAATTGCTGATCATGATCTCCACCACGACCGATCCATCGGTTTTCCAATCTCCTGTTTAAGAAATGCCGAACATCATGATGGAAGTGTGGTGGAGCACCATCCTGTTGAAAGATGAAGTCGGCGCTGTCGGTCTCCAGTTGTGGCATGAGCCAATTTTCCGCGGGCTGCGCGTGAAACGCCCGCACGCGTTCAACCGTTTCTTCGCTCACTGCAGGCCGATCCGTTGATTTCCCCTTACAGAGGCATCCAGAAGCTTTAAACTGCGCATACCATCGCCGAATGGAGTTAGCAGTTGGTGGATCTTTGTTGAACTTCGTCCTGAAGTGTCGTTGCACTGTTATGACTGACTGATGTGAGTGCATTTCAAGCACGACATACGCTTTCTCGGCTCCTGTCGCCATTTTGTCTCACAGCGCTCTCGAGCGCTCTGACGGCAGAAACCTAAAGTGCGGCTTCAGCCGAAGAAAACTTTATGAGTTTTTCTACGTATCTGTAGTGTGTCGTGACCATATGTCAATGAATGGAGCTACAGTGAATTTATGAAATCGCTTCAATCATTTGTAGTAGCCCTGTACAGATCGAACGAGTGTATTGTAAGCCACCTTCTTTGTTGACGACTTTACTTGTCGATAAACGACAGTATCCCTGCAAACAACAAATGACGGCTGCTGAGATTGTCTCATAAATCGTTTATACAGAAAAGGAACAGCAAAGGACCTAAAACACCACCTTGGGGAACGCCAGGAGTCACTTCTCTTTTACTCGGCGACTTTCCATCAATTACTGCGAACCGTGACCTCTCTGACAAGCACATAATTGAGAAAATATTCCATAAGCATGCAACTTCTCTACAAGCCGCTTATGTGGTACAGTGTCGAAAGTTTTCTGTAAATGTAGAAATACAGAATTAATTTGAAATCCCTTGTCAGTAGCACTCAACACTTCGTGTCAGTAAAGAGCTAGTTACGTTTCACAAGAACGATGTTTTCAAAATCCGTGTTTACTGTGTGTCAATAGACCGTTTTCTTCGAGATAATTCGTAAGCTTCGAACACAATAAGTGTTCCAGAATCCTGCTGCTTATCGACATTAATGGTATGGGCCTGTAATTTAGAGAATTAGTCCTATTAACTTTCTTGAATATTGGCGTGACCTGTTCAACTTTGTGTACGGATCTACCTTCGAGAGAACGATTGTATATGATTGTTAAGTATGGAGCTATTGTATCAGCATACTCTGAAAGGAATCTAATTGGTCTACAGTCTTGACCGAAAGACTACAACGAGTATATCTATTTCTACGTTACTCATGTTGTCAGCCACTCTTTCTTACATTTAACTGAAAAAAAAAGAGTTTTGTTGAATTTTCTTAATTCCAGAAAAAGTGACTTGATGCCTTTTAAGAATGACAGATTCACGTATAACGCACAAACAGAAATATTTTTTTCTTTACTTGTTATCCGTCTGTATGTCCTGTTAACAACGATTTTTCTCAGGACTTAGTAGACATTGTTGTTGTTGTTGTGGTCTTCAGTCCTGAGACTGGTTTGATGCAGCTCTCCATGCTACTCTATCCTGTGCAAGCTTCTTCATCTCCCAGTACTTACTGCAACCTACATCCCACTGAATCTGCTTAGTGTATTCATCTCTTGGTCACCCTCTACGATTTTTACCCTCCACGAGGCCCTCCAATACTAAATTGGTGATCCCTTGATGCCTAGGAACATGTCCTACCAACCGATCCCTTCTTCTGCTCAAGTTGTGCCACAAACTTCTCTTCTCCCCAATCCTGTTCAATACTTCCTCATTAGTTATGTGATGTACCCATCTAATCTTCAGCATTTTTCTGTAGCACCACATTTCAAAGGCTTCTATTCTCTTCTTGTCGAAACTATTTATCGTCCATGTTTCACTTCCGTACATGCCTACACTCCATACAAATACTTTCAGAAATGACTTCGTGACACTTAAATCTATACTCGATGTTAACAAATATCTCTTCTTCAGAAACGCTTTCCTTGCCATTGCCAGTCTACATTTTATTTCCTCTCTACTTCGACCATCATCAGTTATTTTGCTCCCCAAATAGCAAAACTCCTTTACTACTTTAAGTGTCTCATTTCCTAATCTAATTCCCTCAGCATCACCCGACTTAATTCTACTTCATTCCATTATCCTCGTTTTGCTTTTGTTGATGTTCATCTTATATCCTCCTTTCAAGACACTGTCCTTTTCATTCAACTGCTCTTCCAAGTCCTTTGCTGTCTCTGACAGAATTACAATGTCATCGGCGAACCCCTAAGTTTTTATTTCTTCTCCATGGATTTTAATACCTACTCCGAATTTTTCTTTTGTTTCCTTTACTGCTTGCCCAATATACAGATTGAATAACATCGGAGAGGGGCTAAAACTTTGTTTTACTCTCTTCCCAACCACTGCTTCCCTTTCATGTCCCTCGACTCATACAACTGCCATCTGGTTTCTGTACAAATAGTAAATAGCCTTTCGCTCCCTGTATTTTACCTCTGCCACCTTTAGAATATTTTAAGAGAGTATTCCAGTCAACATTGTCGAAAGCTTTCACTAAGTCTACAAATGCTGGAAACATAGGTTTGCCTTTCCTTGATCTTTCTTCTAAGGTAAGTCGTAAGGTCAGTATTGCCTCACGTGTTCCAGTGTTTCTACGGAATCCAAACTGATCTTCCCCAAGATCGGCTTCTACTAGTTTTTCCATTCGTCTGTAAAGAATTCGTGTTAGTGTTTTGCAGCTGTGGCTTATTAAACTGATTGTTCGGTAATTTTCGCATGTGTCAACACTTGCTTTCTTTGGGATTGGAATTATTATATTCTTCTTGAAGTCTGAGGTTATTTCGCCTGTTTCATACATCTTGCTCACCAGATGGTAGAGTTTTGACAGGACTGGCTCTCCCAAGGCCGTCAGTAGTTCCAATGGAACGTTGTCTACTCCCGGGGCCTTGTTTCGACACAGGTCTTTCAGTGCTCTGTCAAACTCTGCACGCAGTATCACATCTCCCATTTTATCTTCATCTACATCCTCTCCCATTTCCATAATATTGTCCTCAATACATCGCCCTTGTATAGTCGCTCTATATACTCCTTCCACCTTTCTGCTTTCCCTTCTTTGCTTAGAACTGGGTTTCCATCTGAGCTCTTGATGTTCATACAAGTGGTTTTCTTACATTTAAAGGCTCTTTAATTTTCCATTAGGCGGTATCTATCTTACCCCTAGTGAGATAAGCCTCTACATCCTTACATTTGTCCTCTAGCCATCCCTGCTTAGCCATTTTGCACTTCCTGTCGATCTCATTTTTGAGACGTTTATATTCCTTTTTGCCTACTTCATTTACTGCATTTTTTATTTTCTCCTTTCATCAATTAAATTGAACATTTCTTCTGTTACCCAAGGATTTCTACTAGCCCTCGTCTTTTTACCTACTTGATCCTCTGCTGCCTACACTACTTCATCCCTCAAAGTTACCCATTCTTCTTCTACTGTATTTCTTTCCCCCATTCCTGTCAATTGTTCCCTATGCTCTCCCTGAAACTCTGTACAACCTCTGGTTCTTTCAGTTTATCCAGGTCCCATCTCCTTAAATTCCCACCTTTTTGCAGTTTCTTCAGTTTTAATCTACAGGTCATACCAATAGATTGTGGTCAGAGTCCACATCTGCCCCTGGAAATGTCTTACAATTTAAAACCTGTTTCCTAAATCTCTGTCTTACCATTATATAGTCTATCTGATACCTTTTAGTATCTCCAGGGTTCTTCCATGTATACAACCTTCTTTCATGATTCTTAAACCAAGTGTTAGCTATGATTATGTTGTGCTCTGTGCAAAATTCTACCAGGCGGCTTCCTCTTTCATTTCTTAGCCCCTACTACGTTTCCTTCTCTCCCTTTTCCTACACTCGAATTCCAGCCACCCATGACTATTAAATTTTCGTCTCGCTTCACTATCTGAATAATTTCTTTTATTTCATCATACATTTCTTCAATTTCTTCGTCATCTGCAGAGCTAGTTGGCATATAAACTTGTACTACTGTAGTAGGTGTGGGCTTCGTATCTATCTTGGCCACAACAATGCGTTCGCTGTGCTGTTTGTAGTAGCTTACCCGCATTCCCATTTTCCTATTCATTATTAAACCTACTCCTACATTACCCCTATTTGATTTTGTGTTTATAACCCAGTAGTCACCTGACCAGAAGTCTAGTACCTCCTGCCACCGAACTTCACTAATTCCCACTATATCTAACTTTAACCTATCCATTTCCCTTTTAAAATTTTCTAACCTATCTGCCCGATTAAGGGATCTGACATTCCACGCTTCGATCCATAGAACGCCAGTTTTCTTTCTCCTGATAACGACATCCTCTTGAGTAGTCCCCGCCCGGAGATCCGAATGGGGGACTATTTTACCTCCGGAATATTTTACCCAAGAGGACCCCATCATCATTTAATCATACAGTAAAGCTGCATGCCCTCGGGAAAAATGACGGCCGTAGTTCCCCTTGCTTTCAGCCGTTCGCAGTACCAGCACAGCAAGGCCGTTTTGGTTATTGTTACAAGGCCAGATCAGTCAATCATCCAGACTGTAGCCCCTGCAACTACTGAAAAGGCTGCTGCCCCTCTTTAGGAACCACACGTTTGTCAGGCCTCTCAACAGATACCCCTCCGCTGTGGTTGTACCTACGGTACGGCTATCTGTACCGCTGAGGCACGCAAGCCTCCCCACCAACGACAAGGTCCATGGTTCATGGATGGGAGGGGGAGGGGGGGGTTAGTAGACATATTGAGTTAAAATTCATGTCACATATTAAGGGCCATGGTACCTTGACAATGTAGAAGATGTAAGCTTCTAAGACAAACTAATCAAAAGATACGGTTATTTACGTCATATATTTCGATAAGCGTTAAGTCACTCATGAAAGCTAATAGGGTATTTCCCATTACCTATGCTCTTGAAACGTGGCAAGATGCAAGGTTTTACAGAGGAAGTAAAGGGAAAAAAGTATTTGGTTCTGTTAGTTAGCACGGCGGTAATAGTATATCCAGAATTAATAAAATAAATTAAAAAGTGTAATAGCTAATGCAAAATTACACAAAAATTTAGTGTTACCACCTAAAATTAAAATATTCCTCAAATTCTGTGCTTTCCCGACACTGGTATATTGCCAGTATCGATATCGATAGTAGGTAAAAATCATTGAGATTCGCGATTCCCGTTATGGATGAACTAAACTTTTTCATAAATGCATTTGTCCAGAACCATCAGCGTGCGAGTCCTGCTATTACTAAAAATGTACCTGTTTCCTCAGCAAACAGCAGTCTGTAACGTAATACTTGACTTTTCAAGTGAACTAAATAATTTACTACACTGCAACATATAGCTACTTGGCAACTGTTCTTGATTAGAATTCTGAAGATTTACTCCATCATCTTTGCAGAAAGAATATCAGGAAAATCTCTTTAGAATCTCCACTTCAGTGGTCATGTCGTCTGAAACGTTGCCTTTGCAACTACTGAGTCACGTTAATGTTTATGTTTTGACGCTGGTACAGTCTACATGCGTCCATAACCTCTGATAATTTTCTGCCAGATATCAAGAGAAAGTTTCGTTGCGAAAATTGTTAAAAGCATCTCACTTTGAAGCCAACTCTAGGCTGAGCATCTGTAAAGCGTCGCCAGTCTTGGTAGCCTTGCGTTCTGTTGTGTGCCTTGACATACTTAATGTATCATGTGAGATCTGTTCCTTCTTCACTCAACTGATCGACGAGTACATAATTAGTGTGGGGGGAATGGAGACTGTCTCATAAGGTCGCAATTTTTATCTGATTTTCTTGACTAGATATGTAGTTCGTTAAGTATGATGAATTTCGCCTTATGGTATTCCGTAGTGCTACAACGATCTTGTGGCCGCTAATTCAGTTATCTGTCATGACAATATCTGTATCTCAAGATAGTTCGTCACTAAGAGGCGTAGGATTTTATTGCAATCATTTTCACTTGGTTACGGCTGCTGAAATAATTGCTCAGAACAATTTTGCGGCACAACATTTAGTGTAACGGGCATCTACACTTTATGTGTACCACCAGTTTTAACCATGTTTTTGCCAATATATCGAAGGTAAATCAGTATCATCACCAATTACATGAGCCAGATACCTGTCGGAAATAAGACTCTAACTTTCCTTGAACTATTCAGCAACTATATTACCTGAGTCGGGGGTCGGTAAATGGAGCCAATTATTAATTTATCTCCATTGTCGAATACCACTTCTACTCATCCTAACTCATCTACTGCAGTTTCTCAACCATCTTTAACAGCAGCAAACACAACAACAGTTATTAAATTTGATCTACACTTTCTGTACACTATTATTTTCTTATTAAAGACGCCGAATGAACTCATCTCCGGTTTTAGTTAGCTTTCAGCAACTATAACGATTCCTGTTTCAGTGTTTTCTAGGAGCTTTTTGACCTCTTTCAATTTCCGTTCCCTTGTGTTCGTATATTATGAGGTTAAAACGTTCAGTAACTTATTTTAAATTCAAGATGTAGTTTTAGTCCTCCTCTGCTCGCCTTGTTCAGTTACTTCTTAAACAGTAACAAAGAGTAAATGTTTTGACATTACCGCTTCTGATCCGCGTCACTTAGCCCACTTAAAATATGTACCGTCGTAGCGAGAGATGTCTGAAAACCCCGCCACATAGAAATTGATGCTATGTTTATCCACGATTACCAGCACTTCCCGCTTCTTCTTTCTCTAGGAATTTAGTTTGTGACGCCATCTCTTAGTGACGCTCTGTGTCACAGAAAGCACAGACAAACGACTGTTCCTTAGCAACTGATACCACTGATACAAAACGCCTCGACAAAGCCCGTAGCAAATGTCATCTGTGGCCGAAGCCACTGGTTATTGTCTTTGCAGTTTTATTCTTCATTCTTGATGGGCCGTTTTTTAAACAATGAAAGCTGCATCATTTCTCTTTAACTTATGAGGTAGCTCTTGACATTTTTCCGCCGTTGTAACGTATTATTGTCAATCTGTACAGCAAACTAACGGTAAATCATACATGAAGGCCTCGCCGATATGAATGAAGTACCTCCCAAGGAAAATTGGAACCATTTGTCATATATAGACGAAGATCAGCAGTGTTAATAAATTTTATTATTGACTATGTAACCTATTTTGCTGTTGACGACACAAAATTAGGACCTAGACCTGGAAGCTGTTGTACTATGGTACATAAAGGTACTAGATGATGATTTTAACTTCGAACCCATTGTGAAAAAAGATTTAATATCTCAGCATCGCTATGTGTTTGAATATTACATTTTCCAACTATATTATGTAGTCATGCCCCATATTCAATAGCCTGTAATACAGTTTTCTCTAGTATCTTTTTCGTATAGGGCTGTTGTGAACATATGTAAAATGAAAGTAATACAGTTACATCATTTATTTTATAAAATTTTGCCTGTATAATAATAACTTCTAACTTTTTCCGTTCTCGCCGTCTAGGAGCAACAGACATTCTGTTTTCAATCTGTTATCATTGTTTGTTTTCTTACGCTTCTTTATTGTTTCATCTGTTGTTCATTTCTTTTTCTTTTTTCTTGTCCGACGGTCCAACTAAGGACCATGTGCCAATTTCAGTTCCTTTTGCTGTTGTTTTGCTTTTTTGTGTATTCACTATGTTTTCTCTTCTGACCACTTTGGACCGACCTTTTCAACTCTTTAACATTAAAGTCCTTTAGTGTTCAATACTTTTTACTGTGCACTGTCAGTTGTTTCTTCGGCTTTTTTATTACTTTCTTCTAAATTCTTTTCACTTTGTGGATCCCACTTCTTGTTTTTTAGCTCCGCAAATGTTTGAAGTGCTTTCTGGTTAATCTACTGCCTCACATTAGGTATTTAAATCCAAAGTACACCTTTATTCTTTCTTTCATTACTTCTTATACGTTTTCTTGATGTCGACAAATTTCGTATTTACTTCATAATTTCTAAATTTCCACAGATACGAGTACTTAAGGGCATAATATTTTCCAAATTATTCGTTTTCTACTGTTTCTAATTGATATAAATTATACTTTAATGCTAGACATTTGCTTTTATGTAGTCATTCTGGCTGCACTAACGTATTTTAAAGCCATATTAAGCATTCTTAAGCAACTATTTTTATTACCTTCAGTTATACCATATGGCCTTCCTACTTTACATGTATTTTGCTCTATAGCGACTTTTCCAAACCATTTTATTCGATTATCTCACCAAGACAGTAAAATCTTTTAACCTTCTCTATTTGTCCAACATCTCATTTCAGTAATTTCTATTCATTTTTAATGTTTCTTAAGAATTTAGTTTTTTTTTTTTTTGCTATTTCTTCTAAAATATTAATTTTTATTACCGCACCTGTCACATTTCACAAAGTACACCAAGTCATCTGCAAATGCGAGAGAGTTTATTCCAATATTTTTGTTCCCTGCACTTAAAATTATAAGTGGAATTAACTAGGTAAAACTATGACATATCAGAATCTCCATACGTTACTCATGTTCTGTATAATGCAAAGGCTCACATGCATCCCAATAAAACAGAAACTGTTCATGTTAACTAGAAGCGTTAAAGGCATTTTATACCCAAATAATCTATATTTTCCTTTGTTGAGTGGTACACTGTTCTGATCAATAGCCTCTGCTCACTAAAGCAGACAGTGTACGTTAGTCTGAATAAATTAGTCACGAATACATTCGAAACATTTATTTTCTTGCTCATGAATACTTTGTTTATTAATAAATATTAGTCTGTGCTGTAGTTTTCATGTTCTGTTTACCAAACAAATCACTGGTTCAAGTAAAGTGTAATGCAATAGTTAGTTTAATTTTTAAGCAGTACATTTACTTGGAACTACGTCCCCTAATTACGCTGGCGATCGTGTTCATTTGCAAGACCCCAGTTCGAAGGGTATCTGTCAGGTGAAGGATCAGACATACTTACGATAGTTCAATAATTATTAAATAAGTGACTTGGTCCTGTTATCTGTTGCACAATGGGTAGCAGTAGGGTGTAAAATGGAAGTTTGCGAGAGAATACGTGAGCTTGTTCTCTGTTAAAAATACCACTTTTATTCATGGATAGCTGAACAAAAAATAAGCTAAACAACTAATAAACGAGTGACGGTTGCTGTTCTTCGTAACACTCTCGGCTGAATTACAAAGTCACATTTACAATGGCGTCTTGGAGACCGTAGCACGATTTATCATTAATTATTAGCTATGGAAAGATCAAAGCACTCTTTTAATAAAGAGATTCACTCACATATACACATATAATAGATATTCAGGACAAATATAAGAATGAAGAAAAAGTTCAACAATGTGCACCTGGTTGGCTAACGTTCGTTCCGTGGGTCTGAGAGCACGATACAAGTGAAGAACAAGAATAAACTGTTGATATCTGCACAGGTTCTGAAACTAATTTGCAAGTTTTACCACGAGAATCAGTAACTTCGACGTGTAACGACTCTCACAATTCTCGAACACGTGGTAGTCAAAACAGAAATTCTGGATAAAATGAGTGCTAAAATTCAGAATAGCTAAGCAAATTGGACAGTATATATTACTTTGAGATACGATATGCGAACCTAAGGCTCTCAGATCGCTACTTAACACGTGCTGAGACGACAAAGACAGGTTGGAACTAGATTAAGAACTAAATTAGCGAAGTTTCATGAATCTGTGCCATTACACTATACTCATGAGATCAACAACGAACTAAATCATGCACAGTTGTAGGCACGGTGTGTACACTGCCCCCACGTGCGTTTAAAGCACCAAAACTCTCTTCAAGCTTTAATAAGTAGCGCTTCATTTAGAATTTTACTCCTCCCAATTTAGTTAAGTTGCTGTAACCGTTATTCGAGCGAGGAAATGGCCGTAGTATTGTTTCCTATTTTGGCATAAATGGAGTTTTTCACTAACGCTAAGACGTTCGTATTGGCACTGTTCTCTGAGAGCCTGGAAATCCCGCTCTATTCTGTCGCTGCGTTCTTCCGTCGCCTTAGTCACGCCTCCATGCGTCGCTTCCACTGTGTTGAGTCGCTGTGCGATGCAGTCAAACCTTGGGCCGAATTCGGCGACAATAGCTTCTTCAGTGTTTGTTGCTACGTCTCGTAATTCGCTTTGAACATTGGTGGTCATGCACGCTTCTAATTGTTCTTCATTGGTTGTCATTTGTGCTCCTAAATTTTCAATTTTAACGTTGGACGCAACCATATGCGCATTATTCGCGATCATTAGCGCTTCAAATCGTGACATGAACTGCGCCCAATTTGGTACACGTGGCACCTGGTTTGTGACCATGCCGTCAGCGGATGCAGTAAGTGGGTTGTCAGCAGTTTGGGAACTGTGTCTAGCACAGGGTTTCTCTGAGCTAGCGGGTGGTAGCCGTTGTGCACTTTGCGACTGTAATATTTCAGCATAACTACTGAAATTAGGTACGCAGAACGATAATCTCGGGTCGCAAGCACTTTGTGAGACAGGTATATTGTTTACATTATTCCCCATGTTTTCTGATTCGTGAAGTGAAGCTGCTGCTGATGGAACGGTACCTTCAATTTAGTTACGTCTCGAACTGTTCATAGAGAGGCTACGCTTGTCCATTCCTAAAGCTGATGTCTCATTAACATCTGGAGACGCGCCTAGCAGGAAAATTACTGCACGTCACGCGTAGATTGAAACGGTCTAACGCTAATATTATCTTCTGCACGCAAAACGCAATGAAGAATTTTCTAGAGATACGTAAACTGCTTCGCGGGCAAATTGCAGATGCTACGCGATCCTACTTTCTCGGAATATAAATGAACGGACAGACTGAAACTTTAAACATCTCAGTTCAGAAATAGTACAAAAGAAACAACGCGGTACATAACACAACGCTGTTTTCACGCTGATGGCTACTTGAAACAGCGCAGAAGATTTTCAGATGCTAAATGGAAAAATTACTTTTGGTTAGTACATTTATACTTATCACGGAATAACACTTTTTCAGAGAAAATTCCTAGGAAGAGCATACTCAAAGGTCAGGGTCGTCATATGAAGGGTATCTGTCGGTGAATGATGTGCAAAATTAAGATAGCTGAATAAATATGAAATAAACATCTTGGCCATGTTTATCTGTTGCACAACGGATAACAGCAGGACGTAAAATGGAAGTCTGTGAGAGAATACGTAAGCTTGAACTCTGGCAAAAATATCACGTTTATTCAAGGACAGCGGAACAAAACATAAGCTAAACAACTAATAAATAAGTGATGGTTCCTGTTCTTCATAACACTCTCGGCTGAATTACAATGTCACATTTACAACTGCGTCTTGGAGGCCCCAGCACGATTTATCATTCATTTTTAAATATGGAAATGCCAGACGAATCTTTCAATCGCGACATTGACGCACATATAAAAATATAATAGAAATTCAAGACAACTTCAGCAGTGTGCACATGGTTGGCAAATGGTCGTTCCCTTGACTTGAGTGCACGAATCAAGTGAACAAGAAGAATAAACTGTTAATATCTGGACAACAGAAGAGGTTCTGAAACTAATTTGGAAGTTTTACTGCCAGAATCAGTAAATGTGACATGTAACGACCCACACAATCCGCGAAAGCGTTTTCATCACATACAGAAATTCTGGCTAAAATGAGTGCTAAACTTCAGAATAGTTCAGCTAATTCGACAGGATATATTACTGTGACACACGTTCCGCGAACTTATGCCTCTCAGATTCGTATAATTAAGATGTGCTTAGACGTCAAAGACATGTGGAGAACAGGTTACGAAATGAAACCTACTCGTAAATTAGACAAGTTTCACAAGTAAATTAGACAAGTTCACGTGTCTGAACAGATCTAGAGCAGAACAATGGCTGGCATGTGTGGCTAAATGCAACCTCTCATAACGTTCCGAAATTAGCAAAAAAATTCGGTATAGGCACGGTTCTAGGCACTTCAGTCCGGATCCACGCTGCTGCTACGGTCGCAGGTTCGAATCCTGCCTCAGGAATGGATGTGTTTGATGTGCTTAGGTTAGTTAGGTTTAAGTAGTTCGAAGTCTAGGGCACTGATGGCCTCAGATAT
Organism: Schistocerca cancellata; assembly: GCF_023864275.1. Classification (NCBI taxonomy): domain Eukaryota; kingdom Metazoa; phylum Arthropoda; class Insecta; order Orthoptera; family Acrididae; genus Schistocerca; species Schistocerca cancellata. The sequence continues at coordinate 431,754,921 of NC_064633.1, forward strand.
TAAGTCCCTTAGAGCTTAGAGCCATTTGAACCTTTTTTTTCGGTGAACCGCTCAACGAGCGATGAGCGATGAGAGCTACACGTTAAATTTGACGTGAGCTGAAATCTACAACAATAAGATGATGAGTATCTATGGATAGGGACACTTACACTTAGTCGGTGTCGCCCGTCTCGCGTCTCCCGGAACACTACCGAGCGAACCCTTTAGGAACCCACGCGTTCCCTTCTTCCGGAAGTTCCCAGAGAGCTCCCTATTCTGTGGTACCAACCTGTACAAGATTTTCGTACAAGATGAATAGAAACCTCTCTGCTCCCTGCTACGAGTTTTATAGCGTTGACTATTCTGCTACAGTAGCAGACTAGTTTTACTCCTACAGATCTAGGTACTGAAATTTACCTTATATATTCTTATTCACACATTTCATTCATCAAGTGACGAAATTTAGCGCAAATTGCTTCCGTTAGTACACGATCACGGTCAGCTTTATTTCCTGTCAAAGAGGTAGCATTATAGGAGATTTCGGTTATAGCAAAAACCTATCTACGTCTTCATATATATACTATGAACCACTGTGAAGTGCATGACAGAGAGTAAGTATCACTCTGCCACTTATTAGGACTTTTTCCCGTTCCACTGACGTGTGGAGCGTGGGAATGATTGTTTAATTGCCTCTTTGCTTCCTGCTATTAATCCGATATTGTCCTCAGGATCGCTATGGGAACGATATGTAGGGGGTTGTAGCATATCTCTACAGTCATCATTTGGAAACCAGCTCTTGAAATTTTGATCGTAGCCTTTCTCGGGTTACTTGCAGTCTTTCGTCAAGAGTTTGCCAATTCAGTTCTTTCATCGTCTCCGTGACACTCCTCCGCTGGTCAGTCTACTTGGTTAGTATTCGTGCTGTCCTTCTCTGCATACGTTCAATATCCCCTGCCAGTCATATTTGGTATGGAACCCACACACTGCTCAACACTTTAGGATGGGTTGCTCAAGTGACCTGTAAGCAATTTCCTTCGTAGACTGATTGTATGTTCATAGTAATTAAGCAATAAATCGATATCCGCTACCAGTCTTACCCATGACTGAGCCCATGAGATTATTCCCTTTCAGGACCCTTCTAAGTGTTATACCCAGGTCTGAGAATTTCTTTGAGTTTACAGATTACAGCTGTAACTCACTCAATCTCATACGATACTATTTTTCTTTTCATTCTGTGAAGCGCGAAATTTCACATTTCTGTACATTTAACCCAAGTAGCATCGCTTTGACATCTTATCAAGTTCTGACTGAACATTTCTACATTTTACACTGTAGGTAACTGCACCGTCGGCGAAAATCTATATCGTAATACTTGTCTTTCTCTTGATAGTATTGACAATCGTAGAGGGTGTTATAAAGTATAAGTTACGGTGTTCCACCTAAGCCTAGGTTTTTTACTGAGACAAAAAAAAAAAAAAATGCATCATTCACGTCTGGCATGAATTTTTTGTGTAAAAAAACGTCAAGCTGCGCCACTGATCGGAGTCCGGATAAAACAGCAGTTGGCTACTTAAGTCAAGTAGAAGGTCAGGAGAAGTCAAAGGCTTAGCACCTCCAATATGTTTGTGTCTAATAAAGAACTGTGGTGTTGAAATTGTCGTGTACAGAACAGTGTTTCTGCCTTTCAGCAATAAGCGTTTTGTTTTCAAAATTACAACATATACTGACTGTTTTGAAGAGGTAGTCACAATATTTATAATGTTTCAACTACCTCCTCGAAAATATAATGTTATGCCATTAGTTTATTCTTTGTTTCACGTATGTATCTGTAGGCTTCGTTTACACTGAAGTCCTCCTTCCACAGAATTGTAGCATGCTGCTATAAGGGACTAAACACAATTTTACAGCCCATTCCTAAAGTGGGATGGAGCATTTGGTTTTAGCTCTTATAGCGGATAGAGAGGTACTGCAGCACGGAGCTTTCAGTGAGTACCTGAGCTGCAGTTGTGTAACTTGAAACAAATTAATTACGTACGATACATTTATTTTTTCGAGATGTCGAATTAAATTATATTACTGCCCCTCGTTTTGGTGGTAATTTAAACTTTACTGCTATGTCCCGTATACGAATCCCACGCTTTAATGTAACTCACATTTTTATTACATGATGACACATTTTTATTACATGAAGATCATTTAGCTACGGAATTAAAATAAACGTAGTAGTCAGATTGTAGATGGACCAGTGCCTGTGCTCAGTGGTACATATCACTAACAGAAAAAAAAAAACGTTAAAATTTTCACATGCCGTCGTGGCAAGCTGGTACATCAACCGGTTTAAAAGTGTAATTGCGTAAGCTTCCGCGACCAGAGTCAGTCGACATAAAAGTTTTCCAGATATGGTACCGCGTCATAAAGTATAAATCTACTGCTGCTGGAGAAAGACCAACGTTTCACCCACGTTCCCATACCAGTAGATCCTGAAGAAGGCCTCTGCATCCGTGGCCGAAACGTTGGTTTTTCTCCAGCAGCAGCAGTTTTATACTTATGACGCGGTACCATACCCATAAAACTTTTATTTCGACGGTTTAAAAGTGTTTGCCTACAAAAACCGACTCATTTGTTAAATTATTGACTCCGCAACCAAATCTATTTTTATTTTGAAACACACAAAACGGTCGAACAAAGGAAAGCAGTGATCGGTACATGGGTAGATATCACGGCAGTAGCCATCCTCCAACACAGAAGGTCTTCTGCACAACTTGTGCTGTACTCTATGTGCAGGCCTCGTGATGGGCGGTTGGCGTTCGTAGACGTTTGCGCAATAGCTCATACGTTCTGTGTGTGCATACAGTCATCAGCGATGTGTTTGTAGAGGTCACAACCACTGTGCCGGAAGATCAGCTACTCCCCAGCCTAATGTCGGAAGCTGTCGAGCGTGCTACTTGACTAGACTGTCATCTTCACATTCCGCTGAAGGAACATCGTTCGACTTTCTTGATGACAGTTTATATACATTTCAACTGCTGTAGTTCCGGAACACTTCGGAAATTCAGATGTACACAGGGTCGAATCATTTGCTTTGATAACCCCAGATCCTGATCAAGTGTCCTAATATAAAACTCTAATTTAATTCTTGATTATCCCAGCACGTTAATACACCCATTAGCTAAGTCTTCAATTATCGTGTCTCAATTTTACAACGCTTCAGGTTCGAATTTAGGCCTTGCCAATGTTACAGTTGCGTGATCCTGTACTCTGTGTAGAGCATTTATCACGAGGGTTGAATGACAGACACTTTTAGCGATTAAGTACTGCTGGTGCAGCGCCTAAAATTTTTCAGCGAGGGGTAACTCAAAACTGGTTCAAATGGCTCTGAGCACTATGGGACTCAACATCTATGGTCATAAGTCCCCTAGAACTAAGAACTACTTAAACCTAACTAACCTAAGGACAGCACACAACACCCAGCCATCACGAGGCAGAGAAAATCCCTGACCCCGCCGGGAATCGAACCCGGGAACCCGGGCGTGGGAAGCGAGAACGTTACCGCACTACCACGAGATGCGGGCGAGGGGTAACTACCTAGTTATTAGTTTCTCCCTGGATATATTTAATTAATTGTGTGAGTAACAGAGAGAACGGTATTAACTTATAAATAATAGTCTGAGATTACTATTGCAGTGTATGTTGAGCATAATCACGTTAAACAGAGCCAGTATTTAATGCACAGATGATGAATGAATATTAAACTTTATGAAATCGTTTGAGACAGATTACTCGCGCAGAATTCTTCCAGGCTGAAGGAATTTCTTGTAAATGAATAATATATCCTTGTTGTCAATAATACCGTTCTCTTCACGTAGACGAACCGAATCAGTTTGTTATAAGAGCTGATTCAAAAGCCATTAAAATCTCAGAACCAAGAAACATTTTGCACAGTATTAGTATGCAGATAAACGCCTGTTGTTAGGTAACTATATTCTAGATTTTTTCCATATTACGAGAAGAGGCTTAATCGGGAATGCAGACGAATATCAACCAAATTCGTGTGTTATTGTTGAGGGTTTCAGGCCGAAGAATGGTCTGATGCAACTCTCCAGATATACTGTCACGTGTAAGACTCTTCATCTCTGAGTAGCTACTGCCACCTACATCCATTTGACAAAAATCTCAAGAATGCACAACGTAATGTTTACTAGGTTTATTCAGTGCATTTTAAAAGAACTTAGTCTCAACGATGATATTATAATTCACTCTTCAGCATAAATACATTAATGCAAATTGCGCATCAGAGGTTACCTCCGAAGCCTCCTGTGTTCTCCCTCGTAAAACTTCATGAACAAGATCCCAAACAGCAACATTACTTTCACAGCAAGCACTATGCAAATAAGGTTGAAAGTACATATTTAAATCGTTTTTTCGTCAGGAAACATGCAGTTATAGAGAAAAAACTTTGCCTTGCCCGATAAAGAAAACTGGCTTCTTCTTTACTTACTAACTACGTGTTTTTAAACGTGAGAATATGTACTGGTATTTTCTCTCTCCCCGACTTGAACTCTTGTTTTTTTGATATCATATTCTTAATTGAAGAAATTCGATCACACAAATCTACGTGTTTTGCCGTTGTTGCATTTTACGCAGGACTATACAGGATATGGAAATGTACTTTGATGTCGATAAATTACTACTAAAATTTCTATGATAATGTTCCCACAACTTCGGGAATATTATTCCTGCAAGACATGGCTAAGCAGCCCCACTGACGTATTCAACAATGTAACGAAAATCTGTACTACAAGGTACAATGAAACCTTCTCTGAGTTACTATGAATGGAAACTCAGACAACATCCGATTCAAAACTCAACTCCGCCACACACTGTCAGGTGGCTCGCGGAGTGTGGATGTAGATGTAGATATAGATGTAAATGTAATTTGCAGCTGCTACTACGAAATCCTTTAAATGTCCTTTATTTTGCCCTAACAGAATAAAATAAATATATCAGCAAGTAGTACCTTCTAACATCGTTATATGGTTCGGAGATATGACACTAAATTCTTCAGACGATCGTTGAAAGTAAAATTTTTTCCGTAAAATTTGTAGATGAAATGTAACAGCTCCCTCTGCAGTACAACACAATTATCGGTTTTGGCTTATGTAAACAGATGCCATTAGTATATTTCTTTTTATTCTGACATTAAATTACATTTAAATACAAGCTTTCACTGTTTCACTTCTAATACAGGTAGGACAGTTCAAGGATATCTTATGATGACTGGCCTCTAGATGAAACCGTCCGCGGGAATAGAATATCGGGAAAATGGAGTTATTATTAAATTACTCTTACTTTTTACTGTTGGGTAAATGTCGTTACTTTTGTAGTCTTGGTCAAATTAACTATTATGCAGGGTTTTTCAGAAAAAGAGCACAAAAATAATAGCAGCCTTTCTTTGCTTTTTGTGTATAATTCCGGTGCAGAGGCATAGTATCATACGTTGGAGAAAGTAATGTGTGAAATGGCGTATTGAAGCAAGACCAGAAACGTAGGTCTTTAGCAATATTTCTTTACAATACCTCAGAGCCTCAAATAAACATGTAAGTGTTATACTAATATAACTGAGACAAGCACGTGGAATTTGAATCATTTTACTAGGAATTTAGTGCAATCTGTGGAAGTTTGTAACGTGCATAGATCTTTACGATTGATAAATATCTATTTGTCCCAGAAAATTATGCACCTTCGCACGAATCTACACTCACATTCTCCTGATACCTGTGACACGAACGACAGTAGTTACCAAATACAATTAAACTAGGCATAAAATCGTAGTACAGCGAGTTGTCTGGCGACGTACTTTTCTTTAGAGATGACAGTGGACGGACGTTTCTTTGAGAAAAAGCCATATTTTGATTAACAAGTATTTAATTTTATGGCTGCGAGAAAAGCACAAACCCTCTGCGATGTGGTGACTAATATCTCATAAAGTTTCATATTTACTGAAAGCATCACAAGGTTTCTCTCATTCACAGAACACGCAATATCGAGCGAAAATTACCATTTCATACCAAATGCGTAACATATACGTCACTGAGCTGTCCTTTATAACAAAGATGATGCTATGGCACATAGGTCACTAGATGTAAGGCACGTGTGGAACGATATCCGTCGTGACATCCGTGTACCTAGAACAGGCCCAATGTTTTGCTCGTTGCTATGGTCTTAGAGAACACAGTTCGATAAACACCGACAGTAACATAATTCCAGAGAAGGCTTTAATGCTGTGAGATCGATGATCAGAAGATCATGGTCAATAATGGCGTTGCGTCAGCGGAGAAAGATATTTTGCGTCGTTTGTAGGAAGAGTTAGGACTATATCTGATACAGAAAGTGGCACATGAGATCCATATGATGACAGCTGTAGACAAAATTAACATCCCGTCTGATGCTTATCTAAGGCTTCAGTCTTACTCTTCATTCAGAAATTTTGTTATTGCATCGTGATGCTGCTCAGCACCTACGGGGACAAAAATGCATGTAATGTCTAAGGAGAAGAAAATTACAGCTTAGACCCTGCATCACCGTTAACCACACCCACTACTAGAGAAAAGCCACCTACAGAATTCTGATAGTGCATACATTTAAAATAGATATATGTTTAAAAAGCGTATATCTTTAAAATATCCATTTACCTCCTTGTTGTTTAACTGTTGCAAGCAAATCAGGCAGGTGTGTTGTGTATTAATTACTAGGTACACAACAACAAAGCTGAAATCCTCCTCTATAAATTCCTATCCAATGAACTTATTTTACTCAGATGAACTCCAAGTTTCCAGCCTTCGGTATCATTCTGTAATACCTGTAAGCTTTACAACAGACATAAAAAACATTAGATTCACATAATACTTTCCACTCAAATGAGGCTGCATTACACTGACTTTAATAGACAGCCTCGGAGTCAGTATTATAAATGTATCTGACAATGGTAAGAATGAGACCATCTTATTGCCATGGCACAAGATGAATATAGCAGTTCCTCAGCGATTCAACAACAATTCATATCAGCTACACGCACTAGCGTCAGTGACTGTTTCCACACACAAACATAGATGGATAGAACGGTGTACAGAAAGAAGAGGCTATGATACATTCATTTGACGATACAACCGCAGTATTTTGATTTAACCCTAATACATTACATGAACTATACTATCTATGTAAAAAATGCAATACCTCATGTAACATAGCAGCGACCTGCCATTTGATAATCTTTCCCCTTGGTCTGCTGCGCACTGCATGGTGAATTTTGCTCCACTTTCCTGCACGAATGACACTACAATTTTTTTTAATGTTTTACGAAAATGTAAGCGTTGTTAAAATTTACGAAGTGTCCTGTGTTTGAAATGCTTTGAAGCGGTGCACTTGCATACAGTGTAATATTTCAAAGCGTGACCTCAAACATTTTTATTTCTCTTTGGTTTCCGCTCCACGTTTGACGGTCTGTCTCTCTGTCCTCTCTCCTCTTCTCCTCCCCTCCGCTCTAGCCCCTCTGCCTCTCTATTTCTTTTCTGTTTGCCCACAAGCATTTGCATTTGTGTGTGTGTATGTGCGTGTGTGTGTGTGTGTGAGAGAGAGAGAGAAAGAGAGAGGGGGGGCCTTTTTCTTTATAAAATTTACGCACTACGCCGAACAGAAAGCCTCTGCTGTGCGTATACGAACACAAAATGATATAGTAATGAATGTTATGCATGTGACGTCTACGCTATCTATTGTCTCTCACCCAACAAATTAAAAGTAGTGAAGAGTGTTTGCGGAGCACACACAATTTGACTGAAGTTTCTCATAATCAGAGACTGGAAGGAGCCATCTGTATTTGTTTGAAGAAACATTTTATAGCCAAGATCGCAGTCTTTGCTAATCATTCCTGATGACGGGTTTCAACAGTTAAGAGTGTCATTTTCTGAGCTTCAAAGAAATGGTTGTTCTACATCCTGTTTCATTACGATAGTGCCACACATGGTATGTTGACATTATACTATACTATACGTCCTGCATACTATCCACTATAATGTCAATACGGCTTGTGTGACACGGTCATAGTCGAAGAGGACTTAAAAGTTCAGAAGATGAGTCCTAACTGTTGAAATTGGCCATTAGGAATAAACAGTACCGAATGGGATCTTGATTATTAAAAGTTTCTTTCTATGCTTCCATATTTTAAACTACTGAGTTTGTGATTCTCATCACTCATGTATATCAGTATTAGTGCCATCTAGTGGTCGTGTTCCTATGAGCGTAGAACGCCCCCAGTCCATCAACAGCAGTCGTTTATGTACCTGCGAGTACAAAATGTTTGATGTTGAAGTTTGCATGAAAACACATTATTTATGATTACAGTGTCTCTGTTGGTAGTGTCTGTATCTTTACAGTACAATTTCCTTCAGACATGACACTAAAACATCTGTTTCTCTCTGTGCGGGAATCACGAAATGTGTCAGCATGAGAGTTGTGGATTCCGTGATATATGGAAATTTAGATGTATCTTGGAGGTGTGCTCGGATGACCGAGGTGATTAAGGCGACCGTTCCCGATGAGTGGGATATCCGGTTCGAGTTCCGTTCACGCACACATTTTCAGTTTTCATGTGTCGCTAATAGCTAAAATCAATACAGATTTGCGAAATATGAACCCATGTCACTGTACGAGAATAGTTTTAATGGCATGATTTATGTGTATATTTCTAGCTATTCTCCATATTTACTCCCAAGCAAATTGAACCTATTTCTCTCAAATTAGTGCTGTTTCTATTTGTAATAGGATAAACGTCAATAACTATAGACCTGTTTCACTGCTGACCACATTTTTCGAAATATTTGAGAAATTGATGTATTCTAGACTAGTATCTCATATCAGCAACAATAATGATAACTAGTTTCAGTTATTTGTCTGTGACCATCTCCGTATTCTCGAAACCGTAAACAAACTGTGACTCTGCAGTAAAACCTATCACCATCAGCAGTTATCATACAATTGTATGCATTCGTATTGTGTGAATCTATGTACTGCGTAAGCGCACTAGTTGTGCCTAGTCTCGCAAGAAGACGGAAAGACAGTGGCCAGTAGCATTAGTAAAAGTTTCATCAAAAGCCCACGCTATTACAAGTTTCCTCAAAGCAAATACAGATCGTTCCCTCCCGTCACTAATTACGAGATATTTCAGTCAAATTGTACTTCACCGGGCACTGAAGGAAACTTAACCGTTGCTGAAGCTGAAAAAGAAATTCAAAAGTATAACCTACACATACCTTTTAACAAGAGCTATCTCGTGAAAAAAAAAATGGTTCAAATGGCTCTTAGCACTATGAGACTTAACTTCTGAGGTCGTTAGTCCCATAGAACTTAGAACTACTTAAACCTAACTAACCTAAGGATATCACACACATCCATGCCCGAGGCAGGATTCGAACCTGCGATCGTTGCGGTCGCGAGGTTCCAGACTGTAGCGCCTAGAACCGCTCGGCCGCTCTGGCGGGCCTGTCTCGTGACCGAAATTATTTGCGTGCCTTATCTGTGGCTTAGTGCCGGTCAGTTGAACTGTGTCCTTCATTCGACTCGAGCTATCTCGAGATCGCAGTTATTTGCGTGCCTATCTGTGGCTTAGTGCCGGTCAGTTGAACTGTCCCCTTCATTCGACTCGTCATTTAAACGTAAACATGCGCGCAAATGTGCACTGTTACGCAATTCAACATCTAGGAAGCATCAGTGGAATGTTTTTTGTGTGGACATTTTAAGTCACACTAACTGCTTTTTAACTGTATCGTTTTATTTGTCACAACCTTGGTTTTATTATTAAAACCTTGTTTGAAATGTGCTGCGATGAGATGTGTGTTACAGCCATAATGGAAAGGAACGTATAACAACAAGTTTCTTAAAAATCACACTCTTATGTAATGAAACAGGTCATCAGGAATAAATAATACTACTAAAGGTTTCTTCAAACCAAATGTAGGTCGCTCCTTCCAGTCTCTAATTATGAGGAATTGCAAACAGTATGCATAGTCACTAATTAAAAAGATTTCATATGGTGCAATGTGTGTCTAACTATGAAACATAAAATAAAATAGAGTATGAGGAAGTAAAATCCATTCTAAAATTCAGAATAAATGGTTCAAATGGCTCTCAGCACTATGGGATTTAACATCTGAGGTCATAAGTCCCCTAGAACTTAGAAGTACTTAAACTTAACTAACCTAACGACATCACACACATCAATGCCCGAGGCAGGATTCGAACCTGCGACCGTAGCAGTCACGTGGTTCCGGACAAAATTCGGAATAAAACTCGAAAACTGTAATGTAGGGTCTATTAATAGAAATAGCCCAGCATGACAAAATAAATAACACAAATTTGTGTGAAAATCAGGGTAAAGTTGTAAAATGTAAAACAGAATCAGTTAATAGGAAACCATGTGCATGTCAAGTCAAATAAACACGACCTAACGTGAGAGACGTTTAATGAAACATTAATTATTTAATTAAATGTATCGACGATCGACACAGCATTCAGAGTTTAATCCAGCTGGCGCCACCTCATGGTCTCTGTGTAAGATGTTCTTTGTTCCCCCAAGGTAGACCTTGTGGAAGGAGATCCAGTCTTCGCGTCGCAGGTGGCCAGTGCTAGTAACAGATCTGATAACTGTTGTAAGCCGAAACTGTCATCCTTATCATGCAATGACGGCTTTCACGACCGGATGTTTCAGCTGCCGACAATTCTTCCGGGTCGTATGGCCGTGGTCCATAGAACTCTTCTCTCCCTTGTAGTGCTACAACGATGAAAATTAATATTACGATGATGTCAAACCTTATTTTCATGATTTAAGGAAGTAGTCATGATATTAAAAATGTGATTAGAATTTTATTATTTTCATTTTTGTGCTCAGTGCATCAAAGACTTTCTAGTGCACGGAATAAATTAGCATTGTTTGTACTACGAAGCTCTATATGATTGTTAAGGCTTAAGCATGTAATAATTCGATGTAAGACATTTTGTTGAGTCTGAATTTTGTTCTCGTACTGGTCGGTAGAGAAGGAAAAGTTCCTTAATCGATGTGAAGGTATAAGGGCTGTAAAAAGCAGAGAGAGAGAAGGTAAATACAATTTATTCAAAACAAATATCTCGAAGGTGTAACGTCTTGTCATTTCCTATAAGTAAAAATTGCAAGGTCTAATCTGAGCCTGTCCTGAATAACACCGAAGAACATTTATGTTATCATATATTTTCTTCGTTTGATCACGGTTATGATTCGCATGTTTCTTTTTGTTACGCGACGTGTTATGAATATTTTCATTATACGCGCAAAAGTGCACACATCTTTAATCGAACTTCAAATATCTCGAAGGTGTAACGTCTTGTCATTTCCTATAACTAAAAATTACAAGGTCTAATCTGACCCTGTCCTGAATAACAGCGAAGAACATTTATGTTATCATATGTTTTCTTCGTTTGATCACAGTTGTGATTCGCATGTTTCTTTTTGTTACGCGACGTGTTATGAATATTAATTATACGCGCAAAAGTGCACACAGCTTTAATCGAACCTGCGTCATTCGGAAACGATAACTTTTAATCAGTATAATTACGCTAGTACCGTCTAAATCGCAACCGTGATCGCAAAAGTGTTTCCTGGACCAAATAATTCTTATAAAATGTGTATTCCCCAAAGCGAGCAGCATTGCAATATCGCTGATTCGCAACAATCGAAAGAGTAAAAAAACGGTGCTTAAATAAAATTGCCACCGTTTAATACTGATTATTATCCCATTAAATAAATAAATAGAAATTCAGTGGCTATCCAATCAATAAACAGAGGGGGCAATTCACCCTCCATGGACCACGGCCATACAAGCCGGAAGAATTCTCGGCAGCTATGATCCTGAACTGAACAGTATATGTTATCAATTTTAAAATTATGTTTTATAAATATTATATTTTTATATGTTATAAATAAAGTCTGAATGTTTTCCTCTCAAATTTTTTCCTCTAGCACTGAAGTAGCAATCGTTTCAGCCTACATGCCGAGTACAATCACAGCCTCATCGAAGTCTGTTTGTTCCCATAAAATGCGCTGATTGATGAGGCCGTGTGCGCTGCTCGTGAACGGTCATTGAGGAACGTGGGACAGAAGTCGGTCTAATAAGACAGTCTCTATGGTTCCGGCCAACATCTAGACATGATTTGCACCGTCTCATCTTCCTCGGAATTTTTTCCAACAAAATGACATCTTCCCACGACCGACATGACTGCTAACGGTCCGGCATTTTGCCAGGGGCACCCAAATGGCTTCCATCACAGTAAAAATACCGTATGGGCTTGGTTTCGAAACCATTATTTTATTTCGAGCCTTCGAGATGTGCAGTTCGCAGTGGCTCTATGTAGTAGAGCAATTAAACAGAGAACCGACTCGTGGAGTGAACATCTTGGACCTCCTGATATCAAACAGACCCGAACTTTTCGACTCTGCAAGCGCAGAACAGGGAATCAGTGATCATAAGGCCGTTGCAGCATCCCTGAATATGGAAATAAATAGGATTATAAAAAAGGGAGGAAGGTTTAGCTGTTTAGCAAGAGTAATAGGAAGCAGATTTTAGACTACCTAACAGATCAAAACGAAAATTTCTCTTCCGACACTGACAATGTTGAGTGTTTATGAAAAAAGTTCAAGGCAATTGTAAAATGCGATTTAGACAGGTACGAGCCGAGTAAAACTGTGAGGGACGGGAAAAACGCACCGTGGTTCAACAGTAAAGTTAGGAAACTACTGCGAAAGCAAAGAGAGCTTCACTGCAAGTTTAAACGCAGCCAAAACCTCTCAGAAAAACAGAAGCTAAACTATGTCAAAGTTAGCGTAAGGAGGGCTGTGTGTGAAGCGGTCAGTGAATTCGAAAGTAAAATTCTATGTACCGACTTGACAGAAAATCGTAGGAAGTTCTCGCCTTACGTTAAATCAGTAAGTGGATAGAAACAGCATATCCAGACTCTCTGGGATGATGATGGCATTGAAATAGAGGATGACACGCGTAAAGCTGAAATACTAAACACCTTTTTCCAAATCTGTTTCACAGAGGAAGACCGCACTGCAGTTCCTTCTCTAAATCACCCCACGAACGAAAAAATGGCTGACATCGAAATAAGTGTCCAAGGAACAGAAAAGCAACTGAAATAACTCAACAGAGGAAAGTCCACCGGACCTCACGGGATACCAATTCTATTCTACACAGAGGACGCGAAAGAACTTGCCCGCCTTCTAACAGCCGTGTACAGCAAGTCTCTAGAGGAACGAAAGGTTTCAAATAATTGGAAAAGAGCACAGGTAGTCCCATATTTCAAGAAGGGTCGTTGAGCAGACGCGCAAAACTATAGACTTATATCTCTGACATCGATCTGTTGTAGAATTTAACAACATGTTTTTTGCCCGCGTATCATGTCATTTCTGGAAACCTAGAATCTACTCTGTAGGAATCAACATGGATCCCGGAAACAGCGATCGTGTGAGACCTAACTCGCTTTATTTGTTCATGAGTCCCAGAAAATATTAGATACAGGCTCCCAGGTAGATGCCATTTGCCTTGACTTCCGGAAGGCGTTCGATACAGTTCCGCACTGTCGCCTGATAAACAAATTAAGAGCCTACGGAATATCAGACCAGCTGTGTGGCTGGATTAAAGAGTTTTTAGCAAACAGGACACATCATGTTGTTCTCAATGGAGAGACGTCTATAGACGCTGGCGTTCCACAGGGGAGTGTTTGGGACCATTGTTTTTCACAATATATATAAATAACCTAGTAGATAGTGTTGGAAGTCCCATGCGACTTTTCGCGGATGATGCTGTAGTATACAGACAAGTGGCAGCATTAGAAAATAGCAGCGAAATGCAGGAAGATCTGCAGCGGATAGGCACTTGGTACAGGGAGTGTCAACTGACCCTTAACATAGACAAATGTAATGTATAGCGAATACATAGATAGAAGGATCCTTTATTGTGTGATCACATTATAGCAGAACACACACTGGTAGCAGTTACTTCTGTAAAATATCTGGGAGAAATGCATAAGGAACGATTTGAAGTGGAATGATCAAATGAAATTAATTGTTGGTAAGGCGGGTGCCAGGTTGAGATTCATTGGGAGAGTCCTTAGAAAATGTAGTCCATCAACAAAAGAGATGGCTTACAAAACACTCGTTCGACCTATACTTTAGTATTGCTCATCAGTGTGGGATCCATACCAGGTCGGGTTGACAGAGGAAACACAGAAAATCTAAAGAAGAGAGGCGCGTTTCGTCATAGGGTTGTAAGGTATGCGTGATAGCTTTACGGAGATGTTTAGCAAACTCAAGTGGCAGACTCTCCAAGACAGGCGCTCTGCATCATGGTGTAGCTTGCTGTCCAGCTTTCGAGAGGGTGCGTTCCTGATGAGGTATCGAATATATCGCTTCCCCCTACTTATACCTCCCGAGGAGACCACGAATGTAAAATTAGAGAGTTTCGAGCGCGCACGGAGGCTTTCCGGCAGTCGTTCTTCCCGCGAACCATACGCGACTGGAACAGGAACGGGAGGTAATGACAGTGGCACGTAAAGTGCCCTCCGCCACACACCGTTGGGTGGCTTGCGGAGTATAAATGTAGATGAAAATGTAGTATCCTTGACTACTGTGGAAATATAATCGCTGAGTTCTCAGTGGGATATCGCAGTGAGGTCAAGAAGATTACTAACGTATCCCCTTTAGTGGTCGATCTGCGGGTCGATTTTCTAGACATTACAACTCAACCTTCCTAACATAAAGGGAGAGAAACAGTCGCATGGAAGGAGTGACTGCGTATGCTAGACTTCCTTGTTGTTGCAGCAGCCCACTCGAGAGAGAACCTTGAAGCGAAAACGGCAGCAGCACTATATACCGTGAGCAACCGGGTCTGCCACAAACAGACTCATAATCGCGTCAAATAAAGCACTCAACATTACGTTGAACGGAAACTTGAAAGCCAACACAACAGTTAAACTACACGGAAACAGCGTAAAAAGAGACATGGTTACGAGATACTTGAACATACCGTCGTATGTGGTCCAGATCTTTAGCAAACATATCAAAACAATTGCAGAGAAGCCATCAAAGGTTCTGCCTAAACTTGCGAGAATCTGTGAACTACAGACGACTAAAGAGTGTTTTAGAAAGTTATGAAGAAACTGTCAGAAAACATTTACCACACTTAGATAAATAAAATTTGTGATTTGGAAATTTGTCCGGAAGGGCTTTCCTTCCATTTTATTGCTCATTTCCTAATTCTCTTCATAATCACGTTAATCATGCAAAACACACAGAAACCGCAAGCAACATTATTATATGACACGTTTTCTTAAATGAAATGTTCCACATATTCTCTAGGTTGGAATGTATAGTGGTTACTAATTCTTAGGTTCACCTCCGGTGTTCGTTGTTCCATTTGAACGAATGTAACCTTGACATGTGGCTCACTTCCTTGCTTACGTACACACGCGACTAACTTCATTGCTATTCCAGCACAAACCAAGTAGCATCAACTGTTAGTGTTCATCACGTACTTCAGAAAGAACTTCTTCGTGCAGTTGACAACACTGGCATCAGCATCGCTAAAAGTAATGTTGGTAACATGGTTGGAGATTGTTTCATTAGAATCTGCTGTATCCGTACCGTATACAGCGTGTGCAGGTACTATCAGCAACTGATTTTCTTGTACGGTACACGTCTGTGGATGATTCATTCGACAAAATATGAACCTTTAGTGCAAGTGCGCTGTCCACGATAGAGTCTTGTTTCAAAGTAGATGACTATTGACTTGCGGACTCATCTTCATATAAGATATTTTCTTCCTCAACGTTTGAGGAATGTTTACTGAAGGTTTGGCCATTCCTTTTTTTAAGCCCTGTTTAATACGACCCATCTTACCGCGCTATCGTCCTATCTTCGAGTAAACAACGTGTTTTGCTGCCAGCGTGGGGCACATCGAGTTCGCACTGCGGCTAATACCATGTAGTTAAGGTGCGGACAGAGCAGCTACGGCTAACTGAGGCTTGCGGCACGACGTCAGTGAAGGCACTGTGCATGACCGTACTCGTCAGAAATAACTGTTAAGCACCGCATAGTCACATGCTGCCTGAAAACCGGCAGACCAGACATTTATACGATGACTTGACACAGCCACGAACGTGACCATGCCTTGCGGACAGAATATCTAGAGAGCTACATGAAGAGTGCTTGTAACGGCGATCGTACAGGCAGCAACGACCACAGACAATACTAGCGAGACAGACGACAACAGTAGTGGTGGCAGAGCAGATAGCAGCAGCACAGATGGAGACAGACAAACATAGAATAAGGACTCAAAGTATGGTCACTGAAACGTCACGAAATCAAGTGTTCGTTAGACAGTAATATAATATTGTGAGAGAAACATAGAAATAGAGGACAGCACGCTCTTCCTGTGGAATCACGCCATCTGAGGGCGAAAGGCTCAAAATACAGCTGAGTTTCCCACCACAGGACGGCGTGTAGTACTAGAACGGACGGCGGCTGCCCAGAAGCAGATGTGTCATATCGTCCAAACATCCAGGTGCTACTCCACAGTCAGCAACGTACATCGAAACCAAAGACATTAGCGATGTCTCGCTGCAATCCACAATGACGAATGGCAGGCACTCCGGAAGACATGCCCTGTCTCACAGCACCACAGTGACCTCGCACAGAACAAGACATGGAAGTGTACTGCCCCAGTTCGTGACCTCAGCTCAAGCAGTCAACATCAACAAGTAGGAATAATCGTCATTCTAATCCCAAACAGAAATATAGTTTTGTAAATGATAAACACTGCACTTCAAGAGAACAGTTCGTTAATTAGTGCACCAAGTCATGCCTTGACGGTTATAAATTATGAACCACTCCTCTGGCAAGGATTGCATCAAGTTAGTAATTTTTTTTATCATACATGTAATTAAAGGAACTAATATTTTATAAGTTGCACCTCAGATGAGAAATTTTCTAGACCAATCGAAGAACCCATACTTACGCCCAGACGGTAGTAGCTATCTCTGATCATAGCACAATGTCTTTACGAAGTACTCCATCCTTGACAGTATCGGTGGTGGAAGTCTATAAAAGGAAACTCTTCCTATCATCCTATCTGTCTATCGTCTTAGCACATAAGTTATTTATTTTCAGCTTTTCACTTTCCAAATTACTTTTACGGGTACACGTATTTAAAAGTGCAGAATTGTTGTATTTTGTTAAAGTATACCACTGGCCATTAAAATTGCTACACCAAGAAGAAATGCAGATGATAAACGGGTATTCATTGGACAAGTATATTATACTAGTACTGACATGTGATTAAAATTTCATGCAATTTTGGTGCATAGATACTGAGAACTTAGCACCCAGAACAACCACCTCTGGCCGTAATAATGGCCTTGATACGCCTGGGAATTGAGTCAAACAGACCTTGGATGGCGTGTACAGGTACAGCTGCCCATGCAGCTTCAACACGATACCACAGTTCATCAAGAGCAGTGACTGGCGTATTGTGACGAGCCAGTTGCTCGGCCACCATTGACCAGACGTTTTCAGTTGGTGAGAGATCTGGAGAATGTGCTGGCCAGGGCATCAGTCGAACATTTTCTGTGTCCAGAAAGTACCGTACAGGACCTGCAACATGAGGTCGTGCATTGTCCTGCTGAATTGTGGGGTTTCGCAGGAATCGAATGAAGGGTAGAGCCACGGGTCCTAACACATCTGAAATGTAACGTCCACTGTTCAAAGTGCCGTCAATGGCAACAAGAGGTGACCGAGACGTGTAACCAATGGCACCCCATACTATCACACTGGTTGATACGCCAGTATGGCAATGACGAATACACGCTTCCAATGTGCGTTCACCGCAATGTCTCCAAACACGGATGCGGCCATCATGATGCTTTCAACAGACCTGGATTCATCCGAAAAAATGACGTTTTGCCATTCGTGCACCCAGGTTCGTCGTTGAGTACACCATCGCAGGCGCTCCTATCTGTGATGCAGCGTCAAGGGCAACGGCAGCCGTGGCCCTGAGGTGACAGTCCATGCTGCTGCAAACGTCGTCGAACTGTTCGTGCAGATGGTTGTTGTCTTGCAAACGTCCCCATCTGTTGACTCAGGGATCGAGACGTGGCTGCAAGTACCGTTACAGCTATGCGGATAAGATGCCTCTTATCTCGACTGCTAGTGATACGAGGCCGTTGGGATCCAGCACGGCGTTCCGTATTGCCCTCCTGAATCCACCGATTCCATATTCTGCTAACAGTAATTGGATCTCGACCAACGTGAGCAGCAATGTCGCGATACGATAAACCGCAATCGCGATAGGCTACAATCCGACCTTTATCGAAGTCGGAAACGTGATGGTACGCATTTCTCCTCCTCACACGAGACATCACAACAACGTAGCACCAGGCAACGCCGGTCAACTGACGTTTTTTTGTATGAGAAATCGGTTGGAAACTTTCCTCATGTCAACACGTTGTAGGTGTCGCCACTGGCTCCAACGTCGTGTGAACGCTGTGAAAAGCTAATCATTTGCATATCACAGCATCTTGTTCCTGTCGGTTAAATTTCGCGTCTGTAGCACGTCATCTTCGTGGTGTAGCAATTTTAATGGCCAGTAGTGTAATAAAAAGTGAATAAAGTTTGACATTCCTTACAGGGGAGAGGACAATATAATATGAACACCAAGCTGTGTAGTACATCTTTTTCCAAGTTACCATCATTGCATGCTCGTAAATACTGTGATACGGCTGCAGTGTAAAGTTGACGTGTTACGTGTTCGAGTTGGTCCTTCAGTGTGCTTCGTTCTGCGACCATTAACACGTGGGATCGGTGAAATGTGTGATCCTCCAGTCGTCCAAAAAGGGTAGCGCGTCTGAGCGTGGTTAGGGGGAGCATCTGCGACTGAACTCTTTGTGGTTTCATGAGCGACAGTATCCACGGTAATGACAGCATACACCAAACATGTTAAAACATCAGAGACGAAGAGGAATGGCGGTGAAATCCGAAGTTAACTGAGAGAGGCCGACGAGTATTAAAAAGGACTGCGGCCAAACGACATAAAACTACCCTGGTAAAAGTGACTGCAGAAATCAACACTCACTTGAGTTGTACTGTGTCGACAGAAACTTCGGAAGCTAACATTTCTGTAAAAGCTACAACCGTGAATCAATAACGACAGCCAACCCAAAGTTTCGGAAGAAGTGGTGGTACGATCATTAAACCTGGGCATTTGATGACTGGAAGACTGTGGTATGGTCCGATGAATCAACGTTTAAATTGTTTCCTACACTCGGCCGCGTTTATTTATAGAGAACCCCAAATGAAGCCTACGATCTGGCGTGCTTGCTTCCTAAAGCCAAGCAAGAGAAGGTTCCACGAATGTTTGGGAGGTTATATCGCGGTATTCAGCTGGTCCTTTCACTATCTTCACTGGTCGGATTACTGCGAATGAACATCTCGACATCTTCAGTAATGAAGTGCTTACTATGACAAGCATATTGCTACCGAACACTGCCTTTTTCCAAGACGATAACTGTAAGATTTATATGAAATAATGGGTACCCCTCTATTTCGTAATGTTGTGAAATATGGTACTAGCCTGCTGTAAGAGGGAGAGGAAAGACGACATTGAAGGGCGTGGAGATTCCAATGACGCGAAGTGGAAATCGCAGTGAAAATCCAAACTGATTTATTTACAACGGTTAGCTACACATCGAAGCTCCTTCTCTACATAGACGCCGCTGCGACTTAGACGTCTGTCACACCGCTGTACCAGCTTTCCAATTCCCTCGTCATAGAAGGCAGGCTCCTGTGCTTTCCTACAATTGCCTACCCTGAACATCAGCTAGTTGTCTACGCCAAAATGTTGTTTACATAGAAAGTGAATCATTGGAGCAGAGATGAAAATTATAGAGAGCAAAGACCGAGTTGCATGTTCGGTAATCAAATACTTCCCACCTAAAACGCTGCAGGAGCGCAGTCATTGTCCTTGCTGTGTGCTGCCGAGAACTGTCATGGAGAATTAAATACATGACAGTTACGTTATGTGGGGTTGCATGAAATGATACGAAATCTCACGGCATGTACCCATACTTGGCGGGAGATAATATTTTCAAGGCGTCTTTAAGCGCTCACTTTGTCCTGAGAATTCAAGTCTTCATTCGATTTTTCACTGTGTTTTCCATTTCGCTACCGATCGTTCCTTATTTTCCGAATAACGATTGTATGTTACAGTCAAACAAAATTTCTGGTGCGCTGATTGGCTGCAAGACAACGAAGCAGATTCCTACCTTGTGTTGCAGTTTGAAGGTCAGCGCTGACGAGGTAGTCGCAGAGGTAAGGGCATCAGCAGCAGACGTATGTCTGTTGTGCCTCTTGTTCACTACATTAATTGTTGGATTTCTTGCATGAAACGGAGAATTAATAGCGGTGGCCTCAGTGATTAATAAGTGCTCTCGTTAAACACTGTCTGTGTTAGTGTTTATATTTGAAAATTCGTTGTCCATTATTGTAATGTCTCATACATGCGTAATAAGTGTCTTCTCTGCAATCTGCCCACAGTTTTAGAGTGGGATATTAATACATAACAAATGAAGTGTGATGTGCATTGTATGTGAGGACACTACAGGCGTATTGGATAGTTATATGATACTCCTTTTTGAATCGTTGTACTTTCTTTCCTGCCAAAATCAGTAGTTGAGGACTCACTCTACAATTCACAATTGCAGCAATGTCTCCGCATACAGACCTGACAATACCTGCAGTGCTTCCACTGCAGTGAGAGGGTCATCATCTGAAAGAAGTAGGTTGGTGCATTTAGATCAAAAACCGTGAGCTTTGGTCGACTGCCTGTGTCCAATGACGACCTTGCCATGTAGAGTTGATCAAGTACAAATAGAGACTGATATCGATCTGGCCAACGTATGTGGACTGTTGTATAATGCTCCAATACAAAATGGCTCTGAGCACTATGCGACTTAACTTCTGAGGTCATCAGTCGCCTAGAACTTTGAACTAATTAAACCTAACTAACACAAGGACATCACATAGATCCATGCTCGAGGCAGGATTCTAACCTGCGACCGTAGCGGTCACCCAGCTCCAGACTATAGCGCCTAGAACCGCACGGCCACTCCGGCCGGCGCTCCAATACAGACGGCCAAAGACACAGGTGTGGTTGGTGGAGCTTCATACCATCACCAAACATCCTCCCTGACCAGCACAATCGCCAGACGTCAATGTTATGGGGAGGTTTACAGCAGAGAGAGTGTAGTAGATTTACAGCCCCAACACCGCTTTTGCTGTAGGAATGGAAGAAAATTATATTGAGAAGTAGTGAGACAGTTTACCAGTTTGTTCTTTCAAAGGCCACAGTGTCCGAATATATTAATATTGCGTGCATGTCAGGTTGGTATCCCACCACTATCCAGTGCGTCTCGAGATGTCTTCGCTGGTCATCTGGGCTCAGTTACAAATGGGACTCATCACTGAAGACATTTCTACTCCAGTCAGTGACACTCCAAGCTGGAGACGCATCAGGAGACGCCATGGACATGGGTGGGATACCGACTAATTCTCACCAGGAGTGATGATCTGGGTATTATTTCATTATGTAACAGGACGCCTTTAGTTGCCATCTGCGGCGTCCTTTTTGTAGCACAGTGGTATGTCGACGGCATTATACTCCCCGTTTTGATGCCCTTCATGGCAAGCCATCCTGGGCTTACACTTCAGCAAGGTAATACCCACCCGCAAATGGCGAGAGTTCCTATTTGTCTTTAGTCTTGCCGAAGCATACCCTGGACAGGGAGGTCGACGAATCTCCCACAGATTGAGAACGTTTGGAGCCTTACGACCAGTGCCCTCCTACCATATCGTGATTTTTAAGATTTAATGTACCCTTTGGACATATAATGGGACTGTATCCCTCAGGGTGGCGTCCAACAAATCTATCAACAACGCCAAGCCCGAATGACTGCTTGCATAAGGGCGAGAGGTGGACCAAGCATTATTGACTTCTCAGTTTGTGAAGCTCTTTCTCTTGAATAAATTATTCAACTTTCCTAAAGTTGTCATTTGCTAGACTATACATTTCCATCACATCTACTTTTTTTTGTGGATTCCTGGCCATATTGGTGTGCCTGGGAACCAAGCTGCTGATGCTGCGGCCAAGGCTGCTGTCCTCCTGCCTCGGACAGCTTCCTTTTGTGTCCCATCAACTGATGTTAGTGGGGTTCTTTGTCGGCGTGTTTCATCATTGTGGCATGAGGCTTGGTGCTCTCTCCATGACAATAAGCTTAGGGCCATCAAACCGATCCCGACGGCTTGGACGACCTTCTCACACCCTTCCCGGCGAGAGGAGGTCATTTTGGCCAGGTTGAGGATTGATTGGGCATTGCCGATTTAGCCACCGCTACCTGTTGTCCGGTAACCCCACCCCGCAGTCCCTTGTGGTCATCCATTGACGGTGCGCCATGTTTTATTGTTCTGTCCCCGTTTTATTCACTCTCGTGTTGTCCTGTGTCTGCCGTCTACCTTACAGGAACTTTTAGCTGATGACGCTCGAGCAGCTTCTCGTGTCCTTCGTTTTATTACACTGACTGACTTGTCCAAAAAGAATCTTTTATTATGTTTCTCAGCGTCATTGTAAGTACTATCTGGTGTTGCCCTCTTGGGGTTTTCTACGCTATTAGTGCGCTAACGTTTGTGACTGGGCGCTAATGACCTTAGTAGTTGAGCGCCCTAAACAAAAACAAAAACGAAAACAAAAAAATCCACATCTACTGTTCCCCATAGCATTCGGATAACTCCTTCGTGGCGACCCTTATATACGTACAATTTACTGTCATGCAAACAAGATTTTTGTTAGTAATTTGGCGGCGCTTTTAAATGGGAGCAGATAAAATAAAATTAAGAACATTGAGGAGCTTTGCTTTGATGTGCACATCTGTAAATATTCTCACGAGGAAAGGAGAGACAGCGTTACACCACGGAGGGTTCCTGTGGAGGCAGAGGCGTCTGCCGGGGCGACTGCGTCCAGACGCCGGCCGGGCCCACGGCCGCACTGGAGGCGGCGGCGTCGCGCCGGCTGCGGGCGCCGCGCGCCAGGGCGCATGCGCGGCGCCGGCCACGGCGGCTGCCCGCCTCGGCGGCCGGCCGGCTGGCGGAGCGTCGCAGACACTCGCCGGCCCGGGACGCCAGTAGCGCTACGGTCCGCGAGCCGCGAGCCGCGTGCAGACCCACGGTGCGCACCCGCCGCGGCGCCAGCAGAGACGCGGCGTGACGTGACGTGAGGTGACGCGGCGGGACGAGTGCTCGCGGGCGCGCCCTCCGCGCGGCGGTCACGGACGGTACGGCGGCCGAGGAGCGCCGCCCAGGGCCCGCCGGCGCCGCTGGCGGGCCCCTCAGCCGGCGTCGGCGTCGCGGCGCCTGCTTCCCGCTCCCGAAGATGCTGCTGCTGCTGGCGGCCGCAACGCTGCTGCGCTCGGGCCACGCCGCCGTCAAAGGTGAGCGGCAGGCCGACGCCCGTCCGGAGGCCCAGTTTGGCCGCGTGCTCTTCCTACTGGGCACGAGTGCTGACGGTTTGCTGCTTCGACATAACAATGGAGTTGACGACCCCTATTTGCTCACACACTCTTTCACTTCTGGATACCATTACGAGCTGTCCAAAACCCTTTCCCCACGAGTACTAACTGAACCAACATTTCCTACCAGATCACCAACATACCTCCTAACCTCCGGTGCCGACAATAATTCATCCTGTAATATTATCTGTCAGAAAAGTCACTGTTCGTGGTAACGAAGGGAAGATTACAGAGTGAAACAGAAGTGATATCTGACATTCCCCAAGCAAGTGTTGTAGGTCCTTCGCTGTTAACAATATACAAAAATGATTTAGGATATAATCACAGCAGCTTTTCAGATTGTTAGGAAATGAAGCTGTCATCTACAGCCTAATAAAGTCATCAGACGCTCAAAACCCAATTTCAATGATTTAGACAAGATATCTCTATTTTGGAACAAAAAGTGGCAACAATCGACTTCAAAAAATAAAAAGTGGGTGGTCATCTACACTACTAAAAGGATTCTGTTAAATTCCGGCTGCACTGTAAATCTACAAATGTAAAGGCTGAAAATTCAACTACATCACAATTACTAGCACCTTAAACTGGAACGATAGCATAGATAATGTTGTGGGGGAGGAGAACTAAAGTTTGCCGTTTACTGCCTGAATTTTTAGAAGATGCAACAAATCCACTAAAGAAACAGCCTACAGCTTCTCCCTTCTCTGCTTCAGTACTGCTGTTGCGGTATGGGATTGTTACCGGATAGGAATAACAGAGTACGTCGGAAATGTTCGAAGAAGGGCCACTCGTTTTGTATTATCGCGCCGGCCGCTGTGGCCGAGCGTTTATAGGCGCTACAGTCTGGAAACGCGCTACTGCTACGGTCGCAGGTTCAAATCCTGCCTCGGGCATGGATGTGTGTGATGTCCTTAGGTTAGTTAGGTTTAAGTAGTTCTAAGTTCTAGGGGACTGATGACCTCAGCAGTTAAGTGCCATAGTGCTCAGAGCCATTTGAGCCATTTGTATTATCGCGAAATAAAAGAGTGGGTGTCAAGGATGCGTTACGCGAGTTGGAGTGGTAGTCATTAAATCAGAGGCGGTTTTCATTTGGATATCTTATCTCAGATTTCAGTCAGCAGCTTTCTCCTCATGTGAAAATGTTTGGTTGACGTCAGTCTAGATAGGAAGAAATCAGAATAAAATAGAGAAATCACAGCTCACAAGTGAAGACTTAAGTGTTCGTTTTCCTCCCGCGCAGTTCGAGGGTGGAACGATAGAAGAATAGCGTCAGACATAGAGTAGTCATACACAGGTAGTTGTAGGGGAAGTACCAGTTCCCCTAAATTCAATGTATTATAATTAGTATAAATATTGGAAATATAGCATTCAGCGTCTTTTTAGTTGGTGATTTCGACTATCGAGTGACCCATTTGTAAGTAAACCAAATGGCAGGGAACAAAATACTAACGTGCCAAGAGGAATCTATGATTAATCCGCAAATCAGGCACATCGCATACATATCTGCGTTTTTAGATCGCGAATTACATGGAAAATTAAAGAAGCCTGAAATTTTCAGGAGGAGACACCGGTTTTAATGTAATTTCTTGAAGTAAAAACTGTTTAATGTAATTTTTTAAATGCATTTTTTCTAATGCAACTTTATTACCTTCATCTCGCTAGATTATGGTTTTGCAAACTGTCTCACTCACGATGAATTATGTAACTACATAATGTCATAGTCTTACTGGCCCACAATACGAATGCATATAATTGTATGTTACAGCTAATAATTGTAGGGTTTAATGCAAGTTCACCACTTTTTTACGATTTGGATGATCTGAAGGTGGTTTCAGAAAGAAACCGAAACTAGTCATTATAATTGTACAATGAAAGAAATTGCTGTCTAGACATTAAAAAAAATTTATCAAAAAATGGTTTATTTCATAAATTAGATGATGGAAAATTTCGGACGCTGAAAACACGTTGAAACTAGTAACCTCCCACCCACTATAATGTTTGCCGATTATTGAGTGAGTTTTCTTGGCAGCGATCAGACATCGGTAAGGAATACTTATTAGACACAAAGCGCTTCATACGAAACCGGATCATACTGCTTTAACGAAAACGTATTTCTTTTCTTTTCAAATATTTCAGTCAACAGCTGTTCAAATTGAGTGAAAATTGTCATGGACTGATGACTCTGTAGTTTGGTCCCTGTACACTCCGAACTATAAGTTTTGCTGTGGAAGGACAATATTTCGTACCTTTTATTTTGTTTATTTGGTTCGAATGTAGCTCAGTTTTTGACAATGATTAGACACAATCTAGTTCATAATAAAAGTTAACCTCAGTCCCTCTTTCTTACTGAAATTCGCCATTGCTTTATTTGCTAATAAACCAATTAATCACTCACTGTAGCCCTACCTTTCGACAGTAAGCTGACTTAAAACTTATCCATGTATGCAAACTGTCCTTTTTCCGACTCAATTGCATACGATCGTGTCATTAGAAACCTAAACCACGACTAAATGCATTCGAATGGCGGTACTTGGCCATTGTTGGAAGCTGCAAGATAATCCCACCTGCTCGAACAAACGCTCTCTACTCCGATACATAGCTATAGCGACTGACTACATTACATCATTGTTAAATTAGTGCGTCTTAAAAAAAACTAGCCCAAACAACTCTTGAAAACGGCAAATACACGTTTCTAAAGCGGAAGCTGCGAATTTTCCAAAGCTTGCAGGGAACCATTCCGCTATTAGACTTACTAACAGTAGCGTGTAACCAGATAGTGCTGCAAATATTATACCAAAATTCCATTACTGAATGGAGTGAGAAGTGACATTAATATAAGGTCAGAAAAATACAGTAAGTGATGCTCTGTGAAAAGATTCGCTAGTTGTAAAAGTAAACGCAATCTTCGTCTGGTTCGTGCAGGCAGTAGCCTTCACTACCAGCTTCTGATGAAGACGTCTAGGCGAGTCTTCGAAAAGTGATGCGGGAAAGTGATTTCAGTATCTTCCTAATTCACACGTTGGTTCGGAAAAATATATCCATTTACATGAGGCTACATGAAAGAAGAGACAGTGAGTACAAATAACTCACCGTTTCTACTTCGAAGAGTCGCGATGTCAATATGCTTAATACAGTGGCATCTATTCCCACCTGTAGAGATGCCGAGAATGTGTGTTTTAGGCGTATCCCAAGATTATGAACTAGTTAAATGGCCGGAAAGCTCCAAATAAAATCGGTAAGTTGTATAAATTACTGGTCACGAGACTGATCGTGTGATTCTTGTACACAGCATTTTTGCAGCGCAAATTTCATTGCCACTGTTTTCCATTTCAATGGTCGGTACTTACCTCATCCATTCTTAAGTCAGAGAAAGGAGTACGGAGCCACATTCCGCTGACGGTAAAGAGTCAACATGTGTCTAGGTCTATGTAACGTCAGCATATTCCTTTTATTGTAATACGGACTGATTCAACTTTGTTTGCTTAGTTTTCTCCTGGTCGATGTGTACCTAGCGCCAACATCTAGTTGGATAAATACGCTCATTCTTACTAAATACGTATGCTGACATTATTATTTGCCCGTACGTAGCTTCAGGGAATCTTCCGCAGCGTACAACAGATAGAGAGATACTTTCATTCGGCTGATGTATGCGGTAGATTACATGCCACACCGTTACGGGAAATCAAATAAATACACAGACTTTTTCTGAGAATTTCGCTGACACACGTAGTTTGGTGATAGGTGTTTTGATCCACTATGGAAATAAGTACAAATTTTCATGCTGACTATATTTAGAGAATGCATACAACACGATGAAATTTTGCTGCTCTCTGAAAGATACATAACCTAATAATATGTATAGGTTACGCGAAAATTGTCGTTATAGTTGACCCTAAGATGTTTGATCTTACCTGAGCACTTTTCGATAACGATCACAGCCCATTGAAGTCACCTGTCCTTACAATGATCATAATCTGTTTTGTGCGGACTTAAGAGTTTTAATAACGTAAATCACTTTAATTTTTATTTATGCCTATCACATTTTTAATGGCTGACTGAGCCGATGCCGCGACGATGTGGCTTTTCTGTAACATTTTAACTTACACGTCGCTGTAACTTTTTAACTTACACGTCGGCTATTGGACATAGAAAAATAATCCAACAATATTCTCGGTAGTTAGTATATGGGAGAGAGTGTCTTACCTTGAAACAGTTTAGAGCCTTTCGCATTTTGTCGGGCCTGCAATAAAAGTTTTAAAAAATTTACTTCAACGTTTTTTAGTAATAAAATTTACTTTTTACGTGCTGCACATTTTTTTCTGAAACTTACTCCAAAAAATCTATTTTTTTTTCAAATACGGAAAAATATTAGCAAGTACAACGTCGTCACGCATGTGGGAACAAACATTCTATTGAAATGTAAACTTATGTATAGTAAACGTGAAGGGAGGAGAAAAGAAAGGAAACGTAGGGCACTATCGGACTTAATGCGGAATCAGCGGCGACGAGTGAAAACGTGTGCGTGACCTCCTTCTTACTCAGCAGTTGCAGCAACCACTGCGCTACCCGGACACATTGTTTATCGTAATTCCGCAGATTGTTTCAGCACTCCTCTCTGCCGACCACATTCCCACTTAATGACACTTATTCGCAATCTCTCTCCATGTCCTCAGCGCTCGCTACAATGAGATTGCCGTAGGAGGGCAGACGTAATTGTGCATCAGCATCGAAAGTGGTGGATTCATGGCCCATCGAGGTGAATCAGTTATATGTATCACAGTTGTGGATTCAGCACAGATACCATTCATTCGCTCATGTTCGAAAGAACAAACGTCACGCATTGATGTAATGAAATTTAAAATCATTAACATCGAGAAAATATTGTCCGTACTGTATGTAATAGTCTATCTGTTGCGTTGTCACTTTGCAACACACCTTTATTCAGTAAGTTAAATAAAATTAAAGAGAAGTATAATAAAAATCCGGTTGCGATCTAAAGGTATTTTTAAACAGAAGCTGTAGGAAACTAACACAAATTTCCGTTACCAAGACAGGTAAAGTTTTTGTGACTTTGAAGAGACTGAGTTTATTTTGAAATTTAACTCGCCACAAAAATCTGTAAATGTAGAATTAACATTCTCTTCTAGATACCTTTAATACATTATACAACAGATAAATATGTAGAAATTAAAATACTTACAAATGCAACACAAAACACAACTTCATGCCACAAACTGATTATGGTGGTCAATAGTGCGCATTCCGTCACGTAATTCTGAAAACAGTCACTAGACTGAAGAACTGACCATGAAACATCGTATGTTCGTAGATACACTATCCTCAAATTACTCTCCACTACACATTTGTAACAGCATAGAGATTTCTGTTTTTATATCATTTTTTGCGAAAATTGATCCTAATTGACAGATAAAAACGATTTCATTTTGCAGCGTGGATTTTATTGTTCCAATAAATTTTTCTAAGAGATGTTCAGATCAGTGTGTGACTTTGGATCTGAAACAGATAAAATTCTACGTCTACATCAAAATCAACATCTAAATCCACATCTATACTCTGCAAACCACAGTGAGGTGCATGGCAGAGAGCACGTCCCATTCTACCAGTTGTTGGGAGTCCTTCCTGTTCCATTCACGTATAGAGTGCGGGAAGAATGATTGTTTTGAGTGCCTCTGTGCGTTCAGTAATTATTCTAATCTTATGTTCACGACCGCTGAGTGAGCGATAAGCAAGGGCCTGTAGTATATCCCTGGAGTAATAATGTAAAGCCGGTTCTTAAAACTTTGTTAATAGACTTTCTCTAGGTAGTTTACGCCTGTCTTCAAGAGTCTGCCATTTCAGTTTGTTCAGTATCTTTGTGAAACTCTTGATGGATTAAACAAATCCGTGACCATTCGTGCTACTCTTCTCTGCATACGTTCAATATCCCATGTTAGACCTATGAGGTACGGGTCCCACGAACTTCAGCAATATTCTAGGATGTGTTGCTCGAGTGACTCGTAAGACATTTCCTTTGGAGACTGATTGCAGTTCCCCAGTATTCTACCAACGAACAGAAGTCTACCACCTGCATTGCCCATGACTGAAGGTTTATGATCATTCCATTTCATATCCCTACAATATTACAATACTTTATGTAGGTCCGCGTTTGCTGGCAAGATCCCAGATAATATTCATTAAGTTCCCTTTGTATATATAAATAATTTCATTACTGAGTTTGTTTGCATTCGTAACTATCTGAGTAGGATGTAGTGGTAAAAGATTCGTTCATAAAAAAGTAATTTTTCAATTCTGTTTTGATCACATGGCAGTACGTCTTACTTAGTTATGGATCTATTACGGCGAACCACCCTTGCAGTAATGACTTTGTGTAGAAGAGGTTCTAAATTTCATGAAATCCTTCACAACGAAGGTAAGTATTTAAGATAAACTATTTTTTTTTAACCTCCGAAATGTGATCACCAATTACTTCTTAAAAATGATTGTCTAGTCATAGAACTCGCTGACGAAGTATGTGCCGTTCTTAATAAAAATCAACTGAGAAATCAGCTACAAGACTAATAATATTATTTCTTTACTCGTGGGAATGATTCAAGCATTTGCCATCAGGAAACGTGTTATATTCCATCAAAGAACATTTGAGTTTGTAAACGACTCCAGCCTGTGATTGAACACAAGTCTGTTTAGGAAATATACTTAGGTACGATCATGCTAGGAAAGGAATTACGGACAGTGATCACCTTGTACCATTGTGAAGATGAAAAATAAATTATAATGGCTAATTAATTTTCAGGTAATTGTTAAATTATTCGCACATTTTACAGTAAAACTATTGCATCTTACGACTGCAGTACCAGGGGAAACTCAGTAGATTCGGAAAAGGCTTCAAACAAACAAATGCGCATGATATTTCAGTTACCTAGTTGCAAGAAAATTGTAGTTATTCCGTTCAGTTTTCACGTTGTCGTTAAATAACAGTCCGAGGGGGAAATGTTCATTCGATGAAAACCGCCATGTACATTGTATTTAGGTCGTACACAGTAACGCAATGAGCACGTGACACTCCATTGTTTGTTATCGACGTCCGCCAACGCTTTCTTTCTGGTGTCGAGGACAGGCGCTACTACAGGGGAATTTATTCTCCACTGTAAAGATCTCACATTTGGTACCCAGGCTTGTGTGCTAGTTTGTTTACCGAGCAAGGTTTTCCAGTTATTACCACATTGGACTCACATTCGGAGGATGACATTTCAAATCCTTTTCCGACCTCCCAGATTTAGATTTCCCGTAATTCCCTTGAGCATCTTAAGGCAATTACTGGGACGGTTGCTTTGAAAGGACACGGCTTATTTCCTTCCTCTTCCTTATCTAATAGAGCTTGTGACCGTCCCTAATGACTTCGTTGCCTACGGAACGTCTAATCTTCCTTCCTTCCGGACTGTGTTGGCGTATTAATTATTAGCAACTCATCACTCCTTGATTCTCTTCAGTAAAGCGCTGAGATAAGCTAACCACACTGCGTAAGTGGAAGAACGTCTGAATTCTGGTATTAATTTTCAATAATATGTTCTTATGTCTCCACGAAAGGTCATCAGGTGAGCAACATACGTAGATTCAGTATTCAACTATAGACGTCATGATGTCATTGATTATAATTTTTTGTTTGAATTAAGAATTAACAGCCGCATTCACACGTGTTACTTACAAAAAGTCTGCGCAGCTGCTTATACGATCCCGTGATGTGAAGATGCAGATATTGTTCTATATTAGTACGAAATGCTCGCATAATCTCGTTTGAGGTCACTGTTTCGTTGAGTGCAGTTCTCGAGAGATGATTCTCTGTAAGTTAAGCTCAAGTAATAGGAGTTCAAAGTATAAAGGAAAAATCGTGTGGTACGTTTTCTTGAGAAACAACGTCTACCCTCCTGAACATATAAAATACAATTGGCTCTCCATACGTATACGTGGACAACACAGGTTCTTCGAAACTGTTGCTAAAATATAAGAATTCGGTGGCAACAAAATAAAGTGCCAACATCGAAGAAGTAGTAAATCAATGTAACACATCTTGATATATAAACTGTTCTCTGTATACGTTTAATATCCCCTGTTAGCCCTATCTGGTACGGGTCCCAAGCACTTGAGCAATATTCTAGGATACTTTAAACAACTTGCAACACGTGATACCAGTCATGTTTTGAGTAAGAAGAGAAATAAACACGCTGTTTAACATTTCCGTAATGAAGGAACGGAACTGCATTTCAAGGTGCGATTCATATAGTAGTCTGTTCACATGGTAGTCAACTTACTAATGTTCCTCTTCGACTATTCCTCATTGTGTTAGCGTCACCGTTGCTTATTTAAAGGCAGAAAAGGTTAAATATTGTTAGCTTCCTGAATACGATCTCATTTCCCGCGAAAAACAAACGGCAAAATTTCCACAATGCTAAAAGCAATTCTCACTGCTTGAAAACATGCCACACTTGTTTCATCACATAGCGTATAAGAACTGAAATGTGCTGGCTGCAATCATGAGTTGGAATTGCGCAATGGATTGGTTACTCGACGGACAGTTTTCGATATGTTTATTTGAATGGGTCAAAGATTGTGACCACAGTTGCATTCAAGTACAGGGAGAAATATAACAGCATAACTTCAACAGTCCGTCACATCGATTATAACACACACCAAAAAGTGCATTCCGAACTCAAAGGTCCAAGTGTTCACATTTTGTTATCATTAACTTCATAGTGAAAAATTATCTTCACGTCAGAGAAAGAAAACGACTGAATCCCTGTTACGAATGGCGTATACATGTTATAGAACAACTTTTCGGTATCATATTAATAATTTAATCTTAATTTTCATTAGAAAA
This sequence comes from Schistocerca cancellata, assembly GCF_023864275.1. NCBI lineage: Eukaryota > Metazoa > Arthropoda > Insecta > Orthoptera > Acrididae > Schistocerca > Schistocerca cancellata. The sequence continues at coordinate 431,787,484 of NC_064633.1, forward strand.
TGATGTTCCCTCAACCCTGGAGGCGGTAACAGTGAGCGACTGCCGGACCAGTAGGGTATCTGGGGATGAAAGTGTTTTATGGGAATGCTGCGAGCTGCGAGGCACATGTTTGAAAGGAAACTTGGATAGCTTCTAAAGATTGTGAGAGATCCTGATGTAACACTGGACGCTCCATGAAATGCGTTTGAAATGGCTTCCTTGCTTGATTTTGTAGTTTTTAGTTTAATAGATTTGTTGCTACTGCAAGTTAGTGCCTCGATCTCTTATTTTGCTTCTGAAATCTCATGTTTTACCTTAGGTGACCTACTGGTATAACTTCCATATGGTGCTACTTGCAAAAGCAAAGTAATATATTCTTCATGTCTTAGTGGATGCTCCATGAAATGCGCTTGAAATGGCTTCCTTGCTTTATTTTGTAGTTTTTAGTTTAACAGATTTGTTGCTACTGCAAGTTAGTGCCTCGATCTCGTATTTTGCTTCTGAAATCTCATGTTTTACCTTAGGTGACCCACTGGTATAACTTCCGTCTGGTGCTACTTGCAAAAGCAAAGTAATATATTCTTCATGTCTTAGTGTTGGCCCAGTCCGTACATTTAACCTTGTAGTGTTTAAAATGTTGACAGGTCTGCTTTGACCTCCAGTCCTTCTTTGCAATACTGTCAACATAAGAACATTCTTAACATACTACGGTAGAGTCATAACCCAAAAGCGCTAATTCTTTTCTTGTCTGTTAGCCCTCTTCTCACATTTCATTCCGATATGACATTCTTCCTCATACACAAGTATTTGTTAAATTTTCCCTAGAGTTATTTCCAACGTGTTTAAACAACCTGTTTCTCTTCTTACTGAAAGCTGTCTTCACCTGGTGCACTCTACTGCTAACTTCCCCTTTGCTTCTGACTTCGCCTCTCTTTCCGTTACCAGGTCGTACTAAATCTGTTGTGTTCTTCATTTGGTGCATTCATTTTAATTTTTACCGTTTTAGTCCTGTGCCGTTCCTGTCGCCCATTATATTATTTTCGAAATGCGTATATTCTTCCACATAATGCAGCAGTGACAGATACATTTCTATTAGTATACTTCCCGTATAAGATGTAAAAAGCGCTCACTAATTTAATATAAGTCAGAAAATTGGTAACAGCATCGTGAGTGCTACACCAATGAAATTCAGAAGCTGTAATTGGCGTACGTACCAAAAACATTAAGGCAAGATATAACCTCCTCTCACACACATTTGGGAAAAATCTGAGAAATTTGAGATAAAACAGAGGTTTATCTATAGTAGTTCTCCAACGTGCCATTCGAGAATGGTACAAAACTGTTAGCTAGATGGAGTTGTCTCTCAGTGCAGAAAAATCTCTCAATGAATGAAAATGTTACTTTTTAATTTTCTGTAACATTTTCGTTAGTGTGAACTGATATTAAAAGAAAGTCTAGATCTACAATCCGGTTAATAAAACAAGGGAAACCGGTTAAAATATACCTGAAAGCAATATAAATCACTAAAATTCCAATGAATTATCGGATAGAAGTAATAAAAATTATTTTACATTTCACAGGAATATGTGGAAGAATAAGACCCTTGCGAATTTCCTATGTAACTAATCGTACATTCAAATTTATATCTACTGACTGTAATGCATATATGGCATTCGTTATAGTTGTCCTTTATGTACCCTAGCCACCATACCATTGTTTATTTGAGCTGAAGACTTCAACAAACTTTCTCTAAACTGCTTTTTTATTATCCTGATCTTAGTACTGCGAATTATTTACGTAAACACAAATGAAAGGAAAATGTATAAAATTTCCTAATAGCCTCAGCTGTACCTCAGATTGGCATTGTGAAGGATATTGTGCCGTTAATAGGACGGAACAGTGACAACTTTGAAACGGTACCGTTTGTTTCGTCTCTTACCTTGTTTTCCCCAACTGGCTCGACATGGTTTAGTTCCTGCTTTACAGATACGAAGTATCTAAAATTTACCAACGTTATCTTGAAACATTACAGGAAACAGTGTGAAAAGAGCAACCAAGAGTCCATCTTCAGCGGGTCAGCATCTATGGATGATAGTAATATTTTGTAATGAACATCTATCAACGCTTTAATTATATAATACATCCAAATGTAACCAAAACTGCTACTATGTATGCTTTTTCTACTCAACAAAAACTGTTTTGAATCTTTTGTAGCTACATGCTTAGTACTCATCTAAATAGCGAAGATATTCCATCTTCGGTGGAGTCTAGTTCTGCCACTCTGCATATTTAGTCTGAACAGAGATCAGTGCGCTACAAATAACAGCTCTGTGAGTTGTTCCATTCTTGCCAAAATACTAATACTTTGTTTAGTATGTCCAAAATATTAAGAAAGTGACATATGTGGTAAATTTTTGCCACTTAATACAGTATTATCTAATAAGTACATTGGAATTCGACTTCCTTACTATAGTGAACTTACCAGATATCGTCAAACATAGATGTATTCTTGTGAATTTTAAATTCATATTTTACCCATTCCAAATATTTATCTGCTACTTTTTATGAAGTGTAACGGAAAAAAAACGATAGATTTAAATACTAACGAAGAAAATAAATAATGACTCGTTTTGATTGACACTTCACGTTTCCCTAACTTTGTGCTGCATAACAGCTATATTTAGTACCCATGTTAGAAGAAGAACTATTCTGGCTTGTACAGAGATTTGCTATAAGTTTGTTGCCATAACGTAAAAGTTATTTTAGTCTTTACTGTTGTTCCTACCTTATTTACAACCCTCTGCATCTCTTTCTGTTTTTCATCAACCTTTCTTTGCTTTCATATTCATTACAGAGAAAACCTGTTTACATATTCTAACCTTCGTATGCTGTACCGTTTTTTGTCACCACGTTAATAATTTATGGATGTCGTATCACAGATGTCACTACCGTGACTCATTCATTTCCTGTAGAGATCTCACTCGCCACCTATTCTTTCTAGTTTCTATTGATTTCGTTAAAAGTCAGATGGAAAGTAACAACATTTGTGCCGGTCTGCAACAGACATAACGTTATGTTGTAGTAACCTACTGCGACTGATGATTGTAACATAATGTAATGATAATATTCGTCATATGTAGAAATAATTCAGGTGAGCCCCAGAGTAGTGCGTTTGGTCCCTTGCTGTTAGTGTTGTATATTAATGTGCTGGCGGACAGTATAAATAGTTGCCCCACACTCCGAGTCGTTAATACAACTATCTTTAATGAAGTACCATTACGAATGATATGCAAAGATATTTCGTCAGATGTTCAGATCATTTAAAACTGGTCCAGAGTTTGGAACCTGGCTTTGTACGTTCAGGAACGAAAAACTGTGCACTCCATGAAACACTGAAGCGCCGTATCCTATGAATACAATAGCATGAGTCACAGTTGGAATCATTCAGCTCATAGAAATACCTGCGTATACCAATTTGTGAAATTATGTAACGGAAGGATCCCTTAGGCTCAATCGTATTTGAAGCAGGTGTCAACTACACCGACAAAGCCCACTTACAAACTTTCAAGAACTAGTACTAAGAGTGGAATGTAGCAATATACTACAGACTCGTTCGTATTCTGAACTTCCATGAAGCATTTCACGAATGATACCCTTGTATAGACAGAAGTCGTAACGATAGAAAATTTCAGCGAAATGCAGGAATACTTGGAGAGGAAGGACACTTGGTACAGGGAATGGCAATTTTCTGTGAGCATACAAAAATTTAACTTATTGCTTGTACAATGACAGAGAAATGAAGTGTTGTACGATTACCAGATTGCAGAGCAGTCACTGGATGCAGCTACTTCCATAAAACATTTCGTATGTAGAGACATAAAGTCGAACGACCACATAAAACTAATCACCGGAAAAGCAGATACCAGACTGAGTTTCATTGGAAGAATCCTCAGGAAACGTAGTCGCTAATAAAGGAGCTACAAAACCCTCGTCCGACACGTATTTGAGTTTTTACGTGCATGTCTGAAAGGGACAGATACAGATGTGTTCCAGAGCTGTACGAAATAGTTCCAAGCCTGTACGAAATAGTTCGACATTAATTCACTGGATGCAAATTTCTTGACATCAACTGTATTAAGTGTAGATCTGCTACTGAACAGTGAGATATGTAAATGTACAATGGACCGAGTCGCATCCGTCGCCTTAATTACTTCTACTGTTCGAACTCCTCTGATCAAGCCAAACTTCCATATGTCACACTGTCTACAGATCTGTATCGCAGTCCACGAAATTCATCACCTAATACTGCAACATTACTTGGATCCACGCAATAGGGAGAACGAGACAGCTGGGAAATAGATCTATATCTAATAAAGATGACGACAACGAATTAACATTCAGGAAATTAATTTCGTATCTCTTCATACAGTTGTGGATAGCCAGCAGTGTCTGTTTCTTTCAGACGTGCAAATAAGTATAAGAGGACGTCGAAAGTTTATGTTCCAAAGCTATTCTGAATAACCTAATCTCCGTCCAAAGAGATTTTGGAAGACTCTAATGGTATTTACGACCGCCATGTCATTCTGAGCCTACAGGCGTCACTGGATACTGGATGCCGATATGCCGACATGGCGGGGGGAAGGAAGTGGGGGGGGGGCGTGTGATCAGCACACCACTCTCCTGGTCGTTGCCAGTTGTCGTGACAACAGCTTCACACAAAGTCTTGAGTGCTCCCCACTTGCAACAGCCCTCCGCAAACTTGACGGTCACCCATCCGAGTGCTAGCCAGGCCCGATATGCTTTACTTCGGTGATCCGACGGGAACCAGTGTTACTACTGCAGAAAGGGCACTGGCAGGCCACACCAACTAGTTGCCTAGACTTCGTTGCTTTCTTACCAAATTGGAGTCGCTCTCAGTTGCATATATGCTGCAGCAATGGTCTCAACCGGAAACATCTTAAAATCTCCTTATATTACAGACCTAGGCGTGCGCACTATGATAACAACATTGGTCTCTGTTCCTCATCGGCTCATTCTCCCTGTTCCGTGAACTCAAGTAATGCTGCGAGCATTAGGTGATGAATTCAGTGGGCTACAATATAAGGAAGTAGACAGTGTGACATATGGAACTTTGGAGGTATCTGGGAAGCGTGCACAGATAGGTGAGATGGTTAAGGCGACCGCTCGCGATAAGCTAGAAATTCAAGTCCAATCCCCAGTCCGGCAAAGATTTTCATGCGTCTCTTGCAAATACAGCTGATGTCAAGGACTTAGCATTCGGCGAATTAATTTCGAACTACTTGAACAATGGTCTGCGGCAGAGTACGGTCCGCTCAAATTTTCAAATGAGTGCGAATTCCTAAGTGACAAACCTACAGAGGTCATCGATCCCTACACTTAGACGCTTAAACTAACTTAATCTAACTTTTGCTAAGATCAACACACACACACCAATGCCCGATGAAGGACTCGAAACTTCGGCAGGAGGGGCCGCAAAGCCCGTGACATGACGCCTCAAACCGCGCGGCCACTCCGCGCGACTGTACGATCCGTACCAGACAGGGCTGATAGAGATATGCATATCCGAAAGAACATTGTCTCGTACTCCTTAATGACTCAGGCTCTGTTATATCTTGTCTATTCGCCAATTTCAGACCATCAGCTCTCAATAAATGTATGCTTCCTGGAAGGGAGTATACGTGACGTACGAGTACAGGTTTTGACACAAGGATGACAACATATGGAAGTTTGGGTCTGGTCATGATCCGTGCGTGGATAGACGAAGAGATAAGGTGAGTGCTCGCATAAAGTGGGATGTACGGGTCTGGCACAGATTTTCACTGTCGTCATTCTAATATACAGCCGAAAGAGGGTCACATTCGCAGCTACGAATAGAATTCCTGTACAAAACTGAACAGTGCATTTTTCCACAGCTTCTTCTGTACGCACGCAAGTGTCACGGAGATGATCAACCAACTATAGTGGCAGGCGACGTAAGAGTGGCGCGCTGCATAATAATGTGCTTTACAGTTAAAATTAAGAGAGCTTTCGTTCCTAGAAGATTTAACAGATATACTGCCTGCCCCTACGTGTATCTCATGAAAAGACTGTGAAGGTAAAAGGCGAGAGATTCGAGCTCACCCAGAAGCTTACCGGTAATCGTTCTTCCCGCGAACTTTTCTCCACTGGAACAGGAGAGGGGGAAAGAATCAGTGTTACACAAAGTACCCTCCGCGACACATTCCAAGTTGGCTTGCGGGGTGTAGATAGAGATGCAGATGTAGACATACCGCGGATACTCATTTAGAGAGATTACAATGTGCACAGAGGAGTTCACGCTCTCGCCCTTCTCGTACTCCACACGCAAAGAGAAACAGAATAAATCTTAAAATGTGGCACTTCCGGGGAGCGTCAACTGAGATGCATTTTAGAGTGGTCTGCATGGTGAATATAGTGAGTTCGATGCAAGTAGTGTTGCTGTTTTCCAGAAAGTGAGTTAATTTGTTAAATAACACGTAAGCTATGTTCTGGTATTACCAGAATGATGTCGGTGAAAGCGTCTCGTGAATAGTTTCTCGATTTCTGTCCATTGCAAGTTCAGTTAGGAAAATTCTGAAGTCTTTATCGCCACCTATGTTACTTACACACTTTAAATATGCCTTCAAATTAATTCTTTCAATTTATCCAGAATAATATTAGGGTAATGGCGGGTATTATGGGACATTTATGGAAAAATGTAAATTACAAAGTATATTTGTAGCTTAAATCAGTTATGAGCGAAAAAATAATATTTTCAACCTCTTTCCTCTAATTAATAGAAGTATAATTAACAATTTATGAAGGGAACGTAACACAAAATGTAATTAGAATTAAAGCTGCATTTTAAGCATTTTTAAAATTGGCGGAGAGAACGGGCCACACCAATATGATTATGTTTATAAATTAAAGACATTGTTTTGAATAAAAGTTTTATTGTGTAATACATTACACAATGTATAACATATTACAGCTCTCTTACCCTATGATTTATTTAGCTGCGAGTGATCACTAAAGTAAAAATGTAAGTCGTCAGTATCCACAAAGAGGTCATGTGCCGAGACTTCACACTTGTTGCACTGAATCTCATTTTCCTCATAGCTTTCTCCGCACACAATACATTTTGCATCTACAACGTCTTGAGAAGTGCTTGGTGCCATTAGGAAAAGTTTTGATTTATTCATTTTTCTTCATTTTATTGATATCGTTTGTTCTTGTTTTGAAAATTTCATTTGACTCTTTATTTTATCTTCTGAATCTTTATTGTCTGTCAGCATATATGTTATTGGAATTGATGTCAATATTTCGCTTCTTTCTGCCTTTCTTTTCCGACATGTCAACCTCTTTTCTTTACAGGAGGGAAAAGGCGACATCTCTTTTAAAACACTTGCAAAATCAGGATGTTGACTTCAGTGTAATGCATTTGAGGAAGTGATGGTCTCTCCAGAAGTGATTGCAGATTATGCCTGGGACGCGAGCTGAGGGATTTTTTTCTTAAATGTTGGCATAGGATCCTAAAAAAAGAAAGGGAAGTGAGTTCCGTGGCCCATACCACTCAATGTCGCATGGCCCATACTAGCCCACTCACACTGATATGAAAACGTGGTAGTAAACGAAACATTGTTTGAGCAAACGAGGGGGTGGTCACTGTTTACATTAATAAACTATATAACAGCTCTAGTGTCGTAAGTGTATTCTTACGTGTAATGATGCAGAGTGATGTCAAAAAGTACTAGAGGCAACAACTTGTAGGAGCACAAACAAACAATACTCACGATGCGATACAGGGAATGAAACAAACTCTCTGCACGTGGCGAAATGGCGCTGGCGGAAAAGATTACACTGTGTATCGTGCTGCTATCTATTAGTGAACAGCTGAAATACCAACTGGCCCATACTATCCGCTGGCCCATACTACCAGCCGTTTCCCTATAGATACTGCCTGTGACAATAGGAATTCTCTAGATATTATACTGATTTCTCTCATCTTTCTTTTCCAGTCCTACATATGGGTACATAATGCTAGCAAACACCAGTTCATAAATATTCTCAACATTAACGAGTTGTTGGAGAAATGTGTCGTATGTGAAACGCAACCATGGCCATTTTGAGTTTTGCCTAAGAATCGAACTTTGCTTTTAAGAACGAAGCTGCCCGCCTTGCCTACATATCTTGCATCGTATTCTATGAGTTAATCTCTTTTCTTTTTTCATTTTTTTCAAACCTAACCACATGATTGATGATCACTTTACGAAATATTTGCACAATTTCTTATCAGCGAGTGGCTTCATATTCTCTTTTCCACCACCTAGCAGCAGTAATTCAATGTTTTTAGCGACCTCACCACACTTGACGGTTGCTTACTTCCGTTACAGCCGATTATGAGTAAATTTGCCGCCTAAAGTTCGTGACAGCTATTCAGACATGAATTTTGAACTCTGCTAACACGATGCCAATTCTTAGCGCTCACATTTTATATAATCATCTCTTGTGTTTCTTGAGCCTTCAAAAGAGTTCTACTAAAAAACTATTCATATATGACGTTCGTCCCAAACAATACCCTGAAGTACCAGCGAAGAGTACCTTTCATTTTACAACAGCAGCATTATGCAGCTTGTAGAAAATCCTCCTGGCTGGTTATGGATTCAGTATACCGTCAGTGCTGCAAAACGAGTAGGTAGCATATTAACAACGTATGAATACATCAAATAGTTTCGAATGCGACGACTGTATATTTAAATTTCTGGTTGTATTAAGAAACAACATTATTAATAATGGGAGATTCGGAAAAAACATTAAATTTAATTGATTATTAGTTTCTTTCTGCAGGCCATCTTCAGATCACAACATAGAATAAGGGGCCATCAAAAAGTTTCCGTTCGAATGTCGTATAATGCAAAATCGGTGTAACTATGAGGCAAAATCCCCTTGAACACTGAGACAATCATCCCACCAATTTACGGGTATCCGTCTGGAATATGTGTGGTGCTGCGTGAAGAAGTTCATAACTGCCTGCTACATACCTTCGTCCGACAGGAATCCTCAACAATTCAAGCCCTCTTTTAAGTGACCGAAGGCGTAATAACCGCATGATGAGAGATCAGGACAATGGGGAGGGTGTTCAATTGTCGCCCACTTGAGTTGGCATAAGTTCCACTTTAAGACAATTGCAATGTGGGGACGGTCGATTTCATGAAGCAAAAGCATTCCACAACTGTGGTTTTCGTTGGACATGCTGCCTCAAATATATTCTTCATTCTCCGATTCTGTTGGTCCTTCGGAAGCCAAGAAAATAATAACAGAACGTTTGTCCTGTTTGGACGCATTGGATGACAACCTCGCCATAGTTCACGTTTCCGACTTTCAAAAATGGTTCAAATGTCTCTGAGCACTGTGCGACTTAACTTCTGAGACCATCAGTCCCCTGGAAATTGGAACTACTTAAACCTAACTAACCTAAGGACATCTCACACACACCCATGCCCGAGGCAGGATTCGAAACTGTGACCGTAGCGGTCGCGCGGTTCCAGACTGTAGCGCCTAGAACCGCTCGGCCACGACGGCCGGCGTTTCCGAGTTCACTGCAACACATACGAAATTCACGAATGCCACATTAATCCCCTTGACTACATGCCGGAATCGCGCTACGTTACATATACGCTGTAGCAGCGCCCTCAAACGGCTACTTTTTGATAGCTCCTTTTGCCGATTGGTAATGATTCAAGTCCAGCTACTCACAGAGATCTATTGTTGGCTGTCATTGTCATATGGCAGCGAAACGTCGTAGATATTCTAATGTGTTAATGTGAAACCGATTTGCGGCTGAAAACCATTAGTTTCAGTTTGAGCTAGCAGGTGCATATCTGGCGCTGAGAATGCAAGGAAGACGTATAGACGTGTTTCCATATACAACGAATTAGAACGAGACATCGGCAGGAAACATCAAACAAGTGAGAAGGGCATAATATGGATCTTATTATTAATCGTCGCTTACACAGTGTGTTCAATATGAACACAAGTGACGTCGAAGAGATGCTACATAGCGCCAGATGCAGCCTTCATCGGTTCTGTATTAATGCATTAGCATATCTACCAATGTTTGCTACCATACGATAATTAGAGCCCCCACTGGACCTCTGTGAGTACCTGCTCTTTAGTTGTAACCACCTGGTACACTGATCAGTGTACTACTGCCAAATGCCAGCCGGCCGGGGTGGCCGAGCGGTTCTAGGCGCTACAGTCTGGGACCGTGCGACCGCTACGGTCGCAGGCTCGAATCCTGCCTCGGGCATTGATGTGTGTGATGTCCTTAGGGTAGATATGTTTAAGTGGTTCTAAGTTCTAGGGGACTGATGACCTCAGCAGTTAAGTCCCATAGTGCTCAGAGCCATAGTGCCAAATGCCAGGACGCATCATCATAATTTGCGATAGCAGGATCGTATCTTAAACAATCCAATGTAATAGTGATGTAGACTATCCCAAAATAAAATGTCATCATATGTAATGCATACTGAAGGTATCACTCAGTTTACTTATGCTGACACTGAGAGCATGTTTTCCACATGATGTCATTCTAAAGTAACGTCAGAAGCAGTGAATAACCTACTGTGGCAAGCATGGTCCCAGTGTACACATACGCAAATCGTCTGATTCTGTCAGTGTGCATTGTATATGACAAACTTTTATGCTACGATGACTTACATAACGGTTCCGCTGCGTTGTATAAGAACGATCATGCTCACATACGTTATGATGATGTGTCCAAACGTTGACAGCTGTACCCTAATCAACGTATTTTATTATAATCTGAGGATAATTGTACATAACCCGAAACTTGTAATCAGTACAATCATATTTGCGATTTTAACTATTAAGCGCTTTTCAGCATCCATGGCTTAAACACTACATATTATTTACCTCTAAATTAAACTACATCAGATATTAAGATCGCTAGTAACTAGTTAATAAAAGTAATTCAGAAGGAAACATTCATTTGTTACAGTAACTATTTATGCCTCCATAAATGAGGACTTAGAATCATTTTCTGCTCTCAGATTACATTAATCGCTGTGCCTAGAGAATTATAATCTACAGCCTTAGCTTATCGGTGCCTTTTGAGACAACACCAGCTCTACAGACAATCTACAAAATTTAGAAGCCACTTCTAGTCAGAAATGGAATATAGATCAATAGCATCAGGTTGTAAAATACAGTATTAATGTATGCAGTGAACAGGTTCAGATAGCCTTTCTGTAGTCTCGTTGCAACATGCCTTGAAAGATATCACTGCGTTTTTGGGTTTTCTAATAACTTCAAATACAGAATTTTTTTCTAATTTCTGATACTCAATATGTTGCTTGATACTCTTCCTATGTGTACCGTCTACAGTGGTTTCACGTAAAAATTAGATAATAACAGTAATGCGCTTCATAGAACATCTGAGCACACTTGTCATTCGTTACAAATGTAAAATTGTTTATCCGTATTTATAATAACTTACTTTACTCTGAACAGTTACTAGGGCGCTCCGTTTATTTAACCACACGCATCATTGTGTCCACGGAACTGCTAAAATTTTTGATTCTAAGTATATCATAGTCTGGTATTTTAACATTCAATTAAAACAGATAATTTGTATGCAACAGTCAGTCACAATGAATTTTTTTCAGTGCAAACATACGAAACAGTGTAATTACCTGTAAATTATAACACCAATATTGAAACATTTAAGTTCATTTAAAGATTGTCTGACATTTCTGATGACATTACTATTTAGGAAAGGAGGAAATACGACCATAAGAAAGATGTGATAGTCTTACGAAGTATACGGAATGAGACAATGGAAGAAGTGACCGAATGCAATAATCCATATCGCCATACAACCATTTTGGCGCCTTTCCCGTCTTTTGTAGGCCAGCTTCCTCATGGCTTTTCTCATGGCGGTGTACGCCACATAGAGCACTTAATACTTAACTATGTCTGTTGCACAGAAACCATTCATAGGCAGATTTCCAAAACGTTCCACAATTGTCAGCCTGATCCGCCCACTTATTAACTGCATTCCGTCAAGAATATCCGGCCTGAGTGAGGCTCGCGGTGGTGCACTACGACAGCCATTCTTCTGAACTGCTACCTAGAAATATGCTCGCTAGATTACAGTTGCTGTTACATGCCACTAATTCCATGCGTTCCTTCTCTGATGACAATGTCGATGGTGGGACGTTATATCCTCACCATCGCTTTTAACTTCTACGTGGTGTGGCGTTACAGACTACTACGTCTTCTAGTATTAGTTTGCACAATCTCTACGTGTTATTTCTGCTGAATTACTACAGAACTATTTAATCAAAATATATCTGAATTTATTATTGATATCTTTGTGGTCTATTACGGTACCAAAACATACTTACGTCTCTAGACGTGTAGGAAATGTGCTACATAATGGTTGCATACTGAATGCTGATTATTGTGTAAATATTAATCCCTGACCACACGGACGTAAAAGTCACAGGCATTTCAGATTTTGTATCAGTTATTCTAATTTGCACTACTTTTTTTTCGTCTTTCTGTCCTTCTGCTTATAAGTGCTTCTTTGCACAGAGTGACACTCATGCTTTACAAAGCTTAATCTGTGTTTCCTAATAAGATGCGTACTTGGGTGAGGGAAATGGCACTCCACTCGCTGGACCTGTACTTTGACGATTCTCTGAACAGCCAGTCTAGCCTTGCAGATTGCTGATATAATGCATTATTAAGGTATCAGAATGACATAAAAATACAACCTATAACAATTGATGATCTTCTAAATACGCCTAACTGTAAACTGTAAACAGTTTACGAGAACATTCAAAATATGTGCTACTTGTCGTATTTTATCTGATGTTTACACACTGTGAATGATTGCAGAAAATGTGAGTAAACACACTGCAGGAAGAAATGACTTGCATCAAAACGCCAGCAGCACTGCATTTTACTACGGAGGCCACCCCCCTCCCATTTCCCCACCCCCTTTCACCACCGACCTCTTTAGTATCAGCAAAAGCTCGAAGATTTCCGTGGCTAAAGCCGAAACACTATTCAGTTACAAGGGCCGCTATGCCAACGCAAGAGCATCAGGACGGTTCCTTTGGCTGTATTGTTAAGATTTATTTTGACAAAACACATCTCTAGGTTAATACAACGCAAAACGTGGTTTTTATAGTAGCCGTTGCGGGAAATTGGTTCAACGAGAATAAAATACTGGGCAAAATACTACGAGGATCACTCCATATGTCATGGCGACTATGATATATCGTCCAAACGTGTGACTCCAGAGTAATAGCACTAAATACATTCGAAAGCCAGCGGCAAACATTACCGAAATCAACCGACAGATTGCAATCTCGTGCGAGGATGGCTCGGTACCAGCGCCTGAAACATTCAATGTGGGGTCGGCCATGCTACAAGATGGAACCTTCTTCATGCACCCTCCTTACCATATCTCAGTTCACGAGACTTCGACCTCATTCCACAACTGAGGAGACCACTGCGTGGGAGGACGTTTCGCAAACAGGGCGAATGTCCTCGCCGACAGTTGACACACATTGACGGCAATGACAGTGGTGTTCGACGTCTTCGCCAATGTTAGCAACGCTGTGTGTATGCACGGGGGAACTATTTTGAGGTACAGTAATTCATTCTGATTCTTTTCAGTTCCATTGGTACTAGTGCCAATAAATGTACGCAGAGTTCCAAAGTGTGTGTATCATTTCTACCTTCACCGTGGCCTTCTGCACAGGAACCCTATTTTATGTTGGCATTCAGACACACACTGCCACACTGATTCAATACATAATGTAATTCCCATGTTCTCGCACTATAGCAAGATATACCGTAGTTGCCATGGTTTACGGAATGACTCTAGCATTTCAAATTGCGTATCTGGTGTTGAGGCTAGATCACATTTTCCACAATAAATAAAAAAAATTAGATTTGATGTAACCTGATTTCTATGTTCTTAGTGGTTGTTAATTCACTGCGAATTTAGGTAGAAATGATAATGAGAGTAGTTTTAAATACTTTAAAACGAGTCCGATAAATCTAAAATAACGAATGTGACGAAATACATCAAACAATACCTCGTGTATCTACAATAACCGATGTATCGAACTACATTATTTTCCAAACATGTGTTAATATAAGTCATTTAATGTCTTTACGAAGAAAACAGGGAAGTATCATAATGAGTTTGGATGCCCATTTATACGTGAGAACTGCATGAGAATATCCTACTTTCATGTCTTTGAAAAACTCTGTGCTCTTTAGAAACTGCAAGATTACTGATGGAAAACTATAGAAGTTGGAGTAGCCAACATTCCAAGACAATTTGATTACTATCGGGTTATACTGAGGACTGAGTAACGGAAATCAGGTGACAGCGCTAGTGATTAAAAGTAATACTTCATTATGCAGATATAGATAATGGTTTGAATGAAACGTTGACTGCAAATTTTCCGTCATTTCTATAGAACCCCAACAACACTTCACTTTGTTATTTTGTAATTAGTCCGTACACTGCAGTGGACGCTACCAATTGTTCCAAAAAGTTGCACACATAATTGTAATTTTTAGGGGGGCATACCTCGGATTGTGTTGGTCTCAGAGATAAGGGTTCAACTGTTTTGGATAGCCCTTGGCCTAGCGACCATTCGTATACCTATCGGAAGAACGGACATACTATAGCTATCCTAACGTCCACTGTCAAAATTGAAGAACTTTACACCCCTTCTTGCCCAGGCAAATTGAGCAAATCGGTTGGTCCTCATGCATTTCGTGTCGTGTACAGTGGGCTTAAGACATCTTACAGAAGCACCATTTGTTCACAGGTGGTTGCTGAGGGAACCCGGAAAAACCATGTTTTTGTGTACCAAAACTACCAACATTGGGGACGGGCATATTTATAATTTCTGTTCATTGAAAATACTCGACATTTTTGTAACATGTTCTTAGGATGATGTTCCCGCGGAATTTCGAAACAATTTTTGAAATCATTATCCTTCACCGAGATCCAAAGGTGCAGACTTATTGTCCTTACGTATAAGATCGCAGAAATCGGTTTTTGGTCGCTTTTCACTATAGGGCGCAATTATCTAAAGAGCTAAGCATAGCAAGTGGCTGAAATTTTAGCTGTACATTCCTTATATATTTATCTAGAAAAATCATTTTATCATTTTCCCGTTACAGAAAATCTTAATCCGTTATCAAAATACATCCAAATAACCATGTTTTATTGGATACGAAAAATACCGACTGTGGGGTGGTCACGGTAAACAGTCAAAATCTTTACCATATGTTCTTAAGATGATGTTCTCAGGGAACCTTGAAACATTTTGCGATACAGTTATCCGTCAATGGGTTCTAAAGGCTGAAAGTTACTTATGTACATAAAATAAGTACGTAATATCCGGTCTGAGGCGTAGATGTATTTTTTTCTTACGTAGTGAACACACAGAAAGGATTCTGTGGCCATCACAAGGGTTCTGAGGTCACCAGACTGTGTTTTTAGCTGCCATTTTTTCTGATAGTGCCACCTGGCGATGTAAGCACGTTAAAAAATATTATTTTGTCGTGCGGAATTCTTTGTTCGAGCAAATCAAACAGCCTATTTTTAGGTATCCGTAGATGTATTGTAACAAGTTGTGCATTTTTATATGAAGTAATGGAAAGTGAACTTGCGTTAGATGTTAGACTACTTTGTGTCAACCTTAAATTATGCACACTTACTTATTATTACTATGGGTGAAAGTACGTAGTGTGTTTAAGTGCATAAACAAACTGTCAAAATTGTATTGACCCACAGAATTAGTTTTCCCTGTAACAGGGAAAAGTAGGGAACCAAATACTCCTTTCGGTGCTGAAAGAAGGCGAATATGCTCCATTTTTAAGACTCTGACAGAAAAGTGGAGGACCAGCTGCCTCAATCCTCATTTCGCCTTCCCATCAAAATTTTTGACATGCGAACACATTGGCGATATTTTCTACTGAAAGAACGGAGCAATGGGACAGGGACGGTGGAAGAGAGATGGATGAAGACAATAGCAGTGGGAGCCAAAGAGAGAGCACGTAGTGATGTTCACTGAGAGCAGTGGTAGTAAAAAAAAAGAATCATGGATGGAGATAATAGCAGTGGGAGCAAAAGGCAGAGGAGACAGTGGAAACGAAGAAGTAACATGAGTGGAGATCACACTTAGGATGGGAGGATGACCCCCAAAGAAGGCTAACTTTAATATGAAAAAATTTCTCCACTTTCCTCACGTGTTAAGGTTTCCCGCTCTAGGGGTCAAAACCACGAGCAAACCATCTTCAAGGACATGCTTGGAGGGGAGACGATGTTGACTGAAGACAGCAGACTGTAAGTGACAAAGGAGGAAAGATTGGCAATGCCTGAGGAGAAGAATGAGGCAAAGACAGGGGCAGTCTGGCAGGTAAAGTGGCAGAGAAGGACAGGGATGAAGTTAGTGACAATGGGAGTGAGAGAAACACGAGAAAGTGCCAATGAGACGAGGCAGTGGGAGAGAGACATATATATACAGTGGCAGTGAGAAAGGTATGCTGAGAATGAAGGCTTCACTACATTGATAAATTG
The DNA here is from genome assembly GCF_023864275.1 of Schistocerca cancellata. Taxonomy (NCBI): domain Eukaryota; kingdom Metazoa; phylum Arthropoda; class Insecta; order Orthoptera; family Acrididae; genus Schistocerca; species Schistocerca cancellata. The sequence goes on from NC_064633.1 coordinate 431,804,123, forward strand.
GATAAAAGGATTTAGAATGCACTGTGTTAAAACAGGGCGAATACTTTCCCATGCCAAAATTTTAGGTTGGGGTTGAGGATTGATTTTTCAACTTTCCTGTCAGAGTATCTTAAAGTGGAGCGTATTCGACTTTTTTGTGCTCCAACTGGAGAATTTTCCAGTTAATTTTATCTCTTACACCTACAGCTGACAAGCGTTTTTTGACCTTTATGCACACTCTTCTTTCCGTTTAATCAAGGCTTTGTACTGCGAGTTCCAGTGAACGGTTCGCTGTAAAGGGCGTTCAACTTACCTCGAGGCCATTGGTGTACCTTTATAATGCATCTTTACAGTGTGTGGATCTGTGTTCGCTGGCTATATTATGACAGAGAAAATTATTTTTTTTGTGTGTGCTAAAAGACATACGTTCAACAGCTGCACCTGAAAAATCAAAACAAGCTGGCTGAGTTGCTGTATGGCCGAAAGAAGATTTTTTTGAACAAAAAAGTCATGTATGTAGTTTCTTTTCAGGTTTCATTTATTGCAGGGGCACAATCGCACTGTAAGAAAATTTATTTCGCAGCATTTCTATTAATACCCCGTTAAAGGTACGAGTATAAATTCTTGTTCACGAATTTTCTTAGAGATTGACTGAGTTCTAAGTTATTTCTTGATTTCTGCCCTGGAAATAAAGACGACGTCACGGTTACCCCTCCAGTGAGAATCTCATTACATTCGAATTCAACCGTCGTTGCAAGACTTTGGTGTATCTTAAATGACACTACCAAAGAAAGTCTAGGAAATTTGTATGAAATCTATTCTAACTTCATCTAACAATTGCTTACTGGTATGTTCGTTGGTCACTATAGGGGATGAATTGTTTAAAGTACCGCAGGAATACCTAATACACTTACGTTGGCGATTTGGTGATCCGGTCAATCTTACGATTATCATAATTACGTTACTTCTTTCACGTCGGTATGAAGGATTTCGTGTGTTTACCTGTCTGCACTGCAGGAATTGTGTTATTACATGCAGATCATTCCTGCTTCAACATTTCTTGAGTGTAGACCGTACGTTATTGAGGAGAAGCTATGGTTCATGTCAAACCAATGTTGTTGGAATGGTAATGGAAAACGGCCTGACGATACTGCAGTTTTTTCCACAAAAAACTGGAAACATACATAGATTGGAAATGGTTTTCCTAAGCCCCATCTGAAGCGTCAGAAGCTAACATATGCGGTAGTTCCATATACAAAAATCGTAGTTGTCACTGTAGGAATTAGTTTCATCTTAGTCGCGTAGGACGGTCTTTCTGCATACAACTACGGATCCAGGCGTGGGAGATCTTCCTGGTCCAATAGCCGACTCTGGCCACATTCTTCAGACTGTTTTGCGAAAGGTTTCAGCGCAAATACTAACAAACGCTATGTCACTGTAATGCACTGTGTTACTGAAGCAGTTATGAGAAATGTACGGTTCCACTAACAAAAAAATTCTCTGTTAATAAAAGAGTTCAAAGTATTATTCATGTAAGATATTACGTGTCTCAGCAAACTATCAATTGCGGAAAACCTCGTTTCGGTATCCGGAACAATTCAGGAAAATGAAACATTTATTTTCGGATCCGTGTATTTGTAATATTTGAATGTAATGACCTATTTTACTAAATATAATGAATAAAACATTAATAATAAAAAGTAAACGTTATATATAAGTTCCCTAATTACAATTAGTAACGTCATTAAAGACAGAGTGTAAGCTGTGCATGGGGCGCAGTTTTTCCGCTGGGTGATATGAAAGACCCATACGAGCGTTGGTCTGAAACGACTTTAGAAAGCTGCCGGAGATTTGATTCCAATGACAGAACGAGAATTTAAGTGCAACCAAGAGGGTAATCGTCAGTTTTCAAATCCAGTGGTCAATATTTCAAGCCTCAGTTAATCCAACAAACCTCTCCTGGCAAGCATTTGCAAACCACACATAAATCGTTTTGATCTATCTTCATATCTGCGAAATGGTCTTCGATTCAAATAGAGTAGGTAATGAAAGAATCGGCTTATGATGCTAAACAAATAAATTAATTTTAAGGATATACAAACTAAAGACAGTCCGCTAGAAAGAACCAATCTTTGCGAAGCTGTGAAACAAAAATCTTCTCCTGGGTAGCAATTAATACCAGGTTACGACACCCGTGTATAGTAGCGTCGTCGTGTCCTCCTTTCATACTGTCTACAAGGAACCGTTGCTAATTAAGCCTGTTGCACTCTTATACAGCGACCATCCTTCGGTCATCCTGTGTGTGATGAAGAGTCTAGCGATGGCGCATTGCAGGTTTCAGCTTATCCTATGTTACCTCAGTTCTGTCCCTGACAGACTGAAACGGTCCAGCCGATGGCTGGCTGGGACGTTTCTTTACCATCCATGCCCACCTCTGCTTAATATTAAATTTCTGCCCCTATTTAATGGGAACAGAGGATGCCTGTCACAGCCTGACGACTACAATTAGAAATATCAGTTGCAGAAGGTCTATAAATAACGTCTCGTTTATCCTAGCTTCCTATTTTAGTAGCTTCGTACAGCAGAAGATAATCATGGACAGCTCCGATCACTAGATATACAAGCAAAAGAGTTCTCAAGTTGATTATCGCCTTTCCAGTTTCAAGCTTTGACTTTGCGTGGTCCCCGTAAAGGGAGATTACAAGTAAGACGGCTCTGTGCCAACACGAGAGTGTTTTCGATATACAGGGACGATGCAAAAGCTGGGGCTGCATAATGGGGAGACCCAGGGGCTAAACCGACGTATTCTGCGTAGGTGGTCAGACTCTCTTCCTGTATTTGGCTCACGAACGTCGCTGTGGTACGGCTACAATGGCAAAGACACATAAGTGCTTCGTTTAACAATAGCTTCGGCATGGTGATTGCAGCCGATGGTGCAGAGTAGGGCAAAGTAGAGTAAATATGCCTCCTTAGTAGACTTTCGGATGCCGCTGGAGCTAAAATAGTGGAAAGGGGAGTAGTTTCTTTATTGGCTACGACGCAAGCCTAACAACAGATCATCTGAAATAGGATTTAAAGTTCTCCTAGGAGCCGGGAAACTGGTCTTGTAAACACGTAATGTCTCTGTCGCTCACTCTTTTTTTTCTCTATCTGACTTCACGTAGCACTTTTGCAATGAAATTGGGTAAGAGGGTAAATTCTTCAAATTACATTTTCTCGCTCCACTGGTCACTGAAAATTATTGCAGACGGGTGATGATTAGGAAACAGTTTGTCTTCCAATTGGTGGAACAATTTGTTCTCGTTACGCCATTGGTTATTCAAGAAAGATACACGTTCATTACGAAGAAACCCAAAGTTGAGCTGAGGGACTAAGTGAAAAAATTCTAGGCCATTCTAGACTTTCGGTGACTGTCGAAGAAGGACGCAAGTGATTCGAAATCTGATTTGAGGAAAGAGTCAGCGTGGCCGTTTCGTTGGGAGCTTTATCAAGGAAGAACGCAGAGGACTTCCGATTAATGGTCCCGATTTCTGTAGGAAGCTGATTTGAGATGTGGCATAATTTCATCAAAGGGTAAGAGCTACCTAGCGAAATGGAGTGATAAAATCAATTAGGTAAATTTATTCGGAGACAGCAATCTTGATTCTGTTTAACCTCAGCTACTTCTTTATATTCTTCTACTAAGTTCCTAAAATTCATCCTGCTTTAGTCGTTCACGTTCCTGTGTTTACTTTAAAAGAGCTGCTCAAGAAATGCCGATTAGAAGGTGTTTTAACCCACTCTGTAACTTTAATATGTCGAAGATCGGAGCAGTTGTCTTTTGGAACTGCCAGAACGCCGTATTTCATTTCTCTTCCCTTGCTTGCCCACTTGTGAGACAATAATGTTTTGCGTCAGTAATTCCATACGGATCCTGAGTTCATAATTGTACTTTCCCTCGTTCATGAAGTAACCTCATGTGATTCTGTATAATTCAATTATTTGACTTCCATTTATAATGAATGTTCTTGATCCGTTCAATTGCTAACTTTTAAAAGGTACTAATATGACAAATTTGTTCTTCTTAATCAGTAAAGTACCTGTAATAAGTCCAAGACTAAAGATTACTCCGATAAGAGATAAATGCACTTAGAACTGGAGCTAACCGTATTGATTTGGCTTCGCAGGGCATGATAGGTAACAATAATATTTATTATACACAACGGAGAGACTTTACAAGACGACCGCTGCCATAGCCTTATGCTGTTACCTCCTGCTCGTTTTCTGTTAGGCAATAATATACATAGATGCCAGCATAGATTATCATTTAGTAACAGATACTTTTTAAGACGCTGCAGTGAGTTTTGATGGGTTAACTCCTGTGTTCTGGAAGTATCTGGGCGCGCTGCAGATATGTATTTTTACTTTTAAAGATGAACATATCACTGAAACATTGTGATTGTAGAGTCGGACAGCAAGTTGTAGGAATCAGTCTTGACACTACAGATACGTATGTGTAGTGTCCGACATCTGTACATAACAATAACCCAAATACTTACATCCCTAATGTGCTTGTGGAATTACGTGCATTATACACGCATTCGCATCCTCACATTCTTGCATGACGGTTCAGTTAAAAGGAGCCGAAGACGATCCAAGTTCCATTGCAAGAGTTCCCAAACACAATTTCTTGATCTTCCACGGCACTACGGGGTTTTTCACTGTTGTTTGTAATTGGCGCCTAGAGGGCAAATTGATTGTGTGGAACCGCATGAAAATGGACCGAGCCGACGGAACCCTCCAAGGAACTTCCCAATTTCGGCGCTTACCTCTCTTGAGATTACTTGCAGCGGCCACAAACTGGTGTTGTTAACCGTGGAGACCACTCCGAGGTCCAGTTTCATGGTGTCTCACGATAGTGCTTTAATCTTTGAGTAATTTCGCTGTAAAGGTCGCCAATTTGGTGAGACGTTTCAGTGCTGACAAAACACATGCCGTTAACTGATAATACGCATGTGCTGTGCAATGTAGGCAGGCCGCTATTAAGAGCATAATGAAAAACTATTTTTCAGCTGTTTGTAAGTGAAATATCCGAAGTTCAGTCTTCATTCGCTTATAATATTCAACATTAGGTCCGATTCAAGTGGTGGGGAAAGTCAGTTCGAAGGACCGTAGAAGTCGGTGCCATATAACATCTAGTCACCCTATTAACTATGGCCATATCTTGTCTTTAGATCAAGGCAGCAATAAGTCTCCCTGCCTCCCGACCCAACCCCTCCCACCTGGTTTTGCCTCCTTGTATAGATTCCCATTCCCAGTCCAAACTTATCTCACTACTGTCGTAGACAGTGACAATTTACCCGTATAGTCTAATTTCCCTTCCTACCAATTCACTACCTACTCTGATCTGATCTCAAGAAGTGATAAATGGTAGATTGCTGTAAATGTTTGAAAACGAAAGGTACATGCATAGGAGAGGGAAAACAATCCTGTAATGTACGAATTCAGTGTTAGTGTTGTGATACTTGACCCAGTTACGTCCATTAAGTATATAGGCGTAACGAAAAGTGACATTAAGTTGAACTGACATGTAATGGTCGCTTGTAGAGGAGGTTAATGGTCGACTTATGTGTAAAGGATACAGTGTACAGAACACTTCTGCAACTCATTCTTGAAAAATGCTCAAGTATTCGGAATTTCTACTAGGTCGCGTTAAAGGGCAACATCATAGCAATTCATAGTTGTGCCACTGGATTTGTTACCGGTGGATTCGATTAAAGCTAGAAATGCTCCGTGAACTTAAAAGGGGCTCCGTGGAAGAAAGAAATTTTCAGGAAACACTAGAGACCCGGCATTTTTGAAAGAGTGCAGAATGAGGCTACTACCCTCAACATACGTCTCGTGTAAGAACTGCAAAAATAAGGTAATAGAAATCGGGACTCACGTGGAATTATAAAGACTGACGATTTTCCTCACTCCATTGAGGAACGGAACAGGAAATTGATGGCTTGGCAGAGGTGTTCCGTGGCTTCCGGAGTGTGTATATACATGGTGTAAATTTTAAGTTGGCAAACCAGAATAATTCGAAAATAATCTTCACATGAAAAAATGTGTAAAATCCAAAGTTGATTATTCTCGAGGGGTACATCTGCTGGTGCTAAAATTAGCACGCCAACCCAGCTTCCTGGGGGTGGGGCGGGAGGCAACTTCAAAATTGCAAATGGGAACCCCCATTTTTTATTCAAGAATCAGAGTCTACATAAAAAAACGTACACTTTCTCTTAACCATTTGCTTTGATTCTTAGTAGTTGGCGCTGTAATTCAAGAACCTGCGGAAAAAAATCAATATTTTGGTCAGTATTTGCAAAACTCTTAATTCCTCTCTCTCTCAAACCCCACCCTATGGGGAGAGAGGGAGAGTTTTAGTTTTAGCGAATCAAAATTTACGAAGTAAATAAGTATTTTTTATCCATCCATAATCATTTTCCAAGCAGAAAGGAAAACACGGATGTTCTTGAATTACAGCGCCAACTACCAAGAATCAAAACAAATGTTTAAGACAAAAAGCACGCAATTTTTTATGTAGAATCTCATTCTTGAATAAAAAATGGGGGTTCCATTTGAAATTTTAAAGTTGCCTCCCGCCGCACCTTCAGGGGGCTAGTAGGGTGTCGGGCTAATTTTAGCAGCAGCAGATGTCCCAATCGAAAATAACCAACTTTGGATTCTACACATTTTTTTGTGCGAAGCTTATTTTTCGAGTTATTCTGGTTTCTCAACTTAAAATTTACAACCTTTGTATACAGAAGGAACTGAATGTGTCACCAACTCTCTCACAATGACCACCTGACACTTATTCATTCACAAGGATGAATATTTTTATAGTATTTTACAAGTGTTATTTCTATATCTATATCCGAATCCCACTCCAGCTACTGCCGGCTCTGGGTGCTGATTAGTCCTCTTCATTTGGCTCGGTCCTCCCATCACTTTTCTTCTTACACTTGCTGGCAGGTGACACCTCTCCTTTCTACAGTTATTCTCACTCCCATTTTCCACCGTCTTCTTGGGCGTCCTCTAGGTCTTTTCCCTCCCATCTTTATTTCTTCCATAATTTTGGGGAGTCTCTGCCCATGCATCCTCTTAACATGCCCATACCATCTTAATCAATATCTTTCAATTTCTTCTCTCATACTTTCTTGTTTGAGGTCCTTTCTAATCTCTACATTCCTTACTCTGTCCATTCTTGTTTTTCCCTTAACTGCTCTGAGAAATTTCATTTCCCCTGCTTGCAGTCTTCTCCAGTCCCTTTCTGTCATTGTCCATGTTTCTCCACCATAGGTGGCAATAGGGATGTAGTAATTCTTAAACATAAGGAGTTTTGCTCTTTCTGGAACTTTATTATTCCAAATCAGGTGTTTTATTGTTTGGTAGAAATTGCCTTCCTTCTGTAACCTTCTATTAATTTCGTTAGTTATTCTTCCATCCCTAGATATTTCACTCCCTAAATAAGTGAAACTTTCTACCACTTTGTGGGGTTCTCCATTCAAGGTAAGTGTTATTTAAGTCTTTTAATTGAAAAACAACCATTTATACACGCTATTACAAAAATGTTGTGACAAACTTCGACGGGTTGCGCAGGGAACGTTGAGAAAGAAATCGAGGAAAAGTCATCTAAGGACGCTACAGAACTTTGAAGCCGTAGGCGCCGGCGCCTACCACTAGGCATCTCCTTCTGCAGCAAACGTGATCATCTGCAGTTCTTTTCTGACGTATGTACCAAATAACATTGGATATTTTAGAGGGTTTTAGCACAAAAATAAACTGCGAATTAAAACCCGTGTCTGAGAACGTCAAACACTAAGCCAACAAGAACCGCATTCATAGCAAACAAGGTCTTTCTAAACAGCAGCTAGCTCTATCTTTCCCACTGGCGAACGTGGCAATCAGTCGTAATCATTGGATAACGAACAGTACGGGACGTTCCGAGAGCCGTCCGTCAGCGTACAATGTCACGTTTGCTGCCATACAGGTGGCCTTGCGGCAGGCACAGGTGCTTATCACTTCGACGCCCCGCAGCGTCGTTGGATGACGTTTCTGGACATGACTTCCCATCCTCAATTTGACCCTCAAGGCACCCTCTACAACACATCGAAGTTTTTCACATTTCTGCATAAAAACAGCATATTAGTGGACAGCATCTCTCCAAGTTCTTGCATTACATGTGTCCATTATATGCGCCGCTTTAGAATCAGCAAACGTCAATGCCTGAATGCAATAGCTTGATATCGCTCACTGCAAAGGCCTGGGGAAGTGCGACAGTAGCCCGCTTTGGAAATCCGTTCAATGGGTTGCCTATCTGCAGGGACGCATTAATTAGATGCGACAATACGGAGCGGATGATTCGTCCAGTCGTTGTGACGCGCCGGTCCCGTGGTGCAAATATGGCTCTGGCGCATTAGTGCTCGACACTTGGAGTGCTGTTCTACCAACTGATAAATGTCATTGTTCTGTATCTGTTGTAGCTATTGCGCAGTGGTCTTCTGAAACCCTGAAAGTACTCATGATTAAATCTTTGCTTTGACGTTACCTGAGGACTGGAAATGGAAAACTTGCTGGGTGATAAACATAAAATTTATCAAGGCATTGGAAAAGCACTGAATCTCTGCTTGTATATAACTGATTTGTATCCAAAATGTTGAAAAAATATTTAGATGCTGCAGAACTATGTTTCTTACTGCATCCCTGCAAGCAATTATATATCTACGTGAACATCAAAGGCTTTTGGGAGCTCTTACTGACAGATTTTTCTGCAGGACCGCACACTGCCACTCACTCGTGGTTGAGGTGGTAGGTAGCCGTGGTCTCATACTGTTAGTAAGGGAGTAAGGGAGTTTGGTCGCGGCGTGTGGCAGACGGTGAGTTTGGATAGCAAAAATCCGTGGAATGCGGAGCTAAATAGTTTTAGGAAAAGCTATATACTCTGTGACTTGTGAACTTTAATGTACATGTGAAAATGCGTTTATTGTTTTAATTTGTCCTACATAATGCGACGCTAGCGCGTTTTCGTCATTCAGACTTCAGTAACGATGTGTAATATCCACCAGATCACTTTTTAATACGACAGTGCGTTTTCGTCAACAGTTAAACATTTAGTTTATTCTTCGTGAGTATAATCCTTTTCAAAATTTAGCTCATTTTCGTCAGTTACTTCACAATGGCCTCGTGGTGTTACCCGCTGGTAAACATGTCTCCGTAACGTAATGTTAATGCCGTTATGGACGGAACAGCCTGAGCATCCTACAAGCTAGTATGTTCACTAATATGGTAAAGTTCAAAAGTCATAGAGAACACAGTTTTTTCTAATGTAACTAAGTGTTCCACATCGCACTTTATATTAAGATATCTGCCAACCACGATCACCAACTTCCACCCTTGATAGTAAGATGACACACGTTCAGAACTCTATCACCATTACATTGCATCGTGAATGAAACAATAAAAACATTTTCACATATGCGGTAAACTTTGTAAGTCATAGATTATTTAGTTTTATCTGAGAATAGTTATTAGACTCATGGCCGCACACCGTGACTAAACTACCTTACTAAAGATAACTGCATTCATATGATCCTTAATGAGATATTCGTCTGTATACATCTTATACCTTGGTTGGTACTTATGTCTTCTCCCGTGAGGGGCCTCATATTCTGGCCCAGGCAACGCCTCGTTTCTCAGCTATTAATGACAGGAATCAGAAAATATATACATTATTAAGAAAGTTCTAAGATCCATACCAGGAGACTCATGAGTTCCACGTGCCAGTAAGGAAGTTTTACAGGTTGACTCTTGCAAGGAAGAAAACTTCAACAAGCCATTGATAATAATGGTATCTATTTACACTTATAGCGCCGTTACCAGTTTAGAAATTACAGGTTCGTCTTGAAACGATTGTTAACACTAACAATGTGTTTGTTGTTTTTTACCGTAGTTGTTAACTATTTTTAACAATTAATGTGTACAACAACAAAGGTAATGTGTAGGGTGTATTTGAAATGAATGTAGATAATAGGAGGGCCAGTAGAGTGGGTCATAACAAGCATATTTAACATAGCAACCGATGTTCGTATCCCTTAGCGTGTGGGGCTATGCGTCGTCGTACAGAGTCGCGCGTCGCCAAGAGGGTAGGCACACAACATGCCATCCGCGCTATCACGGTGGCAGGTCTGCAGGGCAACGATTTCAGTGTATTTGTGACAACAAGGTAAAAGGCACCTTTATTTGCAAACGCAGTAATCGACACAGCTGTGAAAATTCCAGACGGGATAACACTACGGGTTTTCCGACTATACCTGGGAAGTGAATACGTCGCTTTTGGCTGTGCAAATGCCTCTTTGACAGGTGTTGCATAGAGGGCAGCACCTGTTTGCGCTGCGGAGTCTGGTTCGCCCTGTGTCAGTCTGTTGTCAAACCGGGACGCTCTTGTGTTTGTTTCTTACTGTGTGGAGCGGAGAGGAAATGAAGCGCTATTCTTGCGCGGAAAGAGTAGACATGTACTGTGCCTACGGGGCGGCCAATGTAAATGCTCACACTGCCCAGAGTTTGTAAGTTTGCGATTGTCGAGAGCCAGATCCACGCTCATTTACTGCCGCCCACATATTTCAGCGAGAGGCAGGTTCACTTGACGAACGTTTTCCACCGCCACGTTCCCGTAGTTACACATGTGCATTTAAGTCCTCCTTTGAAAGCCGGTGTATTCATATTGTGTGAGAAGGCCAGACGGACGCGGTCATCAACGCACTGTACGTTCGTTAGTGCTTGAAGAGGAGGCGTTACCACTCATGAAAAACACACCCTCAAGACTCTCGCACCGTGTTGTACGATAACTGGTGTAAGTTACTGAAAAATTTGGTGTATGTGGCATGAAGATGATTTGCACCCGTACAGTCTTCAGAAACTTCATCCCTTATCCCAGACGAATTTGCACGTCGAATTGAATTCTGCCAGTGGTTTTTGCAAAGTTGTGTCAGTCAACCAGAATTCCTGAACCGTGTACTTCTTGCGAGTGAGGCATCATTTACACGAGAGGATATGTTCAACAGCCACAATCAACACGTGCGGGCATTGGAAAATGCGCACGAGGTCTTTGTTCGTCGTTTTCAATATCCATTCGCTTTCTACATTTGGGCTTGGTAGGCGATAAACTGGTCAATCCACACATGCCCGCCCCCCTCCCCCCCCCCCATGGCCGACTGAACGCAAACCGTTACTTAATAAATTAAAGACAAACTCTGCAGGAGGTCCACTCAACACGCGACAGAGAATGTGATACCTGCACGATGGTTCACCTGCGCAATTCGCACATGCAGTGCGAATGCATTTGGAGCGGTGAGCTGGTAGCATGGTGGCAGCATGGACTTCATATACCTCCGACATTACGTTTTTTTGCTTCAATGGCCACCTGAAATCAGCTGTCAATGAAACACCCAATGAGATTGATGAAGAGCTGAAAGCTCGCTTTGTGGCAGCCTCCGATACAATTTCCACTTGGTCAGGAGTGTGTGAAAGAGTGCGACAGTCACTTCGGCGTCATTGCGCGGCGTGAATTTAAGCTGGAGAGCATAGTTACAAACACGTTTAAAAATGCTCCAAAAAAGTGCGAGAATTATCGTACCATCAATTTAAGAAATCACGAATCCATATTGTTAACAAGAATAATATAAAGCAGAACACAACATAAAACTGAGGATGTGTTGGATAACGATCAGTTTGGCTTTAGGAAAGAAAAATGCACCAGAGAGGCAGGTATGACGTTGCGGTTGATAATGGAAACAAGATTAAAGAAAAAATCAAGACACGTTCATAGGATTTGTCGACTTGGAAAAAGCGTTTGACAAGATAAAATGGTGAAAGATGTTCGAAATTCTGAGGAAAATAGTAGTAGCTTTTGGGAGAGACGAGTAATATACAGCACCTACAAGAGCCAAGGGAATAAAATGTGTGGACGAAGAAGAATGAAGTGCTCACATTAGAAAGGGTGTAAGACAGGGATGTAGTCTTTCGCCACTACTGTTCCAACTGTACATCAAAGAAACAGTGATGGAAATAAAGAAAGGTTCAGAAGTGGAACTAAAATACAAGGTGAAAGGATATTAACGAAAATATCATTAATGAGAATGTCATTGCCACCCTGAGTGAAAGTGAAGATGAAATACAGGATCTGTTGAATCGAATGAACAGTCTAATCAATACAGAACACGGATTCAGAGTAAATCGAAAAAAAGTCGATATTAATGAGTAATAGTAGAAATGAGAACAGCGAGAAACTTAACATTAGGATTGATGGTCACGAAGTAGATGAAGTTAAGGAATTCTACTACCTAGGCAGCAAAATAACCAAAGACGGACGGAGCAAGGAGGACTTCAAATGCAGACTAGCAGCGTCAAAGATGGAATTCCTAACCAAGAGAAGTCTGCTAGTTTCAAACACAGGCCTTAATTTGACAAAGAAATTTCTAAGAATGTACATTTGGGGCACAGCGTGGTATGGTAGTGAAACATGGACTGTGATTAAAGGGGAACAGAAGAGTATCGCAGCATTTGACATGTGGTGCTACAGACGAATGTTGAAAATTCTGTGGACTCATAAGGTAGATCTGAAGAAATTCAGCGCAGAATCAGAGAGGAAAGGAATATGTGGAAAACACTGATAAGGAGAAAGGACATGTGTTGAGACATCAAAGAATGACTTCTGTGGTGTTACAGGAAGCATTGGAAGGCAAAAACTGTGGAGAAAGACAGCAAATAATTGAGGACGTAGGTGGAAAGTGCTATCCTGTTATTGATAGTTCGGCACAGGAGAATAATTCGTGGCGGGCCGCATCAAACCAGTCAGAAGACTGATAACTCAGAAAAAAAGTACTTAACCTCGGCTTCCCATTTACCTTGTTGCTAAAAACACTTTGGAATCGTTGCCCTGAAATCCTGCAACCGTGACGGTGCGAATCGGATGTTGTGCGCCTATCCCCTTGGCGGCACGCGACGTTGTTCAACGACGCCCAGCTCTGTACGGTAAAGGATGCGAATCTCAGTTAGTATGTGAAATACGCTGCTACCAGCCCTCGCCGTTTCTACATTAAAATCAGTTGCACTCTATACAGGGTGTTACAAAAAGGTACGGCCAAAGTTTCAAGAAACATTCCTCACACACAAATAAAGAAAATATGTTGTGTGGACATGTGTCCGGAAACGCTTTTTTCCATGTTAGAGCTCATTTTAGTTTCGTACTGTACTTCCTCGATTCACCGCCAGTTGGCCCAATTGAAGGAACGTAATGTTGACTTCGGTGCTTGTGTTGACATACGACTCATTGCTCTACAGTACTAGCATCAAGCACATCAGTACGTAGCATTAACAGGTTAGTGTTCATCACGAACGTAGTTTTGCAGTCAGTGCAATGTTTACAAATGTGGAGTTGGTTCAAATGGTTCAAATGCCTCTGAGCACTAATGGACTTAACATTTGAGGTCATCAGTCCCCTAGAATTTAGAACTACTTAAACCAAACTAACCTAAGGACATCACACACATCCATGCCAGAGGCAGGGCTCGAACCTGCGACCGTAGCGGTCGCGCGGTTCCAGACTGAAGTGCCTAGAACCGCTCGGCCACACCGGCCGGCAATGCGGAGTTGGCAGATGCCAATTTGATGTACGGATTTGCGCGTGGCGCGGTACGTTTGTATCGAGACAGATTTCCAGAACGAAGGTGTCCAGACTGGAAGACTTTCGAATCAATTGGTCGGCGTCTTAGGGAGCACGGAACATTCCAGCCCATAACTCGCGACGGGGGAAGACCTAGAACGACGAGGACACCTGCAATGGACGAGGCAAATCTTCGTGCAGTTGACGATAACCCTAATGTCAGCGTCAGAGAAGTTACTGATGTACAAGGTAACGTTGACCACGTCACTCTATGGAGAGTGCTACGGGAGAACCAGTTGTTTCCGTACCATGTACAGCGTGTGCAGGCACTATCAGCAGCTGATTGGCCTCCACGGGTACACTTCTGCGAATGGTTCATCCAACAATGTGTCAATCCTCGTTTCAGTGCAAATGTTCTCTTTAAGGATGAGGCTTCATTCCAACGTGATGAAATTGTAAATTTTCACAAACAACATGTGTGGGCTGACGAGAATCCGCACGCAATTGTGCAATCACGTCATCAACACAGATTTTCTGTGAACGTTTGGGCAGGCATTGTTGGTGATGTCTTGATTGGGCCCCATGTTCTTCCACCTACTCTCAATGGAGCACGTTATCATGATTTCATATGGGATACTCTACCTGTGCTGCTAGAACATGTGCCTTTACAAGTACGACACAACATGTGGTTCATGCACGATGGAGCTCCCGCACATTTCAGTCGAAGTGTTCGTACGCTTCTCAACAACAGATTCGGTGACCGATGGATTGGTAGAGGCGGACCAATTCCATGGCCTCCACGCTCTCCTGACCTCAACCCTCTTGACTTTCATTTATGGAGGCATTTGAAAGCTCTTGTCTACGCAACCCCGGTACCAAATGTAAAGACTCTTCATGCTCGTATTGTGGACGGCTGTGATACAATACGCCATTCTCCAGGGCTGCATCAGCGCACCAGGGATACCATGCAACGAAGGGTGGATGTATGTATCCTCGCTAACGGAGGACATTTTGAACATTTCCTGTAACAAAGTGTTTGAAGTCACGCTGGTACGTTCTGTTGCTGTGTGTTTCCATTCCCTCATTAATGTGATTTGAATAGAAGTAATAAAATGAACTCTAACATGGAAAGTAAGCGTTTCCGGACACATGTCCACGTAACATATTTTCTTTCTTTGTGTGTGAGGAATTTTTCCTGAAAGTTTGGCCGTACCTTTTTGTAACACCCTGTATACCTGTCAATTCGAAACCATAACAGCGCTTTCAGAGTACACATGTAGCATTGTTAATAGTGGCTGCTTGCTGGTTTCTTCTTTGCAGGAATCGGCGTGTATTTTGTTTCCAGGCGCCGTCTCAAAAATCTCAGTTTTCAAGAAAATATCACGATGAATACTTTTGTTCCAAGTGCCATTAACACTGGGACATTTCGTTTTATTTGTGTTAATACAAGTACAGAAATACAGTACCACGTCTTTAATTGGAAGAATTATGATCAACAAAAGCCATTCCTCACACCTTATGCACATGGAGACATAGGAAGTAAACCGTTTATTATTACTAAAGCAATCGCCGTAAATGTTATTTTTATCCTGCTGTGAGATAAAACAGTCAGTGCGCTGATGGAAAAGTGTTTACGATTGTGTATGGAACCATTATTTTACGCAGGTGTGCACCTCTTAGGCCGACGAAAATCTTTTTTCAGGTTCCACAAATATATTGAAATCGCATGTGGGGAGACAGGGACTATTACCACCGTTGTTTCAACTACGCTGCAGAAGATTCGCTGGGAAAACCCTTACGCATCCTTCATAAAGTCCGGATCCCTCCCCATGCAATTTCCATATTTTTGGTACCTAAAGAAAGACATTTCTGACCATCGATTTGAAGCGAACGAACAAGTTGCCGTCTGGATACAATCATGGTTCCGTAGGGAACTGCAATCAGTTTTCCATGATTTTTGGCTCACGGTCGGATAAGTTTACATACAGACATCAAAAATAGTTTTACATCACCTCGGTTCCGAGAGTTTGGGAACCTGTACAAAAAACTATAATAGAGATCAACATAAACATCATTTCCGCCCGTTCTTTTGCTCATGAAAACCACACATTTCATGTAGTACCACCATACAGTGAGATCTTCACAGGTGGCGGTCAAGATTGTTGTACACACCGGTACTTCTAATACCCAGCAGCACGTCCTCTAGCACTGATGCACACCTGTATTCGTCGTGGCATACTGTCCACACGTTCATCAAGGCACTATTTGTCCAGATTGTCCCACTACTCAGCGGTGATTCGGCGTAGATCCCTCAGAGTGGTTGGTGGGTCACGTCGTCCGTAAACAGCCCTTTTTCAGTGGTAGCAGCCCTTGGGAGGCCTGAGCGAGGCATGTCATCGGCAGTTCCATTCTCTCTCTATCTCTCCATGTCCGAAAAACATCGCTTTGGTTCACTCAGCGACGATTGGACACTTCCCTTGTTGAGAGCCCTTCATGGCACAAAGTAACAATGCGGACGAGATCTAACCGCGATATTGACCGTCTAGGTATCGTTGAACTACAAACAACACGAGCTGAGTACCTCCTTCCTGGTGGAATGACTGGAACGGATCGGCTGTCGGACCCTCTCCATCTAATAAGCGTTGCATATGTATGGTTATTGCCATCTCTGGGTGGGTTTAGTGGTATCTCTGAACAGTCAAAGGGACTAAGTCTGAGATACAGTCAATGTCTACCTTCGGGAGTTATGGGAACCGGGGTGATGCAAAACATTTTTTGATCTGTCTATTAATATTTGCATCGATCACTTTTTAAATAATAAATAGTTCACTTATCTCTTTCCGCCTGTCTGTTTTTCATTTGACTGCCCGTCATATTAACACAAGTTCGGAATACATTCTCCATTGCCACCAAGATCATGGGTAGGATCATGAAACATAGCAGCTAGAACACAATAGCACTGAGACGCATCTTGTGAAAAAATGTAACTTATCGACTCTTCATTTACCTAAAGAGTAGCAACATGACTTCTGCCAGCCAGTTCCATGCCGCGAGAATCCGTAGATA
Source organism: Schistocerca cancellata (assembly GCF_023864275.1). NCBI lineage: Eukaryota > Metazoa > Arthropoda > Insecta > Orthoptera > Acrididae > Schistocerca > Schistocerca cancellata. Next base: position 431,820,849 of record NC_064633.1, read on the forward strand.
GCATAAAGATGGATCTATGTATGTGTGTGTATGTGTGTGAACTTAATTCCCCGTCCACTGTACAGATTCCAGCCAAACTTGTTAAGGAAATACCTTAATATAAAACAGTTATTGTTGTGGGGGTGATAATTATCTACTTATCAAAGGGTTGGATGTGGGGGTTTTAAAGGAGTGTGGGTCGCGATGCGTCAATTCCCAAGCATTATTCACCCACTATTTGAGAATGATAGGACTTAGCGTCTTGCAACAAACTGCACTCATAATATATAACTGTTACGAAATTTTTCTCGCATACAACACTTACAAAATGTTGAAAGGAAAAAAGTTCATCATTACTAGTTTTACCGTTGTTCGGGCAGTAAAAATTACCGCTTGAGGTATACAGTTACAATACATCACTTCCTTACTGCTTACTGTATTCGCGGCACATGTGCATAGGGTATATACCCTTATACTACGAAATGTGACTGCAATATTGTATCATCATACGACAAACTTTTCAGGAGATATGAGATGAACGAAAAACTGCGGCATCGTGCATGACGTTCTAATTTATTTGTTTGTTACTGCTAACGCCGTTCGCAACACATTTTGCAGACCGTATCCACATACGCCGCTGAATCTACCTACAAAATTATATCAATGTACGATACACAGTTCAGGAGATACGGCTTCATAAACATTAAGCACAAGGCGAGACGACGCAGTGCTATAAGTACACTGATGACTTAAAACACTATGACACCTGTTCAATACCGTATTGATCCACTTTTCACAGTACAACAGATATTCTACACTACTGGCCATTAAAACTGCTACACCAAGAAGAAATGCAGATGATAAACGGGTATTCATTGGACAAATATATAATACTAGAGGACTGATGACCATAGATGTTAAGTCCCATAGTGCTCAGAGCCATATAATGCTAGAAAGACAGGTAATTACATTTTCACGCAATTTGGGTGCATAGATCCACCTCTGGACGTAATAACGGCCTTGATTCGCCTGGGAATTGAGTCAAACAGAGCTTATATGACGTGTACAGGTACAGCTGCCCATGCAGCTTCAACCCGATGGCACTGTTCGTGAGGAGTAGGGACTGGCGTATTGTGACGAGCCAGCTGCTCGGCCACCATTGACCAGTCGTTTGCAATTGGTGAGAGATCTGGAAAATGTACTGGCCAGGACAGCAGTCGAACATTTTCTGTATCCAGAAAGGCCAGTACAGGACCTGCAACGTGCGGTCGTGCATTATCCTGTTGAAATATAGGGTTTCGCAGGGATCGAATGAAGGGTAGAGCCACGGGTCGTAACACATCTGAAATGTAACGTCCACTGCTCACAGTGCCGTTAGTGCGAACAAGAGGTGACCGAGACGTGTAACCAGTGGCACCCCATACAATCACGCCGGGTGATACGCCTGTATGGCGATGACGAATATGCGCTTCCAATGTGCGTTCACCGCGATGTCGCCAAACACGGATGCGACCATCATGATGCTGTAAACAGAACCTGGATTCATCCGAGAAAATGACGTTTTGCCATTCGTGCACCCAGGTTCGTCGTTGGGTACACCATCGCAGGCGCTTCTGTCTCTGATGCAGGTCTCCGAGCTGACAGTCCATGCTGCTGCAAACGTCGTCGAACTGTTCGTGCAGATTGTTGTTGTCTTGCAAACCTCCCCATCTGTTGACTCAGGGATCGAGATATTCCTGCACGATCCTTTACAACCATGCGGATAATATGCCTGTCATCTCGACTGCTAGTGATATGAGGCCGTTGGGATCCAGCACGGCGTTCCGTATTAACCTCCTGAACCCACCGATTCCATATTTTGCTAACGGTCATTGGATCTCGACCAAAGCTAGCAGCAATCTTGCGATACGATAAACCGCAATCGCGATAGGCTACAAACCGATCTTTATTAATGTCGGAAACGTGATTGTACGCATTTCTCATCCTTACACGATGCATCACGACGACGCTACACCAGGCAACACCGGTCAACTGCTGTTTGTGTATGAGAAATCGGTTGGAAACTTTCCTCATGTCAGCACGTTGTAGGTGTCACCACCGGCGACAACCTTGTGTGAATGCTCTGAAAATCTAATCATTTGCATATCACACGATCTTCTTCCTGTCGGTTAAATTTAGCGTCTGTGGCACGTCATCTTCATGATGTAGCAATTTTAATGGCCAGTAGTGTACTTATCACGGATTCTACAAGTTCTTCACAGGACTGCAGGAGAATGTGGCGCCAGATCACTTCGGCAAGCAGTTCCGTGAATTATAGGATGGTTCTTTACGGGCACGCAGTACGTGCTCGGTATGTGTTCGAGTGTACCTGACAAGGTACATCACTCAAAAAACCTTTGTAGCACCATTGCAACAGGGACAGTTATGCTGCTGGAAGGTGTCATCGCCGTAGAGGCAGACTTGAAGGATAAAGCGATGTAGATGGTCCGTAATAATGTTCACGTAGTTCACGGCTGTCATGATGCCTAGGCAGAACCCAGGGAAGCGCAACTCAGTGTAAGCCATAGCATAATTCTGCTATCACCGGCCAGCATCTGTGGCGCGGTGCATATTTCTTGGAGCCATTCGCTTGGATGACCGCGTGTAAGGTCTCAGCCATCGACTTGGTGTAACAATAAATACAATCATGCTCATAAATTAAGGATAATGCTGATACATGGTGAAACAACGCTCTGGTGGACGATTTGCGGGCTTAAATCACCTCGGCGTATGACCATGCGGTGCATTTGACCTGCGGTCGTCGCACGGTGGCGCTGGCCGCAGTCCACATACGCAGAGGTGAGTACGGTGCAGCGAGTAAGTGTGTGGACGTTTTGAGACGTGCTAATGGTGACTGTGTGTTGAAAATGGCTCAAAGAACACATATTGATGACGTTATGAGGGACAGAATACTAGGGCGACTGGAGGCTGGTCAAACACAGCAGGTCGTAGTACGGGTCCTCCGTGTGCCGCAGAGTCTGATCTCACGATTATGGCAACGACCCCATCAGACAGGAAGCGTGTTCAGGCACTACAGTACTGGACGTCTACAGTGTACAACACCACAAGAAGACCGATTTCTCACCATCAGTGCCCGCAGACGGCCACGGAGTACTGCAGGTGGCCTTACTCGGGACCTTACCACAGCTAATGGAACAGCGGTCTCCGGAGACACTGTCTACAGACGACTGAACAGACATGGTTTATTCGCCCGGAGATCTGCAAGGTGCATTCCACTGACCCCTGGTCAGAGGAGAGCCCGTAAAGCCTGGCGTCAAGAACACAGTACACGGTCATTGGGACTGTGGCCCCATGTTATGAACACGGACGAGTCCAGGTATAGTCTGGACAGTGATTATCGCCGGGTTTTCATCTGACGTGAACCAGGAACCAATACCAAACCCTTAATGTCCTTGAAAGGGGCGTGTATGGAGATCGTGGTTTGATGGTGTGGGGTGGGACTATGATTGGTGCACGAACACCCCTGCATGTCTTTGACAGTTGAACTGTGTATCGGGACGTCGATGTCACCAGAATGTCCGACTTTTCACGGTTGCAGTCGGTTCCACCTGCCTCTTGATGGATGACGACGCACAGCCCCACCGAACTGCCATTAAGGAGGAAAAACTCAGACCTAAACCTAATCGAGCACCTCTGGGATGCTCTCGGTTGACGTATCGCTGCACGTCTTCAAACCCCTATGACACTTCAGGACCTCCGACAGGCACTGGCGCAGGAATGGGAGGCTATACCCCAGCAGCTGCTCGACCACCTGATCCAGAGTATGCCAACCCGTTGTGCGACCTGTGTACGTGTGCATGGCGATCGTATCCCATATTGATGTCGGGGTACATGCGCAGGAGGCAGTGGAGTTTTGCAGCACGTGTGTTTCGGGATGGTTTTCTCAACTTATCACCAATACTGCGGACTTATAGATCTGTGTCGTCTGTGCTCCCTATGTGCCTATGCTATTAGCGCCAGTTTTGTGTAGTGCCACGTTGTGCGGCACCACATTCTGCAGTTATCTTCAGTTTACGAGCATGAGTATACGATCCTTCTACAGGCAGCACGTTTCTATTGACCAACGGTGAAAACTCAGTAATATTGTGCCCACTGTATCATAACTGAGGATGTTGTTGGATCAACAAAGGAACACTTGGGGGTCGTGTGATGTAGAGTTCCGTGTTCCACGATGGCCTTTGAACGGTGTGCTCCGAAACTCTTGCGTCTGCACCAGCGTTGTTCTCTGTCGCTAAAGCTGCACAGGTCGCTGCGTATCCTGGATTACGCAATGGGGATCCTCCGACTTCTACGTTTTCTGATAAGACGTCGTCATCCCACACCTTGCGCCCTAGTCGTTGCTTCACTACCGCTCAACCACTTTCCATAGTTACTCAAGACAGTAGTACACCAACGTACTACCTTCACTACCGTTTGAGAGCTTCACGCTCGCAGCTGCAGGACCATATCTATGTGCTATTTGTCTTTATGAGTGGATTTCTGCCTTTGCGGTCCGTATCTTCGCTATAGTGGCTTCCTGATAGTCTCTTTTCCGCTTACATTCTTTCCTTACGGCATCACGTGCTCGTATCAGGACCAGGGGGAAATTCAACCTCGCGTTGGACAGCGGTCATAACGGTTTGATCCTCACTATAAATACCTGGGTAACGCTGGGTTTTCTCATAGTGATCAATAAAGTAAAAGAATCTCCTTCCAAAAGAGCATGCGTAGTAAACCACCATCGTGTTCAAAGTTTGAATTCATGACAGCAGTACCTTACTTGCTTTCATCGTGTTAACAGTAGAAAGTACCAGCTGTGATGTCTGGTCACATTGCGGTCGTCGCCGGCGGGTAGAAATGCGATACAGGCCTAGTTTTTAATTCGGAGAGGCCACAACCCTCGCTGTTTATCGATGCGAGAGCAGTGGCGAGGCGAGAGTGCGCCGATGGCGTGTTGTTTCCGGACGGCCGGAGGCGCTGCGTCATCAGCTCAGCGGTGGCAGCTGGCGGCGACACGCGGATTACACGTGTCCGCAGCGGCCGGCCCTGTTTTGGCGAGCGGCGCGACACGACCGCAGGACTAATGGCCGCCGCCTCATACCAGCTGCACTCCGCTCCGCGAACGCGGTTCGCAAATTGTCGCGGCAAATGTGCGCTAAAATACCTGACATCGTAAATATTAACTGCGCGCCATGTTCTTGCACGCCGCGTCGCGAACACTCTATGTGGCACTCCGACCGTCTGGCGTTTGTCCTATAGCGGTAGATTAAAGCTGTTCGCTGGAGTGGGCAGAATTTCGCTCGACTACGTTCTAACAGAGGTACACGTCCCGCTGCTAGTAGAAGGACGAGACGTCGGAATAAAGTACCAAAAATAAATAGGCACGGGGCTTGTGACTGCCAGCTCTGCCACTAATTGGAGCGCTTCCAGACATGCGCATTGGAAGTTTTTCTTTGTTTTCGTTGTTAATTATTCGATCGCAAGGGTACCTCTTCCAACCCTGGAGTGGCCAAATGTTTTGCAGATGGAGGTTTTGTATAAATCACTGTCAGCTGAAAGTAACAATACCGTAAGTCTGCAGACAGAAAGAGAAAATAACTATGACAACAACCGTTTGGCATCTGTTGATTTTTAAAATGAAGACAGCTGTGGCAGAAAGGTTTGAAACGGAAATCGAGGTGAAGGTAAGGCTGAAAACTGATGGTTGTAAATTTACGAAGCCAACGGAAGTGAATACAGTAATGGAAATGAGTATAAAGGTAGGGTTCCACGAATGTAGTAACACAATGTCTGAAGTATACATGTATCGAATTTACTATGAAAGTCGTAGGTGCTTATAAGACAGGAACGATCATGTCGAAATACAAAGTTTCCTTCATAATGCGAGTTCCTGGATAGAAATTGGTGTAAAGGCACTCATTGTTCTTGTTAGTACTTTCTTCATTGTCTGTTCTTCCCTACGACCTCAAAAATTCTCTTCGTCACAGATTTTATTAGTATTTGTGGTTCCTACAGTGAAACATCTTGCATCTTGTATCGCTCTTTTCAGTTCACAGAGGGCCGCAAATGGCCTTCCATTGCGGTTCAAAATGGTTCAAATGGCTCTGAGCACTATGGGACTCAACATCTTAGGTCATAAGTCCCCTAGAACGTAGAACTACTTAAACCGAAATAACCTAAGGACATCACACACACCCATGCCCGAGGCAGGATTCGAACCTGCGACCGTAGCAGTCCCGCGGTTCCGGACTGCAGCGCCAGAACCGCTAGACCACCGCGGCCGGCTTCCATTGCGGCAGACACGCCTTGTAAACATTCCACAAAAGGTTTTCCACGGGGTTCACATCCGGAGTACGTGCACGCTAGGCCAAGACATCGATATCTTTATCTTCAAATCGCTTTTGGTTCTAGCAGAACCGTTCACAGACGCATTGTCTTGTTGAAACATCGCACTTTCGTTCCCTAGGTCCTCATACACTGTAATCAATTCTGCTTCTAACATCTCAGTGTACTCATCAGAGTTCATTCCAGAGTTTAGGCACGAAGTGTCTGATTTACCTTTAGTGTACAGCACTTCACCTACCAAAATTTCTCCCCACTCTTACTTGTTACTCTGTTCTCAAATCATGTCAATAATACTGCAACCCATCCTGCCCATTTACATTAAACTTCCTTTCATCGCTGAAGATCACTTTCTCCCATTCTGAACTACATAACATACGTTTTTCAACAAACTTCAGTCTAGCCTGTTTGCGTTTTGGCCTTGATGTGGTTTTCTGCAGTCGTTTCTTGAATGCAAGAGGTTTGTCATGTGACAAAATTTGTCGTACAAGTCTGGCAGTTACTGGGAACTGTAACTGAGCAAGAAGTTGAGGAGAATACCGGTTTGTGGCCCTTGCTATGTCTCAGATAATTCTCTGCTTTACGCATATTTTCCGTTCTGTCCGCATCGTGCGCGCAATCTAACGAAATTATTAGTCACTTGCTTGAACAGTTCATCTTCTAGGTAGTGTGACGAGTATAGAGTCCCATTTCCTTGTACGTACTGATTCTTGCGTTTTCATCACTTGATAACTATTTTCCGCTTTGCATAGTCACAATCGTGAATTATGTAACAGCATGCACAGTCACTAATGGTATCTGTTTCCTATATGCTGTAATGGAACATACGCACACACCAACATCGCACGGTGCCCACTGCCTTTATACCTAGTTCCACCATCGACCGCCTGAGGTCTTGGTGTCTTGTTATACACTGTACTGCTACCATCAAATACGATACCACTTGACTGCAATTGTCGATACAGTGGATCTCATACTATTGCATCTATACTGTCCACAACTATTCCAGTCGACATTGTGAATTGTCCTACAGATATTCATGTCTTTATACTGACTTTTACTACTGTAGAATATCTTTCTCGTACATATATGCTGATCTGTAGCATAGCCCGACGTCCATCTCAGGTTGAAAGGTGACTGGTTGTGATTCGGTAAAATGGTATCGAACACTTCAGTTAACCCCAAATCCCTTTCACATTCCTTCACAAAACGGTGACACTTTCTTACATTATTTCTTGACTACAAGGTCCTGTATAGCTCGTAAAATTAACTAATCTAAAGAGAATATTTAGACAGTGTGCTTGGAAAGTACATCCAAAAACACTGTGCAGTACTATTTTTTTTTACATAATCAGATGTCATTAAGATGAGAAATAGCATCAACCAGCGGAAACTGTAGGATTAAACACAAATGCATGTGAATTTCAAGGGTGTCAAAGCGCAAGGCCACTTGCGGCCAATAAGCCCTCGTCCTGTGCAGAGGGAACTGTGGCCACATGATTAATCTGTATAGAAAGGGATTGAGACTTTCGTGGCCGCTTCTTGTACTGCCTCTTGTCGATCGTCACGGGATTTTCGGTTAACGTTTGTTTTATGTTTTCTCTATCATGTCAGCAACACGAACGGCTACCATTATCAAAGATATACGCTCCATTTCTAATGGCGGAGAGGTGTCGAGCGCGTGGACGGGAAATACACTCCTGGAAATGGAAAAAAGAACACATTGACACCGGTGTGTCAGACCCACCATACTTGCTCCGGACACTGCGAGAGGGCTGTACAAGCAATGATCACACGCACGGCACAGCGGACACACCAGGAACCGCGGTGTTGGCCGTCGAATGGCGCTAGCTGCGCAGCATTTGTGCACCGCCGCCGTCAGTGTCAGCCAGTTTGCCGTGGCATACGGAGCTCCATCGCAGTCTTTAACACTGGTAGCATGCCGCGACAGCGTGGACGTGAACCGTATGTGCAGTTGACGGACTTTGAGCGAGGGCGTATAGTGGGCATGCGGGAGGCCGGGTGGACGTACCGCCGAATTGCTCAACACGTGGGGCGTCAGGTCTCCACAGTACATCGATGTTGTCGCCAGTGGTCGGCGGAAGGTGCACGTGCCCGTCGACCTGGGACCGGACCGCAGCGACGCACGGATGCACGCCAAGACCGTAGGATCCTACGCAGTGCCGTAGGGGACCGCACCGCCACTTCCCAGCAAATTTGGGACACTGTTGCTCCTGGGGTATCGGCGAGGACCGTTCGCAACCGTCTCCATGAAGCTGGGCTTCGGTCCCGCACACCGTTAGGCCGTCGTCCGTTCACGCCCCAACATCGTGCAGCCCGCCTCCAGTGGTGTCCCGACAGGCGTGAATGGAGGGACGAATGGAGACGTGTCGTCTTCAGCGATGAGAGTCGCTTCTGCCTTGGTGCCAGTGATGGTCGTATGCGTGTTTGGCGCCGTGCAGGTGAGCGCCACAATCAGGACTGCATACGACCGAGGCACACAGGGCCAACACCCGGCATCATGGTGTGGGGAGCGATCTCCTACACTGGCCGTACACCACTGGTGATCGTCGAGGGGACACTGAATAGTGCACGGTACATCCAAACCGTCATCGAACCCATCGTTCTACCATTCCTAGACCGGCAAGGGAACTTGCTGTTCCAACAGGACAATGCACGTCCGCATGTATCCCGTGCCACACAACGTGCTCTAGAAGGTGTAAGTCAACTACCCTGGCCAGCAAGATCTCCGGATCTGTCCCCCATTGAGCATGTTTGGGACTGGATGAAGCGTCGTCTCACGCGGTCTGCACGTCCAGCACGAACGCTGGTCCAACTGAGGCGCCAGGTGGAAATGGCATGGCAAGGCGTTCCACAGGACTACATCCAGCATCTCTACAATCGTCTCCATGGGAGAATAGCAGCCTGCATTGCTGTGAAAGGTGGATATACACTGTACTAGTGCCGACATTGTGCATGCTCTGTTGCCTGTGTCTATGTGCCTGTGGTTCTGTCAGTGTGATCATGTGATGTATCTGACCCCAGGAATGTGTCAATAAAGTTTCCCCTTCCTGGGACAATGAATTCACGGTGTTCTTATTTCAATTTCCAGGAGTGTAGCAGGAACTTGCGACAACATCTGAGCGCCTTTTTCTGGTCGTTGCACTGTAATTCTGCCGTTCTTTCCTGCAATGGTCGTTCACTGCAGCTCGGGAATCCAGGACCCGTTTACCTAAAGGATCCCTTCTCTCCTGTTAAAACTTCTTACTTATTTTCTGAAGGAGAGGGGGTGTGGTAGTTCTTCTCCACACACATGTTACCCCGCCACGGCCGACTTCATGCAGATTGGACATTTCCAGTAACAGTTCGAAGTCGTCGCCATGGATAGACCACTTAATCCATTGGTTGCCTATTCTCTCATTGAACACTCTTAGACAGGCACTAGATGCGGCACATCCTAAACAAAAATGTGTTGTTTGAAACGACTTTTAAGAATGATGAGCGATGTCCTGGATATTGTCTTGTACAGTTCAGCTCGTGGTGGCATTAAACACGCAGTTAAACACACAGGGAACTATTTCCCTGCCCCACAGTAAATAAATAAACTTCTTGTGAAACTCCTAGAGAGACTGAAAGTCTCTGTAGACTGGGACTAGGACCTTTCACTTTCGTGGGGAATGCTTCCATCGACTGAACTATCCGAGAAGGATTCACACGCCTTCAAAGCAGCTTCAGTCCCGACAGTAACTCTCTCCTAGATGCCAGTTTCAAAACAGTCCACCCACCTTCTTTAAAAATGTCATTAATCCTAATAAACGGAAACTGAAACACAGATTATGTTGAAATCGGCATAAGGAAATTAATTAAATGATATGCCCTAACACTCGACAGTATCTCAGTCAAATCTCCCTCTACACAATTCACTCCTTGAGACCTGAATCAACGAACAGATGAAATTCGTTGAAACATGTTCCATATTGAAGATAGTCATGTTTCTGCAATAATATACGAATTAAACGCAGTGCGTTTAGAAGCATCGCATGAAGTGATGAGAAGGAGATGAGGGTTCTGGTAGGTGGTTCCGGAAGAGAAAGCGTATCTCCACACAGAATTGTCTGTCAGACAAAGGGAGGATAAGAGATGCAGACAGCATGAAATGGGCTGGATATTCTCGGCAGAGAAAGAAGACTGACCAGCGTCCACAGGCACAGGCTCGTGTGCGGAAAACTCTGAAAGCTGTCACTGTCTACATAAGAAACATCATGTCGAGAAATAAATTTGAGTGTTTGATATATTGCAGTACGACGCATATCAAAAACATCACGAACAGAACAACCTACTTTAAGAAATACATTCTGAGTTCTGTATTACGTAGCGGAGAGAATATTAAGATAAATTGTGAAACTATATTATAAATAACTACGTCATAAATTTGGTGCTTGGGAGCTGTTCCACAACTAAGACGTCACCCAAAATATCTCATTTATTGACAGAGTAATGAGTATGATAGCATAATGTATAACATTCATTAATAGATTGTGGCCGGCCGCGGTGGTCTAGCGGTTCTAGGCGCTTAGTCCGGAGCCGCGCGACTGCTACGGTCGCAGGTTCGAATCCTGCCTCGGGCATGGATGTGTGTGATGTCCTTAGGTTAGTTAGGTTTAAGTAGTTCTAAGTTCTAGGGGACTGATGACCATAGATGTTAAGTCCCATAGTGCTCAGAGCCAATAGATTGTGTCCCGGCGGAGGTTCGAGTCCTCCCTCGGGCACGGGTGTGTGTGTTTGTTCTTAGGATAATTTAGGTTAAGTAGTGTTTAAGCTTAGGGACTGATGACCTTACCAGTTAAGTCCCATAAGATTTCACACACATTTGAACAATATATTGTGTATGATCTTATACAAAAAGAGACCACTACAACATTCATTCTTTATTCAGCATTTATGTGAAACTACACATTTAGTTTGACTATCTATCTTCCCGGCAGTGTGACAGCAGAACTATGACGGCCCCTAGCAGTGATGACCTCAGGAGATCACCACAGATAATCGGTGTTGAATATGACATATTCACCGCGTTTCCTTGCTTTGAGATCATGCTGTAACTCATATTTCTTGTATGCTCCGCTGTTCATAAGTTATTTCTGTTTTTTAATTATCCAGTTACTAAAAGTCAGTTTGTGCTGCCGAAAAATATTCGTATGTCTTTAAAATTATTTTTCGTGAGCCGAAAATCATTACTACGAGTCAGCATTCTTGCTAAAAATGTAGTCTGCAACCACAGTAAGGACCGAGTCAGATTTTTTATGCTGTGGGCATGAAATCTGCGTGATATTAATCTAAATGGTTCAATTGGCTCTGAGCACTATGGGACTTAACACCTGGGGTCACCAATCCCCTGGAACGTAGAACTACTTTAACCTAACTAACCTAATTCATCACACACATCCATGCCCGAGGCAGGATTCGAACCTGCGACCGTAGCAGTCGCGCGGTTGCGGACTAAAGCGCCTAGAAACTCTCGGCCACAGCGGCCGGCTGTTGTTAATCTGACTGGTGTCATTTCATGTCTGGTGCTGGGAGGATGATCAAGTGATCAGAAATCTGTAATAATGATAGTGAAAGTAAAATGGTAACTATGTATACAGTGGCTTATTTTTCCGAAATTAATACGGAACATTGAATGAGTTTAAACAAGTTTACGCTTGTTGTCATTGCAGACATTGCTGAAGCATTATTTTGACCGCCAAAGTAAGAGTAAATAAAGCACAAAGTGGCAGCCACTACAGGCACAATGTTGCCCCATCGAAACAGGTACAAGTAGTACCATAACGCATTTGAATAGAACAACAATACGTTGAGCACTTTGGAGCACAGTGAAGCACCTATGGTCCACAGTCGTACGAAATTGATTGGGAGTCGGACGCTTCACGAAGTGTTTCGCAGAGTACTACTAAAACTGAACAGTGTCTGGTTTATATATATTTTTCACTGTGGAACCACTTGTAATAAAGATAATGCTTAACACTTTCTTTCGGACGATACTTCTAGCTATGTCATTTTGACGTGTGCTTTATTCCAACTTCGTTAAGACAATAGTAATACTGCCGGCAGCTGTGGCCGAGCGGTTCTAGGCGCTTCAGTCTGGAACCGCGCGACCGCTACAGTCGTAGGTTGGAATCCTGCCTCGGACATTTTTGTGTGTGATGTCCTTAGGTTAGTTAGGTTTAAGTAGCTCTAAGTTCTAGGGGACTGATGACGTCAGATGTTGAGTCCCATAGTGCTCAGAGCCAATAATAACACTAACACATATTATATTTCTGGTAAACGAAGAAAGAACTTTTGATATTGGTTGGGACTGTGTTGTTGATTAATACGAAGGAAAGCGTACTACAGTTTCATATTCCAGCGACATCGGAGTAATTTGATATTCTATCTACTAGACAGTAAACGTATTACAGAAGTAGGCAGTATTTATACTTATTATGTCTTCGAAGACCGTTATTCAAAATGGTTCAAATGGCTCTGGGCACTATGGGACTCAACTGCAGTGGTCATCAGTCCCCTAGAACTTAGAACTACTTAAACCTAACTAACCTAAGGACATCACACACCTTCATGCCGGAGGTAGGATTCGAGCCTGCGACCGTAGCGGTCGCGCGGTTCCAGACTGTAGCGCCTAGAACCGCTCGGCCACTACGACCGTTATTCAATTTCTACAAAATTATTTTGTGTGTGGAACCTCGTGATGTAGGTAATACTGCCGACGTTTCGGCTACTGATTCCACTCTCGTTAAGGAAACTATTTGCAAAACGTAGCATCAGGTACCTACGTGCTGCTAGAACCTACTTCATCTGCAATCTCGCAGCAAGGACGTCCTGGCATGCCATGGGTTTACAAAGAGACAGAATCCACTGGGCAAAAGGTTTTGTAAGAAATATCGTTTCCCAGTGTGATTGATCCTAATAAACAGAATCGACATGGAGCAGATGGGAAGAAGCTCTTCGCAGATACATATTTTCAGTGAGATATAAAAATCGTGCTTACGGTCCACATCAATCATACAAAACAATCAATCATACAAAAAATATCTGCACATACTATAATATTCATTTACGCAGACTTATTTTTGACTTGCTTGAACGTCACTGAGAGGACGTGGTGATTACCTTCCTCAAGTAAGGTACATGATTCGTTAGATCACTGCACATGATCAGTCTTCACTAACTTTCCTTTCACTTAGTAAACAACAGAGAAAAATTCTGAGTTCATCTTTCCCCTCTTTCTTTGGCATGCATGCGTGCGTGCTATATCTACATTGGGTTGGCATTATTTACTGCCAGCATTGGGGTAGTTCATTTGAGGTGTGACCAGATGCCCTTCCTGTTGGTACCCCCTAATCCGACTACTGACGATATCCGTTCTCCAACTATTAGCATATAGCGATGTCATGTGGAAGTCTGCGAACGTTTTTCGGAATATTTGCGAACAGCGTAACTGAGTTCTGACTTGGGGGCCAGGCTAGTATTCGCGTATTCGGATGTAGGAAACCGCCTAAGAACCACATCCAGGCTGGCCGGCTCTCTGACCCTCGTTGTTAAGACACTAGGCAGTTTGACCCGGAGTGGGCGCAGCTTTCTGAACGCCAGAAGGTGGGCCTTAACACGCCTTCCTGTTTTGGAGGGTGGAAAATAACTCTGCGTTGTTATCGTGATCATGTCTGAGCAGGGGAAAACTTCTATCTGTGCGGCAGCATATTATTGGAATAATTTCCATCTTTACGCACTTCTTTATTCAGTGAATTGTTACCCATCTTATTAGGACCTCACTTCTCAGTAATGTCTTTAGATTTTTCGGAGTATCCATTAATACTTTAAATCTGAGTTCCTCTAAGTGCCATAAGTTATGAAAAGAGATATATTTAACAGAATTAAGATAGTAATTTCACAGCAATGTATGCTATTACTGATCCGTATTGCTTAGAGATTTTATTTTTATGTCTGTTTTGGAAATAGACGTTTCACAGCTATTCATTTTAATAATTTTATTTAGAAAAAATATAAATCAATAAAATAGGAACGTAATATGTGAAACATTTATCTCCAAAACAATATCTTACAATAGTATTTATATCATGTAAAAGAAGTCTTACATTTTTCTATAGGGCTAATACAACATTATCACTTTTGTTTCAGGTATCGATGCTATGTACTCAGGATGTGATGTTACAACCTCCTATTGTACTATGGCAGCAATAAGGTATGCCAGCACATACTGATTTAATCTCCTCCTTCCGCTACATCGTGGCCGGTTTTCCTGTAAATCATGATTTTAATCAACCGCTCAGCAATATACGAGCCGTTACACATTAGCAGTCTTTCCTTTTGTGAAGCATACGTACGTTATGTCTCTCTCTAGATTTTATTCGAAAGAAAACAAATTTTACCAACACATAAAAAAACTACACGTCTTTTTCAAGATATGAAGCAAAATAACAACTTGGAATTTTATGGTTCGAATCAATGCATATACAAGGTGGTTCACGAAGATATTCAAATATTTTAATATGTTATTCTGCAAGTGAAACTAAAGAAAAAACTTCATATAAACAAAGGTCCGCAAATGTTTAGTTACGGAGTTACGGGTAGTAAGAGATTTTGCCTGAAATTTAGCAACTTCGCTAATATGAAGCCATCGCAAAACTAAACAAGCTTAAATAAGGCACGATATCCTCATATTTTGTTGTTATTGGTCTGGTGAATTTAATAAAACATGTCCCCGACGTGTATCTGCAGTAGTTTCCCAGAACATGGAGGAAAGCAAAGAAGTAATCCCGTAAAATGTTTAATTTAAAATTACTTGGCCCAATTTGTTTCTTAAATTCCAGACAATTGCACAAAGTTTTCAACAGAAGTTACTGAATTTTTAATTTTGGTAAAATGATTGTAATAACGTTAACTGAAACTGTATGAATGTGTCAGATAATCTACTTTTGTGAATACCATAGCTCGCGTGATGTTCAACCGGAAAAAAACAATGCTCATTGTTAATGAAGCTGTACAATGTACATACAATTGCCCAATACATTCACAATAAATGTTGAGAAATGTCTCCACCGAGTTCATTGAATTTAGCTGCATGACTACGAACAGCTTTGTTTTTTCGGTTTAACATGAATTCACTTGTCATATGGTATTAATAAAAGCAGCTTGCATGACACATTACCAAGAATGAAGGCTTGAAAGTGTTGAATTAATAGAGTGAGTGAACAATTTCACAAAATATCTATTTTACACTCTTCAGTGTTAATCTAGTAAAAATATGTAAATCAATTTCCATTACATTTATATAAGGTAAACTGACAACAAGCAAATGTATCTATACAATAATGACATGGTACATCATGAGACTTGTGTTATCAGCTGAAGTGAATGGTCGACGTAGCCTTCATTCATAAGATGCACTAGTCAACCACGTGACATATGATACATAGTACCGTCTGTCCATGTCAGCGGGTCAGCGATAAGAAAGCAAAAAGGGAACGTATGCTTTTATCTTATGAGTTCTACAAATACACAACACATAATTTTTAATTTGCAAGGAAGTTTCAAAACACTGCCTGCTCAGCTGCAGAGTTATGTTTCATAACGGTTGCCTGATTTCAGACAGATGTTTATAATACTTAGTGAAAATTGTCTAAAAGCTTTATACAACTATTCTTTAGCTACGGTAATGTTCGTGCATTATCTGTATGATAAAGTTTCTCATACTTTGCTGCTCAGCTGTAACGTCACAGAGAAGTAACGGCCGATATCAATTCTTTGCAGTTGCTCGCATTAGTTTCTTCTATCTCGTAACTAGAACTGAATACGGCATTGCCCTGATAACAAAGACGATTTTATTAGTCTATTTTGATAGGATGACAGCGTGCGAAAAGTAACATTCGACACTATTAACTGATATAGTCGAAACTCTTATCTTTATTTATGAATTTGTTCATTTTAGCTTTATGTGGAAGTGAAACGTGAACGACACACAGAACAGATACAGTGAGAACTTAGGCTTTTCGAATCAGACAGTACAGGGGAATGCGGACGATTAGATAGATAGGTGGAGTAACTAATGAAGAAGTACTAAAAAGAACAGAAGAGAACACTGATCGGTGACACAGGGATGAGTCGATATGACACAGTCCGATGCTGCAGTGCATAGTTAATTTGGCAGTGGAGGGAAGAGTGAGAATTTTAAAAATTAAAATTTTGGACGGACTTGTATCCTCAAGCAGCGGGGCTGACAGTCAAGCACGGACAACTTTCGCCCGCATCTCGTGGTCGTGCGGTAGCGTTCTCGCTTCCCACGCCAGGGTTCCCGGGTTCGATTCCCGGCGGGGTCAGGGATTTTCTCTGCCTCGTGATGGCTGGGTGTTGTGTGCTGTCCTTAGGTTAGTTAGGTTTAAGTAGTTCTAAGTTCTAGGGGACTGATGACCATAGATGTTAAGTCCCATAGTGCTCAGAGCCACGGACAACTTTCAATAGAAAAACATTCTATTTCGTTCCTCGCTGTGCTCTAGTCTGAAGCTTTACTGCTTGCATAATGAGGTATAATGAGCTAGATGTCAACTCGACGTTAAATGCTTATCTACTTCCTTTTCCACATACTGACTAACAGGATATATTTTTATTGTACAGAGTAAGTACTAAGTCAGGTAAAATTGTTTGTTCACAAAGTAACACATAAATGAGCACTTTTTATTGTTTTTGTGCGCCTTCTAATCCAGAAAGAACAAACAGCAAGACTTCAAGCCGAGTGTACCAGCCTCGATTAAAGGTTAACTGCGGTAAAGTCGAAATTTGACACTGTTCAACACAAAATACTGGTGCACCGACATCTGTCTCAGTTAGACGAGGGATGTGGCTACAATTAAATTTCACTGCGGCTCATGTCGTGTCTTTTTGAGATGACCAGGGTTTCATAACAGTACAGTATTAAGATAGCGGTACGTTTGGACGTACCAAGACAGACTCAAGACATCGTATACCGTACCACATATAGAATATGATCCCAGACAGTATATTAATTTACAAATCAACCTTGCCAGAAAGAGAATTAAATTGTGCCTGCACTTGTGACCACATTTGCTATTGTGTCTTTCTAACAACGGATCACACGACAATCATATTCTTGTAATTTTTCTTATTTCTGTTACGGTAGGTGAAGTTCAAAACTCAAATGTATCTCTCCCAAAGCAGTCTGATGCAGCACTCAATAATTCTCGAGTAAATCGACTTCTAAGTTTCGTGACTGTGACTAAAATACCAAATTAAAATACATTGCTTTTGTCAAGCACTGTGACTCTGTGTTGGACTACTTGCACACTGTGAGAGGGGGGTACGATTCCAAGGGGTTCACGTTTTTAAACTGATGTATATGTTCCATGAGTTAGTTAGTTAGCTAGCTAGTTAGTTAGTAAGTTACTTTCATGTTCCGTGGATCAATGTGCACGATAAACAGTTATGATGTTGAATGAAACACTTTAATTCATATTGCTAATTAATTTGTACATCTCTTTGTACTCTACTCGTAAAGATCACCATGCAATTGTTATTATTTTTTGCCCGAAATGAAAACAATATATACAGATTGAGTTAGCAATTGCTACCCACCACCTTTTACATATTAGAAACAGAGAAATTCTTCTATGGAATTGGAGTTGTCAAGGAGAAACTTTATCAAATTATTTTCAAGTTTTACCTTGCTGTCTATTAGACATTTTATATCACTCTGTAAGTGCTCAAAATTTTTTGTTGCAGCGTTGTGCACCCCTTTCTGTGCTAAAAAGGCAACCTTAATGTTGAGTAATGAATGTCATTTTTTCTACTAGTATTGTAATTATGTACCACATTGTTCGTTTTGAACAACAAACTTCATGAGGGAATAAATATACTGTGAAGCAGTAGTCAGAATGTCGAACTCTTTAAACAGGTTTCTTCAAGATAACTGCAGATGAGCACCATATGTTATTCTTATAGCACGTTTTTGGGCAATGAAGTCCTTCTTTCTTAAACATGAGTTACGCCAAATATTATTCCATATGACATTACTGGAATAAAATAAGCAAAATATGTGAACATACTGATTTCTCTCTCTCCAAATTATGCTGTGATTCTAAGTGCAAATGTGGCTGAACTAAATTGTTTTATGAGTTCCAAAATGTGTTTTTCCCAATTTCAGTTCTCACCATTATGGACAGCTAAGTATTTTGAAGTTTCCTCCCTATGCATTATTTCACTACCACGTGTTACACTTATCACTGGTGCAGAACCACTAGATGTGCAGAACTGAATATGATGTCTCGTTGTCAAATTCAGGGTGAGACCATTCACAGAAATCCAGTCAATGATACTTTTTAGAGCGTTGTTCACCATTTCTTCCATTTCTGTATGTACACTAGAAGTGATTGCAATACTGGTATCATCTGCAAAAAGAACTAATTATGCTTGTTTTACATTAGACGGTAGATCATTTACATACATTTACAAATACTAGTGGAGCTAAGATTGAGCCTTGGGGAAACCCATAAGTGATTTCTCCCTAATCAGAATTATAGCCCTGGATACTGTTGATTGAGGTACTACTAAGGGCTACTTCCTGAATTCTTTTGGTTAGATATGACATGTACCACTGGTTGGCAATACCATTAATCCCAAATGGTTCAAATGGCTCTGAGCACTATGCGACTTAGCATCTGTGGTCATCAGTCCCCTAGAACTTAGAACTACTTAAACCTAACTAACCTAAGGACATCACACGCATCCATGCCCGAGGCAGGATTCGAACCTGCGACTGTAGCAGTCGCGCGGTCATGAATCCCATAAATCCTCAATTTATCTAGGAGTATACTATTATTCACACAATCATTTGCCTTGGATTGATGACAGAAAATACCTACCACTGCTATTTTGTTATTTAATGTTTGTAATATCTGGTGTGTGAACATGTAAATGGCATTTCCAGAAGAGCAACCTTTCAGATACCCAAACTGTGATTTGATGAGGATATTATTGTCGTCAAGGTGAGCTACTGTACTAGAATACATCACCTTCTCAAAAATTTTGGAAAATGATGTCAGCAGTGAAATAGGTCGGTAGTTTCTGATGTCTCTCTTATCACCTTTGTTACAGAGGGGTTTAACAACGGAATATTTTAGTCTCTCAGGAAAAAATGCCTTGAGTTAGTGATGCATTACATATTTCGGAAAATACAGGACATTATATGGGATTAAATCTTTAGTACTCTATCGGAAATACCATCAAAACCAGAAGAGCTTTTATTCTTGAGAGAATAATGTATGATCCACTTCATTTCAGAAGTAGAAGTTGCTGGTACATTCATATGAAGTAATTTCATGAGAGTTATTTCTTCAACATGTTGCTGTGATATATTTCTTGGACTTTCTACTATGTTTAGGAAATGATTATTAAATACATTCGATACCTGTGACTTGTCATTTATAGCCCTTCCTTTCAATTCAATAGAAATATTATCCTCTTCTGTGGATGATTGTCCTGTCTCTTGCTTCACTAGATTCAATATTCCCTTTACTCCGTTGTCAGACGTACTAATATCTGACATTATATGCACGTTTCTTGATTTTTAATAAACTTTCTTGCATTTACGTGAAGCGTAAAATACAAGAAGACAGAAATATGTTAATTTGAAGTTGTTTTTAATCGTATAATGTTGATTAACAGTCCTTCATAAACGGTTCACCCCATAAGAGGCTCGAGTCTTCCCTCGGGCATTTATGTGTGTGTTGTCATTAGCATACGTTAGTGTAAGTTAACTTAAGCAGTGTGTAAGCCTAAGCACCGATGACCTCATTGGACTGGCTCCATAGGAACTTATCACAAATTTCGAATTTCCAAGATGACGCGCAATTTTCATAAAATGACAGTTACATGTGTTGATTATAATGTATTTGACGAATTTTATATTTAAATGTTATAGGGGTTCGAATAGAACGGAAAAAAAGAAAAGATTATGACGGAAACTAGACACGGTATATTGCTTGTACTACTACACTGCAGTCATCGGTCTTTCATTTTCATGAAAAGACGCATTAACACCGACCATTTCGAGAAGTATAACCATGTCGCACATCGAAAAATATCATGTTATGTTTTTGTTTACTATTTCGTCAAACATAAACGGACCATGAGCGTGGTACAGACACTCTCCTGTTTGTTGACGAAAGTGAGAGAGTATGAGACAATGACGTCACTCGCAGGAGACTGTCTAGAAAACTTATGCATACAGGCGGCAGATCTGTTAACAGTGTTGTATGTTCATGGCGGCTTCCATTGCATTTCACTGAGGTAACCGGGGAGAAATGCAGGGTGGGTTGTAGGCGATTTAATGAACGAACATTAACGATGGTGCATCGCAAAAACATTATTAACGCAGCTTACTTCTAATCATGATCACAGAACCTAGCTAATCTTGCTTCATGACCGAGGTTTGGCCGTTAACAATAGCCTGCAACGTTGACAGTGTGCTTCCACTTACAGCTCTGAATTTACTTGGTACATGCTATCTGTGCCGATATCGTGCGTTATTCAAGTTCTCACACAAAGGAAAAGGAGAAAGAGGTCTTTAAAGGTAGGACTGCGAAAGGCACGGGAAGGAAATAGGCCGATTTCTGTTAAAGGCACCATACCGGAATTTGCCTGGAGCGATTTAGGGAAATCACGAACAACGTAAATCAGGAAGGACGGAGGCAGTACTGAAGCACTGACCTACCGAATAAGTGTCCGGTGCATTGACACTGCGCCAACTCGCTCGGTTCTTACACGAACTAGTATTCTGCGAATGGCTGAGATTTTTTCGTAACAATGCCATTTCATAGAAATCAAAAATCTGGTATGTAATATAACATATCTGTGGATTTTTAAAATTGTTAACTTCTTTTAATATTTATTGAAAAAATTACAGCCAGATGAAAAGTATTGCAATTGGTCTTTACTTACTGTACGTGGATTGTGGTCGTTGAAATACTTCTGCTGGTTTATGATTCACCCTTAATGTTTGAAGAACATTTTTGCAGAGACTTCGATCTAATGCCGTACGAATAGCAGCTGGCTCGAATTGCTATACGTGTGTGACTTCCGTAATAACAGTCAGTTCGAATAATAATTCCACTCTGGGACTTCAATATGTGTCAAGTTGTAAAAAAAATTAAAACTAAATACGATTCGAAAGGTCAGTCGTATGTGAACGCGATTGAAAGTGGGTGAAAAGCTCTACAAGTATTTAGTTATGCAGTCATTTCACAGTGTGACATGACGCAATACGCTAAAGGACTTGTATCATGCTCTCATCTCAGGCAGGTCATAAGTAAAAGATACAAATCGTTGACAATAATTTCTCTCACCCATAGAAAAGACCGTTACTACGAATTTCTATTTGCATTTTGAGACGCTGTGTTATAACTGCTTAGAATTTGCAGTCCTGTAAGGGGAAGCGATGGAATATCAACGTCTTACGCAAATAAACTTTCAGCTACATAAAATGGGAATTTACTGCATCTTCACACAAACGCACAGGCTACGATTAATATTCGAGACGAGCAGTTTCAGATAAGCACGTCTATGGTGCGCCACTCCAATCGATAAGCGCTTCCGAGCGATTTATGACGGAGACGAGGCAATCCCTTGCGCTTTGGCTGCGGATAATTCCCAGGAGGTATAGCTACCAGGGTGGTGCCCAATGTAGGAAAAGATGTGCCAAGTAAAAGAAGCGGACTTTTCACCGTTCTTCCTTTCATTAGTCACCGACTTACTGTTATGTAAGAGTATATGGTTGTGCTGTCTACATATCGCTAGGATTTTTCTACCGAATCCATGAACTTGCGGAATAATTGTATCCAAGCACACTTTCTTTGGTAACAACATGATGCCACATGGAAACTTGTTATGTTTGATGTAGGAATTGATCTGCTTATTGATGACTAACAGTAGACACTCCGCCCGCACCTCGTGGTCGTGCGGTAGCGTTGTCGCTTCCCACGCCCGGGTTCCCGGGTTCGATTCCCGGCGGGGTCAGGGATTTTTCTCTGCCTCGTGATGGCTGGGTGTTGTGTGCTGTCCTTAGGTTAGTTAGGTTTAAGTAGTTCTAAGTTCTAGGGGACTGATGACCATAGATGTTAAGTCTCATAGTGCTCAGAGCCATTTGAACCATTTTTGTAGACACTCCTCCTGGTGAGGAGCAGTTTTTCATACATCGGTGTTCACAGATTGACTCATCTGGGCACTGTTGGCGCATCATGTACGAAATTAAACTCACTAAAACACAAAAGAGTCAATAAAACAAGTGCTTGGAAGAAACCTGAAACTGCTTTAGAAAAGTTCAATATATTGTGGGACCTCCAGAAGCATAGTAACTAACTTGGCAGTAATGCAGTGATATTTCGATGAGAATGGTTTAAAATGGTTCAAATGGCCCTGAGCACTATGGGACTTAACATCGGAGGTCATCAGTCCCTTAGAACTTAGAACGACTTCAACCTAACTAACCTAAGGACATCACACACATCCATACCTGAGGCAGGATTCGAACCTGCGACCGTAGCGGTCGCGAGATTCCGGACTGAAGCCCCTAGAACCGCTCGGCCACCGCGGCCGGCTCGATGAGAAAGGGAAGTATTTATTGAACCTGGTATTATTATCGCATTTTGCAGATGGAAGTCGACGAGGAATAATAATACGGCTTTTGAATGGACGTTGCCGAAAAGCAACACGACATGGCATGGACACGACTAATGTCTGAAGAAGTGCTGGAGGGAATCGACACCATGAATCTAGCAGCGCTATCCATAAATCTGTAAGAGTACGACGGGGTGGAGATCTCATCTGAACAGTACATTGCAAGGCATCCCAGATATGATCAATAAGGCTCATGTCTGGGGAGACGGAAGTGTTTAAACTCAGAAGAGTGTTCCTGGAGCCACTCTGTAGCAGTTCTGGACATATGGAGTGTCGTCCTCCTGGAATTGCCCAAATCCGGAATTCACAATGGACATGAATGGCTGCAGGTGGTCAGACAGGATGCTTACCTAAGCGTCACCTGTCAGTGTCGTATCTAGACGTATCAGGGATCTCATATCACTTCAACTGCACAAGCCCCACACCATTACAGAGCCTCCAAACGCTTGAATAGTTCCCTGCTGACATGCAGGGTCCATACATTCATGGAGTTTTCTCCACACCCGTACACGTCCATCCGCTTGATACAATTTTAAACGAGACTCGTCCGACCAGGCAACATGTCTCCAGTATGAATAGTCCAATGTAGGTGCCGAAGAGCCCAGGGGAAGCGTAAAGCTTTGTGTAGTGCAGTCATCATAGTTCACGTGTGGACCTTTGGTTCCGAAAGTCCATATTGATGGTTTCGTTCACTGTTTCTCACCCAGTACTGAAATCTGCAGCATTTTGCGGAAAGGCTGCACTTGTCATATCGAACGATTCTCTTCAGTCGGTTGATCCCTTCCTTGAAGGATCTTTTTCCGACCGCAGTGACGTCGCAGATTTGATGTTTTACTAGATTCCTGATGTTTACGGTGCACTTGTGAAATGGTCGTACGGATGAATCCCCACGACATCGCTATCTCGGAGATGCTGTGGCTCATCGCTCGCGCGCCGACTATAACACCGCGTTCAAACGCACTTTAATCGTGATAAAGTGCCGTTGTAGCAGCAGAAATCGATCTAACAACTGCACCAGACACTTGTCTTATATAGAAGCTGGCGACCGCAGCGCCATATTCTGTCTGTTTACGTATCTCTGTATTTTATTACCCATGCCTACACAAGTTGCTTTGGCACTTCATTGTAGTTGGCCAGAACTTACCTAGTTGTGATATAAACGGTGCCAATAAAAATACGCATTCCACCTTCCGCTCGGTTCGTAATACGAGCAACACCTGATAAGTTTGCAGAATGGTCTCATGAAACAGAGGAAAGAAAAAGTATGAACGAAATACTTTTACTCGACTTCAAAATAATCACCGATAGGTACAAAATACTTTTGACATCGCTTGTAAAGCTGTCTGAAATCGTCAGCAAACGCTTCTTGAGGAATCGCTCAAAGCATCGTGGTCACGCGTTGTTTTGTTATTCACGTCATTACAAGAGAGTGAGACCTAGTGTAACTAATACGATCAGGAGCCCAATCGATAATCAATGGCATGGTATTTACCGTCTTTCCCGCAATCCTCGAGTAGAAATTCATGATGGATCTAGCCCTTCATCGTTTTAAACTTGGATTTGGCCTGTCATCAGATTTGTAGAGGAAGTCCCATTAACGTGGTTGCATTAACAGCCGCTAGGTCTTTGGATCGTAATGGTAGCAACAGGTCTCATCTCTTCTAATGAAGCGGATATCGAACAATGCGTGATCACAACAGCACTTCATATGACTCCACAAGAAAATTTCTGACAGTTTCCAACAGTTTTACAACCGACGTCAGAAGTGTGTTGTAGCTAATGTTAATTATTTTGAAGGCCAGTACAGGAATTTTCTTTTTAACTCTCGTTTCTTTTGTTATGTGATATCATTCACCGAACGTTTCAGACGGTGCTTACATGTAGAAATGAGTGAAAGTTAAATCTAGAGTAAAAATAATTATAAAACTATTAAAAATGCGAACTTACTTTTATTAGAAAATTGCTTAGAAATATAGTTTTATACATCATATAAGTGGGGAATCCACCCTCAGGACAGATATTACAGGTACATACTAGAAGAGAAAGAAATATAAAAATCAAAAGGATTTATAATGAATTGTCTAACAAAAAAAAAAAAATACAAGATAAATTTACATCTCAGAATTAACTTTACACTGTGATGCCTATTAATTTTTATAATTTACGGAACTTTGAAATATAGTTTTACAGAAGTTGAGGACGAGGGTTTGAGAGCCTTCTACACCCCAAAATAAGGAAAAGGTTGTAGATACAGAAATGCAGAAAATTTAACGAATTTTACTTATGTTAAGAACAGCTCAATTTGCTGATCATTCCTAGCCCTTTTGAAGAACGGGACTGTGATAGACTAGAGAATTTGTCGTGCCTGAATGGGCTCCAGAACGTTTCAGTCCCATAGTTTGAAATCCTTCGGCTGTTAACCGGTAAATGAGGAGTAAGGGCAGATCCCCTCCCTCTGCATGTTCGCCCATCGTCAATGCTACGGATTTTTATTGTGGGAGCGGCTTGTGCTACCGACATTCCATACGCAGGAAGGCATATCGCTGTGTCAGTAACCCCTTACAGTGTTTTAGAGATCGTTATGAAGCCTTTCGAAGTGATAGAAAGTTCATATTTGCAAAGAAAAAAAATGTTGACACGACATGATGTAGTTGAGAACAGTTCTTACGAGCTGACAGTTGTAAATAAGTAATGAATCATTTATCTATTCCGCAGACAGTTATTCAAATGATATCTTTTTCTTGTTTTGTTTTGCAGAACATGCAACAGGAGGTCGCTAGGTATTTTACACTCAGTAGGCCTTACTACTTAATTTCTGTTTTAATCCATATTCCTTAGTCGCCTCGATTTAAACGCTATAACAAGACATGGGTTAATGAAACAGAAGTGAGTATTGTGCCACCTGAGTTTGTATGAGAGAGCTGTGGCGGCACACTCCTTTCCAGTTCACTGCTCATTTACCTCAGAAAGCTACACATATCCGCTGCCTGATCTGCGGCGACAAACAATGAGAATCTACTAACGAAAACTATAAAAAACTGTGTGATGGGATGCGTTGTTACTTTCGGTTCTCTTGTCTGCTAGTCTGATGTACGCTGGTTCTTTATTCGAGGACTAAGTTCAGAAGCGAAATCAGATAAACTCTTAGAAAAATGACTGCTATATTTTCAAATATAAGTCATACACAGTGCTACAGAATTGCACTAAACGAGAGCAACACGCTTCTAATTCACAGTTCTTGTCACAACAGCCAATCTCCGGATATTCTCTCACTCTTACACTATTAAGACAAAACATTGTGACTATCTGCATGAAAGCTTGTGGGCCTAACTTGGATTGGAGTACACCAACAATCCTGCGTGACTTCCATTTTCCAGGTAAGTGACACCAGCTACCTACGCATGGGTATCCGCCGGGATAGCCACGCGTGTTGAAGCGCCGCCTCCTAGAACGAAACCGCCTGGTGACTTAACGGCAAAATTTGATGTGCCGGGCAGCCTGGATATAGTTATTTTGCGGTTTCCCACATACAAATCGGTCAATGCTAGGCTAGAACCCACGCCCCGCGTCAGCTACAAAACTGGCTAAATTTTATAAAACCTGTCGCCGAGGTTCACATGAATGAAAGTACACCAAGACAGCCCAGTACACATATTCCATGTAGTGGTGGTAACGGTGTGGCTCAGGAAGGGCATTCGCCAACACCTTAAATTAACTTACTAATCCGCTAATAAACACGTCGACTGTCAGCCGATGCGGGACAATGTACAAGCAAAATAGAAATAAGAATAAAAAGAAGGCGGCAATGCGTAAGTCACCCGAATCCATTGTACTACCAGCCGGTGATGTGTGCGCGCGAAGCCAGTGTCCGATAGCGTCCCAAATTTGTTCCATAGAAAGATATATTTGGTGGTCAAGATACTAACGTCACTATCATGCTGCTCAAACCACTATAGCGCAATTTTTGCCTTGCAACACTTACATTTACCCAGCCGGAATTTGCTATTGCCTTAGAGACCACAGTCCGCAGCTCGTGGTCGTGCGGTAGCGTTCTCGCTTCCCGCGCCCGGGTTCCCGGGTTCGATTCACGGCGGGGTCAGGGATTTTCTGTGCCTTATGATGACTGGGTGTTTTGTGATGTCCTTAGGTTAGTTAGGTTTAATTAGTTCTAAGTTCTAGGGGAATAATGACCATAGATGTTAAGTCCCATAGTGCTCAGAGCCATTTGAGGCATCTTAGAGGCCACAGCTGACATGGTGCCCCCGTTTACTACCAAAGTCCCATAAAAGGCCAGGCGAATGTCGCCCGTGGCATAAGAAGTCCTCACGAGACTGCACCAGTGAAGCAGTGATTTTTTCGAACAGTCGTTCACCAGCATGACGGCTCTTCTGAACACACCCATTCACCTTCTGTAACAAGAAACGTGTGATACATCTGACCAGGCGACACGTTTCCATCTTTCCATGGTCTAATATCAATAATCCGGCCTGCACTGATCCACATGTGTGACGAGGCGTCGATGCTCAACACCTAGTTGCCAAATCGCGGTCTTCCTACCACTTTTTGTAGAGTCTCATGACAGTAGCACTCGAACAGCCGACGAAGGTTCTCGTTCGCAGTCGCCGGGCCATAAGAACCTGCCCTGTGTTGAACATCTACATCTATATCTACATGGTTACTCCGCAATTCACACTTAAGTGTTTGGCAGAGGGTTCATCGAAAAATTTTCATACTACTTCCCTAGCACTCCACTCTCGAATGGCGGGTCGGCCGAAGTGGCCGTGTGGTTCCAGGCGCTGAAGTCTGGAACCGCGAGGCCGCCACGGTCGCAGGTTCGAATCCTGCCTCGGGCATGGATGTGTGTGATGTCCTTAGGTTAGTTAGGTTTAACTAGTTCTAAGGTCTATGGGACTAATGACGTCAGAAGTTGAGTCCCATAGTGCTCAGAGCCATTTGAACCATACGAATGGCGGGTGGGGAAAAGGAACACCTAAATCTCTCCGTTCGCGCTCTGATTTCTTGTATTTCATTATGATGATCATTTCTCCCTCAGTAGGTGAAAGATAAAGTTGCCGGTTGAAATTTCGTAAATAGATCTCGCCGCATAGAAAAACGCCTTTGTTTCAGTGACTGCCATCCCAACTCGTGTATCATATCAGTGACACTCTCACTCCTATTGCTCGATAACATGAAACGAGCTGTCCTTCTCTGCACTTTTTCGGTGTCCTCAGTCAATCCTACCTGGTAAGTATCCCACATTGTGCAGCAATATTTCAGCAGAGCAGGGACAAGTATGATGTAGGCTGCCTCTTTAGTGGTTTTGTCGCGTCTTCAAAGTGTTCTGCCAACAAAGCGCAGTCCTTGTTTCGCCTTCCCCACAATATTATCTATGTGTTCTTTCAAATTGAAGTAGCACGTAATTGTAATTCCTAGGTATTTAGTCGAATTGACAGCCCTTAGTTTTGTGCGATTTATTGTATACCCAAAATTTATCGGATTCCTTTTAGTATCCATGCGGATGACCTCGCTCATTTCTTTGTTTAGCGCCAATTGCCACTTTTCACACCATACAGTAATGTTCTTTAGATCATTTTTTGTATGGAAATGATCTTCTGATGATTTTACTAGTCAGGAACCGCTGAGGGCTTATGACACTACCTTGCGGAACGCCAGATATCACTTCTGTTCTGCTCCATGATTTACCGTCTATCACTACGTACTGTGACCTTTCTGAGAGTAAATCACGAATCCAGTCACACAACTTAGACGATACTCCATATGTACGCAATTTGATTAATAGCCGCTTGTGAGGAACCGTATCAAAAGCCTTTTGGAAATCTATGAATATGGAATCGATATGAGATACCTTGACGACAGCACTCATTACTTCATGGGAATAAAGAGCTAGCTGTGTTGCACAAGAACGATATTTTCTGAATCCGTGTTGGTTATGTATCAATAAGTCATTTTCTTCAAGGTGATTCATAATTTTCGAGTACAGTATATGCTCCAAAATCCTATTGCAGATTGAGGTCAGTGATATGGGTCTTTAATTCAATGGGTTACTTTTATCTCCTTTCTTGAATATTGGTGTGACCTGTGCTACTTTCCAGTCTTTAGGTACAGACTTTTCGTCAAGAGAGCGGTTGTACATGATTTCTAAGGAAGGAGCTATTGTATCTGCATATTGTGAAAGGAATCTCATTGGTATACCATCTGGACCGGAAGACTTGCATTTCTTAAGTGATTTGAGTTGTTTCACAACACCTAAGTTATCTCCTTTTATGTCAGTCATGCTGAAAGCTGTTCTGGTTTCGAATTCTTGAATATTTACTTCGTCTTGTTTTGTGAAAGAATTATGGAAAACTGTATTTAGTAAATCCGCTTTAGTGGTACCATCATCGGTAACATTTCCATCGCTATCGCGCAGTGACGGTATTGACTGTTTTATGCCGCTGTTGCACTTCACATACGACCAGAATTTCTTTGGGTTTCCTACCATATTTTGAGACAATGTTTCATTGTGGAAACTATAAAAAGCATCTCGCATTCACGTCCGCACTAAATTTCGAGCTTCCGTGAAACTTAGCCAGTCTTGGGGATTTTGCGTTCTTCTGAATTTGGCATGCTTTTTTCGTTTTGTGTACCATGGTGGATCAGGCCCGTCTCTTATTAACTTATACGGTATGAATCTATTTATTGCTGTCGATACTGTATCTTTGAATTTGAGCCATATCTGGTCTACACTTACATAATTAGCTTGGAAGGAATGGAGACTCTCTCTTAAATGGCTCTGAGCACTATGCGACTTAACTTCTGAGGTCATCAGTTGCCTAGAACTTAGAACTAATTAAACCTAACTAACCTAAGGACATCACACACATCCTTGCCCGAGGCAGGATTCGAACCTGCAACCGTAGCGGTCGCTCGGTTCCAGACTGCAGCGTCTAGGACCGCACGGCCACTCCGGCCGGCACTCTCTCTTAGTGAGGCATCAAGAGAATTTTTATCTTCTAAAGTCGCCTATGTCACTGTATTTTTCCAGCTGCGATCTGTATGGTCAATACAATGATTTCCCATAAGTCTGTGACTCGTTTCTGTCATTTTTTCACCGTGTCATGCTCCCAGAACGACCACAGGCAGCTTTCATCTCACGCTGGACAGCGTTACAATATTTTGGCACATCAGTTGATGATCGTTCATTCTGAACGCCGTAAGTTAGCATCTATATCGAATCGACAACCTCACCAGTAAAAATTTCGGAAAAATTAGCTTCCTGTCACTAATTTTCAAATATTACTGAGTGATTAATGTTGTTACCCAAATATTGCACTGTTCGTTATTATTCAACGAACTAACGTCTCGAAATAAAGTCTGTATAAAAGTCCACTCGGAGCTGCCACATGTGCTAATCAGTAAAGTATTCAGTTCATATAATAAAGCTCTGCCAACAGCCTTGAAGCAGCGGTGACACGGTTCCCGTCAGATCACCGATATCAAGCGCTGTCGGGCTTGGCTACCACTCGGATGTGTGACGGTCCGGTCTGCCGAGCACTGCTGGGAAGCAGAGTGCATTGAGCCCTTGTAGGGCCAATTGAGGAACAACTTGACTGGGAAGTGGGCGGCTTCGTTCACGAAAACTGACAACGGCCGGAAGAGCGATATGCTGACCACATGCCGCCCCGTCCCCACCCCAAATGGGCCTTGAAGGCGTGTTCGGACGGAAAGGGAGTAATAAAACTATAGGGACCTTAAAGGAAATCGTGTATTAATGACCATGTCCGCCTTATAATGTCGGCTGCCACAGAGGGTAACTTTTTAAATCTTCAGTCTTCTGACTGGTGTGATGTGGCTTACCTACGTCCCCCATTATTTGTAGGATTATTCCAGTCTTTGTACTCTTCTACAGCTTTCACCGTCTACAGCTATGGAACTTATTCCCTGATATCTTAACAGATGCCCCATCATCCTGTCCCTTCTTCTTGTCAAGGTTTTCCACATATTCCTTCCCTCTCCGATTCTGCGCAGTGCCTCCTCATTCCCTACCTTATGAGTTCGCCTAATTTTCTACATTACTCCATAGAACCGCATCTCATATGCTTAGATTGTCTTCTGTTCCGGTTTTTCCACGGTCCATGATTCACTAAGACACATTGCAATACTCTAAATGAACATGGTTAGAAATTTGTTCCTCATATTAAGACCTATAATTGAAGCTAATAGACTTCTCTTGGCCCAGAGTGTCTTGTTTTCCTATGCTAGTCCGCCTTTTGTGTCCACCCTGCTTCATCCATCACTGTTTGGTTTGCTTAGAAGTCTACTTCCAAGTCAAGTAACCTCAACTAGTTCATGATTAACAGTGTTGGAGGTAAGATTTTAGTTATTCTCATTTCTGCTGCGTCCATTATCATTAGACTCCTCCGTTCAACCTATCTTAACCTTCATTAACGACATTAATGTCACAAGTGAACCTTATTATTGACGTGCTTTCACTAAAAATTTAAATCTCGCTCCTGAACTTTACGTCCTATGAATGTGTCTTCATTTTTCTTAGGCCTTGTTTCCATTACAAGCATAACAACAGGACTGCCTCCACGGTGTCTTTACCTTCACTAAGGCCAAATTTTTCGTTATCAAACTGATCCTCATTTTACCTTTCCTTTCATTAGCTGTTAAGCTGATTGTGCCGTAGCCCATTGACGTAACAGCTCTTTCTATCTTCGGAACTGTGTGCACGGTGTTCTTTCGAAGGTCTGATGGTATCTCGCCTGTCTCATGGATTCTACACACCAACGTGAATACTCGTTTGTTGCCACTTTCTTCAATCATTTTGGGCATTCCTATGGAACGTTATCTATTTTTTCGTATTTTTCTACTCTTCTTTATATTCTTAGTGTAATAGATACCCTGTGTATATTTACCTAAACAAAATGCATTATTAAACGCGTTACTGACCTTTTCAGAGACGCTATAGACACGCTCTTGCAGTACTAAAGCTAAATCCGGCCCACTCAAATTACAATTCGTGCAGTCAATCTACCAACTATAGGATGCGGCACCACACATTTGTGTGACTGGATAAGTCAAACCATGGCCAATAATGATTGCAGGCAATCGTTGGCTAACTGGGTTCTTCAGATACTTGCCCAATCGTTAGCCTTTAATGAAGCTAAACGTCGAAAGAAAACATAATTACTGTCGCATATTGCTACACTATATTTACTGTCGGATGAAGTAAAGCTATTACTATCTCGATGTAAATGCCAGTTGTGTTACACGATTTCTCCCATGAGGATTACGTGATTCACTGCAAGATTTCACATTAGGTACACGCTACATTTAACCAGTTACAACAAGACACATTGACTACGTACGCTGTGAAATGCCAAGAACCATTTCAACCAAAGGTGGAATGCATGTGAAATACTGTGTATGGGGCATTGCTGTGATGTTAGAGCAGTCTTCGCAGCTCTAGTGGCACGATCGTAGGTGTGAATTCTGGAACGCCTGCAGAAATTTCATCTTATCTTTACATAAGGACCTTGGTTGAAGATAACTCTATCTCTCGCAGTTTGTCGCCACTGCAACATGCATTGTAGGTAAGATACTAAGAGACCCATAAGGCCCACATGTGTTGAGGTGGGAGTGAAAGAAGGAAGGAAAACTCTTGAATTTCAAGAACAATTTCAATATAACTTAATATTTACTATGTTAGAAAAACTACTTATGTAGCAAGATACGTCTAGTGGTCTTCACAATATTGGGAAACGACTAACTTGTGAACAAAGTGGGAAACGGTGACTATTAGTCTTGGGCCTCTAGTGTGTGAGATTGGAAAGCTGGATTGTCACAGCGATGATGTCAATATATTCAGTTTTAGACAAACATAATGAATGAAAAACTGTAGATTCGAATATAGTTTTGAAATATATATATAAGGTAACTAAATGTCGAAATAACCATTTTCCTGTAGGGTGAAGAGACGGATATATAAACTGAAGACGTCAGGGATTAGTACTGTTTTATATTTTCCCTTTTGCATTGGGCACTGTCATCATGACCTTTTTAAAACGTGGATATTTACGTCCTTAGATATTGAATTTGATGAGAAATCAGTTGCATCATATATGCACTTATCACAGCATTTGACTGAAGCGCTTTAGCGATACCGCTGCAAACCTAAAACAGGATAACTGGAGAATACTGTAGAATACTAGTTACTGTTCCCACGGTGAAAGAATCAAATAATTGGAAACGCGTCTTGGTACATGAGATTAACAATTGACGCATTTAAGAAACTAAGATATGATTCATCATCATAGACAGAATCTATTCAATGGCCTAAGTTGGTTTGTATAGGATGATGTGTAGGTACTGTAGAAAATCATTCGCTGATCAGGGAAAAGTTGGGCGATTAGTTCCTCAGGCCCTTAGAGAACCTAGAGACAACAAAAGATGGATCCAATCTTTGGCGAGCATTTTCTGGTGGAAATCCCTCCGTATGATTCACATTCTTCATAGGGCTAAGGCTAGTATGAAGAAGATTCTAATGGAAATGCTATAAATAAATTCACGTATGAGAGAAGAAACTAGCTCACTTTTAACAGAAGATCAACGGAATTTTCCCTTTTTTGTGCTGTAAACTGTGTTTAATGTACTTGCGTTTGAGAGATCTAGGCACCGGGATGAAAGTGGCCGATTTTAAAATGTAACACTTTATTTCTGTGTGAAATCAGTATACGACATGTATTTCACAGTTTTAATTTCTTAACCTTTTCTGTCACTTGATGCCTACGTGTTTGCCGCTTTCCTTGAGTGCGGTAGCTGCAGTCCGTTGTTACAAAACCATGGCCAAAAAATCCTTAATGCATCCCTAAATAAATAAGAAAGAGCGGTTTCAAGACATCATGAAAGAGTTCCTGTTTGTTTCTTATTGTGTTCTTTTAAATGATATAAAAGGTGTTTTGCACTTAAAACTACAGTTCAAAACAAATCTTCTACATATTCTGCACATCATTAATTAGGGTAATGACATTTAGAACTTGCATAATTAATATTTTCTCTAAAATTACTGAAAGGACCACTGCAGATCTCTCTTAATACTGAATCATGTCCAGCTGTAATGCAGTGTGGCATTGGGTAATGAAGTAGCAGTCGGTAATGAAGCACATTCTAGTAAAACCTTTTTTTTCCGCTGGTTCCTCATGGTCCCTACAGACATGAACGACGGCTTATTCGCAAATTTAACATTGCAATAACCTTGATTTAACAACATTTTGGGGTGATAATTCTGATTTATGATCTGCTGTAATGCTTTTTGTGTATTTTGCAAGCGTTTATCTTCCGTAAATTGTGTTGGGAGCCCATGGGACGAAAACAATTAAAAACGTAATGAGTCAGCGGCACCTCTGCTAGCAGCCGATCCCTGACGTCATGGCAAGTGTGACAGACTAATTCAGCACGTGGACGTCATCTGGTTTAGTCTGTTTCGGCAGCTCTTATATGTAATCGTAAATATTTTGTAATGTAAGGCTAAATCAATCATTGCCTCCTGTTGTAAATTACTGAAAACTGAGTAGTTTTGGATACTAGCCCATTTCAGAGAGCCACGTACATGAAATTTTATAACAAGAAAGTTTACGAATGCTTCTAATCACTCCTTTTAATCCTAACAGTATCATTGGCTTCATTCGTAAACGAAGTTCGTCAGGTGTGTTAATACAAATAAGAGACGTACTTAAGTTCATCTTACCATATTGATACAAAAATGTGAATACAGATAAGAAGGGTCGTTAATGTTTAACAACCTGTCGATGACGTGTTCATTTGGTACGAAGCCACAGGTCGGATTAGGAAAGCATGGGGAACGTCATCAGCCACTCCCTTTCAAAGTAACCATACCGGAATTCCCTTGTGCGAGTCAGGAAGACCCCAGAAAACCAGGGCAGACAACCAGCGATTTAAAACATGGAACTTCCGAGTACGAGACAAGGATTGCACCATAAGGCTCTATCTGCGTATATGGCAGCTTTCTTATTTGAAGAGCAGATGGTAATTATCATCGGCTGTGGTCAGAGTCTTACGTCATTATCGTACACAGAACGTACTGACAGGATTTAACAAGTAGTAGAAAGATACACTAGCATTGCTATGAGTGTATGCCACATCAAGACAGTAACTGCGTTTAGAACAAGGGTAAATTATGGACTATACACAGAGTCGAAGTCAGAAAAAATCTTGCACTTCTTGTTTATACATTCTTGTGTCTTGTGTATGCATGTTTACACTTACATTCGTCCACAGGACGCATTTGCCATGATTCAGGACCGAGTACGGGGCGTAGTCTAGCTTCACTTGATGACACTGTAGTAAATATTTAATGGCTTCGGCTTATTAAACTGTATCGACATCTACTTTCAACAAAGTTAAAACGTACACATGTAAAAATCACAATAAAGAGAACCTGCACAATAATTTAACATTATACTACAAAGTCGGTTTTGGATGCATGTTATAGATATCAAAATTCTTAACGTGATATCAGCTTTAGCAATCAGATAATGCAAACGGAGAAAGCAACGAAGTTGGAGGGACACACATCATGTTATTAAAGTCTTGATGAAATCTATGGTAGCACGCAACATTTGATAAACACACACAGCCGTGTATGAAACTGCCGTTTGATGAATATGATTTCAGGGATGTTGCTGATCCATAGAGGAACTCGTTGCCCATTTAACTGAAACTTCAGTAACTAATCTCATGGTAGTTTTCAGCACGTTCGAGTATCATTAGCATACAGACGCCAGTTGTATGCGCTCATTTAACTTTAGGACTCTGTATCTCAGAATGAACAAAATGGACTTGTACCGCTATTGAAATAAGCCCTTCATATTACTGTACACGGACGACATTTGCAGTGTTTTTGATACGGAAATCTGAATACCGTCTCTGTTCATCACTCCTGTCAAAACTTTCATTGATACAACCTTGAAAACGGTGCAATTGTGACATTTTTGTCACACTAAAAGATTTTTCTGTTTATGTCCACTAAACACTTTAAAATTTTGTGTAAATGGTTTCTTCACACCGAGTGTAAGTTCGATGATAAATTGCTTAGCAAAAGGTGTCACTATAGAGAAATTAACATACATCATAGTGAACACAGATATACATTAGGATCACCAAAACACTCAAGGCATTCATAAGTCACTCGATTCCTCTCTGAAATAATATCGTTACATATTCTGTAGAATAGTTATTCGTACCGAGATTCTCCTGTACAAGTTATATTAAATTCATATAAATGTTACACACTACGAATCATGTCCTCTTACGTCACGCAACTACTATCGACACCTCACTTCAGTACCTCGCTGTGTACGTAACTACTGTTTCAAGTTGTCTTTCTCTCAAAATTTCCACGAACTTATTCTGCACCTGCGACAGCCTCCTCTTTAAATAATAGAGGTCTTTCACATTTTTTACACTACCCTTCCTAATTTATTGCGATCTTAGTTCTGCACGCTGGTTGTTAATTAATGACTTTTTTTAATTTTTCGGGAGATGTATAGAACGATACTTTTGAAATTTTACACCAGTTGACCCACTGGTCTCACTTGAGATATGGCTACTGTCTTCTTTGAGAGTACTTATACACACTATGTATGTACTAGGTAGCGGGCAATGCAACTTGCTTGTGGACGCAGGAAATTACTCAAACCGTCGACTCGGTTGTGTAGTGCGGGGTTTGGGAGAAGTGGAATTTGGCCTTGGGGTTGTGGAAGAGTCTGCTTATTTTATAACAGCCTTTATTTAACACATATATATTGTCACACAGATATAATGGCATCTGTAGAGAAGATCGACATTTAATAAGAAAACAACCGTAATTCGCAAAGGAATATTTCTTATGTAAAAATAGACGCTGCACAAGAATAAGTAACAGGTAATAAAGTTATCCTTAGAAAAGAAAAAGTCTAAAAGTGATTCGGTAACACACTCTAGACACGTTTCTACTCATTTCTGTGTGTTCTTCCGTCATCGAAGAACATGTTACAGGGAATTGCTACCATTTCTTATTTATTCCTGCACATAAAATTTCCAGTTGTTCCAGTAGAAGCTCCAACCCGAAATAATATCGCTAAATACCAGCTACGATTCTAAACTCTTATCTCCTTCAGTACGATCACAATATCTTTGTCCGTCAGCCAGTTGACAGCAGCTTCTAATTAGTACCCTGCGACATTGAGGTGACTGAACGTTACCGAAATGATAAATCTGTGAAGTTCGTATTAGTCTGTCCTACAGCGAAGTTACCTTTGTTACGCGAACTTCATGTTTAGTTCTGCAAAATACTCTTACAATAATGGAATTAGTTTTATTGTATGTAATATTCTAAATGAGCCCTACATCTTCGTCTTTAGAACCCGTAAAGCGCGATGAGAAGAGGAAAGTAAAAAGACTTCTTTTGCCTCGACCGAAACTTTTTGGAATTCCTCTGTTAAACACTTTTATACCTTAATTATTACTGTACGAAGAAAGACTACGATTCATTGAACACTGATATTTAATTTGAAGTCCACTGCTGTATTCTGACCAATCCGTAGCTAAACACGCTATAGAGTACTTTTCATCCTAAACATGTATTAGCATTCCTAGCTAGCAGTAAGTTGCTTTTTCATAAGAACTAGCAAACGATAAAAGAACTTAGGCTCGATGTAGTTCTTAAGTAAACTCCTTCCAGCCTCGAAGAATCTGAATGCTGCGGAGGAGTGCAGTAAGAGCACAGTCATACATAAAAAAGGGGAAAGTTAGACAGTACTGCTCCTTTAGTTTAGTTGTCGCCATGTAATGTGCGTCACACACGTTTAACCTACAGGTAGAGACGATCTTAAGCCCATTTCTCGTGTAAATCGTTGAAATGATCAATTACATAAATCTAAACCTATGTTGTAAAGGTATTCTGGTGAATATTTATTGGATGATTCTGTGGTTGAGAATGAAATGTTATGCATACCACACTTCAGCAGACGTTGCGTATATCTTGGTCTCTTGAAATGCTACATTCGTTTCTGCCTTCTAGAGAATAGTATCCAAATAATCTCTTAATAATTTAGGTGCTTTTGTTGATATGAACAACGAAAGTTAATCAGTTAACCAAGTCGTTATGCTGTTTTCTCGGTTTATTCAACGAGATTGCTTTCTATTCATAAATAACAAGATAATATGCTGTCCCCATTGAGGTTTGCAGTACGGGGGCGTACTTTTTATGTGAAAAAAAAAGTTTTTTTTTAAATAAAACCAACTTTATTAACGTTCTACATCTTTATTCTTAAGGTCTGCATAATTATTTCTCAACGTAGTCACACTGGCAATGAACACATTTTTCAGTTAAATACCAGTTTGTTGCTACTGTCACTACAGAGTTTTTGACTTCTTTGACAGAGCCACAATTTCACCTCAGTTTCTACCGCTTCCTCACTATCAAAGTGAAGTCCTAGAGGCAGAC
The DNA here is from genome assembly GCF_023864275.1 of Schistocerca cancellata. Taxonomy (NCBI): domain Eukaryota; kingdom Metazoa; phylum Arthropoda; class Insecta; order Orthoptera; family Acrididae; genus Schistocerca; species Schistocerca cancellata. Next base: position 431,859,478 of record NC_064633.1, read on the forward strand.
TTCAAGTTTTAGAAACATAGGAAAGTCGCTACTGTACGGAAGACAATCGATGGTAACCCTAGGCGTCGCACTGTTGCCCATGTTGCAGCGCTCGCATTGTGATTATGAATGAGAGGGTACTCCATGTGTGAACAAAATCTTCGAATTCGTGCTTTCATTTTCCTGAGAGCCTCTTACGCACCGACCTAGTTAAGATAACCGCCGTTTTATACGCTACGATTCTGTGCCCTCTGGCGGAAGAGTGTTTGAACTTACATCAGCGAAGTGGTAATATCGATCAAGTAATATGCATGACCTGTAGTACTACTACCAATGTTGAGAACAGAAAAAGAAACTCAGAAGCATTTCTTTTTTGTTAGCCCTCGCCTGTAAATAATTAATAGCTCTATTTTCGATGTTGTTTTTCCTGCAGTCTATCAGTGAGATCCCTGATAAGCCGTACAGTCACTACACTTGATTAGTTTAAGGACTGATGAATTAGTAAAACCACACAGAATGCTTTCGACAGGGCTCAGCACTTTTGACTACGTTATTACAAATGTTTAACAACCTATCACATATAGTTCCTTCAAATTATACCAAATTTATCATGTGCTACTCCTCTGAGCCTTGTCTGGTGTCATAACGCAATGCTCCGTTTGAATGGAACCACTCCTAAAACTGTCAGATAGCTGAAAAATTCTGTAGGCTGCTGTGTCTCTTGTTTACAGTTAGCGGCAGTACGAGTACATCACACAACTGTCCTAACTACATACCCAGCGCTGCTGTCTATTGTCTCACAGATTATTGCATCCTCCTGTGATTTTTCCCCAAATTGTGGTTGTGACAAATATTTTTTTCTTGGTCGCTTCAAGCCTTAATTGTTTTTCATTCCTATGACATTTCCCATCATAGCACTTAAACGAAATTTACACTCTGCAATGAAGTGTGCTCTGTTTGGAACTTCCTGACAATATCGATACGAAAGAAATAATTGATGGTGCTCTGGTGTTCTCCCGAGTAGTTGTTTCCATTTTATGCATCTTACTCAAAATGCCGGAAAGCACACTATTAATCAGTCACACAGTGAAATTTGTGAGATGAAATATGCGATAACACTTACTAAATATTCAATGTTATAGCTTACGCTAAAACAGATCTCACAACCAACATATTGGTATGTAATTAATCATGTGTTGAATAGTTAATACTACTATGTACGTACAAATAATTCGGAAAAAAGAAAAATAAATTCTACTAAGTACTAACACTTCGCAAAAAAAAAAAAAAAAAATAAACCCTTCAACCAATTACCAAACTAATAGTGCACTTGTTCGTCCATTACAGCCATCGATCACTTGGGGAACTAATACCCCTCAACTGATGAAGGTTGATTTCTTGAACTGAACTTGATCTGGAACTATCGCGTATTATCTGCTGGTGTCCTTGGGCTCTGGATGGTACGTCCGTAGCATTTACATTGGCAAAATTGAATCCACGCTTGAGAGTACCATCCCAGCATTCATAATTATGATATAGATCCCAATAACGTGGTTTACGGCGTTCATAGCAGTTTCCTTTGGTTCTTACAGACCTCAGTTGCCTTATTGTCTAATAAGGCAGATGATTTTTACTGTGCGAATTCATAAGTGTTTCTGCGAGTGTAGGAAGTGTCCCATTCTTCCTGCTATAGTAATAAAATACGACAATGAATGTGCTTTTCGTATTGCTCTAAGGCTCAAGTATCACATGTTTTTTGTTGTGGTGTTGGTCGTAAGTACAACGAATGATCTGATGCAGCTCTCCTCACTAGTCTGTCCATTGCAAGCCTGTTCATCACTGAATAACTACTGCAGCCGACATCTACTTAAACATGCCTTCTGTATTCATGCGTAGGTCTCCTTGTAAAATCTTTACCTCTACCTGCCCCCTCCCTACCGCAAATATAGCCAATCACTTCCGCCCATTACCAAACTGACTATTCTTTCTTTGATACCTGAGGATGAGTCCAGTAAGCCGATACCTTCATAAATCAAGTTGAGATGTAAATTTCTTTTTTCTTCATTTCGATTCAGTAGCTCTTCATTTGTTATTGGATCTGCCCATCCAGTCTACAGCATTTTTCTAAATCACTGCATTTCAGAAGCTTCTGTCCTATTCTTGTCTGAACTGTCTACCGTCCGTGTTTCATCTCCATACAAAAGTACATGGCTTCCCAAAATTTAAATTTATATTACCTGTGAACAAATCCATCTTTTTCACAAATGTTTTTTCTTGCTATTGCCAGTCAATATTTTATGTATCCTACCTACTTCAGTCATTATCAGTCATATTGCAGCCCTGATAGCAAAACTCATCTACTACTTTCGTTCTACATTTGTTGGCATTCATCATTTGGTCTCTTTTTAAGCCACCATTCATTCCACCTTCTCTTTTAAGTCCTGTGCCGTCTCTGAGAGAATAACATTGTCATTTTCAAATATCAAAGCTTTTTTTCCTCCTTCCTGAACTTAAATTTCCTTACCAAACTTCTCTTCTATTTCGATTACTGCTTGTTCAAGGTACAGGTCGTATAACATGGGGGACATGCTACAACCTTGTCTCACACCCGCATTCTGTGAAATTCGGTTCTAGTTATTTCATCCTTCTTGAAGGGATGGAGTTGTTTCAACTTAGACCTTTCAGTGTTGTCAAGTTCTTTTCGCACCGTTATATTTACCATGTCTTCCTCAACCATTTCCTTTTCCCTTTCTATAATACTGATTTCAATTTAATTTCCCTTGTAGAGCTGCTCCTCTCAGCTTTCCGTTCTTTGTTTAGTACTGGTTTACAACTGAGCTCTTAATATCCAGTTACTTAACTCTCTTTTTAGCGAAGCTCTCTTTGCTCTACCTGTGGCACGTATCTACCTTTCGTTTGTTATACATACTTCTGCTAATTTGCATTTGTCCTCTAGCTATTCCTGCTTTTAGACATATTACAAATATTACAGATCAGAAGTAGTATTAGAGATTTTGAAAACGTCTGTAGCCGAAACGAGTTAGGGAGTAAAACTTTTACAAACAAATAATTATTGAGATGTACAATTCTACTAACTAGAAAGACGATCACTGAATCGTATAAGAATTTTATGTCATTTATAGACTTCCCTGTTTAGCTATTTGGAATTTCCCATCAATTTCATTTTTAGATGTCTGCATTCTCATCCGCCTGCTTCATTTTCTGCGTTTTTATATTTTCTCCTTCAATCAACTACATTAAATGTCATCTGGGTTATCCAAAGATTTCTACTAGGCTTTGTCTTCTTACCTAAGTGATTCATTGCAGCATTCACTAATTCATCTCTGAAATCTACTCATTCGTCTTCTGTTATACTTCTTTCTCCTGTTTCAGTCCACCGAGGGCTAATGCTCCCTCCGGTTGTTTCAGTTTCTCCAAGTCCCATCTACTTAAATTCTTATATTTTTGCAGCTTCTTCTCTTTTAATTTGTGCTTTGTTACTAATGATTCAGGGTTAGAGTCCACATATACCCATGGAGACATACTACAGTTTAAGATCTGGTGCAGAAATCTCTGTCTTAACATTACATAATGAACCTGAAAACATTCATTGTTTCCAGGTTTCTTCCACGTATACCAACTTATTTCATGGTTCTTAAGCCGAATGTTACTTTTGTACAAAATTATGCTAGGCGGGCCCCACTTTCGTTATTTTCCGCCTCTCCATTTTTTTTACTACTCTCCTCCATTTTCTATTATGGATCTCTTGTCATAATAATTCAGTTGTCGTCTTCTTCAGCTGCCTATATTATTTACATTAACCCATCATACACACTTTGAATCCCTTCAGCAGCCTGATAACCAAGGAACTGAGCGCCCCACGAACCAATCTCTTCAACATCTGCAGAGCTAGTTAGCATATAAACTTGTATCACTGTGATGGATGTCGTGATAAACTTGAATTTAACAATCCGTTCGCTGTGCTGTTCATAGTAGCTTAACAATACTAATATTTTCCAATTTATTAAGAGCCTGATCCTGATTTTCCTCATATTATTTGGTGTTGATAACCCTGTACTGACCTGAAGAGATGCCGTGTGCCACAATTCAATAATTTCCACTGTATCTGGCTTCTACCACTCCATTCCCTTTTTTATAATATCTAACCTATCTGCCGGTTAAGAGAACCAACATTCAACGTTCCGTCACCTAGAATGCCAGTTTTGTTTTTCCTGACGACATCACCTTCCTCAGTTGTCACCGTCTCAGATCGGAAGGGGGACTTTTTACCTCCGGAACATTTTACCCACGAAGATACTATCATCATCGTCAAACAATACACAACACTTGCTCGGGAAATGCGATGGCTGTAATTTTCTCTTACTTTCAGCGGTTTTCAGTACCAGCATTGCGAGTCCGTGTTCGCTTACATTACAAAGCCACATCGGTCAGTCATCAAGACTGTCGCCCTTGCAACGTCCGAAATAGCTGCAGCCCTTTTTCAGAAACCACGGGTTATATGCCACCATAAGCCATACAGCAGAGCTGTACGGGACATTCGAAAATCTTTACAACTTTGATCACATATATGGGGGAAATGGGAATGGGTGGAAAGTTGAATATTGCGGCATAGGTTTCATACATATCTCAAGTTTCTTTTCACCTCTATCATTTTTGTCGTTTAATTATTGACTAAAATGTCCACCGTTTGCCAAATGGCACAGTATGTGGTATGGATGATGGAGACCCAGGTCCAGTGGAAAGTGATGCAAGGGCATTACCATCAGACACTGGGACCCGAAGCTGAAGTAATCCGGAAGTATCTCAAAGAGTACCCGTCCTGGGCATCGAAGCAGGGAAGACGTAGATGTGGAACGGATGCAACACGCATTTTCCGGCACCCAGCAAAGTCGGTCCGTCCGTCCGTCAGTTGCAGCCACCGACAACCACGGTTCGTAGGGTGCTACAACTGAGAATGAAGCTTAATGCCTACAAGGTGCAGCTGTTGTATGTGTTTCAAAATGGTACCAGGCCAAATGTCAAGGCATTTGCCACTGTAATTCTCGATTATGAGTATTATAAAGGACCCATGTCATCCGAAAAATTTGATGTTCCCTGGCGAAGCTTGCTTTCATGTGTCCGAGAAACTAATCTGATGCAACATGAGGCTCTGGGGCACTGAGAAATCCCACTTTATGAAGGAAAGTGTGCACGACAGTCCAATCGCAAACGTGTGGTGTGATCTGCTTCATGACCGCCTGATAGAATGGTGGTTCTTTGCAGAGGAGCCAGTAGCCACGACTGATTATCTGGACATTTTGGAACAGTTAGCATTTCTGCATTCGAAGAACTGTAGCATGACCTCTTGCTGCAGCAGGATGGTGCTCCTCCTCACTGGAGTTCTTTGCAGGATTGTGAATGATGGTGTCTACCAGATATTGGCGTGGGACCTGCAGGATCAGCGATCTCGCAATTTCACACGTCAAAAATGGTTCAAATGGCTCTGAGCACTATGGGAGCTAACTTCTGAGGTCATCAGTCCCCTAGAACTTAGAACTACTTAAACCTAACTGACCTAAGGACATCACACACATCCGTGCCCGAGGCAGGATTCGAACCTGTGACCGTAGCGGTCGCTCGGTTCCAGACTGTAGCGCCTAGAACCACTCGGCCATTCCGGCCGGCTTTCACATGTCAATGTGGTCACACTAGGCCGGACATGGGAGAAACTTAGTTATGTTGCGGCCTACAGATGCTTCAAGCATTTAATCCTGTTGAACTGCTAGCAAAATTTTTGATGTGTGTGGTCATTAGGTCGCAAACCGCACCTTTCAAGTTTTACCCAGTTCTGGAATATATCGGGTTCGTACCCAGGTTAGCAGCGCTTTTCAATAAGTTTGATAAACGTAATAGATATACGTAATAGACATTTTAGTCATCAATAACATATTCTCCTTCACTGTTTACAACAGCGTGCCAACGCCGGGTTAACTTTCCTTTTCGCGACTGTAGACATCGCGTGGTTTCGAGGCCAAGAACAAGTCAGAGCACGTTCGGAGCGCATTTTCATCTGGAAAGGAAGTTCTTTGGTGGTTGTCCGATCCAGCAAGAAAGAAGTGTAAATCAGAGGATGCATGATCAAGAATGACTTCCCAATCCTACCCCTCTTTTTGTTAGTCTATCAGAATGAGGGCGGGCGTTGCCGTTATAATTTCAGGCAGCCAACGTCTCAGGTGCTGACAGGATAAAAGATAATTGGATAACGGAAAAAGCTGGAATGGAGGATGTAGTTCTGAGTGTAATGAATATGGAATTTGTGCTGGTACAGAATGTAGGCAGGGGAATGGATGGTAGACTTATCGAGTGTGTTGTTCGTGAATTTCAAGAAAACATTGAGAAATAGATCAAATGGGAGGTTTGTAGGTGGCACCAGAGAACATGATGCTTCAACATGGGTCCATACAATTGAAGACTGTTGTCACTGACATAGTCTAGAGCAGGCCTGTATCAAGCACCGGGTGTTAAATGGCTAATAATGGTGTTGCTGTGAAATAGTTGCAATTTCACTGATGACTTAGACAAGAATACTTGCTGGTGATCAGTGCAAAAACTATGGGCCCACCCGAAACACACGTTAATCTTTCGTACTCTGCGTAATGGTGACAAGACCTTGGATTCAGACACAAGATAAATTATTTGCTCGAAGTGATGTCAATTGTCCCGCAAAAATCTCCCACTGGGGAATGTATATACCGAAGTCAGACGGCTTGGAAAAAGAAATGCGTTTCATGCACGAAAGAGGTAGTTTACAAACATCTCGTTCGAGAAAATACTAATCTTTATTCTTCGACATAGAACACGAATCACATTGGAATAACAGAAATGGTCAGAAGACTTGACGGCGAAGAGTGCGATTCGTCACAGGTTACTTCAGCCACCAACAGAGCGTTACATAAATGTCCAAAATACGCCAATGGGAAGTGCTGCAAGAAAGACCTTGAGCATTTCAAAAATTCCAAGTACCATTACGAGGCATAATATGCTTTACATCTTCCAAATGCATCTCGCTCTGCATTCACGTTTCTGTCACAAATTCTAAATTACGCTTGTCATAAACTGTATGCCAGCAGCGTACCACACATTAAGTGGACAAGAAGAAGGGAAAATGGTTCTGTCTGCACTTTCTACCATCTGCCGTCATCATATGGAGGCCGTCTGAGTGCAGGCGTAGGTGTAGACGCAGATGCAGATTTCTTTTTACGTGGCTTGTCGTATTACATTGGCGATTTATTCAGTCTACATACGAATAAATAAATAGGACTGGGACTGTAGCAAAACAAGTCGTCTTCCATAACTGCGAGGATACACAAAAAGATCAGAAAAACTTTGTCCGGACAGTATCGCTGTCACACGTCATACAATAACTGTATGGGTAAGATACTACCTCTCAACAAATTCGATAGTTCCCTCAGATTCGAACCTATCGCCGGAATCTAGCTTCTAATAGCAGCTCAACTAATGAGAAAATAGCCCTATCACAATTAGTTAAAATAGTTGTAAGTGAAAAACATCGAAATGTAAAGTACGTACGAGACGTAAAGATTATACGAGGCTCAGTTACCGGCCACCTGCTGATCTACTGTCTCGGATGGTCGGGTGTCTTTACCATTGATCTCTTATCTAGCCTTTGGGTCGAAACGCTATCACAAAATGCAGTAATTTCCGCTCCGATGATATTGGAAATTCTTATCCATCCTCTTCCACCAAATGGATAGTTGATGGTTTCTCATTTTTTGAAGGATGTGAATAAAAAGGTAATTATTTTAACAGATGGGCAAATAAATGATGGTTAGCAGTGAGGCAACAATGTCACTTCGACAGGATTGCTAAATCTATAGTAGGACTATCCTGCACGTATATCCTGAATATTAAACCCTTAAGAAGGCTGGATGTATGACTCGGAAGCAAATAATACATGATGACATACAGAATAAAGCTTATACGCTTAACTAGACAGATGAAACACACGTCTTTTCTTCCTTAGTCTAAGTGTAGAGCATGGATACAGTAAAGTTATCCGGCAACGAAAGTAAAATAAAATTTAGTTTTCTAATCATGAAAACCCTTTACGAAGCAGTTGACGTCGGGAGAAACAGAGAAGAAAAGATTTGTTTATAGCAAAAAATGATGGTTCATAAAATATTTACCAACAGCAATAACGATATAAGAACTAAAACGAGAAAGACACCGTAGAAGTTCGAAACAGTAAACGACCTAAAACATGCTGTGAGGTTGGGCAATGGAAGGGACGGGGGGGGGGGGGGGAGGACTGAAAACAACAAGACCTGCCATAACAGCATCAATGTCAACACCGATCAGGATCCCACAGTTTGAATCTGCCAGGAAGTTCCACAATGAGAATGGCTGGTTCAAATGGTTCAAATGGCTCTGAGCACTATGGGACCTAACTTCTGAGGTCATCAGTCCCATAGAACTGAGAACTACTTAAACCTAACTAACCTAAAGACATCACACACAACCATGCCGGAGGCAGGATTCGAACCTGCGACCGTAGCGGTCACGTGGTTCCAGACTGTAGCGCCTAGAACCGCACGGCCACTCAGGCCGGCTGGAATGGCTGGTTTGATTATAGCTAAGACAAGACGCAGTGCATCACATACGGTCACTTGCCAAATCAGTGAATAGCAAAAATACCGTGTTAGTAGCTATTTAGCCTTGGTGAGTATCGCTGGGAAGGAGGCTCACGATTCCGCAAGAGTACGTCTTTTAACTGCACTTGCGCTGATCCAGAAATCACCTGGAGGGTAACAACCGCTTTGTAATCAGTAGATGATTACCGATGTGAAATGTGTTTATAATGCAGCTGGAAGCCAGTCTTGCAGGAAGGAGGTGTATCTATAAAATGATAGAAATCAATGAAACGGTATGCGCTCGTTTGGTGCCTGTAGTAAACATCCTGTACATGAAAGGCCTCACAGCTCCAATCTGTCACTCACCTACTAGTATTTGCTAAGCATTTGTTGCATATTATCCCAGAGTTATATTGACTTCAGTCTTGTTGAGAACAAAATAAAGATTATGACTGCCTCTTAAACCACTTCGAACAATGTCACGATGCACTGTCCAGTCACATTAATGCGACCACCTATGGAAAGTCTGAATAACCACCTTTTGCAGCAGAAACCAGTGCAAGACGTAAAGAAGGAGAGTAAATGATGCCTTGCAAGGTACAAACAGGGACATGGAGCCATGTCGACTCCTGCGCTGCGTTTCTCAGTTGGGGGTCGATGGCACGAACAGCCCGCCCTAGATGGACACACAGTTTCTCGATTGGGTTTAAATACGGGGAATTCCGTGGACAGGGGAGAATGATAAACTCAGTGTGGTGCTTTTAGAATCACTCTCGAACAGTGCGAGCGGTGTGACACATTGTCCTATAGGTAGGTGCGGATGAGGTGAAGAAAAACAAACTGTTTACAGAGGTGGCAGTGGTCTACAAGAACATATGCGTACTTTTGTTGACCTATTGTGCTATAACGAGATCAACCGGGGAAAGCCACGAAACCATTCCCCAGTCCATAACGCTCTCCACTCTGGCCAGGACGCTTCCGAAGATACAAAGGCTGTGTGTCCGACGAAGCATAAAACATGTACCATCTCGAAATGCCAGCTGTCGCCACTCAATGGACGTTCAACTGCTGTATTGTTGCGTAAGTGCCAGCCTTCATCGCCAATGAACACCTGTCGGCGAGGGTGTCTGAACAAGGCGCCTGCTGCGGAAGCTCATAGTCAGCAACGTTCACCGAACAGTCTTGAGGAGACAGTGTTGGTTGCCCCTTGGTACGTCTGGGCACTAGGTTGCTCTGCAGTTCCACGACTGTTCGCACGTACAAACCTCCACAGCCATCGTTCGCCCCTCTCATCTGTGGTCTTAGCTGCACCACACTTGCCTTCGCGCTTGTTTTTGGTACCACCTTCTTGCCGTGAATACTATACTGTACTTTAACCACAGCAGCTCTCGAACAGTTCAAAAACTGCCGTTCCGGAAATGCTTCCTCCTACGGATCGAATCCCAATAATTACGCCCTTCCGGACGCCAAATAATTCATTCCGCTTCCGCGTTACAACAATGACTGCATTGTTTTCCGCACCCCCCCCCCCATCTCCGACATTATGTATCCTCCACTGCTAGTGCTGCCACCTGTCCCCTGTGAGTTGTTATTACACGTTGACGTCGAAGACATGTGGTGATCTCATTAATGCGACCGGATCTTGTATATGAACGTTTCTGAGTGGCTGGAGGACTGTGTAGATGCCTATTAAATTTTCCAGTGTCCTGGGATGCCTTTCATACAACAGGACAAAAACGGCTATACATGGGACGTATATCGAATGCAGTTGCTCATCAATGTGGCAGACCATTGATTTGTTTTTATATGAAGTAATACCGTCAATGCGTAATCCGCTTAGCCGTAGGAGGTCCACCTACATGATAGCACTCAAACAGACCGAACGTAAGTTTCTTTGAGTGCATTTCATGCATATGATCCAGCGCTGTATTTGGAAACTGCATCAGTAGAGTCTAATCTTCCCATATTCTTTTCCTCCATTTTTTTCCATAATATGCGTTGATACAACAATGAGTGGGCGTTGAAAACGCGTGACATTTCGAAACTCTTATATTTCACATGTAGAACACTTACGGAATCCTTCGTTCTCTTAAATATCGTTAGAAAGCCTCCATCTGTAAGTGCTTATTTCCTTTAACATCTTTAACGGCGATAGTTCTCCGTGATTCAATGAGACGAGGGCTTTCAGGGGGAGGGGGGGTGGAGGGTCACTCATCCATCTATTCCTGCGGTCTATGCTGGAACTTTGAAAACTTTTATAATTTAACCGACAATGGTGAGTTATTGAACATTGTATTTCGCCGTTAGTGCTACCAATGCGACTTCAAAAAATGATTCCAATGGCTCTGAGCACTATGGGACTTAATATCTGAGGTGATCAGTCCCCTAGATTTAGAACTACTTAAACCTTACTCGCCTAAGGACAACACACACATCCATGCCCGAGGTAGGAATCGAACCTGCGACCGTAGCAGCAGCGCGGTTCCTGACTGAAGCGCCTAGAACCGCTCGGCCACAAAGGCGGCCAATGCGATTTCGGTATACAGTTTGCTACGATCAGATAAGAGACTCTTTCAGTATCTCAGTGGAACCATCAGGATTAACTCATCATATCCCACCCAAAAGTAAATTAATCTGTGAAATGTCAGAGAGCGAAATTGAAGAACCAGTAGCGGGAGACACAACGTGAAAGTTCCTAATCTATATTTACGAGCTGCAAATTTGGTATGAGGAGGCCACAAAGGTAAAATTTGATAATTTTCATTGTTACAAGGACATAGCTGGACATTAATTCCTAGTAATCAGAAATCTGTGATATTTAAGTAACTTTTGTATGTTGTCATCATCATCATTACCACACCATCATCCATTTCGAAGCATTATGTTTTATAGTCAGCTGGTTTTGTCTCTACCATCCATCCACTTCTTTGAGGTCTTTCTAGTTCTCTTTCCTGTCTCCCATAATTGATATTTTGTTTTAGTAAACTGTTTTCTATCGAAATGTCACAATGGTTTTACGATTCCATTCTTCTCTTTTATCTTCTTATTAACTGAAAACTTTTATATGTGATATTATCGTTTGATTCCTCATTTTATCCATTTTATTACAGCCCCTTGCATATTTCGTTAACTTTATCTCTGCTGCTTTTATACGCTACTTTTCTATTTGTTATTGTGCACAATTCAGAACCATGTATAGGAGTAGGTACAGCCATAACTAATAGAATTTGATTTGTGTTTCCTTTCTTGTTTTTTTTTCCAAAGTCCTTCCTGCTGGTAGCTTAAATTTCTTAAACTTCTTCTCAATGTTTTTACCCAGTCAAGAATGATATCACATTCTACATAACTGAAGTGAGACAGATTCTATAATCTTTTCTCATCTATTATTGCTTTAGGTCTGACTGGATCCTTCCCTATGAAATCCATTTTCTATGTGACAATCACAGAAATAGTTAAATTTTAGTATACTGCATTTTGGCCCAACCTACACACTGATTTTTCTACTCTATCTTCTGTTTTCTGTATAATTATACGGCTACCAGCAGACAGCAGGTTAATTGAAGGTATGCTAGATCCCACTCTAATTTCTAACTGTATATATAGATGAAATACACCGTAGTTGAAGATCTTGGTTTATTAAAATTCCATCCATAATTTTTGAATATAAACTTATAACAATTTTTATATTCACAGCGTTAGAAAACGTTTTTATTTCTAGTATTTTCCACAAAAGGGGTATTTTCACCATAGCAAGGGCTTCGTTGTAAATAACAAAAGCTAAATGTTTTATAGACTGATTCGAGACAATTTTTCAATTAGGTCTCTTACATCAAATATGATTCCATTACATGAACGTCCCTACCTTAAGCTTGATTGTTCTTCTGAAATTATTGCGTCCGGCATAGTTTGCTATCTTTGATTAAGGATTTTTCAATAAATTTAAAGCCCTGAATGTATTAAACATATTACTCAGTAATTTCTTGTGTATTTTCTGTTGTCTTTTTTTTATGCAGGAATATATATAGCTTCGTTCCATTCTTCAGCTTCAGGACAGTCTTCCTAAGACAAAAATCTGCTTTCAAATGTTTTATGTCTGTTTGATCTAAAGAGTTATTATAAGCTTTTGGACTATTATTTTTTCAATCATCGTCATACTGTAAATTACTGTAATACAGTATTGACGTTCGCTACAATATTAATGGTTGCAAAGGCTTTCTGTCTTATTCATGTATTTCATAAGTAAACGCCACATAATTTAATGCTAAATTCTTTCTCCTATTAATGTCATATTCAGCTTTATCATTGAATTGTCTCCCCGGATTTGATACAGTATTTTTTAACTAAACTTCTTACCGTTATTTCTTTTCTGTTCATAAATTTCCCAAACTTTGTTCGTCCGTGTTAGTGAATAGCCATTAGAAGTACTTTGTATTCCTTTAATATTGTTGGCTGCTCCTGTATTCCATACTTAGAAACCCTTTTCCAGTTTAATGCTTTGTCTTTTCCTAATACCTCATTAGCTACTTTCAACATTGCTGAGTTTAGTCCTTCCCCCTCTTTATTGGTAATGGCTTTCATCCATTTGGGCCTCTTTATTTTTGTTTATTATTTCCTCTTACCTATTTTGCAAAGTTTGAAGTAACTAATAAGTGATCAGAGCCTATGTCATTAGCTCTAAGTATATGAATATCTTGGATTTCAGACGGGGGTTATTGTTTTATTAGCTATTACATAATCAGTATCTGAGTGTTAACCTGCTATATTCAGATGTTTTTGTTAATGCCATTGTTTCTAAAGAAATTGCCTGTAATTTTTAATTGAAGAAATACACCAAAATCTCTTAATGTCTTATCATTTGCATTTAAAGTTATTTCACCTGACATGTCTGCTGTATTTGCTATTTGTACTTTACTATTCTTGGATTTAAGTCCTTTAATGTTAACTAATAATCAGTTCTATTGTATTTGTTCATTTGTTTCTGCAGTTCTTCGTCAAATGCTTCAGAACCTTCGCGTTTTCCTCCTTTAGGTGCATATACTTATATGACTCATAAGTTTTCTCTGTCAACTTTAAATCTAGCTATTTGTATCATTTAACGTATCCATTCATAAGAACCTTTCTTTCCACTTTTTGTCTAAACAATACTTATTCCATTCACTTTCCATATCGTTTATTCTGTCCCACAATAACTTAATGAGTAATAATTTAAATGGTTTGTTCCTCACAGTTTCTTCTTCGCATCCATTGTTACGGCAATATTTTTATTTATTTGTTTCAGATTTCGTGTAAGATCTCAGACGTCCATCCCCATCCCTCCCGAATCCGATGAGATCGATGACCTCGCTGTTTGGTCTCTTCCCCCAAACAACCCAACCCCACAGCACATGTTGAAAGTGGCCTCCATTGGATTGCAGGAGATGGGGGAAGTAGAGGTTGTCGTGCAGGATACACATAATCGTACTCTCGCTTGCGCCACGTCGGAGTCCACTTTCCTGGAGCTTCTGCTAAAGTTCGTCTCAACGACCTGTATAACACGGTCCTTCAAATCTGGTGAACGTACAGTTCGCCGCCTCCCTGCACGTTCGTCTGTCCAAATTGACCCATGATCACGCAAACGCTCAAAAGGGCTTCAAATGTTTGGTGATGTGGTTTGCGTACGTGTGCTTGTTTTCGTATAGCCGTGCTGCCTCTCGATAGTCTGCATCTTTTTAGCCTTGAACAAACTCAATCACGGTTTGTTCCCGACATGAATACCGGGCCATTTTGCTGCCTATAGTACGTTGTGTCAACACACAACCTGCAGCACACAAGGAACAGACGTGGTCAGACTAACGTCGAAATAATGGTTCAAACGGCTCTGAGCACTATGGGACTTAACTTCTGAGGTCATCAGTCCCCTAAAACGCAGATCTACTGAAACCTAACTAACCGAAGGACATCACACACAACCATGCCCGAGGCAGGATTCGATTGTAGCGCCTACAACCGCTCGGCCACCCCGGCCGGCGACTAACTGTCATTCGTCAGCGCCATCTTCCACGGCAACGATGCATTTCTGGACACATGTTCAGATGATTTTGTTTTTCCTCCATTTCCACTCACGAATCCGTCCCTGCAGTTTGTCGGTTTTGTTAATATTCACTCTGTATAAACGGCTGCATGTACTTTTTAATTCAACATTTCAACTAATAAAGATCTGTTTTAAGAGTTTTCTTATTCGTGTAACCTACAAACTAGTCGTAAAGTTTGTGCATTTTCCGTATGGGTACACTAACACGAACGTTAATGAATCTTGTATCACAAATGATGAAAAGTACCCTATTCCGCACCGCTGTGGCGTTGCCCAGCGCACCGAAATTTAATGGAACATTTATTTCGCGAGAGTGATGGCTTCTCCGCTGACAACACGATAAAAAATACATCTAAAGCGACGGTCGCGTTTGTAGAGGTGCGCTAAAACAGAGATCCGTTGCCGGAAACTTTTGTAACAAAGCTTGCCGCGCGATCAGTCACCGGCGGCGCGCCGTCCGAACAGAACGCCGGCTGAAATTTATTTGCGGTAATCAATCTTGCACCGAAACACACCGGTGCACAGCCGCTTCATCCGCAGCACAAAGGAGTGCCGGCGTCCCCCTCCCCCTTCATCGCCCCCCCCCCCCCCTCACCAACCCACGCTGCTTGCAGCAGGCCTCCGCGGCGGCGCTTCTGTTAAATTCATCACCATTAGCTGCTGCGCCCCCGGATTACTCTGGACATACTCAAAGCCTGCAAGAACGCCGGAGGAGCCGCAAACTGCCGTTAAATATCTTCGCTGGTGCAGGAGCGTGATTTGTAACGCTTTAGGTAGCGAAAACAGAGGTAGACAGCCGCAGTATTCAGTGTTACTCGACACCCGCCGGAATCTACCTATTACATTTTCTGGCAAATAGTCGAGCAGCGATTAGTGGAGAGCAAAATCCACAATTCTTGTTAATATTCGAGGTGCTGTGGAAAAGTTTCCAAGAATTTGAGTACTGCGTCTAAACAGTCATCAGCATGAACCTCCGCCGCTAGGTGCCTCTAGCTGTCTCTTTCAACCAGTCTGCTATGTCATATCCTTGTGGGTGGACCGGCGTGAACATAGTGACTGACGCTGTGTTGCGTTGTGTCTGCGAATTTTGAAATGACAAGACTCCCAGCCTCGGTAGCTGAGTCGTCAGCGTAGATCACGCTGTCCAGTCACATTAGTGTGAGCACCTGCCAAAAGCCTGAATATGGTCTCAAAAGACAGACACATACTCATGTTGATCCATTGTGCCTTTCACAATGACGAGATCACCTAGAGAACGCCAAGAAAACAATTCCCGGAACATCCAATCCTCCGGGCTAGACCCTTCGCACGAAAGATGCAGGGTGTTGGCTTTCAGACATTTCTCGTCGTACATACCAACAGACATCTATCCGATGGAGCAAAGAACGCGATTTCTCTGAGAAAGCCACCTATCGCCACAGTGGACGTTCAGATTCTGTACTGACCTGCCAATTCCAGCCTTCGCCGTCGACGAACAGGTTCATGAACCAGGCCCCTGCTGAGGAGGCCCACATGCAGCGACGTTCGCTAAACGCTCGTTTCGAAGCATTTACCCATCTATTCAGCCTTAAACATCTCCGCAACTGTTGTCCACCCCTGCCACCTACGGCTCGTGAGGCACCACAGTTGCCTCGGCACCGGTTTTGGATGGCGCGGTTTTGCCATGGGCGGTATACTTTAACCAGGGTGGCTCGCAAACGGCTTACAAAATTCCACAGAAACCAACGATCATGCCCTTTTGGACGTCGGATAAATCACTCCGTTTCCGCATTAGTACAACGACTGCACTGTCTTCCGCTCCCGCTCCGACACGCTTTATACAGAACGGAGCAAAATTGTGTCGCCAAGTTTCAACCCAGGATAGCTGATGTAAGTAGGAACCAAAATTACCAGTGTTGTGTTGGTCGACAAGGCACAATTTTTGAACTACGGAAAATTGGCGCCACGCGCTCCGATTGGTCACAGGATTGCCACGTTGCCGGATGCTCTGGACAATGCGTGACCGCGAATGCTTAGCGTGCCGGAGATCACGATGTATCCAAGGTGGCCCATACGCTCGTTGGTAGCGAGTCGGCCTTCCACTCTGGATGCTTTGGGGCGAATCCGCCGGGTCCCGACAAATCCAGTGTAGTTTCGTGATGACACATACTGTGAGCAAATCCATCAGCAGCTGTTAGTTAGCGTACAGAAAGTCTTTTACAAATTTTGTGGGCAGTGAAAAGGGCCATTTTTGTAGCTTGGACACTGTTTACTGTAAGCAGGTGCTCGAACTGACGACCTTATGACGCAGCACACGCTTGGTAACGTCGAACTGTGTTCTGCCAAACTCTTTCAAAGATTCCTGGCACTGCCCTAATGTGATTGGCGGCATGTTTAATGCGAACCATTAATTCCTCTTCGTCTCTAGGTGATTCACGTCCAGGTGGACGAACTGGAACCTTGGAGAATCCCCACAGGAAAAAATCAGACGTCGCGAAGTCTGGTGATCGCGGAGGCCATGTGCTATCAGCACCTCTGTCAATTAACCGGCAATCGAAGAGGTCATTTAAATATCCGCGCAAAACAAGACTGTTATGTGAGGGCGCACCATCATGATGCAAGCACATGCGTAGCCGTATGTCCAGGGTAACATCTTCCAGCAGGCCGGGTAGAGTTTCTTGCAAAAAGTGAGGGTTATATGTCAAGGCAAACCGAGGAGGTAGACGGACCGGCCCAATCAGATGGTCACCCACAATGCCTGCCCAAATTTTGACGAAAATCGTTCCTGGTGTCCATGGACGTACGTAACGTGATGACTTCCTCTTGTCCAGTAATGAACGTTTCTAATGATGTAAATGCCATCGCGATGGAACGTGCAATTGTTGGTAAATATTACAATGGCGGGAAAGTCGGGATATCGTGCAGCACGTCGCAGGAACCAGTAGCAAAACCGTAGCCTTTGTTCATCCCGATGGAAAGTAGTGCAATTGTTGGTAAACAACAACAGCACAATGGCGGAAAAGTCTGGATATCGTGCAACACGTCGCAGAAACCACCGGCAAAACCCTAGCCTGTGTTCATAGTCTGCCACAGGATAGAGGTCTTGGACATGGTGGAAACTAAATGGGCGCTGGCCGTCATCTCTCAAAACCTCCCAGACTATCCGACGAGTAACTCCCACGTCGTGTCCAACCGCTCGAGTGCTTGTCGCAGGTGTTTTCTCGAAGCGCTCGAGAACAGTCTATTCAAATGCAACATCCCGTCGTGTTCGAGGTCTTCCAACAAAATGGTTGAAATGGCTCTCAGCACTATGGGACTTAACATCTATGGTCATCAGTCCCCTAGAACTTAGAACTACTCAAACCTAACTAACCTAAGGACATCCCGCTAACGAGCCTGTTTCGTCAAGTTCCCGGTGAATTGCTGTAAACGTTTGCGGGTGTGGGTGGCGTCTTGCTGTGTACCGTTCCTCATACAAACGTCGAGCTTAATGTGAATTACCGTCGGCTAGTCTAGTGGTTTCCAACAGGTGGTCCGCGGACTCCCAGGGGTCCTCGAGCTATGCCAGAGGGGTCCGCAAGATGTTATTAGAATAGAAAATATATTAAATGTATTTCATATGATAACAGATTTATTGTTTTGACCGCTTCCTGCATGAGCAGAGCTTTAGCGAACGCTCACTTCTGCGTATAGCGTCTTCCTAGAGCCAACTGACACTAGCACACTCTAGCGCAAAACTAGAATTAGATGGAGGCAAATAGTTCTGCTGTATGCCGTTAGACTGCGCGCGCTGCCTCTTTGCAGCTCACAACTGACAGTCACTTTACACAGAAACTCGCATTTCAGACGACAAGCGGCCATTGTTAATTTATTGCTAGTGCTTTCACCGACCGTGTTGTTTACATATTCAGTATTCTGTATTAAAACAGTAGTGTTTGTAAAGCGTTAGCTGGCCGGTGTGGCCGAGCAGTTCTAGGCGCTTCAGTCTGGAACCGCGCGACCGCTATGGTCGCAGGTTCAAATCCTGCCTGGGGCATGGATGTGTGTGATGTCCTTAGGTTAGTTAGGTTTAAGTAGTTCTAAGTTCTAGGGGACTGATGACCTCAGATGTTAAGTCCCATAGTGCTCAGAGCCATTTGAACCATTTGTAAAGCGTTGTTTTTCGCGGAAGCTGCAGTTCGCGTTGTTTAAATGGACCGTTAGTTAAAAAGTGGTTCGTCAAAACGAGAGAGGCCTATAGAGGAAGAGGAAAATAATGCATTTGATGTTCAAGCAAGTAAGTCTGTGACTCTCGAACCAAAGTTGTCAGTGTCCATTGAATCTAAATCGTCGACGTCCCTTGAACGTAACCCTTCCAAGATCAGTGTTATGGAAAAATTAGAAAATATAACTCTGATTACTTGGAAATCGGTTTTTCGTTCACTGGACCTGAGCAACAGCCTAAATCTCAATGTGTAAATTGCTATGAAAGCCTTTCGAATGAATGAATTAAACCAGCAAAACTCCGGCGCCATCTTGAAACAAAGCACCCGAAGTACAAAAGTAAGTCGTTAGATTTTTTTAAAAAATAAATTTAGAGAGTTGAAACCATCTCGTAAAAGAATTACCAATAAATGTAAATGAAAATGCAAACCTTGCGTCTTACGAGGTGGCTCAGTTTGTTGCTAAATATGGGAAAACCACACAATTCCAGAGGAACGTATACTGCCATCAGCAGTAATACTTTGCAAGAGAATGTTAGGTGATGCAGCTGCTAAGGTAACAGGAACTCTGCCGCTCTCAAACAATACTGTTCAAAGACGAATTACTGGTATGGCAGTTATCATCGAAGATACATTGCTGGCTAGACTTTGCATGAGTGACACGTACGCTCTACAGTTGGATGAAAGCACAGATATATCAAAAAAGCTATAATGTTGGTGTTCGCACGAGTATTATGGGAGGACCAAGTGTTCCAAGATTTTCTTTTTTCATGCGAACTACTGCATACAACTGCAGACGATATTTTTACTGCATTAAATAAGTATCTCAATGAACACGATGTCACCTGGAAAAAATATGTAGGCTTGTCGATTAAAGGAGCAAAGTTAATGGCTGGCAAAAAAAAAACAGGACTTTTAGACCGTTTCAAAGCAGTAGCCCCTGGGCTATCCATCGTGAAGCCTTAGTAGCCAATAGATTGCCTGAACCTTTGCAAGAGATACTTAAGGAAGCAGTTCAAATCATCAACTACATTAAAACTCGACATCTGCAAACCAGATTATTTTCTTTGTTGTGTAAAGAGATCGGCATTGAGCATGAGCAACTTCTTACTCATACGGACGTAAGATGGCTTTCTCGAGGTAGGATCTTCTCAAGATTTTTTGAACTTAGAGACGAGGTTCGTGTCTTCCTTCTTGACACAAAGTGCGCGGATTTTCTCACTAACTTCTCTTGGCTTTGCTCAGTTGCGTACTTAGCTGATGTGTTTGAACGCTTGAATGTGATAAACTTGAGTTTACAAGGAAAAAATGTAGACACGTTCAAAGTTGAGGATAAGATTAGTGCTATGGTCAAAAAGTGTCAGATCTGGGCGTCAAGGATAGAAACCGAGTCACTAACTAACTTTTCTACTTTAAAACAATTCTTGGAATCTTCAGACGAGAGTTTGCCTTACCAGATCAAGATCAATGTAGCCGAGATTCAACGCAGCCTATCCACTACTTTGAGACAGTATTTCCCTGAACCTGACACAGACAGCAGATGGATTCGATAGCTCTTCAGCTGTGAAGAAACAGACAACATCCAAGGCCTCACTGAAGAAGAGCAAGATCAACTTGTGGATCAGTCCAGCTGTGGTACGATGATAAACATTTTCATCGTTGATAAAATTATAGACTTCTGGGCATCACCACGCAACGACAAGAACTTGGAGATAAGGCAGTGGAAAAGATGCTTCCATTTGCAACCACATATCGGTGTGAGCAAGCATTTTCTTCCATGTGTTTAATGGAAAACAAATATAGGAATCGGCTCGACATGCGGTCGGATTTCAGAGTGAAAGTTTCAAGTCTGGAACCTAATATTTCAGAAATAATGGACTCAAAGGTCAGATTGAACTCATCTCATTAAGAAATGAAAATTAAAACTGTATACTGATGGAGTAATCTGTTGTAACTGTACTTTTAAAATAAATAATACCTTGTATGAAATTTGTGTTTTCTTATTTTTCACACATGTCTACTCAATGCAATCTCACGTGTAGTACACTTGAAAGACGTGTACACTCAGTTTTAATTTTTTCCTGTCTTCTTCAGTTGATACTAAATTTTT
Source organism: Schistocerca cancellata (assembly GCF_023864275.1). Lineage (NCBI taxonomy): Eukaryota > Metazoa > Arthropoda > Insecta > Orthoptera > Acrididae > Schistocerca > Schistocerca cancellata. The sequence goes on from NC_064633.1 coordinate 431,880,469, forward strand.
ATTTTTTAAAGGAGTTTGTTTTACTAAACACCCAGATTTGAAGACAAAGATTTTGAGAAATAATCAAAAATTTAACAATAACAATGATGGCTAAATTGAAAAAGTTTTAAATTCTATATGTTTTCAGTAATGAATATGTCAATGCTTTTTCTGTACCAAAAATAGAAAACATATAAAAAGACTCCTAATTTGGCTTTTGTAGGTACTTGATACTGTGATACGACAAGGTACCAATCATGCTCGATGAGGGGGGTCCTCGAAAAAATTTTGTTTGGAACCCCTGGGCTAGTCCATAAACAAAAACCATATCTCGTTTTTCTTCAACCGAATACTGTGCCGCCATACTCACTGTACGACTAAATCGCAGGTGACGTGTGTGTGCTCCATAGCGAGGTTTACGTGTGAATGCCTCCAACGTGAGATGGAGACAAACATCGAGACCTATTCGATACATGTGCGCATTACATTGGGGTAGTGACGTGGCAAGGGACGTTTGTATGTGTGAAACACCAACCATAGCGCTGCAAGTCAACCGACGAACGGCAACAGAGCAATCTCACTACCAATCGGAGCGCCTGGCGCCTAGTTTCTGTAGTTTAAAAATTGTGCGTTGTCGACCTACACAACATTATTAATGTTGGTTCCCACTGGAATCAGCTATCCAGGGTTAAAATTTAGTGACACAATTTTTGTCCACCCTGTATACCTTCCACTCCCACTGCTGCCACCAGTCGTCTGTGAGTGTTATTGCACGTTTACGTCGAACGTAGACGATGGTCTATTAAAATGACTGAACCGTGTGTATCTGCGTACTTACTCCGCAAGCCGCCGTGTGGTGTAGGACACAGGGTACTACATAACATTCACTCCTTGTCATGTCCTTTCCTATTCCACAGGTAAATGGAGCGTTTAAAAAAGGTTGACTGTATGTCTGCGTACGGTCCCTAATTTCTCTTACGTTGTTTTCGCTGTTCTTACGCAAAATGTACATTGGCGACAGTAAACTCGTTCTGCACACATTTGCAAAAGCTTTTCCTTTAGATTTCGCGTTTCGGGCAAAGAGAGTCGTCTTCCCTGAAGTGATTCCTGTTTGACTTCACGAAGTATTTCCGTAATACTCGCTTGTCGCTCGAATTTAGCGGTAACGCCACGTTAGTTAAGAGACGCGAATGTGTCAAGTACCTCACCACCAATACCGTATTTTATGGAATTTTTCTACTAGTTGAGCAATTTGCCATTTATCCCACTAAATAGAAATTCTGTCTCAGTCATCCTGTTATCCTCCTACAGACATCTTCCCGCACACTAAAGCATCTTCAGCCAACAGTGGCAGATTGCTGCCCACCCCACACTTCAGAACGTCATGTATAGAACAGCAGCTGTGGTATCACACTTACCTGGGCCATTCAGATCTGCAGTGAGTCACCGTGTAAATGCTTTCTGGAAATCTAGCAATATGGAATCTGCCTGATGCCCTCTATCCTAATTTCGCAGCATACCGTGCGACAAAGGGGGACACTGAGTTTCACACGAGCTATGCTTTCTAAATCTGTGCTGATTTGTGGAATAGAGCTTGTCTCTCTCAAGTTATTCACTATATTTTGACTCAAATGACTATGTTAACGAGAGGGGTCTGTAATTTAGCGGATCGGTGCTTTTATGCAGCTAAGTAGAGGACTCGGATTCAATCCTAGGGGCTGACAGAGATTTTTTCTTTGTGGGAGGACTCGAATGCGCTCCACTTAGCCTAGTGATGCAAAATGAAGAGCTGCTTGAATGAGAAGTGGCGGCTCAAAGCTCTGCGAATCCGACAACGGCCGGGACATCACTATGCTTCACCCACGCCCCTCCAGCTGTTGAGCACGACAAAGCGATAAGTCGGTCGTGATTATCTACCCTGTGGCTGTAGCAGCAAAGCACCTCAAAACTGCAGCTGAAACTCGTCCCATGCTATAGCAGGTTTTCGGTGAGCAATATTTGAGCCAAGTAAAAGCATTTGAATGACTTCACGCATTTAACAAGGCCGGAAGTCTATGGAGGATGACAAATACTAGAGCTGGTAGAGTGAAAAGCTTATGAAAGCACACCTTTCTGCACAAGAGTTAAGGAAGTCCGATCCAAATGTAGCTTTGATTTCTGCCGAGTTTTAACTGAGTGAAGGCTGCTTATTCTTGGGAATAAGCTAATATTGTTAACAGGAAAAGACAGTAAAGAATATATGTATTGAGAGGCCAATGTCAAAATACCCACACTCGTTAACAGGAGTCGACAAGAGGTTCGTAAACTTACACCACTTATTGCCCGAACCGCCCGTTTCAGAGCCAAAAATATCCTTTTAGAATAGGAAGAGTTACACCAAAATATAATACCATACGACATAAAAAAGCACTCCGTCTTGAGGCCACGAGTGGCCTACCGGGAGCATCCGACCGCCGTATGTAGCACATCGCTCTCTCGGTCGTTATGATGGTATTTTTGACCGAAGCCGCTACTATTCGGTCGAGTAGCTCTTCAGTTGGCATCACGAGGCTGAGTGCACCCCGAAAAATGGCAACAGAGCACGGCGGCTGAATGCTAACCCATCCAAGTTCCGGCCACGCCCAACAGCGCTTAACTTCGGTGATCTCACGGGAACCAGTGTACCCACTGCGGCAAAGCCGATGCCACCATACGACATAAGCGGATGAAAATAAGCAAAGTAGACTAATTTTCGTGTCCAACGATCACTCACTTCTGACACCGTTCGAATACTAAAAATGGTCATATTAAGTCTTCGAACAAAATCCTGAACGTGGGCTTTCCACGACAGCTTAGTATCGATCTAAACACCTAGAAATTTGAACTGCTCACTTTCACTAATCATATGGCCGTCCTCTGAAATTAAAATGTCAGGTTTTGTTGAATTGTGTGTTAGAAACTGTGAAAACCGAGTCTTACTGTGATTTAGCGTTATTTTATTTTCAACAAGCCATGAACTTAGGTTATGAACAGCATTATTTGAAACTGAGCCAATGTTGCACACAACATCCTTTACTACCAAGCTAGTGTCAACAGCAAAAGAAATATTTTAGAGTTACTCGTAATTTACACAAATAAGGAACAGGAGTGGCCCCAAGACTGATCCCTCGGGCACCCCCCCCCCCCCCCGCCCCACCCCACTTGACTGTACCCCATTCAGACCCCACATCACAACCATTCTCAACATTGTGATTAATGACGTTTTACTGCCTGTTGCTAAAGTAAGAGGGGAACCAATTGTCAGCTACTCCCCGTATTCCGTAACGGTCCAACTTCTGGAGCTATATTTTGTGATCAACACAATCAAATGCCTTAGCTAAATCAAAAAATATGCCAAGCGTTCGAAACTTTTTGTTTAGCTCATCCAGTACCTCACAGACAAAAGATAATATAGCATTTTTAGTTGCTAAACGACTTCTAAAACCGAATTGTACATTTGTTAGCAAATCGTGCGATATGAAATGATCAATTATCCTTACATACACAGCCTTTTCAATAACTTTTGCAGACACTGATGCCATAGAAATAGGTCTAAAATTATCTACATAATCTTTTGTCTATTTCTATAAAGCGGCTTTACTACTGATTACTTTAATCGCTCAGGAAACTGATTATTCCTAAGGGAAAATCACAAATATGGCTAAATACAGGACTAACATGTGCAGCACAGTACTTTAATATTCTTCTAGACGCTCCATCCTAACCATGAGAGTCCTTAGTCTTCACTGATTTAATTATTGACTCAATCTCTCACTTGTCTGTATCAGAGAGGAGTATTTCACACATCAATCACGGAAAGGCATTTGCCAAGATATTTATATGATTTCCTTTAGAAACTAAATTTTTATTTAATTCGCCAGCAATTCTCAGAAGATGTATGTTAAATACTGTACATATACCTGATTTATAAGTAACAGAAATTTTTGTACTATGAACTGAATTTATATTGTCGACCTTGTGCTACTGACCAAACACTTCCTTCAAACTGGCTATTTGGTTTTAATTTTATCCTGTGAATTGCATACCACATACTCTTTGCCTACCTAATAACATTTTTAAGCACCTTACAATACTGTTTGTAATGTGCTACTGGAGTTTGATTGGGACTACTACTAACATGTTGATGTAATTCTCGCTTTGTTCTACAAGATATCCTTATCCCACTAGTCAGCCACCTGTCCTGCCTATTGCTAGTAGTACCCCGTTTAGAAAGTTCTAATGAAAGGCAACTCTCAAAGAGCATGAGAAATGTGTTAAGGAAAGCATTACATTTATCATATTTGTTATCAGCACTATAAACATCCAGCCACCCTTGCTCCTTGACAGGGTTTACAAAAGTCTCTATTGCTGTTGGATTAAGTTTCCTACATAGTTTGTAAATAAATATGACACTGGTTTGAGTACAAAAGCCTTTCAGTGTTAAAATTTGAGCATCACGGTCTAAAGGCCATTCACACTTTTACTAACAGAATGCCCATCTAGTAATGAGGAATGAATAAAAATACTGTCTATGTCTGTGCTACTCTGCCCCTGTACCCTAGTTGGAAAAAACACAGTCTGCATCAGATCATGTGAATTTAGGAGATCTATCAACATCCTTTTTCTTGCACCATCATACACAAAATTAATATTGAAATCACCGCATATAACTAATTTCTGGTACTTCGTACACAGTGAATCAATAACCCTCTCTGACTTGAGCAGAAATGCTCTGAAGTCAGAGTTAGGGGACCTATAAACAACAGCCATAAGAAGTTTGGTTTCACTAAATTCAACTGCCCCTGCAAAGCATTCACATATCTGTTCAGTGCATTGTCGTGATACATCTATGGACTCAAATGGAATACTGGTTTTTATGTAAATAGCCACTCCCCCCCCCCCCCCCCTAAGGAACTCCTTGAAAAACAGCCAGCTAATCTGTATCCTGGTAAAGGAAGTCTCTTAATTGTCAAATTATTTAAGTGATGCTTCGATATATCAATAATTTCAGGGTCAACATCTATAAGCAGTTCACTAACTTTATCTCTAATACCGCTTATATTTTTTGAAACATTCTAATTCATTCTCTACTTGGAAACATTACATCCTCGGATGGTGAGCCCTTAATTGGAGGGACTTCCTTTAAGCAGGTATACCTATCAGCTGACTTCAGTCTAAAAAAGTTGCAGCTCTAACACCAACTACTACAGGAATTTTTCCATGAGTGACCCCACTACCACCACCACCCACTACATTGTCACCTATAAGCTCAGCCAGCCTCCATTTCCCGTGCCTATTGAGGTGCAGGCCATGCCTAGTGAAACCCGATCCACTGATAGACCCCACTGGCACCACTGAGATGTGACCCATGCCCTCTGCCATCAGCGCCCTCCCCAGCCCCATGTTAACGCGCGTAACAGCTGCATTTTTGTGAGGCCGATCATGACGCTGAAACAGTTCACGAAATGCACATTAGTGCCACCAGTTCGAGTAGCTATGTTTACCAGGTCACCACCTACATCATATTCCCCTTCCCTAACAAGACTGTTCCCTACTCCCCCCACTATCACTACCTGATCCTCCTTCGTAAAATCCCAACGTAACTCCCCTATACTGTCAGTCACTTGAGCCAACCCTGCACTAGGCTTCACAATGCTGGTGATCTGGTAGTGTCTCCCCAACACCTATTGCAACTGCTGGCCCACACCTCTACCGTGAGAACTACCTAGCAGCAGAACCTTCTTCTTTCTGCTAGACTTTGTAATTAACCTAGGCCTCCTAACTGATGAGGACTGCTGTATGTTCCCTGTATCTACAGCTACACGAGGCTCCTCTCCGTTCAGGTCTGACAGTTGGTCAACTCTATTGCATATATATAAAGTAAAACTGTCTGAATACCTCCTCTTCCTAGCTGCCTTCTAGCCAACTGCCAGTTCCCATTCTCCACCACCCTTCACCCTCCTCAACCTATCTAGTTCCTCCTTGGCGAATTGTAACTGCACCTGAAGGGCTCCTCTATCGACTTATTTCTATTACAGATTTTGCATTCTCTGGAGAGGATCTCACTAAACTGACCACTGGCTTCCCCACTGCGTTCCCCCCAATGAAAATACTTTGAACAAGTCCCACACCGTAACCCACTACTCACAAAACTACGACAGGGTCCACACTTCTCACTCATGGTGAAATTTTACAGTTACTGAGAAAAACTATACGTCTACGTTACCAAAGTTCAGTTACACGTAGAACTATTTATAGAAGTAGCAATAATGGTTACAATAATTTTATTAACACAACCCTTGCAATTAATTTCACAGAGACCGTTTTCTGTGTTTGGAACGTTAGTAGTCTGTCCCAAGTTATTATGTAGGGACAAGGAATTGACGTCTGTACCTCTGCATTTGTAATATGACACTTACTCACACTTCGCGCATATTTTCCAATGATTTTAGATTTAAAAACTGGTGCTTATTTTAATATCTGGCTTCAATCTTTAGGATCTGCAATCTTGATGACATAATCTCTAATAATCATATACACACATTACTACACTCCATTCTTTCCTGATGCAACAACAGTTGTTCAGTGTTGCAAAAACAGAAAACAGTCTCTCCGTTGCAGTAGTTTTATTAATAAAACACTTGCATTTAACTGAATAAAACACTTCCAACAGAGCGCGTTTTCCGTTTTCAGAACTTTAATACAAATGTCCAGGGCTAATGTAGGTTATATGATTGAAACACCTTTTCGTTATTCAACTTTACATTTTATTTCGGCGACAAACCTCCATAACCACACCAGCAAAGCAGTACCTTACAGTAAATGAGCAAAAACTTCATGTAATCTTATAAATGAAATCGTAAAACTGGTACATAAATGTAGCTCTGAATACACCACAACTGCCATTTTCCACAACAGTGAATCAACAACAGCTCACTGTACTAGGAGCATGCCGTATTGGTACGATTACAAACCCAATGTCAATGTTTTTCTAAGATGAACATTTAGTATTCGTATCGCAATTAATATCTTCCATGATTCTGAATGTCGACAGCTAAATTATTATTGATACTATTATTACCTGTTTCACTGGTTTATTATGCTTTAAAAAATAACTGACATCTGACATACTCATTTTAATTTACACTGAAAGAAATAAAGAAGTCTCAGGATAACTATGTGTCTGTAACGTACATATGATCTCGTAAAAAGTGTACCAACCGTTCCCGTAATTATTAAAAAGTTCAAGCAAATTGTAATAAAGAATAAATACTGTGAAAAACTAAGCGGTCCAGCAACATTCATGAACAGCGCAAAACAGATCGAAAGTGGTATCAGGCGATTCGTAAATAGAGACACTGGCATCGATCGATTCATTTTGTAATAGAGAATATCATCCTTGGGTAGTTAGAACTGGAGCTAACGAAACAATTTCTATACTTCCTAGGTCACAGTTTGTATGTGCGACTACGGGTATATTGCAGCTTGTAAGTTAAGTTCATTAGACAAAAAGTTTGCCACGTCAGTGCGCAAGCGCAGATGAATCGTGTAGCCTTTACAGATGACGCAGATATCGAGTCATATCCTCAGTAGCGTGAACACTACCTCTAAGTGAGCATAAGGCAGTATCAATCGATGACACAAATATGTTTTAAGCGGACAGTTTACGTAAAAATGGACAAATGTAAGGATTCACAGTGGTGAAGAGGTACTATTATGTTTGGCCGTTCAAAAATGGTTCAAATAACTCTGAACACTATGGGACTTAACATCTGAGGTCATCAGTCCCCTAGAACTTAGAACTACTTAAACCTAACTAACCTAAGGACATCACACAATTCCATGCCCGAGGCAGGATTCGAACCTGCGACCGTAGTGGTCGCGCGGTTCCAGACTGAAGCGTCTAGAACCACTCGGCCACACCGGCCGGCTGTTTGGCCGTGCCCATGGCCATAGGATGTGTGGAGTTGTTGGATTTGTTGGCGTTTTGAGGCGGGTTGATCAAAGTATTTACAAGAAGTGCTGCAACACACGTGGCCACGGAAAATGACGTCAAAACTTTGGCCGGAAAAAGATCCGGGACGAGAGGGACCAGAGGCTCCTTTCACTGCTTCTGAAACAAAATCGCCTTCAGACCCGACGGAAATTGCTGTAGGCAGTGAATGAAGTTCCATCACAACCAGGTAGAGAGAGAACGTTACCACGGACACAGCATGCTTTAAACATATCGAGTTGGTTATCTCGCAAGAGGCCATTGTTCACAGAGGCAGATAAAGGGGGGAACAACAAAGTTCGTCGGGCTGGAATCAGATATGGCTGGTTTTCTTAACACTCTCCACCCTATGACTTCTCGAAACAAAAAAATTTGCTGGCCTGCAAATCTACCTGAGTTCAACTCCATAGTAAATCTGTGGGACATGTTGTAACAGCGGGTAAAACAGCGACATTCCCCAATTTGGTGGAACTGCGTAACCAAATCCTGAGCTACTGATTTGACCTGGACGCGACGATCCTGCACAACCTTGTGGACGCACAAACAGCCGTTTATCAAGTCAATAGGCGGAATTATATGGTATTAAGAGACTGTAACACCAAGACACCGAGCGAGGTGGCGCTGTGGTTAGCACATTGGTATCGGTTTCGGGAGGACGATGGTGCAAACCCGCGGCCGCCCATCCTGATTTAAATTTTCCCGTGATTTTTCCCTAAATCGCTTCAGGCAAATGCTGGGATGGTTCTTTGAAAGGGCAGAGCCGGTTTTCTTAAACATTTTTCCCTAATCCGATGGGTCCGATCACCTTGCTATTTGGCACCTCTCCCACATCAACCAACCACCCAACACAGAGACTTTCCAGAGACGTTTAAAGCACTTGTAGAAGTCTATGTAGCAGTCAAACCCAGTCCATAGACAAAAATTAAAACTGCTGTTACAATCTCAGATTCTGGTTCTTTATAAAGTTACCAGTTTATTGGTAGTAGGAACGGGGTTGCACACTCATCAGTTAAAAGATGATGAATATAACTCGCTTGATTATGAATTAAAAATAATTTTCTCAGACCATCTGTAACGACAGACAGCTTGTCTGCTTACAGGACTATAAGTTGGTGGGGACGAAGAAATTTCTGAGTTCACCAATTATTTAATTCATAAATTCATCAAATTGGCATAGAACTGCAGAAGATCCAGCGGCAGTTGCTTTCAAAAATCCAGGTGAATGCGACGACTGCGAGGAGGGGCACCCACCTCTCCGACGGGCAGACGCCTGGCGCTTCCTCAAAAACGTTAACCTGCGCGTGGGCGAGCCGAACAGCCCCCGGCTAAGAGTCAAAGCGACCGTCGGCGTTGCAGCCCTCGCTCACGTTGGCAGCAGGGAACTTTTTCTGTTGGAGGTGGAGGAAGCAAACAGTGAGCGAGGACCCTCGATAACAAAACTACTGAGACTCTCCCTCATGCGCTACATTCTTGGCAGTCCTCGGTAGGGTCAGTTCCTGGCTTTAAGTCGTAGGATACAAATCGTGGCCAGCATTCGTTCGCCATATACACCATTTTACGCTATGTGCGTTCATTTCTACCGTCGTGGGAGCAATAAAGCACTACTACGCTTAGTTTTGATAGAGTAATTCACGGTAATATGCTCGCAGTAAAGCCGACTGTGTTTAAGACGTAAATATCCAGTTTGGACCGCTAGAGATCAGCCTCCCGGTTTGATCAGTGTTCATTCGGTAGTCTTTGTCGTGCTGCTCTTGTTCTTGTGCTCCCAAAGTGTTTCTACTCAAGGCTCTTTACCATAACTTGTGATTCGAATTCTGCAGCTCAACTTTGTTAGGCTGCTCTCAAGCGACTGGAATAGTTCTCGCTGTCGTTATTCATATTTTGTGTCCATATATAAAATCGTGGCTTGGTTCACAGCATGCTTGCGGATGCCTGTGTAGTCAACAACTGTGGACTGGATAGTTGCAACTTACTTTTTTTGATACTGCCTAACATTTCAAAGTGTTTACGAGTATATATCTGCTTTTCTTTTATCTCTGTGTTACTGGTCTGTAGTCTACCCCTTTTCTCTTCATCAACCAATTAATTTCAATGTGCGCTCGATATCACTACAGTACATGAAGTAGAACCCGACACCATCACGATCTGGAGAGCAGTAGACCTTTAGCTGATAAGCAGATCTGATGGTAGGGAGGACAGCGACAGGCAGAGCGCATTTATTTATTTCATTTCGATCCCTCCTTTGCCAAAAGAAACAAGCAAGCTGTAATATTTGTAATGATTTCTCTAGGGGCGACTAATTTCTTTGACCGGTAAGCTTCTTCAAGAAATGTGTGTGAAATCATATGGGACTTAACGGCTAAGGTCACCAGTCCCTAAACTTACACACTACTTAACCTAAATTAACCTAAGGACAAACACACACACACTCATGCCCGAGGGAGGACTCGAAACTCCGCCAGGACCAGCCGCACAGTCCATGACTACAGCGCCCTACACCGCTCGGTTAATCCCGCACAGCTTCTTCAAGAAAGGAGATTGTAAAGTTCATAACGGTAATTTTAACACATGTGCTCAGATTTTCCCTGAGCGACAAGTTCGTTTTCATTGATATGGCGATCGTGGGAACACGAAGTGCCGTTTATGCAAAGTAGAGACGAGGATCACGCGAGAGAAATGGTTATTCGGGGCGACGGGACATGCACGCAGGCGAGCTGTTCCGACAACCGACAGCCATCGGGAGGTGTCAAGAGGCGTGGCCGCAAGCGCAGGGGGGCGAGAAATCCGCGGAAGCATTTGGAAAGCTGCCGGTAAGCGCCGAGCCGGGCCGCGAAATTGGGTTAATAGCAGCGCGCCTTGTTGCTGCTGATTTGCATATCTTTCATGTTCCCGCAACGCTAGACGCGGCAGACTGCAGAGATACGCGGAAACGTTCGAAGAATAGAGCGAAAGGAAGGATGTTGGCGACGGAGGGAGGAAGGAAGGAAGGAAGGAAGAAATTCATCGAGTGGAATGCTAGTGTCTCTCCTCCTGCGGAAACGCGGCAGCGGCTGCTCCAATCTGTTCACGCGGCGCCCTTTCTCGGTTTTGCACGCGGGAGGAAACTGAATCACGCAACCAACTCGAGATAAACAGCGCTGCCGACTGTGGCTTTGTTCGTCTCTGACAATGATTTGCGCCGCTGGGGTCTATAAATGGACAGATACTCGCTGCTCGGGGATTTGCCTTCCGCGAACTGATTAGCAGAATAACGTAGGATCCGGGGGAACAAGTGTTTCGCAGTGGTAAAGCTAGGGAAAACACATGAGGACTCCATGTTACTGGTGAATAACGTGAAAATAGGGGATGTATTTTGTTTCGAGATAATCTTCATCAACTGGTAGTATTTTCTGCTAGTATTTTTTCTTGAAGCGTGCCCCTCTAGAATGCAGAAAATTCACATTATCTATGCTTCTTAGAAATGGATACTGACAAAAATGTCGTTTGTTATCTATATTTTATACCTAACAGAGAAAAGAAGGCAATGTAGTTTGACTACGTATATGGCGTCAGAGAATGCCAATGGCCTTGCCGTGGTAACGTCGGTTCGTGCCAGATCACCGAAGTAATACGCTGTTGAGGCTGGCGAGTACTTGGATGGCTGAACGTTCGGGTCTGCCCAGCGCTGATGGTAAGCGGGGTGAACTCAGCCTTGACTGAGATGTGGCGATTCTGGTGACGAAAACAGAAACAACGGCTGGGAGAGCGGTGCGCTGAGCAAGTGCCCCACCATCCAGTGAGGCCTATCGGCTGAAGACAACACTGCTTTTGGTCGGTACCGCTGGGCCTTTCAAGGCCTGTTCGGATGGATTTAAGCTAGGCTGATGAAAGAACAGGAATCACCCGGAATAAAGTTAGAAAGGACAACTTTAAATGTGCTCGCGTATTCTGAAGTCTTAGTGATAATGTTACTTTGTTTTTTTCAAAGAGCTGTTACTTTACTACATAAGATTTGTAAAGAATACGACCTTAAAACATCTACCTCAGTATCCGTGACATTCCCGGGCAAACCCCCAATAAGAGCAAAGGTTATGTTCGATGATAGAATTATAGAATATTTTCAACGTCTTAAGTATCGTATGTATACGGTACAGGTGTAAATAATAAATCAGGAAGATACCAGACAATGTGTCGAAAAACTCGAAGTGCAAAGAAAACAATGCAGACAGAAACACAGTGTTTTGAAAGATATAACCGCCATTTCACTGAACAACAGCTTTCATTCCAATAACAATTATCAGACCTTACAACTATTCGAAATGATGAATCTTGAGCAGCACACAAGTCATTGCCAAACATGTATCTTGGGTTATGTTAACCAGTTTCGCCAACAGTAAATGCGAGAACATCCTGTCAACACTGTTGACAAAATTGATTTATATAACCGAAGATTCATGTTTTCACGATGACTTGCGTTTTACTCAAGTCTAATGACTTTTAATACTTGTACCACCTGATAATGGTCTAAGGCTGAAATCTAAACTTTGGAATAAGACCTGCTGTACAGTCAAATGGCGGTTATATCTTTCAATAAGTTCTATATGACTGTGGCTCCACAAAAAAGTAAAATGAGAAACACACCTATAGCCCTATGAGAGATGGCAATGCGAGTCACTCCATGTGGCAGGGAAACGCGGACATTAAGGCAGGAGGACTACAGCTATATACAAGCCACAGAAATGATGTTTCTTAGGGTATTAAGGGGACACAAACGCTTTGGTAAAATATTTACCAGGATTTATGGAAGCAATTGCAAATATTTGAAATTCGGGGAAAAATGGACGAATATAGAAGCAACCGGGAATAGCATTTAGAAAGAACGAAGAATACAACAATACCAAAAATGTCACTGGCACATAGTTGTAATGACCAAAGATACCTAGGAAGACTGAAGTAATGATGCATAGAGGTGGAAACAGTACAAAATGTTTAAGCCGTGAAAGGATTATGATGATGAATATTATCGACGTTTTGAGGATCATCCTAACATGTATCTTTTTCGACAAACGCTGAAACTATACTTTGTTATCTTGAATGTTTGGTGGCAACGACCTGTGGTTTGTATTTTATGGTGGAGTAAGGCTTTCTAATACTCTACTCTACCAGAGATTCCATTGTGTCACATTTCTTAGACAAATTACCGACAAATTATCTTGCCCTTCTGCTGAAGTAGTGCAACGTTTATAGTGAGATTGATACTGGAGAGATCTACTCTATCGGCAACCAAGTGGTCCGGTGTCTTAATTGCTCTGTAGTGGAGTTTGGGCCACTTTCGTACAAATCTTCACAACAATATACACTACACTGCAGAGTGAAAAGCTAAATCTGAACATTCCCCTATGATGTGGTTAAGCTATTTCTCTAGTATGTCCTTCTTAACGAGGAACGCTTTAGAAATTCCGTGAAGTTTGGAAGGGTGTAAAGCTATGATGGTGAGTCTTCAGTCGGTAAGGGTACTGCCGGCACAAGACGAGGTAGGTTCCTGGTTCAGTTATGACACACTGTTTAGATCTGGTAGCAAGTTACACATGGCTCTGTGGCTTAAACAGATAATTCTCCTTTGAAGATAATGTATCCATTAATGGAATCGTTGACCTCGAAATGTCTGAAAATAAACACCATATAGGGGAGGGTAGTTCATTCATTCCCTGTATAACACCTGCCTAGGCCTTTCCGTTTCAGTTTTGGGCAACAGTGTGTCCGAAATTTTTCCTTGGCCACCAATAAAAAAGCCGCGTCATTTTAACTTTGGGCGTTGCTGTTCTGACATCGGTAGCAGAGGTGCCAAGAGCAGGAGGAAGATACACGTAAAGCGAGATGTGACGATCTTCCCGCGATGGTTTTGGGCAAAATTTTCGTGAAATTTGGTACAACACGACGTCACTGACTCACCGTAGAACGAACATGATTTCTCAGACGTAGCTTCTTTTTTAGGTTTATCAGACTCTTACCATTTGAGGCACCGCCGAGCTCGAGTTTGACGTCGCAGGACACCACGCTTTTTTGCCATTTCAGAGGAAGGCTGCAGGCACCTCAGAGCCCAGTTTAGAAATTCTGCGTCGCAATGGGTGAAAATGGTTTCAAGAACAGATTCTTTAATTTTGTTATGCATAGTACTTATGTTGAATGATATTCCACTAACTGAATGAGCTGTAATTTACATATTCTAATACAAGGAGTACTTATTCCAGCTTAGTATGAAATTAAATAAATGCATTTACTCACAGTTAGCTAAAAATAAGTTTGATTTAGTTAATTTCACATCTTTCTGAATGATACTTTACTTCTAGTAATTGAAAAGAGTCCATATCAGTGTGCTAAGCATTATTTCACTGTAAGTAAACGTGTTACTTATCATAGTCTGACACACAATTATTTAATTCATTAATTGGGTTCTCCATGTGCTTGTATGTACATGTATCTTTGGGAGAAAAAGCAGCAAATGCATGTAAGTCACTCACACTTTATCAGGAAGGCAGAGAGGAATTACATACCTACGTTTGCCTATCCTATATATATTTCCGGGTTCCTTCTTATGCTGCCCGAAGAGCTTACGCATGTCGCTGCAAAGATAGAGGGAGACACAGGTAGTGTAAGTGTGGAGGGATTACTAAATTTACTATTCGTACCACTCAGTCACGGACATGAAACAGTTACATCAAGGACAACCGGCACATAAGCTCCAAAATGAAGTCATCTCTGCTCACTTGTGCCCTTTGATCATATTCTTTCACGTTTTTCACTTAATTGGACGACTGTAAGAACCTTACGATTTTATTATTTCGACAATACCTTAAACTACTTTGCAATTATGTAGAATTTTACGCTACCAAACTAACCTCCATTCGAATAATATTCAGGACTGGACGAAACGAACTCATAACTCTGTCTACAATGAATAAAAGATTCGTATTCATCAAATAATTTGGGCATGAGATAGTAATACCTTACTTTTCGTAGCTGTCGGCTCGTATCCTCTAGCGGCCATAAGGCGAACGGTTTGCGACTTCTCTCACCGTCCTCCGGTCTGTTGACCGTTCGCAAACATAAATTACATGCAGGGTACCTTGGTAAGAGAGGTACAGTTCCTGTTGGGAAAACATGTAAATTGCACACGGATACATCGCGAAATTTTGGCAGTATATGGACCATATGAAATGTCACCTCCATGCGTAGTGAAATGATGCCAACATTTTGACCAAGCCCGTGGGTGTTGCTGATCAGAGAGGAAGGCTCTCGGCATCGACCACAGAGGACACTGTCCATGTAGTCAAGGAGGGACATTTAGAGGATCGAGATTTTCCAGCTGTGAGGACGTTCACTGAGAGATTGTCGAATGACTTCGTGACCAGGGAACGGACTTCTGTCGTCGAGGAATTGAGAAGTGATAGAATGCTATAGTGTCACGTATCTCTGTCACTTTCAAGAGTAACTCAGCGTTCAATAAAAGTTACTTGACGTACCATGAAGTTAATTTCTGAAGTACATTGGTACAAGGCATCTGACTGACTTTTGTCCATCTATTGTATTGAAAACTCCTCTATTACAGTCAGCGAGCCGGCCTGGGTGGCCGAGCGGTTTTAGGCGCTACAGTCTGGAACCGCGCGATTGCTACGGGCGCAGGTTCGAATCCTGCATCGGGCAAGGATGTGTGTGATGTCCTTAGGTTAGTTATGTTTAAGTAGTTCTAAGTTCTAGGGGACTGATGACCTCAGACGTTAAGTCCCGTAGTGCTCAGAGCCATCTGAACCATTTGAACAGTCAGTGAAGTAGTTCTTTAAATGGGAAATGGCCACTATCTGATAATTTCGGAAATAAGCAGGAACAGTTGCGTCGGTGTTTTGTACAACAGTATAGTCAAATGCGTTGCATATTAGATGACCCTATCTGTCCTTTGGATCTGGCTGTAGGTCTACGTTGTCTTGACAGCTGTAAATAATAAGCACCCAATTGTTACACATAGTTCGTTCGGTCACAGAAAATCCTTGCAAGTTAAAGTGGACTTTGCGCAGAAACTCCCGATTCGGTGTAGGGAAGTGGCAACAGGAACTAATGCTACTGAAAATTCTTTGTGGTGAGATGCTGGAAGAAACCAGTTGTAGAGTCTTTTGTAACTGCAAACATCACAGCCAATCGCTGTCCTCCTGAGTGGAGACTCCTTGCTTTTTGTGACACACATTCTGCAAAAGACTTAGAGGAGGAGGTACACAATTTTGGAACAATTTCTGCCTTAATTAAAAATAGAATGTTCCTTCGGTGTAAACGATGATTCTAAGCATTTTTTTATTCTCAAAGTGTTAATAAACATGTAGAGACTACTGAAAGTAAGCCAGGTCGTTATAAATTCAGTCATCTGAACTTAATTTGGCGACGAAATTAGAGATCTTTTTGGTATGTGACGAAGAAGACAACCAACTTCAACAATAATAACTAAAACCGTATAATTTAAAATTCATTACAGGACACAAGACCCTTTCTAAAAAGACTAACAAGAATTTTCTACATATCATGTACATTCCTGATGTAATGTGGGTCCTTCTCACAAGCTGACGAGTTGCAAGAGCAGTATATATGGCCAGCCAATGTTTCAATTATGCGCCTCGATGAAAAACTGTTAAACATGCTTGTAAGCTACATATAACAGATCACATTGTCGACATAAATGTGGATGTGCGGTTTTGCCTTGATCTAAGACAAAATCATCTTTTACACTCCTGTCAATATTGGGAGACTGTAACGTCGTTGCTCATTGTATATGAGCTTTAAGATATGAATCACAGGCCTACCCGTATAAACATTGACCTAAGAATTCTCAGATGCAACAATTGTCCTCCGTAGAAACCTATAAAGTAAGAGTATAGCGTTACTCAAATTCCGTAGTAGAAGGGAAAGCGTAAATGAAAACTCAGTACATTGCGATGGAACTCTACCCCCAGTTTTCAAAGAACTATGAGTAGATCCAGACGTATAAGAAAAACACAAGTTCGGAATTACCGTTAAGATCACATAAAACAAAATGGCGGATGAGGTGAATACCTCGTAGACAGTGGCACACTGCGTATTGGAGGGTGCTCTTTACATACAGACATGAAAAATAAGCAACAAGTAAAATTAAGTACAGACAAATCACATACACAGCCATCCCACCCACCACCGAACACCAATTTACAAAGTACATTGTTAGTAACAGGTCCACACAACATTTACGAAATTTGGTACATTAACCTATAAAATGATATGTAAAGGATAAACAAGAATTTAGCGTTGACAGCAGAATAGATCATGATGGAATTACGATAATTTAATACTAGTAAAGCGGTGGAAATAACAATAGTTTCATTTTAGACTTCACCTTTTCGTAAATATCTGTAATAGACTATTAAGAATTACTGACTAATTTCTGATGACAAATTGTAGCAATTTATCTGCTGTACTGCAATGGTGGAAAGGCACAAAAAACCCATTCTTGGTAATAAGTTACACGTTTTGTTAATAATGTTTTGAACTTATTTTTCCTGACGGTTTTGATACTGCCCGCCACGAAGTCCTCCAGTGTGCCAACCTTTTCATCACAGGGTAGTACTTGCAACATACATACTCAATTAATTTTGTGAGTGTCTTCGAGTCTCTGTCTTCCTCTACAGCCTCTATCCTGACTACAAGAAAGATGATTCCAAAAATGTATATTTCATCATGCAAGAAACTCTACTTGTTATTTAACGAGCCGTCCGGGGTGGCCGAGCGGTTCTAGGCGCTACAGTCTGGAATCGTGCGACCGCTACGGTCGCAGGTTCGAATCCTGCCTCGGGCATGGATGTGTGTGATGTCCTTAGGTTAGCTTGGTTTAAGTAGTTCTAGGGGACTGATGGCCTCAGAAGTTAAGTCCCATAGTGCTCAGAGCCATTTGAACCATTTGTTATTTAACGGAAAATAAATTGAACACACGGACGATGGTGAAAGTTCACTGATACACGTACGGATGCTAAGAAGAAATAGTGCTTACGCATGGTGGAATATATCCATAACTATATACTCTATGTGAAATGAAAGAAGGACAAAAGCTGAGCCTCAAGCATAAGTTGCATATATTTCCTTTTAGTTTTCATACTATATTTGATATGTGTGAAATAAATCTTCTACAAACATTCAATGTAATTTCAGCTTATATGTTGTCCAAAAGGCAGTCAAACGATACTACCGTTACTAGCTTTTTTTAGGCAGCTATGATCAGTATTGGAAAAAGGGCCACGTGAGAGGATTACAATGCCCTGCCAGTATACGCGGAAGATAATTTCCACTGAGAATTTTCCCTAACCTTTAATTCCTCAAACCGCTCTGCTCCCTCTCAGATGTCACCTGCCGGGAGCATCGCACAAACGAGAAACGTCTCCCAAGTTTGCGGAAATTCGAATTTCCTTCTGCTGCCAACAGGCGCGTCAACTTTATATTACTTTGTAGCTCCGACTATCTCCGGGCTGCTTCT
This sequence comes from Schistocerca cancellata, assembly GCF_023864275.1. NCBI lineage: Eukaryota > Metazoa > Arthropoda > Insecta > Orthoptera > Acrididae > Schistocerca > Schistocerca cancellata. Next base: position 431,898,981 of record NC_064633.1, read on the forward strand.
TCCGCCTCGCCTTGCGTCTCTTTGCCTTCTTAGCATCCGAGGATTCATTCCTGGGCCTTGTTCGCTGTTCTTATTTGTTTCTCCGGGTGATGTTAATTACAGACAGCGTCTTAGGAGGCGCCTATGCTAGGGACGAACGAGACGCGTCCCTGACGCTCCGAATTACAGAGGGATGGCGTAGGAATTTCTTTTGCCGTTCTTTCGTTGTAGAAGGAAGACGCTCTCTCTCCTTGTCTGTCTCTCGGACAATTTCACGCCATATTTAATACATTGTTTAAGAACCCGTTCGTATGCCATTGTCGATTTTCTGTAATTATTTAATTGTTACTAATACTCTCTACCCCTGTAGCTTAAAATTGTGCTATTACTCTCCCACGGTCGGTAATACGTATTGTGACGCAATCACAGTATTGGATAAATTTTGTACTCCTTTAGACTGCATGTGAAAGACTCTTGTGTACTCGGAAGATTTGACTGAGTAGCGAATGATGCAAGTCCAGCACAGTTTAGGGCACGCGGTGCGTGTGCGGAAGACGTGAAGACGAAGGCTGGCCATTTCCTCACTGCTGGAAAGTTAATGCTATAGTTTCAGTAAAATAGGTGCTTCTTATTCATTGTCATCACTACCTTCTCTGGTTAGCTAATTTGGCAGGTTCTGGTTGTGACACTGTACCTTCCTGAAGATGTTTAACATAGAGCTTATTATGGTATGTGGTCCCCATATATTTTCAACATATCAGTGAACGATTTATCTGGACATTTGATAATTTTTCTTCTTACATAATACTGGACAAAGTCTTTCCTGAAATCTCCTCTTGGGTTCTACAAATAGTATCTGGGATTTATCTCTGCATTCTTTTCAAAGTCTGCTATCTACATTTATGCAACCTTGACTGTTTCCTTTAGTCAATAATGACTGAAAACACTGTCAAGTGCAGCAAAGCCCGTTTGGAATTCTTCAGGAGGACTGGTAAATATTTTAGTAGGTGGTAGTAAGTGCTAATTCGAATAAAACGTAGCGTGTACGATGTTGCAAGCGTCCAAATTTTGTCTGTTGCAAAGGTACATCTACACTTACTTCTACATGGCTACTCTGCAAATCACACTTCAGTGCCTGCCAGAGGGTTAATCGGACCACCTTAATACTTATTCTCTGTTATTTCACTCTAGAACGGTGCACTGAAAGAAACGAACACCTCTATCTCTACGTCCGAGCTCTGATTTCTCTTATTTTATTACGATGATCATTTCTTCCTATGCAGGTCGGCGTCAACAGAATATTTTTGCCTTCGAAGGAGAAAATTTCGTGAGAAGATCGGCCGCAAGGAGAAGCGCCTTTGTTTTAATTACGTCCACCCCATATCTGCATAATTTTCGTGAGACTATCTTATCTACTTCTCGATAGTACTAAACTTGCTACTGATTTATCGTGCAACGGAGGTTTAACGGATTCCCTGTAGCACTCATGTGGATAACCTCACATTTTTCATTATTTATGATCAACTGCCAATACTAAAATCTTATCTAAATCGTTTTGCAATTGGTTTTGATCTTTTTATGACTTTATTAGACGATAAACGACAGTACAGACTGCAGATAACATAAGATCGCTCATCAGATTGTCTCCTATATCGGTTACAGAGGTAAAGAACAGTAAAGGGCTTCTCATAATACCTTGGAGAACAACAGAAATCACTATTGATTTACTCGATGGCTTTCCGTCAGTTACTATGAAATGTGATTTCTTCGGATAAATGAGACGAATTTTCATAAGCACGTAATTTGATTACAAGCCGTTTGTGAATTACGGCGTCAAAAGACTTTTGGAAATCTATAAATACGGAATCAATCTGAAATACCTTGTCGACAGCACTCAACATTTCGTGTGAGTAAAGAGCTAGTTGTTTTTCACAAGAACGATGTTTTTTAAACCCATGTAGACTATTTGTCGATAGACCGTTCTCTTCGAGATATTTCATAATGTTCGAACACAATGTATGTTCCAAAATCCTGTTCCCCATCGACGTTGATGTGTTTGTAATTTAGTTTATTTATCCTGTTGCCTTTCTTGAACGCTGGTGTGACATGTCCAACTCTCCAGTCATTGTGTACTGATCTTCCACAGAGTGAGCGGCTGTATATGATTGTTAACTATCGAGCTATTGCATGAGCACACTTTGAAAGGAACCTAATTTATGTACAATCTGGACCGGAAGACTTGCTTTTCTTAAGTGGTTTATGTTGCTTCACTACTCCAAGGATTTCTACTTCTAAGTTACTCAAGTTGGAAACTGTTAGTGATTAGAATTCTGTAATATTTACTTCGTCTTCTTTGGTGAAGGAATTTCGGAAGACTGTGCTCAGTAACTCTGCTTTAGCAACTCTTTCATCACTAGTAGTTTCGTTGCTCGTGCGCAGAGAAGGAATTGGTTGTTTCTAGCCACTAATACACTTCACATACGACCAGAATCTCTTTGCGATGGCCGCTTTTGTTTCACAGCTAAAGTTGTGAAGTTGATCTTGATTTTACACAACTGAATTTTTTGACAGTGATTATGATTTGTAGGAAAATTCTACCTAACCTTATAAAGACGCTGAACGTATTTACAAATACCGGGTATGACGATATTGTTGTTGCGTACGAGTTTTATGACTGTATTGGAAGTGCTGCTCTGCTTGTAGAGGAAAGGGTTAACAATTCCCTAACGAAAGAGTAGCAGAGTAAAGAGTGTTTGCTTCTGTTTTCACTAACCTGCGTCAGAATGGTGCAGCGTCCAATATTCACAATTCATCTGAAGTGGCAAAAGGTCAGAGCGTGGATGGCATACAGAACATCATTCAATTAGTTGAAAATAGTCCTTTAGAAAGTACACCCAAAATTTTTAAACTTACACACACAAGAATATGTCGGATGTTACGTGTGGAGGGCCTACAATTCTTCTCATCGACTGCGGTCACTTTCGAGAGGGGGCTGAAGATAGACCACTGGAATTTCGACGATGTCTGACTGCAAATCGACGGCAATTTCCATTGATACTGTCCATAGGTGCACTGCAAAATCGCTGTACTGGTCAATAAATAAAAATCCATCAATTAATAAACCAATGATTTTATTTCACGCGTTTATATATATATATATATATATATATATATATATATATATAGAGAGAGAGAGAGAGAGAGAGAGAGAGAGAGAGAGAGAGAAAGTATGTAACAAGCGAAGCGAAGCCGTCGTTGTCACAATAGACTAACATCGCAGATTAACTAACGATGTAACACGTGTTAACCTGGAAGACAATTTAAGCCACCAGAGGTAGCCACGTAACGACAAAAGCAAAAATAATATTTTCTTGTTTTCCATACAAAATACTGTACACTTCAGCTGATACTACGACGTTGTTTCGTGCAACCCGGAATATTAGATCTGGCATTCAAAAACCAAGTTCGAGATTTTCATGGTCTCTCCCTCTCTACGTGCAAACAATTTGTCCTACAAAAAAAAAAAAGTGGTCCTTTATGTCGGAAATTTAATGCAATTAAAATTAGTACTGGAATACTTTTTCACTGGTGGCTACAGATTTCAAGTTATTCGAGAAATATTTACAAAAATATCCTTTAAACGCACCTCCTTTGTGCAAAAGGTTCGGACAACACGTACTGTTCTTGATGTTCGACCATTTTTTGTCCCTCTTGATTGGACTATTATGCCATCAGCATGGTCTATTATTTTGTTAATATTATTGATAATGTAATTGTGCCCGTGAGGGTGAGAAAAGAAAAATAACTCCTGTAAACGTTACGCTAAAATAAATTACGTTGACAATTCGGTACGTACTTAGCCTTTAGAAGCACAGTAGCTTTGTAGTCAGAAGGCTTGACGAATACATCGATATATTAGTTATTTTATGATTTTAAAATTCATGGAACTGTTACGTAAATTTTACACAAACGTCAGTTTTACGTTTGAAGCACTCGACTAAGTTAGTGGCGCAATAACGTCAGTCAATGAAGACCCAGAAAGGTCGACTTTGTGGAATAATTCGTGCTGCCACCAATTTTTGTACCGTGGTACGAGAGAGTGCCATGAAAATCTGACTATAAATACTAAACCATGTAGGCCGAGTGTGCAAGAGGGGCGCATTTGAAGGTAACTTCCGTATGTTTTCCTTGAATAACTCGGATATCGTGACCTCCAGCGAGAACGTATCCAAGTACAAATTTAACCTACTTTAAATATTCTACAAAAAATTCTGTTAATTTTTTCTGTAAGACTATACTTTTAATCATAATAATAAAGTTTTCAATAAAAAGTTACTCTATGTACTTTACCAGCACACTCTGTTATCCTGACGTCTTACATGCTGGCCCTCAGGAAGAAGCCGTCTGGGGCAGTGTTCCATTCAGGCTTTAACGTAGGGAAGTTTTTTATATTTTTCATTGTTATCAACAACTCAAACACAAAGATATACACACAACACGCAATCATTAAGATCTGTATTCTAAAAACGTAGTTACATTTATGACACACGTTGCGATAGTAACGATAGCTAAACAGGTTTGTACCTGATCGTAAGCCGAACGAAGAAACAAATAAATAACTGAGATTTATTTTCTTACGACAAAATTACCTTATAATACTGAAAGCAAAGATACAGATTTTGGTGCCGAGTAACTGTGTCAAATGTTCTTCACAGAAGAATGTGGTCTGATATCCTCTCTAATTCCGTTTCCGTTTCCATTGACAATACGAATCATCATTAGGAAGCAAACTATCCACCCACTTATTGTGACTTCACATGCGGAACGTACTTTAGCCGTAGGCCAATGATACATCACACAGACGGCTTGTTGGCTGTTTTCACGCTTTGAGAGCCTCTTGTGACTGTGGTAGCAGCACCGCAGATAAACAGCACCAGATTGGTCCAATTATTTCGATAACTCTCTCTAATCAGATGTTAATTCCGCGGCGTTTGCAGGGCGCAGCTGATTCAGAATTTGTCGCCCGAAACAATATATCCTACCTATTAGCAGCTGTTGAGCGGTTATTACCACTGTGCGTTTAAAGGGTAAATGCACCTTGCATATCTGGCTTTCCTGCTGATATTTGAAGCTTCGGGAAGCTGGTACTGCATTTTACCCCATAAAACTTTCACTAGTTGACAGTACAAGCAGACTCATTCACATAGCATCAACAATAATGGATTTATGACCGTTCTTTGTAAGTAAATTTTTCATAAATTTTGCAGTTTTACATTTTCTTTTGTCCTATGAAGGGATGGATATTTCTGCTCAGGAATCGGAGGATTTTCACGCGTTACTTATATGTGATGATGATGATGATGTTTGGTTTGTGGGGCGCTCAACTGCGTGGTTATCAGCGCCCGTACAATTTCCCAATCTTTGCTCAGTCCAATTTCGCCACTTTCCTGGATGATGATGAAATGATGAGGACAACACAAACACCCAGTCATCTCGAGGCAGGTGAAAATCCCTGACCCCGCCGGGAATCGAACCCGGGACCCCGTGCTCGGGAAGCGAGAACGCTACCGCGAGACCACGAGCGGCGGACGTTACTTATAAGAGATGTGTAAATGACGTTGCAGATAGGGTGTGATGAGAATATGTGTACACGTGTTGCGCTCACAAACGTATATTTAAGTCATGTAATAGATGCGTAGACACTTTAAAACAAGGGAAAAGCCACACTTAGTGGCAAATTAATTGTTTGTGTTTTTCTGTCACATTGAATAAGTATATTTCAACTGATTTGTGCTGCAGACTTATTTATGACTGTTATTTCGTTACATCTCATTCCAAAGTAGACATTTTCTTTGTAATGAGAACCAATGTGATGTTTATCGTCCACACAGTGGGCAACTTAAGTACCCTGTGAGCAGCATCTCTTTACGCTGAGGTAACGTGCAACACAACTAAATGCACAGACGAAACCCGCTGAATTATAGAGCCTTATCGTTGACTACGATTTTTAATAGGATTTTGGGACGATTTATTAAAACGTAGAGAGCACAGATTAACACACAGTGAGCACAGATTTTGAAAACTTGGTTCCTGAGAAACACAACTGGCACTTTAGTCACATGACGACAGGGGATCTCAAGTGGATCCCATATTTCTTGATTTGCAGAAGGCTTTAGACGCTGTTCCTCATTAGCATCTTCTCATCAAATTGCGTGCATGAATATGGAGAATCATCCCAGTCTTGCGACTGTATTCGTAATTTCCCGTCAGGAAGTTTACAGTTTGTAAAAGTTAAAGGGGAAGTCGTGTAGTGAAATTGAAGCGGTGTCTGCCTGATAGTAATCCATACAAACGTCTTAGAAGACAATCTGAGTAGACCTCCTAGGTTGCTTACAGACGATGCTATTGTTTACTGTCTAGTAAAGTCATCGGCAGAGCAAAACTAATTGCAAATGATTTAGACACTACATCTACACCATGCAAAAAGTCATAATTTACGCTAAAAAATAAAATGCTTTACTTTCTGCACACCAGCACTAAACATTTCCGTTGAGTTTCGGGTACACGATGAACCACACGCAGTTCATGGTTGTAGGTTCATCTAAACAACCATAGAGCAGAAAAAACTTATATTGGAAAAATCAACACTGAAAATGCTCGGCGGAAGATGAACCAAAGGTTACATTTTATCGACAAAACGCTTAGATGATGCAACAAATGTACTTAAAGGTCTGTCTACATTACGCTTGTCTGTCCCCTTCTGCGCAATCTGCTGCGCGGCATGGAATTGGTACCCGTTAGAACTGACGCAGGACATCGAAAGGGTTGAAAGAACGGCAACTAGTTTTATGCTATAGTGAAAATGGGGAGAAGGTGTCACGGATGAGGGAGTTGCCGTGACAATTATTATAGCCAATGCGTTTTTCCTTACGGCGCGATATTTTCACGAAATTTTAATCACCAGCTTTCTCCTACGAATGCGAAAATATTTTTGTTGAATACCACCGGGCAGTGGGATATGAACATCACAAAACAGTCAGATAAATCAGGTCTCGTGCTGGAACACTGGCTGTTTTGTTTTTCCCACTTTCTATTAGTGGAAAGAGTCCAGAAGCAGCCTGAAAGTGGTTCTTTGAATCCTCTACTGAAAACTTCCTTGTGAACTGTCGAGTAATCCTGAGCCCAATGGAGTCGGTTGCCCTCTTTCAGGGAAAACCTCTCTGTCTGCAAGACCTGGGCAGAGGAAGGGTAGTTGGGAGCTCCAATCTTAGGCACGTAATAGTGCCCCTTAGGAATATGGCTGCCAAGGAGGGGGATGAATGCAGTGTTTACTCTGTGCGCATAGGTACTATTGGCGCGTGTCGCTTTGGGTCAGAAGAGATACTCTCTTGTTTCGGGCGTGTAGCTGATGTGGTAAATAATGCCAATCTTTCTTGCGAGATGAAGGTGGCGCTCACAATCTCTAGCATCGTCGACAAAACCAACTGTGGACCTCTGGTACGGAGCGGAGTGAAGAGTCTGAATGAGCGGCTCAGATGGCCCTGCGACATAGTGGATTTTCGGGTTTCGCTTACAAAGGTAGAGGCTACATTGATAGCAGGAGCTGTGTGCAGTGAACGGGCGGTATTGTAGGTTGGAGGGTCTCGGGAAACTACAAAAAGGGTATCATTGTAAAATGATGCAGATTAAACATAGCACGCGGATAGATATAGCAGCAATCGGTATTGTAGTTGTGAACTGTCGTAGCTGTGTTGAGAAGAAACCAAGGATCATAGCGGTAATAGGAAGCACTGAAGCTCAAATCGTTATAGACACAGAAAGCTGCCTAAAGCAGAAGGCAGATCAGCCGAAACTTTGGCAAAGGACCTAACCGTGTCCAGAAGGGATAGCTTAAATATAAGTGATAGAGTGTTTATTGCTGTGAGAAGTACTTTACCTAACAGTGAGATTTGAGCAGATAGTTTCTCTGAGTTGGTATGGATAGAGACTATTCTTGACAAACGGAGTAAATTAACAATACTTTTCTTTTACAGAACGACTCAGATGATACTGTTGCTGAACAGTACGGAAAAAAAAACTTGAGTCTCATTACAAATAGGTACCCTACTCATGCAGTTATGGTTGGTCCTCAGTCTAGCCGCTATATGTTTGCGAAAATACGAGTTTATATTCGGTGATAGACATAAAACGTCGTTCGACGTAAGACTTAATGCCCTCTCTCAGTACATTATATTCAACCATTAGTCGAAGAGGCAACCCGAAATGGAATATGTTGCGAAACATACTTGACGTCTTCGCATCAAAGAGTCTTGAGAAAATAGGGAGCATCAGAACGAATACAGGGATTAGTGACCACTAGGTTGTCATAGGAAGACTGATTGTCGTAACATCGAAATCCACCAAAAACAAACGCAAAAGTATTTATTTAAAAAAAAGGCAGATAAAATTCCGTTTATGCCCTCCTAAGAGACAGTCTCCACTCCTTCCAACTTGGCAAAGTACGCGTAGACCAGATGCGACCTAAATTCAAAGCAGTAGTATCGACTGAAATTGAGAAACGTATAACAGATCAACTGATAAGGATTCGTTCTGTTACCTCATGGTACACAAAACCGGTCAGAACATCGTATTAATAGGATCGGGAAAAATCATGCCAAATTTAAAAGAACGCCAAACCCGTACGATTAGCGAAATTTGATAGAAGCTTGAAATGTAGCGCAATGTTCAATCTGACGTGATTTTAACAGCTTCCACAACGAAACTCTGTTTCGAAATCTGGCAGGAAACCCAAAGAAATTCCGATGCTACGTAAAGTACACCAGTGTCAATACGCAATACGATACCAACAGTAATGTAACTGATAACAGTACCACTAAAGCAAAGTTGCTAAACGCGTTTTTCCCAAATTCCTTTCCCAAAGACGACGAAGTAAATATTCCAGAATTAGAACCAAAAACAACTGCCAACATGGATAACTTAGAAGCAGATACCCTCAGTGATGCGAAGCAGCTGAAATGACTTAATAACGTCAAGGTCTGTGTTCCAAATTGTACGCTAGTTGGGTTCCTTTCAGGCTAAGCTGATATAACAGCTGCATACTTAGCAATTATGTAGAACAGTTCGTTTGTCGAACGATCACTACCTAAAAATTGGAAAGTAGCACATGTTGCGTCACACGAGCACCGAAGAGAAAGAAATAAAAGTTATCCGATGAATTACAGTTCCATTTCACGAACGTCCATTTGTACTAGGAAACATGTATTGTTCCCACACATTATGAATAAACTCCGGACAAAAAGATTTATTGACAAATAGCCAACACTGATTCAGAAAGTATCGTTCTTGTAAAACATAACTAGCTCTTTATTATTACGAAGTAATGTGAAATATCGACAGGGGATGTCAAACTGATTATATATTTTTAGATTTCCAGAACACATTTGACAGCGTTCCTCGTAAGCGACTTCTAATCAAACTGTCTGCCTATGGAATATCAAAAATGTTCAAATGTGTGTGAAATCTTATGGTACTTAACTGCTAAGATCGTCAGTCCCTAAGCTTACACATTACTTAACCTAAATTAGCGTAAGGACAAACACATACCCCCATGCCGAGGGAGGACTCGAACCTCCGCCGGGTTCAGCCGCACTGTCTATGACTGCAGCGCTTTAGACCGCTCGTATGGAATGTCATCTCAGTTGTGCGATGCGACTGGATTCGTGATTTCCAGTCAGAAAGGTCGCATATCGTAGATACTGATGGACTCATCGAGTAAAATGGAATTCGTATCTGGCTTTCCTCAAGAAAGCGTTATAAGCCCTGATATACTCCTGATATACGTGAACGATTTAGGAGACATTCCTAGCAGCCCTCTTTAAATTGTTGATGCTGTCATTTAGCGTCTTATAAAACCACAAGATGATGAAAACCGACTGCAAAATGAATTAGATAAGACATCTGTATGGTGTGAAAAGTTCCAGAGTACTCTAAGTAATCAACCGTGAGGTTTTCCCTACGAGTGCTAAAAGGAATCTGTTAAATTTCGTTTAGACGATAAATTACACAAATCTAAAGGCTGTCAGTTCAGCTACATACGTGGGAATACATCTACATTTATACTCCGCAAGCCACCCAACGGTGTGTGGCGGAGGGTAAATCGGAATGATCACATACAAAATATTGTGGGGAAGGCAAACCAAAGACTTTGGTTTATTGGCAGAGCACCTCGAAGATGCAACAGGTCTATTACAGAGTCTGCCTACACTATGCTTGTCCGTCCTCTTTTGGAGTACTGCTGCGCGCTCTGGGATCCTTATCAGATAGGATTAACGGAGTACATCGGGAAAGTTCAAAGACTAGCAGCACGTTTTATACTATCGCGAAATAGGGGAGGGAGTATCACTGACATGACAGCAATTTTGGGGACATTATCAATACCGAGGCGTGTTTCGTTGCATCGGAATCCTCTCAAGAAATTTCAGTCACCAACTTTCTCCTCCGAGTGCGAAAATATTTTTTTGACGCCGACCGACTTAGGGAAACTGAACACCTTAATAAAATAAGAGAGGTCATTGCTCGCACAGAATGATTTAGGTGTTGATTCGAAGAATCTCATAGGTGCTGAGTCTAAGAATATTAAAAGTTTGAAGGCGTCCTAGACTTTTTCAGTCGTTGTTCGTTGTGTGCTTTTATTAGCACAAATAGCGGGAATCAAGACCGAAGATTGATAGTTTTCAGAAACCGGTTACTTTGAATGGTTTTAAGAATCGTTAAATTGGAGATGAAAAATCCCGGTATAGCCGAAAACCGGTTGTTTCAGCAATAACCGGCTTCCCTACAGAGAACTGAAAGAATTTGGCCCGGCTAACTGAACGTGAGCATTCGAAGTCTTTGCCAAAAATTGCAAAGATAAACTCGCTATTTCAGAAAATGAAACTTGTTAACAGAATAAAAGTGCAACTTAGCCAGCAAGTTTCAAACTGTGCAATACGCTTGTTTCCAGTAACTAAAATTCTAACTAACGTTTTCCTGTATGCATCTTCCCGTGACGAGGAAAGAAATGACCAGTGTACTGTACGAAACTGTCGGATTTCCGTTACCTACGGTTATAGCTCCGATAAGAGCCTTAATATTTTAACGGTTTTATATTTTCAGTGGCGGGAAGGAGGGAAGGTCACTAGTGACAGTGCACAGAGTCAAGAGTACGTAAGACTCCTCATTCCATCAAGGGATTCGAGCCGTGAATCGATTGCCGTAAGGTACACTAATTCACTACATTCAGCGAGGAAATGAAAATTATCGTGTATCATCTGACATGACGTATAATGATTGCTGCCATGTGACGTCTCCGTAAAACTACAACTATGATAGCAGCGAAAAAATGACATCCTTACTAGCACTGCCAGACAGTAACCCGCTTCTGCGCATGATTTTACAAAAGCTAACATAAAAATTTTTGGCGTTACTGTCATGCAAGCAGTCGAACCTCCACAAATGATATACCTGTTCTTATTACCAGTTGGAGGTTTTAAACTCGTCTGAATCGGCTCAGTAGCACTTCAATTCTGAATTTACGAAATTTCTAAAATTACTTTCCAGACAATAATGCGATACTTATTCATTCTAAAATTATATTCTCGATGGATCGGAGTCGAAACTACAATTTGTAATGCAGCTTTAACAGTAACTTGGCATTTATACCACCCTACATGGTAGTTACAGACCACAGGCGTCTACTCCACGGGGCCTCAGGGGTCCGAACCCCCTCAAAAATTCGTTTGGGTGGGCGGAGCTCCCCCCCCACCACCCACCACCCCCAGTAGTATAAGAAAATTATTAGTTATATTATTCTTTATAAAATCACAAAATTATGTTGGAATTTTTTATTTTCCTAGTTTGACGACAGTTACCTTTTAAAATACATTTAGTAATGAGTTAAAACAAATAATTATTACGGTAATAAGCAGGTTAACTGAAAACGAGTGGTGTGAATCATGATAGTGTTACGGTGCTGCGGGCACACTTAGAATTTGTCCTGGTGCGCGAACCTTCGGGTAAAGTCTGACGCCGGCGAGCCAGCGCTGCGGACGCGGTGGCATCCTAAGGACTGGAGCAGAAGCGCCTGGAACCCTCCGCCTCGCGTCGCCTTGACGCTTCGAGACATTACGATGCAGCGGCTATATAAAGTCCACGCTGCCGTCGCAGTCATTCAGTGTGGATAGTTTCGTTCAGTGCATGGTGCAAACGTGTTTTGTGTTCCGCCTTCAGTGTCTAGTGGACTATTTTATCTGACTATATTTTATTCGTTTACTTTAGTCTCTTAGTGTATTGTGAATTAAGCTTTCAATGGATAAATTTGTTACCAAAAAGGGGTGCATGGAAGTTGGTGATACAGCAAGTCAACTTCCATCAATTATTGTGTCGCCAATTGCTTCGTGTCGTCTTCAGGCGAGAAGTGTTCACAGCCGAAACGTGGACAATACGGTAAGGGAAGATCATTTCAGAAGTCTTAGTTGATCGAATATACATTGCTAAAATATGAATCATCTACCGAAAAAGTTTTTTGAAAAGCCTGCAAAGAGGCTGATGCTAAAAATATATTACAATTTTCTTCAAAAAAAAAAAAAAAAAAAAAAAAGAAGATGCATTTACCTCCGTAGGGTTCTCTAACTGGAAAAAGGCTTTGCAAATATTCCGTCTTCATGAAAATACGTTTACCCATAAAGAATGTGTTCTGAATCAAAATTCTATCACTAATCGAAGTGTGGCCTCCCAATTGAATGAATAGTTAGGTAGTGATATGAAGAAAGGCCGTTTAGCTCTTGAGAGAATTTTTGCTACCGTGCAGTGTCTATGCCGACAAGGACTAGAAATTAGGGGGCACGAAGATGTTAACTCAATTTTTTTTTCAATTGTTGGAACTCCAAAGTAATGATATACCTGAGTTCAAAGACTGGTTAGGGCGTTCGGGGTATAAGTGGACGTCCCACTATATTGAAAACGGGATCAATGATCTGCTAGGAAAGTCTGTCTTAAGAAAGCTATTGGCTTAAATCAAAAAGAAGTGATACTTCGATTCACGAACAAGTGTCATTTTTTATACCTACTGTCGATGATTCCTTAATCATCTGCGAAGGCTTTATTTACTTTTACACTAAATCACAAACTCTGTTTAGTATTTTAAAAGACTTTCTGCCGGTCTTGATTTGTCGATGGATAACTTAAGAGGACAGTTGGTGCCTCGAATATGAGAGGTAAGTTCAAACGACTGAAAAAGTTAGTTTCGGATACACAACCAAAAGCACGTTACGTGCACTGCACTGCTCACAGTTCAGACTTGGCCGTTGGAGACAGTTTCCGCCATCTTAAGTCTATGACCGGTATTATGACTTTAGCCAAGCATTTAATAAACACCGTAAAGGAATCCAACAAAAGGATGGGACTTTTCAGGAGCATACGCTGTTAGAGCGCCAACGACAAGCTGGTCTACGAACCCTTTGCCCGACTCGATGAACTATGCGAGCTTCTAGTACCTTGAGAATATTGAAATACTTTGATTTGTATACTGAATGGAAGGCGTGATAGTTCTGAACACTTTTGGGAATTGTGTTTAAAAGAGAAACTTCACAAGTTGATGATCGTTCGCTTTCTTGGAATCGAAGTATACTAAAAAAAAGTATGAAAATAACGAAGACAGCTAACCGTACACTTTCAAAACACCAAAGAAATACTACAAATCTATTTACATTGAATTTTAAGAAACGGTGCAATCTTGCATTACTGAGCGGTTTGCATCAACTGGACTCACACGGGTCATTCAATTGAAGAAGAGTGTTTGCTTCTAGCAACCAGAGGTGAAGCAAATTTGGAAAAATCAACTGAGTTTTTCAAAAATGACTGTAACGTCTCTTAGTAAAAGACATATTATGTGATAAAGAGAAAACATTGTGTATCACATTTTGTTATTGTATAAAATTATGTTTTTTTATTATTTATTTTATATGATATCTGTGTCGGCGAGTAACGAAACCGCCACAGACGATAAATATCAAACAAAGATGAGAATATGTGACCAGTATAAATAATACATAATGAACATTAATATCTCTGTCTTCTTCTCCTTGGAGTTACGTGAGAAGGATAGCCTGTGACGTGATATTGTATGCTAGCGTAGCATTCTTTTGTCAAGTTTGTAAGAGGGACGCCATTAGGCAAGATTGTTAAAAGGGTGTGTACTACTCAAATTGTTTAAATGTTTGAACAGAGTTATTTAGTGAAACCTTGCATTATGATTCATGTCAAGCTTGCCTGGTATTTTATCCCATCCCTTTAAGACATTTTCAGTTGTTTAAATATTATTCGTGGTGCAGAGCGGCGCTACGAACGAGCCAGCCGCTGCCGCGGTTCATTTAAATTGCAGTACATGAAACCTATCATATCGCAAAGAAGCGGTCAGGTAATAGTGAAGTGAAAAATTATTTCTTTCAGCTTTCGAAGTCGCAGAGCAGAGCTGCAGATTTTATGATGTGTTTTACAGGCTGACGCGGGCTGCTGATAATATAATATTAATAGTGAAAAGAGATAATTTATTTTCATCACACGAAAGAAATCTAGCTGTGCGTAGTTCTGGTCTGGCAACCTTATAGTAAAAACATTATTTTTCTCCGATAATAGTCTCATGTTCTCGGGTTAGCCGTGGTACTTATTGTTGTTTTACTATTAACAAAAATCCACTGCAAAATTATAATGCTGAACAATCATTGCGTACTATAACTGCTTTAATAGAAAGCCAGATACAGAACAATAGGAACATAATACATTTTCTTTTGTTGAAAATTAGTGATCCAAAGAAAGGCATAGCACAGCACCGCTAAAAGGTATTTCGAGTCTCTTTTCGTAGTAACATATCTCATTTAATATATGAGTTGTTACGCGAATAATAAAAAATAATAATAAAACAAAGCAAATAAAACAAATAGAAAAGAGGCTAGAGAGGTGAAATGACCTAGACATTGAGAGACTGCCCTTACACTTGAATATGTTAGCCGATATGGCTAATGATAAATAACTCGTCTTAAGAAATATGCGCGATGTAAGAAAGTGCATTACACAAGAGTCTGTAGCTGGAAAAATGTTATGTGAAGTAGTGAAGTTCATTAAGCTTCTCCAAGTATTTCCATGCATGACAGCAACATCAGAACTGTCAATTAGCGCCCTTAGACGTCTGAAGTCATATCTCCGAACAACAATGGGACGGAAACGATTCAATAACTTAGCTATACTTCATGACCACCGAGATGCCTTGGATGACTTGGATATCCGACCAGTCATCAACGACTTCATATTCAGTAATCCAGTCAGACTGTCGACATCTGCACCTTTCTAATGACACTCTAGCCCAAATAACGGCATTTAGAGCAATATTAAGAATATTTATAAAACAGAGAATTAAATACATACATAGTGTTAAATTTTCAGTTTCAAAATATTAGTACTAGTTTAGTAATGCGTTATTCTATTACTATAGTACTGTATTAGTTATTTTCAAATACTTAAATATTTTTATGGTGTAAGACCAAATTAAAACTATTTACATGCGTTTTTACTGAAAGTATTAGGCACACTGTATTAACTTTATGAACTGTACTGAAGCATTAACTTTGAGATATTGTGTTTATTTAAAGAACCCTGAGCCTTATTCAAAGTAAGCTTAAATTATCTATTTTACTTATTAATCAAAGTGCTATTACTGTGCGACAGCAATATTTTATGTTTTATTCTTTTAATGACAGTTTAGGATTTATTTAAATATAATTTCAGTGTTTTCGGAGCTATATATTCACTGCTCTGTAATAGTCTATTAGCACGATTATTACTGTAAATCAGATCAGTTTTTTACGAAAATACCGTGGGTGTATATGTTTTGTTTCTTTTTTCAAAGCTAAATAATATGTCAGGCTTGTCGAGTTTCCCGGAGTGTCGAGTTATCGAGAGTCCAGTTTTCGGGGTTCTAATGTTGGTCATATGACTCTAATATGCTTAAAAAACTTTAAAACTCACTATTTGTATCTAAAGTTTCGAAAATTTCCCGGGGCAGTTTTTATAAGTCACAGCCCCTGGTTACAGTTTATACATCAGCTGTTGTATATTCCTGGAGTATGAAATAGTCCAATAATTTATCATTTCTGCCATTTACGTTCCTTTTAATCTCTTGTCAGAAGAACTTCCACATGAAGAATTATGCCACCTTTATTGGCTATATTAGAAATGAGCGTACGTGGTTTGTGATAAAATTCATCTTATCTGTCAATCTGAGTTGGTCTAAATTAAACAGATATTAATATTATAAACGTGAACGAGGAGTGCATTTATAATACGATGGTGAGTCTTTCCAACGATTTACGTCCGATATCCAGTCGCTCATTTATTAGTTTGGTTAACTGACTATGTCCGCTCTGGTACGGTATGTGTTTGTTAAACCTTCAGGGCAGCCGATCGTTATGTATTTAACTGATCATTCTACTAAAGTGAAACTCTGTCTCAGGGTACAATTATTATTACTCTTATTGTTTCGAATATGACATTTCATTAACTACATTAGGGACAGATGCAGCTGTACTCGGCTGCATACTCAATGGATGCTGCCTGTCCTACGAACAAAATTGACCAATAGAAATACGTTCTGCAGTAAAAATTTGTTTTAAAAATCAGGGCTACAAAATACGTTTTCCAATATAGAATCAGAAAACCCATTTCGTTATGCCGATTCGGCAGTAGATATCTGCATCATTCTCTTGGAAATGAAATGGTTTTTATTCATACTTATTGCGAAATTCATGGTAGGCTCTTCGACGTCCATATAACAGGTAGAGGGTGTACTGAAAGGAGAATACCTGTTAGTAGGGGGAAATGGAAAACGACTTACACGAATCGCAGATGGATTACAGAAAATTACTCTCCCGGTCCTGGATTTCGGAATTCAATTTCACGAATTTTAATTTGTTTGATTGGCGCGATCTGAACGAGGTACTTCCAAGTTGGTTTTCCGCGTGGGCAGCTGCGCTCACATCGGGCTGTTTCGCGCTGAATACTAATCAACTACACGGTGTCGGCCGCACTTGTTACGAATCGCGCCGGACGTGCCCCGCATGGCATTCATGGCTGCTCTGTTATCCTGCTCGCCGATACAGGCGTAATAAAACGATTTAGATACAGCAGCAAGTCGAGTGACCAGATGAAAGTGGGCATCAGGTGAACAGAATCTGATGCTTTATCTGTTGCTTCAGTCTTAAATACTGTGACACACTTTCACAAACTTTGCTATCTCATATAATCAACCACTGCCTCTCTTCAGCGATCGCGTTGAATACGGTATTTAGCGTTAGACTTCGTACAGTACAGCAGAAATCAATATTTCTTCTCTTTCATCTGCGTTTGATGCACTTCTTCGGAAAGTAGAACACAAACTTTTTCGATCCATTGCATGCTGGATGCAACACAATGACCTTAAAATCTCGTTAATAATATCCTGGTGCCTATGCTTACGTCGTCGACGTGGTCGTAGGCCAGTAATTTCTAGATTATCTGCAGTACGATCTCAATGACAAGATATCCACAGTTTGTGTTTAGGAGAATGATGATATCTTAAATTAACGTTTTAAGAGGCAGTGATAAATATGGATACCAGTGGTTTATGTGTTCATTATTATTTTATTTATAACAAACGCTCTGTGGTATTGGTATTAATATACTCACAATAGTTTGTGTGAGAAGTATGAAAGAAATTTTTATATTTCTAAGTCGGTAGTCTCGAGATATTGACGATAAAGTCAGTGAAGGCTCGAATCTTTACGTATGGCATTTGAGTCACTATCTTCAGAGCTGGTGTTTTGTTCAGTTAAAATTTGTCAACTGTGCATTTACTAGTCATTTATAAACGACGATATGTTCAATTCACAATAACATTTCCTACATATTAGGTATAAAATCAACACAGGAGTCGTTTGTAAGTACAAATGTACATATGTAACTAACTTTCTTCTACGTCGAACATGTAAGCAATAGATTTTTGCAAATTCAGTTCCTAGTTACATACAATTGTACTGATTATATGCTGTGAAATGCTTCGTATAATGAAAAAGTAACACTACTGGTGATGTTCATTCACAAATTGTCTCAAAATGATAGCCGCTAATAAAAATTATTTTCGTTGACGGTGCATGTGTTGGATCATAGTTGAAAATATGCAGCATAACGAAAACAACTTGTGCATGCACTCAGAAGTTATAGTCACATTATTTGCTCATTTTTGGCTGTTTCTTGTAGTTCATGGGACCATACTGACAATCACAACTACTTCTTTTAGATGTAGGTCACTGTTGTGGCGGTAGGCCACTTAACGTGAAAAAGTAATATTGAAGAACTTCACAAACATAACGAAACAGGTGTCGTAACGAAATAAATATTATCGCAGAAATATCACAAAGACTGTGTACTCAAATAATGATCTGCGAATGTTATTGTAATCTCTGTTCCTTTTGAAAAAGGATCGACTCACTTCCCTTTTGTTTCTTGGTAGTGTAAGAGGCCATTTTGTGACGAGGCACGAAAACGTGTAAGTTTCATGTAATATTTAGAATAAATATAATCAAATATTACTTAAATGTTTGCTAATGATTTGCTTAACAGATCCTATATTCGTGGAGTGAATGACGTAAATGTTTTTTGCAGATTTTGTAGGGGAACATTGGTGCAGAGGTCAACGCCATTGTTCTAAATGACAGGGGACAGAGTTGTAATAAATATTATAATTTTTGCTATTTTTGACTAATAAAAATAAATGTAATTGTGGGAGGATTCTCTTGATTAGCGGTTTTTCCTTTGAAACAGTAAAAGTAATCAATTTTCGAATATTGAATCATATTTAAGTGAAATGACTTCAGTTAAATTATTTGATCTCCGCCTAACGGAAATTGTGAGAGCAAGACTCAAGTTTCACACGGAATTTGCAGTCTCCCCTACACAACGGCCACAGGCCGGTCACGTGATTCCACCTCCACACGGACAGGAGGCGCGGCGTGACTGCCAGCGCCCAGCCTTAGACGTACTACAGACAGATGTTATTTGCCTTCATCATGATTTTACCTGGGCTTTAATAACTAAAGTTAAAATTGTCAAAGTCTACAATTTCTGAGCATGTTGCTTACAAGGCATTTTCAATGTCTTTAGATAGACATAAGTATGTACTAGAAACATACCTTCTGTGCAATGTTATTCAAAAGAACAACTTTCCGAAACTAATAACACACACATATTTTGGATATGCAATGGATATAAAATTTAATTCATAATAATGGCAACAGAGTTTGTCATGGCAGCAAATATATGTTGTTATTGTACAAAGCTTTAAAACCATTCTGCAGTTTGCTGAGGACGACTGTAAGGAAAATATTGACAGTTCAATAATTATTGTATCCTATTTGAGCAGAAAATGGATAAAATGTTGGAAACTCATTCTTCAGCCGACTTTAAAAGTCTGAAAAGTCATTTCCCATGTATTGCCAAACTATGCATTAAATATTATATCAGCCTAAGACACAGATATATTATGAACATTATGCTTGAAGTATGCGAAATAAAATCTCACAAGAACACCAGTAGACAGCATCTTTAATAAAGATACGAAACGAACAATGAACTGTTTGCATCTGCTAAATGTTTATGTACAAAGAAATAGCCAACTCGTTTCAGCACGTTAAAGCGGAAATTTCACGAACTTAAGACATTTCAACTAGTAGAAGCCGACCTCGGGGAAGATCAGTTTGGATTCCGTAGAAATACTGGAACACGTGAGGCAATACTGACCTTACGACTTATCTTAGAAGAAAGATTAAGGAAAGGCAAACCTACGTTTCTAGCATTTGTAGACTTAGAGAAAGCTTTTGACAATGTTGACTGGAATACTCTCTTTCAAATTCTAAAGGTGGCAGGGGTAAAATACAGGGAGCGAAAGGCTATTTACAATTTGTACAGAAACCAGATGGCAGTTACAAGAGTCGAGGGACATGAAAGGGAAGCAGTGGTTGGGAAGGGAGTGAGACAGAGTTGTAGCCTTTCCCCGATGTTATTCAATCTGTATATTGAGCAAGCAGTAAAGGAAACAAAAGAAAAATTCGGAGTAGGTATTAAATTCCATGGAGAAGAAATAAAAACCTTGAGGTTTGCCGATGACATTGTAATTCTGTCAGAGACAGCAAAGGACCTGGAAGAGCAGTTGAACGGAATGGACAGTGTCTTGAAAGGAGGATATAAGATGAACATCAACAAAAGCAAAACGAGGATAATGGAATGTAGTCGAATTAAGTCGGGCGATGCTGAGGGAATTAGATTAGGAAATGAGACACTTAAAGTAGTAAAGGAGTTTTGCTATTTGGGGAGCAAAATAACTGAAGATGGTCGAAGTAGAGAGGATATAAAATGTAGACTGGCAATGACAAGGAAAGCGTTTCTGAAGAAGAGAAATTTGTTAACATCGAGTATAGACTTAAGTGTCAGGAAGTCATTTCTGAAAGTATTTGTATGGAGTGTAGCCATGTATGGAAGTGAAACATGGACGGTAAATAGTTTGGACAAGAAGAGAATAGAAGCTTTCGAAATGTGGTGCTACAGAAGAATGCTGAAGATTAGATGGGTAGATCACATAACTATTGAGGAAGTATTGAATAAGATTGGGGAGAAGAGAAGTTTGTGGCACAACTTGACCAGAAGAAGGGATCGGTTGGTAGGACATGTTCTGAGGCATCAAGGGATCACCAATTTAATATTGGAGGGCAGCATGGAGGGTAAAAATCGTAGGGGGAGACCAAGAGATGAATACACTAAGCAGATTCAAAAGTATGTAGGTTGCAGTAGGTACTGGGAGATGAAGAAGCTTGCACAGGATAGAGTAGCATGGAGAGCTGCATCAAACCAGTCTCAGGACTGAAGACCACAACAACAACAACAAGCCTTTTTAATTGCTTTACACGAAATTGAAACCGACTCCTTCGGCAATTTTGTCACAGACATTTTATTTTGAGCAATAGAAACATCACAGTAGAAACTCATGTTCGCTACACACGAAAGTTAATAAGAAAAATATTTATTTTGTGAAACAAAACAGAAAAAGAGTGCAAACTTTTGTTAGGTCACTTAATCTTCTAGGCTCTTTTTGGGCTGTACGTTTTTAAACAACTCGTACCAAAAACCTGAAAAGAATCTGTGCAATCTGGCTGTAGTGTACTTTGCTGGTTTTGCTTACAGACATAAAGCAGGCGAGAGTGTTTGTTTTCTGGCGGGAAAGGCAACATAGTACACTCAAGTAACACCAGGAGCGCTGGCAGTCACGCCGCGCCTCCTGTCCGTGTGGAGGTAGAATCACGTGGCCGGCCTTTGGCCGTTGTGAAGGGGAGACTGCAAATTCCGTATGAAATTTGAGTCTTGCTTGCAATTACACTAATAGGAATTAACCAACAACGGTGAACTACAATAATACACACAGCTGCACGTCTGAAAATTCCCATGCTGGTGGTGTCTTTTAACATAAAATCATCGTGTCCGGAGAACTAACTGCGAGAAGTATCACAACTGAATCCCTAACCTAAATAATTTTCCAGTTGTGAAGCAGGCAGAATAATGCTAACTCCAATTATTCATAACAGATAAATAACAATAAATTAAAAAAAGAACCCTGCTGATCATGTAACGGCTGCTGGGAAGCGGTTGCAGAAGGGCACGCAGAAGATTCTGACTTAGAACGAGACTCTGATGCAGATAATGTAGCTATATTTGAACAGTTTCAAACAATAGTACAGTAACTGACGGTAGTCGAGATACTACTACGTGAACTGGGCATGGGGGTGAAAAGTCAAACAGAGACGCAGCAGATGCTTCAACAAGCATTCCATGAAGGTCATGAAAATGAGTAATACAGAAGTGGCTGCGAATGTGGATCTTTATGCGGTGCCTGAAGTTCGTTGTGAACCCTAATCCTTTGAGAAATGCTTTCCTCCTGAGGGATTTTGTTTACTAGCAGAAATTGAGTGCTAATGTCCTGCAGGATTTTTTCAGAGCTCTTCATCGCACATTTTGTGCAGCTGTTCCTTTAGTATGAATACAGGGTGTATCGTAATTAATGGCGTAAACAAATACAGTTGGAGGTACACGTTGCTAGAAGCAATAGAGCCTATGATAAATCCGGGAGAGTTGGTCCATGTTTTTCCTTCAGTATAAAATATGAATCTTCCAGCTTCTTAAACAGTATCATATAAACTTAATTATAATGCTTTACAAAGGCATTGCCATTTAAGGGAAAGAGATATCATAAAATGAAAATATACGTGAGTGATCCATCTCACACATCAGTGTGGGGTGAGATATGGATGCGATGGACCAGAGTAGTGGGAGACATGGGAATTATAACAAATGGCTATACATGAAGAAAAGAGTCGATTAAAATTACACATTGTCATTATGAATATGTTGTAATGAATGTAGAACTACACTATTAAATATTTTAGTCCAAAGCAATTCCACCAGTTTCTCATCAACCTTGACTGAACATGGCTTTTCTGATGAGTCCTGGGTTTTGCTCAAGCGCCAGCCTGTCTTTCGCTGTCCACAGCAATTACGCATTCTACCAAATGTTGAACAACAATCATGTGTCTATCAGGAAACACCAAGAATCAAGTCGTCTTTTTTATTAGTTGAGTAATAGATTTCAGCACACTAGACGCTGTCGGTATCATCCCATTCATCAAAACTACTTTCCCAGTCATCTAAAATGTTGTAGCATTCTTCATCTGATGAACATAGTAAGCTATTTGCAGCATTTTTCTTTTTTAACTTCTTCAGTCTGTTTTTCTCTTCATTAGTATTTTTTTGCCACGTTTTTGTGCGTACTTCTGTTTCTTTTCTTATCCCACTTTTTTCAATAGAGTTTTAACATTTTCAGCAGAATTTAGCACTTCGAATACTGTTTCTTCCTTCCTTATAAACTTCATGGATGGCTCAATAGAAGGAACAATAATTTTGTCTGTGTTGGCTTAGGAGTAGCCTGTTTTGAAATCGTAATCTGGAAAATTTTAGGTTTAGTTGTACTACAGTCAGAAGTTATGTCACTGAAGGAATTTTACTTGTGCTGATAACTTTGATCTTTTGGTATGCTTGGGATGACTAGGTCTTTTTTAGTGGTTTAAAGTGTTTGGTTGGCCTGTGGGTGAGTTTCTGCTCTTCTATTTGTTGGCTCAGACATATGTTCCCACAAATACGCATAGTCCGGGATTGCGACCATATTCAGTGGGATTATTCCACAACCTTCAAGCTAAATTTAGTTGTGGTTCATCTCTCCCAAATAACATTAGTCCATAACTCCCGGCTGTCTATGAGATGTGAACCACGCCAAGTTCTATGCAGGTAGGGAATTTGGTGGCCTTTCTATTTTAGCTTCATGTCTGCACATGTGTCAAGCTTACAGTAATACTCATAGATATTGTGGAAACTAAGCCTTAATTCTAAAGTCCTGTCTCTACATGATAAAACTTTTCGGCTTACTAGGACATGGAATTGCTTTCTCTCCAGAACTAAAACGAAAACAACAGAAAACAACAGCAACGCTTTTACACCACGCTTGTTCACAAAAGAGCTTCCTCAGAAGTAGCGGGCGCTGGTCTCTAGCGGCGCATTTGTGAAATGCGCTATTGGTCCACCTCATCCAGTGGTCCGTCTCTATCGGACGTAACGTAAGTAAACATTGGCTCTATAACGCATACCTTATATGCTTTAAGCACTTCTTTTCTTCCATACTGCGAAAGAAATCTCTTCTACCGCTAGTTCTCTGCTTTTCATATTTTGTGAGGTGACGGTATGGACCAAAACGAGAAAAAAAGCGCTAAGTAAACATGAACTATAAAGAGCATACCTTAAGAGCTACGAGCGCTTTTCATATCCCAGAAAAGTCTCCAATTGGACGGTACCTGACGGTTACTGCTATAGTAGTTGCTCTTGCTGAACAGTTTCCCGTACGAGCAGACCATATGCGTCTTTTTAACCTGTAGATACTCGTACTTAAGATACTTGGGCTGTGGACAGCTCTATTTAAAAATAATAGATTGATGTAATCCTAGGATCGAGCTGTGCATGTCTGCTTTCATGCCCCACAGCTAATTTGCGGTATACAAAAACCTGTAGCTTTGATGCTTCAGTCAAATAATCTATGCATTGTACACAGTTGAGAACAAATAACATACACAGGAATACGAAATAAAAGGCAAATGAATAATTTGATAAAAAAAAGACGTCCGTGGTTGATGCAGACGACAGAGAATTATGTTGAATAATGTTCATTCAACGAAGGACATCTCAAATAAACGCTAAGTGGTCCTACGATATTCAATAAAAATTCAGGCAGAAAATACCGTTTTCAAATGCAGTAAAGTTACTTTAAAAGCTATACGAGAATGTCAGTGGTGGCCGCTGTGGCCGAGCGTTTATAGGCGCTTCAGTCTGGAACCGCGCGACCGCTATTGTCGCAGGTTCGAATCCTGCCTCGGGCATGGATGTGTGTGATGTCCTTAGGTTAGTTAGCTTTAAGTAGTTCTAAGTTCTAGGGGACTGATGAACTCAGATGTTAAGTCCCATAGTCCTCAGAACCATTTGAACCACTTGAGAATGGCAGCAAAGTTCCCCAACTAAGCAGTAATATAACCTCCCCGCAGAATATAAGAATGAAAATGTAAATGAGCCAAGTGTAAGCTCCCAATGCAATTATTAAATTAAATGAATTTTTAAATATTCTAACCTCTGAACAAAACTGATTTTTAATGTAAGCTCTGAAAAAAATTGGCTCCGATTTATAGTCTCTGTACAAATAATGCATTCACACTTAATATTCTCACAAAATTCTTTTCTCATTCAATGTCAAGTTCGAAATAGAAAAATTCCTAAACACCAAAATAATAAAAAAGTTTAGTAACCCGATAAATTTTATGAGGACAGCAGCGCTGACCTTCGGCCCTGTATTCTGAATAAAACAGCAAAAACTGTTATCTCAATAAAAACCGCAATTATATCTGCTCTTAAGTTGCAATTTTTCGACACAGCTTCGTGCAATGCTGGCGTGTATATTTTTCTCATGATTGGAAGGAATTATCATGCATTTGAAATATTCTTTACGTTGAAATGAATGCTTTTCTTTAAAAGAGTTGCTTTATATTATAAAAATTATTATTGGGGCATTTTTTGGAACAAATTAAATTACAATTAACATACATTATTAAATATGCGCAAGGCTGGTTCTTTACCTTCTACAACAATACTCATCTTCCAGAGTCCTGACCAGAGTCGCGAGCAGAGCACACAGCTGACGCATGCCGACTCCCGCAGACTAGCACGGACAACTACTCACTCGCTACTGCTACTGTCGACTACTACTGGACTCGCGCGGTCAAGCGCAGACTAGCAACAGCTAACGATCAACTACTCTCTGGTCAGAGATTCTGTCATGCCTCGCCCATCGCCGGCAATGTATACGTCTTTCAGTCATCAAAAACTAGCGAAAAGTAAGTCCATTTCATGATCACAATACACGAAAGATTCACCAGCTCGAAATTAATTCAGAGTTCAACATAATGATTCACATATTAACACACGGGATGCAAAGAATAATAGTAACCCATACTCTGTCTGTTCCCAGTTCCATAAATCAAGTATAAATAATTAGAGTCCTACTCTAGAGAACATTCAGGCCTCTCAGAGTACAAAATTCCTTGAGAAATTATAGCAATGAAGCGGCCGTTCACCAACCAGAATCAATCACTTATAGGGTGAAGCACACATGATACCATAGGCGGGTCTGGCTCCTTCCAGCACTCTACATAAAGTGTCCAGAATCGCTCCCTGGAGCTATTCGATCTCTTCATTCCCCCAGTTTTCACTTGACTCCAGCTGTGTTTCACCACTGTCCAACTTCCATTGGCTGAAGGTCATCCCCGCCAAAAATACATCGTTCTCAAGCTCTACAGACATGATTTGACTCATTTCATCACTTTCCCGTACTAATGGCTTATAACAATATGTAAATAAAACAAATGTTATAAACATTCGGCAGCATTCATACAATTTATAATAAATATTAGTAACATATCACTCCGTCTTCAGGCCAGAAGTAACCCAACTGGACCATGCGACCGCCATATCATCTTCAACTGAGGATGCGGATAGGACGGGCGTATGGTCAGCACATCGCTCTCCCGGTGGTTATGATGGTTTTCTGTGACCGGTGCCGTTACTATTCGGTCGAGTAGCTCCTCAATTGGCATCACGAGGCTTAGCGCACACCGAAAAGTGGCAGTAGCGCAAGGCGGCCCGGATGGTCACCCATCCAAGTGTTTGCCACCCCCGACAGCGCTTAACTTCAGTGATCTGACGGGAACCGGCGTATCCATTGCGGCAAGGCCATTGCCAAATATTAGTAATAGTTGCTTCGTAAATAAAAAAGCCAGCATTCTCGCGCAAATGCGCCGACATTACATTACAACGAACTGTCGTTTAAACAATTATTTATGCCTGCTTTTCAGAAGTGTCTTTTGCATCACTTTACAAAGGTGGCGTCCGCTAACACATGCGATTGACCATATTTAAATTAACAGAGTTTTTTAACAGCACTAGCAGTCAAGAAGTAAATAAAGTTACTGTCAAAAATAAAAAAAACTATTCATTTAATAAAAAAACAAGTTTGACGAAATATGGGATAGTCATGCTGCATTCATTTACTATGTAAATGTGAAGAATACGACGTTCTGTCAAACATTTGCATTATGGAAAGGATTTATAAGACCTCGTAAATCAATAAATCAATAGATGCAGATACATAGCTTTCAGGGATGATAGTTATAGCGCAATGCTATAATCTGAGCTGATGCTTGTAGAAATTGCATGAAGCTACTGAAAGTTGTTAATTCAGAGGATCATTGTGAAAACGTTTATTTTGTGCGAGATATTAACTACTACTGTAGTTTTTAAGATACTGAGATGGAAGTGAGTGAGCGTATGGCATCGTTGTCCGGGAGGCCCCACACTGGGAAGTTCGGCCATCATGATGTGTCATCGGATGCACCTCATTTTTCTGAGGTAGCAAATGTATCCCGATATGCATTAATATATGATGTGACTTGTTGTCGGATCTCAAAGAGCTGTAACTTAGTCCTTTTTAAGAGTGTTTGACATTCCACCATTTCCTGGACCACAAAGGCAATGCGAGCATCAGCCATCCGAATTCCCAGCTCTTTTATTTACCCGTTCCCGGCGATGCGCTCGTTGCCTCTGCAACCGAGCTCGGCTGGGGCGGCCGGAAACCGTCCCATAGCCAGGCTGACCGTCGCTCGCCCTATGCCCTGGGCCTCAGCTAGCGATCAGCCATGCAACAAATTTATCTCTCCTAAATACAAGGCGTATGTGGGAGAATACCTCTCCCAAATAATCGTAACGTTACATTCGCCACAGTGAGACAGCTCTCGTAAACTGAAGAAATGCTCAAAGCTACACTCCTGGAAATTGAAATAAGAACACCGTGAATTCATTGTCCCAGGAAGGGGAAACTTTATTGACACATTCCTGGGGTCAGATACATCACATGATCACACTGACAGAACCACAGGCACATAGACACAGGCAACAGAGCAGGCACAATGTCGGCACTAGTACAGTGTATAATCACCTTTCGCAGCAATGCAGGCTGCTATTCTCCCATGGAGACGATCGTAGAGATGCTGGATGTAGTTCTGTGGAACGGCTTGCCATGCCATTTCCACCTGGCGCCTCAGTTGGACCAGCGTTCGTGCTGGACGTGCAGACCGCGTGAGACGACGCTTCATCCAGTCCCAAACATGCTCAATGGGGGACAGATCCGGAGGTCTTGCTGGCCAGGGTAGTTGACTTACACCTTCTAGAGCACGTTGGGTGGCACGGGATACATGCGGACGTGCATTGTCCTGTTGGAACAGCAAGTTCCCTTGCCGGTCTAGGAATGGTAGAACGATGGGTTCGATGACGGTTTGGATGTACCGTGCACTATTCAGTGTCCCCTCGACGATCACCAGTGGTGTACGGTGTAGGAGATCGCTCCCCACACCATGATGCCGGGTGTTGGCCCTGTGTGCCTCGGTCGTATGCAGTCCTGATTGTGGCGCTCACCTGCACGGCGCCAAACACGCATACGACCATCATTGGCACCAAGGAAGAAGCGACTCTCATCGCTGAAGACGACACGTCTCCATTCGTCCCTCCATTCACGCCTGTCGCGACACCACTGGAGGCGGGCTGCACGATGTTGGGGCGTGGGCGGAAGACGGCCTAACGGTGTGCGGGACCGTAGCCCAGCTTCATGGAGACGGTTGCGAAGGGTCCTCGCCGATACCCCAGGAGCAACAGTGTCCCTAATTTGCTGGGAAGTGGCGGTGCGGTCCCCTACGGCACTGTGTAGGATCCTACGGTCTTGGCGTGCATCCGTGCGTCGCTGCGGTCCGGTCCCAGGTCGACGGGTACGTGCACCTTCCACCGACCACTGGCGACAACATCGATGTACTGTGGAGACCTCACGCCCCACGTGTTGAGCAATTCGGCGGTACGTCCACCCGGCCTCCCGCATGCCCACTATACGCCCTCGCTCAAAGTCCGTCAACTGCACATACGGTTCACGTCCACGCTGTCGCGGCATGCTACCAGGGTTAAAGACTGCGATGGAGCTCCGTATGCCACGGCAAACTGGCTGACACTGACGGCGGCGGTGCACAAATGCTGCGCAGCTAGCGCCATTCGACGGCCAGCACCGCGGTTCCTGGTGTGTCCGCTGTGCCGTGCGTGTGATCATTGCTTGTACAGCCCTCTCGCAGTGTCCGGAGCAAGTATGGTGGGTCTGACACACCGGTGTCAATGTGTTCTTTTTTCCATTTCCAGGAGTGTATTAAGCAATGCTGACAGGATATTATTTCTTACTTTAATTCATACTAGGGCTCCCCCCAAAAAATGGAAGGCAAGGAATTTGCAACAGAAGAGATTCGTTTCACAGTCCGAAGATAAACAAGTGCTCATACCTCTTAAGGTATGCGCCTTAGAGCCCATGTTTAATCAGACTTTCTTTGCCTCTAGTGTATTTTTAGCTATAAGAGTTTACACCATTAATTATGGTACACCCTGTATTTACAACCCCACAACTCGTGTTGTAATTACAAGGGAAGGGTCCAATCCGACATGATGAAACCTGAAAATTTTTATACGGGAATAAAATCACCGAAAGACACAAAATGCTAAAAGCTTAGCTGCTAAGATAAACTGCAAGTATTTTTTTTAAATATGTAGAAAATTTCCCAATTCGTTGCTCAGCAGATGGTAGGAGAGATGTACACCTCTGCCCTAACTGTAGCCAACGTCGCGCTCACACGTCCTTGGTTGATAGCACATCGGTAAATAGATTACACAGCACAATCCGATCATAATTCGTAAAGCAAATTTCGGTTTCCGTTCTTAGTTCCTCGAACACAATTGTTCGCAGTTACTGGTACCGCGAATCTGCAATTCTTTTAATGTCCACAAAAATTATCAGTTTCCTTTGCGGCATGAACATTACTGATTTTCAAGCATCTTCGACCTGGTTAAAGAGGTTCAGGGAAATATGCGGAAAAATAAATCGCAAAATTACGAGGTGCCCCTCAAATACACTTGTAGATTAAATGTTGTTAATAGGTAATACCATGTAGAAATTCGCAACTGGCGTGAAGACGAAACTTCTTGTCACCCCCAAAATGCCGTGTATAGATCCAAACAATCAAGTTTCGTGCAAGAACTGTATGCAAACCGCAGCTTATCATTTCGACCGAAAAAGAGACAGAGTCGATGAATGCCATGGACACATTCGTATACAACAATTCCAGGAAGAACTGACAGCAGATTACTGATTCTGCAGCTCTATATCTGTCTTTAGGGACATAAAGACAAATTAGGCCCATTTTTTTTAAAGGGACTCTTTTCTTGCAAAAATCTCGGAATTGACGTAACAAAATCTGTGCAAGTGGAAGAGAATAATATCTCATGTTACATTCGAAACGTCATCTTGACTTTTTCAAAAAATAATTCATTGCTTTTGTAGGATTCCATGCTGTAATCGACGTAGCAAAATCTAGAAAAGTGGGACAAAATAATTTTCAATGTTACATCAGAAACCTCTTCTTACCATTCGCAGAAACTAATTCATTGCTTTTGTTGGACTCTTCGTCTGGACTTACGGACACCTTTGTATGAGGGCGTAGGAATATACGACAAAAAGACTATTAATAGAATATGGATTCCACACGGGACTAATACTGTGATTCAGGCTCTTGATTAAAAAAAAAAATCAGCTGTGTTTCTAATTTTTCACAGAATTGTCGGAAAAAATAATTTCATAACGGAATTGTTAAACTTCTGTCATTTCTGCACTGCCAGTTTGCACCATCACATTTTACGTATTTGGTAAGTATGCTTGGTACGAAGCACAATATGCAGAATTATGGTCAAGATCATTTCTTATTCCTTTCTGCCTAACGAAAATTTAATAATTAAAGTGAAGCGCTTGAATGCATTAATTTTCTTCCATCAATTGGGCCTGGTGTGAGGAAAACGTTTCTTTTCGCCATCATATAGCTATTTTGCTCTTTTGTAACGACTATGGGGAATAAACAAGGAACAGTTACCTTATTCGTAATGTATATATATATATATATATATATATATATATATATATATATATATGTATCATTTGAAAATTATTAAAAGAACAGTGCTACAGCAAGTGCTATAAATTAATGTTTACGAACAAATTCAAGTTCTAATTCATGGAACTCGTCTGTAATGTAACATCATATCCTATCTTTATTATTTTGCCTCTGCTAGTAACTTGTGTTATAGTTACATCTGCAACAGTTTAGCTATCGTCATGAATAGCAAGCTCTTCAGAAGATTAATGGCTTCAGATACTTTTGGTATGGTTTACTTGCTTAATATACCATTATCTTCACTTCGGACTTCGCGCTACAAGGCGTTACGTTCTCTTGTCACAAATGCGTCTGCTTGTTCGCCGATTCGCTCGCTAGGTGAGTACTTAAACACTGTTAAGAAAATGCCTGAAGTGCCCCTTAGCAGCTAATATTTTGACAGTGCAGTTCCTTCGGTGTATATTTTCTGCGTTAAAAATTTCTGCGTAGATTCCGATATGTCGGTTTGGACCAGTCCTCTGTTAGTACATCACAAATTCAGCACTTGCATAGATTGCAGGAGAGTTACCCGTACTCAACCGATTTCTAATTTGTAAAGATACTATAAAATTCGTACCTGTTGTACTATCCGACATCTAAAGAAGTCAGCGTGACGTATGTGCAGTATCGTCAATTACGAGTTCTGTTTTTTGAGGAAGAGATGATTTGAAGTCAGCACTGATTTTGTTGTAGTTTACCTAATTTTTTGTGTATCTGGCGAACCGAATTATTGTTATGAGATACGTGCTAATATAAAGTATTCGTTGTGATTCGTTTGTAGCAAACTGAAAAACAGAAAATGGTTACTTTGTCTATAACGTGTGCCGTAAGTTTCCAATGTTGAACACATACAGATCCGGTAACACGATTGTAAAGTGAGCTCCAAGTCACATAATATAAATTTTACGAAGGATATTGTGACTTTTCTAATAACGCACTCTTGATCCTAAATTATAATTTAATAAGTAATTCGTATTACAATATGGGAAAAGAAAGACTTTATGCATGAATATCATTTAGCCTAACAGTATATCCAAAAGGCGACCAAGAATAAAATCAGTGTCCAAGCATATAAAATGTTCCTACCCCCTCAGTTAACGGACATGCAGAAAACAAAAATTGAAATGATAACGAAAATGTAAAAAATTTTGTCCGCAGTAAAGTGTCTCCCGACGAAGCAGAAAACGACTTGTAACATGTGATGTTCAGTTTATGCATGTCGGACGTAAGAAAAATTGTTTTCGTTGTTGCAGAACGAAACGATTTGCCCCACAATTTCAGTAGTGAAGGAACCATGCGAGGCAGCGCTATAGGTGTCCATCCAAGAAATATCACAGAATCCGGAAAATTCCAGCCATAAGTTCGAAGCCTAGCCAAGGAGCCGAAACAAAGGAGAACAAATGTGGAACCCCATCTTCACCTGTGTAAAGGAAGTGTTGTGAAGACTCTCCGGAGAAGATGCCTCAAGTACTCATTCGTGCACAGTGCAATGGTGTAACAATTTGTATGAGGAAGATCGAATGGACAAAATGATCATATGCACGAATTTCTAAATGTGGATAAATAGACAGAGTGCAAGAATTGTTAAACGAGTGAAAATAATGCAAATAATGATGTAAGGACCAAGATATGGTACATTTCCTTAGATTGGACTAGTACATATCTTCAGGCTTTGGGATATAGTTTATAAGGATGCTACTATTTATACACCCACATGTAAAAATTAGGAAACCAGGTTGCTAATTTGTATCACTCACTGTTTAGAAAGTGAAGTGTGGTACCTTTATTTTTCCAAGAATTTCTGTTCTATAAATCAGATGCGACGAACAACGTCCTGCAGTTGATAATGGCGTTGTTTAATTAACTATTTAACATACTGCGTAGGCTATAATCAATAAAATCTCAGAATTGGTACAGTTTGGGCAGCTCTACCTTGCTCTGTCGACGTATTTCTTTGTTATGCTGGATAGGACATTTTGTCACTTAGTGGACTAAGCCAATGACCTTATGTAATCAGTTATTACCACTGTGTTTCAAGAAAATTGATTACAATACTCAAAAATTGACTCGAGCTCTAAGTGGGTAAGTCTCAATCCACATCGTCAGAGAATCTGAGCTGACCCATCAATCATTCAAATTTTCTTTTTTTTTGCGTCAGTCACATTTTCCTTCCATTATTGCTGTGAATTGTACAAGTGAGTGAGTCCATTTTCACCAACTCTTTGACGGCTTGTTATACACTCCTGGAAATGGAAAAAAGAACACATTGACACCGGTGTGTCAGACCCACCATACTTGCTCCGGACACTGCGAGAGGGCTGTATAAGCAATGATCACACGCACGGCACAGCGGACACACCAGGAACCGCGGTGTTGGCCGTCGAATGGCGCTAGCTGCGCAGCATTTGTGCACCGCCGCCGTCAGTGTCAGCCAGTTTGCCGTGGCATACGGAGCTCCATCGCAGTCTTTAACACTGGTAGCAGGCCGCGACAGCGTGGACGTGAACCGTATGTGCAGTTGACGGACTTTGAGCGAGGGCATATAGTGGGCATGCGGGAAGCCGGGTGGACGTACCGCCGAATTGCTCAACACGTGGGGCGTGAGGTCTCCACAGTACATCGATGTTGTCGCCAGTGGTCGGCGGAAGGTGCACGTGCCCGTCGACCTGGGATCGGCGAGGACCATTCGCAACCGTCTCCATGAAGCTGGGCTACGGTCCCGCACACCGTTAGGCCGTCTTCCGCTCACGCCCCAACATCGTGCAGCCCGCCTCCAGTGGTGTCGCGACAGGCGTGAATGGAGGGACGAATGGAGACGTGTCGTCTTCAGCGATGAGAGTCGCTTCTACCTTGGTGCCAATGATGGTCGTATGCGTGTTTGGCGCCGTGCAGGTGAGCGCCACAATCAGGACTGCATACGACCGAGGCACACAGGGCCAACACCCGGCATCATGGTGTGGGGAGCGATCTCCTACACTGGCCGTACACCACTGGCGATCGTCGAGGGGACACTGAATAGTGCACGGTACATCCAAACCGTCATCGAACCCATCGTTCTACCATTCCTACACCGGCAAGGGAACTTGCTGTTCCAACAGGACAATGCACGTCCGCATGTATCCCGTGCCACCCAACGTGCTCTAGAAGGTGTAAGTCAACTACCCTGGCCAGCAAGATCTCCGGATCTGTCCCCCATTGAGCATGTTTGGGATTGGATGAAGCGTCGTCTCACGCGGTCTGCACGTCCAGCACGAACGCTGGTCCAACTGAGGCGCCAGGTGGAAATGGCATGGCAAGCCGTTTCACAGGACTACATCCAGCATCTCTACGATCGTCTCCATGGGAGAATAGCAGCCTGCATTGCTGCGAAAGGTGGATATACACTGTACTAGTGCCGACATTGTGCATGCTCTGTTGCCTGTGTCTATGTGGCTGTGGTTCTGTCAGTGTGATCATGTGATGTATCTGACCCCAGGAATGTGTCAATAAAGTTTCCCCTTCCTGGGACAATGAATTCACGGTGTTCTTATTTCAATTTCCAGGAGTGTAAGTTACTTACTTAAGAAGGCTGTGGACAACACATGGAGCTGGTGGCTTGCTCTATAACTGCGGTAGCAATCGTATACAATATTAAATTTATCATATGCTTGTTTCAGATCAGTCATGTATGATCAAACTAAGCATGTGTGCCTTTGGTTATAATAGATCAGCCGATGTTCAGAATTCCAACGAAACTCACTGTCAAGATAACTGCTACGGTACACTACTGTGAGTAGAAGAAGTGCAATCATTGGATACGTATTATGAAGACAGCCATCGCTGGAAGTCGTAGTTGAAGGGGTGAGCTGAGGGAAAGAATCGAAAACGCCGACTAGATATGAGTATATAAGGCAAATATTTGTCGGTTTAGGATGGATCATTTCGCTGGAATGAATATACAAAGCGATAGGAATGAAGAACTGTGTCAACACACCCATAGAATCGATAAAAGAATCAATGTAACTCGAATATTACCACCATAAAACGAATATACTAAAGATGAAAATTTCTCATTCAAATGAGTTAAAAATAGTTATCTCAATTACTTGCCAATGTCAAACATCGAGGTACAGATTGTGCAGTGCCAATAGAATTCGCAAAGTTAAAATTGTCTGATTTCTTATAAGTTGAAGTCGACTTTAACGAATTTCATTTCGTGAACATCAAGTGAAATGGATTTACAGATTATTCAGACCAGTGATGCATAATTCTGGTAACTTTAACAAAAAATAATTCTGATCAAGAAGACATGTTACTAAATCAACATAAATCTCAGCAACTGGCCCAAGTTGCCATTAGTGTTCTTTATATACATTGCCTGACAAAGATTGTGAAGCACCTAGAAAGGGAGGGGGGATGAAACTTTACAGGTTGAGGGGTAGATGATTTTATTTTGTTGATTACAAACTGCAGTCTCATTTGCAGAGAACTTGGCAGCATGAGACCTCTTCTTATCAGTGGAGCGTAGCATTCCATTGTATCCACTCCTGAGGCAAGTTGGCCAACATCTGTTGTCACTGGTCCTTCATCTCCTAGTTACTGGCAGTGGGACAGAATCGCGGTCTAAGCTGATTCCACATGTGTTTTATTGGAGACTGATTTGGAAAACTTTCTGGCCAAGTAAATATCTCAACTTTACGCACACAGTTGACAGACTACATGTGTCATGTGTTGATGGGCATTGTCCTGTCGAAAATAGCACTACTATATTAGAATTTGAGAGGTAGCACATGAGAATGCAGGATGTTCGTGACGTAACATTGTGCGTCAGAGTTCCTCAGTCACTATCACCCACCCTTAACATGAAGCCATATCAGATACCTCCCCACACCATGACCCCATGAGTAACACCGCCGCTCCTTTCCAAATCGTAGAAGAATATTACTTCTACGACAGGTCGCAGCCACATTGGTCAACGGTGGTCATCCGGGGTAATACTGAACAGAGATGCCATTCATCAGCAGTCCGTGCTTCCAGGTCACGTCACCACTCCAAACGTAGCTACTCATATTGTGGTTGTAAAGGCAACTTAGTTATGGGACGGTAATTCCGTAGTCAGGCTGCTGCTGGTCTCTGGCGAATGGTACGAGATGACACAGAATGAGTCCATTTTCTGTTCTCGGATGGCAGGAGCAGATGTGAAAAAGCTACTCAGTACGTCGATCATTCCTTGTAGCGGAAAGTTGACGATGAGTATAGGTGCACTCACATTTCTATGTAAAGCAACATCAGGCCCTGTTACATTCAATGCCTAAGTATTGTGCATATTGTTCGATTTCGATCAGCCACCCAAACGCCCCTTTCATACTCGGTCAGGTGCTGACAATGCTGTGTCACATGAGTACGTGGCTCTCTGATTCCTTTACAGTAATCACTCAACATGTGACGTTCCTGAAGAACCTCATCGTGCCTGGTAACAACGTAAAATTAACAAAACTAGTAAACTGTGGTGTGGCAACTCATCATTTATATACCTGCCGATTCTGTATACGTATGCAATTGCTATACGACCGTGTCTTCTACGTGCCCTGTTTTTGTGGGACAGTGTAAATTCACTTATACTAGCAACGATGAAGAGAAAGCCACACTCTCGGATAAAGTTTGCGAAGATACTTTTCTGAAAGACTATGTTCACACTTGACTCTCATACATTTACTATGTCTAATAAGGTGGCGTATTTCGCGAATAATGCAAGAAACTAATAATATACAATGGATTATTTGCACTATCAGTCCACACTATACTACGGCATATCAGACTACACGATATTACTAGGCCGGCAGATGAGGCTGAGCGGTTCTAGGCGGTTCAGTCCGGAACCGCGCTGCTGCTACGGTCGCAGGTTCGAATCCTGCCTCGGGCATGGTGCATGTGATGTCGATAGGTTAGTTAGGTTTAAGTAGTTCTAAGTCTAGGGGACTGCTCTCTCAGATGTTATGTCCCGCAGTGCTTAGAGCTATTTGATATCACTGGGTCCATCGCTTTCGTCGTATCCATCGATGCATATGCTGAGCTGGAGTGCACCTAGACAGTGACCTACGAGTATTTTGACGTAATAGGAGCCTTGATCCAGCAGCAGAATACGAAAACTACCTCTCCAGAGCAGTATCTTGTGTTACACCGAGTAGCTAGTGTGCATGGATAGTGTGACATGCTTGTTTCAGCAATACAACTCATTCCTGTTCTCACCTAAAGATGTCTCACGTATGAGATCAGATTCAGTAGTGACTTCACAAACAACTTACTGCACTGTCGCGGCGACGTAGGTTGTCGATCCTGATTTACATAGCGGTCGATTTCGCGGATTCCACGAGCGTCTTCGACACCTAGAGGTCTCGTTTATTAAAGACAGATTGCTAGAAGAAACTGATACTATGATAAGCAGCCGGCCCGAATGGCCGAGTGGTTCTAGGCGCTACAGTCTGGAACCGCGCGACAGCTACGGTCACAGGTTCGAATCCTGCCTCGGGCATGGATGTGTGTGATGTCCTTAGGTTAGTTAGTTTTAATTAGTTCTAAGTTCTAGGGGACTGATGACCTCAGAAGCTAAGTCCCACAGTGCTCAGAGCCATTTGAACCATTTATGATAAGCAGGTTCGCCTCGCCTTCGAGTATGGAGAGATCGGGGAGAGAATACGGGAAGCAACTGCCACAGTCGACGATGCCATGCTGGGCCGTGTATAGCAAGGATTCGATTACCGTATTGACGTCAACCGGATCATTTATCGTTCACATATCGAATATCTGTAAAAAAATACTTCCAGAATTTCCCTTCAAAATGCCATATTTATTACATCTGTACAATGTTTAGTTCTTGTGCAATAAATAATTGAATGTGTTTCCGGACTTTATGTATTCTGTAGACAACTACGAACGTTTATACATGAAAGCACTGACCATGTTGTCTTACAGCGGGATGAATATATTACCAGTTGCGGCGTTTGCTTTTGAAATAATAAACAGTCCACATACTTTTTTCCATCTGTCTTGTTTTCATTTGACTGCCCCTTACATAAAACATTACGCGCTCTAGAAAAAACTTTTCGTGAAAACCAACCTATCATTTTTTAAGGGAATCGAAGGTTTGCGCCCTTGTGTGTTGGACAGGAAAAGACGCCCGGATGGTGAAATACTGATTTAGATTTTCAATAAAAACTACTGGCTAAGCTGTAGATTTGGGATTGCCTATTCATAGATGTCGTAGGCTTTTCCAAAAGGTGACGGGCCTGCGAAACTCTCAGTTACCGAGTGAGCATGTCAGATTTTACAAACTGTTACGATCATCAATACGTACTTTCTTTTCTGGATGAGATGTTCGTCAGAACATGGATGTCGTTCGCATGGTTGATTAGCGCGAGTGCGCGAGAGGAAAGACGGCATAAAGAAGTGATGCGATTCTAGACAAACCCTCATAGTAGGAGGATAGGGCGATTCACAAAGGCAACATGGAAGTAAAATCATGAGCCCCCTACGCATAATATACGTCTTCCTTAAACGAAGTGTTCGTGTAGCTAAGTTACTGCACTCTAATTTGTGAGAACTGCAGTTCAAATTCTCATTTGGGCCGATTTGCATTTTCTACGACACTCTTGTAGTGCCTGAGGCGGATGTCATAATTAAAATCCAGCCCTTCGTAAAATCGTTGGCTACATGATCCAAGGAACATTATACGTTGCTGAAATAAGTAAAAACTATAATGGGAGGAATTACATTAGAGAAAAGCCAAATATTCTCACTGTTTAGAGATAAATTTATCAATTTACTGGAATGATGTAAGTAAAACCATAACAAACCATCTGGAAATGGTTGCTTCAATGGAAAGTATGGTAAAGCCATCCTCAACACGAACGATGAGATGAAAACCATCTTGCTTCATACACTCATAAAGACTACAGTACAAAGTGAACGTGCACGCATGGATGTATAATAGTTTATCGCAGACAGAGGTGAAAGAAGGACTGAAAGTTCTAAAACAAACAGTATAATGAACCCTGGACATCTGGATTTGCGGTCGGAAATGTATTCCATTCACCACCGTGCCACACATTGAACATTAAATCAGATTCGGAATGTAAATTACTTCCCGCAAATATACGCTCCAAACGCGATGCTGTATGTAGAGCGCTGAAACGAGTGCCGCTACAGCTCCGGCCGTGCATGCATATGTTTGACTATCCCTCTCAACGTTGCAGACTGAAG
Source organism: Schistocerca cancellata (assembly GCF_023864275.1). Lineage (NCBI taxonomy): Eukaryota > Metazoa > Arthropoda > Insecta > Orthoptera > Acrididae > Schistocerca > Schistocerca cancellata. The sequence goes on from NC_064633.1 coordinate 431,938,019, forward strand.
GTGTCCCCAATAAACTACATTATGGACACAGCTGATAACGGTATGTGTGCTTCTGTATTTGTCACCCTTCTTTGTCCATTTAAATTCTGCATGCCTCATCACGTGTGCTGTCACAAACTCTGTTTACTGTAAGGGGAATGTTAAATATTCTACCGGTCTGCTGATGGCGGCAGTTGTGTATCTCAAAGTGTTTCCATGTTTTATGTCTTTGTGCTTCTGAAATGAAATAGAAAATCAGCTAATCTTCACACAAATTGGAGTGCGAAACTTCGTACATACTATACTTTCCCATAAATAAAATCTAGCACCCTGTTCTCGATTACACGATACACGTGAAGGTAAAGTAATTTTTCACTTGGAATTTTTCTTTGAGATCATTTGGATTGGTTGGCCTATTCATTAACACTGGAGACTCGCACAACTTGAAACATGGAGACCGGCCAAGCAGTCAGTGGCTTTTTTGTTTTTCTTTTGTTCTTGCACCGTCCTGGACGTTCCCTCTGGAGGGAAATTCGCCCTAAGCCGCCCCAGATCTCCAGGAAATTACACAAGGGTGGGGGATAAAAGGCAGGGGTAGCCGGCGCCAAAGACAGCCAGTTACGGAAAAAATTACCGGCTTACGTACCTTCCCCCCGGAGAGTAATTGTGACGGAAATCTACGACTGATCTTCCCCAAAAGGGATTTCTCATTTTACGGGTTGTTAACGTAGTTAGTAACGTTTCGTGACTCAAGCTTCCTTTCCAGTTAGCTTACATTCTTTCTTTTGTAGCTGTATTCTCTGTGCAGGCAGAGAGATACCTGTAACACTTTGTTTTGTTAAATTTGTCGATTTAGCCTACTTGCAGGAAAGTAACTAGCAAAACTTTGCAGCTTCCTTCTAACACTCCACAATTTATGCTTTTTCTCACAATTATTGATTTTCATAGCGAAAGTATCGACCTGAATTTCAGGTATTTGATTGCATATTAGCTATGTGCGTATTTGTATCAGGAAATACGTAGAAGCTACATCCGATAGCAGAAGCTGAATCAATGGAAGGAGAACGATCAACCAGCAATCATTAGAGTGGATGGAACGGTGTGGTTGAAAATAATAGTTGTATGGCTAGTCAACAAGGGCAATATGTAACAAAGTTTATCAAGATCTAAAGATATTTTTAACACACTCACACGCCTGTCGTATTCTGTTATTTCGCTGACATATTTTCAAACATCTGTGATATGTAATTTTGACCGAGTTTCAGTTTCTTTGTATCGATTGTGTACCCCTCAAATCCCTCGGGGACTGGTCTCGTCGATATCGATAGAAAGTTGAAGTTGTACTTTGTTGTATTTGATATTATTAATAAGACAAATGTTTGTGACGGAACCAACACCCATTCTCCGTATATTGTAATATAATCTAATCATCACGTAATATCTTCGTTCTTAGACCTACAATAAACGATATATATGTTTCATATGCCATATGATATTTGATATATACTAGCAGTAATGATGCCACTGATGTATACCTTAGTTGATTCTATGAAACATTTTCAGTAAACAATGACGACCCATAAAACTGTGACGAAATATACTGTGACGAAATATAGCATGCTCTGGGGTATACGGTACTGCTAGGGAATACAATCAGCACAAAAAATAATCATAATAATACAGATATATATGTCACTAACATACAGTCCTACGATTCCAATCTTACATTATACGGTTATTACAGTTAATATCTTCATGAACGGATTCATTGGATGTATACTTACTGCGCTGTCTGTTGGTATGCGAAAACATCCCACAACTTGTATTGCGGTCCCTTGTAGCTTGAGAACGGTTCCGTACTACGGGAAGGCCGCACAAACCGATGACGTCAAGTACCTATGAAAAAATTGAAGTAGAATACGGATAAAATGTGGTAACTACTACTATGGACCTTAGTTAACAAATCACTCATATAATACAGCATTACATTCACAGGTAAGAAACTATCGTCGTTTAGTCTGATTAAACAAATGTTAACAGCTATGTTTCATACGCAGGATAATCTGTTGGAACTACGAATCTGAACAAACAGTAAGCGGGAACAACCTAACCCTCTCACGTTGCCTTTCTAAATGAACTACTTCGTCTAATCAGTAACTGTTCTCAGAGTAGATGGTCTGTGACACATCTGTTACAGCAAGGTTTCATGTGTATCCAGGGTGATTATAATTAACCTTCCAGTTCCAGAAACACTGAAAAATAAGATCAAATGCTCAGGACGACGTCAAATGTGAATGGTATACTATCGAAGAGGGGGAAACGTTATGGAAACAATAAAATTTATCGACACTTTAACAATAGATAACGTATATAGGTTGGCTACAAATGACAGAGAAACCCCAAAACGACGGCTACGGCATGAGTTGTGCCTCCGTACTGTGTGATATACACGACAGCTCAAATTTGACTTTCAACAGTTATGGCACTGTCAATTAGATAAACCCATGCATCACGAAAAACATGTACTACATCAAACTGGAAAAATCTGTTTTGAATTGTTCTGATCCAAAAGCCGCACAAAAAACAAGACTGAAAGAGCTTTTGAATTGTCCTGAGCCCAAAATCCGCATAAAAATCAATATGACACCTATTTTTCACGGTCGTGAGATTGACGCAAGACATGTTCAACTTGCTGAACACCGGTTTCTGCCACAAGTTGAAATCGAGAAACAGCATATTCCACAACAGATCAGAGTGTCTCAGAGATCACGTGCAGAATGTGTATCGCAATGTTTACCTTCAGTTCAACTACATTTGTAATCTAACACTGAACAAAACGTGTTTCAGACAACCCCACAGCCAGAAAGTGATCTTAACGCCAAAGCTCCGGGGAAACGGCGGCTGATAATTCTAGCATTTCCAAAATTTCTGTGCAGCAACCCTTCTCTGGCTGTCCAATGTGTGGAGGTGCGCCATGTTGTATAAAAATTATCCTCGCCACACCAAACACTCTCACAGCGTTTACCAGTGACCAAACTGGTAACAGGACCCGCTAGACACATCTCCTCGAAAGGTACGGACCTACGATAACCGATGCCGTCAACCGCACCACACAGTTACCTTTGCAAAATCGAGTTGTATCGGTTGGTGTACGAGCTATTTTGTCTTACTGGCAGGTCAGGCTGAAGCAACTTCTGATGATGGGTAGTTTTGTGTTGATAGCAGCGCAAGATGCTTCGCATAGTTTTACGGACCATTCTCAAAGGCATGTCCAAAGTTCAAGCAATTCCCCGTGCAATTCATATTTGTACACCGCCTCTCGACCTGTTCTACAACGATGTGCCCCATCTTTTACTGACGACAGATCAACTTTTTTCCTCCCTCTGCCACATTGCACTTCAAGAGAACCTGTCATTTGGATTTTCTTAATAATTTCCTCCAGACTCATGGCAGAAATCGATCCTACGCTTTTTTCATTACCTTGAGATTCTCTGATGTAAAACGAAGGGCAGCCGCGTCCTTTATTTCGCATGCTCTGCCGCTTACAGCGCCATTTAGAGGTAAAATTTTCGTTTATATACGTGGCACTCCTAGGTTCGTCGACAACGACGTCTTTAGAGACGGAGCACAAGGTCGGATTAGGGAAGGATAGTGAAGAAACTCGGCAGGGCCCTTTCAAAGGTAACATCCCGACAACTGCGATTTAGGGAAATCACGGAAAGGCTAAATCAGGATTCCCGGACTCGGGTTTGAACTCTCGTCCTTCCGAATGAGAGTACAGTGTGCTCGCCATTGTTCCACCTCGTTCGGTGCGTTCATTAAAGTATTATGGCATCCGTGTCAGTGCAAGTGCATTGCAGGTTATTGAATAGTATTGTGGAGCTCGAGGTATAGTTCAAAAATGGTTCAAATGCCTCTGAGCACTATGGGACGTAACATCTATGGTCATCAGTCCCCTAGAACTTAGAACTACTTAAACCTAACTAACCTAAGGACATCACACAACACCCAATCATCACGAAGCAGAGAAAATCCCTAACCCCGTCGAGGTATAGTTCCCGAGCTTTTCGTGAGAGCATATGCACCGACTTACGAAGATTTTTGACGTATATTTTGGAATTCAAAGCTTACGTATGCTACAGTGTTCATGGTTTATATCTTCTAGACTGTAGTTTTAATAGACACAAAGTACGTGATATGGTACCAAACGACGATGTCTTTCACACAATTTCCTAAGATGTGAATGTAAACTCTTTATAAAAATGATACTGTGATAAATGTTAATGTGTATTAAAGTACTCAGGATATAATACAAATAGACAAAATTAAAATTAAATCACATCGCGTTAGAAACAAGTGTGACAGTAGAGAAGTAAAAAGTTATATCGAAGTGGTAAGAAACAACGACAATATCTCGCCAATAATAACATGGTAATCCATGAATAATGAATCGATGCATAATTGGCACAGTGCTCTATGTTCATGCTTATCATAGAACTTGGGTTTATTTGATGTAAGTCCAACAATAAATACACCATTGTAGACAGATGTTTTACGGTATGTACTTTTTTTCTTACTTAATAGCATTCATAGTATGTAGACTGAACATAACATCATATATAAAAATAATGTGGTGCTTTGGGTTTAGGTAACAACGCGTCTACGCAAGAGCAACACGACAGTCAAAATAAATCAGTGCATGGGACATTAGGTGCACTCCCCGTGAAAACAAAAGAATATTGTAAAGCTACGTGTTATAATATGAGTCCGTGCTCGCAATTTATACTTGTTTGAGTATTGAGCTTCAATAAAGACAACAATTAGTAGATACACCAAAAATCAAATGATATAATAAAAATTAAATTGTACAAAAAGGTTGCTACAATATGAACAGATTTTATAAATGAATGAAGCTGTGCTTGATGTCTACATCTGAGTACATTAACCCACATCAATAAGTCAGAGGTAATATAGTGATTAACCACTATAATCTCGTTTCCCTGTCACATCAGAGAAAGTAAAATAAGATATAACATTAATGTAACAGAACTGTTGGTCGACGTCTATTTAAGAACTTATCCACTTCGGAGCATATAGGTAAGGTTAGCCAAAAGTTGCGCAGAAGTGAAGGTCTACTACAGGACACTGCAATACCGTCATGCATACAACATATTCACACCACACGACATGCGACAATAGACTTTAGAGCTTGTGGTTAACCTATACTGCAATCCTTGAGGTTTGCATCCTTGCAGTATTCCGGCTATTTTATTAGTAAAAGTAGACATAGGTACGTCCTGCACACAATCTTGGGATGGTAATAAGTGCTGAAATCATGTATCCTTGAATATTTCCGTGATACATTCAAAAATGATACGGATACATGTCCAGCGGTTGTGGCGCTCTAGGTTCACCTAAAAGTATGTGAAATATACAAGAAAGAGTACTGTGGTGTTTAAACTGATATACAGTTTTCATGTCAGATCTCGTCTCTTATTATAGTTACATGCTGATCACATACATTGTAGTTTAAGTGGAAGTATACATATGTGAAACGCAACGTTAAAAGGCGAAAATATGATGACCTACTTGTCTTACATAATAGTGCCTGCAGTTAGAACACATCGTCAAAAATACTGAAAAAATCCTTTTCATTTGAATCCAGTTGGTCACTGAACAGAACTCAGGACCGGGGGAGGGGGGATGCGGGGAGGGGGGGCCGTGAGAATATATCTGTAAGTTCGTAAGTTCTCAAGAATATTTCATTTCTTTCCTTTGGATGCACTGAGTAATAATTTCACATTACATCATATATCTATAATGTTACGTTCCTTGTCTCTGAGACAACCACCAAAGGTAGTTTTATGATGTACTCCTGTGTGTTCTTTAAATCTAGTAAAAAGCCATCTACTTCTCTGTCTATGTAAAATCCACTACATTCATCATAGTTCAGCTTGCGTACATCTGTATTGCTTTATTTATTGTCATCTTCGATTTTATGTCGTAATTTTAACATCAGCGTATTCTTTATACTAAAAGCGAGGACCACATTGGACTTACGAAGTTGATGTTCAGAAATGTCCGACACTTTCCCTCTACGTTTCATGGGATCATATTTTATATTCTGCCTATGACTCTTCATATTTTTATTTTTGTACTGGTTAATTTTTTTCATGTTTGCTATACAGATTATTCACTATGTAAGTAGCTTTGACATTTAAAAAAGCAATGTAATTCCATATAATTAATTCCTGTTCTATTCCTTTCTTCACTAGTGGCAATTGTAATAATCCGTGTAGCAGACTATTGAAATATGCCATTTTTTATCACATCCGATGAAAAGAAGATGTATTAACAATCATACCTTTATTTCCTTGTTTTCTGTAAATGCTGAACGTATCTTTCACTTTTTCTTTTCAGTTGTTAGAGCTATGTAATTAATGCTGTTATCTTTTACGATTTCTAAAGAAAATTTTATCTTGTTGTACATGTTCTTCAATGTTTTGCAGCTATTTTCAACATCGCTTACACTTTCTTTTGTAAGAGCAATGATGACATTTACATACCGTTTAAAAGAAACTATTTTGCTTTGAGCTCCTTGAGCAACTGAAAGAATTTAATCTCCATATTAGTTATGAAAATCTCAGCCATGGTTCACACTGAAGTATCTCGAGTTATCTAATAAGCATTAACATCGAGCACTGTATCATTTACGTATATAAAATTACATTCCTGCATTAAGAATTTATTATATAGAAGAAATCGGCATTTGGTATAATATCACCACCTGATCTCCGGATGTGCTTTGTGCCTACTTAAACTGAAAACTAGAATTCATTAATACACGTCAAATTTTTTCACAAATGCTCTCGTGAAGAGCTCGGGAACTATACCTCGAGTTTTACAATATTTTTCACTAATCTGTTATGCTTTTACGCTGACACGTTAACCCATAATTTTTTAATGAACGCGCTTTGCTTAGGCCATGAGCACCGGCGCACTGGCGCACGTGACTTAGAGTAGTTCATTTGTTGTCCTAAGCATACAATTATGTGAAGCTGATAGTATTTCAGGTGATGATTATGAACGGCCCACGGCTATGGCCTGTATCCGTCTTGTCAAGTTACCTTGATTAACTTTTTCTGCCAGGACTTTTGATATACCTCTACGTTGATGAATATTCTGAAGTAGGTTTATTGTAAACGATATTAAAAAAGTAACAGTTTCTTATAACTATTCATATAAAAGTGATGAACAATGTATATATCACTGTAAATTTTACTTTCTGAAAAAATCACACTGTTTATTTACAATAGATAATATTATTTTAAATCAACGGTTTAAAATATTAAGTAAAGTGTCTTAAAATAATTTTGATTAGGTCGGAGAGAAGATATAATTAAAGTGTGGCACATGTGTCGAAATTTACCGACCATCGAACATCACAATACAAACGAATGTATTCAGCGAAAATACTATACTATTAAATACTATAGTAGCTACGTCGCTGTTATGGTGTCAAATGATTGGTGTACACTGGGATGTCATAACGATATGTTGTATGTTTTATTTGTGTGTTATTTTATCTGTGACATGCTTATATTCGTTGCCATTTTAGAACAACTTGACGTATCACAATGTCACTTCCAATGTTGCAATGAGCATGTACTTCTAATAATGTTTCAAGGTACGTTCTAATGTTGAAGTAGTCTGAGCAGTGGTTATATGGAATTATATGTGTTTGACCCAACTTCGGTTGGAATGTTCGTTTTGGTAACTTTGAGATCCGATGATCGTAGCTTAGATCTGTCGAGGTCGGTCATAGAAATTAAAAAAATTGCTAGTGATCTAGGAAAAATACTTGATTCTTCAAGAATAATTAGATAAATGCTTTAGAACTACTTTTATGATACAAATCAGTTTCTTCCTACAAACAGCAACGAACGAGCCCATTAGCCCAATTCAGTAATTATTTTCCAACCGTCGGTTCATTACCCTCTCCTACAGGTAACCCACATTTGAATTTATTCGACAGATTATGGTCGTCTACGCACCAGGAACCAGCTCCAAGACCTAGAAACGGAAGCACTTCTGGCCATTTCACATGCAGAGAATTGTACAAAAAAGTTTCATATCAAACTCAGTTGTAGACTGCTCCTTGCAGTGTTCATACCAGCAGTTTGTCTTCCCATAGTCAAAGCAGGATCTTATAGCAAGCTGAAGTTATATTAAGTTTATAATGTCTTTCTACCTTTTTGTATCGTAAGTTACAAGACGGGTTCTGAATGCCGCTGTCATGCGCTGCTATTACCGTCTCCTTAGTCGTCCACAGAGGCAATAGAATCATTCTGCTTGTCAAACATCTCACAGCAAGTGTTATAATCCCGTAAAATAGAACTGAAGTATCATAATCTTTAAAACGCTGAAGTTGCGCACGAACACATATGAATAAGCTGTGATTTTCAGTTCTCTCTACTGTAGAACTCGCTCAGGCCTTTCTGAATTAAAAATAATAGGTGATGGGAAAATTTATTGCATTACGCCAACTTAAGAAAGGTTACACTCCCTGCGGAGGTATGAATATATTTTATTGTGCTGTTTTCGAAAGAGTTACAGTAAAGATATTATATTTTTAACGGAATAATAGTTGTTTCTGTTATGTACCCACTCCTTGTAATTCCCGTACTAACTGCGAAACTGCTTCGGTAGGTCCCCATACGAACACAATGAGTGGAGGTGGACACGATGGAGTTCATTGAAGCTTTCGTGTTTGACGCTTGGCTTTCGTCTTCGAACTCAGCAACAGCTGTACAGACAATTTGATGACAACAATTATCATGTTGTTAAAATTTCTCTCAGGTCTGTGGATTTACGTAGATGCTTTCGTTATGTACTTAGGCTGTAAGCTTGAAATCGTGGTTGGCGCCTAGAGTTTTCTACATTCCTGCTGCTTTAGTTCGATGTAAGGAACTTAGTAAAAAATTCTTTAGTTTCTGGAAGCAACAACACACCCGCCGTCCCTAAGGCTTTCTAATGGGTCGTAAGCGAAGCTTCCACTTACAGCTTCTGCTACATACACTTCTACTGTCTTCGCTTACGTCTCCGTTACTAAATAGCTAAATTTAACTTTTTTACCGTTTTGTAACTGAACATAATTGTTCTGATTAGGATGACATTTCTCTGAAACACAATTTTAGCCATCACGTTTTTCATGTGATGGCAAGAAGCATTGGTATAATTCCGGAGTAGAAATTAAAATTCAGGAAGAAGATACAAAAATTTCATCGTTGATGAAATTTTAATTGTCAAAGAGAGTAAAGGACGGAAGAGCAGTTGTAGGGAATGGATAGCGCCATGGAACATGGATACAAGATGAAAGTCAACAAAAGCGAGACAAGGATAATGGAAAATACTCAAATTAAGAGGGAGTTAGATTAGAAAACGAGACATTAAAGGAAGTAGATGAGTTTTGCTTTTTACGTAGCAATATAACTGATGATGACCAAAGACGACTGGCAAAGCAAAGAAAAACTTCTGTGAAGAAAAGAAATTTGCCAACATCAAATACAGATTTAAGATCAGCAAGTCTTTTATGAAGGTATTTTTAGCCATGTGTGGAAATGAAACTTGTACGGTAAACAGTTTAAACAAGAGGAGAAGAGAGGCTATTGAAACGTGGTGCTACAGAAAAATGCTGAATATTAGATGGGTAGATCGCGTAACTAATGAGGAGGTTGTGTATGGAATTGGGGAGACTAGAAATTTGTGGCACAACTTGAGTAGAAGAAGGGATCTGTTGATAGGACATCATGGGATCACCAATGTATCATTGGAGAGAAGTATTGGGTGGTGGTGTAAAAATTGAAGAGGGAGACCAAGGAATGAATACTGTAAGCAGATTCAGAAGTACGTTGGTTGCAGTATTTATTCAGAGATGGAGAGGCTTGCGCAGGGTTGAACAGCGTTAAGATCTGCATCAAAGCAGTCTTCGGATGTCGATGTCGATAACAGGCAAAAATGGTTGACATTCTCGATTCCCGTATTGTGTGAAGTATATTTACATATATATAATTAATTTTTGCGGAACCCTCGTAGCACGAGTCCTACTCTTACTTGATCAGTTCTAACAATATTTAAATAATCACCCGAGATTGGACACGAATAACGAAAGGATCGTCATATGTCAATCGTCTAACGTATTCACAGAGAAATGAACAACCTTATCATAGTGCGTGGAAAGTGGAAATGTGAAGTACATACGAAGGTAAACTTCAGGTAACAATTGGGTTAGCAGCCAGCATACGTGGACCAGCTGGACTCACATAGGAACGAAAGTTAAACAACGACCATTCTGCTTACGAATCATGCGGAATTACCTTGTAGCACTATTAAATTATGCTTAGAAATAAATTGAGTGGGTGGAGTCCTATCCAAGGTCACTCGGTATTCTCGTGTTTATCTCAAACCATGTGTGTCGGTTGACAAACAAATTTCGGTGAAAACTGAGAAACTTCACACGCAACATGATGGGAATGAAATTAGTTCAGAGTTTAAACAATTTTAGACAATAAGAAAACACGGATGAGGATCTGTATAACAAAAAAGAGCTGCTTGAAACGCTACCTGGCAGGACTTCATATCTGTCTCAAGAAAATCATCGAAATTGTTAAACATTCTGTTGAAATAATTTGTAGCAGAGAGTACAAACCCTGATTAGTTTAGTTATCACCATAAGTTGCATAAAGCACTGTCTGGTACCACACGGAATCAATCACAACAAAAGATTGCTTAATTGTGAAAAGTTATCTGACCTGCCTGAAAACTCTTTATGAAAAAGATTCATGGGGAGCTTACAAAACGCCATAATTACACGAAACACCCTCTGGTACCATGTGTAATAACTCACATAGAGAAGTTAATCACGAAAATTAAATTCGCGAATTCTCTTAAGAACTTTATTTAAGAAACTATATGAGAGAGGAAACATTTTAAGAATTTGTTTGAACTTCCAAGACATCACAAATTCGCGCTTGCCACACGTGGTCGGAAATACAAAGTTACGTCGACTAATTTAAGGAATTCAAATCGAAAAACGTCGGAAAATAACTTAAGGCTTTGTTTAAACCGATTAGAAAATCATCAGTTATCTCCGCCGGAAGCACAGCTCGCCAAAAGCATCGACAGCCACCGCAAAGCACGCCATCAGCTGCCTATTTCTGCAACTAAAGCCGCTTGACCTCTCTGACCGACGAATATGTTGTCTACCCACACAACCAAAAATCCCGCGTCTTACGTCATTCGCAAATTTTCGGGATTATGGAATCTGCTGGAGGATGCTATAAGTACTGTTACCTATTAATGACAAGAAACATACCGCCCAGCTACTCATTTCACTCATTTATCTCATTCTTCCATATTTTATTCGATTGAAGCAAAGGGAATTCGGCCGACGCGTTTTCACGTGGTTGAAGAAATGGATACACAGACCGGACACATGGATTAGTCAATATGCTCTAAAAAATTAATTCAAAGTACACGATAATGTTCTAAAGTACCTTTAGAGTATTTGCATATGATAATGTCATTTGTACAATGACTAGGAATTAGAAGCGAATAAATAAGTAAAAATAGCTAAAATCTTTAATCTGGAGATCATATTAACAACAACCATAGAGTATGGATTCCGAGAGCAACTACACTTGAGGATTAGTTATGATAAAAATGATAAAATGGTACAATGATAAAGTAATAGAACACCTACGGCATTTCGACTCATTTGGGTACAACGTATCTTACTGCGATAGAATATAGATTATCAATAACAGAAAGAAACAAAGTTTGAAGAATACGTGGTACAAAAAACATAATTTTGAGTTAAACCCTGATATCAGTAGACGTTCTACAACATTACAGACGGAGAATTATCAATGAAAACACTAGAAAAAAAGTTGCTGCGACGAGATATAATCTAGTGGTTAAGAAACGAAAAAGCGGCATACAGTAGGCACTGGAAATAATTAGTCATAGAAAACAGGACTATAAATTAAAATAAAGTGAGTTGACAGAATGTGCGAAAAAGGAATTCCAAAGATTTTACTCAGATATGAGCCAATGGGAAGAACGCCATGTATGGCGAAACCACACATTCTGGAAGCACATTTTCCCTTGACGAATGAACAGGCCATATTTCCGAAAGTCGAATTTGACAATGAAATTAATTCTTTCGACAATTTGTCGATCCAACTTTTATTTTGAGATCTTCTTCAGGAGATACACTACATGATAAAAAGCATCCGGATACCCCCAGGAACATACGTTTTTCAAATTAGGTGCATTGTGGTGCCACCTACTGCCAGGTACTCCATATCAGCGACCTCAGTAGACATTATAGAGAGCAGAATGGGGTGTTCCTCGGAATTCACCGACTTCGAACGTGGTCGAGTGACTGGGTGTCACTTTTGTCCTACGTCTGTACGCCAGATTTCCATATTCCTAAACAGCCCAAGCTCCACTGTTTCCGCGGTGATAGTGAAGTGGAAACGTGAAGGGACACGTACAGCACAAAAGTGTACAGGCCGACCACGTCTGTTGACTGACAGAGACTGCCGACAGTTGAAGAGGGTCGTAATGCGCAATAGGCAGAACCCTGTCTAGATCATCACACAGGAATTCAAAACTGCATTAGGATCCACTGCAAGTACTATGACAGTTTGGCGGTAGGTGAGACAACATGGATTTCATTGTCGAGCGGGTACTAATAAGCCGGTAAATGAAAAACGATGCCTTGCTTAATGTAAGGATCGTAAACATTGGACGATTGAACAGTGAAAAAACGTTGTGTGGAATGACGAATTACGGTACACAATGTGGCGATCCGACGGCATGGTGTGGGTATAGCGAATCCCCGGTGAAGGTCGTCTGCCAGCTGCCAGCGTGAGTAGTGCCAACTGTAAAACTCGGAGGCAGTGGCTTATGGTGTGGTCGTGTTTTTCATGGAGGGGGCTTGCATCCCTTATTGTTTTGCGTGGTACTATAGTAGCACAGACCTACACTGAGGTTTTAAGCACCTTATTGCTTCCCACTGTTGAAGAGTGATTCCGGGCGGGGGGGGGGGGGGGGCTTATTGCATCTTTCAACACGATCGAGCACCTGTTCATAATGCACGGTCGGTGGCGGAGTGGTTACGCGACAGTAACATCCCTGTAATGTGGACTGTCCTGCACAGAGTCCTGACCTGAATCCCATAGATGATCTTCGGGATGTTTTGGAATGCCGACTGCGTGGCAGGCCTCACGACCGACATCGACACCTCTCCTCAGTGCAGCACTCCGTGAAGAATTGGCTGCCAATCCCCAAGAATCCTTCCAGCACCTGACTGAACGTGCGAGTGCGGAAGCTGTCATCAGGGCTGAGGGTGGGCCATAATCATATTGAATTCCAGCATTACCGATGGAGGGCGACACTAACTTGTAAGTAAATTTCAACCAGTTGTCCCGATACTTTTGATCACATAGTGTATTTGGTCCCAACATGTGGCACAATCCTGCCACCTCCTGAATTAGATCCCCAGAGAGAGGTATAAAAGTTGAGTTGTTGAAACGAATAAGAGTAAAATGATGCCTAAGTACACAGAAGATTTTCAGTGACTATACCCATAAAGCATGTATAGTTGCTGCAGTCGACCACAGTTTCAACAGAGCGTTAATGTTCTCAGGTATACTATTACAGAGAATATGAAAATGCTCGGCATTACGTATTGCTCAGCAGTCAGCCACTTATAATGTTATTCCTTATGCAACCACGAAAATCTTTTACAATTTTATGAAGAACACCAGAATTTTCCAGGCAGAAAAGAAAAATTTAAATTTCAAGGGACATTATAAAGTCTGGACTAATTCTTTTCTGCAATAGACAGTTTTTTATGAAATATTAATAACCAGTGTAATATAGTATGTGGTCTCTTGCCCACTCGTCTCGTGTAGGGTGCCTAAAGGATGCTGCATTCTGAGGATGCTATACCACAACTCAAGCAAATAACGTTAATAGTTTTATTACAATAAAGCAGATTTGACAATTTTTAAATCTATAGCAAGTGTCGCAAGTGATGGATGACATGCAAACTGTAATGATCTTCGATACAGACAAAGTCCAAACAAGCAATGCATATGCATCACTAATAACTCTCTGAAAGGCCGTGCTAATAATGTCCACTAATGTCCGGCCGAGGGTGGCGGAAGTGGTGCTTATATTCATTTCAGCCAGATGCCGATCCTATCGTGGTGAGGTCCTCGTCAGCACGAAATTGGCCGACTTTGTTTCACCGCCTTCTCTCCTCTTGCGTTCCTCATCTTAGTTCCGGTCCTTGTGGTTTCGCCAGGACACAGACGACTGAGAAATTTAAGATATAATACTAAATTACACATGGCTCGTAACGTGGGTGACGTCTAGGGATTGTATTTTATCTTTTATTAATTTTTTTATTCATTTTAAAGCCCTTTGTGTTAAGAAACTGCTGAATGTCCTGCATGTAGCCACGTATAAAGCAAATTATGTATGCACCTCGAAGTCCTACATACGGTAATAGAAAGGTAGTGCGTAGTGGATTCAACCATTGCGACTATAACTGTGACGTGGCCTTAGCTTTCCTTGCAAGAACATCTTTCGCAAGGGCTGCTTCGGAAAGCACTCACAGAAAACAAACACTAATAATTAAATCAGCTTCCGTTGTTCTACGGAACTACATCTTTTATATTAGTATTTAGGTTTCATATTTATTCTTCCAGCACATTTGTCTTACGTGAATATTATGTACTTTGGCATCATACTGACAGAATGTAAGATAGCTACCCGATTCAGGATCGCGTAGGGAAGCATCCCTTTTTTCAATCATACGTTCAGTGACATAATAAAAAGCACTGATCAGAGACTTACTTTGTTCCATATACTAAATGTTTGTTTCATGTCCTTCATGTATTCGAAATATTTCTTTCACGTTTTTCGTGATGCAGGTTAGTGGATGATTTACTGCATGCTCTTAGTAGTACCCTCAACGCAGCTGACGAAGTATAAAAGCCAGCAGAAGAAACTTCCGTAGTGGAAACTTACTGAATATCCTTTATTTGTGACAATTTCGGTGTTCCTTCTGCAACTCTCAACGAAACTTTGTCTTTCTGCTCGTTCTTTGCAGTGCGCAACAGTTATAATTAAAAGATTAGATTTAACTTTCAGCTAGACCGAAAACGGAGTAAGATGAGATTTTTTCCCACAAAGTCTATCATAGTTACCTCCTAATCAACCTCTTACATCCCCAGCTCATAGCAAAAACAGTTAAGCATTGTGCTCGCTAATGACTTTCATTCATTCGTTTCACCAAGAACCTGATCGATATGCATTTGTGTCTTCCACGACACAGGAATCGTCCATCAATAAAATTTCAATGTTCGTTTACTAATAGAAACAAACAAACCACTCTCGCCTTGACTGACCTCAGCGCTGTTTGAAACTATCGGAAATGTTATCCTTTGTGTAATCTGATTCTCTCTCTGGTCTGCCTTTAACTCTGGCCTTCTTACTTAAAAAGTGGTTTAATTTGAATAAATACCGCTTCAGTAGTAAGCAAAAGGTAATTTTCTTAATGTAGTTATTAGCTCTATGTTCATCTACTCAGAATGATTGCATGTGTCTTCGGTCCCTTGTCATCGATAGCATTTCCTCTTGCTTTCCTTCATGAGATGAGTAAAGTCTAGTAGTAATAATAATGAGTTTTGTAAAAAGGTCCATTAGTTCGGTTTTTTAATGTAAAACACGAAGAAATATGAGGGCTTTTCGTCCTGTCGATGATGGAGGTGGTGAAGATTGAGCAGAGGTTCAGATCTGGGAGAAAAGGAGAAGAAATTGAGACATGTCATTTTCAAAGGACCGTTGCGGAATTTCGCTAAGTGTTATTGGGACGTAGACAAGATATGAAGCGCGAAAGTTAATTTTTAGGTTTCTGTATCTCAATCGGTAATAACGGAACCCTTATAGCATCACTTGTAGTCCGTATGTCTGTCTTTCTTTCCGACTGTTCAAAACTCTTTTTCTCAGGAACGGACGGATGTATCAAGTTCAAACTGGTGTCACATAATAAGGTCTACGGTCCCTTGGTGATGTAAAGAAATAAAGCATCTAAGAAAATGCAACCAAAAGATACAGTAACTTACGTCACATATTTTGATTTTCGCAAACGCAATTATTAAAACCTACAAGGCACTTCCCGTCGACGTAGAATCATGAAATATAATAAGAAGTAAGGATTCACACTACAACCAAATGAACCAAATCCCAAAATTCTTGATCTTTAATTATATTACAGGAAATATTTACATTTGTTGGTAGACTTCTTGCCTTCATTCATCCGTTAAGATTCCTTTCCATTTAAGTCACACTCTGAGGTTTACACACCTTTGGTGGTGTAAAAGTGTTACGCTTCTGAGTCAATGCAATCAGAAGATGCATCCATATATATACTGACGCCCGCAAACTCAGTCATCAAAACATACATGGTAATTGCTGTTGACCTAGCATTATAAAATTTGGCAAGAAGCAAGGATTCACAGTACAGTCAACGGAAAAAATCAGAAAATTGTTAATTGTAATTATATCACACGAAACAATTGTGATTTGTTATCACACTGTCAGTCTGTCCATTCGTCTGCTGAATCCAGTTTTTGTCAGGAACAGGTAAAGGTATGAAGGTAAAATTTATATCACCTACTGAGGTCTACAGTCCTTTGGTGGTTTAATGCTGTTATGCTTGCAAGTCAATGTCACACATGCTGATGCTCGGAGACTCACTCCCCAAAACATTCAGGGTGCGGAGTCATGAAATTGGGCAAGAAGGTTTTGAAAACAGAAGTAAAGGAAAAAATTTGAGAATTGATATTTTATAGTTATATGACACGAAAAATATATATTTTGTCATTTATTATTCAACTTTAATATTGAATTTAAAATACTGTGTGAAGTCTTGCAATCCGTGAAACCGATATCTTGCCAGTATCAATGTATATAATGGGTAAAAATCGTTGAAAACCTCGATTCCCTAAATTAATGTACTGTATGTGTTCATTATGAAGTTTGTACGGAACCTGAAGCACGCGAGTGCTGCTAGCACCTGCCCACCTTTTTTTTTTTTTTTTATTAGACACGATGTTGCGTACTTCCTCTGTCAATACTACGATAAGTATACACACACATCAATACACTGCTCAACTACTGATGAAAGAACGACTGCGAAGTCGTGGGCTACTTCGGATTCAACGTTGCAAGGGAGGAGCAATTACATTATTCTTGCATTTCCTCTCCATGATCCCGTATCTACAGAGGGTCGGCATTTTAACTGATGGATTTGACAAGATTGGTGGTATAGGGTGGTGGGATTCCCTTCCTGTCACATCCCGTTTCACCGCAGAGCCGGTATCAGCGTCCCTCAACTGCTTTCGTCCAGTGTTCTCCCACCTGAAAATGTGCGAACGTTTTCTAGATGATTAAGAATCGAGTAACCGAGACGGTACATGGATACCAGCCCGGTATTCAGCCAGTCGGATGTACGAAACCGCGTAAAACCATATACAGGCTGGCTGGCAAACCTGCCGTCGCCGTAAACCCGCCAAATGTATTCGAATCGTGGTTGTCGCTCCTCCCTGAATCCCGGAAGCGTCGGGATAACACGGGCGGCTATCAGGCGTGTCGAAGGAGTCATTACATTGATCGATGCCAGAGTAGAAGTGAGTTAGTTCATTCACGGACCAGACACGTTAATGTAAGTCACGGAAAAAGCCTGATCAACCATCATTTGGAGTGTGGACAAGCAGGAACAGAGTGAGTGAGGTTCTGGAAGGTGGTGACAAGGCAATTGAGGTGTGACGACTGCAGTGCCGTAGTTAGATGTAGGAAATGACATTGTGGACGTACCTGCCTTGTTCCACTGTGCCTTCCAAAATGACGAGATCAATAAAAGATTCCCCTGACAATAACTCTACCCCCCTCCCGCCTGGAACCTTCTGAAGATGGTTCCGGAACGTTTGCTTTGAGATGTTTCACGCTGATGGGGCGTAAAACGTGACTAATCCCAAAATGACACATACCATCACACAGTGCAAATGCAGTTACGGCACTGACGTGCGAATTCCAGCCTTCGTCGCAGACGAACAGTAGTGAATTTGGGTGGTTGAACCAGACCAGATGCAGCAACGGACGCTGAACAGTCGTTGAGGAAATACTGATGGTAGCACGTTGGTCCTTCTCGAAGGTCAGCCGCTCAATAGTTTCACTTCTATTTGACTTCAAACAACTCCGCAGCCGATGACCATGACGTTTTGGATGTCAGATAAATCCATGGAGGTATCATAAGGAGTAGTAGAGCTATAGATCTGCGCTGTACATTGCGGGGCCGCCATGTTAGACGACTGTTTGCAATTCCTTCTTGTTCATAGTTCCTATTGTGTCAACGCAACAGCTGTTTTAAATAGTAAATATTATACTGCTTTTCTTAAATAACAGAATGTAACCAACGCGTTTTCAGTCTTTTCTGGTATAAAGGCACATTTCTTCTAGTAATTCGACGTACTTCGCTTCGTTAATATATCGTTCTTTCTTATACATTTCGAATAACGAAGAAGAGAAGTATGTGGTATGAAAAGACTGTTTTTGTAATATAGCACTTGGCTTAACACAAACCCCGGAAACTGATGTTCAGTCTATGTCTTCTGAAAACGCTGAGAACTTATTTTGCTATATCTGGACTGTTAGCAGTATTTTCTTCTGACAGCATAAAACCAGAGCCATCTTTGAACTTTATTACTAGGAAATCTAACGTCAAGTCACAGAAATAAGTTCACTACAATAAAAGTAACCAGCGCAACTAAAATGGATGTATGTAAAGGAAAACATCGTTTTAACGAGTCCACAAACGAATGAAATGTGAAATGTGCTTTCTTTGGAGTTTAGACTATCATGAGAACGATTAGTACATCTGTAAATGATGCGAGATGGCCTTTTTTTTAAAAAAAAAAAACACTAACGCCAGAAGCTAATGTTTGACCCTAATAACTTGGCGGACGTCGATTTCAAATTAATGACGTCACGAAAATTTACCATATATGGATAAATCGCAACGTTTCCATATTACGACAACAATTGCACTCTTAGACGCGTCACTCCGATACACTTTACACAGAGGTGACCAAATTCCTGAGATAGCGATATGCAGATATAAAGACAGTAGTGAAATGGCAGTGCATTGTTGTAGCCGTATTTTCTACTCAAGTGATTCATTTGAAAATATTTCCAACGTGATTATGCCCGCAAAACGAGAATTAAGAGACTCTGTACACGTACTAGTAGTTGGAGCTAGACCCATGGGCATACCATTTTGGAAAGCGTTGGAGAATTCAATATTCCGAGATCCACAGTGTCAAGAACAAGCCGAGAATACCATGCATTACATCTCACCACAAACAACACAGTAGCCACAGCCTTCACTTAACGACCGAGAGCAGCTGCGTTTGCGTAGAATCGTCAGTGCTAACAGAGAAGCAACACTCCTTGAAATAACCGCAGGAATCAATGTGGAACTTATGCGACGAACTTATGCGCTAGGGCAGTGTGGCGAAGTCTTGCAATAATTCCCTGTGGCACCAGACGACCGACGCGGGTGATTTTGCTAACAGTACGACATCGCATGCCGGGCTCGTGGTCACATCGGTGGGATTGCAAAACCAAACCGTGATCTGATCAGGTGAGGTCCAATTTCAAATGGTAAGAGCTGATGCTAGGGTTTGAGTTCGGCGCAGACCGCCTCAGATTGGAAACAAGGCACTGTGGAAGCCGGTGGAGGGTCCAGAATAGTGTGGCTGTGGTTGCATGGAATGGAATGTGTCCTTTGGTCCAAATGAACAGTTCGTTGGCCGCTTGCAGCCGTTCATGGGCTTCACGTTACAAAACACCGAAGGGACTTTAATGGATATTAAGAAGTATCCTGTGACATTTGTAACCTGACCTCCACTGCTAGTGGTTCCACCTGTCATCTGCGAGTGGTTACTGCATAGTCATATCGAAAATACGCGGTGGTCACATTTATGTGACTGAACGGCGGAATATGCTACATTGTCTCCGAGAACAAAAACAAAACACTGGCGAGATCTAGCGTCGCCTTGAGGCTGCATTCTTCGCAGTATATCAGGAAGGCTACTGTAATAAAACCGTGACCCCACGAGGTGGCGTACGGAGAGTGGGGGTGTATGGAGGTAGGGGTAGCGCGTCACCGCCCCGACCCGTCGCTATTTATTTTGATAGGCGCCCGGAGTGGCGCACGGCGCAAGTAGCTTTATATATATGATAATGCAGTGGCGCCGCCCGCACCGAGCCGCGCCGCTGATATATTTCACCGGCTGCAGCCGCTCCTGCCGAGAATCCTCAATGAGTCTGCGGACGCCTGTGGGGGCGGTGGGGTCCGCAAAGGTAGCCCCAGTGTTCTGGGGGCTCGCCGAGGGTCTCAGCCGGCCGCCTGGCCATCTCACCCCAGGCGCCTCTTTCACTACCTGGTTCTGAGGCACTCATCACGCAACTTCACTTGAGGGTCATTATAGGTCTCCTTACAATTCCTCGCAGGGTATCCTCACAATGTCTCGCAGGATAGAGAGAGACGCATGATTAAGAGTACAACGAGATAGCCTTCAGAACCTCTTTGGACACGATTCCGTTGGACTCGAAGTATTCTTTTAAATCTTGATGGATTGCAAAGTGATACCAAAAGCAGTTCAAATTGTCCAGCACCCTAACACAGAGAGAGTCATGAGAGGGCCATCGAGTGAAGTTTTGATGAAAACTGGCGTCCGATAGGATGATTGGCTCAACTTAGTGTTAGAGAAGGTCATCCGAAAATTTGAAAGTCGTGGACTGTGCGGCTGGTCCAGGCGGAGGTTCGAGTCCTCCCTCGGGCATGGGTGTGTGTGCATGTCCTTAGGATAATTTAGGTTAAGTAGTGTGTAAGCTTAGGGACTGATGACCTTAGCAGTTAAGTCTCTTAAGATTTAACACACATTTGAAAATTTTCTTTTGAAAATTTGAAAAGGAATTAGCTGAAAAGGGTCATTGAAGGAAATTCGTATTGGAGGTTAAAGGAACGATCATTTGTATCTGCTGATGTCGACTCTGCTTAAAACCACATAAAATAGGGAAAAAAAGAATGTTCACCAGCCTTGCATTTGCCAATGAGTTTGCGATACGGTGAAGGAACTCAGGAAAAACTGTGGAAAAAAAAGAAACACTTGCTGAAGGAACAAGCAGGAGAATGTTGCCTCTAAATCTCTTCCAAGAGAAGAAAACACATACCCAATATCCGAACAGCACTTCATTACCTAACAACAGAGCCAGATAAATGGAAAATATGGAGTGATTCAGATACTTTTGTGCAACAGTATAGAGGAAAAGGACACAACATAAGCAGGTTAGAGAAGACGGCAGCCCATTTCTTATAGCGCTTGTCCTTACCAGGGCAAAGGGAATTAGCAGAAAAGCCAAAATCAGGCACTAAAACACAGTAGTCAAAACTAGATGTCAGGTTTGATTTCATGGGAATGATAGCTGCTCTGTTAGCTGAAATCTAGAACATAAATAAAATGCACATGATATTACGACAGATGCTGACCTTTCTATCCTGGAGAACTAAATAACTGTATGCAATTCAATTGCAGGAAAGGGTGGACTGAAGCAGAGATGTTGGGAGGGCAAGATCCTTCGGAAAAAGCGAGGGGTATTTTATTCAGGATTTGAATACGCCATATTATTACCCATGTATGCCCTCATAGTACCACTCTACTGCTCGACGTCGGAGTCAAAGTCTTGCTGCTTCATAACATCCCCATTAGTCACGTACTGCTTACCGCGGAGTGATCCTTTACTGCGCCAAACAGATGGAAGTCGAACGGTGTGAGACCCGAGATGTAGGATGGATGAATTAGAAGCAGTCCAATGAAGTTTTGTGAGCTTCCTTCTGTTGCACAGACTTGTCTGAGGCCTCGCATTGTCATGGAGGAGAAATTGGTTTGCGTTTCTATGGCGAAGAACACCCTGAAGTGTCTTCAATCTCCTGAGAGTAGCACAACACACTTCAGAGTTGATTGTTGCGCCATGAGAGAGGACATCAAAGAGATCAATCGCTTCAAAGGCTCAGAAGGCCGTTGCCATGACTTCACCGGTTGAGGGTAGGATTTTGAACTTCTCTTCAGAGGAGAGATGGTGTAGTGCCACTCCATCGATTGCCGTTTTGATTCGAAGAGATGTACCCATGTTTTATCATCCTTGACGATGCTCGACAAAAAATTATAGCCATCAGCCTCATAACGCACAAGCAATTCAGAACAGATGGTCCTTCGTTGCTCTTTATGATCTTCTGTTAATCGGCGAGGAACCAAGCTTGCATTTTCCTTTGAGTCCCCTAGTTGGTGGACGTGTGCATTAGCACTGCCAACAGAGACACAGAGACGTCCAGTTGAGGAGCCAAGTGTTCGATTGCGGTCCGTCGATCATCTCAGAAGAGACTGTCCACACGTTCCAACTTTTTGGCAGTCACAGTGGCGTGCGACCAGCCGTCACTTGGAAAATCACACAGGTTGGAGTGACCTTGTTACGACGATAACAGACGCGTCGCCGAGCGACTCACAACGCATTTGTCACTGCCCGGTATCCGTAGGCATTCGAAAACCACCTATGAATATCTGTGACGCTCCGAATTTCCGCCGAAAGAAAGTCAACTACGACCCTCTGCTTGGACCGCACCTCCGTTACAAACGCCATTTTGAAAACTACGTATGTACATTTCATCAGAATTTCTAAAATCATTGGGTGAAGTGCCAAGAAATACAACTATTTACGAATCTGGCCATATACCATCTGCCTTTAGGCAAAATATCATTCATACAATTCCACAGACTGCAAGAGCTGTCAAGTGCGAGAATTATTGCACAGTCAGCTTGGCAGCGCATGCATCGATGTTGCCGACAAGAATAATATTCAGAAGAAATTTGAGGAACTGTTAGACGACGATCAATTTGGCTTTGGGAAAGATAAAAGCATCAGAGAGGCAGTTCCTAAGTTGCGGTTTGATAATGGAAGCAAGACAAAAGAAAGTCAAAATACATTCATAGGATTTTTCGACCCGGAAAAAGCGTTAGACCATGTCAAATGGTGTAAACTGTACGAAATTCTGAGGAAAGAAGGTTAAGCTACAGGGAGAGACGGGTAATGTTAGAACTGTTACAAGACCCAAAGGGAATAATAAGAGTGCAAGATCTAGAACGAACAACTCGGATTAAAAAGGGCCTAAGACAGGCACGTAGTCTGTCGCCCTTACTGTTCATTTTATACACCGAAGAAGCTATTATGGAAAGGCTCAAGAGTGGAATTAAAATTCGATGTGAAAGGATGTCAGTGATAAGATTCCCTGATGTCATTTCCATCCTCGGTACAAGTGAAGAAGAACTGCAGTACTGAATAAAAGGAATTGAACAGTCTAGTGAGTAGAGAATATGAATTGAGAGTAAATAGAAGAAAGACGAAAGCAACGAGAAGCAGCACCAATGAGAACAGCGACTAAGTTAACAACAGAATTGGGTATCGTAGGGTAGACGAAGTTAAGGAATCCTGGTACCTAGACAGCAAATTAACCCTCGGCGGACGGAGCGTGGAGGACACGAAAAGTAGATTTGCACTAGCCAAAAGGGCATTCTTGGCCAGAGGATTCTACTAGTTTCAAACATAACCCTGAAATGGAGGAAAATATTGCTCAGAATATACGTTTGGAGCACAGTATAGTACAGTAGTGATCGGAACGTACAAGAATCGAAGCATTTGAGATGTGGTGCTACAGATGAAAGTTGGAAACTAGGTAGACTGATAAGGTAAGGAATGAGGAGGTTCAGCGCACAATCTGCGAGCAAAGGAATATGTGGAAAACAGTGACAAGAAGAAGGGACAGGACGATGGGGCATCTGTTAAGAAGTCAGGGCATAAGTTCCATGGTTTCAGAGGGAGTCGTAGAGAGTAAAAACTGTAGAGGAAGACAGCGATTGGAATACATCCAGCAAATAGTTGAGGACGTAGGTTACAAGTGCTACTCTGAGATGAAGAGGATGGGATAGGTTACAAACCCCATTTTGAGGCACCCATGTCGTTAGAAATCGGAGAGACTGCCGTTGTACAGTGTAACACACAAACAGATTCCGAGGCTACCGATACTTTTTAACACACTTTACTCCATAGAGACGTCGGGGAGATGTGTGGTCTACAACAACTTTCGCCGCTCTTTCTGTCCTAGAATCTAGCACACTTGTGGGTAATATTTTGTCCCTACAAGTGAAGTATGATATTAATCATTTGCAGTTGCTGATGCAAACTCGTTTAAGACAAGGTATACGTTTTAAATTATTTACGCCGTTAATGTTATAATATTTATTCATTCCCGACTCGCTTAACTACGTTGCCATGAATCCATATGCACCCCCACCAGAACGTCCTATTTAAACGAAAAGCCATTTAATACCTCATTGGAACGTTTACACTCAAACCAATAATTAAAGCTCATCGTTACGTATATAAAGTCAACGGTAACTGCTGCAATTGAATAGTATGTAGTGAAAATGAGCTGCCTTTCCACCAGTGGAACAACCGTACGAATATCACTCAAAGCGTCCCTTGCGCTGTCGTAACTGCCACGTTATGATTTCTCACCCGCCGCCTGAATCGTTCACCCATCACATCGCGTGCTGACAGATCCCAGTCACTGCATGTCAGTATGCAGATAATCACTTCGTGAAATTCATCTACACACATGAGATTAATTTCATTAGATGTGCTGCGATACACCAATCAAATTGGTATTGAGATAATGCTCGTACATTTACCATTAAAAGATTTACAAACCTTAATATTGAAGTGATGAAAATGATCTAAATTATCATAACCCCCAGAAAAGTTATAGTAATAACACTAAATCTGCAGAGTGACTACCCGATATAAATCCACACAGTTTTTTTACCTACAGGTTTCACTTGTAACGTCAGTTTTCACGTATTTGCACGGTCTTCGGTCTCCGAGTGAGAATTGTTTCAATAACGTAATTTTAATTACGTGAAAAGCACATAATTCACCAGCAATATGATTATTTCAATAATTTTCACTTAAACTCTTGCTGCCTATCACCTACTTATGCTTAGTATATGTCGTGCTCTTCAATTTCTTTCCAAAAATGTTTATAAAAAGGAAGTATAATCATAGGCCACTGTAGATTTACATAGCCCTGTTGTTGGGATTCGATGAAGACGCTCCTCAATGGCTTTCATTTGAGCCCTAGTACTTTATTGTAGCATGTTTGCATACACTGCTACTGATTTATAGAGATCTTCGAATTCAACCAACAAGTGTCCGAAATACTAGTATCACTGACGGGACGCTTACATCATAAGTATCTACTTTAACAAACACGGAAAACGTATCTGTCAATATATACACGGTCCAGTCGCAGTAACGTGACACGACAGTGATCGAAATCGACGTGCAGACAGCAGGTATCGCAAACAGTTGCAGTCGTAATGCAGAAACGAAGCGATTCATCTGACGTCCAAAGATGGCATGATCATACGCTTTCGGTCCTAGGGTGGCCCCATTTTCGAAACAGCTAAGTTTCTAAATGATTTGCGTGTCGCCGTGATTAAAGTACATTGTGCATGGCAAAATTGCGCTATCCAAACCAGCGCGAGGCCATTGTGGTACACCACGGGACGTAGAGCACAGGGGTGAACAAGGGCTGTGGAGATATGTAGCGGTGAAAAGACGTGAAGCTGACACCCAGATGAACCAATAGTCTACCAACAGTGTCTTCTCAACGACCTTTCTGAGAACGTTACCACGTAAGTAACTCCGCAGTAGGCGTCTGGTTCGTCCACCCATTCTGATTGCTGTTCATTGCGGAAGAAGCTAGAATTCGGACGCCAGTGCCACTACTGGACATCCGTCTAGTGGAAGCAAGTGGCCTTTTCAGATGAACCACGTTTTTTCCTCCATCAGACACATGGCCGACGGGATGTACTGAATGATACACCTGAAAGCAAGCACCGTGCAACAATCGTCGTAATGGTCCACATCGGATAAAGGAGTGGTATAGTTAGCGAACGTTTTCATCGCATACCCTGGGTGATCGTCTGACTGTGGAGGGTACAATGACTCAATTTAAGTACCCATCCCATGTTGGGGATCATCTACACCCCTAAATGCATGATTGCACACACGTTTCACCTCGTCAGCCATGATATCACATAAATCATTATTACTTTTGAACACATCGTGGGAGCAGACAGTGATCAATGTTATTACTTATAGGTACTATTAAAATCAGTCTTGATCAAAAATTTATTTATTATCGTAACCGGATTCGACCGTGCCTAAGGCTTTCTTCAGACCAAAATGCTGTTGAGCAGGAGCCTGCTTCTGGTGGTTAATCACTGCTCATTTACTACCAGATGGAGGCTACTGCTCATACAGCATTTTAGTCTGGAGATGACCACAGGCGTGGTCGAAACAAGTTTCCGGAATAAATAAATTTGTGACCAAGAGCCGGCAACTGTGTCCGAGTGGTTCTAGACGCTTCAGTCCGGAACCGAGCGACTGCTACGGTCGCAGGTTGGGCCTGCCTCGGGCACGGATGTCCGTGATGTCCTTAGGTTAGTTAGGTTTAAGTAGTTCTAAGTTCTAGGGGATGTTAAGTCCCATAGTGCTCAGAGCCATTTGAACCATTTGTGATCAAGACTGATTTTAATACTAACCTGCCCCATACCCGCTAATGCACACATAAGCCGTGGCAGGTGAGTCGGAGGTAAGTGGATGGAATACCACTGGTCAGAAACTTTCACTGCCGGTGACTGGATAGTCACGGAGGAGAGGTGGTAAAATACATATAGTTCCTTTTCACTTTTCTACGCCCTATAGTCCTGAATGAAGTTCCCCTTCTTTGGAATGTGTCATGAAGTGAGAACATCCGACTGTTGGGTGGAGACAATAGGTTCGACAGCATACTTGGCGCTCAGAGGAGAACGCTATGTGCCGGCAAAGGTTTATTCTACACCCTTTGTCATCATATGACTAACACGAATACTGAACAAAAACACATTGTCATTCATTACTTTAACTTCTGGAAGAGTTTCACATAACATACTTTAAACACATTCCGGCCAAGTGACTGTAGTTAACAGTTTTGAGCTGGGCCCTTAGCTAATCGAGATAGCCAAAGCTACGACACACTGAGCTTCTGTCGGCTTAAAACGGTCATCGAACAAACCTCTTATTTCTTAACTAGTATTCTAAGTCTCGGTTTGCGAATGATATACATTAAGATGTGTACTGAGAGAAAATCGCCGGCCGGAGTGACCGAGCGGTTAAAGGCGCTACAGTCTGGAACCACACGACCGCTACGGTCGCAGGTTCGAATCCTGCCTCGGGCATGGATGTGTGTGATGTCCTTAGGTTACTTAGGTTTAAGTAGTTCTAAGTTCTAGGGGACTTATGACCACAGCAGTTGAGTCCCATAGTGCTCACAGCCATTTTTTTTTTTTTGAGAGAAAATCAGAGACCAAGTTATAGTCAATAGATCAAATCAAATAGAAATCTTTTGAGTATGATTATCACACAGAGTGCCATTACGTCTGAGCACAACGAATGATAACGTACCTGCTGAGGAACAAAGTTATCACTCGTAAAACAACGGTTAGGGATTGAACGAGACGGCTACCTTCGTGGGAATGGTACAGTTCATAGCTTAAATTTCACAGATACGAGTTAAAAATACGCTCACTAGGCACTGCATCTTTATAGTAATTTTAAAAATTATGCTTAAATTGGGATCCTTAGCAAGTTTTGCATGATTTTATTAATGAGGTAAATACTTTTGCCGATTTAACCCTGATAAATATTTACATAAGTTGCAACTGGCTTGGAAATTAAATCTCTATTGTACCTTCATTTCGAAGAATAACTGTGGACCTAACGTCGCAATGAGAAGCAAAACAATATTACTTATGAATACTTCTATAATATGTGGGCTTGTCTACATTTAAATAATCAACAACCAATTACATAAAATAAATTTAATGTCTTAAAGGCTTTAGGTACCTTCTTCAGAATGTTATAACTATCGCATTATTAGCGAATGTCAGCTATAAGATTCTTAAGTCATATTGCTGTGGTCATGTGGTTCATAGTGGCTGTTGACACTCGCACATATAGAAGGAGAATACAAAAACGAATAGAGAGAAGTAAACAGTGACCATGGTTTCGCTAACTGTGCAATAAATAAACCACCCTCTGCTCTGCAGAGCATTGCTGACTATTATGTTACCTACTCAGTATTTAATGAGTGTATTGGCCCTTGTAGGTGTTGACAAGGAAATAAACTTACACCATGTATAGCTCTCACACTACACGTGGACAAAGAAATTGAAGATGTGTGGAGTTTACTTTTTCTTTTCCTTTTTTCTCTTGTCATCAGTCTTCTGAATGGTCTGATATTGCTGGCCATGAATTCCTATCATGCGCCAAACTTTTCATTTCAGAACAGCACTTTCAACCTACGTCCTCAATTAATTACTGGATGTATCTCAATCTCTGCCTTCCTCTACAGTTTTTACCCTCCATAGCCCCCTCTAGTACAATGGAAGGTTTTCCCAGATGTCTGCCGCGCGGGGTAACAGCGCGGTCTGGGCGCCTTGTAACGGTCAGTGCGCCTCCCCCCATTGGAGGTTAGAGTCCTCTTTCAGGCATGGGTGTGTGTGTTGTCCATAGCGTAAGTTAGTTTAAGTTGGATTAAGTAATGTGTAGGTTTAGGCGCCGATTACGACAGCAGTTTGTTCCCATAAGACATTACCATAAATTTCCAATTTTTTCCCAGATGTCTTAACAGATGTCCTACCTCCTCCCCATTCTTATTGCAGTGTTTTCCATATATTTTTTGGCGTCCTTTTCTGTGAAGAACTTCATTATTCCTTACCTTATCACTCTACCTAATTTTCTACATTGTTTCTTAGCAGCGCATCTCAAATACTTCTATTATTTTTAATTACAGTTTTGTCACAGTTCATAATTCACTGCCATACAGTGCTGTGCTGAAAACGTACATTCTGCGAAATTTCTTCCTCAGAGTAAGGCCTTATATTTAAGACTAGCAGACTTGTCTTAGCCAGGAACCCCATTTTTGCCAGTACTAGTCTCCTTTTTATGTCCTACTTGCTCCATCCATCATGGGTTACTTTGCTGCCTAGATGGCAGAATTTCTAAATTTCATTTTCTTCCTGATCAACAATACAAATGTTAATTTTCTCGCTATTCTCATTTTTTCTTCTTCTTATTACATTCTTCCATCTTTGATTTATCTCAATCCACATTCTGTACTCGTTAGACTGTCATTTCCATGCTGCAGATCTTGTAATTCTTCTAGCAGTGACATCAGCTAGTTATGTCTTTGATTTCCTTTCAACTTGAATTTCAGTTCCACGCTTGAACCTATCTTTTATTTCATTCATTGTTTCTTCGACATACAGATTGAACAGCAGGGGCGAAATACTACATCCCTGCCTTACACACTTCTTAACTGCGCTCTTCATTTTTGGTGTTCCACTATTACTGCTCCCTCTTGCTTCTTGTACATATTGTCTTTCCCTATAGCTTACACCTATTTTTAACTGAATTGCGAACATCTTGCTCCACTTTACATTGTCAAAGGCTTTTTCGAGGTCGACAGATTCTATGAACGTATCTTGAATTTTCATTAGTCTTGTTTCCATTATCTACTGCAACGTCAGAATTGCCTCACTGGTAACTTTACCATTCCTGAAGCCAAATTGATCGTCATCTAACACTTCTTCAATTCCCTTCTCCGTTCTTCTGTATATTATTCTTGTCAGCAACTTGGATGCATGAGCTGTTAAGCTGATTTTGCGATAATTCTCTCACTTTTGACGAGAATGTGAGAGTAGGGAGAGAAATAACGTATTTAAAATTCGAAGTCTACATTGGTATGGACATTTCAAGATCAATAGGGTATGAATATATACATATATATACAAAATCTATATATTACCTTGGAAGCAAAATCTTGGGAGTTAGAAGCCTCTAACTTTCATGAGGGCAGAAGCGGATGCAAAATGTTTTCAATCCATAACATCAGGGCTGCCTTGTATGACAGCTGTGTTGTACAGGTGATAGTAGCGCATGTTGAAAGACCTTTATGTCGAGATGGGCAGAGCTGAGTGGAAAGAGGGTGGAGAAGGAGGAGATGGGCAGTGAGAGGGAAAAGGATCAGATGGACAGGGAACGGTGGAAAGAGGAGACAAATATAAAGAAGAGAGAGTAGGAGATGGTTGTAGTTTGGAGGAAATGGACAGAGGAGAGGGGAGGGGAGGAAGAGAATGACGGAAGAGGAGGAGGGAAAAGGAGGGGGGAAGAGGGTGGGAGAGGAGATGGGCCGATAGAGAAGATATAGAAAGAGATAGGACATAACTGGAGAGAGAAAAAGAGAGAGGAGGGACAGGGAGTGGACAAATAGAGAGGTGTTTGGAAGTAATAAACGGGAACAGTTGAGACGCTGAAATGAACAAGAAGAGGGGGCGTTTGCCTGAGAGACTGGGCAGAGAGTACTGGGAAATAGAGCAGGGAGGAGAACAGACTGAAAGACAGTGAAGGATTAGTTAGAGGTAGGGGAAGGCGCAGGTAGATAGTGAGATGGGGGTGGTGGGGGAAGGAGGAAGACAGAGAGAAAGAGAGAGAGAGAGAGAGGAGGAGGTGATGTTGGCGAAACATGTACGGAATGCTTACGCGGCCGAAGCAGTGGCGAAAAGACGTTCACATAAATGGGGCGTTTTAGGTATGCAACATTTGTATTCATTGGCAGCAAGTACGTCGGATAAAACTCCATCAGCACTGTGGGTGTCTGTTCAAAGTCAGAATGAGAAACTGGCTTACGTGAAGTTACGAACAGCCATATCGGTTGCGCGTTGAAGAGGGCGTTAATAGCTCCTGTCTTAAAATATGCGACAGAGACGAGGAAGTATTCTTTGCAAGTATTTCCGCCGATGATAGGAGCAGCAGCTCGTAAACGTGGTCACACAGCAACTGGAGTGGAAACGTAGATTTCCCCTGGCCGAGAGACCTGGCTTCTGTGTAATTAATGCTGCAAGTGGCAGCGTCTGTGAACTAGTTTCTTTATGCAGGCGTTATCTGTCCCCTTTCTGCGCCGAGAACCAGCGCTCCATTTTCTACACTCCTGCGCATTTAAAGTTCTTCTCATCAGTACCATTTCCCAGAATGTTGGAGATAAAGTATTTCATCCTCCCCTTTTTTTATTTCGTTGTGCTGAACGTTTGTTCGCTGCAGAATGTAACAGACGTGTTACGTTAAGCAGACCTGATAATCGAGACCGTTTGTGTGGAAAGCATATTTAAGAGTCATCCACTTGGAAAACTTTTTATATGGTACCTGTTTTTGAAGTACAAACATGTTGATACATAACCGAGTTCTCGCTGTTAGCTGAATATCAGGCGAAATTTTGACTATGTCTGTGAGGATTAATGCATGAAGGGTATATTAGGTATTAACTAGACATAACACTTTCCGCGCACATATTCAGAAGGCACGTAGCTGTAATACACTAAATAATAATAGGTATAAATTTATTATCCAAATCATAGTTCTATTCTTTGAAAACTCGGATATCTGTACACAAGGAGCATGGGCTAGAAGTTCAGAAACTGATTTACTTTTAAAGTCTGATGCTCCTCAACTATCACAATACATACTTATTGATTAACATTCTCCATAAAGTATATTAAGTCTGTTCTGATTAAACGTAATGTATTAATTAACGTGGAAAAAAGAAAATACATTAATATGAAGTATGGAAATTACCTATCAAGAAAATATGACAGGGAGGTAGCTGTTAGTGTCTTGTGTCACATCCTACAATTATTGAAGAATTTGCGTATACGTTCACTTCATCCAGTCTGTTCTCCAGCTTTTACTGTTGCCTAAACATTCTCCCACCTCTCAAGACAATTTTGTATTCTTTTATCGGAGTAACAGCGCGCATTTCCCCGTCCAGTCATTACCCTTAATTTATTAAAGCTACTCACGGGACTGCATCTTTAATAAGGCAGAGTATAATCTGTGCTACATCCTTGGGAAGACGAAGAAAGTTTAAAGTTAAACTGTCGACAACATCTCCAATGTTAGAGCAGGAATATTGACCGCTGGAAGTTTTTTCGAAATAATTCATCACACAACTCACTTCCCCGAAGTCGTTTTACTTTCTTGTGGGATGAATTTCAGAAGAATGTTACCTAATACGACGTATCTACATAGGAAAATCCCTTGTGCAGACCACATTCGAACGTATTTACTGAGGTTGCTTTTATATATTCCCATACGTGAATACCTTCGGAAGAGGACGCATATCATAGGACTATCTTTCAGTTAGCGAAGATCAGTGATGCCATAGTAAGCGACGCCATATTCGGACTAATATTCAGTGGATTACTTATTCCAACTGTAATTACCGATGCTAGCAAACGGGGGTACTGGACCGGGTAAGAGCTGGTGTTGAGGCTTACAAAAATGTATGTACAAGACGTAAGTTAACCTAAACAGGGACAGTATTACGTCGGAAGAAGTTGTCATTGTGACTGGACATTTGCTTCGTAGGGACGTCCTACTACACCCTAAAATACACAAATATTTTTACTCCTACGTCCTGTACTGTAATCCTGGGACCAATAGGGTATCATGTACCTACGATCTACAGTTTGGGAACGGTCTTCAGGTCCATCGACACATATTATGACGGGTTAATTATCAGACTGCTCTTGTTTTCTGGAACGGGGTTAAAGAAGATTCTTCTGACACGTTCTTAGAATCATAATTTCGACGTAGTCTTACCTGTAATACCCTTGCTTTTTATTTCGAGTTCTCGAGTTACGTGTCGATAAATGCAGGGACAATTATTAAGTACACCGTCCAGCGTGAAACTTGCTATCCTTCAGTACTGCAGTTGCAGCATTAACACAAGAACAGCCTTGGCAAATGTGTTAGATGCCATTTTGTAGGAAACTGATATTATGAGCCCGTGGCTGTGAACAAAAGTAGGTTGACTGTTATGTAGACGATAACAGCAAACAGCCACTTTTTACAATGCTATTTATTTATTTAAATAGCGCCGTTACCAGTTTCGAACCGACAGGTTCACCTTCAGACGGCTAGTTAACGTTCACATATACTTTATAAGTTAATGTAAAATGTTTCTTAACGTGAACTAGCCGTCTGAAGATGAACCTGTATTGTAAAAAGTGGCTGGTTGCAGTAATCTTCTTTGTAAGAGAAATATAAAAATAATTGCTACATTAAGTGATATATGCTGTTTTATCTCTTACGTTATTACCCTTCCGACTAAGTCATCTAACTTTGAAAGTAATGTTATTTTTGTGGTATGAAAATGATATTGGAATTTTCGCGTTCTCAATATGCGAAGCCTTGTTGTGCTCAGGCAGTAACAACGTGGTAGCTCGTTGTCAACGATTAGGAATCAGATTACATATTGTGAAACGTGATCAGCATTCCAGTTCAAAATATTTCATCAGAACACCTACAACTGAGGAATATATTATAGTAAACATGCGCTTCTGTTGTAAATAATTTTTCTATTGTATTGCACAACTGCTCTCGGAAGCTTAAAGCTCCAACGTCAGGTGCCCACAAATAATCAAAAATTCCCGAATGTATGGCTTTCGGGCCACGCCAAACGAAGCATGGGAGCGTAGGTGCATCAACCGGAGTACACACCACGACAGCCGATGATCCCATACGTTGTTTGACGTTTGTTTCATGCCCCGTGACTGACCGGCCCTACAGGCTCACGTTCATGATTTTTTAGTAATTTGTTGACGCCTGACGAAGGCGGTTTAAGCCTTTGAAACGGGTAGTGCAAAGAAAGACAAATTACTTACATCTCAAACGGATTTTTATTGCCTTAATGTTTCACCTCAAGTTTGGAATTTCAGAGGTTTAGTTGAAAACTCTTCACTGTATGAGATCTCCTGATATTTGTTATGATACGCAACTTCTATTCATATAATGTAGATGTACCGATTGAGGTAGTGAGAATTTGTCAAGTATTGTATGCTTTACGCACCTCTTCTTTTTCTAGAAATTTAGCAATTCTGTACAGTTTTCAGGCAGCTGGAATTGGTGTCCAATTTTTTTAAGTTAGGGATTTAACCTTGCAGTGATAAGGATATTGTTGTGGCGCACCCAGAATAAATGTAAAACAGCAGGTTCGCTATTAAAAAAGTGTATCCTGCACTAGGAGGATATCGATACTAAAAGAATTTTGGATACACTTGCTAGAACTTTAAAGCTGTCAAGAGTGAAGTATATGGTCGAGAGATTATTTGCAGCTTGTATGAGTAGTAGACTGCACTTATTAGAGTCGAATAATATATAATGGTTGTAGTAACTGAGGTGTTCTTCCCTATCCCCGATATAGTTCTGTATTTACAGGGAGCAAGCTGTGTAGGGAACACGATAAGGTTGAAGATTGTATGGCTAGATCGGTTAATTAATGTAAAGGTACTGAATAGAATCGGGAAGAAGAAAGCTTTATGATGCTGTTTGCCAGAAAGAAGCCTTTAGAGTGACGCGACACTTCCTGAGGCATCGAGAAATAAAGGGCTGATTGAGGGAAATGCAGAATGTAACAATTGCAGACTACCAAGAGTCACTGTGGGAAGGTAATGTGGGGTTATGTATAGTGAACTTCTGTCTCAAAACATTCTACGGCACGTAACCACTCTTCAGGTCGCCACTGAATGACTAATGTTGGGCCCTAGCAGTGATACTGAAGTTGAAAGTACTACGCTCCAACATGAATGAAAAAAATTAATAAATTCCAAGGTTTACTGTTAAGTGGAATAGGAGATGACATCAAGATAACGGTAGATACGTTAAAGAGAGAGAGAGAGAGAGAGAGAGAGAGAGAGAGAGAGACAGAGAGAGAGTGAGAGAGAGTAAATTCAGACGTGAACAGAAAGAAACATCAACTAATTTCAAGAAACTGTTTAACGCAATGATCTACAGTTGACACTAAGCCACGTCCTTCAAATTTGGATAATGCAGTCTGATAGAGTCTACTTTGGCTGACAGTGATTTTGAACCAGCGCATTATGCATAAATTGAACAGCGACTGCCGCTGTCTGAAAGAGCACGCCGCGGACGCTGAGAATTCACCTTAACGGTTCCCAATGCGCAGCAGCTGCAAAACGCCGACCGTGTACGGGCGGAAGTCTGCAGAGCTGCGACCAGTGCGACATCTCAGCCTCCTTTCCTTGCCCCACCGTCCTCCAGCACTTCTCCATATCAAGCCCGTACCTACGACGTAACGCTTGTCAAGCCCCTCATCCGTGTATCCAGTCACTCATGCCTCGTGGCCACAGACAAAATATCTTTCTCAGTACCTTCACTTTCATTTCCAAAATTACTCCAAGTGGAATACTTTCGGAAAGCTATAGCTACCAATCGAAATCCAGCAGCGCCTCTTTATATCAGACGCATAATTCTCTCTCTCAGAACAGCCTCCCTGCTGAAGATTGGCAAATTCCATTCCTCCTATCCTATCACTTTCCACGGTAGAGAAGAGATGCCGTTCGGTTCGCCGTCTTATGTCACTGTCGGATTCCCACTAAAAACGCTGTTTGTCTGCTCTTACAGGAAACCACTTCACGTGCATGCCTACACGCTCCAAAAAACGAAATAGCTTTCCTGTGACAGTCGGACATTCTCTCACTCCAGCTCGTTTCAGTCACTGAAGCGAAATTGGTTCACGATTCTTACAGACACAGATCTTGGAGGAAGGTCCAATGGAAACATCATCATGGATATCTGTGTAATCCCATGACTGCTCTCTCCTCGACAGTTACCAGGGCAGTTTACTGTAGCCTGCAAAGGACACTTCTCTGCACGGGGGTGGAGGACCCCCTGCTGTTCAGGTCATCTCCTCCAGCTGGTCACCTTTTGCATAGAAGCAGCTACCGTGTGTCACAGGTCTGGCCGATTTACAGTAGCTGCGCCTGTGTCCCTCGATTGTTCCAGAAACTGAAATCATGAAAGCGGTCTCTTTGTTGTCTACGACCAGCCGGGTTCCCTTCATCCAGCTGCAGACAAAGCTACCCATCAAAACATTGTACCAAACACAAACTCTGTCCTGTCATCTCAAATAACTCTGTGCAATTAGGTACCAATGAACTCAGTACCCAGTAACTGTCATCCCTCTTTAATTGCATCATATCCTTCACAGTGGTTTCTCTAGCTGTAACAGCCCTAATATGTCTACATGATGTGATTAATTCAAGTGAAAGAAATTGAAGCCTAAAGGACAAGCAGTCTTTTCAGACCAGTGCGTGTCTACAGTAAACAGATTAATGTGACCAGAATGAGATTTTCACTCTGTAGCGGAGTGTGCGCTGATATGAAACTTCCTGGCAGATTTGTGTGCCGGACCGAGACTCGAACTCGGGACCTTTGCTTTTCGCGGGCAAGTGCTCTACCAACTGAGCTACCCAAGCACGACTCACGCCCCGTCCTCACAGCTTTACTTCTGCCAGTATCTCGTCTCCTACCTTCCAAACTTTACAGAAGCTCTCCTGCGAACCTGAAAACATCCCCCAGGCTGTGGCTAAGCCATGTCTCCACAGTATCCTTTCTTTCAGGAGTGCTAGTCCTGCAAGGTTCGAGGGATAGCTTCTGTAAAGTTTGGAAGGTAGGAGACGAGATACTGGCAGAAGTAAAGCTGTGAGGACGGAGCGAGAGTCGTGCTTGGGTAGCTCAGTTGGTAGAGCACTTGCCCGCGAAAGGCAAAGATCCCGAGTACGAGTCTCCGTCCGGCACACAGTTTTAATCTGCCAGGAAGTTTCAGATTAATGTGAGTCTAGCTGTAGTAGTTTCTCAGAAATGAAAAGACTCATTCAAGGTAGTTTATCTTGGAGAGCTGCGTCAAACTGCTCTTAAAACAACAACATCTGTCATTTTTTAATTTAATGCTGCACAAAATTTTAACACTTTGGCTGCCATGTGTATCAAATTTATACATAAGGTGACTTACCTGGCAGGTCACGTGCATCAAATTGGTAGACACATTCCAGGCCGCGTGTATAAATTGTATAAACGGCTACAATGATTTAGAATAGATATAGCACTAGCGTCTGAATATCGTTGGCGGACAGTGTGATAAATGACTTCCGTAGTTTGCCCTGCAGCCAACTGTTTGCTTGCGTTTACGAATCGCGGTAACTCACACGGCAATGCTGTTAAAGGTTACTTATGTTCGAAGTCGTGGTTCGTTGAATATTTGAGCTTGTATTCTTGTGAGTTTGTGCCAATGGCAAAGAAAGACTGAAAAAATTGTTGGTTGGACGAGAAAAGCTGATTCATTGAGCGTGAGGCTAATTTATTTGGCAACATATCTGACGGCAATGATTCCTGAATACATTGCTGAGAGTACCGCAAATCGTGATTACGACGACTCCGATGCAGGGGGAAAAAGAGAGAGAGAGAGAGAGAGAGAGAGAGAGAGAGAGAGAGAGAGAGAACAGCTGAACAGCTGTTTAGAAATCAGCAACTGCACCCCAAAGAGTTGTGTCCCAAATCATTTGGCATGATGTAACTGGAAATATGACTGATTTTACCGTAACCCGTAAGGATGGAATTTCTGATCATCTGAAGACGTAATTGACTGGAAGATGTCATGAATTGGATTTGTACCAATTGTTTTCTTACGACCACGTTTAGGAAATGATTGTCATCGAATCGAATCATTGTGCCGAGCAACGAACGGTATTGTCAACGAATAATATCCAGAACAAAGCAGACTACATCAGTGGGTAGACGGAAATAACAAAGAAATCCTGCTTTCTTTTTATTATTATTATTTCTTTTCTTACTCAGACGTTGGTTCTGGTTAAAAATGGAAAGTGACGCGGATATTGATCAAGCGTGACTTCCTTTTAACTGTATGGTATATGTTACATTGCACTTAGGAACTTTCGGGTAATTGAACAAGTATCAATAATTACAGATTTCTGTAGTTGTATATATAAGTTTGGATGTAGCTGTATTGCGTTGATGTACTGGTGGATATTGTGTGGTATGACTCTGTAGTTGATAGTATAGTCGGTATAATGTCAACTTTATCCTGATGCCACATGACTTCCTCAGCCAGTTGGATGTATTTTTGAAATTTTTCTCCTGTTTTCTTCTGTATATTTGTTGTATTGGGTATGGATATTTCGATTAGTTGTGTTCATTTCTTCTTTTTATGTGTGAGTATGATGTCAGGTTTGTTATGTGGTGTTGTTTTATCTGTTATAATGATTCTGTTCCAGTATAATTTGCATTCATCATTCTCCAGTACATTTTGTGGTGCATACTTGTATGTGGGAACATGTTGTTTTATTAGTTTATGTTGTATGTCAAGTTGTTGATGTATTATTTTTGCTACATTGTCATGTCTTCTGGGGTATTCTGTATTTGCTAGTATTGTACATCCGCTTGTGATGTGATCTACAGTTTCTATTTGTTGTTTGCAAATTCTGCATTTATCTGTTGTGGTATTGGGATCTTTAATAATATGCTTGCTGTAATATCTGGTGTTTATTGTTTGATCCTGTATTGCAATCATGAATCCTTCCATCACACTGTATATATTGCCTTTTCTTAGCCATGTGTTGGATGCGTCTTGATCGATGTGTGGCTGTGTTAGATGATACGGGTGCTTGCCATGTAGTGTTTTCTTTTTCCAATTTACTTTCTTTGTATCTGTTGATGTTATGTGATCTAAAGGGTTGTAGAGGTGGTTATGAAATTGCAGTGGTGTAGCCGATGTATTTATATGAGTGATTGCATTGTGTATTTTGCAAGTTTCTGCTCGTTCTATAAAGAACTTTCTTAAATTGTCTACCTGTCCATAATGTAGGTTTTTTATGTCGATAAACCCCCTTCCTCCTTCCTTTCTGCTTAATGTGAATCTTTCTGCTGCTGAATGTATATGATGTATTCTATTTTTGTGGCATTGTGATCGTGTAAGTGTATTGAGTGCTTATAGGTCTGTGTTAGTCCATTTCACTACTCCAAATGAGTAGGTCAATATTGGTATAGCATAAGTTTTTATAGCTTTTGTCTTGTTTCTTGCTGTCAATTCTGTTTACAGTATTTTTGTTAGTCTTTGTCTATATTTTTCTTTTAGTTCTTCTTTAATATTTATATTATCTATTCCTATTTTTTGTCTGTATCCTAGATATTTATAGGCATCTGTTTTTTCCATCGCTTCTATGCAGTTGCTGTGGTTATCCAATATGTAATCTTCTTGTTTAGTGTGTTTTCCCTTGACTATGCTTTTTTTCTTACATATTTATATCATTGATAAATACTTCTGTTATCTTTAGTAATTGGTTGAGTTGTTGATTTCTTGCTGCCAGTAGTTTTAGATCATCCATGTATAGAAAATGTGTGATTTTGTGTTAGTATGTTTCAGTAATATTGTATCCATAATTTGTATTATTTAGCATGTTGGATAGTGGGTTCAGAGCAAGGAAGAACCAGAAGGGAGTTAATGAGTCTGCTTGGTATATTCCACACTTAATCTGTTTTGGCTGTGATGTGATATTATTTGAATTTGTTAGGATATTAAGTGTGGTTTTCCAATTTTTCATTACTATGTTTAGGAATTGTATTAATTTAGAATCTACTTTGTATATTTCCAATATTTGTAGTAACCATGAGTGGGGTACATTATCAAAAGCTTTTCGGTAATCAATGTATGCGTAGTGTAGTTACATTTGTTTCGTTTTAGCTTGATATGTCACCTCTGCATCTATTATCAGTTGCTCTTTACATCCAACCTGCTCCTTTGCAACAGCCTTTTTGTTCTTCATTTATAATTTTGTTCTGTGCTGTATGTGTCTTTAATTTATGTGTAATGACTGAAGTTCATATTTTGTATATTGTTGGTGGGCATGTTATGGGGCGATATTTTGCTGGGTTAGCTGTGTCTGCTTGGTCTTTAGGTTTCAGATAAGTTATTCCATCTGTAAATGTATCAGGGAATGTGTATGGGTCTGCAATGTAACTGTTAAATAATTTAGTTAGATGTGAATGTGTTGAGGTGAACTTCATTAGCCAGAAATTTGCTATTTTATCATTTCCAGGGGCTTTCCAATTGTGTGTAGAATTAATTGCTTTGGTAACTTCATGTTGCAAAATTATCACTTCAGGCATTTGTGATGTCATCTTGTATGTGTCTGTTTCTGCTTGTATCCACCGTGCATGCCTGTTATGTTGTACGGGGTTTGATCATATGTTGCTCCAGAAGTGTTCCCTGTCTGTTATGTTTGCTGGGTTGTCTATTTTATTGTGCGTGTTATCTATTGTCTGATAAAATTTCTTTCGGTTTGTGTTGAATGTTTGGTTTTGTTTCCTTCTACACTCCTGGAAATGGAAAAAAGAACACATTGACACCGGTGTGTCAGACCCACCATACTTGCTCCGGACACTGCGAGAGGGCCGTACAAGCAATGATCACACGCACGGCACAGCGGACACACCAGGAACCGCGGTGTTGGCCGTCGAATGGCGCTAGCTGCGCAGCATTTGTGCACCGCCGCCGTCAGTGTCAGCCAGTTTGCCGTGGCATACGGAGCTCCATCGCAGTCTTTAACACTGGTAGCATGCCGCGACAGCGTGGACGTGAACCGTATGTGCAGTTGACGGACATTGAGCGAGGGCGTATAGTGGGCATGCAGGAGGCCGGGTGGACGTACCGCTGAATTGCTCAACACGTGGGGCGTGAGGTCTCCACAGTACATCGATGTTGTCGCCAGTGGTCGGCGGAAGGTGCACGTGCCCGTCGACCTGGGACCGGACCGCAGCGACGCACGGATGCACGCCAAGACCGTAGGATCCTACGCAGTGCCGTAGGGGACCGCACCGCCACTTCCCAGCAAATTAGGGACACTGTTGCTCCTGGGGTATCGGCGAGGACCATTCGCAACCGTCTCCATGAAGCTGGGCTACGGTCCCGCACACCGTTAGGCCGTCTTCCGCTCACTCCCCAACATCGTGCAGGCCGCCTCCAGTGGTGTCGCGACAGGCGTGAATGGAGGGACGAATGGAGACGTGTCGTCTTCAGCGATGAGAGTCGCTTCTGCCTTGGTGCCAATGATGGTCGTATGCGTGTTTGGCGCCGTGCAGGTGAGCGCCACAATCAGGACTGCATACGACCGAGGCACACAGGGCCAACACCCGGCATCATGGTGTGGGGAGCAATCTCCTACACTGGCCGTACACCACTGGTGATCGTCGAGGGGACACTGAATAGTGCACGGTACATCCAAACCGTCATCGAACCCATCGTTCTACCATTCCTAGACCGGCAAGGGAACTTGCTGTTCCAACAGGACAATGCACGTCCGCATGTATCCCGTGCCACCCAACGTGCTCTAGAAGGTGTAAGTCAACTACCCTGGCCAGCAACATCTCCGGATCTGTCCCCCATTGAGCATGTTTGGGACTGGATGAAGCGTCGTCTCACGCGGTCTGCACGTCCAGCACGAACGCTGGTCCAACTGAGGCGCCAGGTGGAAATGGCATGGCAAGCCGATTCACAGGACTACATCGAGCATCTCTACGATCGTCTCCATGGGAGAATAGGAGCCTGCATTGCTGCGAAAGTTGGATATACACTGTACTAGTGCCGACATTGTGCATGCTGTGTTGCCTGTGTCTATGTGCCTGTGGTTCTGTCAGTGTGATCATGTGATGTATCTGACCCCAGGAATGTGTCAATAAAGTTTCCCCATCCTGGGACGATGAATTCACAGTGTTCTTATTTCAATTTCCAGGAGTGTAGTATCACTTTTTTTGTGTCTTCTAAGTCGTTTGGCCAATGCTTGCAATTTCTGCTTCTTTTCATCTAATTGCTCTATCGCTTCTTGTTGTGAGATTTTACCTAACCTTTTTCGTTTTTTGTCTGATATTTCAATTCTTATAAATTGTGTTAGCTGTCGGATGTCTTTTCTCGGTTTTTCTATTTTGATCTGTAGCCTGTGTTGCCATGCTGGTTTTGTGGGTTTCTTCTGTGTGTTCGTTTGTTCTGATCTCTGCCTATTTAGTGTAGTGAGAGCTCCTACATAAACCAGTAGTTGTAACTCTTCCATAGTTGTATTTTCATTTATTTTGTTGTGTATGATTGTGTTGATAGTTGTTATTGTTTTTTCGACTTGTGGGTTATTATTATTATTGACTTTTTTTTCTCAAACTTAAGTCTGGTTAAAAATGGAACGTGACGCGGACCTCGGTCAAGCGTGACTTCCTTGTAACTGTATGGTATATGTTATATTGCATTTAGGAACTTTCGGGTAATTGAACATGTATCAATAATTACAGATTTTTGTAGTTGTATATATATGTTTGGATGTAGCTGTATTGCATTGATGTACTGGGGAATATTGTGAGGTATGACTCCTGTAGTTGATAGTATAATTGGGATAATGTCGACTTTATCCTGATGCCACATGTCCTTGACTTCCTCAGCCAGTTGGATGTATTTTTCAATTTTTTCTCCTGTTTTCTTCTGTATATTTGCTGTGTTGGGTATGGAAATTTCAATTAGTTGTGTTAATTTCTTCTTTTTATTGGTGAGTATGATGTCAGGTTTGTTATGTGGTGTTGTTTTATCTGTTATAATGGTTCTGTTCCAGTATAATTTGTATTCATCATTCTCCAGTACATATTGTGGTGTGTACTTGTATGTGGGAACGTGTTGTTTTATTAGTTTATGTTTTATGGCAAGTTGTTGATGTATTATTTTTGCTACATTGTCATGTCTTCTGGGGTATTCTGTATTTGCTAGTATTGTACATCCGCTTGTGATGTGATCTACTGTTTCTATTTGTTGTTTGCAAAGTCTGCATTTATCTTTTGTGGTATTGGGATCTTTAATAATATGCTTGCTGTAATATCTGGTGTTTATTGTTTGATCCTGTATTGCGATCATGAATCCTTCCGTCTCACTGTATATATTGCCGTTTCTTAGCCATGTGTTGGATGCGTCTTGATCTATGTGTGGCTGTGTTAGATGATACGGGTGCTTGCCGTGTAGTGTTTTCTTTTTCCAATTTACTTTCTTTGTATCTGTTGATGTTATGTGATCTAAAGGGTTGTAGAGGTGGTTATGAAATTGCAATGGTGTAGCTGATGTATTTATATGAGTGATTGCTTTGTGTATTTTGCTAGTTTCTGCTCGTTCTAGAAAGAATTTTCTTAAATTGTCTACCTGTCCATAATGTAGGTTTTTTATATCTATAAATCCCCTTCCACCTTCCTTTCTGCTTAATGTGAATCTTTCTGTTGCTGAATGTATGTGATGTATTCTATATTTGTGGCATTGTGATCGTGTAAGTGTATTGAGTGCTTCTAGGTCTGTGTCACTCCATTTCACTACTCCAAATGAGTAGGTCAATACTGGTATAGCATAAGTATTTATAGCTTTTGTCTTGTTTCTTGCTGTCAATTCTGTTTTCAGTAATTTTGTTAGTCTTTGTCTATATTTTTCTTTTAGTTCTTCTTTAATATTTGTATTATCTATTCCTATTTTTTGTCTGTATTCTAGGTATTTATAGGCATCTGTTTTTTCCATCGCTTCTATGCAGTCGCTGTGGTTATCCAATATGTAATCTTCTTGTTTAGTGTGTTTGCCCTTGACTATGCTATTTTTCTTACATTTGTCTGTTCCAAAAGCCATATTTATATCATTGCTGAATACTTCTGTTATCTTTAGTAATTGGTTGAGTTGTTGATTTGTTGCTGCCAGTAGTTTTAGATCATCCATGTATAGCAAATGTGTGATTTTGTGTGGGTATGTTCCAGTAATATTGTATCCATAATTTGTATTATTTAGCATGTTGGATAGTGGGTTCAGAGCAAGACAGAACCAGAAAGGACTTAATGAGTCTCCTTGGTATATTCCACGCTTAATCTGTATTGGCTGTGATGTGATGTTATCTGAATTTGTTTGGATATTAA
The DNA here is from genome assembly GCF_023864275.1 of Schistocerca cancellata. Taxonomy (NCBI): domain Eukaryota; kingdom Metazoa; phylum Arthropoda; class Insecta; order Orthoptera; family Acrididae; genus Schistocerca; species Schistocerca cancellata. Next base: position 431,982,200 of record NC_064633.1, read on the forward strand.
GTGTGGTTTTCCAGTTTTTCATTACTGTGTTTAGAAACTGTGTCAATTTAGGATCTACTTTGTATATTTCCAAAATCTGCAGTAACCATGAGTGGGGTACACTATCAAAGGCTTTTTGGTAATCAATGTATGCGTAGTGTAGGGACCTTTGTTTAGTTTTAGCTTGATATGTCACCTCTGTATCTATTATCAGTTGCTCTTTACATCCTCGTGCTCCTTTGCAGCAGCCTTTTTGTTCTTCATTTATAATTTTGTTCTGTGTTGTATGTGTCATTAATTTCTGTGTGATGACTGAAGTTAATATTTTGTATATTGTTGGTAGGCATGTTATGGGGCGATATTTAGCTGGGTTTGCTGTGTCTGCTTGATCTTTAGGTTTCAGATAGGTTATTCCATGTGCAAGTGTATCAGGGAATGTGTATGGGTCTGCAATGTAACTGTTAAATAATTTAGTTAGATGTGAATGTGTTGAGGTGAACATCTTTAGCCAGTAATTTGCTATTTTATCATTTCCAGGGGCCTTCCAATTGTGTGTAGAATTAATTGCTCGGGTGACTTCATGTTGCAAAATTATCACTTCAGGCATTTGTGGTATCATCTTGTATGTGTCTGTTTGTGCTTGTATCCACCGTGCATGCCTGTTATGTTGTACCGGGTTTGACCATATGCTGCTCCAGAAGTGTTCCATGTCTGTTATGTTTGGTGGATTGTCTATTTTAATGTGTGTGTTATCTATTGTTTGGTAAAATCTCTTTTGGTTTGTGTTGAATGTTTGGTTTTGTTTCCTTCTATTTTCACTTTTTTTGTATCTTCTAAGTCGTTTGGCCAATGATTGCTATTTCTGCTTTTTTTCATCTAATTGCTCTATTGCTTCTTGTTGTGAGATTTTACCTAACCTTTTTCGTTTTTTGTCTGATATTTCATTTCTTATAAATTGTGTTAGCTGTCCGATGTCTTTTCTCAGTTTTTCTATTCTGATCTGTAACCTGTGTTGCCATGCTGGTTTTGTGCGTTTCTTCTGTGTGTTGGTTTGTTCTGATCTCTGCCTAGTGTGTATATTTAGTGTAGTGAGTGCTCCTATATAAACCAGTAGTTGTAACTCTTCCATAGTTGTGTTTTCATTTATTTTGTTGTGTATGATTGTGTTGATAGTTTTTATTGTTGTTTCGACTTGTGGGTTATTTGGCGGTCTATGCAAGAATGGTGTAATGTCTGTATTTGTGTCTTTGTATTCTATATATGTCAGCTGAAATTTCTCTTCTATATCTAACACGTGTCTCTCTTCGTGTTCTATTTGTGCTTGTTCTGGTGGCTGTCTTAAGATTTCGTTTTCCTCTGACTGTTTAATTGATGCGTGTTGGTCTTTGTTTGTTTGCTCTGGGATGTTTGAGTCCATTACTGTGTTTTCTTCCTCTTCTGATTGCACATTATTTTGTTCCAGTATTTGTTGTACTTGTTGTTTGATGTTTTCTAATTCTGACTGGGGTATCCTGTTATTTTTGATTATTACACGGATCTGATCAGCTAGTCGTTGTTCTGTTAAAAATTTTAATTCTGGGTATCTGGTAATAAATGTTGTGTATACTTGTGATCTGTATCCAGTTGTGTTTGGTTCCTAGGTTTGTTGCTTGGAAATAACAGAACATGAGGTGTCGATTAACTTCATCTGACCATCTCATCCTCTGTCTTTGTTTTCCTTCTAGGGTGGTTGCAGGAAGCATATCCTGCAAAACACCTCTATTCGGATTTAAATCCTTTTCCAGTTGGCTAGCAGTGTCGTTACCATTGTGGGCGGGCATAGGGTTCAAGCGTCGTCCCCGACCATGACGGCGCTTGTCCGAGGCTTCTTTGGTTCTGTCCTGAACCAAGTAATCACACTAAAAGGGGGGTTAGCCCTATTAGTGGTTTGTTCTTTTCGTCGCCTTTTACGACTGGCAGAACATACCGGAGGCCTATTCTTTTCCCGGGCCTCCACGGGTTATTATTATTATTATTATTATTATTATTATTATTATTCGTTCTGTGGATTGGTTTGGTTCAAAGAACAATACTCCAGAAATATTGTCAAATAATATATTGTATATAAGTGAAGTAAATAAAGCTTTATCCCACATCAGGTTTTCGGACATTTCTGGTACAAACAACGACAAACTTTACAAATTTCACCGTTAGTTGATCTACTAAACGATAAGTTGAACGAAGTGTATAGTCCTGGTGAGAAAGTTTGCATTAATGAAACTATGGTGTCACTTAGAAGAAGGGTAGAGTTTCGCCATTACATTCCTGGGAAACGTCATAAATATGGTTTCAAGCTACTCACTGTGTCCTTGGAGGCCATATCTTACATGTGAAAGTATATGCTGGAATGAAGATTGCTCCCGCAGATCATGATACGTCCTCCAGCGAAGTGATGGAATGGAATGCTCAATCGTTGAATGCCGGACGCATTCTGTACGTCGACATTTACTGTACAAGCATCGCCTTAGCCCGTCAGTTGAATAAACATTCAACGCATATCGTTTGTACATTGAGTAATAACAGAAATCGCAATTCAACGACCGTAATTAAAGGAAAGGTCAATAGAGGTGAAATGTTGTGAATACAGAGTAACACAAACGTTATTATAGGAAAATGGAAGGACAAAAGATATATCTGGTTTCCGACCAGTAAATACGTTCCAGAAATGGTAGCAACCACCTCGAGGAAAGGGACAATCACAAAACCATCCACAATTTTGGAATATGATTAAGCAAAATCCTTCATAGACATGTCATGTTAAAGACCATCTTATGACTTTGCTTTACGGAGAGGAGTACCGCAAGATTCCGTCCGACCTCCCCTCAAATTTGCATGCTACTTACAAGCAATTAACTGACAATAATGTGCAAGTAATTGAATTTCGAAACAAAGTTGCTCTTGCACTGATAAAAACTGTAAACCCAAAAGATATACCATTTCACCAGAATGAAGCTATGAAGAAATCAAATCAAATTATCATTATCTGTAAGGATTACCGGATTGAAAATTTCATGTCTTTGGACGCTTTTTCGTTATTTACACAAGTGAATTTAAAAATTTGTTACATCTGCTGTGAATTTTTAAAACAACCAGCTGTGCTAAGAAATATTCCGCACTTAAATTGGTTATACGCTTTTCTTGCATACATTAAATTTCATTCGTCTGGAATGCTGAATGGAATCTTGAGCTTTTATTAATGGTTTTGCATAATTCCCGTATAAGTGGCCTAGCAGGCATGATATTGAAGAAATTAACTTCACAGGCTAAGTGTCTAAAGGTTATACATACCTCAAAAATGTCGCGGCTTGGTACATAACCTTGGGTGATTCGAGTCCTGTAGCCGAAATGTTAAGGAGCATTATTCTTTTCGTACCTTGACTTATTTTAGAAGAAAGATTAAGGAATTCAAACCTACGTTTTTAGCATTTGTAGACTTAGAGAAAGCTTTTGACATTGTTGACTGCAATACTCTCTTTCAAATTCTAAAGGTGGCAGGGGTAAAATACAGGGAGCGAAAGGCTATTTACAATTTGTACAGAAAGCAGATGGCAGTCATTAGAGTCGATGGGTATGAAAGGGAAGTAGTGGTTGGAATGGGAGTGAGACAGGGTTGTAGCCTCTCCCCGATGTTATTCAATCTGTATATTGAGCAAGCAGTAAAGGAAACAAAAGAAAAATTCGGAGTAGGAATTAAAATCCATGGAGAAGAAATAAAAACTTTGAGGTTTGCCGATGACATTGTAATTCTGTCAGAGAAAACAAATGACTTGTAAGAGCAGCGGAACGGAATGGATAGTGTCTGAAAGGAGGATATAAGATGAACATTAACAAAAGCAAAACAACGATAATGGAATCTAGTCGATTTAAGTCAGGTGATTCTGAGGGAATTAAATTAGGAAATGAGACACTTAAAGTAGTAAAGGAGTTTTGATATTTGGGGAGAAAAATAACTGATGATGGTCGAAGTAGAGAGGATATAAAACGTAGACTGGCAATGGCAAAGAAAGCGTTTATGAAGAGGAGAAATTTGTTAATATCGAGTATAGATTTAAGTGTCAGGAAGTAGTTCTGAAAGTATTTCTATGGAGTGTAGCCATGTATGGAAGTGAAACATGGACGATAAATAGTTTGGACAAGAAGAGAATAGCAGCTTTTGAGATGGGGTGCTACAGAAGAATGGTGAAGATTAGATGGGTAGATCAAATAACTAATGAGGAGGTATTGAATAGAACTGGGGAGAAGAGGAGTTTGTGGCACAACTTGACAAGAAGAAGGGACCGGTTTGTAGGACATGTTCTGAGGCATCAGGGGATCACAAATTTAGCATTCGAGGGCAGCGTGGAAGGTAAAAATCGTAGAGGGAGACCAAGAGATGAATACACTAAGCAGATTCGGAAGGATGTAGGTTGCAGTAAGTACTGGGAGATGAAGAAGCTTGCACAGGATAGAGTAACATGGAGAGCTGCATGAAACCAGTCTCAGGACTGAAGACCACAACAACAACAAACTTTGACTTTAACGCAGCGTGAAGTGCTCTGCGAAGAGTGCAGTACTTTTTGTTTTCCTCGCTTCTCCTATTTTTGTGTGTTTATTGGTTGACGTTACTGTGCCGACTCAAAAGTCGCCACTTCTGCGATGCATTCAAGCTCCCGCGTGCGACGGAGGCGCGCGGGGTGTTGGAAGGCGCTACGGGCAGTTCAACTGTGGCCACTCCAAAGCGAACTCGCCTGCTTTCAACTTGTGTCGACCATCGACAGAATCCATTGTGCTAGAGTCTGCACATTTTGGTTTCCCTGCCTCTGCATTGTCATCGGCGGCGTCTACCAGCCAGTGATCACATATGTGAATATTCGCCTGTTCTGGGTTGTGAACAATGGTCACCTGTTCGGGTTTGTGAACTGTGGTGTACCTCGTTGCATGCGTATAAGTTGTGGGTGGCCATATCTATTATCCAGAAAGGCTCTGGTATCGATTCACGAAACAGTTTGTGTGGTTGCCCAAAGTTTAGTAGCGCGGTGGCTGCCATTCTGCTGGTAGCTATATTTAATCAGTCACGGGCGAAGTCTCCAGCAACATTGTGTAACTTTCACTAACTGTGTTTAGAAATGTGGACAGTTGATCTTCTAAGTAAAAAAAAATTGTTGCTTTATTAATGGCTAATAGTATTCAGTCACAGCAGGATTTTACATGCATGGGTGACGGAGGATTTGTAAATCTGTTCCATCAAATTTATTTTTTAATGGTGCCTTTCTTAAATAACTGTAATTGCATTTTTTGATTGCTGGAGAAGTTGTGGAGGTATGTCCATTCACTTTTTAAAATTATTTTATCTTAAATTGACTGAATTTGAACAACGTTGTTTTCTTGTAATGTGAGATTCTGAAATAAAATTGTGGTTTGTTGTGAAGAAAAGAATCACACCTCAATCTAGCACTTCTACTTATTAAGTCACAATTCCTGTGAAACAACGATAATCCACTGTACAACATCTTGACTCATGAGCTGCCATTGTGTCCTTTGACACGCTAAATTTATATAGCTCCTAAGCTAACGACATACATGGTATGAAAGTATGTTTGAAAGATTCGGTACTGGCTTGCATCACACTGGATTAAGTTTCAAGCTTTCGATTAAATCTTCCGTCTTTGTCGTTAAGAACCACTAACATCGTGGCAGATTCAACGGTAACCATTTATAGGAAGTAGAAAGCTTATGACAGATCCACTTACGGCGTCATCTCGTCAGTCTGCCAGAGACTGTCTATGTTTGCACTGGCGATCTGGCGCTCTCTCAGGAATACACACAAATCTTTGTCTGTGTCGTCTGAGTGTCACTGTCCAGTTTAAAGTTGTTGTAACCCTTTCGAACTCCTAGCGCTTTTTTAATAACAGAGTTCCCGAATGTAAAAGCTTCCCACAAGAATTTAGTTTTATCAGATATTACTCTGCACTTGTGGTTTCAGCAACTCGCGATTCCCAAGAAACGAAAATACAAAAATGTAGGACAGTTAAGTGACGAGTTACCAGTTGCATTTATTGCCACACCTAGCTTCTTAGACATAAGATCTACTTTAAGACCGCCAAAGAAGATAACTGAAATGCTTCGGTCCGGTTCAGGATAGTCTCACCCTCGCTGTCAAATGACGTCGTTAGTGCCCAGTCCATCGTTTTATATCCGACGATTTCACATTCAGATCCAGAGCTATACAGTCTGAAACCTAAATGGAACGACAAAATTTCGAAGTTTATTCAAGTATTTATTATTTTGGCATTAGGGAACCGTGACCTTTGGTACCTAATTCATGAGTATGATGTAATCGGTCTGGTATCCCCATTGTCTTTGTTTCTATGAACGTAACACAGGCGTGGGAAAGTCGCTGATATCTAATCATTAAGACGTACAACACAAAACAAGAGTAATTCGAGTACCTGCAGCCGAAGTTCCGTCAGCAGGTTGCCTTCGCTTCGGGAGCAGTTTAGCAAACTGTCATTGTGCAGGTCTTCCACTGTATTCAGTAAAGCCGTACATGATGTGCTTATCTATCACTTCTTTGTCGCTGAATCTACGCATACTGCTGGGTACCACTGTTAACATGCAACTGGTGAGAACGAAGTGTTTCGCGACGGCACTGTTATATGAAACATTCCCGGCCTTCTTGCCGTGTCAATTCTTGGTAAAACCTCCAGCTTTCGACGATTACCTCCATCATCATTGTTACAAGCAACAACTGACTGTCTAAAGGTTGAGCATTCACATGAGGAGCAACCGACTGCATTCCTTCCAACAAAATAGACAGTCCTGTTAAGACGAGGTATAAGATCTATTTTCTGATTTCCTAAGAAGTTAAAAGAAAATGGTTCAAATGGCACTGAGCACTATGAGACTCAACTTCTGAGGTCATTAGTCCCCTAGAAGTTAGAACTAGTTAAACCTAACTAACCTAAGGACATCACACACATCCACGCCCGAGGCAGGACTCGAACCTGCGACCGTAGCGGTCGCGCGGTTCCAGACACTAGCGGCTAGAACCGCTCGGCCACCCCGGCCGGCAGTTAATAGAAGATGCAACTCCCTTTCAAGGGCAGTCTCGAATTTAGCATACCTGACATTTATAACATCCCTTGTGAGTGCGGAAGGAGTCACAGCGGTCAATCCACCGTTTCCGACCGCAATGTAGGACATCAACTGAATATTAAAAATCGAGAGCTGGAGAAATTTACAATCGCTGAGCACAGCCTTGCAAACAGACACAATATATTATTTGATGAAATAAAAGTATTGTCCCAGGCCCGTACTTACTGGGACTCTGCTAGGAGTAAAATGTTTGAGAAGAACTTGAACCGCGACGGCGGAAATAATTTTGGTTGTGCACGGAGGCGAGCTCTCGATGCAGAGAACAGTCAGAGATATTCATCGCAGAGTTTACGCAACTAAAGGAATTGTGACGCCACCAACGCAGACGTTGACACCATCAGTGACAGCATTATGTAAGGGCACCACAGCAGCACTTTAGATCAGGGGTTTCCAAACTACGGCCCGCGGGCCGGAACCGGTCCGCGAGGACCGGCAAACCGGCCCGCGTTAGCTGGCCGGATATCCCCGGTATCCGGCCCGCCAAATATTTGAGGTGGAACCTATACTGCCAAGTTTCGAGGCCTATCGCGACCAATACACCGCGACATTGCCGGAGCTCTATCTGTAAAAAGCGGAAGTTCATGGTTAAACTTGTGGCTGTCCACAATATACAGAAGACCATTCTCCGTGCGGTATTGCAAAAAAAAAAAAAAGAACGATTAACAAACTAGTTTGGCAAAAACATTATAAGTAAAAAAATTCTTTGCATTTAATTCTACTCACGAGTCTGGTGCAAGTGTTTCAAATGGTCGCCACTTCAGAGACTACCCTTAGTAATCAATCATTATGGAAGATGCTTCTTAAGTGAGGTTTCACTTTCTTTTGATTACGTTGTAAAATACACATAGCAAGTAAATCGTATAAAATATTTTTATTTAAAGGCAATTTAAAGAAAATACGATACCTGGTGTACATAATGATTTGGATATTTTAGTTGTAACTGATGTATAAAAATAACTGTAATTAATTTATATCTTGAAAACTTACAGTGTTAGAGTATTCACATAAAGAAATTTAACATCTTAGTGATAATTGCTAACTTTTATGTAGCTCTTACTTTCCTTTCATAATTGCTTCCAGTTGTGGATCAAGTTTATTAGTAGAGATGATCATCAGCGATTTCAAATGCTCATCACTGAATTTTGATCTGTAAATACTTTTTGCATGTTTCATTTTGGAGAAAAGATATGTCCACCAATCAAAATTATGTAATTAAATAAAAATCTTAGTTTGTTGCAGTGCTAGCTATTCTCACAACCTTAGATTTTTGCGATTTCATCCTTCCTTTAGCCTTACATTACGGTGATCATGGAGTGCTAGGGTGCTTTCATCCCACTGTGTAGATCTTGGCCCTTATGACTTCGTGGAGGAGTCAATATGGCCCGTGGAATAAAAAGTTTGGAGACCCCTGCTTTAGATAGTCTGTTGCTCCTGACGAAGACAATAGAGGTATTCATTGAAAGCTCGAGGTTTTACACTGAACTAAAGTGTCAGCAAGTCCGAGAGTGTTTTACGTTAACCACAGCAAACACTGACGGAGAAAGAAACCAAAGACAGAACCGAGCGACACTGAATGCAAGCCTAAGGTCAAAGTGTAACGTGAACATTACAGCTGTTAACAACAAGCACCGTGGGTGAACACAGCAAGTTTATTTCCAAACGAGGCAAACAGCACTTAACGACATTCACAATTTTCTGCAGATATTTCCAGTGCAGTTCAAATGCAAAGATAAGTAGGGGTAAGAAATAGGACACGGTGCAGTTACTGTGCAATGAGCCTCCGGAGGCCTCTGAGCTCTCAGACCAAATTAGAAAATACTCCTGAACCATCTCTTAAATTTTGTAGATGGAGTTCAGATTCAATCTGTGCAAGGATGAAGGCCGCAACGAAATGGCAGAAAGTTGCAACTTGACAATGATCGGGAAGCCCTCGACAGAAGTTCTTTGATGTGTAGCGATTTGATACGCTTGTAAGTCCGAGAGGATTTTATATAGTGTACTTAACCTCCCTATCTTCGATTCTGTTGTTTATGGTTGAATTTTCGAACGACTCTGAATTCCGAGACTGCCAAATAACAGCCTGTTATTTTGATGTCAGCTAGTACTATTGCTCTCAATGTTCTGTCGCAGGACTGCAGAGACAAAGGTAACATTTGCGACGTTTTGAAACGTTGCTCTTCAGTGCTCCGGGAACTTTGTGCTGTTCGCATCATATGCTACACAGACCGCCGATTTTATCCCTCTAACTCTCGGGCCCGTCACGATGGCTCCCCAAACTTTAGAACAAAAAGTTCGATATCTGATCCACTGTACGCAGTTTTAATGCGTTGCCGAGAGCTTTCACGTACCTACGGCGCCGGACAGCGGCGGACAAAAGCCCGCATTAAATTTCCGAGAGCGGCCGCGCTCCTCAAACCGGCGGCCGTCCGTTTCAGCAGAGCGATCTCGGCGCATCGCCACACTATTGTACTGCACGGCAAGTTGTTCCGCGCGTCCTTTCACTTCACCGGAGTGTGGAGAGAAGGTAGGAGGGGTACAGTAGGTGGGGGGGGGGGGGTATCGGAGGTGAAGACGAGGGGAGTGGGAGGCGCGGAGCGATTGCCAGCGATATGGCGGCCGCCCGTCCGCCGGAGCCGAGAGAGCGGTTACAATGGGCGGCAGCAGAGTGGCAAACGAAATAAAAGTTGATGGAAAAACAAGAAGTCAATAGGGCTGGCAGGTTTCGGCCGCGAGCGGCGGCCGTCCTTCCCGCTCGGTCCCCGCGATCGATGCCCTCACCTCCCCTCGCAGCCACCCTCTGCCTCCTCCTGGGCTGTGTGCAGACTGCGGGGGACCTGTAGATAGTCGCCGACGCGGGGGGATTGGGGAGGGCTGGCGCGCTATCGTTTGCAGCGGCGGAGAGGCTCCCTCAGGTTCTGAAGGCTCACGGAGCTGCGCCGCTGCCGCCACTCCGCGACTGCTCAAAGGCGCGCGCCGCGCGGCTTCTAAAGGATACACCGTCGCCGGGCCCGAGCTCCCGATTGGCTGTCAGTGGCACTTTGCAGTCGGGGAGACTCCGCGAGATACGAACACGGCGACATGGAAACATGCGTCCCCTCGTCTCGGCTGCTGCGGAGACGAATACCGGCATTCGCTGCTGCTGCTGGCTTTTACCAGCTTCTTTTTTTCCCTGTTCGAAGCCAAATTGAGAAACTCGGTGACATATTTTATCACTAGGAGGACACATTTGCTGGCATCGTGCTCCTCTGCTCGAAAGCGTATACTTGCCGCAAAATTCAAAGTGAAAGAAATAAATTCACAGGTGACCCACAGCGTAAATACATGTCGTGTGAGCAATGCGAACAAATTATTAGTCACTTAATAAAACGTACTCACTGGTAGCCTTAAAGCAACGAGGACGCAGGAGATCTTTCCTATTTGAAAATAAGGTTGAAATGGTTCAAATGGCTCTGAGCACTATGGGACTTAACATCTGAGGTCTTCAGTCCCCAAGAACTTAGAACTACTTAAACCTAACTAACCTAAGGACATCACACACATCCATGCACGAGGCAGGGTTCGAACCTGCGACAGTAGCGGTCGCGTGGCTCCAGACTGATGCGCCTAGAACCGCTCGGACACAATGGCCGGCGAAAATAAGGTCACCAGAAAAAAATTACTGGTCACGGCTCTTAATGAGCTGCCGGCCGGTGTGGCCGTGCGGTTCTAGGCGCTTCAGTCTGGAACCGCGTGATCGCTACGGTCGCAGGTTCGAATCCTGCTTCGGGCATGGAAGTGTGTGATGTCCTTAGGTTAGTTAGGTTTAAGTAGATCTAAGTTCTAGGGGACTGATGACCACAGATGTTAAGTCCCATTGTGCTCAGAGCCATTTTTTTCTTAATGAGCTGGTCAACTTGAGGTACGGAACTGATGCCAGACAATCCTATGACTCTATACAGCTGACTTCGGTAGTGGCAGTGAAGTTAGGTGTTGACAGGATCATGTGCCTCATAACTTGAGGTCTAAAATCAATTACATTCCAAACCCGCAAAAATTACGCCAAACAATCAGATGGATTTCATCAAGAACAATGATGAATTAAACTAGGTGCATACCATTCCAGCAGCCGGCCGGAGTGGCCGTGCGGTTCTAGGCGCTACAGTCTGGAACCGGGCTACCGCGACGGTCGCAGGTTCGAATCCTGCCTCGGGCATGGATGTGTGAGATGTCCTTAGGTCAGTTAGATTTAATTAGTTCTAAGTTCTAGGCGACTGATGACCACAGAAGTTAAGTCGCATAGTGCTCAGAGCCATTTGAACCATTTGAACCATTCCAGCAGACCGGTTACAGAGTTCACTGGCGATAAAGGCACTGTGTTTCATATACCGAGCAATAAGGCAAAACGTCTCTCCATTTAGTTGCATTTTTTACGGAAAAACGGTTCACGATCATCAGATTTATCAATAACGACAGTTTTCGGCTATGTTTTGGCACTGTTGTCAGTTCTGAAAGACCTTCACAAAAAAGAAAAAGAAAAGAAAATTCTGGAGTTCTTAATGACCTGCCCGATCATCAACTCAGTCAGAACTGCCTGTGACATCTCTTAAATATATATGTACTGATTGTCCCATCTAACTTTGCCACCTCATATATTTTCGAAAAGAACCATATTGTCAAAAATGCAATTCGCCGCAATGCACAATACTTACAAGTAAACAAGCATCACTTTAATATTTTATCCATCTTCAGGAACTGTAGTTGTGTATATCGAAATAATCAGCAACCAACTGCATAAAAGAAATTTAATCTCTTGACCTATTTCAGGCACTTATTGTTAACAGTCCCCTTCTGAAGAAGGGCATTAAGTGCCTGGAACCATTTAAGAAATTAAATATCTTTTATGGAGTTGGTTGCTGACTGTTTCGATGTATAAACATCACATCCAACACAAAGTTAAATGCCACAGCTATGTATTTTCTACCGAAATGAAATGACCAAGATAGGAAAACTAAAATACTTTGTCCTACTTTATATTTTCAGTAGACTGAAACAGCCTTTCTGAGATTGATGCTGTCAGCAGTTTTTGGGGCCCCACATAGCAACTAAATGTGAGAGTCTCTGGAACCGCTATTGCTTCCACAATAACTATCGAGCAATACATTGCAGACAAAATTGCTACGAACATTTCTCGCTGGGGACGAGAAGCACATCGTACTGCTGAAATTTTGTAGTGTAGCTATAAAAGAAAGAAATTTTAGCACACCGACATCAAGACATTCATAACCGTTTCTACAGATTGGAAGTATATTTTATTTTCTATTTTTCGCTAAACTGAATCCAGTGGAGATAAACTAAGGAAGTGGTTGATGTGCAGTAATTGTGTCTTATGTCATCTATTTTCTCTTATATCATCTATTTCTCTCTATCTCACGCACACACACAAACACACATACACACGCACGCACGCACACACACACACACACACACACACACACACACACACACACACACACACATACACACGTAGACTGTGTGTGGTGCTCTGCAGTTTCATCAAAATTCTGACGGAACTTGTAATTCTACCAGTTACTGATTGTCGTTTCAGGAAAAAGGACGCGCAGGTAACTGTGTGACTATTCGCTATTTTACCATCTGACTCCAGAGAGAACATTAAATGTATATGTGTTACTGATCTCTGTCCATGAAACATGCTGGCCTGCTGCAGTGCTCGCTCTAAAGATGCAGTTGATTCTTTGCACTTTTATATCATCCTACGTCGTCTGATTACAAGAAAGAGACACGACCGTTTTCGGACGTTTCTATATGTCGCCCACTCTCCCCTAGCGGTAGTACGGGTACTTTACTCGGCGAGTATTCTTATAGAAATAACATGTCATGTGCGTAGCAAATTTGGTTGAATTGGCTCCAGGCGGTCCAAGGTAATGCTTTTCACCCCATACCTCAGCCATAAGGGTGGTTGCGGTGTCTTACAGTAAATCTGGCAGGTGATACGCGTTCCAGTTTCGGTAGAAGTTACTGCAGACGTTGCAGAGATACGGCGATATGACACTGTTACTGAAGCCCCCCCTCCCCACTCCCCCCCCCACACACACAAATTCTATGTCTGAAGCATCATCATGACTGTCACCATTAACTGTACAAAAATGGAAAACAATGGATTTAATTCTAATGTCGTCAGTCATCGAGTATTTTTACGTGTCACGTCTTTTTACCCCTGCTCGTACCGCCAGAATCTGTTGGTTTAGGATATATTACTGCAACAATATTTGTCGATATTTTATAAAAAAATTATACAAGTCCTGCATGTAAAAAATTTGTTCGTAATTGCTCCAGACGATACTCTCTTATGGTTCAGTGTTATCTCCTTTTCCCTCTCATCCCTATGAGAAGTAGGTGGTTCTTAACCGGACAGAAACCTTTTGGGATGCACACAAGTCACCATTACGTACACTATACGTTGAGAGATGGAATTACGTAATGCATCCAGGAAAATTCTCTAAGACGATCTGTTTCGTGGTCCAGGTTTTGTAGTGTTAGGAGGCATAATTTTGCATGGAGGTACTGACTTCCAAGAAGATGAACATGGTACATTCATACAGCTCAGACTTATTTCCCCCTGTGCGTCTTTTCAGGGGTGAAATCAGCTCTAAATTCATTTTTTTATGAGTTACAATGTCCTTCCACAAGCACAGAGCAGGTAGACGAGCCCTTGGAGCAATAGAATTTTCGGCGAATGGCCTAACTCGCCCATTGCACCGACTTGAATCCCATAGAGCATGCGTTGGAGAGATATATTTCAGCGCATCCACGTGCACGAGCGATCATTCAGCAGTTGGCAACCGCACTGGCGGAGAAATGGAACGCCATACTACGAGAACTCCGTACCAACCTTCTGCCCAGCATTGGAGCACGTCAACGAACATGCAGTGTCGTACGTGGTCATCACAAAACCTGTTAGAAAACAAGTTCCACCTTTTGTAATGTTCGGGATCCATCTTCAATCTTGGTAACTTCAATGAAATTATTGTGACTGAAAAAAATGTGTCATTTCTGATCCTATAATGGCGTATTTCTTTCAGTTACATTCCGTATTATACGATACTACAATAAATCAGTGCTTTGTACGTATGGACCAATTTTCATCGAGCTGTTTTACTTGTCAGTGACACATCATGGGAAAGTTTATTTCGTCCTTAACTTTTGAACAGCAGTGTCTACTAAACATTTTATCTATATCAGGTATGTCAAGATTCCTTAGTACACTGCAAAGTAATTGTAACTCGCTTGTAAAACAATTTATATTATGATTTATCATTAATTTGGCACCAAGCTATTGACAGTAAGACTCAATAAACCAAAGTTTAAAAAAATTAAGAACTTAGGTAGGTGTATTGCTACAACCTGGAAATGTTTCTAGAAAATTATTTTTATTTACCAATCTGTTGTATAAATTTGTTTGTTTGGGACGGTTTCGGTGTCTTCAACCATCATCAACTAGAAGAAAAAATTATAACATATTTTGTTGGTTTAGAAATGCATATTTCTCATAGAAGATACTTTCATGCACCAGATAGCATTGACAAAACGTAAAATACAACATAGTCAGATTTTGACAGACTCTACAAAACTTAGATGGAACCCATAGAGTGAGAGGTAGCAAGTTCGTTTTTAGTAAGGCTCATCTGAAAGGGTTGTGTTAACAACTATAACAGGAAAAACATTAACTCCTAGTTGCTCACCACGTGTATCAGGAGGGCGACAGGTAATAAGTGTCCGGACGGTTCACAGATCTACGTTCCACGGGATTTATGTATTACGCTAAACAAAATGGACATTCAAGAAACGTTCATAATAGACCATTAACTTGCAACATGACTACTGAAAGAGAAATGGCGCTCCACAGTGTTTACGAAGTTTCACCATCACGACCGAAGGCGAACTTCTTGGGAGTCACAAAGCGTGCAGGTCGTTCAGCTAGTTATCGTCTCTTAAAGAATAAGTAAGCAATCGTTTTGGTGTAACGAGGTGATGAGAGCTGATGGAATGTCATGGCGTGCGGCCAAATGCGAAACAGTCTGCCGTGGATCTTATCGTGAAATGGGCTATCCTTTAAAACGTAGCTGCAAATATTGCGATAACATGTTTTATAGGCACGTAAACAGGAAACATAAAGAGGCTGAATTCGTGCAATGGTTCCAGTTGTTATGAAATGCAATATCACACCCTGTGCATGAGGGATAGCCTGCCCTAACGGAATGCGATTTTTATACGCAGACGAGCAATCAAGCGAAAGAAAGTCATTTTGATCAGCTATTGGCCAAAAGAAGCACTCACACCGCAGCTGTAATTGTCTTACGCCAGTCTTCCCTCTCTCGCAAGCTGTGACGTAAATACTTCCTACTGCCCTTGCAAGATCACGCACACGAGAGAGAATCGTAGGGGGCCTGTGGTGTGCGTACTGTAAGACCTTCGGTACACACACCATCAGATTATTTGACTTATCGCTCTAACGAAGTAGGCGCGTGTCAGCAATATGTCTCGTGGTCTTATTGTGGCGTGTTTATCTTCTGCCGTTAGGTCAGACGATAGAGATGCCACTTGCACGCTTAGAGTAGCAGATTGACGGTGACCAACTTTTATCAGAACTTGATTAATTTCCACACACATTTATTAAAATAATAAAAAGCATAAACATTACGTAACTTGATTCTGGATGCTATTTACAACTGACAATCCTTTGGTCTTCGTACGTTAATCTTATTCTCACATATCTCTGATACTTGACAAAAGTGTCTATACATTTATCTTCATGGCTATGTACACGAATATGGTAATCTTATTAGGCGCAGACTGAAACTTGACTATAGACTGGTACAGACAAATGCAGACTGGTGCAGACTGACTAACCGGAGGTCTGTACACTCGTTATAATACCTCGTGCGTTCAGGTATCACTGCACGAGTGTGATCCGCGAGGAGAAAAGGTTCTACGTTAGAAGCAATCTCATTGGCTGCGTTACATATTAATACGCGGATCGGCAGAAGCAGAATTTGGTCCGTCTCTAAGGCAGCGCCATCTCGTAGTGCGGAGACGGACGAGCGCTGCACCTGCGCTGTTGTGCTTAGCGGGGCGCGCTCTAGTGGGAAATTTGTGTATGTGCTGACTACGCGGAACTATGTACACAACAGGGGCAGACCACCTGTTTCTTCTCGCAGCACAGTAAATAACTTTCCAACCAATTTACCGTACAAATTAACAGTCGACATAATTGACTCGAAACAAATTCATAAATGAAAGGTACGATAAGTTTCTTTATCCTGTCTAAAAATTTTCCGGCCGATTCCGCAGATTTCTGTGCATCACCAAGTTGACACTTTGTTTGAAATTTCATTATCTTACGTCTTCCTATTCTGTAGCACAGTTTGAAGTTACCCAACAAACCACTGCTTCCCTTGAAATCACTGTAATCTCTGCCGCGTGCAATTTCATCTGCTATTTCGTTCTGCCTCTGCGAAATTCCTTGGGTTCCTTTCCCACAAAATGTCAACCTTAGAAACATTTGTTGTAGATATAATGCTATGTTTACTTTGTTTATCATTCCTCTGCCTTGTATGAACGCCACTAGCACTGCAGCACTCCTTTGAGTTAGTCACTTACTAAGCAGTACAACTACGCTGCCTAGTTCAAATGTTCAAATGTGTGTGAATTCCTAAGGAACCAAACTGATGAGGCCATCGGTCGCTAGACTTACACACGATTTAAACTAACTGAAACTAACTTATGCTAAGAACAACACACACATTCATGCCCGAGGGAGGAATCGAATTTCCGGGGGGAGGGGACGCGCAATTCGCGACATGGCGCCTCAGACTACGCGGCCACTCCGCGTGGCTGCTGCCTAGTCATACGTTGAGCATTGGATACATCTAGTCCCGCCTCCTGTTGCCATTAGGAGCTAATATCTTGGTTTCTTGGTAGACAATATGTGGAGCGTCAAATTCCGTAAGAATCACTGGCCTTTTGCGACCGGCACTCGAGGGATTCCTTCCAGGCTGGTGTGCATATGTAATTCACCTAAACTTTTTAATAGTCTGTCAGACTCACATTATATTGCACTCTACGTTTTGCCAATGCTACATTTGGTATATGAAAACGTATGCTTCAAGAGATGTTACATTTTTTCCCTAAAGTTTATTTCGGTTGAAAGAGCCGAAAACCATCGAATAAACCCACCGAAGCGCCAAAGAAACTGGTATAGGTGCATATTCAAATACAGAAATATGTAAACAGGCGCTGCATTCGGCGATGCCTATATAAGACAACAAGTGTCTGGCACAGTTATTAGAATGGTTACTCTTCCTATAATGGCCGGTTTTCAAAACTGAAGTGGGTCTGAACGTAATGGTATAGTCGGAGCACGAGCGATGGGACACATCATCTCCGAGGTAGCGATGAAGTGGGGATTTTCCCGTACGACCATTTCACGAGTGTACTGTAAATATCAGGAATCCAGTAAATCATCAGATCTTCGACACCGCTGCTGCTGGGTACAGATCCTGCTTGAACGGAACTAACGACGACTGAAGAGAATCGTTCAGCGTGCCAGAAGAGCAACCCTTCTGCAAATTGCTGCAGATTTCAATGCTGGGCCACCAACAAGTGTCAGTGTGCGAACCATTCAACGAAACATCATCCATATGAGATTTCTGACCCCTTGATGACTGCGCGACACAAGGCGTTACTCCTCGCCTGGGCCCGTGAGCACCGACATTCGACAGTTGATGACTGGAAACATGTTGCCTGCTCGAATCGTTTCAAATTGTATCGAGCGGATGGACGTGTACTGGTATTGAGACAACCTGATGAATCCATGGACCCTGCATGTCTGCAGGAGATTGTTCAAGCTGGTGGAGGCTCTATAATAGCGTGGGGCGCGTGCAGTAGGAGTGATTTGGGATCCCTGACACGTCTAGATGCGACTCTGACAGGTGACACACACGTAAAAATCCTGTCTGATCACATGCATCCATTCATGTCCATTGTACATTCCAGCAGACTTTGGCAATTCCAACAGGACACTGAGACACCCCACACGTCCAGAACTGCTACAGAGTGGCTCCGGAGACACCCTTCTGAGTGTTACAGTTTGCTGGCCACCAAACTCTCCAGACGTGAACATTACTGAACATATCTGCGATGGCTTGTAACGTGCTGTTCAGAAGAGGTCTCCACCCCATCCTACTCTTACGGATTTATGGACAGCCCTGCAGAGTACATGACTTCCCCTCCAATACTGCTTGAGACATTAGTCGAGTCCATGTCACGTCTTGTTACAGAGCCTCTGTGTGCTCTCTGGGACCCTACGCGATATTAGGCAGTGTATAATAGCTAAGGTGACAGGAAAATAAAAATGCATTTCTTTAAAGAAATTATTAATCCGAAAGATGGCTAAGGAAAACGGATCTAGATGCTATCAGCTATTAATACGCGTGTCCCAGCGGGTTTCCAAAAAGACGATCATGTGAAATCAAGCTCGCGCTATTCGCCCACGAGTCTCAGAGAGTCATAGACTCGGGTTACCAGGTAGATGCCTTGTTTCTTGACTTCCGCAAGGCGTTTGATACAAGTCCCCACAGTCGTTTAATGAACAAAGTAAGGGCATATGGACTATCAGACCAATTGTGTGATTGGATTGAAGAGTTCCTAGATAACAGAACGCAGCATGTAATTCTCAACGTAGAGAAGTCTTCCGAAGTAAGAGTGATTTCAGGAGTGCCGCAGGGGACTGTCGTAGAAACGTTGCTATTCACAATATACATAAATGACCTTGTGGATAAAATCGGAAGTTCACTGAGGCTTTTTGCGATGATGCTGTAGTATATGGAGAGGTTGTAACAATGGAAATTTGTAGTGAAATGCAGGAGGATCTGCAAGGAATTGACGCATGGTGCAGGGAAAGGCAATTGAATCCCAATGTAGACAAGTGTAATGTGCTGCGAATACACAGAAAGAAAGATCCTTTATCATTTAGCTACAATATAGCAGGTGAGCAACTGGAAACAGTTAATTCCATAAATTATCTGGGAGTAGGCATTAGGGGTGAATGGAATGAACATATAAAGTTGATCGTTAATAAAGCTGATGCCAGACTGAGATTCATTGAAAGAATCCTAAGGAAATACAATCTGAAAAAACAAAGGAAGTAGGTTACAGTACACTTGTTCGCCCACTGCTTGAATATTGCTCACCAGTGTGGGATCCGTATCAGATAGAGTTGATAGAAGAGATAGAGAATATCAAAATATTCAAATAATTGTGAAATCTTGTGGGACTTAACCGCTAAGGTCATCAGGACCTAAGCTTACACACTACTTAACCTAAATCATCCTAAGGCCAAACACACACACCCATGCCCGAGGGAGGACTCGAACCTCCACCGGGACCAGCCGCACAGTCCATGACTGCAGCGCCTTAGACCGCTTTTTTTCGGTATAGTTGTTGCGTTTTGTCTGGGCGGACGTCACAAGACATCCCTTGAAGTTGATCGTTCATTCCTTGACTCAGTTTTTGTATTACAGAGACCAAACACGCTGAGTTACCGTGCTGGCAAAAAAATGTGGAACGCTTCACGATTTTTCGTGTCATCCTTGCGCAGCGGCCATTCTAATCTTGTCTGTATCGTTCCAATTTTAGTATATGTACCGCCGAAGCGAGTACAAAATCTCATTTTGTTCGTTGTATCTGCTCTGGGCGGACGTCGCAAGACACCCGTTTCAGTTCGGCGTTGATCCATTAACTCAGTTTTTTTTATTACAGAGGTTAGCTAACTCTCTGACCGAACACGCTGAGTTACCGTGCCAGCAGATCGCTCGGCTAATCCCGCGCGGCTAGAGAAGATCCAGCGGAGAGCGGCGCGCTTCGTTGCAGGATCATTTAGTAATCGCGAAAGCGTTGCGGAGATGATAGATAGACTCCAGTGGAAGACTCTGCAGGAGAGACGCTCAGTACGGGTTTTTGTTGAAGTTTCCAGAACATACCTTCACCGAAGAGTCAAGCAGCATATTGTTCCCTCCTACGTATATCTCGCGAAAAGACCATTAAGATAAAACCAGAGAGATTAGAGTCTACACAGAGGCATAGCGACAATCTTTCTTTTCACGAACAATACGGGACTGGAACAGAAGGGAGAAACGATAGAGGTACTCAAAGTACCCTCCGCCACACACCGTCAGGTGGCTTGCGGAGTGTGGATGTAGAAGTAGATGTAGAAGAGGCTTTGAAAGAATCAGTTCACGTCTCCCTCCGTTTACAATTACAGCTTCATTGCGTATCGCAAATCGTAAATAAACAGACTTCCGTCGGTGCAAGACGCTGTCCCCACGAGGCGCGCAGAGGTCGCTGTTTTCCGTGGCCCGGGGGCGGCGGTCTGGGGGCTGGCGGCGGGCCACCCTGTTGAATTTGTTTGTCGGCGGTTGTCCATCCCGCACACGTCCGCCGGGGCGCGTTATACCGTCCGCCGGCGGGCGGGACAGCCGCGCGGAATACCAATGCAGCGCCACGCTGGGACCAGCCCCGCCACCGCCACCGCCACCGCCACCGCCGCCCTTATGCCTGCAACCACCCACCAGCCGGCAGCCGGCAGCCGCCGAATTATTGCAGTCGCTTTTTGTGCGGGCCGGACTCGCTGCAGCGTGCTCGGAAAACAGCAGGTTGCGCAGCGATTAATAACAACAGGACACAAAGTAATAAGCAATATCAGATCGAGACGTGTATTCCGAAAGGCGTATAGAACAGTTCCGCATTATCACGTAGAGCGCGAAATAGACCAGCTTTGTGACTACTTTCAGGACTTTCTAGCAAGTATGGTAACTCAAAGGGGCGAAATCATCATATATAAGAGAAATTTTCCGAGTAGAGTCACGGCCCTCGATTGCGACTTCAGGTGTTTTCTTTTTGTTTCTTTCTTTTCTTTTTTTTTTTTAATGGCAATCACGCAGAGCTATTCGGCTAATCTTGCTTTAAAATGAATTTAAAATGAATTGCATACGGGGACATTCAGCAAAGCTGTTTCCCTTAGATACTTGCAGAACCGTTGAAGATATTGTAATTCTGTTTCAATCCTAATAAATGCAATAAACGTCCTTATTAATTAACCTAAAGTCTTCTAACATAGTTACAGAGCTATCTCTATCAACTTCGCTGTTTTTTCACCGAAGTATAATAATTACTCCTGTTAGTATGGCTGTTTAAAACAGACAACTTCAGTAGAGCTTCATACTGTAAAATTCGATTAGTAGACTCAGCAAAATTGTAATATTTAGGGCCTACTATTGTTCTGTTTTCAAAATTCAAATGATTGCTGTCTAATGGGGAAGTTAGTGTTGTTATACGGAAGTGTAGCGTCGGGCTGATTTGGGGCTCCTGTTTGGCGCTGCTTCTGTAAGCATAATAGCAGAGAGAAGTTTAATTTAAAGCTCATATAGTCTGGTCTATAAATGACATAAAATCATTACATGGGTCCCCGAACATGGTTACTAATCAGTATAATTGTCCATCTTGATGGCTATACCTTTGTGTACACAGAAACGCGTTTCGACCACAAACATATTCAAAATCGCATTCAGTACTTCGATTTACCTTACCATTGTGTATATTCGCAGTCACGGAAAAACGTATTCATACTCCGTTGTTAATGCAAATTAACGTTATTTATTACATTTGAATATCGGAACCAGAGATGTTATTTCGTAAACGAAGGGTATGGGATTTAGTTTCTATTCTGTACATATTAAAGGATTAATTGAATTAGCCTTCCACAAGAAGTAAGTAAAAATTCAGTACCAGCTGGCTTCACACAGTACGGGAAAAGTATTCATACATGGAAAGACAGTTACAATATACATAACTACACTGAAGAGCCAAAGAAACTCGTACATCTGCCTAATATCGTGTAGGGTCCCCACAAGCATGCAGAAGTGCTGCAACACGACGTCGCATAGACTAGACTAATGTCTGAGGTTGTGACAGAGGGAACGGACGCCATGAATCCTGGAGGGCTGACCATAAATCCGAGGGGCTGGTGGTCCCTTCTGAACGGCACGTTGCAAGACATCTCAGATATGCTCAATAATGTTCCTGACTGGGGAGTTTGGAGGCCAACGGAGGTGTTTCAACTCAGAAGAGCGCTCTTTGAGCCATTGTGTTGCAATTCTGGACGTGTGGGGTGTTGCATTGTCCTTTTGAAATTGAGCAGGTCCGTCGGAATGAACAACATGAATGGATGCCGGTGATCAGACAGTACGCTTACCTATGTGTCACCTGTCAGGGTCGTATCTAGACATATCAGTGATCCTGTACCACTACAACTGCACCCGCCCCACACCATTATGGGGTCCCCAGCAGCTTGAACAGCCCCCTGCTGACATGCAGGGTCCATGGACTCATCGGGTTCTCTCCATACTCGTACACGTCCATCCTCTCGATACAATCTGAAACGAGACTCGTCCGGTTTCCTCGAATAATATCAGCTCTTTCTAAAAATGTTTTTCTCTTGTCATATTATAACTGCGTGCCTTTCCTCTACAGCTGTTTCTTTCCCTTTCCCGTCTATTTTCCTGTTGGACGACATTTACCGCATATCAGAAACAACATGCACGAGGGATAACTTGCCACTGAAGGTATTACTTGCTGCAAGTGGTTCGTTAGTCGTTTCTATGTTTACATTTCTAGTAATGAGTGAATACTTTTTCCCACAGTGTGAAGCTATCGGGTGCAGAATTTTCTTACTTTTTGCTGAATCTAATTTACTTAATCATTTCATATGCACACATTTGAATTGAAAGTCCATACGGCTAGTGCAGCAAAGAACATCTCTAGTTGCGATCTTTAGTTCTAGAAATTAATGAACAACGGCATAACGTTGTCAGAGTTTTTTTTCAGGAACGTACGTGATTTGTGTTCTTTCGAACATGCCCAAAACAACAGGCACCACATAAACGTATATACCAATACGGTAAGACGATCGATAATCCTTGTGCGGATGCCCACCGAGCCTGACCACTTACGGGAATCCGAAATGCCGAGTAACGGATTCATGACTCTGCTCTGGTAGTGTGTAACATGCTGGGAATTAGGGTCAGATGGTTTTGACTCCCGGTTTGCCACAAATTTTCATCTGTTACCATTGAATTATTTCAATGGCCAAATGCGACTGAATGTCACTGACAACTGCTGAATAAACACTGTATCTTGCCAGTGCTCATGTATGTTTGTACCACGGTTTGACACTGTTAACGAAGGTATGAGCATACGGAATAGGTTCCCACATAAGTGTGTGCCTCGAAGGCTTCTGAAATAATAGGTTCAATGACCCAGTACGCCGTCCTTTTTGACGAGTGTTTTATCAGATCTACATCTACATCTACATCCATACTCCGCAAGCCATCTGACGGTGTGTGGCGGAGGGTACCCTGAGTACCTCTATCGGTTCTCCTATTCCAGTCTCGTATTGTTCGTGGAAAGAAGGATTGTCGGTATGCTTCTGTGTGGGCTCTAATCTCTCTGATTTTATCCTCATGGTCTCTTC
The DNA here is from genome assembly GCF_023864275.1 of Schistocerca cancellata. Lineage (NCBI taxonomy): Eukaryota > Metazoa > Arthropoda > Insecta > Orthoptera > Acrididae > Schistocerca > Schistocerca cancellata. Next base: position 432,005,937 of record NC_064633.1, read on the forward strand.
GCGAGATATACGAAGGAGGGAGTAATATACTGCTTGACTCTTCGGTGAAGGTATGTTCTCGAAACTTCAACACATATCCGTACCGAGCTACTGAGCGTCTCTCTTACAGAGTCTTCCACTGGAATTTATCTATCATCTCCGCAACGCTTTCGCGATTACTAAATGATCCTGTAACGAAGCGCGCTGCTCTCCGTTGGATCTTCTTTATCTCTTCTATCAACCCTATCTGGTACGGATCCCACACTGCTGAGCAGTATTCAAGCAGTGGGCGAACAAGCGTACTGTAACCTACTTCCTTTGTTTTCGGATTGCATTTCCTTAGGATTCTTCCAATGAATCTCAGTCTGGCATCTGCTTTACCGACGATCAACTTTATATGATCATTCCATTTTAAATCACTCCTAATGCGTACTCCCAGATAATTTATGGAATTAACTGCTTCCAGTTGCTGACCTGCTAATTTGTAGCTAAATGATGAGGGATCTATCTTTCTATGTATTCGCAGTACATTACACTTGTCTACATTGAGATTGAATTGCCATTCCATACAAGGGAATCGCCAGGAGTGCGCTTGGAATGTGTGACAAGATTACTACTAGTCTTTAAACAGACAAATTATATGATGAATGGAGTGAGCAGCTATCTGCAGGTGTATGCTGATGATACTATGACTTATGGGGAGGGGTCAGTGCTGGGTGACTGCAGGATGATGCAAGACGACTTAGACACAATTTCTAGTTGTTGTGATGAATGGCAGTTAGCTCTAAATGGTGGGAAATGTAAGTTAATGCACATGAATAGGAACAACAGTATCACAATGTTCGAATACAGAACTAATAGTGTGCTACGTAACAGAGTCAGATCGATTAAATATCTATAGGTATCACTGAAAAGGAATTTGAGATGGAACGAGAATGTAAGGATTGCAGTGGGTAAGGCAGATGGTCGAGTTTGTTTGTTGGGAGAGTTTTTGGAACTTTTGGTTCAAGTGTAAAGGAGACCGCGTATAGAACGCTTGTTGAACCCTTTCTTGAGTACTGCTTGAGTGTCTGGGATCACCATCAGTTCAGATTAAAGGAAGGCATCGAAGTAACTCAACTGCTAGGTATGTTACCGGTACGTTCGATTGACACGTAAGTGTTAAGGAGACGCTACGAAATCTCGAATGGAAGTCCCTGGAGGGAAGGTGATTTTCTTTTGGAGGAATTCTATTGAGAAAATTCACAGAACCAGCATCTGAAGCTGACAGCAGTACGATCCTTCCGCCGCCAACGTACATTTCTCGAAAGGTCCATGAACATAATATAAGAGTATGTAGGGCTCACAGGGGGGCCTATATACAGACGTTTATCCCTCAATCTGTTATTGCAACATGCAAGGACATGATTAGTACTGTTACAATGTATCTTCCACCATGCAGCATACAGTGGCGTGCGGAGTATGTTTGTAGCTGTAGATGTAGACATTACGGTACGTTCAAAGCGTCCCCAGCAGAGCTCAAGCAGCTATGAAGTGGAAAGGAGGACACACCTCACATTACAGTCTACTAACAAGTATCTGTAAGCTTTTGATCAGATGGTGCAGCAGTGGATACCTAAGGGCTGTTGCTGTTGCTTCTGCCTAATGACTATGTATTATACATTCTATCTTTCTAGTGTGCATCAGAATTGACAAGAGACCGTGTGGCCCGATTTTAAGTTTGGTAATAACTGTCAGATATAGCCGGCCGGAGTGGCCGTGCGGTTCTAGGCGCTACAGTCTGGAACCGAGCGACCGCTACCGTCGCAGGTTCGAATCCTGCCTCGGGCATGGATGTGTGTGATGTCCTTAGGTTAGTTAGATTTAATTAGTTCTAAGTTAAGTCGCATAGTGCTCAGAGCCATTTGAACCATTTGTCAGATATAAAAGGAAATGACGACAATGAAATTCTAACTGTCGTCATTCCCTTATATGGTGCAGCAGTGGATACCTAAGGGCTGTTGCTGTTGCTTCTGCCTAATGACTATGTATTATACATTCTATCTTTCTAGTGTGCATCAGAATTGACAAGAGAGCGTGTGGCGCGATTTTAAGTTTGGTAATAACTGTCAGATATAGCCGGCCAGAGTGGCCGTGCGGTTCTAGGCGCTACAGTCTGGAACCGAGCGCTAGTGCGAATACATTTCATGTATTTCATAACGGCTGTAGTCGTCACAGTGGCCGCTCCTTCAGAGATGCATGCGTGTGAGAAGGAATATCGCATAGCTATCCGTAACAACATAGTCACTACAACAGCGTGAAAATGTAGCGAAGGAGGTGGACAGTTATATTGAGCCGATACTATTCACACTTAGGTATATGTGGTTGGGACCGGCACACCAATTGGAAGAGAAAGGACGTGGCCTCTAAGTTAACAGCGGTTACAACTCTACTCTTGTTTCTGCTGGAGGCTTGAAATTAAAGTGCACTTTAAAAATTCAATCCATTTTCAAAGTAGGGAATTTTGGTATAGCAATTGCTGAATACTCGTATTAACTACGTGTTAAGAGGTCAATGCCAATACAGAGCCGCGTGGGTGTAGCCGCGCGGTCTAGGCGCATTGTCACGGTCCACGCTGCTCCCCCGGTCGGAGGTTCGAGTCCTCCTTCGGGCAAGGGTGTGTGTGTTGTTCTTAGCATAAGTTAGTTTAACTTACATTAAGTAGTGCGTAAGGTTAGGGACCGATGAAATCAGCAGTTTGGTCCCAGAAGACCGTACCACACATTTCCTAATTTTTCAATAGAGACTCTTGTATTGCAAAATCAACAAGAAAGAAAACAGTTGATCATAAACACTGTTTGAAAATTTATTTATATTATAAAGCTTTCGAAATGCTCACTCACCACTGTAATAAAAGTTTGCAGTCATTGGTGCTAGGACATCTGAGCAGAGTGAAAAGATTCGTTCCATATCATTGGATACGCTGCAACAATACGTTGTTTCAAATACTCTTTAGTCGTCTAACTTTGAGCATAGGCTTCAACTTTGAGCTTACTCCAGAGAAAAGTTCTGTAGTATCAGTTAAAAGTGAATGTGACAATGCCACCATTTTCTGTCAATTGATAACGCCATCACTTTCTGTTAAGCTACCGAGAAAGACCAGGTTGACGGCTTTCCCAGCCTTAAGCGAGTATTGAGCCTCTACAACATCCTTCCTTCCAGAAGTGCTAGTCTTGCAAGTTTCGCAGGGGAGCTTCTCTGCGGTTTGGAAGGTAGGAGAAGAGTTACTGGTGGAAATAAAGCTGTCAGAATGGGTCATGTGTCGTGCTTGGGCAGCTCGGTTGGTAGAACACTTGCCTGTCAAAGGATGAAGTCCAGACTTCGAGTGTCGGTGCGGCACACAGTAGCAATCTGCCAAGAAGTTTCACAGATCTTTCCACATGTACATAATGTACGGTATAGTACCGAGACTGCTAGAGGGTCCTGTCTGGCCGGGGGAATCTTGTCAACGCCCTGGAGATGTATGGGAGAAGGGCTGTTCGCTAGATTCCTTCTTCTGATATGTCACTTCGCAAGCGGTTCTAGGCGCAACAGTCTGGAACCGCGCGACCGCTACGGTCGCAGGTTCGAATCCAGCCTCAGGCATGGATGTGTGTGATGTCCTTAGGTTGGTTAGGTTTAAGTAGATCTAGGTTCTAGGGGACTGATGACCTCAGATGTTAAGTCCCGTAGTGCTCAGAGCCATTTGAACCACGTCACTTCGCAGGTTGTTATTTTCCGGGACACATATACATACCTGTCACATAACCAGATACAGTTTGATATACTGTGAGAAAAGACTGCCATTCCTCCACAGTCGTTCACACAACTCAGTGAAAGTGTCCCAACGTTCAAGCTGTCATAAAGGCGGAGGGTGGAACACGTCATATTAACGTCCACTAATGAGGGAATAGGTACTATTGATTAGATGATATAGCAATGGATCTCTAATGGATGCTGCAGTTGCCGGTGGATGACAGTGATGCTGACGATGATGATGATGGCAGGACTTCGAACAAACCTGATAGAAGACTTTTCTACTGAGGGGATTTGAAAGTTTATTGTTTTGTTTTTTGTTCCATTAACGTCGTCCCACTTCAGAGAGTGTTATTTTCAACATCCATGTTTCTTTACTCATAACTGAATTACAGTAAAAGCACTTCTTCCACCCCATAAGTTATACAACTGGTGAATATTATTTGTCAGATTCCGATTCAAACCACAAAATTCAAGCATTCTTTGTTAATTTCATTAGTGGACAAAAACAATAATCCTGCAGACCTACTGCCAGTATTCAAAAATGTATCACACAGTATTTCCATAAATTGATTTGGCACTTAAGTAATTTCCCTTTCAGAATTTTTTCTGGATATCTAATGCTTCTAACGTTAGGAGATTCCAGTTTTAACGTCCTAGGTACACCAAACGGTTTCTTTGTCCTGTTATTTGTAACTGCCACTCTCGCCATCGTTGAATCGGGCCATCTTTTACGGTCAACTAGCTTGTCAGTAACAAATACGTCCTCTGATTAAGCGCGAACTCAGAACACTAAAAAAAGAATACCCCAAATATATCAGAGCTTTCCAGACCATTCACTGAGGATGATGTCATTACTGCCCTCAAGGATATGAAACCGGGCAAAGCCCCAGGTTTTGACAACATACATCCAGAATTTCTAACCTACGCTGGAAAGAACGTAGTCAAATGACTGGCAAATTTCTTTTCGAACATTTTGACTACAAACCATCTCCCTAGAGAATTGAAAAAGGCAAGAATAATAGCTTTGCTGAAACCAGGGAAACCAGCAGACCAACCGCTAAGCTACAGACCAATAGCACTTCTTAGCTGTACATACAAACTTCTCGAACGACTTGTCCATAATCGAACTAGCGGCATCATTATGGAGAACTTACCTATAGAACAGGCAGGCTTCAGACCTGGCCGTAGTTGCTGTGACCAAGTTCTGGCATTAACATCCTACATAGAGGCTGGCTTTCAACAGAAATTGAAAACAAGTGCTGTATTTCTAGACTTAACATCTGCATATGATACTGTTTGGAGAGATGGAATAATTTACAAACTCTTAAGAGTGATTCCTTGCCAGATTTTAACATCCTTAATGCATAATATGCTGAGTAACAGAACCTTCCAGGTCACCCTAAAAGGCAAGACAAGCAAAACAAAACATATTAACAACGGGCTTCCGCAAGGCTCCGAATTGGCCCCTCTTCTGTTTAACCTCTATATAGCAGATCTCCCAAACACAAAGTCAAGAAAATTTTGCTATGCGGATGACATAGCACTGGCTACCAGAGACAAGTATCTCTTCAATACAGAGAAAGTCCTTAATAATGACGTCGAAATACTATACAATTGTTTCAAGAAATGGAGACTCAAGCCAAACCCTAACAAAACTGAAGTATCTACATTCCAACTTAATAACAAAATGGCAAATGAAATTGTTAACATAAAACTCGGAAACACCAACCTCAAATATAATAAGTTTCCAAAGTACTTAGGTATAACATTGGATAGCACTCTTTCTTACCGAAAACATCTGGAGAACACCAATGAGGTTGATTTCTGGAACCGTTAAATCAACGCCCACGTACTGGCTACCGGTGCTATGTAATATCCTGCCCCCGGACCTGCGTAGAAAAGCGGCCCTACTGCACGAATTCAGAAAGATTGAGACAAAACCAAAACAACCAATTAAAGAAGAATTCTCACAACAGCGACACACTCGATTGAAATCAAGAAAGCCACCCATACGCACAGCTGAGCAGCTTCAAAATAATAACTATGACCACATGATACAATGGAGACTAGATTGGAACCAAAAGACAAACGACCAACTACAGATCTGATTTGAGAGCTATAACTGCAACATCTCTGGAATGGAACTAACACGGAAAACATGGTCCGCATTAAATCGAATACGTACTGGACATGGCAGGTGTGCGGATTCACTACACAAATGGGGAAGAGCGATGTCACCAGAATGCGACTGCGGTGCCCCTAGACAGACAATCCAACACATCCATGGTGAATGCTCCTTGCGAGCATATGCAGGGAACTGGTCCGACATCCTGGAGGCATCCCCATCGGCGCTAGAATGGATCTCAAACCTCGATATAACCTTTTAACTGACTAATATAAACATAAATTATATTCATGATTGTTACAAGATTTTAATGTCTAACACTTGATGTATTAATGTTGCATGTATAGCCATATGCTAAATAAATAAATAAATAAACGTCCTCTGAGCAGTTTAAGATCGCTTTTTTGAGTGAGCTCAGTACTAGAGTTGACACCTCAGTACTGATTTACCGGCAGTACTTATCCGAGTGCGTTCACTGCCAGTGCTGGCCTAGCCGCCGCCGCGTGCAGAGCTCGCCGCGAGTGGGGCACGTCGTCGGCCGTGTGTCGCTGTGGCTTGTGAGTACAACACAGTCATCCAGCTATGGAAGCTCAGATTAGAAAGACTGTGTTGAAATTTTCGTTCCCCTTCGGATATGACAGGCCGAAAGTTTATTTTATCGACGACTGGTTGTTCGAAAAATAGGTTTAAAAGATTATGACGTTCACGGTTTGTCATATGATTTCCTTGGTAATGCAGTGGATGTTAAAGTGCGAGACGTTGAAATATGTACCCGGATTATGACATAAACAGGCATTTTCGCCAACTTATTTCATTCCAGTGGTGAATCTGCTTCAATTGCGATCAGCTTCGCTGGTTTTAGGTTGCGATGTGTGCTCATATTCTGCCTCTCATTTGAACTGAAGTTCGATCTCATCAAACAACCGTTAACGCTTTATGGAACCGTTTTGTAGGTTACTGGTGAGAAATAGACGGGCAATAAACATTTCAATGCTGACAATAATGTGCGAAATAGAACTGTTATTCATAAGCATATCCCGTCGTATATTATGGTTCAAGGCTTCAGACCCTTAGTTGTTTATGATAGGCAACCGAGGAACTGCGTATTATGCGGAGCCATGGATCATCTTTAGGCAACCTGTCCCCATGTCAACTTTTTAGGGAGGGAAAACCAGGCACTCACCTCCGCGCACGATGTGCGACATTAAGAGAAACTGTCGTATACTGAGACATTGTCAGCCCCATTAAAGGAAACCCGGAACGGGCAGGGCGCTGACATATCACATCTGGGAGAAAATGAAGGAAATCAGGATTCAACTGCACGTAGCGTACTGACAACTGAACAAAGTTCAACGGTTACCCGCTCAAACTGTTCGAATCAGGCCTCTCCAGGAGACTAGTTCCCAGACCTTAGAAAGTAGCAAGATACATGAAAAAGAAATTACTATGCCTGTTACACATCCAGAGGTACCACTGAGTGGCAATCCCCATAATGTTCCAGTGTCATCAGTAGGTACTGACATGCTAGTTGACGAGGACTCAAACCCAAATCACCCAATAGTAAGCGGCCGGTCTGATCACCCAGTATTAAGTAAGGACCATTCAAAAAAGTCGTCTAAACAAACGAAACGGCCCCTAGAGTATAAAGTGAGTAAGAGCCACGGGAATTAGAAAGGAAACGAACACGCACAAGAGACGTCCTTAAGAAATCTCAGACAGGGGAAAAGGTGGTGGCTGATGCAATGAGGGTAACGGCTCCCATTCGGAATGAGGACGTTCTGATCGAGTTAGACAATCACATGAATACAACTGTGAAAGCATCTTCCGGGTCTCTTCCGGTTCAGAGCACGCTTTGATCGGAAGATATGGAGCAGTAGTAAACAGTTTTATGCAGACTTACAAGATGGCTACAGTTAATGTCTCTCGGGTAAGTTCAGCGGTAAAGTTACAGTATTTGAAAGATTATCTTTATGCCGCTGACACAAATGTCGTGATGTTACAAGAGGTTGTGACACCTAGGGTAGCGGACGTAACAGGTTATGAAGCCATCATTAACATCGGAAATGAAGGGGGAACAACGGTTTTGTTCAAAGAGGGTATTGCGTGTCGAGATCAAGCGATTTTAGAGACTGGTCGGGGTACAGCTGTTCAACTTCATGACCTCATTTTAATTAACATAAATGCGCCATCTGGGACTAATGAAAGACGACACAGAAGTAACTTATATGGGAATGGGATAGTTGAAATGTTAAAGAGCGTTGGGGCCGCCATCGTGCTTGCAGGGAATTTTAACTGTGTGTTGCGCCGTGAAGATCAGACCCAGTTTCAACACTTGTTACGAGCTACAAACATTTGTGACTGAATTAGAACTGCAAGACACCTGGACGTACTTCAGCCCCCCCACCCCCCCCACATCGGATATACTTATCTCAGTAGCACGTCAGCAAGCAGGTTAGACAGAATCTATGTTAGTAAAGAATTCAAGCGCAACATTGATGATTATGGCCTTCAAACTTCTCGGACCATTGTGAATATCATATTTCATTCAGGTATATCCGACGAAAAACCTTTCGTGGGCTTGTGGTATGGTACCTTAATGTCTCACTATTTCAGGGTATTGAACTTAAGCAGCGGATTTAACAGACTTGGCAAAAATGCTTACGCTCCCAAACGAGCTATTGGGAGCGGATCATTTGGTGGACCGAATACGCAAATCCTATACTTCGTAAATGCATTATACAGTATGCAAAAGCGCAAGCATATTGGCGGAAACAAACTGCGGGATATTACTTATCTTGTCTGTGAGACCTTTACTAAAAACCAGATGGCCTTTCGGCTATCATAATCAAACTGAAACGCTTTAAGTCGAAAACAACAGCCCTAGCCCGGCAGCGTCTGGACGGGTTGCGTACGCGAGCTCCAGGCAAGGACGATCTTATGCAGGAACGAACGTCGTTATTCCTTGTGATACGGGAGACACGTGGAGGGAAAAGGAGAATAATATCCGCGCTGGCTGACGACGATGGAAGAGAGTATACTACTCAGACCGCCATGAAACAATATGAGACGAAGTATTATAGGGATCTTTACGCTGGGACGGAAATAGATAGACTGGACGGTGAAGAACTCTTAGCAGACGTTACGGCGGGAATACGTCAGGAGGATAATGCCCATCTGATCGAACATATAACTCAGGACGACATAAAAACCATAATTAACGACGCTCCTAGGAACAAGTCAGCAGGTCCCGATGGGCTCCCGGTCGAATTTTATGTACGCATGTGGGATGTAATACGGAATGAGCTCACAGATACGTAGAATGAGTTATTAACTAATCAGGTGTTGTCTCCTATATTTACAGAGGAAATGATCTTACTCATTCCTAATAAACCAGACAGCAAGAATCTTCACGATTTTAGACCAATCACCTTACTCAACGCTGACTTTAAAATTCACACTCGTCTCCTCAATAGAAGGATTAAGTCACTCCTGCAAAATGTCGTAGTTCCTTACCAAACGAGTGCAATAAACGGAAGCTCAATGCTAGAAACCTTATGTGAGTATAGGGACGTCATAAACCTCACTTGGTTAAGTGACAATAGTCTTTCCTTATTGTTTTTAGATTTTGATAAAGCATTTGATAGGATCAATCATGGCTTCTTATTGAGCACCATGCAGAAAATGGGTTTCGACGACCACTTTATAACTGTCATATGTAAATGTATCAGTGGTGTTTTTTCAAGGATTAAAATCAATTGACAACTGAGTGAAACGTTGCCAGTGCAACAAACAGTACGTCAAGAATGTCCACTGTTTGTGACTTTATATGCGATCGCGATGGAACCTTTGCTTTCGACAATGCACCAGGAATTGACTGGACAACAGATCAATATCAAGACAGTTTGTCACGGTTATGCTGACGACGTTAGTGTCATTGTAAATTCGAATAGTGAGGTCGATGAAGTGGGACGCTTGGTACACCAGTACTCAAGATTCTCTGGCGCAAAACTTATTAAAAAATCCAAAATAATGCAGCTCGGTTCTTACAACAGTGCAATAGGTGCGCACTGGTTAGATGTAACGGAAGAGAGACTCCAACTCGGATTGTGGTTAAGGGTGAATACAAAGCTCATGGCTGCATACTGACGGGGGGACCGAGCCGCTCGTGGCCGGCCCCATACGACTCGGCTCGGTCACGTACTCGCCCCATGTCTGTTGTCCGGACTCTGGACAAGCGGATAACCGACCATGACCGGTCACCGCTCACGTCTCACCACACCTCGCCAAGGCTCGCTGCACTGTATTGTACAAATCCAACGCCCCCCCCCCTCCTCTCTCTCTCACACACACACACAAACACAATGAATTTATCTCTGTCTCTCTCTCTCTCTTTTAATACAAAAGTAACGTTTCCAAGAACGGGTACGTGACACAGCTAAATTCATAAAGCACCTGGAAAGTAAAATGATATTTCAGTACAATCACTGATAGAAGACGAGTCTCATTTCCAAACATAAGATTTATTTCTCGTTCATTATTAGGAAACATTAAATAAGTGCTGTCCCTGTAATCTATAAGACAACCATCTTCATAAAGAAAGCGTACAAAGAACACTAAATACTTACAGACGTAACTTGTCATAATTTTCACTTGCTTGCAGCAGAAACAAAATTATAGCTATTGCTGATCAGTAGTAAATCACTAACGCGTTCCGGATTTAATTGCCTGCGTCGATTTATTAGTAAGATGCCTGCTTTACTAACGCATCTTTCATTAGGTGTGCCTGTTGCTGGCATACATAATATACGTCTTGCAACTGCAACCGGGCCTGGTAGATCTGTTTCATGTCTGCTCCACCACTTTCAGATGTCATAATCATCTCCGGGGTGCATTAAAATGTAGAGATCTACTTCTTCTGCTGCAGATGATCTGTTGTTCCTCCATTCATTGAAACGATCTCTCTTTCTGGGTGCTGATGACACAGTACTTGAAGGGTCTATGATAATAAACAAAAGAGACAAGTAATACAAAACTGATGTGGAAATCATCGAAACGTTCCCGTAAAAACGAGGCGTTTTACGTTAGTGAAATATTACACGAATTATAACATTCCCGTTTCTCTATAATACAGTATCCACTAACTATGCAAAAATGATGATGTTAATGATTGCGTAAGTAGCACATTTGTCGCACATTGTTAAGAATTTCCAGCTTTTCGTTTACTTAGGCCGGACGGTGTGGCCGTGAAGTTCAATGCGCTTCAGTCTGGAACCGCGTGACCGCTACGGTCGCAGGTTCGAATCCTGCCTCGGGTATTGATGTGTGTGATGTCATTAGGTTAGTTAGGTTTAAGTAGTTCTAAGTTCTAGGGGACTGATGACCACAGATGTTAAGTCCCATAGTGCTCAGAGCCATTTGAACCATTTACTTAAAGCATATTAAGATCACGGAAAGACGCCCAAGGAAACGTAGCAATTTTATGCCTGGAAGTGATCACAATCTTCTCACAAACGGAAGTCAGGGCTCGATTTTTAATTCTTTGTACCTGTTGCTAAAAAATACATATCTGTTTGTAGACATCAATTACGCTAGTTATTTATAAATTTATCGCTTATCATAATGAAACAGTGCTTTTAACTGCAGTAATTACTCACCTGACAGTCAGTGTCATTGACACTGCCAATTTGTTGCAGCTTGTGAAACCAAAGATGAAGTAATTAAATTGTCGGTTCTCTTTCGCCTTCTAATTCATCTGTGGTCTCTTTAAATGGTCTCAGATAATGCGCAGTTTTTCCTGCAAGCTCATTATCATATCCTTGCAATTTGTAAGCGGGGTCCTTTTCCGTCACCAAAGCTGCAACTGTGTTACACTGCGTGTGTAAGGATTCCAGCATAGTGTAAAAGCTGTACCAGCGTCTGCAGACTTCTTGTTTCATCCTTTCGTGATTTTCCAAAGCCTTCATTACATTGGCACCCTGGTCGGAGACAAAAACAAAACTGTGCAACCTATCCGGCGAAATGTTCCAATCAAACCATCCTCTCTTCAAATTCTTTCATAATATTTACTCCCGACTTCTTAACGTCCGGAAATTTTGTTGTAAATAAAACATTGTTCACAAGAGACCCATCTGTGTTAATGCAAAATGTTGTAAGCGTCAAATAGTTCACCTGATTATGTGAATCAGTCCACAGATCAACTGTCGCAGCACATTTATTAATAACTTCCGCAATAACAGAAGGCATTATGCTGTTTCATATTGCACCAGCTTATTCTTTGACATGTCTGCTTATCGTAAAGGGATGTGGCATGACATTTGCCACGTTAACTTCTCCCTAATGCGCACCTATATGTATTAATTCTTGGCCTCGTTCTCTGAAACCTTCACCGGAAATAGCGTTAAAAGGTCTCATATCTTTAGCACACATTGCAACACACTTTGCTGTAATACTATTTTTTATTACTGTCGGTATCCCTGAGGCAGCTGTATCTTTGTGAGGTTTCTTGCAACTGTGTTTCTTCAAATGAGTGGTTCCCGACTGGAAACACAATAATGTGGAGCAGTTTATGCACGACACGTACCCAGTAGACAGACTGTTTTCGTTTACAACCAACAGAAATGTACCCCATACTTGGCTTTTTAGACATTCCCGTTTCTTCAATGTGTAAACATTGGTTTCAATCTTACGTCTTACTGCACTGGCTTCCTCGCGCTGCGTGATTACAGAGAGAGACACACCACAAATGAGAAGCCCGTACTGGCTGCAGTCTCACACGGATAATAATAATGTCGTGTGACAAGGGCCTCCCGTCGGGTAGACCGCTCGCCTGGTGCAAGTCTTTCGATATGAGCGGAGAAAATCTCCGACCCAGCCGAGAATCGAACCCGGGCCATTAGGATTGACAGTCTGTGGCGCTGACCACTTTTTTTTAATCTCATTTTGTTCGCTTTTGTTCGTTGCATCTTCTCGGGGCGGACGTCTTAAGACATCCGTTGAAGTTCGTTGTTGATCGATTAACTCAGTTTTTTTATTACAGAGGGCACGTAACCTTCTGACCGAACACGCTGAGCTACCGTGTCGGCGACCACTCATCTACCGGGGCTGGATAATGACACGTGTAATGTGTTTGAAGCTACGTGCTACGTATTCGGTCACGGCTTCTACGCTCGGTCACAAGAATTTAGTGCGGGCAGCCTATCGAGTTAGGGTGTGGTCGCCCCATCTCGTATTTTGTGCTCGCTTACTCGGTCATGCGGGACGCTACTGCGTTCAAGTTGGAGAGGAAACTTAATGTCATGAGAGCCTTGTTGAAGGACAATGACATCCGAACGTTAGACCGACTGCAGGAAGTTCAGTTTATAAATACATATATATTTAGCAAAATATATGATGTCACAGCAGTCTTACCGATGCCGCAGCTCACCGCACATAAAATACTAGCTGCTAGCTGCAGCATGTTGGTATGTGTGGAAGCAAAATATCTTCAAAGTATCCTTCCACACGGCAAATTTGCAAAGGCAAAACGGAGGACTTGGAATTAAAGACGTTAAATCTAGATGTGACGCACTGTTTCTAACTCGTGCTTTTAAACTACTACATGCCACTTAAGACAGGCATCACTAAACTTCTGTTCTTCTCATTTGATCCAGGGGATAGGAACGCTCCTGTTAATGTAGCACAAATGGAAAAAAGAACACATTGACACCGGTGTGTCAGACCCACCATACTTGCTCCGGACACTGCGAAAGGGCTGTACAAGCAATGATCACACGCACGGCACAGCGGACACACCAGGAACCGCGGTGTTGGCCGTCGAATGGCGCTAGCTGCGCAGCATTTGTGCACCGCCGCCGTCAGTGTCAGTCAGTTTGCCGTGGCATACGGAGCTCCATCGCAGTCTTTAACACTGGTAGCATGCCGCGACAGCGTGGACGTGAACCGTATGTGCAGTTGACAGACTTTGAGCGAGGGCGTATAGTGGGCATGCGGGAGGCCGGGTGGACGTACCGCCGAATTGCTCAACACGTGGGGCGTGAGGTCTCCACAGTACATCGATGTTGTCGCCAGTGGTCGGCGGAAGGTGCACGTGCCCGTCGACCTGGGACCGGACCGCAGCGACGCACAGATGCACGCCAAGACCGTAGGATCCTACGCAGTGCCGTAGGGGACCGCACCGCCACTTCCCAGCTAATTAGGGACACTGTTGCTCCTGGGGTATCGGCGAGGACCATTCGCAACCGTCTCCATGAAGCTGGGCTACGGTCCCGCACACCGTTAGGCCGTCTTCCGCTCACGCCCGCCTCCAGTGATGTCGCGACAGGCGTGAATGGAGGGACGAATGGAGACGTGTCGTCTTCAGCGATGAGAGTCGCTTCTTCCTTGGTGCCAATGATGGTCGTATGCGTGTTTGGCGCCGTGCAGGTGAGCGCCACAATCAGGACTGCATACGACCGAGGCACACAGGGCCAACACCCGGCATCATGGTGTGGGGAGCGATCTCCTACACTGGCCGTACACCACTGGTGATCGTCGAGGGGACACTGAATAGTGCACGGTACATCCAGACCGTCATCGAACCCATCGTTCTACCATTCGTAGACCGGCAAGGGAACTTGCTGTTCCAACAGGACAATGCACGTCCGCATGTATCCCGTGCCACCCAACGTGCTCTAGAAGGTGTAAGTCAACTACCCTGGCCAGCAAGATCTCCGGATCTGTCCCCCATTGAGCGTGTTTGGGACTGGATGAAGCGTCGTCTCACGCGGTCTGCACGTCCAGCACGAACGCTGGTCCAACTGAGGCGCCAGGTGGAAATGGCATGGCAAGCCGTTCCACAGGACTACATCCAGCATCTCTACGATCGTCTCCATGGGAGAATAGCAGCCTGCATTGCTGCGAAAGGTGGATATACACTGTACTAGTGCCGACATTGTGCATGCTCTGTTGCCTGTGTCTATGTGCCTGTGGTTCTGTCAGTGTGATCATGTGATGTATCTGACCCCAGGAATGTGTCAATAAAGTTTCCCCTTCCTGGGACAATGAATTCACGGTGTTCTTATTTCAATTTCCAGGAGTGTAGATTCCAGCTTAGATTACGTCCGAAAGTACTATGTTGATTGGAGCTTCCACCAGCACAGACCAACACTAGAACCGTCTATGATTAGATTACCAGACATTGTCTTCACAACCCAATTCAGGTAAAATATCCTACTAAAAACTGGATGAACGTGTAGAAAAATATCAACAACAAAATTCTACCGACTACAGTCAGTGCCGTATGGTTCGACGTTGTAAACGAAACCATACCCACAGCGGAACGATTATACAAAATCACATTGACACCATCTCCATACTGAGATAAATATCAGCTTGTAGAAACTGTAGCGCATATGATCTTATGTGAAAATAGAATCAGAATTGGGAACTGGACTAGGCAGAAATTAGCACTTATCAACAGAACTGCAGAAAGTCATAAGCCGATAAATGAAGCTTTGCAATCCGACTGCAAATGTTACATGTCCGCAAAAAATACCAGTTTTTCGTGGCTTCTGGGACAGTTTGTGTTTTACGGGTAAACAAATAAAATTTCGTATTTAGAAGAGTAGATGTTTTATATGACAGAAGAACATTTTAATTTGAAGAAGAATGACAAATACAAGCAATGGTTTCAAAATTTTTTCTTCTATTACTTTATGTGGGCTACAAGAGGTGACAGTTTTCTTGATTAGAAGCAGAATACTATTCTTTCTCCTTTTTTAATCCTGGAATCTTCTTTTATGTTGGTTCTAATCTGAGAACTGTTCTCATTTGGCAAAACCACTCTGGCTCTGAAGTTTCTTTCATTTATTGAAGAATATATGGGTCCCTTACAGACCTCATATACATCCAGTGCGTTAACTTAAATTGTGAATATGTTTCTGAATGAATGTTTGTTATGTATTTTTCTGTCAACGTTTTGCCTGTTATGAGTTATGTTCTACGTTATGTTCTACAAGGAACACACGCCATTGGAAGCGACAATCTGTAAAACACTTTCCTTAATTCTGCAATTCTTCCTTCTACAATTTAAGACAGATGTGGGAAGAATCATGGAACACAAGGGAATAATGGATCAACTCAGTGACAGATAGGGGGGAGGCATTGTGACCAGGCCTTGGATCTTCGACCCCTTCCCCTCTGGTCTCAGCTTGCCTGGTGCTGAAAGTCTTCTCAAACCAAATAAAAGACAAACAAACAAAAAGCTAGATATATTATAATAAATGTGGGCAGATGGCAACATGTGGCGACATCGCGGCCAGGCCTCAGAATTTTTACCTCTGCCCTCTTTGTCGCAACCTGCCTGGCACTCACACGAAAAAAAGAAAGAAAGAAAAAATGGCTCAGTCGGGTGAACCGTAAAAAAATTAAAATTTAGTTCTATGGTCAACGCTTCTGCCTTGTAAAAATTGGCTCAGTCGGATAGAGCATCTGCAAGTAAGCAGGAGAGCCCAGTTTCGAATCCCAGTCAGTCAAAAATAAAAAATTGTGCAATGATAAAAAAGAATTGCTCATTCGGATAGAGCGTCCGCCATGTAAGCAGAAGATCCCGCGTTCGAGTACCGGTCAGGGCACATATTTTCAACTCTCCTAGTAAAAAAAAAAAAAATCACCCTCAGTCTACAGGTGTAGTAATGTCGTTGGTACTGGGTTCGAAACTCACCATCACTTAAATTTTGATTAACAATCAGCACTGGCCGCCGAAGACTACCTGCACAAGAAGTCACCCGGTCACCATCATTCTGCCAACGGCCTTGTCAAAATGGGCGAAGGAGCGGACAGACGTTCAAGGCACTCTCTTGACTTTGGGTTGGGAAACTGCCCCTACAGCCAGAAGAAACACCAATGATCAACGGTATGAGGCTGCAGAAGTCAATGGGAAGCAATGAATTCCAGAAACATAACGTGTGTCCACAGGACATGTAGCCTGTAATTGCAAAGAAGGCTCACTCTAGATAAATCAGGGTTCAGTGAAGAGAAATGAAAAGAAGACAAGGATTTCTGGTCAGATGAGTATAGTGTTGTATCAACAGCAGTGGAAAATGGTATAACTAGAGTGGATTCGTTATGAATATGTAGGTAGGGCAGAGAATGTGTTACTGTGAACAGTTCAGTAGCAGCATTATTCTTATCAGAATCGACAGCAAACCAAGATCGAGACGATAGTTCAGGTACACATGCCAATGTCGCAAGCTGAAGAGCAACAATACGAGGATACTGTGTTAGTAATTGAGTAAAGGGATATGAAAATCTATTTCCCATGGGGGATTCGAAAGTGGTTTTAGGGGAAGGAGCAGAAGAAAGGGTTATGGGGAAATATGGGCTCGGTACTAGGAATGAGTGAGGAGAAAATCTAATTGATTTTTGTAATAAATATCAACTCGTAATAGCGAATACTCCGTTCAAGAATCACAAGAGGGCGAGGTATACGTGGAAAAGACCGGATGCTATGGAAAGATTTCAGTTACATTATATCACAGTCAGACAGAGGTTCCGAAAGCAGATACTGGATTGTAAGGCATACCCAGAGGCAGATATAGACAATGTAGTAGTGGAAATGGAAATGAGCGTTTGGCGTCATTGGCCGGGTGGCCCCTTGAGGGGCAGGTCCGGCCGCCTTGGTGCGGATCCTATTACGTTCGACTCCACATTGGGTGACCTGCGCTCCGGATGGGGATGAAATGATGATGAAGACAACACCCAATCCCTGAGCGGAGAAAATCTCCGAGCCAGCCGGGAATCGAACCCGGGCCTGTAGGCACTCCATCACGCTGACCAGTGAGCTATTGGCGCGGACAATGTAGTAGTGATTAGTAGTGATGAAGAGTTGGCTGAAATTTAAGTGATTAGTCAGGAAGAATCAATACGCAAAGAAATGGGATGCAGAAGTAGTATAGAAAGACGAGATACGCTTGAAGATGTCTTAAGCTATAGATACATCAATAAGGAATAGCTTAGTAGGTAATACAGTTGAAGGGGATTGGACATCTCTAAAAACGGCAATTACAGAAATTGGATAGAAAAACGTAAGTACAAGGAAGGTAACTGCGAAGAAACCATCGACAACATAAGAAATACTTCACTTGATCGATCATAAATGGAATAAAAAAACAGTTTTGAAGCAGGAATACAGAAACATAAGTCGCTGAGGAATGAAATAAATAGGAAGTGCAGAGAAGCTAAGGCAAAATGCCAGCATGAAAAATGTGAAGGAATCGAAAAAGAAAAGATTGGCGGAAGAATTAAATCAGTACAAAGGAAACTTCGGTGGGAGTAAAAGCTAGGGTGGTAACATTATGAGTGAAAAGGAACTTCTAATGTCAAATGCAGAGCAGAGAGCGGATGGGTGGAAAGAGTACAATGAAGGCGTTTATGAGGGGGAAGATTTGTCTGATGACGTGACAGCAGAAGAAACAGAAGTTGATTTAGAAGAGACAGGGGTCCAGTTTAGAATTAGACTTAAAAAGAACTTTGGGAGAATTAAGATCAAAGAACGCTGAAAGGATAGATAATATACCATAAAAATTTCTAAAATCATTGAGGAACGTGGCAACAAAACGACTATTCACTTTGATGTGTAGATAGTGTGAGTCTGGAGTCATACAATATTACTTTCGGAAAAATATCATCGACACAATTTCGAAGACAGCAAGAGCTGACAAGTGCGAGAATTATCGCACAATCAGCTTAACAGCTCATGGATCCACGTAGCTGACAAAAATTATACACAGACGAACGGACTAGATAATGTAAGCTGTGTTAGATGATGATCAGTTTGACTTTAGGAAAGGTAAGGTCACCAGAGGCGCAATTCTGCCGTTATGGTTTATAATGGAAGCAAGACTAAAGTACGAAAGCCAAGAGGAAATAGTAAGATTGGACGACCAAGGACGAAGTTCTCGGAGTAAATAGGGTGGTAAGACAGGGATGTAATCTTTCACCCCTACTGTTCAATCTATACATCGGAGAAGCAATGAAGAAAGGTTCAGGAGCGGGATTAAAATTCAAGGTGAAAGGATATCAATGACGAATCGCTGATGACATTGCTATCCTGAGTGAACGAGGAGATAAATTAGATGATCTGCTAAATGGAACGAAAAGTCTAATGGATATAGCATATGGATTGAGAGTAAACCCGAGAAAGACGAAAGTAATGGCAAGTAGTAGAAATGAGAACAGCGAGATACTTAACCATCAAGACTGATGGTCAAGAAGTAGATGAACGTAAGGAATTCTCCTACCTTGGCAGCAACTTAACCAATGACGGACGGAGCGACGAGGACATCAAAAGCAGAGTAGCACTGACAAAAAGGGCATTTTTGGCAAAGATAAGTCTACTAATATCAAACGTATGATTTAATTTCAGGAATAAATTTCAGAGAATGTATGTTTGGAACACAGCATTCTTTGAAAGTGATACATGGACTGTGGGAAACTGGAACAGAGAATCGAAGCATTTGAGACTGGGTGCTATAGACAAATGTTGAAAATTAGGTAGACTGATAAGGTAAGGAATGATGTATGTTCAGTATCGGAGAAGAAAGGGATAGATGGAAAACACTGACAAGAAGAAGGGACAGTATGATACCACATCTGTTAAGACATCAGAGAATAATTTCAATAGTACCAGAGGGAGTTGTTAAGGGCAAAATCTATAGAGGAAGAGAGGGACTGGAATACGTCCCGCAAATAATTATTGAGGACAGAGGTTGCAAGTGACACTCTGAAATGAAGTAGTTGTCGTAGGAGAGGAATTCGTGGGGGGGGGGGGGGGGCATCTAACTAGTCGGAAGACCAATGACTCAAAAAAAAAAAAGGAAAAAAAGAAAATCCTGAGAGAAACTGGTTTCGGGACTGCTTTAAGGTTCTCCAGTCTCGATGCTATAGGACACCTTTCGGTTAGCCCAATTAGCAGACTCGATACTAGTGACATTGTTCTGTGTTTCTTAGAAGCACGTGATCTCTGCTGCTCGGCGTTTAATGTTTCTTTAATAACCTAGCTACGGCAGCAGAGCTTCTGAATTTAAAGTCTGAGTTGAATTCGGTTATTTCTTTCAGATTTTGTTGCAGATATGCAGACGTCAGCTCACAGACTATTACTGCGTGCAAAACACTTTTTATTTTCCACGTTCGAAATGAAATTCAAAGAACTGTATTTGATGTTAATTTATCACGATCGATTTCGAAGCTCTCACAGCTTCATCCTCAGGCTAATGCTGTTACACTTTGCAGCTGCTCAGGAATTTGATAGTATCTGCATAATTATGGAAGGCTAAGATGAAGTTATACGTGATTGCATCCCATGATTATGCAGATATACACTCTTCAACAGTGGTATAACTTGAGTGAAAGGTGATTGATCATCATAGCCTTAATTAACTACATATGTGATGTCTGTTCTATCAGACATGTTCAAAAGAACAGACGTCATTTTGATCCTGCAGTCACTATGAATCAATACACAAAGACATTACAGACAGTAGCTGCCAGTTGGCATTGATTTACATGAATGGGACAAGTTGAAAATTTGTGCCGGACTGGGTTTCACACCTGGATACCCTGCTGGGCAGATGCACTCTCCACCACGCCATCCAAACACAGTGGTCACCACATTCTCTCGGATTTCCCTAGCACGACTCCCGTCAGACCTAAATTCTCAACTAATACCGCGCACGACCGGTGTAGTCTCCCTGCTCATTTGCCTCAATACTCGCGGCACGTCGCCCTTTGTCGTAAGAGTTCGTGATAATGAGCATCGGTACTACACCGATTGTGGTATATGTTGAAAATTTGAATCTGCTGGGAGCTTTGCAGCTACTATATTCCGTGCGATTGTGTTAACCACGGTGTCAAGACAGTAGTTTTTCCCTGCTCGTCGAGCGAGAAGGGTGTTCCTACGTCCACCTGCGTCACAGGCAGCGCGTGTTAAACTTTATGTACTCAGTCTTGTGGGTGTATTGGTCGGTGTCATACCACTCTTGACTAGGGGAGTTCACTGTTTGTTCTCTGGCGGCGGCGTTCTCTGCCCGCACTATGTTCTATGTTGAGACTCCCAAGAATATTTCTCGTTGGGGTATCGTTCATTTCAGTTTGATAATATCACACGTAATATGCAACCGGGTTCTAGATATTCACGGTTTGTTGGCTCACACCATTCGAATTACGTTTGATCAGGTGGACACTGCTTCTTTTGATTCCGATTTGTGTAGTGGTAGCACAATGGACTCGCATTCGTGAGGACGACGGTTCAATCCCGCGCCCGGCCATCCTGATTTAGGTTTTCCGTGATTTCCCTAAATCTCTCGAGGAAAATGCTCGGATGGTTTCTTTGAAAGGGCACAGCCGACTTCCTTCTCCATCCTTCCCTAATCCGATGAGACCGATGACCTCGCTGTTTCGTCTCTTCCGCCAAACAACCCAACCCAAACCCGATTTGTATCCATTTTTTGTGCCGTTTCACGATCGCTAGAAAGTAGACCGACTTCTCCCTCGGGTTGGTTCTCAGGTGATGTTTACCCATCGTGATGGTTCCGTTAGTCCAGTCCTTCATGCAAATGCGGCCATCGAGTGTATTCCGCTCAGAATTTACAATCTTCCACCCAAGATGGACGATTCATTTCTTAAGACGGCGTTGCTTTCATATGGAGTGGTTCGGCACATCCTGTGGGAACACTGGTGTACTCAGCATCGCTTGCAATGTTGCAGTGGTATCCGAACCTAAGAAATGTGTGTTCAAACAAGTATTCCGTCACATCTGAATGATTGTGGTTACCGGATTCATGTTACGTATGCACGGCAAGAAGGAACCAGCCTCCTTTGTAATGAAAGAGGCCATCTCATATCCAATTCTCCGCTCCGTGATGCGGCTTTAAAGTCCTACGAAAAAAGGTCGTCCGTTGACAATAGCTGAATTAGTCTCCTCGCAATCTGCTGTCAGTATTTCTCCAGCCTTAGAGGACGTTGGAGAGGAATTGCCCTCACTCCGTACGACATTCCGCCGTTACCGGCACGTTCAGATGGGGTGCCTGTTGTTGTCGTTAAGGCGCCTGCACCGGTTGCACAATATCAACGCCGGCGGACTCAGGATGGTGAATATTATGAAGTCGGGTCTTCCTAATCTCGCCTCTCCATAAGGTGGCGGTGGAGGGTTCCTCTTCCAGTGGCGAATGGTTTGAATACTCTCGATAACTACGTTTCTTGTTTCGCCACGGCGACTTGTTCTGTTGATGGCGAAATGAAACTTCTATTCAGATGGGTTCCGAAGAATTAACGGAGACATCGTCTGCAGTTATGTCTTTACAGTATTCCAGAGAAATGCCATCCCTTCCTCAGTCTGATACGATGGAGCCATAGATTACTGCGGATTATCTTCCGGGTAGTCAGATGATTCAGCTAGCTTTAGACGTTGCATTGCTCTCTCTTCTTTGTATGATGATGTTGCTCATCGCTCCCGTTTGTGTCTCTCACACTCCGTTGAGAGAAGCCTGGATGCCTCCTTCCAGGCAGCGGACCTTGGTGAGCACCCTAAACTTCTGCGTCAGTAAGTTACCTTGTCACGGTAGTCACGGAGTGGTGTAAAACAACTTTTTCAACCTGAGCGTGCACTGTCAACGACGAAAAAGACTGAGCGTGGAACGTTCTCCTTCCGGTTAAGAGGACTCAGATATGTCTCCTTCGTCTCCGCAGTTTTCCTCTGCTGTAGAGAGCAGGCCGTAATGAGTTACTTTCTGCTTCAACTTTCATATCTTACATGCCTTAACTAGTGTAGGCGTATACATTTCTTACCCTAAATGTTAATAGCATAAGCTGCGTTACGACAGTTTATTTATGATTCCCAAGCTGCTGATGTGTCTTTGCAACAAGTTTTATTTTATGAGTTTCGTTTTCCTGGGTATTTTATGTTCTTTTATGTTGCACCAGAAATTTCTACGGCATTCCCGTGCTTTATGGGGACGGTATTCCGTTGACAGACTTTGAAACGCTAGACAACATTCTGGGTAGAGCTTGTCGTTTTTACCATCTAGCCTTAATTTTTCTCTATTCTCCTTCTGGATCTGGTAGCAAATATGACCTGCTCGCGATTTTATAAGGAATATGTCATTTATTTACTCCATCAGTTCCCGTGAAACAGTTTGATGTAGGAAATTTCAACTACGCCTTACGTCCTGTGGATAAGTCTCCCAACTATAACTGTTGTCCAGAAATTAATGACAAGGTGGCGTCGTTGAGTGTACAGGATGCTTGGATCTGCAGATGAGCCGGCCGGTGTGGCCGAGCGGTTCTAGGCACTTCAGTCTGGAACCGCGCGACCGCTGCGGTCGCAGGTTCGAATCCTGCCTCGGGCATGGATGTGTGTGACGTCCTTAGATTAGTTAGGTTTAAGTAGTTCTAAGTTCTAGGGGACTGATGACCTCAGATGTTAAGTCACATAGTGCTCAGAGCCGTTTGAACCATCTTTTATGATCTGCAAATGGCAACATTAGCGCGTTTCACGTATTTTACAGGTATTTCTAGCAGTCGACTGGACCGGTTTTATTCATCTACTTTCCTATGTTGCCAACTCTTGTCAATTGATGTAAGCCCTGCCAGCATCACTGACCACTGTGCAGTTAGAATGACTCTTAACCACGTCTCGCAGTTGTTACGTCTTCCTCGCCCTATTTGGATGCTAAACATTTTACATCTAATGGGCTCTTTTCTGGGTGTTAACAATGCTGCTTTATCGGTGCGAGTAATCTGTTCCCAATTGCGTTATGCCTCAGTTATGGAATGGTGGGTTCCCATTGCCAAACCTCGGCTTCGGGCTGCACTCATTCGTTTCAGTACAGGTAAAGGGGTTGAAATGAGGAGGACTGGGGAATTTTATTATTTACAATAGTGCTAGAGACGTCCACGTCAGTAGCCAAAGTTCACCTCCTTTAAACACTATAACATTAAGTGTCGCGACTGAGATGAGACCAGTTCAGTACTCCAGCAGGCCTGCCAGACGACTGCTCCTTCCCCGCCGCGACGACGCGACTTACAACGAGAACCTCCATACTTTAAACCACGGATTTTGGTGATCTTCAAATATGCTGCAGAGGCGCATACCCTGAGTACCTGGCTAACCGGTTTTTTAGCGACGGGCCTTTTGAGAAAATCAATTTTGAAGTTCATTGCGTGCTCTGTATATCTGTAACATTAACCACAGACCAATGCAAGTTACCGTAGCGCAGCTGTAAAGGTTCATGTTTACCGCGGTTGAGGAGTTGAACGAAGAATCAAAAGAATGTCTTTATAATTTCACACACCTCACACTGTTCGTTGATGTTCTTTGAAATAAAATTGAAAAATTCGGTCGATTTGGAAAAAAAAGGTACACAAGCAGTATTCCAACACGGTACCTCCAGCGCGGTAGCGGTGAAGCTTTACCGCTGCGCTACGCTGACTAACTTGGAATGTATGTAATGTTACGGGTATACAAAACACGCAAAGAACTTCAAAATAGATTTTCTCAAAAACGTGGGGCTGCATTATGATTGGCTCCGTCGATTCCAGCGGTATGACTGCTCTTGTGGCGTCCCCTACTGTGAGCGCTTTGAAGTATGCCGCGCTTTTGCCACTGGAGCGTTGGCACGCGGTGTTCGAAAAAGGCGGTGGCCGGGTCCTACATGCGTCGACCGCGCTGTATCAACGCACGGCACAACATTGGAACAAACAAAAGTATTTACGCATACTGTGTAACGAAACATCCTGATAGTATTTTAAATGAACAGACCACCCTAAAAAAAAAAAAAAAACAGAATCATCAATGAAAATATCTCTGAATGACAACATATTTCTTCGTTCTGCTAACAGAAATAATACAATTAGAAGTAGCGTTATATGTAATCTATGATCTATAACAAAAGAAATATTCGAATGAACAACAACTGACAATGAAAAATGCATGTATTCTGTAGAAAATTAGCCGGCCGGTGTGTCCGTGCGGTTAAAGGCGCTTCAGTCTGGGACCGCGTGACCCCTATGGTCGCAGGTTCGAATCCTGCCTCGGGCATGGATGTGTGTGATGTCCTTAGGTTAGTTAGGTTTAATTAGTTCTAAGTTCTAGGCGACTGATGACCTCAGAAGTTAAGTCGCATAGTGCTCAGAGCCATTTGAAACATATTTTTTTTTTTTTTTGTAGAAAATTACGTACGCTGACTACTTATATGTATAAAAAATGTCTCTGAGCACTATGCGACTTAACTTCTGAGGTCATAAGTCGCCTAGAAAATAGAGCTAATTAAACCTAACTAACCTAAGGACATCACACACATCCATGCCCGAGGCAGGATTCGAACCTGCGACCGTAGCGGTCGCTCGGTTCTAGAGTGTAGCGCGTAGAACCGCACGGCCACTCCGGCCGGCACTTATATGTACATGCAGTGTAAATCATGTAATAACATTATTACACGAACATTATGCAATATTGTTATTGCGATACGCTAGAGAACATCCTAAACAAAGCTAAGTCAGATTACAATGACTCTAAAAGTAATGTATACACAAAAACTACAATCTACACTTCAAGTAACTTCTTACAAGAAATACGAGTTTTTAGTGTATTACAGACACAACTGAAGATTGGCATCACCCGAAACTAGACCGGTGAAATAAAATACTACCAAAAAGTGTCTTTTGTCGATCAGTTGATTAATAAGATGACATATTTACAATAACAAAAGTTGTGAAACAATGATAAAATATTTTTCGTTTAGTTAATACAATCTAAACACTCCTTATACGTAGGTCTCTGACACCTTACATGTGTAGTTCGCTACATGAACTATACGATTTTCATATTCCATGCAATGTTAGCCGGATACCAATCGTGATAGGCATTCACCTGAAAATAGGTTACTGTCAGAGGTGATGACTTTATTCATAATGGAGGAGGCGCGACATAATAGCGTGGATGGCGAGTTCATCCAGTAGAGAGAGGAACGGCGGTGGCAACTCGCTTTTTTACCGTTGGTCGCCTGCCAACTCTGAGGCCAAATCGCGCTACAGCTGTCCTCTAGCTGGCACCAGCACAACACGCACGGCTGAGGGCCAGCGCGTTAACGGCCAGGGGCAAGCGTGTAACAGAACTTACGGAAGCTTCCTAGTTACGAATACATTTGTACTTATGAGGGTATCAACGATAATTACGTGAGTTACTTATATGTGCGTATTAATTATTTAGTAAACAACATAAAACCCTCATGAAAAGTGTCACGTTCAGCGAATGTAATTATCTAAGAATATTATGAAAATGAAAGTTGCTGAGTCGCAGATAGGCACAACAAATCGATTGACAAAAATGAAGCTTTGGGCCAGTAAGGCCTTCGTCACAAATAGACGACACAAACACACACACACACACACACACACACACACACACACACACACACACACACACACACTTACGCAAACTCAATTCACCCACTCATGACTGCAGGCTCAGTGTTTGATATCTGAGATGGACATCCAGTGTAGAGAGAGGGGTGAGAAAGATCAAGATAGAAACATGGACGGATATTGAAAGAGAAAACAAATTCATGTTTGTGTCTTCAGTACTTTTTCTGGAACTAACATGAGTTGTACAAATGAAATCCTAATAAGCATTTGTTTCATCAACTAATGGACGGGAAAAGTATGGGACCGTGTGTTTCCCGTAACGGAACCGAGTGTGGGGCTACAATCAGGAACGCTAACATAAAACGAACGATACGTAAACGAGAGCGAATTGATGTTCGATACGATGAAGATGGGCGTGAGAGCATCAGTTTCTGTAAAATAGCTTTGCGGGCGTTCTTTTACAATTAAAAATAGTGTCTTGTGAAAGCAGTACACCAATTTCAGCGCTTTTCACATGCCAAGAATGTCTATACCTTTGTGAAACTTCCTGGCCGATTCGAACCTTGTGCCGGAAACAGACACTAACTCGGGACCTTTGCCTATCACGGACAGGATCTATGCTAACTAAGCTACCCAGTCTCAACTCTTGACTCCTTCCCACAGCTTTCATATCGCCGCACAGTCCGCTGCAGAGCGAAAATTTCACTCTGGAAATGTCCCTCAGGCTGTAGCTAAACCATGCATCCGCAATATCCTTCCTTCCAGGAGCGCTGGTCTTACAAGTTTCGCAGCAGAACTTCTGTGAAGTTCGGAAGGTAGGAGACGAGGTACTGTCAGAAATAAAGCAGTAAGGACACGCACTGCGTCCTGTTTCGATAGTTCAGTCAGAGGAGCACTTGCCCACGGAAGGCGAAGGTCCCGATTTCGATTCTTGGTGAGGCCTAAAGTTTTAATCTGTCGAAAGTTTCTCATCGCCGCACACAACGCAACAGAATGAAAATTTTACTATGGATCAATACCTTCGTGTTTAAAAACTGAAAAGGAATGAACAAGTAATATTCTGAACCTATTGAATTTACAGTAGCGTAATATTCGTGAACAACGCATATACAGTTAAATATAAACAGACCGCAACAGTTCGATAAACATAAACCGATAGCGGTATGGTGTCAAACGCATTTGTGACCAATGACTTTTCGTCTGCTAAGACGGAACATCCATGTCCTCCGAATAACGACACACTAATATAGATGAAAGTATTGACAAATTTAGATGCCATGACTGACACAATCGCTAGGAGAAGGCGTTAACGTAAGACACAAGAGGTATTTTGTGTAAAAAAATATAAAAAAATTAAGCAATTTTGAAGTCAGAAATAAATTCGATCACTACTCCCAGTAATTTAAAAGTGATTCTCGTAAATTCTGGTACGTATTTGCTTTATTGGGCTACAGCGAGCAACAAAACTTTTCGGATAATTTATTTGAAAATGAACGATATTTGCTAAGAGGATTATCTTTACTATTTGGTAGTCTGATTCTGAAAAAGAGAGTAAAATTTACTCCTTTGCTACTATCTACTCAATAAGAAACATTGGGAGTAAGTAACAGACAAGGGTGTTTAGTACTGTATTTGAAAGATTCGTTCTATAATAAAGAAATTTTTCACGTTATGGAAATTTTACATATAGTGTTGAGAACATGTCACTACTAAAAACAGACGTAACATAATATATTTGTAATCTGTAAGACTGTGATTATACATAAATTATGTAGGAGAAAAACACTGACAACACATTATAAACATCCAATGATGGGGTATTTCTCGAGAAACGCTAGAAAAGAACTGCGCAACATGACTTCCAGTCTGTTTACCAATCTTTCACTGATGGCTGCATAACATATTGGGGTAGTAAACGCTTTCGGAACAAACTTGGCCGATTTTCATGTTTTCCAAACCTCGTCATAAAAATTATAGTTGGGTTTTATGTGACCTTTTGTCTGAGATTAGTGTATCATAATGTACATGGCTATCCACACAGAAGTAAGATTTTATAAGGTGAGTATAATATTAGTAATTTCCTTACAACGTCAGAATTAGGAAGCAAGTTTATCTCAAGTGATTATAGTATTGGTAGTTGGCATGCATTGAAAGGAGTGTGTTGTTGTTATTGTTGTTCTTGTTCTTCTCTTCAGCCTCAAGACTGGAATCATGCAGCTCAACATGCAAGACTATCCTGCACAAGCCTCTTTATCTCTCCATAACTACTACAGGCTACATACATTTTAACCGGTTTACTGTAATCTGTCCTTGACATCGGCCTTCAGCATGTACCCATACACTTTTTCTCCATTGTCGTATTCCCGCCAGAGGTTCGAGTCCTCCCTCCGACATGGGTGTGTGTGTGTGTGTTGTTCTTAGCATAAGTTAGTTTAAGTAGTGTGTAAGTCTACGGACCAATTAACTGAGCAGTTTGGTCCCTTAGGAATTCAAACACATTTCCATTCTCATATTTATCCTTAATGCCTCAGGATGCGTACTAAAAGGTATCCATCTTTTAGTGAAGTTGTGACTTACAGATATCTATCCTTGACATCTGTCTTCAGCATGTACCCACACATTCCTGCATAGGCATACTATTCCTTAATGCTTCAGGATGTGCATTATAAACGTATCCATTTTTAGTGAAGTTGTGCCCCAAAGATAGTTTTCCTTCGAATGAACTGTTACTCTTACTTCTTTATTCTGTCTACCGATCAAAATGTCAGCATTCATCCGCCTCACTACGTTTCAGAAACGTCTATTCCTTTCTTTTCTGTACTGTTCACAGTCCGTATTTACCTCACTGAGAACATGAGTAATGTTAAACATTATGTATTAGCTAACATAATTCTATCTTCCTGCTACGGGATTTTAATAAACTGTTGCTTTAACGCGTAATTTTATGAACAAGCAGAGGAGTTAGTCGTTGTAGAATGAGTCAATATGAAATTAGGTTGCACACAAATTAAATTTTATTTCATTATTTTCGGGGAACGGGTGTGTGCAGCCGCTCAACAGCAGGAGGCTCAATTTATACGAAAAGGTAAGTTTAATGCTAGCTTCTCATTAACGAAATGTTTGCGAAACGGCAGCTGCTCGGTGCATGGAATCACTGCCATTACGCTCGAGGGAGATGCAGCATTCCACACGGGACTCAGAGTTTGCGGCTACGGAATTTCGCCGCTTGCCAGACGTATCTCGCCTGTAGCGGGATGGAAATCGCACTGCGACAGCAGTAGTGCTATGGAGCATGAGAATTAACTGGGCTGTTCACACGGACGGTGCGGCAGGTGTGCAAAGAGGAAAGCTGTCACACGATAGTCACTGCCGGGAGCGCAGTCGCCAGTTGGCATTAGACAATATTACGTTCTCCATCCTGTGTCTGCGTGTACCATATTGTGCCCTCTAGGCATGGGGAAACACGGCACAGAAATTTTGATAAGAGAAGTTCAGAAGGCTTAAGAACCAATGTGTGTCAGAATAGAAATCAAAAGAACACAGCATGGCGTGGTATTTGTTGGGAATTACGCCTAGATTTCGCAGAGGAAAGTTTTGAGAAACTTCTACATTTCCTTCCTGCTACTGCCACATTTCTCACACCAGCTGTGTTTGCAAGGTGATGGAATGTATGATTCATGCCCAGCTGAGTATGGTGGCTTCAGCCTCGCCATTTGCTAACCACTGCACAAAGTGGATTTCGGGCACACTGTTCTGCAGTTGATCATTTTGTCACTTTGTCAACCCATGTCATGAATGGTTTTCTGTACAAATTCCAGAATGTGGCCGTGTTTTTCTATTTAGAAAAAGCCGGCATTAACTGCTGGAGGACTAGTACATTCCGCCCCCTCTACGTGTGGGGCTTCCAAAGCCGCATGCCCCCTTTTTTTTCAGGAATTTTGAATAGTCCAAGTTTTCAAGGTGAGTGTGGATTCTGTCTTGTTGGGCACCGTCATCCGTGGAAATGGTGTGCCTCAGAATTCCGTCCTCTTTGCTATCTCTATTAACTCTATTATGGCCTGTGTCCAGCTGGGCATCTCCGGCTCCATTTAGTTGATGATTTTACCATATATTGCAATTCTCCACGGACTTGTCTTCTTGAAAGGCTTTTCCTGTCACAAAACCGTTTCTATTAATTTCTCGCGACGCAGTCCGTTTCTTCCATTGTCTTTACATATTAGGCCTGTTTCTCTTTCGTTCATTGAAATGACGGAATTCTTGTCTCTCATAATCGACAGGAAACTTTCTTGTTCCCACGTGTCTTATTTGGCAGTCTGCTTTATGGAGTCCCTCAGCGTCCTACGTGCCTAGAATAGTGCATCCTGGGGAGTGATCAGACCAACCTCCTCCATTTGTACCTGTCCCTCGTCCACTCGAAACTAGGCTAGGGGTGCTTCGTTTATGAATCTACACGTCGGTCCATCTTACGCCGTCTCAATACAATCCACCATCGTGGCATCCGTTTGGCTTCTGGTGCATTTTACACTAGCCCAGTTGAGAGTCTGAACACAGAAGCTGTCGAGCTACTGATGTCATACCGGGCTGAATTCTTCCTCAGGATATACGCATGCTGTTTGTCCGCCATGTCTGGCCACCTTTCCTTTGCCTGCTTCTTCGATGACTTCTCTGATCGCCAGTATAGGGCGCGCTCCTCTTCTCTTTTCTCCTGGAGTTCGCTTGCGGTTATATCCCCGGCAGCTTAACTTCACTCTGCCTGCCACTTTCCCATTGAGTGTCAACCCTTCATCATCTATCATCTTGGCTTCGTGCGGCGGCCCGTGTTCACCTTGGACTTCATTTGTTTCCTAAGGACATTACTCCGGCCTCGCTCTATCGCTCTAAGTTTTTCGACCTTCGCATGGAACATTCCGATAGTACATTTGTGTACACTGGTGGCTCCCAGACTGACCGTGGTGTCGTGTGTGCCTTCGTCATTGGCACCGACCATTTTCGGTATCGGCTTCCGGGACGCTGCTCAGTACTGACAGCGGAGCTGTTCGCCCTGTGTCAGGCCACACAGTACATCAGGCAACACAGACTTTTCAATTGCGTCAATTGCTTCGACACTCTCAGTGCCTTTCAGAGCCTCTGCGTGCTGTACACCGTCCATCCCTTAGTGCAACGGGTTCAGGAAAGCTTTTACTTGCACACACTTGATGCAGCCATTGTGATGTTTACGTGTGTCCCTGGTCACGTCGGTCTGACGAGAAGCGAGGCCGATGACGCTGCCGCCAAGGCTGCAGTCCTCGTACCTCGGCGCCCTAGTTCTTCCATTTCCTCCACTTACCCCTGTGATGCCGTCTGTCAGCAGGTGGTGTCAGTTGGGCATCACCACTGGTCCTCCCTTCATGGGAACAAGCTCAGGGGAATTATGTCTTCCCTAGCGGCATAGACGAACTCCTCTCCGCCGTCTCGCCGTTAGATCATTTTATGTAGCCAGGTTGGGTATTGAGTGCGTACTGCGCACTGTCTTTTAGCCATCGCCGTTTGTTCAGTGGTGCTCCCCCATCACTTTGTGCTCATTGCCATCAACCTTTGACGGTTCGCCATTTCCTGACGAAATGACCTTTTTGTCACCATTTACGTTTTCATTTAAGTTTGTCGTCTGAGTTATCGGCCGTTTTAGCGAACGACGCGCTGGCTGTCAACTGAGTTTTATTTTTATCCGTCGTAATCTTTAGTTCATGTCTTCCTTTTCTCTACGGCGTATTTTATGGACCTTTCTCCAAGTTCCTGTTTTCAGCTTTCTTTCCATCCGTCGATTGGGCAAAATTTTAGTCTTTCTTAACTCCTTTAGTGTCTTCGTGTTCTACGGTTGTAACATGAGCGCGTATGGCCTAAGCTGTCTTTGCGCCCTCAAACAAAACAAAACAAACATATATTGTTTGTATATGCTTATAATAAATATATAGCACTGTAGTTTCTGAAGAGTCTGCCCCGATACACCAGACCTACATAAAGTAGAGGAAAGATGTCCTAAAAATCAAATTTCTGTATTGTGTTAGCAAATCATCTTTTCAGAAAAGCTTTTCTTGCTATTGCCAGTCTGCATCTGATATCATCTCAATTATGCCATCGACAGTAACTTAGCTGCGAAAATAGTGCTATTTCTATATTGCTCTTAATGTCTCGTTTCATAAACTGATTCTCTCAACGCCACACGATTAAATTTAGATACACTCCATTACAGCTGTTTTACTCTTGGTGATGCACATCTGTTCCGTTAACTCTGCTCCGTCAAACTGTTATTCAGAATCATCCGTTTCTTCTGACAAAATTAAACTATCAGCGGCAACTAAACATTTTTAATTTGTCATCATTAAACTTTAACTCCTTTGTCGTAGGTTTCCTGTAGTGTGTACACGTTTAATAATGTGAGAAAAACGTAATAACCCTGCCTCACTGCCTTAACTACTGACTTTCTTCCATGTCCTTTAAGTCTTATAATTTCACCATTCGTTCTCTAAAAGATGGAGGGTATCACAGAGTATTTACGAGTACATAATGTAAAACGTTTTTCTGGCGTCAACAAATCAATATCAAATCAACGTGCTCACGTAAACATCAAATGTGAATAAACTGCACACACTATCTACCGTCCCAACCACGTTTCAAAGAGCACGCGATCTTATAGCTGGTCTTCCTAAATCACGCACGAGATTTTAAAATTCTCTCGCCCATTAAGCGCAAACTATTGGTCCTACAAGAACAATGAGCAGTATATTTTAGTATAAAATTTAATGTACTTTTCCTCTGGGATTCGTTTCCGCCGGAGGCTACAGTTTCTGTGTTATTCAAGAAAAATGTACAAAATTACTTTTAAAGGACCTCCACCCTACATTCAATCTTCAACAGTCAGGATTTCTGGTATGTTGATCGCGGTACTCCCTCCTAACACGGTACAAAAATTTCCAATTTCACGAACTGTTCCCGATATTTGAAATTTTTTGGACTCTATTGATTGCACTATTACGCCACCAGCACAGTCGTCTACTTCGTTAACTTCAACGTGCCCGTGAGGGTAATGAACGAGAAAAGACTCTGCAAACTTTACACTAAAATTAATTAAGTTGACAATTCCGTCCTAACATAGCTCTTGCAAGCACTAGTTTTGTAGTCAGAAGGCCTCATGAATACAACGATGTAATTGTTGATTTTATGCTGTTAAAGTCCACAAAACGTTTAGGTACAATTTACAGAAACGTCAGTTTTACAATTTGCAACCACTCAACTAAATCGGAGGCTTAAAAATACCAAGGACGAATATGGAAAATAATTTTTTGCAGTCACAAATATTTGTACAGTGGTAGGAGGGAGTGCGTTGTACAATATACCAGAATTTGCGGTCGGATGAATGTGAGAGTGAGGATGCATGTGGAGATCACTTGTGTATGGTTTTCTTGAATAACTCGAGAACTACGGCCTTTAGCTAAAATGCATCCAGATATATAATTAACTGCGTTAAAGTTTCCACAAATTGGTCTGTTCATTTTTCCTGTAGGAGTAATAGTTTGCTCGTAGCGAGTGAGAGAATATGAAAACCTCGCGCAAGGTTTATGAAGACCAGTTTTAACACTGCGGGCCGCACAAAACAACAGTGGTATGGCAACTGAATTACCCTGTGTGTGTGGTATTGTTGGCCCCCGCTAGTAATCGGGATTCCCTCAATACCTAATTAAGAAAGGTGGACATTGTGGTGGTGAATCAGTGAACTAAAAGTAATAGTGCGTAGTTACGCTTGTAGAGCGCTTATACGCAATAGCTGGTTTTATCAGTCAGCCGTGAGGTTATCTCATTTTCACTGCTGATATAAACTTTAAGGGGTAGCAGCTTGGGTCAATTACTTAAGCTACGTCTAAGTAAGTACTCATTATCATTTTTTACTTTTATTACAAACATATCTAATGTTATGTTTCAGTATTAACATTGTACTTCGCACTTGAAGTGAGACGATTAAAAATTTTTGTTTACAAAGATGGTGATGTTATTGTCACGAGCTCCTTTGCTGATGGCGGTATGAACCTTCAATTAAAAAAAAGGGAACACATAACAGCCACTGCAGAACTCCTGTTCAGTTTTATGTTGCAGACGTCTCGTAATCAGTTAACTCCAAGAAGAGCAATAAAGAAAACTTGGGATAGACAAGACACGATAAGCTTAAAGGGCTCATACTACATTTAAACATTTTTCCACAGATTGTCTAACGTTCCATATTATGCCAACCATAACACCTAGAAATTAGTATGGCAGATGACTGAAGTATATGTCATATTATATGTTCAGTAAGATTGAAGTAGAAAAGGAATTGTGGCAGTTAAGTACAAGTAAACAAAGTGAGGCCCCAATACATAATATATAATAAAAGGTGAAGATCCAGCACCACCACAATGTAGATCACCACTACTGAATGCACAACTTGATACCACTGATTCCCAGTTCAGGTCAATGGCACAGTACAGTAATCTCTGGCATAAAAACAAACCGTGCCGAAATGACGTGCACAGCAAGTTAGCAATAATGCACGAGATCGGTCCCAAAGAGCTTTCTGATTCCTCCGATTCTGCTAAAAGCGAATATTCTGCCGCATTATTCACTAGTACGGATGCGAGTAGAAGCAATACTTTTTTTATTTCTACAGTACTCATAACTGTTTTTCAGAGTCAACGAATGGACATGAATTTGTTGTTCCCTTAGAGGGAAATCTGTGGTAAGCGCATCAACGTAACTCCCAGTAAGCAGGTTT
This sequence comes from Schistocerca cancellata, assembly GCF_023864275.1. Taxonomy (NCBI): domain Eukaryota; kingdom Metazoa; phylum Arthropoda; class Insecta; order Orthoptera; family Acrididae; genus Schistocerca; species Schistocerca cancellata. Next base: position 432,040,997 of record NC_064633.1, read on the forward strand.
TTCCCAACGTTTCCAGAACTGCTGAATTTTCCCGGTCGCTGTAATTGCTTCCACCATGTTGTATGAATCATAAAAAGGAGGCGTGTCTCATTAATTCATGTTAAAACATAAGTGCACTGGTAACCAGAAGGGTAGGTTCCTTTTTAAAAAGTTCACTCCGAATCTAGAATACTTTTATTCATTATACTTTACACCGATGAAGTAGCTCAGTGCTTAAAGAACTAAAGTGAACATACAGATCTCAGATTAAAAAATAAGAATGGTTCAAACTACGTACCAAATTCATGTCAAAAAGTCCATCAGATTCGGAGTCTAGATACTGAACCACGTTATTTAGGCACTCTAAATATTCGATATCGTTAACACTAATATCTTTTCACGTGATGACAGTACAAACTGTTTTTTCCAAAGCGAGTGGGGGGTGGGAGAGGGAGGGGAGAAGTATACTTATTGTACGATCATTTGGATTCGTTTGTTGGGTGTCAATAATATCCATGCGTCAGCCTTATGGGCATTGTTGCAGACCCATCAGGTATGAATGACTATTTTTCTTCAATATTACGGTGGGCACAAAACCTGAGTTTGGAACTTCATACTAAGAAGAGGAATACCAGCCTCATAACACAATGATATATCACCTGCGAATATTTTTGTAAAACTTCTTTATGGGTTACCCTATAAAGAAACTGTAAGAATACGCAGCATAATTTTTGTCGAGCATTTAAATGGGAGGAACAAGCATGCCAAAAATCTATTATCTAAATGCAATTCAAAGATTTAGAATAATATATCCACCCAAGAAAATCAAACATAAAATAGCTTAGCCTTAGTCCTCCTGAGACGTTATTAACGTGACATAGTCCAATACAGCACCAATACTGAAAATTCCAGACGACGTGATGTAGCATGTAATGTTTACGTGATATATTTCATTAAGACTCCTTAGTGTGATCATGTTGATTTTTCCTATGCCCATAATGCTTGCGAACAGATAGGCTACGTAATTTCCCAACCATCTGTTTTCTTCCTAAGTATTTAACCTCTGTTGTGCTCAGTATCTCTTCTTGCATATGAAATACTTATCATCATATAACAACACAATACGAGGTGGGATGTCATTTGCATCTTGATTGTACTTGTGTGTACACTGAATCTTTCTGCACCTCCTCCAATTCAGCTGCATGGCTATTGAACGTAGTAACTAGCAACCTGCGTATTATCAAAAATAGCTCTGCTTTAAAAAGGAAATCAAAATTTTACGCATTCTCGTCGATGTAACTTCGATCTCGGCCTATCCCAGTTGCCTTTACTCGGTCCCATTATAAAGACTACAAACACCTACCAAATCCCTAAATGTTTTGTTCTTCCATTGTCATCCGCTGACCTTACCGTATTATTGATTGCTCTTTTCCAGGTCAGTCAAATTCTTCTCAAGTTCTGATAGCTTGCCTACTAGTGCTATACATTTGTGTTGGATATCATTAATCTCATTCGAGAAAATCATAACGACGAAATTACTTAAATTGGCGTTAATTACTGTGATATTAATAAAATACCACATGCTCAACTATTAATATTATTTGCTGTTCAGGCATTTTACATAGTGTAATGATTACTACATATACTTTTTTATCTTCATATTCAGCGCCTAAGATGACGTAACAGTTTCATTCCTCTTCCCTCTTTGTTGTTTCCTATATTTCCAGTATACATTCATTTTTCCCTCACGTTGTCTTTTTCATTCTCCTGTCCACGTTGGTCCCAATTTCTTATTTCTTCTTCATCGAAACCCTTATAAATTTAGAATTTAAATTTAAAAAGGCATATTTCTTTACGTCTCAAATGCGTTGATTTTTTAAATTCTTTTCTTGTTTCTGCGATTCATGCATTCTTTTCCAAAAACGAAATATTTTCGTTAGCCTATTTTAATTCATTCGGTAGACGTATCCAAAGAAGATTTTACCTTCGCTTTGCCATTATTTCTGATATTTACTCCAAACTTTCGTAGATCTTCTCGGTACTTCTCATTTATCAATCATTTTTAGTTTGTTAGGCTCCTAATATTTTCCTAATAATCCGTCTTTCAATTATCTCTATACAGGCAAGTTCATTGTTAAGCTTTCACGTGCAATAAACAACACGGTCTTATCATTGAAATACAGTGATTTACTTTTGTTTTCTCTAGTTATGCATGTCTTGTTCGTCAAACAGTGCACTCTTTCGATTTTTTAACTCTTACACCTTTTCCAAATTTTTCTAGTCAGCTGTGACGTATAGTTTCGACAGGATGTTTTCATTTCATAACTCGCTGTGTTTTACAGTCGTATTTTTGTTTCTACATACTGGCGCATTTTTAATACATCTAATGGGCGTTTTTCAGCTGATATTTATGGCCCACTTCATTACTCTTCGCTATGATTATTATTATTATTCACAGTATTGCATAACGTTCATATAATATAAGTGTTGTAGCGTTTTATTAAATGTTGGAGAGGGCCTGAAGGCCCTGAACGTGCGTGGTGAAATAAATGAAAGAAATTGAAATAAATCAGCATTCCGAAGCCAGCCTGTACATTCAGCAAAACAATAACCTCTCCCACTGCCCCAAGTTGTGTCAAAAGAGTTCCTAGAACGCATCTACGGCACAAGTCCCCAATTTCACAGACACTGCTTTATCTTGAGGCTACTATTACATAATGTAGCATCTGGTTTGTCATTTTCTGTCCATTACACGATAGTTTATCTGTACCTTTGCATGCTTCTTGTCCCAGTTCCACAACGGAAGACGCACTACCATGAGACACAGAGCCCCTCAGCCATTAGGCGATTTGTTGAACACGAGTCTCAAAGCCAAATACCGAGTCACAACCTGAACCTCTGAAAAAATCGTTTTAAGTAAATGAAGGAAAACTTCAGCCGTCCACATAGTTGATTTATCAGTAAAACGTCCGCATCTTGCATAAAAAGTTAGAAATCGCTCTCGAAGTTTTGCATGTGTTCTCCACAAGCAATCTTCCTCATTTAACTGTGACGAAATTATTTTTGTTGTTCCTCATAGTTATAATGATATTTCGAAATTAAGTAACCGTCTACAAATATACCAAAAAGTGTACAGCGAAAACTGTAGATGAGGTTGTCAATATGCCTTGACAGGACAGCCAAATATGAGGTACTACATGACAAGGAAGGAGGATCCGGAAAGAGTTAACGTCCCATTGATATCTAGATCACTGGCGCCAGAGCATAAGTTTACCTTGTTTCAAGGACTGGGAACGAAATAGGCCATGGCCTTTGAAAGAAGCCAATTGCCTTGAGTGATTTAAGGATACAAACGGAAAGCTAAATCAAGATGACCGACCTTGGAATTGAAGTGTTATCCTCAGAAATGTAAGACCAGTGTGCTAAGCACTGCGCCATCTTGTTTTGGCCGGTGTTACGTAAGGCAGAATATCAAGAACCATATGCATTTCCCTTAACACACGCAATTTTATTAACTTTATCATTATCTTAATTGTTACTTTCGGCTTTGTATCTGCAATACTCATCTGAAACATAATAATCAGCTAACACTGGCTCTTTCACAATATCTATACATTTTTTTAGAACAATGCTTACTGAACATGGTTTGTTTAATGTTCTATATATATATATATATTGATCTACCTATCACTCCTACTAGTAAACTAATTGTTGACTGCAATCACGTGGATTCATTGATGGTACATAAAGTAATCGAAATTAAGTAACCCTCTGCACATATTACGGAAAAATTACGGGGACAAGGGTAGTCACAGGCAGGTTTATGTTTGGAGTGTTATGGGTGGTACAGTGCTACGTATGAAATGTAACTTACTCTTCTTCATAAAACACACATGGTAACAGCATACTGTGTAGCATACTGAAAGAAACTCAAGTGCATACTGCCACCAGTGCTTCATTCTTATTGGTTATACATTGCATTTGTTGTGCACATTTAAAATACCATAATTAAGAAATGACCCATAATAATCTTGATACCAAAAAATTGTATAATAGATGTGTTTCCCAGTATCGAACACTTCATCAAACTTGCAGGGAATACTTTAGAAATAACATCGTTGTTAATTAGTAAATACCTGAGCTGTCTTGACCTTAATATAATGTTTAAGAAAACTCATTATTCGATTCCAGCATGACTGAAAGTAGTTTATTTTCTGGATTGTGTCCTTACCGGGCTTAGGTATGGGTGCGACAATGGCTCCATGCAAGTGGCTGGGAAACGTGCCCTCTGTCCAGATGAGATTGTATGTATGAAGGAGAAAGTACGTGCCCTGAAGAGAAAGGTTCTGCAACAGCTGAATGTGACCATCGTTCGGCCCTGGGTGGATGATCAGCATGAAGTGAGAGCATGATCAAGCTCCTTCACAGTTAAGGTGTCCTTGTGGAACTCAGGATTCTGGGAAGAGAAGGGTATCGCCCGAGCCTCCTCAACTCATTTCCAGTGGAGGAAGGCAGGGTGATAGTGGTTGTAGCCAGAAATTACGCAAAATGGCGGAGATAGCAATAAGGTCCACTATGACATCGACTGCTACGGCCAGACTGGAGATTGGGAAAGGACCTTGGCCCCAGAGATTGGTCGGGGGTTGGCCAACAAGGTGGAAGAGGGAGTGGAACTATTAAAAGAACTAGTAAACGGAATCCAGCAAGATTTTTTGCTATCCCAAAGAACACGACGACATTGCACGTGCAATTGTTAGTAACGAATGCAGTTTGCCATTGAAGGATGGCGGTTAAAAACGCGGAGAGCTCATCGCTGCTGACGGGTTGCGTCGTGGCACGCCTCAGTCCGCAAAGGGACCGGGACACAGCGCGGTAATGATGAAGCACGAGGAATGGAACGTTTTGTGGTGGTAAGAATAATGTTGGTAAGGTATTCTACCTGGTCTTCACAAATGGAGAAATATTGTCTTCGAAGATCGCCAGGCAGGAGCAAAGCCTCCAAAGAAAGTAGCCATTCGGGTGTGCACATAGGTAGCGTAGGAAACGGCAGTCGCATATCACACTAGAAGTGATTGCTCGAGTACGTGTCAGAGAGAATGGACCACTCGGGGTGACCAGCAAGGTGGACAGTACAGAAGAAGAGGTTCAAATGGGGATAGGTGAGCGTGCAGTCTGAAAGGACCGTGGGTGCTCCCATGTTAAGACAAATGAGGCTAAGTTGACTGAGAAAGTCAGACCGAGCGAGGTGGCGCAGTGGTTAGCACACTGGACTCGCATTCGGGAGAACACCGGTTCGATCCCGTCTCCAGCCATCCTGATTTAGGTTTTCCGTGATTTCCCTAAATCATTTCAGGCAAATGCCGGGATGGTTCCTTTGAAAGGGCACGGCCGATTTCCTTCCCAATCCTTCCCTAACCCGAGCTTGCGCTCCGTCTCTAATGCCCTCGTTGTCGACGGGACGTTAAACACTGACCACCACCACCACTACCACCACCGCCTGAGAAAGTCAGCCAAGATATCACTTCTTGGACAGTTTCTGGGAGACTCCCAAAGGGGATGGTGAGCGGTAAATACACCGAGCAGCAAAAGAGGGTGAGGGAATTGCCCAATAAGCTGTAAGAAGTCTGCCCTGGTGATAACGAATAACCGAGGGGAAAGGTGAATTGATGAAGAAAAATTTGGTTTACAATAGCCTGACGCCAGGTAGTCGGGGAGATGGTTTGACTATGAACATCATCCAGGATGAGCAGCATGACACCCCCATGAGACTGAATGCTGTCCTCTGGGGGAAGGTGAAAACACTCTGGAAAGAAATGCAAGAGGTCAAAGCAGTTCTGAAGACACAGTTTAGTTTCCTGGGTCCAGAGAACGATTGACGCTGTAATTCCAAGAGTTGCCGTAATTCCTCTTTGGTGGATCTAAGGCAGCAATTGTATCATAGCGGGAGAGTCATGACCGGGAAAGAAGAGAAGGAAAAAATTTCACCTCGGCGGCTGTCGAGCGCTCGTCTCCGAAGACTTACTGCTACAGGCGCAGAGGCTGGAGGATTCTGCTCCATGAGATCTACAGAGGCGTCGGAATTCTCCCTCCATCAGACTGCGGGAGTCCAGGGCAGGAAAACGGCTGGTGGTTCGCACCGGCGACACGGAGTCGGCTGGGTGAGGATACCACGTCGCGACATAGTTAAGAAAGGTCTCCAAGTCGGCGAAGGAGAAAACCGTTTGCCTTTGGTTGATTTCTTGATGCCTTTGCGGGTGGGAAATGACGATTCAGATGTATTTTGGCTGGAGGGACGTAAAAAGTCTTTGTGGGAGTATTTCTTCTGTCTTTTCCGACCTGCCAGTTGCGTAGCAGATGACTTCAACCCGTGAGGCGAAGGTTTGGTAGCTTGTTACACAGCTGGAGGAGGAGGAGTTGGGGATGGTACCGTGACGCTGGGCGATTTTACAACCGCGGTGCTGAATTTGAGGTCGTATGTGTGCGTTTCCACGTCCTTCATGGAGCGAGATGTAGCAAGAACAGTACTGTAAGCGCTGGATGGTAAAATGCAGGTCTTGTGACCAGCCAACAACTATCGAGCTACAGGGTAAGGATGTTTCTCCTTCACCCAGATCTCCTGGTTGGCCCGCTCATCTAGATACATGGGACATTCTCTGGAGAAGGCTACGTGTCTGTCATTGCAATTAATACAGCAGAAGATGGAGGTGGACAGTCGCCTCAGGTTACACATTTGGGCGGATGTCGACAGGATATTCAAGTGTGGTTTAAATGATGACACTGGTAGCAGCACATGAGGTTCGGAATCTGTGGTCAGACTGTGCTGACTTCATAGCATGCTGTGATATTTGATGTAAGCACTGCTCTATCATACGTGGGAAAAAGAATTATTGTGGGCAATAAGATGCATCTACCTTTTTCATCACCCGATGGACTGCAATGACGTCCTGATCGGAGCAGTAAGTTTGGGTTTCTGCCTCAGTCAGACCATCAAGCAGCCTAGTGTAAATAAAACCATGTGAAGAACTGAGTGTTCAATAGGCCTCTACACGAACAGGATAGCCGTGGAGGAGCGAAGCTTCAAGTAGTTGTTGTGTTTGAGAATCACAAGTGGTCTCCAAAAGCGAAGTTCAATTGCTTAAACGATAGGAAGGTTTCACAGGGCCAGCAATTGCCTCAGCACCTGTCTGAATGATAAACATGGCAATGAGTGACAGTCATTAGTACACGAAACCATGAGATATCATGATGCACCTGGTAGTGTTTGTGAATTGTTAACCTCATTCCTTTACGTTTGGTACGTGTAGACTGCGAAGAAGATGATTGGCTTCTTGCTAGGAAATTCACCGTGACTGCCAGCATTTCCAATTGCAATTTCACGTTCCTTTCAACTGGGGTCACCCCTGCAGAGGGGAACGCCCCCACCTTGGGTGATGGTTCACACCTCAGGTCCCACATCCTGAACACCTGACAGACGAACCAATTGGCAAGTGGATGGTAGCACCTCAGGCAATCACCCTTCCTGGACCCGGCCTCTACCAGAGGGTACATGCGAACCGTACCTGTCGACTTGGGGCTGGGAATTGCGCATTATCCAATCACCTGTTAAGTGTCAAAAGCGTGGGCCAGCCTTCAGGAGGGCATAGGGAGGAAGAAGAAAAAGAGTAACCTCGAACGCCGACGCAGAGGAAGGATAGGAGAAGATGAACGAAGAAAGAAAAAAGAAACGAAAAACAGTGGGGAGACTGTTCTGATGTCAGGTACTGAAACTACAGAACACATTTCCAAAACCACGTCAGACATGTTCCCAATGACAGGGAAAATGAACAGCAAGAGTGTAGAGACGCAGCACGGACAGAAAAAGATGCTGCAATGGCAGGGGCCCCATTGTAGCCAAGCACGAACCCGCCAAAGAGCGGCGAGACCCCTGTGGGGATAAACGATCTATGATTAACAAAATTTTGTATATACGTATGTCATAAATTATCTGTATGAATCGACAGTTCCTTCATGGTGGCCTCCGGTTTCGTACTCTGGACAATTGATCACTGTAACTCCATATTTGTACATACAGATCTTTTAGAGACGTTATAGTACCTGTTGGCATTCGGTTCTTTTGTCTTTCCCAACATAGTACCTACGTCGTATTTTGGTGCTTTACGCTCCTGTTATTATGACTGTGTTTTATATTCCCTTGAAGAAAGCTGAGTAAACGGAATAAATTTGACCAGAGTTTGGTTAGGAGACATGATATTTTGTCGTCAGTAAGATTATTTGGTCTTCTAACAGTAACACGATTTTTAAATGCCAAAATCATCTCATCAGTCCAGTCGTTAACGTTGCTGCCTTTAGACTGCGGGGTCTTGCGTTAGGTTCAAGACCGGGTGCAGATTTCCATCGCTCGGGAAGTGGTTGTTTGCGTTGTGCTAATGGTTTCGTCCCACCTTCATCACCTTGCACTGGAAGGGTAGAAATCTAAGAGCGGGGAGTAGAAGGCACAAACCTTAAAGAAAAGTTAGCTTACAAACCATTTAGTTTACTTACGTCCAGTACTACATAGAACGAAAGAACTTGCGCCAAGTTATTGCCTTGAGGCTTCAATGACAAATACGTCCAAACACATCACGAGCTCCAGCGGCACCAAGATAAACGTACAAAACAAACCCACCCAGTATACAATAAGCAGCTGGCTGCGACCAAGAATTCTTCAGCCCGCTAAACTGGCTGCCACAACACTTGAAAATCCCTTATGAAACATGCGAAGAGATAAAGCATACACAATAGAGCGCAGTACTTATAAAACGTGCAAAGAGATAAAGCATACGTAATAAAGATCCAGTATGTTATCTTGGATGGGAAGTTTTCGAAAAATTTAGAAGTATCTTCATTTGTCCACCAGGGAAGAGTGTTGCCACCCTTGCTGTCGCTGTTGCATATTAGTGACCTTGCCGATAATATTAGTAGCAACGTCAGACTTTTTGCAGGTGATACAGGTATGACTGACAACTTGATTTAAATATTCAGAAATGTAAAGTTATGCACTTCACAAAAAAGAACATGATTGTGTGACTATAGTACCAGTGAGTCACGGCTGGAATCCATCAACTCATACAAATAATTGGGTGTAACACTTTGTAGGGATACGAAATGGAATGATCACATAGGCTCTATCGTCAGTAAGGATGTCGTAGACTTTGTTTGATTGGTAAATTATTGGGGAAATGGAACCAATCTACAAACTAGATTCCTTAAAAATCACTCGCGCGACGCATCCTAGAATATTGTTCAAATGTGTGTGAGTTTCTAAGGGATCAAACTGCTAAGGTCATCAATCCCTAGACTTACACCCAACTTAAACTAACTTATTCTAAGAACAACACACACACCCATGCCCGAAGGAGGACTCGAACCTCCGGCCGAAGGGGCTGCGCAATCAGTGATATGGCGCCTCAAACCGCACGGCCACTCCGCGGAGTCCTAGAATATTGTTTGAATGTATTGGACCTGCACCAGATAGGGCTAACATGGGATACTGAACATATACATAGAAGAGCAGTACCTTCACAGGTTTGTTCGACCAGTGGGAGAGTGCTAGAGATACTAGAGAAATTGAACTGGCAGACTGTTGAAGTAAGACGTAAGAAATCCCGAGAAAGCCTATTTATAAAGTTTCAGGAACGAGGTTTAAATTATGACTCTATGACTACACTGAAACTCACTAAGTATCGCTCCAGTAGTGATTGCGAGAATAAGATTGAAGTAGTTTCAGTAGGCATGGAAGTATTTAAACAATGATTCTTCCTGAGTTCGATACATGAATGGAATGGGAAAAGCCCTAATAACTGGTACACTGGGATGTACCTTCTGTCATGCATTTCACTGTGGTTTGCAGAGTGAAAATGTAGACGTAGAATAAAAGTATTACACATTACAGACGGTAGGAACTTTTAGGAATTGTAAAATAAAAATATAGCTAAACTCATAATGTTAATAACATCGACATAGTGTTAGTAATATCAGTAACAGCAGACATGATAGAACCACGGATACAGTAAATATTAAAAACGTTGCCGACCGTTGTGGCGGAGCGGTTCTAGGAGCTTCAGTCTAGAACCACCCCACCACTACGGTCGCAGGTTCGAATCCTGCCTCGGGCATGGTTGTGTGTGATGTCCTTAGGTTAGTTAGGTTTAAGTAGTTCTAAGTCTAGGGGACTGATGTCCTCAGATGTTAAGTCCCATAGTGCTCAGAGCCATATGAAACATTTTTAAAAACGTTATTCCTTATCCTGACCGGAGAACTATAACCATCAAAGAAAACTCGAAGCTGAAACAGTCCTATGACAACACGGGCAGTTTAAATGATGTTCGAAAATTCATACAACTGTTAGCTGAGATCAAACAAATCACTTGGCGCCGGCCGAAGTGGCCGTGCGGTTAAAGGCGCTGCAGTCTGGAACCGCAAGACCGCTACGGCCGCAGGTTCGAATCCTGCCTCGGGCATGGATGTTTGTGATGTCCTTAGGTTAGTTAGGTTTAACTAGTTCTAAGTTCTAGGGGACTAATGACCTCAGCAGTTGAGTCCCATAGTGCTCAGAGCCAGCCAAATCACTTGGCAGAAGAGTTTCCTTCAAAATGCTCCTCACCGTTTTCATTCTTTTTCGTTACACCAGTAGCAGTGCGATGAACTGAAGGAAGCCATATGCAGCGTTGCATGGGCTTGAAACTTTAGACGATGACATGTTCGGAGTAGAATCTCCTCGGTTGCAGGGAGCGCAGTTCGTCTCCTTCAACGGTGCCTCAAATTGACGGACCAGACACATGGCAAATACTGTTCTGTCTCAATGACACCACTTAAATTTGGTGTGTGTTAAAGAGTCCAAGCCGCTCCGAGCAGCACACTCTGACAAAGTGCAACGTCATAAGCTTATTGGTGAAGACCAACATGAAACATATGAGGATATTGAGCGGGCAGTATTTAAAGTGAGATGATAATATAATAATGACGGTGATTTGAAATGTGATAGCAGGGGAAAAAATAAAAGAAATCGTTACACGAGAATATGAGTTTGTTGGTAGTAGTGAGAGAGCGAATATATTATTCAAAAATCACATGAGGAGATATGCTTGAAATAGGCGAGGAGACATATGAAGATCCTACCTGGAGTCAATCGTGGTCAGACAGAGGCTCCGAAAACAGGTATTTGAATGTGAGGTGCTTAAGGTGACAGGTGTAAACCAAGCTCACAATTCAGTATCGATGAAAAGTAGACTGAAATTAAGGCAATCGTCCGTAAGAATCAATGCAGAAAAGAGTAATGAGGAATGATGAAATGCTTTTGTAGTTCTCAAAGATACTGTGATAAAGAGTATCACAGCATGCAGTTGAAGAGGAAAAGGAAATCACAGCAGTTGGACCGACAAACATTGATAGAGGGAATAACTGCGAAGAAGCCTTGGGTAACATAAAAAATATTTCAGCTTATCGACAAGCGAAGGAGATAAAAAATGTTAAACAAAGACAGTATTATAGCTCTGTAAGCTACGCAGGAATGAAATAAATGGAAAGCGCAAGTATGCCAAGTCGAAATGATTGCGAGAAAAATTTGAAGAAATCGAAAAGTAAATACCATTAAAGATACAGAAAAGTCACAAACCACCTTTGATGAAATGAAAACAAAGGAAAGGCGCCAATATTAAGACTGCAAAAGGAGTTCAGTTATTAAACACAAAGAACAACGCTGATTGCCCGAAAGAATACGTTGTATGCCCGCACAAATGGGGGAGGGAAGGGGGCATGTTCAGCAACGCGATAGAAGAAACAATGAGAGACGAGGTGCAAAGACGTAGGGGATCCAGTAGTAGGGTTAAAAGCTTAATCATAGTAGCTTACCTCTTAGAAAACTGAGAAAGTCTAATCTTTCAATAAATTAGGTATCCAATGACGGTTTTCGAAAAAAAGGAGTCTCTTCAATATACTGAAATTATCTCTAAAGAATCTCTCCGCAATCAACATTGTTCCCGATTACTTTATACAGTTTTCATTGTTACTCACAACTCAGTTCCCCGAATTTATGAAGTTTCTGCTATTTGTGCCAACTGCTGTTCCATTACAAAAATTGTCACTTAGTAATAAAATGACTTTAAAATAATTAATTATGAATACTTGGTAAATATTGTTTCCTCCTCAGACACAATCAAGATTCTTAGCATTTATTACACAGACTGAAGCGTCAAAAGAAACTGATATATGCATGCGTATCCTAATACAGTGATATGTAAACAGGTAGAACACGGCGCTGCGATCTGCAACGCCTATGTAAGACTACAAGTGTCTGGCGCAGTTGTTAGATCAGTTACTGCTGCTACAAAGACACTTTACCAACATTTCATTGAGTTTGAATTTGGTGTTACAGTCGGCGCACGAGCGATGGGACACAGCATCTCCGGTGTAGCGATGAAGTGGGGATTTTGCCGTACGACTATTTCGCGAGTGTACTGTGAATATCATGAATCCGGTAAAACATAAAATCTAAAACATCACTGCGACCGGAAAAAGATACCGCAAGGACGGGACCAACGACGACTGAAGTGAATCGTACAAAGTGACAGAAGGGAAACTCTTCAGCAGATTGGTGCAGACTTAAATGCTGGGACAATAACAAATGTCAGCGTGCGAACCACTCAACGAAACAACATAGATACGGCCTTTCAGAGTCGAAGACAGACTCGTGTACCCTTGGGGACTGCACTACACAAAGCTTTACTCCTCGCCTGGGACCGTCAACACCGATATTGGACTGTTGATGACTGGAAACATGTTGTCCGGTCTGATGAGTCTCTTTTCAAATTGTATTGAGCGGATGGACGTGTACGAGTCTGGAGACATCATGATGAGTCCATGTACCCTGCATGTCAGCAGGAGAGTGTTCAGGCTGGTGGAGGCTCTGTAATAGTGTGGGGTGTGTGCAGTTGGAGTAATATGGGTCCCCGGATACGTCGAGATGCGACTCTGGCAAGTGACATATACGTAAGAATCTTGTCTGTTCACCTGCATCCATTCATGTCCACTGTGCATTCCGATGGACTTGGGCAATTCCAGCAGACAATGCGACACCCCACACGTCAAGGATGGCTACAGAGTGACTCCAGGAACACTCTTCTGAGTTATAACACTTCCACTGGCCACCCAGGCAGGAAAGTTATTGAGCATATCTGGGATGCCTTGCAACTTGCTGTTCAGAAATGGTCTCCACCCCCTCGTACTCTTACGGATTTAAGGACAGCCCTGCAGAATTGATGGTGTCAGTTCCCTCCAGAACTACTTCAGACATTACTAGAGTACATGTCATGTCGGGTTTTGGCTCATCTGTATGCTCTCGGGGTTCCTACATGATATTAGGAAGGTGTACCATTTCTTTGGCTCTTCAGTGTTTCTTCACCAACAGACATGAAATGTCACTACCTTGTTGTGTCTAAAATCATTTACAATCAAAGACTGGAACCACAGTCACGTTTTAAACAAAACTACAACAGATAGCCTCAAACCCCCAACTCAAAATAATCCTTCGCAGTATACAATGATTAGTGCTTGGTTCTGAATAAAGTCCCTAAGTTCGGCCACCAATATTTCACAAACTGGTCACGAACAAGACACGGCACATTACCTCTTCAGAAACAGCCCTGGAAAGTAGATGAAATCGGGAGACCAGAAATTAGGCTTCCTCCACTAAATATAAAATAATTTTCATTGTTGAACGCAATGTCGTCTTTCACCTTAGTAAATAGTACGCGATTGATATGAGGGCTGCTCTTTTATTAAAATCTGATCGGATGTGAAATGGAAAGTAGAGTGAAAATCAAAAATGTTTTATTTGCAACTGCTGGTTGCACCTTCCATCTACTTGTCGACATAGTCACCCTTCGATTTAGACGTTTGTCATAGCGTTGTACCAACTTCCCAATACCCTCGTCACAGAAGGCAGCTGTCCGTGTTTTCCGCCAATTCTCTGCGTGATGTACAGCTAGATGGCTGTGCCAAAATGTTGTCTCCATAACCAGTGGTTCATGATTGCACAGATTAAACACAGAGGTGGCCAACTCCGGGCTGTATGGCGGCTGATCGAACATTGTCTATCGAAAATGCTGGATGGAGAGGAGGGAGTCCTCATTGTTACTAAGTGTGCAGCCGAGAATTACTATGAAGAGGGAAATTCATGATACTTTCCTTATGTGGGCAGCATAGAATCACGTGAAATCTTTGAACAAATTCTCATACTTGGCAGGAGACATTATTTTCAAACCATCCTTATGTGCTCACTTTGCGCCCAGGACTGAAAAGTGTGACGTGAAGCGATCGACGGACATACTAGAGACGCTGCCTAAAACATATGTACAAACCTTGACCGGTTTCCATTTCGCGACCGATCGGACCATAGTAAACGAACAGCCCTAGTACATTAGTTTTTCGTTATTCTCTGATGCAGAAAAACAAAGTCATACTTTTAGAACATTAATTTATTATATACTGATTCCCCCACAAGGCAGCTCTTGGCAACACGATTCAACCTGGTGGCGGTTAGGCCCCTCTCACGTCGCAGACAAAGTCATCAGCATAGTATAATGAATGTGGACCATAGCGCCGAGAAAAGGGAAAAGAAGGAGTCAGTATATATTCTTATCACCTCAGGTACGCATGGTTACGTTATGATAGCGTCAAAATAAAGGAATAAAATCGTTGTTTGGTATCTATTCAAATTTATTCGCCAGCACTCTAAGCAAAACTGAAATTACAAGGTTATCGATCATAACAGAAAAAAATACCAGTACACCTGAAGATAAGATGGTAAACGTTACAAATGTTCCCAGTCAACATTAAAAACCTACTTATTTTTTAATATCAGAATGGTATAGAGCACCATTACCCTCCGGAGGAATATAAGCAAGTAGAAAAGCCGAAGTGTCTCTGGATTGCAAAAGGTCGCTTATCATTGGATAAATAATCAACGGATAGTGCTCTTCCAAGCCGTCTTTGCTTAGATTTCTAATCTAGCTGTTATGTAATGAAGCCGATCCTGCTGTTGTAAAGAAACTTGGAGAGATGCTATAAGATGCTGGTGTTTTATGATCGTTGTATTTGGACAAGGAGTCTGTGGAAAGAAGGTGGTACGACATCTTACCGGCCTAAATTCCTAGATCTCTTAACACAACGGACACAAGAAATCCAGTGTACTTGCGATGATTAAACTCCGTCCTGGAACATGAGCAGTCACTCACTTCAGCTGCACTACTTCCCATGTGATGAATTACAGAATGGGTGCCAGTGCTCCGTATGTTTCCGACTCTGATATTACTACAGTGATGGGCTCTTGTTTTGTGAAGTTGAGGCTACTGATCGAGTAATGCAGCGTCTGTGAGACATGATCACAGCCATCTCATTTTATTGGTGTTAGAAGCGGTGCTGGCTGGTTCATGATCGCAACTAGCCATCTTATGCCTTTGTTCGGTGTCCAGCCGTATCTGAGTACATTTCCGCTTCATATTCTACAGTTCACGATGAGCGATTTACTTCTAGCGGTTGGCGCTTCCGAATGTCAAATACTTTATGCACTGATATATTGCGTGCATGCGTATACTTTAGGGATAATACAAAGGGTGAATCACCTAAAACTTGTGTTATTGGAGTTGCTGGTTTCAGTTCATAGACTTGTAGTCAGGGGCTCGTATTGTTAGCCAATCAACAGATTGTAATAATATTTACATATTGCACCTTTCGTGCAAACGTACAGTATTTTAAATGGAAGAATGCCTACTGACATTAATAAACTAAAAGTAGGGTAAATTAGAATGTCAGTGGTGTTTCTTGCAGGATTCTGCGGTCATTTATGAGTTATCGTATTTTGTAAAGTTACCACACCGACACTTCTGCAATACCTGTGATACGACATACTAAAAAGCAACACATGTACGTACATTAGTTATTTGGATTCTGGCCAGTAACGAGACAACTGACCATCACAGCTTGTGTTCAAAACGACCACTGGCAGCGGCAATACACGCTGCCATTGGGGTATGCAACGACTACTTCACAAGTGCTAGTATTTCAGCGGAGATATCTGAGCAGACTGAAGTAATACGTCGTTGTATGCCATCGGGAGTAGTTGACTTGTCCTTGTAGATAAATTCTTTCAGCTTTTCCTACAGAAAAATATCTATAGGCGTCAAATCAGTGGATCGGGCCGGACAAGGCACAAGTGTTCTTCAGCCGTGCGCGGCTCACGTTCGTGCTCTTTATTGCTTGACAGCTTGTCTTAGCGGTTCCGCCGTCTCCGTTTTTTTTTTTTTATTATTCGATTTACTGGCGTCACTAAGTTGCTTATCGATAAGTGCACTTTCGTACTATCTCTGGAGCGACCGCTAGTATTTACGGGTCGTGGTCTGTCGACAGTTCAGTTGAGATAGAGCTCCAGTGAGGTCTGCCAGTATTCGCCCGACCGCTGGAGACACACATGCACTGTCCGACGGAAGGAGACGTGAGCATGGACGACCTTGGTTGGTCGTTCGGTCGGTCCTCTCATCGGACGAATTGTATTTGGTCGCCGACCGCTTATGGGTTCCCTATTTGTCTCGACTTGTGATTGGTCCTTGTTGTTCCACAGTGATTGCTTTTATGATTGTTCGAGGTCTTGTGAAAGATTTTTCGTGCAGCTGTGCCTAACTTGTATGATTTCGACTGAGCAACTATGTTAAAGTTACTACTACAGTCAGTTTTAACCCTGACGAAGATGACGGAGGTAGTCATCGAAAGCTTGGGATTGTATCCAAATTTGACGCGGCAAGTAAACAGAGAACTTTTTATGCTATATTAATGTTGCCTGAGCACTGGAGTTGTAAGTCGGTCGGTTAGGACAGAGTCCGACGCGGCGTGCAGTTCGGCAGCCTTCGGAGTTGTTCATATTTTTGAATGGTAATTGCGCCTTGGCTGTATTTAGACGCCAATATTTGATGGCGTATTGCTACTGGTACCTTCGCCCTCTCTGTCATTTTCCGTTGTCGTGCTGTCGGTCGGGCGGAGTCCCTGGGTACCAATCAACTGTGTGAAAACGGCGCATTAATTCACACTTTCCATTTTCGCAATATTAGCGGTGGAAGTATTAGATGGTTCACCCTATATACTACTGATAAAGTTTCAGTTTTGTGCCAGAAGATGCAATGGCCCTGGGAGGAGAAATCGAGAATGAAGGAAGGTATGTGCTTCGCTATAGTGACTAGTGACACTTAATCTATAGCTGGCATAGTGACTGCTCAAGTCCCATGAAGGCACGGGAGATCGGCCTCCACAATCGGAGAAGACTTCAAAAAGTACGTCACACACGTCGTTCCACGCTAGGGCCACTGTGTCAGGAGAGGATACGTGTTCAGAGATGCAGACAAAATTCCGCTGCGTTACAGATAACTGATGCGTCACAGTGAGGCAGTGGAATGGCGAGGCAGCAGGCAACTTTGAGGTGTACGAGAAACAGCGATTCTGGACGGCAATACGTCTAAATTACTCACAGGGTCCCAGTGAAAATCAGGTGGTATGTGGACCAGATGCAGTGCCGTTTACGGCTGTGGTGAAATGTTGCCATCAGTTTGATCAAGAACGTACAGACGCGTATGACGCTGATTTGGAAGGAAGCTCATCGATGTCGACCACAGAACACAATGTCCAGTCAATCGAGGAAATGATTCACAGCAATAGCAGGTTTTCCGACGATGATGACGTGAACGCAAATTGTTCTCGAATGGGAATTTGATAAAGAGTGAATATACGTCCTGGAAATAAGAGATTAGTAGATCGTTCCGACTGCTGATTACAGAGACTAGATAACTATGTTGAAAAACAGTACCAAGAATCTATGTCCCATTGAAATACACTATGATATTCAATATAAATGTCTTGCCATCCATTGGCAACGTGTAACTTAATATAAAGTTTTAATTTAACGCTGTCCCCACGGGGCATATGTCTTTGGCAAGGTGGTTATTTCGAACAGAGGTTCGCCTGGGTGAAGGTGTATCCAACTACCATCATCGGCATGGTGTTCGATGAAACGTAATTCACCTGATTCAATGACATTTTTCCATCAATTTATTGCCCAATCTCGATGATCTCGTGCCCATTTCAGTTGTAAATGACGATGTTGCTGGTTAACGTGTGCTCGTCTGCTCCAGGGCTCCATCTTGAGCATTGTGAACACTAAGCCGTGCTCCGAAACACTTATGACTGTAGAAGCTTTGTACTATGTCGCCAGATCTTCCACAGGTCGCCGCAGATCCTGCATTTCAGTCCCGTACACAGCATGGACATCCAACATCATGTCGTCTACTTTCTATAGAACTTCACGGAAACAGCAGACGAACAGCCGACGAGCTCCGCCATATACGAAATATTACTCAAACGTGCCGTGCCACAACAATCTGTCCTTTGTTTAATTCGGTTTGTTAATGTACTTCCACATTTGTGGCTCTTTCGCCACTAGAAGGGTTTCCCATTCGTCTCTGCTCCCCATACATATTTTTTCTCACTGCGTCACGTGCCCGCGACGCCAGGAGGAGGCATTCAGTTTGACGGCGGGCAGTGGTCATTAAGGTGTTGTCTCAAGGGCAGAATGGGTAACGCATAGCGGCCATAAATTAAAAAAAAGTCATTAGGAGCTCGGTTAATGTTCTCGCCGCATTTTGTAATAAACTTAAAGGAATCCGTAGTATTTTACGGTGTGGTAGTATCACGTTGCACACCCACGGGCCGTCGTGAAATGTTTGAAACGTCTTTTTAAAACTTAGAATGAATTAGCATAAATATGGGCTCTCATAATGAGTACCGTATCTTCTTACGACGGGCAATATCACTCTTCTTCGTTTGTGAGACAGCAGTAATGTACCACGATTGCGTGATACTGCAGAGGAAGGCAGGACCAACTTTAGGTATAAATCTTTGTCCTCGGCCTTGTTCACGAGTACAAGAAGCTCTTGGAAAATGAGTTTCAAAACTTAAACTCGATGCCAAGTCGTTGCCCACAATCTGGTGCCCTGCCAGAAATAATCTTAGGAGTACAGGATTGCGAATATATTAAAATTCCAAACACAGTCGTACAAATATTATTTTCGATGCATGGTGTCGCGACATGCCAGTCACGACACCCTGCCCAACATGTTATTGCAAAGCGTTAGCGAGAAAGTCTGGAGGAAGCAGGTAACACAAACATGAAAATAATAAATTGCAAGCTCTAAGTCCAGTTGAGACAGCCGCCTTTCGGAATATGCGACCCGTATGATCTAGAGAAAATTCTAGTAATTTTACATTTCCAAAATAATTTCCGATACACTACCTACTACAGAGGCTTCAGCACTAAATTCCAAACGTTTGTATCGTATGATGCTAAGAGAGTCACGAAGCGTAACAGTGGTTTTTAAAATTTAACAGAGTCACAAAAAGATTGTGTGAAAATTACATGAAATTGTGCGGTACAAAACGTGTGGAAAAGCGGAATGTAGGATGCAAAGAACTGAGCACTGCGCAGCATAGCAACCAGAGAAGCATTATGCTGGAGATAAACTGGGCGTAAATATAGATAGAAAGATAAATTGGTTTATAATTTATAGCCTGATGGTAACCACATGTCCATTAAAATGGGCCACAAATGTAAATATTAAAGTATTTGCAAGGTGTGCGTTTGCAAAACGTGTGAACAAATTTCATTTTAACCCTGTACTGAAATTGTGGCAAATGAGTGACAGTTGGTACACATCCCTGAATTTGCGCACTCATAACGTGGGAATGAAAACGTCCATACATGCGAGAAAGATCATTTAATGCAATTCCCATGCGTTATCTTGCAGTTATTTCTTATCCAGTGTATATTCACTTTTATGCGTCCACGTACTTTAAACGTTCTAGTTTAATCTTCGTCGTGGAATGCCGGAGCTTTGCATTAGTAAGAATTGTTTCTGTGTGTGTACCTTTTCCGATCGTCACTATCGTCAATAACATCAGTCACAGGACGCTGAAACGTCCTTTACACATTTTCTGCCTTGTTGCTTTTCTGTTTTCTAGTGTCACATTTTCACCAACAATTATAGGATATCATCTCAGTGTTTCCTCGTCTCTTGGAAACAGACAAAGTACTTACTTGGTCTATCCACTATCCATTCACAAACCTTCATCTCAGCTTCAGTTTAGTTAGAACTGCATCCCACATTCCAGTCTATACTCTTCGTTGGCTTCTATCACTTTTTGGTTTTCCTTTCCATCAAAATAATTCCCATCGTGCCATTGCTAGCTGAGCACCCTACAGGATTCCACACGTTTCCAATCCTTCTCACTTTAGGAGTCCATGTGGCACTAACATCAGACAGAACAGCTAATATGCAGAGATTGTAAGTTTTTGCTATCAGATCAAAATTTCAGAGGCAAGTTCCCTAAATTATAGTAGATGTTCTACGCCTATGCGTCGTTTATCGAACTAAAATACGATTTCTTACCTTGATTATGGGTCATTTAGTTTTTTAGTTGGCACATCATGTAATTTTAGACGGGTTTTTATTCTACCAGAAGGCGATTTACAATGCTCTGGAAGTGACAGATTTTACAAGCTGGTGAATGAATGAAGTGAATGTGAGAGCTAGCTTCATATAGTGGTCTCCGATACAGGACAGTGAACGGATTATACGCATGTAAGCACTTCACACAAGTTAAAGAAAAGCGGAAACTGCCACAGGTAGCTCCTAGGTGACATAAGGCTGGGTGATGTGTGTTTGATTTTGTGTGCACAGTCAAGTAATTTTTCAACAATTTTTAACAGCCATAATGGACATTCTCAGCATGAAGTCCACTAACGTTTTGAAGAATTAAATGTTCCTTAAACAAAGTTTGCTGTTCTTTAATAGCCCAAAGCTTCGTGTTACAAACTAGGATTTTAGTTTGATAGGTGGCCTTTAATGGTAGCTAGTTAAATTAACATACCCACACTATTGGTTTCACCAAAAATAATGAAGCAGCTGACTGGCTTGTAGGTGCCGTATGACAGGCTGTAGTTTTTCAAGGACCGAATATTCAGATAAAATACAAATTCTCCAATATTAATGATTGTGGGCAATTGCAAAGTTGGCTACAGCTTCTACCATTTCTTTGAACTTAGTATGTAGGTGTATCAATGCATAAACACTAAACTAAACAAAAATTCGTGTAGTTGGGTGGCGTTTTATCTCCCTAGCAGGGAGACCTCATTTCAGACTTGAAGTTTGAGAGTACTGTGTACAATGTCACTCAGAGCAGTTCTTCAGTGTTCTATGTCATTTATATTTTGTTGACTCCTTTCGTTAGTGCAGCCCCAAAGTAGTAAGTAATCGTTGTTTTGTTGAAAGAATTATGAAGCGCGTGAGCTGTAAATCTCAAGCAATGACGTAATGACCGTGGCAGCAATGCGACATTAAACCTCATTTTCCTTCGTTTCATCACGACACACAATTCCGCTCTCGTTCAAAATCTTCGCGTAATTGCCATTATCCACTGGTTGTGAAGAAAGTACGTAAATGCCCAAAACAGCTTCATATCGAAAGGTTTTCCTTTGGTCAGAGTTTTCTTCGTCATTATGGTCTTATATTGTGTGGTTCTCCATGGTTCCATAGTTGCAATACTGCTTTTTCGTATCGTATTATTACGAACCGCCAGTTCGCTCCGTTTACGCGCAGGTAGAACTAGCTGCCGAGAATTCTTTCCAATTGTGGGCGCGAGGATAGAAAGACGTTTCGAAATACATACAGTAAGCAGAGAATAACAAGTAATGGCAATTTATTTACTTTCCATCATCTAGGAATAGAGAGATACCCCAGAAGAATTAGTCATTTTACAGCCTGTTACGTTAAAATGTACCACGTATCCAGTGATAAGTTTTGGTAACAAGACAAATTATCGTGATAGAAAATAACGCAAAAACAATTGTGGCATTTAATTGTATTACTATTTTATTTATGATTATACAGCTCCTTTATTCTCCGAAAATTATACACAAGCCTAGTGAAGACAATAAATGTGTTTATTGTAGTGGCTGAAGTGCGGATTACACCACCAAATGCCTTCTTATTCACTGTCAATAATTAAACTGGGTCGTGACGTCATTCTGAATGTTGGATATTCGAAACAAGTGGTGCTCCTCCACGTCGCTGTTGCTAATTCGAGGCTCTCTGTTCACCTGCAAACACGCTACACTCTTTTGACGTCATTATATTCCGCACGCGATCGTCAGCAGTGGTGAGCCGGCCTTCCTGGAACAAAAAGGTAAAAATAAAGGAAGAATAAACCTGCGGGCGCCCCACAAAGGCTACAAAAGAAGTTAAATAAATTTATTACGTCATACACTTTTTAAAGCAATTTTTGCTTCATTTAGCGCTTTGACGAAACACTGCAAGGCAGCAAAGCAGTATCCGTGTCTGAAATATGAATGATGCATCGCATACTGAATTTACGAGTGCACGTAGTTCATGAAACCGGCAGTGGGCGCCCTTCACCTGCATGTTAGGACCTTATACGAAAAATCGTTATATCAATAGCTTATCACCAACTACGAGAGAACAGTACATCTTCAATGTACTTCATACCTATTTAATGAATGTCACGGTTGTAACAGCACTATGGAGTTGTAATGCACTTCGTTTCAGCACACGACGCATAAAGTGTTTATATATACCAGTATGGCGACAGGGACTCGAAAATATGACTGCTCTTCTCGCGATTTAGTACTCCTGATTACTCGAATTTTCCCGTTATGGGAATGGGCAATTCTATAACACCTTCGACTCTTGCAGTAAGTGAAACATATATCTCTCTTTCAGTCATCACGAAATAATTTAATTATCAAATCGTAGTTCAGCAGTGCTTTGCATTTATTCGATAAAATGGAAACTTCTGTTAATAATACAAAAGACGACAGTGAGATGCTAAATGAAAAGAATCACCTTAATTGAAACGAATTTCAATAATATATAAATTAACCATCGTGTGAAGGGACTCAGTAAAGTGTCCTGAAAATTTGTCTATGTAGTTTCATATATAACAGCGACTAAACGAGTTGGAGGAAAAGAACGTGACAGAGCCGAATCTGAGATGCACTTTTACGCAGCTACGGCCATAAAAACGACAGCCAATTAGCGACGAATTCGCAGACGTTTGTCCAATGAAAAGACGTGTTTATGGTTAAGATTGCGATTTTGTCTGACTGCGACAGGACTCTGTTACGTAGTTACGATCTCAACATTTTAGGGATCTTGGAAGCAGTACTTTCGAGCCTTTACTGTTAAAGTCTGACAAGAGATAAAATAGATACTTTACATTTAATTTATCTTTGTTGACGTTGTATTAGTATGCATTTACTGTTCACTCATTGGCATTGTATTTTGGCAAAAACTAAAACTTGTGACCCTTAAGTTCCATTATTAATAAAGTTTTACATTACACTGCAGCATGCCGACTATCTTACTACAAGGTTATTTCAGCAGTACAGCTCATTATCTTAACAAATTAAAGGAAATATGACGCTTTTAGCGTAGTTGATTTAATAGTCAAGCTCTACCTCGTAACCGGATTAGTTAATGCGCCTGTTAGAATGATAGGTTTAAGCTGAAACAAGTAAGTTTAAATGCACATACATCTGCTCACTCGTTAATCAGCAGCAAATACACTATAGAGCAGGATCGACCTATGTGTAGATGTGAAATTTTGCTCGACTTGACTCTCCTACCTTGCTCCAACCGCATTATCATAACATTCGTCTCCGCCCCATATGTAATTAATAACCTACACTTTGTAACTTCTTATGCTAAACGTTGTGTCAAGGAAGAAAATACCTTATCACTCCTTATTTCTGCAGGAATTTTAAAACAGTCTTCACGGCATAGAAACGCGTACCAAAACGGTGACCGGTTTCAGTCAGTCTAAGGCCACGTTCAGACCAGTCTTTGAGCATTTGACGTTCGTGTTTCAACAACATGGTAATTGCTCCGTTCACCATCTTTGAAGATTAGCCTGAAGATGGTCTCAGATCGACTGATACCGGTAACCATTTTAATAAATGATTTTTATGCTTTCAACTCTGTTTTAAAGTTATTTCATGTAGATTAACGTTCTTCCAATGATGTCCCCAAAAATTTGAATTTTTACTAGCTGTTGGTTTCTCATGCGCGTCATTCCTTATGGCGACGAAGTTCATTTATTTTAACGGACAGTGTAAGGATTCCACTACGACAGTAGTGTTGTGTAATCAAGAAGTATATCGAATGGCTTGATACGCCCTGCTTAAAGCAAGGGTCTCCAAATTTTTGGAAATATTGTGAATTGGTCTTCATGGTTTCCTTTGATCGAAATGTTTTTATTTCCCAACCAAGTTTTGTCCAAACTTCCTAGTCCATAAAGATTTTCCACTTCAGACTATTACTACCATTACTTTCTTCACAATACAGTTTTTAATTAGATACAGGTGGATAAACAAAAATCTAAAGAGAAGCCATATGAAATGGTAGAGGGGGGAAAAGCTATGAGGCTATGTTACCAACACCACGACCATTTTGGAAGCAGCCGTCTTGGATACAACTCGTAGTTTTCTAGTGGAAAGTGAGTCATTTGACATATTAAATATATGGCGAACAACACGAGAAAAACACTGGTTCTATTCACTTGAGGATCCCACTAACAGCCTGTATCTGATCATAACTAGTAACAACTGGAAACAGTTGGGGGCTCATCCTTCGACCTACATAAGCCGCTCATCTGTTGCTCACCGACTTCGATCAGAGTTGGTTGCATTTGCGTTAATTCCATCTGCAGACCCTGGTGAGCCACCGATATCCACCGACCGCAGTATCATTCTCTGCCAGCGGCGTCATTGGATGCGTTATGGTGGGGCGTTTGGTGAGCGTACCGCTCTCCCGGCCATTTTCAGTTTTCGTGACATGGAGTTGTGTACTTGGTCTAGTGTTTCATTGATTGGCCTCAAGAGGCTAGATGCACCCTATTCCAGTCCTCTCATGATGCAAAAATCCCGGACAGTACTGGCAATCTAAACCCGACCTTTCACATGGTATTCAGCCATGCTGACCACTCAGTTAAGGTTTTCGCTTTTAAAAAGGTCCCAAATATTAGAGAAAGACATTCTCTATTGACCCAATATCTACAACGACATCCCATAATATCTCACCCAGTTCCCGAAATATCTCTTTTTCCTGATCACACCGTAGAACCCTACTATAACATACTTTTTTTGCAACACACCGATTTAGCACACCCGCTGCTCTAACACACCCACACCGCACCTTAGACGCACCTACGTTTGTTACACATCAACATCCTCTGGAACAACGCAATGAAACTCATCCGCCTGGCCAGACGTAGTCCACAAATCGCCATCAGAGATCGTATCTTATCGTTATTTTTTATCTGCCGGCCTCTCATTTAAGGTTATACCCTTCTTCAGACTGTTTGCACTCCTGCAAACGTATTTCTATTTCATCAAGAATATGACTTTTTTTATATATTGTCATTTATCAATAACAAAAATTTGTCAGTTGTTACCCTTGTGCACTTCCTAACTCCAAAACTGACAACTTCATTTGTTTGCAGTATGATACTTGCAAACACGTCACACTTCAGCTGAAGGTTAGATTTTAATGTAAGCTTCCCGTCCCTTCGCAGAGAACGGAGCTAACATTTTTCATTTTAGCCACTCTTAGGATGGTAATCTGTTTCTCTGCTTCGGCGCTACTGTTGGCTTGTATAACAGAAAGTAACGTAAGATTTACATAGGGATTCACCTATAACTCGTTTGCATTTTTTTTCTTTTCAACGTGGAAAGCTACAAAATTCAGTTACATAGTGTTCATTATTCTTCAGCTATGCTCGAAATTTTGCTTTAATATGTTCTCTGTAGAATGGAGAAATGAGCTTATAGAGTAACAATGGGAGGTCGCGTACACCAGTAAGTACAGGTGTCGACAACTGACATGGACATCATATAACAAAAGCAGATTGTGGAAGTGCTAAAGGTACAGGATCGCATGGGAGGAACATTTTGTAAGTTACTCCAACTGATGAAAACATCACCCAGCTATGACTCGTTAAGTGACTATCGGCAAGATAAACATTCCGTTTCCGACTGATGCTCCCTGCATACTCTACCGCCAACCATAAACTTAGACACTTGTACCTTCAATAAATAAGGCAAGTAATGATGGCTCTAAGCATTATGAGACTTAAAATCTGAGGTAATCAGTTCCCTAGACTTAGAACTACTTAAACCCAACTAACCTATGGACATCACACACATCCATTCCCGAGGCACGATTCGAACCTGCGACCGTAGCAGCAGCGCGGTTCCTGACTGAAGCGCCTTGAACCGCTCGGTCACAGCCACCGGCAAATGATGGTAATTTATTTTTCATAGTTCAGTTGTATTTGTGGAAAGTGAATAACTAACAAGGATTTTTCTACACAATAGCAGTTGTATCCACATATTACACGGCGTGATGAGAACCAGTCTGAGAAGTTTGTAAGGGTGTTGCAGGGTAGGTTACGCTAAGAAATAACTGTTAAGAAAAGAATTCGGTTCGTTCTGGCGTTTCCAAGTTATTTGGCGCTGACCTTAGCCGATAAGGTCGTTGCGCGGCAAATTTAAGCCACCAGCCGGAAAAGATGTTACGGAACGTGGCTGCCTAACACCGAAAGAGAAAGCGATACAAAAATTAGACTTGATACGGGAGCAAGAATCGAACATGAGCTAAGGACTGAGCAGTCTCGTGCGCTACCATCTGTAAAGTATGAGAATAGCTTTAGCTAATTGTTTCTGCCGGGCCGCTTGAAATAGCGCACGTAACGGCGTGATTGGCTAACTTCAATGGTAGTTAACTCGGAAACAGTGCAACGTATCGATTTGTTTTCTTAATAATTATTTCTC
Organism: Schistocerca cancellata; assembly: GCF_023864275.1. Taxonomy (NCBI): domain Eukaryota; kingdom Metazoa; phylum Arthropoda; class Insecta; order Orthoptera; family Acrididae; genus Schistocerca; species Schistocerca cancellata. Next base: position 432,067,956 of record NC_064633.1, read on the forward strand.
AGCACAACCCACTCTGCAACACTCTTACATGCATTTCAGGCTGTCCCCGACCACCTTACATACCATTACACTCTATACATGGGAAACCAGAACTCCAGCGACAAGACTTCAGAGGTTATTCACACATATTTTCAGTTTCACGGACCCATGGTCTCCGGTGACTCGTTAGAGAGTAATGACGTAATTATGATTTATTCAGTTCGTCAACCCTATTACCCTTATTTATGGGAAAATACCTTCACATCAGTGAAAAATTCTGTAATACGACAATACAAACACAGAATAATGCAAAAACCACTAAACAGATGCTACAGTAGTGGAATGAGGTTGTCCTCGGTGTAGAACATTTCAGCATAGCGCCCTTATGCTGATCTTCCATTACAATGAGTGAAGTCGTACAACAGATGAATTTCGGCAAACTCTTCGTCAGTAAACCTATCCGTACTGCTGTGTATCACTGTTAACAAAACCTAACTCAGGCGGGAATAAAAGGCAGGCCGAGCAGTACTGAATGAAGTGTTGAGGGGGAAGAGTAAAGTGGGCTTTAAAATTTCAGAACAAGTACAATGCGCAAATGCAACAAATTTTTCCAAATAAGGCCCAAAATGCGTACCGTACACATTTGCAGTGTTGTACAGATATTTTCAGCTCAATTGAGGTACAAAGCTAAATGTGGGTAAGACACCAAACGAAATGTAATTTCATGGAATGTATTCGCACACCACGACTATACATCAGCGGTACCATTTACTAGAAACGCATGAAAATTTGTGCCAAACTGGGGCTCTAACTTGGATTTCCCATGTATCGTGAGCCGTAGCCTTAACAGCTTTTTATATTGGCTGTGTGTGCCTTCTTAACCCGGCTGCCTTGCCTTTAAGAAAAGCAATTTCCCAGCATAAAAATAAAAGTATGTCTTCGGCATCAAATCAAAAACACGCCTCAGCTTCTAAAATTCTGTCCTTTATTTGTACCAAAAAGGAGTGAAACTGAGGAGTTCCCTTGTTGCGTCAAACTGGGGGCTAAGCATACAGAAGGGTCTGACAGAATGTAGAAGAAAAAGAAAGAAATGAAGGAAGTAGGTAAGGAAGCCATCAAATAAAATCGAAGGCTGGAATCCACGACATCAGTAACTGGTACTGCATTGTGCTGTAAACTGGAAAGAAAAACAGCTAAGGGTGGTTCCTCAGTTAAAATGAAAAGTAAACAGCGAGTCACTTACCGCAGCACAGCGCAGAGGTTTATGACGAGAGTCTCCCAAAGCTTTATCATCCACGTATAACCTCTCACAATGACTAAAGTATAAACCAATACAATCGTCCGTTGTTCTATATTCGTCCTCATATTCCAGCTTTTATACTCGTGATGATCCACCTGCACGTAAGGTCAACAATCGGACTATGTAAATAATTGGAGAAATATTGTCTTTATTTTGGGTTATAGAGGATCTTGCAATGTGGTTCCTGCATGTAGTTCCAGAAGTCCAAAGTGTCCTTAAGACCGTCTTGAGACAAACAGCTCACTGAGGGCCCGTGAATCCAACTTACAACAGAAATTTTGTAGGCGGGTGATATGTCTCGTGCCAGAATAATAGAGCCTTAAGTTCTACATGATTTGCTGTCACTCGAAGAAAGGATGCCAGCAATCGCTTCACCAAGCTCCACACCACCGCCCACGCGCTGCAGCAAAGTCGGTGTTCATCGTGGTCTTGACTCCGCAGGCCGTGCGCAACGGTGAATCCGCGATATGGATTGCGTGTAGCCGCTGTCTGTTCACCTGCTTACTGTTAGTCGGAGACGTTCGGGTCCTTCCTCTCCACCATGTTATTTGATCGTCATGAACGTGGACAAGGCCAAGACCTCCCCAGTCCGACGGAGGAGTGAGAGTTCTGACAAGACGACGTAAACAAAATTTGTAGCCGGTGTGAGGAATGGCAACTAGCTCTAAATGTGGAAAAATGTAAGTCAATGCCAAAAAGTAGGAAGAAAATACCTGTAATGTTCTGATATCGTATTACTAGTGTCCTGCTTGATACAGTCAACTCGTTGAAATATCTGGGTGTAGCGCTCAAAAGCGATATGAAACGGAACGAGGGTGTGAGAACTGTGGTAGAGTAGGCGAATGGTCGACTTAGGTATACTGGGAGAATTTTATGAAAGAGTTGTTCACCTGTAAAGGAGACCGCATATGGGATGATGCTGCGATCTTTTCTTGTGGATATTGAAGGAAGACATTCTACTGCGCCAACATACTAATACATTGCGCGGAAGGACCCCCAACATAAGAAAACTTAGAGCTCCTCCAGAGGCTGTAAGACCGAAAATGCAGGATGTATGGCACCTGCTACCGATAAATAATTTTTTTTCATTGTATGTAAATATTTGTAATTTAAATGCTTTTTTTAATAGGTAAGGACACTGCTTCACTGTATGTGTACATTTAGGTAGAAGTCTGTTGACGTTTTATTGTATTTATCTGTGTTTTACTGTGGACCTTATAAGCTCATGGAAAAAGCCAAAGGAATTGTTATTTGCATCGACTTGCAACGATAACAGCAGTGCTTGTGCGTTGTAAAATCTTTGGGTAGGGGGTCGTTGCGCAGAGTGCCGGGAGGGAGCGGGAGACGGGTTCTAGCGCTTGTAGTGTGCGGAAGTGTGGTGGTAACGCTCCCGCAGTAGAGAGTACCATTTCGGCGGCATCGTGTACGCGCGCCGGCCAGATGACTAGTAGCAGGAGGAAGAACAGTGGACGGGCGCAAGAGGCTGTATTCATTACGATTGCCCGTTCCTGTAATTAGCCGTGGCCCACAAGATGATACCTTCTTCAACAACAGCAGCAGTTCCAGCAACACAGATTATTTGTCATCTGCAAGTTTCGTCGCACCCACAGCGCGTAAGTAAGACTGTTCATTGGTAGAAAGTATTAATGGCTAACCCAGCAGCACAAGTGAATGTGATTTGATTAATGAACTTTATTTGAATAATATCAGTTAAATTCAGGGTGATTGTGTCCTCGTTGCCCCGAAACATTGTTACCAACCAGGGTCCTTGTTCCCTTCTTTCCTTATATGCTAACCGAAGTTTGAGAATCTATCACTAGAAAAAATCCAAATCTAAGGAAAATGCACAAATTGAGAGTGTGGAAGTTTTACTTATATTACATATAGCTTGGAGCACATGGCTCTTTGGTTAGGTACGTATTCGGTATTTAATTCTGTTCAAGTCAGAAAAAAGGCTCAGTTGTTCAGACAATAATATGAAATCCTATTTGAAAATTAAGTAACTGCAAAGTAAAAGTGCTAGCCTTTCTCTTACTTTCTTTGATGACGTTATGTTGAGGTCTCTGAAAGTCATTGTTCACGTAACGAAGTTCAGTAGTAACATACAGTTTAAGTGGATATTTTCAAATCATTACTCGATTGCCTTTTTCAAAATTTAATGACAAACGTAACGTAAAAGGGACTTCTCAGTTTTCTTTATCATTACATACGCACTCAAAATTGGTGTCAAAAAACGTGACAACCTTCAGTTGCCACGTCAGTGTTTGATAATAAATGTTTTTCTTTCCCATCATCTTGTACAGGATTTTGCATGTAAATCACCCTAGTGGGATGGCGACCGTAATTACTTCCTTTTCGTTCCCTAGTGTAATTTTTGGATTCCTGATCAGTGGTACCCATTTTTTGTAGAGTGTTGTTCGTGAGTGAATGAACATATAACCTCCATTTTTCCAAATTGTAGCCCTGTTCGGTTTAATTACTTTTTTATTTTTAGTAGACTTTTCTGTCAAAAGATCGGTTATACGCTTTCCCCCTACTTATCGGTATTACTTCTTCGGGAAAGATAGCCTTATCCATTTAGAAAAATTCCATTAGGTATACACGCGATCCACGGTCATATTTTATATCGCAAGCAGGATAGGTCGATTAGTAAGGGGAGGTTACAAGGCATATAGGCGGTCGTTTTCCCTCGCTTTGTTTGCTAGTGGAACAGGAAAGGGAACACTGGTAGTAGCACAGGATACTCCACGCCACACCCCGTACGGTGTCTTGCGGAGTATGTATGTAGATGTAGATGTCTTGACTGGTTTGATGCTGCCTGCTACTAGTTGATCTCCAGCGCCAAACTTTTCATCTCAGAGTGAATATTCCAACATGTCTCCTCAATCATTTGCTGGATGTATTCCACTCTCTGTCTTCTTCTAGTTTTTACCCTCCACTCCTCCCTTTTGTACCGTGGAAATTGTTCCTTGATGTCTTTAGAGATGTCTTATCGTCCTGTCCCTTTTTCTTGTCGCTGTTTTCTATATAACCCTTCCCTCTCTGCGCAGAATCTCCTCGTTCCTTACCTTATCAGTCCACCTATTTTTGAACATTCGTCTGTAGCAACCAATCGCAAATCCTTCGATTATTTTTGTTCCGGTTTTCCCACAGTTCATGTTTCACTACCACATAATGCCGTGCTCCAAATAACGCTCTCAGAAATTTCTTCCTCAAATTAAGCCCTACGTTTGATACTAGTAGACTTCTCTTGTAAAGGAAGGCCCTTCCTGAAAGTGCTAGTCTGTTTCTGATCTCCTCCTTGCTCCGTCCGACATAAGGTATTTTGCTGCCTTGGTAGTATAATTCCTTAACTTCATCTACTTCGTGACTATCAATCGTGATGTTAAGTTTGTTGCTATTCTCATTTCTGCTACTTGTCATTACTTTCGTCTTTCTTTGTTTTATTCCTAATACATATTCCTTACTTGTTAAGCCCTTTATTCCATTCAGAAGATCCTGCCGTTCTTCCTCATTTTCACTGAGGATAGCAATGTCATCAGCGAATCTTACCATTGATATTCTTTCACCTTAAATTTTTTTTTCCACTATTTTTATCATTGCTGCTTGATTATATAGGTGGAATAGTAGGGTTGGAAGACTCCATGCTTGTCTTAAACCCTTATCAATCAGATCAGTTAGGTCTTGGTTTTCCACTCTTTAATATTCCGTCTTGCCTCTTGTACACGTTGTATATTACCCGCCTTTCTGTCAATCTGACACCTGTTTTAGTCTGAATCCCGAACATCTTAAACCGGTTGACATTATGAAACGCATTTCCAGTTCGGCAAATCCTATGAACATGTTATTATTGTTATTTTTCCATGCTTCTATTACCAACCGCAACGTCAGAATAGCTTCTCTGGTGCCTTTACCTTCCCTAAAGCCAAACTGATTGACGTCTAACACATCCTCAATTTTCAGTTGCATTCTTCTCTATATTATTCATGTCTGCAACTTGGATGCATGAGCTTTTGAGCTGATTGTGAGAAAATTCTCGCGTTTTTCAGCTCTTACAGACCTCGGAATTGTGAGGATGAAATTTTTCCGAAAGTCTAATGGTTTTCAGTTAGACTGATTAGTTCTAAGCACCAACGTGAACAGTCGTTTGTGTTGCCTCCTCCTCTAATAATTTTAGAGATTCTAATAGAATGTTATCTATCCATTCTACCTTACTTGATCTTGTCTTCCAAAGGTCTTTTAAATTCTCATTATAATACTGGATTTCCTACATCTTCTAAATCTATTCGTGTCTCTTCTTCTATTACATCAGAGAAATCTTCTCCATCATAGAGGCCTTCAGTGTACTTTTTCCACCAATTCGCTCTTTCCTTTGCATTTAGTAGTGGAATTCCCGTTGCACTTTTAATGCTACCACCCTTGTTTTTAATTTCACAGAAGATTGTTTCGAATTTTCCTTTTCTTTTCTTTTTTTCTGCCTTGTTTCATCGGTGAACCGAAATATTTCTTCTGTTACCCGTGATTTCTTCGCTGCTACCTTCCTTGTACCTATGTTTGTCTTTCCAACTTCTGTGATTTCCATTTTCAGAGATGACATTTCCTCTCTAGTCGTACCACTTATTGAGCAATTAATTATTGCAGTACCCATAGTCTTAGAGAACTTATAAGTATCTCTTCATTTCTTAGTATTTCCGTATCCCATTCCCTTGCGTATCGATTCCTCCTGACTAATTTCGTAAACTTCAACCTACTCTTCATCACTGCTACATTGTGATCTGAGTCTATATCTGCTCCTGGGTACGCCTTAAATCCTGTATCTGATTACGGAACCTCACTCTGATCATGATACAATCTAACTGAAATATTAACATATCTTGCAGCTTTCTCAAATTACATCTCCTCCTCTTGTGATTCTTGAACTGAGTTTTCGGTGTTACTAACTGAAATTCATTAAGGAATTCAGTTCCTCTCTCATTCCTAGTACCACCCCCATGCTCTCCAGTAACCCATTCATCTACCGCGTCCCCTACAACGGGATTCAAGTACCCCGTGGCAATTAGATTTCTTCATCGTTTATGTACTGAATTACATCTTCATCTTCAGCTTGCGACGTACTCATGTATATCTGAACTATCACTGGCGGTGTTGGTTTGCTGTCGATTCTGAAGAGAACAACCCTATTACAGTAACTAATGCTCTGCTTTATCTTCCTGTTTGTAACGGATCCTACTCCTTTTATACAATTTTCTGCTGCTGTTGACATTACCCTACATTCATCAAAGAGGAACAGTTTGTCTTATTTCAATTTCACTTCACTGATCCACACTATATCTAGATTTAGCCTTAGAATTTTCCTTTCAGATTTTCTAGCTTCCTTACGTTCAAGCTTCTGACGTTCCACGCCCCAAAGCGATGATTATTCTGTCTTCTTCAGATACTAATCTGCCACTTCGCAGTCTCTTCCCTGATATCCGAATGATCAAATATGCCGGACTATTTTGCCAATAGAGAAATCATCATGACACTTCTTCAGCTACAGGCCAAATGTCCTATAGATACACATTATGTGTCTTCACTGGTTTCCATAGCCTTCTGCTTATTTTCGTAATTGATCTGGGTCCTTTGTGACCTCGGATATGGTCTTCAAGTTTCATATTTGATCTTTAAAAGCCGACCTCTGTGGCCTTGCAGTTCTAGGCGCTTCAGTCAGGACCAGCGCGGCTGCTACGGTCGCAGGTTCGAATCCTGCCTCGGGCATGGATGTGTGTGATGTCGTTAGGTTAGTTAGGTTTAAGTACTTTCTAAGTCTAGGGGACCGATGACCTCAGATGTTAAGTCCCATAGTGCTTAGAGCCATTTGAACCATTTGGACACATAAGGAGTCATATACACAGTCGTTTTCCCCTCGCTCTATTGCAAGTGGAACAAAAGAGGTACGGGGTATCTTCCGCCATGCACCATGCCATTCAGATTTGGAAAATTTTGGGTAGCGCAGAACTGACCAGTCGCCTTCATGTACTACAGTGGTCGACAGTACTCAATGGAAGTTATTATTTGCGGGAGGGGTGACGAAACTTCTGGAGTAGGGCGTGTGTGCCCCAAGGAGCATATCACCCTTTAGGTGTTGGAATGGGACCCTAAAGGGATTCAGTCCTTTCATCACCGTCCTAGATGACAACTTGGTTGCGGTGCTGTCCTGATACCCTTGCAGTCGCCCTTTATCAGCAATGGCTCCAAGTTCCGCAAGGTGGACCACGCATGGATGTACATACCGCTGCCGATCGAAACAAGAACAAAATAAAGCTGACATTCCTTGGAGCGTCAACATTAACACTGACAATCTGTTGAAACCTATGCAGTACATATTTGACAGCCCTTAAAAAGCACCATGCAGCATGGAAAAGGCCCTTAATACAATATCGTTAAAATCTATTTAATTTTACGAGTTGCGGTCGTGTAAACCTATTGTCATGTCTACTAGTCCGGTAGGAATCTGGAAGCAGTGACCACTATCAGCCTGTCACTTTTGGCAGGTTCAATCTTCTTGCTTAGTAAAGTTTCTAGTCTGTTCTCAGCGTGGAGTTAAGAATCATTGTCCTAGTTATTATCTATCAGTAAACAACTGAAACATCGTGTTTCTTTATAGATAATTTTTTTTAATTTTCCACTAATGTATATGGCGTATGCTAGTGTATTTGCATTTATAAATTATTGGTCGCAGCCATCAGTCGTCCCTTTTTTGTGCGTATTATTTTCCAAATCCATATTTCGGCTAGTTCCTAGACTTTCTAGTCTCGATACGTCAGTTCCCTGTTGTTCGAGCGTCAGTCACAGTTCTTTGCATACTAGTCAAGGTATTATTCAAAGAACTGTGACTGACGCCCGAACAACAGGGAACAGACATGTATCGAGACTATAAAATAGGGTATTGATAATTGCTAGCCACGAGCCGAAATCTGGATTTATCACATAAAACCTACAAAAAAAGGACGACTGATTGCTGTGCTCTATAATTTATAAATAATATCGTATTCGTCGAGTGCACCAACTTTCCTAATGGAAGGTAACCTGATCATGAGTTTGTGTTATGCTGATGGAAAGATAGCTGATCTCATTCATTCCTTTCTCGAACTTCCTGGGAGATGGAACTAAAGCAAATTCCTCTTGGTATCTCTACGAGTAAATGTAACTGACTCGCCACTTAAGTAGGCATTATGTTGATTACGTTGTGCTATTCGGTCTTCATAGACAACTAAACCGTGTAATCCGTACTAGTGTGGGAATAAAAAAGCTCAGATCGTTTAACACTTAAGATACACGTTTATAACAAATGCTAAATTCCTTACAGAACTGCCTCATGAATCAGCTTGCCTGTATTTCATGACAGATCCTTCCAGCAAACTACCCGTAATTTCGAAAGAACGTGGGTCGTACCCGTAGAACTGATACAAAAAACTACCGTCCATTATCACCCATATAAGTATATCGCAGAATACTAGAACATAATTTGAGATGAAATATGACATACGTCGGAAAATACCATCACCGTCATGAAAATCTGTATGGGCTGATAACACATTTATCACGAGTAACGGAAAAAGTCGCTCTTAACAAATTATACTCTCAGCGTCGTGGATAGGGGAATCCAGATGCATTTTGTGTTTCTAGAGTTTCTAAACACGAAAACAACCTTGCATAATTAGTATCGCATAGATAATTGAAAAGTAAATCAAAGTGTTGCGAGCACGGATCGCATATCACTGTCTAAAAAGACAAAAATAATAATATTATGCTGCCGAATGGCTTGCTTTCACATCGGAAAAGATCGCATGAAGTAAACGTTACGGTCATATATTTATTAGAACCATCGTATGAAGTAACAGTTCTCGTCATATACTCGTTAGAACCATACGAACGAAAAGAAAAACTGAATCGTCATCAGATGTGTTCAGCATGCACAAGAAAAGCAATCAACGTCTTCCAAAGCAACTGACTGTTAGTAAAACGAATTGAGGGAGTCAAAAAGCCCCATATTTTTGTATAAAATACTTTCGTTGCGAATGAATTCGGATTGCATGTAGCATCCAGAGATACAGGATGTTTCAAAAGTAACAGCACACATTTCATGGGTGTAATGTAAGAATAAAATGTTAAATAAAGTTTTGTCTGGAATTGCTTCATTCCGTAATTGTGATGCATAATGTCTTTTGCGGTAGGCATTACATCGTGGGCCAGTACGGGCTTTCGTCATGTCTTATTCACCCGCATATTAGCTGATAATCTCTTGTGCAACTTTCTACACTACTCGGTTGATTCTTGCACGAAATGTCTTCGTTTACTTGACTTAGGCGTGGACCGTTGTACTCCACGGAGCTGTTGTAGTCTAGCGGTACCACAATTACTACGTACATTTATTCTGTGGCTGTTTACGGTACTACTGTTTACTCAAACGGTGAATATGCGGATATGGAGATATGTGGCTGTGAATCTCCTTTACAGCGCAGGAGAAGGCAATGCACAAGTAGCAAGACGACCTTACATGGAAATGTTACCAAAGAGAAGAGTACCAAATCAGCTGACTTCCACAACTGTGGACAACGGTTTCAGGCTATGTGGCATTCGTAGTACGCCGCGCTTAGGTCGACGTCAACTGGACAGATCGAGTGTTGAGAACATCATGAAAATGGTAGATGAAGATCCGACCGTAAGTACCCGCCGTGTAAGTAGCACAGTAAAAGGGTACCTCAATCAACTGCATGGCGCCTGCTTCAGAGACAGGAATTCCAGCTGACACCTTTAGACTACCCTTGACGTCAGAATTTGTGACGGTTGTTACTCGAGCGCTATGCTGCTTCTCCATTGTTCGGTTATCAGGGGCCGTTTACGTAGGAGAGCCACATTACCCGAGCGGGTATGTGAAAGCTCGTAATATACACATGTGGTCGTGTGAGGGTTCTAGCGTAACTACAGTACGAGGATAACAACATCGTTTTATAGTGAACATTTGGTGTGGTGCAGTGGAGAACGTGTAACTCGAACTGGATGTTATTCCACAGTGCTTAACTGGCAGAATATATCGACGGTTTTCGGAACATGAATTGAGTGGTATGCTTAATGATGTCCCACTCGCTTCACGAATCAATTTACGATATATGCACGACGTGGACCCTGCACGTTCCAGTCCGAAGGCAAGAGAGTATTTGAGTATTGCTAATCCCAAGAAGTGAATAGAGCTTGGAGGATCAGATACTTGGCCCGCCAGATCTCAGGATCGTAATCCCCTGGTCTCCTCCTACCTTTGTGGTCATCTCAAGCAGGTCGTGTATGATGTTTCAACTGGCCGGCCGCTGTGGCCGAACTGTTCTAGGCCCTTGAGTCCGGGACCGCGCTGCTATGGTAGCAGGTTCGAATACTGCTCGGGCATGAATGTGTGTGTGATGTTCTTATTATAGTTGGGTTTAAGTAGTTCTAAGTCAATGGGTCTGATGACCTGAGATGTTAAGTCCCATAGTGCATAGAGCCATTTGAACCTTTTTCTTTTTTGTTGCAACTGAGAAGCATCGAACTGAAAATGGTTGTGAAACTATGCAGAATGAAATGAACGGAGCCTGCATTACTCCAAGAGTGGTAAGGCGTCGAGCATGCCACTCTCTTCGTCTACATCGACATCACGTTGAACAAGTTCTGGGATAAATGTGCATCACGTATTTACGCTGAATTTCGAGTTCCTTCGTGTCGTAGCTTTCTGAGAATAGGTAATTTTGTGTTTGCTTGTGTTCCACTTGCGCTCCCTACTCTACTGTATAACTCTGAAAGAAAGAAATTACTGAGAATACTTTGTTTAAGAGTATACTCTTGTTTCGATGCATACATTACGCCTATGAAATGTGTACAGATACCTTCAACTCTCTCTGTACAGCCCTTCAACAAGAAATCAGGTTCTCGCCCTGTTAGCCTTTGCTAAGGCCAATTGGTGGCGGCGCTGAGAAGAGTGATTTTAATAAGGGAATTTGGCTGCGGGCGCGTTCGTTAGCGGCCGGCGCGGGCGCAGCTGGGCGCGAGTACTTTATCGCTGGTTGTGTCGCGGTTACAACGCGCCTAATGGAACGCGCCCGCCAAGGCCAGCCGCCGCGCCTCTATATACATACGCTGCGACCCACTCCACCGACGCCCCGTGGAACAAGGCGCCCACGCTACGGGACAGAATTTTCCATTACTTTTTATCGCTGAACGCGCTTCTCCCTCTTCCTGCTTTCTTCTCCCTCCTCGTCGCCCGTCCTTTTCGTTTTGTAATCGCCTGCTAAGCATTGACCAAGAGGAAAGATTTATCGCCGAAGTTCGCTACACAGCGCTTTTTGCCAGTTCTGGAATCCTGAGACAGTATTAAATCGGTCTGTTACTTTTCCTTCCATTGTTCAGAGCTTATATAGATCTGCATTGCTGCATTTAAATGCAGTTCGCTCACTTATCTGACTGGAAATATAAATGTTTTTCTCTTTTAACTATGTTCATTTAAATGCAATCCAAATATGTTTTACTGTATTTGCATTAAGTTTTGAACACTCCAACATTCCTATGTGTCCATAATAATACGTGTAAATATTTGAGGAATCAGAACTAGTTTACCCACAATACACAAGTAGCGCACGCTACGGGTCTAACACTGTACCCCCACTGCGCTTCCTATGATTCAGGAAAAATTAACTGTTTGCAGTTTTAAATTGAAAACATTAACACTCACTAAAGCCGACATATTCGCCTTGTGAAAAACAGCAACTGAATTTGAGATAATTCTCATTTATTGTTCCGTCTCAGCTGCACATTATTAATTAGTTTAGATGTTCCGATCATTCAGGGCCATCTTCAGATCCAAGCAGTGGCGCCAACAACCCGTCTTGTCTTCCCAGAACCACGTATCAGAGTAATCTATCAGAGTAATCTGATAAGTTTTTTAGTCCGCAGCTCGTGGTCATGCGGTAGCGTTCTCGCTTCTCGCGTACGGGTACCAGGCTTCGATTCTCGGCGGGGTCAGGGATTTTCTCTGCCTCGTGATGACTGGGTGTTGTGTGATCTCCTTAGGTTAGTTACGTTTAAGTAGTTCTAAGTTCTAGGGGACTGATGACCATAGATGTTAAGTCTCATAGTGGTCAGAGCCATTTGAACCATTAAGTTTCTGATCTTTATCTTGGGAAAAATTTTCTTACACTACCGTTTAGGTAAATGAGCTCTTCGATTTTGTGTTGTTGATCTAGGGCTCCTCATTAAGTTAGCAAGGCCACTTAAAATTTAAGCATGTCTACTTGCTCTACGATCTTTCAATATATTACTTTTTTTGCCTTTCAGGGTGTTTCCTACAGAAATCCGTGGTTTTTGCTACGGATATAAACGTGTTGTGTATTTGACAAATTTTTATTTTTTTAGAATATCGGCAGTTCTCTGCAGCCCATCCTCTCTGCTCGCAGTTAAAACTTCATAATCTGGAAATAGCGTCGTCGTAATATAATCTTGTTTAAAATGCTATGTGTAAGAGAGTATTTTTATTTTGCTCTGCCGTACAATTAAACAGCAATAGCGAAAGGCTACAACTTTGTCGAACTCATAAGTTAATATGATCTTTTCTTTTCTCATTATCCCCAGTTATTGGAACATATGCTTTATTATACAGGGTGGTCCATTGATCGTGACCGGGCCAAATATCTCACGAAATAAGCGTCTAACGAAGAAACGACACAGAACGAAACTTGTCTATCTTGAAGGGGGAAACCAGATGGCACTATGGTTGGCGCACTAGATGGTGCTGCCATAGGTGAAACGGATATCAACTGTGTTTTTTTAAATAGGAACCCCCATTTTTATTACATATTCGTGTAGTACGTACAGAAATAGGAATGTTTTAGTTGGACCACTTTTTTCGCTTTGTGATAGATGGCGCTGTAATATTCACAAACGTATAAGTACATGGTATCACGTGATATTCCGCCAGTGCTGACGGTATTTGCTTCGTGATACATTACCCGTGTTACTAATTGCGGTAAACGTCGATATCGTGTTGATGTGTGACTATTGTGATCAAAATGCCCAACGGGCGTGTGCTATGTATGCTTCTAGGTATCCTGGACGACACCATCCAAGGGTCCAGACCGTTCGCCCGAAAGTTACGTTGTTTAAAGAATCGGGAAGTGTTCAGCCACATGTGAAACGTCAACTACGACCAACAACAAATGATGATGCTCAGGTAGGTGTTTTAGCTACTGTCGCGGCTAATCCACACATAAATAGCAGCAAAATTGCGTGGGAATCGGGAATCTCAAAAACGTCGGTAATGAGAATGCTACATCAACATCGATTGCACTCGTACCATATTTCTATGCATCAGGAATTGCATGGCAACGACTTTGAACGTCGTGTACAGTTTTGCCACTGCGCACAAGAGAAATTACGGAACTATGACAGATTTTTTGAACGCGTTTTATTTAGCGACGAAGCGTCATTCACCAACAGCGTTAACGTAAACCGGCATAATATGCACTTTTGGGCAACGGAAAATCCACAATGGTTGCGACAAGTGGAACATCAGCGACCTTGGCAGGTTAATGTATGGTGCGGCATTATGGGAGGAAGCATAATTGGCCCCCATGTTATCGATGGCAATCTAAATGGTACAATGTATGCTGATTTTCTACGTAACGTTCTACCGATGTTACTACAAGATGTTTCATCGCACGACAGAATGGCGATGTACTTCCAACATAATGGATGTCCGGCACATAGCTCGTGTGCGGTTGAAGCGGTATTGAATAGCATATTTCATGACAGGTGGGTTGTTAGTCGAAGCACGTTCACCGGATCTGGCGTCCCCGGATTTCTTTCTGTGGGGAAAGTTGAAGGATATTTGCTGTCGTGATCCGCCGACAACGCCTGACAACATGCGTCAGCGCATTGTCAATGCATGTGCGAACTTTACGGAAGGCGAGCTACTCGCTGTTGAGAGGAATGCCGTTACACGTATTGCCAAATGCATTGCGGTTGACGGACATAATTTTGAGCATTTATTGCTTTAATGTGGTATTTACAGGTAATCACGCTGCAACAGTATGCGTTCTCAAAAATGATAAGCTCACAAAGGCACATGTATCACATTGGAACAACCGAAATAAAATGTTCAAACGTACCTACGTTCTGTACCTTAATTTAAAAAACCTACCTGTTACCAACTGTTAGTCTAAAATTGTAAGCAATATGTTTCTGATATAACAGCGCCATCTATCACAAAGCGAAAAATGTGGTCATCTAAAGCATTCATATTTCTTTACGTACTACACGAATATGTAATAAAAAAGGGGGTTCATATTTAAAAATACGCAGTTGATATCCATTCGACCTATGGCAGCGCCATCTAGCGGGCCAACCGTAGCGCCATCTGGTTTCCCCCTTCAAGCTAGACAAGTTTCGTTCCTTGTAGATTTTTCGGTTGACGCCTATTTCGTGAGATATTTGGCCCGGTCACGATCAATGGACCACCCGGTAGATTTTCTGAATTAGGTGTATTAGGTTTATAGGTAAGTCTCTTCTTCTTTTTCTTATGTCCAGTAACAATTGTCTGCTTACTTTATCAAAGACATTTGTTTACCCTTTTTAAGGGATGTGCTTCTTCAATGTATTACTTGTGTGTCCCTATAATTCATTGTAGTACTAACGTGTTGTCCGTACAGTTTAAGAGAAAAAGACGAACTAAAGGCAGAATAATACGTTACTGACATAAAAATGTGTGTAATTTCGAACGTGTGAAGAAGATATACGATGTAACTGTAATTTATTAAGGCCAATTGTTTCATATTACGCTCTGGCTCAAGAGATTGATTTACATCTTCTGTTTCGTTACGTCTGCTATGAATTGTTAGGAGCTTGCTCCGTGATATAGTCGAAAGTGATTATTTAATTTGCACTGTTAACGAGACTCGGCTAAAAGTATTTCCTCGAAATAGACCGCAGAGCAAAACTGGTGAACAATCAGAATAATCCCACATATTCGTTTCATTTCAGGTTAGTGATATTTTACCTCACTAAGTGCTTTTCTCAAGTCCTGTTTCTGATCATTTTTCTAATTTTTAACTAACGCCACATTATTCGTCAAACTTACAATCCCGTATCGAGTGCACCACCATCACCTCAGTATATATGTGGGCCAGCGCGGAATGTCACTGGAGGCAGATGAATGCAGACATCCCAGAAGTTTAGGAGGTGGAAGAAGTCAATGATCAGCGCTGAGTGACAATAGACAAATCTAACCGTAATGTAACGTCTCGTGAATGTGCAGCACCTGGCAATGTTTTATTCTTGCTCTTACTGTATCGTCTGGGCCCCAGTCTTCATAGATTATAAATCATAGATACCAAATTGTAGGTTACGCTGGTAATGCTGAACGCTGTTACTGTTTGCTTGAACCTCCTCATTCTTCCCAGTTTCACTCCCATGATTATATTGTAATTATGATTTCTTACAACATAGATGGGCCGGCCGAAGTGGCCGTGCGGTTAAAGGCGCTGCAGTCTGGAACCGCAAGACCGCTACGGTCGCAGGTTCGAATCCTGCCTCGGGCATGGATGTTTGTGACGTCCTTAGGTTAGTTAGGTTTAACTAGTTCTAAGTTCTAGGGGACTAATGACCTCAGCAGTTGAGTCCCATAGTGCTCAGAGCCATTTGAACCACAACATAGATAGGCGCCAACAAACAGCTCCAGATTCGAAGGAGAAATTTCGTAATTAAAATTTCATAAGAAGACTCTGCCGAAAGGAGAAATGCCTTTGAATGATTGCCGCTCCAATTCATGTATAATATCAGTGGCAGTATCTCCCTTATTTCGCGATAATACAAAACGACCTGCCCTTCTTTGAACTTCTCAGTCAATCCTGCCTGATGCGGCAGTACTCCAGAACAAGACGGACAAGTGTGTCGTAAGCAGCCTCTTCAACATACTTGTTGCTTTTTCTAAGTGTTCTGCCTGTAGATCACAGTCTTTGGTTCCCTTTCCCACAACATTTTCTTTGTGATCGTTCCAATTTAAGTTAATAGTAATTTAAAGCACTTAGTTTAATTCACACAGCCTTTAGATTTGTGTGCCTTACCTCGTAACCGAAATTTAGCGGATTCCTTCTAATACGTGGATGTCTTCACACTTTTCATTATTTATAATCAGTTGCCACTTTTCGCGTAATACAAATACCTGGTCTAGATCTTTTGGAATTGGTTCTGATCGTCTGAAGATTTATCAATCCGGTAAATGACAGTATTATCTGCAAACAATCTAAGAGGGTTTCTAAAATTCTCTCCTAAATCGTTTATGTATATAAGGAACAGCGGAGGGCCTGTAACAGTTTCTTATGTAAGGAGGGATGTTGCTTCCATTTTTTTAGGTGACATTCCATCAGCTACTGCAAACTGTAAGCTCTCTAACAGGAAATGAGGAATCAAGTAGCTACACTGAGAGAACTCCGTAGGCTCCTAATTTGTTTCCAAGTCGTTTGTAAAGAACAGTGTCAAAAGCATTCCGTTAATCAAAAAATTTTGAATTGACCTCTCTTGCCGGTAGCACTCATTATTTCGTGAGTATAAAGAACTGGTTTTGTCTCACAAGAACGATATTTACTGAATCCATGTTGACTGTTTGTAAATAAATCGATTTATTCGAGGTAATTCGTAAAGTTCGAAAACAATATGTGTTCCAAAATTCTACTGCAAATCGACGTTAGTCTTATGGGTCTGTAGTTCAGAGAGCTACTCCTACTTTCTTAGCTGAGTGTCGGTAGGTTCTGCGAAGTTGTTTTTTTTTTTTTTTTTTTTTTTTTTTTTTTTTTTTTTTTTTTTTTTGTGCGGATCTTTCGGCGAGTGAGCGGTTGCACATGACTACTAACTATGATGTACGGTCATCCTGATTTAGGTTTTCCGTGCTTCCCTAAATCGCTCCAGGCAAATGTCGGGATGGTTCCTTTCAAAGGGCACGGCCGACTTCCTTCCACGTCCTCCCCTAATCCGATGAGACCGATGACCTCGCTGTCTAGTCTCCTTCCCCAAACAACCCCAAACCAACTATGGTGTTTATTATCGGCACACTCTGGCAGGAATCTAAGTAGTACACAAGTTAGATCGCAGGGCTCCCCTTTTTTTTTCAGCTGCTCAGCTACACCGAGGATTTCTGCGTCGAAGGTCCTCGTTTTGGCAATTGTTTTTCATTCGAATTCTAAAGTATGACATCTTCTTTTGTGAAGGAATTTCGGAAACCCGTGGCACTGTCATCAGTAACATCACCATTGTTGTTTCGTTGTTGTACAGCGAAAATACTGACTGCATTTTGGCGCTGGCGTAGTTTACATACGACCGGAATCTCTTAGGGTTTCCTGCCCGATTTCGAGACAGAGTGTCCTAGTGGAAACTATTAAAAACATCTCGCAATGAAGATCGTGCTAAATTCTGTTAACTACGTTACATATTTTAGTTCTAAATCTGATGATGGTCTAATTCTTCGATAAACGACAGTAATAGTTAAACAAAACCGCATTCTAGACTGCTTTCGTCATAAAAATTCACTTAATGACAAAGGCGGTGAAACAAGAATAACAGCGAGTCTTTCTATGTCCGTTTTTCCAGAAATGGTTGCGGGACTCGGATATTCAGTACATAATGTTAAATCGAACACCTTTCAGCCGTCTAATTTCAAGACTGTTATTTTATTTGGCTACCAGTTTCGGCGATTTACTACGCCTTCTTCAGGACTCCTGGCCGACGGATAGTCTGAACGCTTGCCGCTCTTTTGACAGGAACCGAGGT
Organism: Schistocerca cancellata; assembly: GCF_023864275.1. Lineage (NCBI taxonomy): Eukaryota > Metazoa > Arthropoda > Insecta > Orthoptera > Acrididae > Schistocerca > Schistocerca cancellata. Next base: position 432,086,059 of record NC_064633.1, read on the forward strand.
TTGAATCTTCCTACACGTCGGGCAGGGAGCCTGAAGATGTAGTAAATTGCCGAAACTGGTAGGCAAATAAAATAACCGTTTGCTTATTAGACGGTGTAATGGTCGCCTGGTCGTAGATATTGCTAATTGCTATAATAGCACTATTTCACTCCCATTTATGGAGCTTGTTAGCACTTGATGTTAGGTTGGAGCCATTAAAATGCATTGTGTTGTAGTAATCGCTGCTACTTGCTGGATCGCTGCTGTCTCACGATGCTGATGCTGGCTCTACACCTGGTTGTCTAGGGTTAAAAACATGAGGTCCCGTGTTTTTTATGTGCTTTTGATGATAAAGAACGAGCGAAACCAACAAATATGTAAACTTCAAATATTTATTACTCTGGTGGCCATCTTAATTCCACTGTCCACCAAAGACCATGACTCAACACAAAGTAGTACTTCCGTTACATGTTCTTTGCAGTGATTATCCACCTCAAACAATAACACACAAACACACTTTACCAAAGTGACATTCCGACTGCCTCCCGACCGTTCTTGCTGCTTGTATTTATAACATTGTCAAAGAACTACTAAAAAGAGATATAGTTTACAAGTCACATGTACATCTGTTATCATAATTTGTGCAGAAAAGTTATTAATTTGCATCGAGTGACATAATTTAACATGTTATTAAAATGACAGACAGACTTGTTGACTTGGCAGAATAATTCTTTGTTACAAAAAGGCCGTTTTTTAGAAGTTTGTCAATTGACTTCTCTAATTTGCATTAATAAGTAAATAACATGAATTATTAAGAATTACATTGGTTTTCGTCTAAAATAGGATTGATTACGTGAATACTCAGTGAAAACGCTCCTAGTGAACAAATAAGTTTCACTGGGTGATTTTTATTTAAGGAGATCCAAAATACCTAAGTTGGCCACTATTTTTCGTACTTCATATTAGTTACTTAAGATGAACTTAATGTTTTTACATGATGACATTTGCTGTATCAGTGATCAAGTGATATTAACTTTTGTGTGGGTCAGTTTAATGGGTTGACAGTTTATGGAGACATGTTATGCAATCATTGTTAATATACACAATAACTTTTCTATAATCATAAATACTCGTTAAACTGGTTGAATTTGGAGGGTATCGCATACTTCGGTACAGTAAGGCCTTTAATATGTTCCGTTACAACGGCTGAAAGGTATTTGAGATGACATTCGGTAAGAACAATATCTGGTATGTCTAGAGGATTGGCCCAAGCAGTCGCGTATTCAAAACGCTGTGCTATTGAGATTGTGGTGCACCGTGTACACTATCACACAGGCAGCTGTTAACGTAAAAATTAACTTGTTTAAATGCGACGACACAGTTATTCACGTCATACGAAAGTGAAAAAGAACTTACGGGACGGAAATCCAATTTAACGATTTGTGGCGTTGATGAACATGCAAATCACAACAGCAGCAGGTGTTTCCACAGTTTACTGCCCCTACACTCATAATGCAGACGTTATTTTCACCTAATATCTGTTTATTATAACTACACCAATTTAGGAGTTTGTTCTATGCCCCGTAATCATCTTGATACATCTAGAAACTAACAGATAAATCTGTCATAGATGTAGCAAAAATTTGAAATCAACTGTTCGGTCTTAAAGATGTAAATATTCTTCCATGAATGTTGTTGAAATACTAGATGTTGGAAGTGAGTGTATCGTAATAAACTTTCATTATATTGCAGTTAATGATTGAGGGCATCTTTCCTTTTATATGAAAACGTTTGCAAATAAATAAGTAGTTATGAAACAACCCTTCGTATTTTGTTTGGAATAGAAACAGATAGGTAATTAAAGAAAGGTAAGCAAACACGAGTTGTTTTCCATAACTCGTGTTCATTACGGATCTATTAAAAAATGCATCTGCGTGCTTCATGTATTTTAAAGTTTGTTCCAGTGAGACGCGTAACAGATAGCATTTCCACGCCATATTTACTAGCATTTAAACAGGGAGGTACAGTTGATCAATAGCATACACGCCGCTAATGAGCTATCGACTGTTATAATTCCGAGGCTCATCTAACGCCACGCCATTGCACGTGTCTATGGAACACACAAAAGCAACTCATCTAGTGCAGTTTCAAAGATTACTGTACCGCGTTTGACTGCTATATCAGAAATTATGCATGCACTTCACATTTATTGAAATGGTGATTGACTCCCACATAGATACATAGCCGAATATATGAGTTTCGTGGCACACGATTTTGCAAAATGCAAAAACGTTCATAATATTTGGTTACCACTATCCCGAATTTGTTGTACTTTATCCTAGCAGAGATGGGTTCATATGGAGGAAGAAACAATGGAAATAATTGTAGACGGTGTTGTTTCAGGTGTCTAGGCCATCTGTTCAACCAATAATATGCATTTTGTTACACACGCCGTGAAATCACTATTAATGTGATTTTCGGAGTATTAAGAACAGCAGGAAGACAATAGTACAACTGCCTATGGAACATTCCAGATTAATTCATTCAGTGAGCTACGACGGACAAAGCTCATGTTTCGAGCCACGCATCGAAATATGTTCAATTTATCAATTTACCATGATGTTCCGCAATACCACACCTTTTCCTCCAGATTAAAAAATAGGAGAATTGCGTTCTATCGACAATTAAACAATTGCGTAAGATTTGGAAAGCAAGATAGAGAGCTGAAAATGTAACACGGTGTCGTGAGTTATGCCACTATATTTCAGTGGTAACACTATTTCCATCAGATGTTGTAAGTCTTGGATCATGTTTGGTTTCGTCCTGTAAACACATTCCACTGCAGAGTCAATGTTTCATTCCGATCTTTGGTTCTTGTAATATTTACCTCCGCATGTACATGAAGCGTTTTTGTGAGCACTAGAAAAAATGCGGGATATCTGTAAGAAAACTAATAAAAGTATTACGTTTCCTACGCGGTATAGTATTTTTCATTGAAAGCGGTCATTGTGAATAGTAAATTCGTACCAAAGGCTGACTCTGATTTACCAAGTGTGGAACATGTCTTTCGCTGATTTTACTGCAAGGAAATCAAGCTACTGACGGGCACAATGGTAAGATCTCGGTCTAACAGTGGAGGACTATAATGTTGAGTGAAGTCTGGTGGATAGCATCAGTCGAATACAAAGTACACTCCTGGAAACTGAAATAAGAACACCGTGAATTCATTGTCCCAGGAAGGGGAAACTTTATTGACACATTCCTGGGGTCAGATACATCACATGATCACACTGACAGAACCACAGGCACATAGACACAGGCAACAGAGCATGCACAATGTCGGCACTAGTACAGTGTATATCCACCTTTCGCAGCAATGCAAGCTGCTATTCTCCCACGGAAACGATCGTAGAGATGCTGGATGTAGTCCTGTGGAACGGCTTGCCATGCCATTTCCACCTGGCGCCTCAGTTGGACCAGCGTTCGTGCTGGACGTGCAGACCGCGTGAGACGACGCTTCACCCAGTCCCAAACATGCTCAATGGGGGACAGATCCGGAGATCTTGCTGGCCAGTGTAGTTGACTTACACCTTCTAGAGCGCGTTGAGTGGCACGGGATACATGCGGACGTGCATTGTCCTGTTGGAACAGCAAGTTCCCTTGCCGGTCTAGGAATGGTAGAACGATGGGTTCGATGACGGTTTGGATGTAGCGTGCACTATTCAGTGTCCCCTCGACGATCACCAGTGGTGTACGGCCAGTGTAGGAGATCGCTCCCCACACCATGATGCCGGGTGTTGGCCCTGTGTGCCTCGGTCGTATCCAGTCCTGATTGTGGCGCTCACCTGCACGGCGCCAAACACGCATACGACCATCATTGGCACCAAGGCAGAAGCGACTCTCATCGCTGAAGACGACACGTCTCCATTCGTCCCTCCATTCACGCCTGTCGCGACACCACTGGAGGCGGGCTGCACGATGTTGGGGCGTGAGCGGAAGACGGCCTAACGGTGTGCGGGACCGTAGCCCAGCTTCATGGAGACGGTTGCGAATGGTCCTCGCCGATACCCCAGGAGCAACAGTGTCCCTAATTTGCTGGGAAGTGGCGGTGCGGTCCCCTACGGCACTGCGTAGGATCCTACGGACTTGGCGTGCATCCGTGCGTCGCTGCGGTCCGGTCCCAGGTCGACGGGCACGTGCACCTTCCGCCAACCACTGGCGACAACATCGATGTACTGTGGAGACCTCACGCCCCACGTGTTGAGCAATTCGGCGGTACGTCCACCCGGCCTCCCGCATGCCCACTATACGCCCTCGCTCAAAGTCCGTCAACTGCGCATACGGTTCACGTCCACGCTGTCGCGGCATGCTACCAGTGTTAAAGACTGCGATGGAGCTCCGTATGCCACGGCAAACTGGCTGACACTGACGGCGGCGGTGCACAAATGCTGCGCAGCTAGCGCCATTCGACGGCCAACACCGCGGTTCCTGGTGTGTCCGCTGTGCCGTGCGTGTGATCATTGCTTGTACAGCCCTCTCGCAGTGTCCGGAGCAATTATGGTGGGTCTGACACACCGGTGTCAATGTGTTCTTTTTTCCATTTCCAGGAGTGTAAATTAAATCTTTGAGATAGATATTGACTGTTACGGTGGGGCCGGATACGATTTTGACCATCAAAAATAATTATATGCACCATAAACAACAGCATAACAAGTCGAAGTAAGAGACATACGAATAACGATGACGAGTGTTTTTATTAAGTTCTCTTTTCATCTGAGGAGTGTGTCAGTCATCGGTAACATTTGTAAAACGGTCGTTCAATAAGTAATGCCCCACTTTTTTCTCGGAACTTGTTTCTTGTTAATAGTCATAATTTGGTGACAGTATACCTCAACATGTTTTGCCCATGTCCAGTTTTTCTACATAGTCTCCATCACGTTCTATGGCCGAACGCCAGCGCTGTGGAAGAACATGTATTCCCTGCTGTTAAAAGTTCTCGTCCTGTAGGAGTAGCCATGTTTTCACTGGATGACTGACAATCTCGTCCTCTTCAAAGTGTTTCCTCGTAGAGAATTTGTAAGGCGCCCAAAGAGATGGAAGTCCGAGGGTGCCAGGTCTTGACTGTAGGCTGGATGAGGCAATGATATCCAGTGGCTGTGACAGGACGTCACGAGCGTGGCTGATCATCGAGCTCTGTTTCTGCATTTACTGAAGCTGTTACTTTCCTTACCCATCGTCCAGATGAACTCCTATCAACTGGAGCATAGCCATACTCTGCACACAAACGTTTATGGATGTTCACCACTGTTTCTTTTTCTGCACACAAGTATTCAATAACAGAATGCTGCTTGTAACGTGAGTCGCATGCAGATGGAAATTTGCCGTGGTACTAGGGCTTTGCTATCTGGCAGGACGGTTCGAAACTTCACCAGTGCAAAGAACAAACATCAGATGTGAAGCACCAACAAGGACGTGTGTGTATGTATATTAATGGCATTTAAAAAAAAATGTTGGGCATTACTTACTGAACGACCCTCGTAGTACCTTGTGTTTATCATTTACGTTTACCTATCAGATTATCACGAATGATATACCGAAAGAACGTACGAGCAAACAAGCCACTCGTAAAATATCTTTTAGTTGAGAAAGAAGTGCAGTTTAATTACTTATGTAACTAACCGCCTGGCTGTTAATATTACGTTCAGTTCTTTACTTTTCACGACGGGTATATCAGTAATTCCCACAAAAGCAATCTAATAACACCAACCCTAACTTTAAAGAACCAGACAAAGCGAAATAACTAAACAAATTAAGAAACTTTCAAACAATAAAGCATCCGGAGAATACGATATAATTGCAGAACTACTAAAATGAGCTACCCCTAACACAGAAAGAAATAACTCAACTAATAGGACATTTCTGACAAACTGAGAAAATACCTGAGGACTGGAAAACTGTCCTAATTCATCCATTGCATAAAAAAGGTAATAGAACTAATGTTAATAATTACTGTGGATTCTCACTTCTCCTGGTCATTTATAATTCACTCATAATGTTTACTTGATAGACCCCCAAGAACAGTTAGAACTGAAAACTGGTAAATATCAAGCACGCTTTAGACCAAACGGATCCTGTCCAGAACAAATTGTTAGTTTAAAACTAATCCTTAGGCATCGAAAGATTTCTAGTAACACAATTGTATGTACATTTGTGGATTATAAAAAGGCCTACGACTCAGCTGAACGTGAATCTCTTCCCCAAATTTCAAAGGAACCAGGGCAAGATGATAAAACTCTAACACAGATTACGGAAATGTTAACTGACACTAGCTCTAAATTTAATTTATGGGAGATATTTCTGAACTATTTGATATAAAAATTGGTGTTAGACAGGGAGATGGACTCTCCCAATTACTTTTTAATGTGTTTCGGAAAAAGTAATTACAGAGTGTCGAGAGAAATAGACGAGTAAAAATGTACATCAAATAATAAAATTTAGTAGGTGTAATACTAGAGTAGACTGCCTCGCATTTGCAGATGAACTAGCAATTTTTACCACAACTCGAAAACAAATTAAAATATATAAAGAAGTTGCGGAAAAAGTATTACTACAAATATCATTCGAAAAAACGGAATATATGACATGCAACCAACACGCACCAATGTTATTGAACACGAAATATGAGAAAATAAAAAGGGTTTCTCAATTAAAATATTTGGGAGGAAATCATACAGGTAAACGGTCTAGAAAAAACTGCAAACGAAGTTTGCTCTCAAAAAGTGGCAACTGCATTCAAATTAATAACAAATATTTATAATAAAAATTCACATTCTAAATTCAGTAAACTTTAGCATTACAGCACTGTAACGAAATCTCCGTGTCTTTATGGAACAGAATCTTTAATTTTAAGTAGAAAGAGTAATACTAAATAAATTCAAAAGAAAGAAAGACAGATTATTACGAATACGTTAGGCCCCAAAATTACTGATGGAGAACATTATAGGCCGAGAAGTAATAAGGAAATAGAAGAATACACAGGCATACATGATGACATGAGAAAACGAAAACTTAAATTTTATGGGCACATCAAAAGAATGGCACCCACTAAGTTGACAAAACAAATGGGAGAATTTATGAAGAAGAAGCACAAAGCTAATTCAATTATTTGGATCGCTGCGATGTGGTATAGCTCTGGCAGCCGTTACAGATAGATAAACATTCACACAAAAGGTAAGGCATTGTAAAGATGGACAGAGGGAAAAACGGACTGGACCAATGTGGTCTGATGAAAGAAAGAGACTTCATCCTGAAAGGATGAAACAAATTTGGATACGAGGGAAGGCCAGACATCAAAAGCGGCATTTATTGTACCTCATGTGGCCCTAAGGGTTCAAATTCAAATAGCTCTAAGCACTTTGGGACTTAACATTTGAGGTCATCAGTCCTCTGGACTTACAGCTACTTAAACCTAACTAACCTAACGACATCACACACATCCATGCCCGAGGTAGGATTCGAACCTCCGATCGTAGCAGCCGCAAGGTTCCGGACTGAGGCGCCTAGAACCGCTCGGCCACAGCGGCAGGCGCCCTATTGGGCCCATACGTGAATAATACTAATAGTAATAAATTGTATGGGAAATACAACGTGGTGATGAATGTCATGGGATAACAATATGCACACACCTGTTGTTCTGAGATTCCGGTCAAAAACATCTAGGACTTGTTGAGGGGAATGAGAACATAATATTTTGAATTGGAAATAATGTCTTCAAAACGCTACCACTTTTACAATTAACAGATTATGCGTGGCCCAGTACGTCATTTTTTTCACATTTCCACTCATTAATTGGCAAAGAAACTGCTCGTAAACTCGATGACGGGTTCTCTTCAACGAGAAGCAGTACGGTTTCTTCCAATTCCGACGTGCGGCGTCTCCTTGGAACACCACAGTGACGCCTGCTGACGGTGAAAGTGAAGTCGTTTGTATAACTGTGGCGAAAACGATATGCGATGGATTCGGACGTTGTGGAGAACGATCTTGATAAAGGCGACGGGCAGCTCTTCCATAACCGTGACTTCACCATTCGGAAGGAACATATAGTCAACCATTTTGCTCTAAAACTCAGGGACACATGTATGAGGCTCGAACCCGATTATAGATGTAGGAAAGACATCAAATGAGATCAGCTGTTCTGACGTAACCACCCTCACTTCATGACTACCTCGTTGCGTACCTACACCGGACGTGGGTTCCTATTCAGAATATTACATACTCATCCTCTTTACAAGTCCTACAACTTTGTAACGTTAATTTCCAAAACCACTGTATACAAATGGCTGTAGTATCGCGTATACAAGTTATCAAACGGCAGTGCATTGGCGTAGTTGTCATTTGTGCTCAATTAATTCACGTTAAAAGGTTTCCATCGTGATTATGTCAGCACCACGGGAATGAACAGACTTTGAAAGCGGAATAGTAATTGCGGCTAGACGCAAGGGACATTTTAGTTCGAAAATCATTAGGGAATTCAGTATTCCCAAATCCACACTGTCAACAGTGTACCAATACCAAATTTCAGGCATTACCTCTCACCACGGACAACAACCGTGAGCAGCAGCGGTTGCATAGAGTTGTCGGTGCTAAGAGATAAGCAACACTGCGAGAAATAACCGCTTAAATCAATGTGGGACGTACTAAGAAGCCGGCTGAAGTGGCCGAGCGGTTCTAGGCGCTTCAGTCTGGAACCGCGCGACCGCTAAGGTCGCAGGTTCGAATCCTGCTTCGGGCATGGATGTGTGTGATGTGCTTAGGTCGGTTAGGTTTAAGTAGTTCTAAGTTCTAGGGGACTGATGACCTCAGAAGTTAAGTCCAATAGTGCTCAAAGCCATTTGAACCATTTTTGAACTAACTAAGAATGTGTCCATTAGCCGTGACGGGTGAAATTTGGCGTTCATGACTACGATGCAGACGATAGATGTGGATGCCCTTGCTAACAGCGCGACATCGCCTTCGGCGCCCCTTCTATGCCCGGGACCATATTGGTTGGAACCCAGCCTACTGGAAAACCGTGGCCTGCTCAGATAAGTGCCGATTTCAGTTGGCAAGAGCCGATGCTAGGGTTCGAGTGTGGCGGAGACACAAGTTGTCAACAAGGCACTTTGCAAGCTGGTGGTAGCTCTATAATGATGTAGGTTGTGTTTACGTGGAATGGAACCAATCATTGTATGGAAATGGCTATTTTGAGCTTTTTGGAGACCATTTGCAGCCATTCTTGGATGTCATGTTCCCAAACAACGATGACATTTTTATGAATGACAATGCTCCACGTCAATGCGCCACCACAACTGTTTGCGATTGGTTTGAATAACATTCTTGACAGTTCGAGAGAACGATTTTGCTACCCAGATCTCCTGACAAGAATCCCATCGAACAATTCTTGGACACAGTCAAAAGGTCGATTCGAGCCCAAAATCCTGTACCAGCTCCACTTTTAAAACTACGTACGGCTATACGTGCAGCATGGCTCAATATTTCTCAATTCGCACGACTTGTTGAGGTCCATGCGTCGTCGATTTGCTGTCCTATGCCGGCCAAGAGTAGGTCCGACACGATACGTCAAGGACTCCCATCGCTTATGTTACCCCATTTTATCTGGATACATTCTGTAAGTGGAATTCAGTAATTTTATTAATTACTATGTAATTTAATGTTGAGAAATTCAAAGGATATTACTGGCCAATGACTGATGCTTTACGATATTAGTATTAAGCTATGAGAGTTACCAAACACTGTCATCGGATTTTAAGCCAACAGCGCACCGTCTCGTTTTCACCGTGTTCCATGTTTATAAAGTAAATATCGAAATATATTTGAAATAGCCATATGACAGGTATAATGTTTGAATTTTAAGTTTATTCGACTGTTTGGATAAGATTATTTGGTGCACGATGAGACGCTGCAATTCATATGATTGCATGAACAAAGCGTAAGCAAATCCGGCAAGTCAAAAACATTTAACGGCAACTCATACTTTCCTGGCAAAAGAAAGTAATACAACTAAATTGATGTTGATATGAGGAGTTTTAGTTTTTCACAAAGGAAATCATTTGGAAAGAGAACTAAGTTTATTACAATCCATACCATCTAAATTAAAGAACAGCAAATAGCATGACGTATTTCAAATTTAATTCCGCAAAAAAGGCGACTGTGGCTTCAGACACATTCCAGTCTGAAATTGGTACGGAGACAGCAAATAATCAATTTTTCTTTTAAACTTCCTGAGTAAGTGAATTACAGATCTTGTATGTAAACTTATCATTTTGCTATAAATAGTATACAGACTGCGATAAGTTGAAGTAAACAAGGTGAGGCAACTACGAGAGACATCAATGGCTAGTGCGTATACGGAGGTGCGTTTTTACTCAGCTATAGCTGACAGTGCGGCGGATTTTATGACGTACGCTAGTAATTTGGTACGTCATAGATGACGATTTATGATACCTTTTTTATGAAATTTACATGTATACATATTTCTGTGGCATTAAAGATAAACTTCGAAGAAGACCTCGAGATAACAAGGATGAAACTTGATCAAACAACGTGATAACAGCGCTGCAAACACTTGCCCCAAAGTCAGGAGAAGAGGTCACACCACAATCTGCCGTATTACATTAAATGTGAGGATATACGTCATTCACGTACGAATCATGTGTTTCTTATTACGTATGTCTTATCAAATTCTCAAAATTTTGCACTTGAACAAAGAAAATGGTTCAAATGGCTCTGAGCACTATGGGACTCAACATCTTAGGTCATAAGTCCCCTATAACTTAGAACTACCTAAACCTAACTAACCTAAGGACATCACACACACCCATGCCCGAGGCAGGATTCGAACCTGCGACCGTAGCAGTCCCCCGGTTCCGGACTGCAGCGCCAGAACCGCACGGCCACCGCGGCCGGCTCACTTGAACATTCATACATGTTTCAATATTAGTCCAGACAACTCTGAATTATTTTATCTCGACTTCCGTAATCCCAGACCCATATTATAGGCATTTAATGCCTTCAGGTGCTGTCGCTGTTTCATTGTATTGCTCTTGTTTAAATTTTCCTCAGAGGCAAAGCTTCAGCGAAGTTACGTCTGGAAGACGTGCAGGCCATTTGAAGTTCTCCTAACGACCAGCCCAACGAAGTAAAGGTCTCTTCAGATTTGTACAGCCATTGAAACCTACATTCAGTTGAGCCTATTTACTTTACTTGACGCTTGGCCTCCCTCTTCAATTTTAGCACGCTTCCCCACCTTCCTCACACTTCATTCTCATTCTTCAATCATATTGTTAGCAGTAACTGTGAGTAATCTGCCAATTAATGAAGCACGCAGCCAACCGGATGCCAGTTTCTATTTATTTTTATACTTGATCCAGTTTCGATATCGCTACGGATATTTTTTTAGAAGAACAAGGAGTTACCTAAAACATTTTTATTCTACAACAAGAAGTGATATCTTCCTCACAATATGAATGTGACGTGATTACCGTTCCCAAATGGGAAAAAGAAACGAAAAACATGTTACATTCATCATGAGCTGAGGCCCCTAGTCACATTAGGCAATATGATGAAAATCCATTAAAACACTAAGGTTAAAACTGCTATAGATGTTACACAGACAAACTTCAAACTAAGTCATAGCAGCTACCTGCAGCTTTTAGATAGATTAGTACAGCGTATTTCTGTGACTGCTCAATAATATGAGAGTAATATTTGGTGACATACCTTCGTAACACACAAAAAATTGAGCTAAGTTGCTATCATTATGAAACTGTACAACAGCTTTGAAGTGAAATCAGATAAAATTAAAAGGAATACAAAGCAGAAACAGTGCCCTGTCTTGAAAATAAAGTATTATGAGATGTAAGTGAGGAAAAGAAGGCTTCCGAACAGGCTGTGTTGTAGGAAAACTAGGTGCTGCGGAGGAATATACCTATATTATTCAACATTTCCGTCTAGAGAAACAGATCACTTATGCCTACATGTATATATATTTTTCCTCACTGCCGTATACTGTGAAAAAAGTGGGAGACTGACAAATTAGAGGTTAAATAGCTCTTTTTATTCAATTTAATTTTTTCTGGTTTCACTGCATTGTTGTAGCAACTAAGATCACTTTTTTGTATATTACAGCGGTATGTTGTTAAATATTGTATAATTCAGCGCATGTTATGGTATCAGCTTTCGAAATGTGGCGTACTGTGATTTAATCTGTCTAAGTGTTGCAATTAGTTTCACGCTTGTCTCCTCAACAGCCGCAGCTGCTTTAATCTTGGGGCTGAACTGATTTTTATCGTATTGCCTGGATGTGACTTGAGCGCGTCAGGTCAAGTTGGCTGTACCAAGTTTTACGTAATGTAGCCCAAGTCCTCAACGGTTTTTATTTCCCATTTAAGAATTGGTATCACTTTATATTCACATCTGGGAACCAGATATCACTTTCTAAATTACGTTTTGCAGGGAACTCCTTTCTCTTCTGAAAAAGATAACATCAACGTTAGTGAAACTAGTTATAGTCCTAAAATAAATAAAAATTGGCAAGTTATTGGCTGTGTATTTATTAATTGGACACTTCACTTTATTAACCTGTTGATTGTAGCTTGGCATCTCAGGATGTGTCCTGTCAATCAATTCCTTTTTTTTTTTTCAGCCAAGTTGTACCAAAATAGTCGTTTCTCCCGGATACGTTTCAGTTCCTCTTTATATGCTATCTCATTCAGTTTTCATCATTCTTTATTAACATCGCATTTAAAAAGCGTTTATTCCCTCCTTTTTAGTGCTGCTTATCACATACGTTTCCCTTCTATACCAGACAAATTCTTCCGAGAGACCAATTTAAGTTTATATTTTATGTTAAAATGTTTCTCGTTTCCATAAAAACATTTAGCTTTTGAAAAATGGATGTACTACTTGTCGAGTATTATTCCATAAATACCTCGGCAACACCTGATTGAATTTCCCACTCCATTACAACTGTGTTCCCTTCGTTGATGACCACCTCACAAATTCTTTTCAAAATACTCATCTCTGTTCACCTGTTTTATTCCCTTCGCCACTTCTGATAGAATTGTAATTTTTTCAATGCTTCTGCTTCGGAATACGAATGTGAGTGAAACAGCATAAGTTCCATTAGTGCTACTTAGACTTTTTTCAAGACATACTTGCAAGAGATAGTGTGCAGCTGATTACAGTTCACGAGATTTTCAACAAACTATAATTAGCTTACTTTGAACAACTGGATCAATGCAGTGATCAATTGAAGAAGCACAAAACTTTAAATTAATATACGGAGGCATTTTCAAAGGTAGTACACCAGAAATTTTTATTCTATTCTATAGGTTGAGATACTGGATATTATGAATATTACTCGATCGACCGCTGACGCAAGTTAAACCCTCTTCAGCTAGAGGGTTCCGAATTCCAGCATGTAATATGGTGGTGTGTAACGTTACTACGTCATGGAGAGAAAACTGAAAGAAGAATTACAGGAGTGGGCACACACATGGAACAACTTCTCCTTCAGCATTACAATGCCATATCATACAAGAGTGCTGCGAATCTGCGTTGGGTTCCCTGTCATCCATCATCCTACATACAGTCGCGACGTGGCCCCATCCGATTTACATCTGTTTTCAAAACTTAAGACAACACCTTGGAAGATTTCACTTTAAGAGTGATGGAGCGTTGCGAGAAGAATCATCAGTTTCCAGAGTACCCACGTATGATGAAACCGATGACATTAGTGAGGCAGCAGTGACTAGGAATATAATAAAAAATGAGGCGCTAAATCACCTGTAGTCTTTTAAAAGCATATCAGTAAACATCGAAAGTATAAAGAAATATCCAAAGGGTGCAAATCGTTTACTTTCGTAGGACTGCTAAGAATGTGAGTAACGTATACGTAGCTCGGGTAGACATTGTTATCTGAGTAATCTAGATTTTTTTTTGTGATCATGCCTGGAACGTTCTGGAGTAATGAGCCTGTGGGGTGTGTAGATATATTGCTACTGTTAATTTAATTAGTTTCACAGGCAAGAGTAATGCACCACGTAAACAGTAGCATGTACGGACATTTATGCGTCACACTCGTAATGATGCTTGTTCGTTATTAATACGTATGTAATCGCAGCCTTTGTCTTTAATTTCAGCTGTGAAATGTATAGTTCTTGTCACTACGGATAAACATGAAAACTAAATTAACGTAAAAAGAAAAACTCGATGTTGGTTCGCAATGTAACCGTGAAGGAAAACATTGGATAGGTGTCGAACATTATATATTTACTCGACCTACAGATCAACATTACCACCGTCCTACGTCCACACGGTTTATGGCGCTTATAGAAATTTTAATAATTTATGTCATGTTTGTCACACTCAAACTATCCTCTCTGTCTCTGAGTTTTGAAGCTTCCAGCATCATGAGGAATCTAAGTATTTGCTACCCCACTCAGAGGAAGTAAATTCCAACAATATTTACAAGAGGTATACCAAACACAGTTCCGTGTTTCACAATAATAAAAACAGTAGAAAATTCTGGAGACTGCTTCTGCCGATCTCTGTCTCGGCTACCTTCTTGCTATTCTAAAATCGGTCATTAGATTGAACATCGTCCGTGAAATAGCATGTGTTTCTAGGTATACATTTCTCAAGGTACTGCACAAACTCTACAGACTTCCCACAGTAATTTTCACTTTTTCAGTACTTAAGGAGTTCTTAGGTCGACGAAGAAATGCCAGATGCAGTCACATATTGTGTTCCTTCACAGTCGTCAGGTTTCTTCGAAGTCAGAATGCAAAAACTTGGTGAGCGGTTTGACAAATGTTTGACAGCAATAGAATAATAGAATACTCTAGAAAAGAGGAGTGTGAACAAGATACTTTAATGATATTGTTATTAAAAATGTGACCATACTTTAAAAAATGCTCTCAGTATGTATTGTTATTCTTGTTTTATGACAGGTACCAGAGGGAGTCAACAAAAATGTGGGAACACAGAAAACGCAACTCGATACCATGCCTAACTTGGTGCAGGAAAGGTAGACCACAAAGAGTCAACAGTATTAAGACCTGAAGGCTGTGGTTACCACAGCACATGTGACAATTTATCGTGGTGATCGAAAAAGCAGTCCTGGACGAGGCGAGCTGTGTGAACAGGAGCGCTATCGTCTTGGAATACAGCATCACAAACCGGGACCAACCACTGTACCGTGGGATGAACTTGATCAGACAAAATGTTCACAAAACACTTGGCAGTAATGCGACATTGTAGAGTAAGAATTGGGACCGTGTAATACCACCATATGCCTATCCTGCCTCGACCACAAGTAGGAAACAGCATGAAACAAGACTCACGCGACAAAATGACTTTGTTCCGTTGCTGCATGGTCCAGATTGCATGACTTCTGCACCGCGTCTTCCAGTTTGCATCAATCTTGTCGGGCCGTCTGGATGACCAAATCATTTGCTCGAATTGCCTAGAATGTTCTTCAAGCCAGTCTCTAATAACGAAGATAATAACATCGCTATTTGCGAGCGTTAAGTCTATGAATGGCTGCAGATGGGCTCCAACTAGCCAAACACAAGCGTTTCCAGTCAAAGTTGATTCAGTTGGAGCAGAGGACCCAGATCATTCCATGTAAACACAGCCCACACCATTAGGAGCGACCACGAGCTCGCACAGTGCCTTGTCGGCAACTTAGGTCCTTGACTTCTTGGGGTCAGCGCCACATTCGAACCCTTCCATCAGCTGTTACCAACTGAAATCGGGACTAACTTGACCATGCCACGTTTCTCCATTCGTCTAGGGTTCAACCGATGTGGTCACGAGCCCAAGGGAGGTACTGCTGGCAAATACACTCGCGGCGGTTGTTTACTGCCACAGCTAAATAACACCAAATTTTGTTGCACTGTCCTAACGGATACGTTCGTCGTACGTCCAACACTTGTTTCTGCGGTTATTTAGCACAATTTTGGTTGTCTGCAGCACTGACATCTCTACGCCAACGCCACTGTTCCCGGTAGTTAAATAAGGGCTG
This sequence comes from Schistocerca cancellata, assembly GCF_023864275.1. Lineage (NCBI taxonomy): Eukaryota > Metazoa > Arthropoda > Insecta > Orthoptera > Acrididae > Schistocerca > Schistocerca cancellata. The sequence goes on from NC_064633.1 coordinate 432,102,125, forward strand.
TCGGCCACTGCGTTGTCCGTGGTGAGAGGTAATGCCTGAAATTTGGAATTCTCTGCACACTCTTGACACTGCGAATCACGATATATTAAATTTCCTAAGGATTTCCAAAATAGAATGTCCCATGCGTCAAGCTCTAACTATCATTTCGGGTTGAAAATCTGTTTCATCCCGTCGTGCGGCCGTAATCAGGTCGGAAATATTTTCATATGAATCACATAAATACAAATGAGAGCTCTGCCAATTCGCTGTCCTTTCATATCTCTTGCACATGATACTTCCGCCGTCTGTATATGTGCATCTAGCTTTCCCATGACTTTTGTAACCTCATCGAATTTGCCGACGGTCTAATTCAATATGCTCCGACACAATGCTTTCACAACTACACAGAACACTGTTCTGACTGCTACTGACACTTGTAGCATATTGAGAACATTGCGTAGGAACCTTTCGTGGTGAAATTCTTAAAGATGCCGTTACTATGGATCTGTGGAACAAAAACTCCATCCAATCTAATCTAATAAGAAGTTGACGTTAGTGCAGTCCTTACGGCGGCTGCGTGACGCCGTCAAGTTGGTCCTGCAGATGGTGGGGCGTCGGCCCACGTTGCAATCCACTCATCTCTGACACAATGCTCTCACCAGTACATCAGACATGATTCTGACCATGACTAACACTTGCAACGTATTGAGAATATCGCGTGGGTGCCATTGGTACTCAGACACAACAGACAACCAGCAGTCTTGGTTGGTATCTGGTTTGAAGTTCAAGCAAGCATTGTATACACTCCTGGAAATTGAAATAAGAACACCGTGAATTCATTGTCCCAGGAAGGAGAAACTTTATTGACACATTCCTGGGGTCAGATACATCACATGATCACACTGACAGAACCACAGGCACATAGACACAGGCAACAGAGCATGCACAATGTCGGCACTAGTACAGTGTATATCCACCTTTCGCAGCAATGCAGGCTGCTATTCTCCCATGGAGACGATCGTAGAGATGCTGGATGTAGTCCTGTGGAATGGCTTGCCATGCCATTTCCACCTGGCGCCTCAGTTGGACCAGCGTTCGTGCTGGACGTGCAGACCGCGTGAGACGACGCTTCATCCAGTCCCAAACATGCTCAATGGGGGACAGATCCGGAGATCTTGCTGGCCAGGGTAGTTGACTTACACCTTCTAGAGCACGTTGGGTGGCACGGGATACATGCGGACGTGCATTGTCCTGTTGGAACAGCAAGTTCCCTTGCCAGTCTAGGAATGGTAGAACGATGGGTTCGATGACGGTTTGGATGTACCGTGCACTATTCAGTGTCCCCTCGACGACCACCAGTGGTGTACGGCCAGTGTAGGAGATGGCTCCCCACACCATGATGCCGGGTGTTGGCCCTGTGTGCCTCGGTCGTATGCAGTCCTGATTGTGGCGCTCACCTGCACGGCGCCAAACACGCATACGACCATCATTGGCACCAAGGAAGAAGCGACTCTCATCGCTGAAGACGACACGTCTCCATTCGTCCCTCCATTCACGCCTGTCGCGACACCACTGGAGGCGGGCTGCACGATCTTGGGGCGTGAGCGGAAGACGGCCTAACGGCGTGCGGGACCGTAGCCCAGCTTCATGGAGACGGTTGCGAATGGTCCTCGCCGATACCCCAGGAGCAACAGTGTCCCTAATTTGCTGGGAAGTGGCGGTGTGGTCCCCAACGGCACTGCGTAGGATCCTACGGTCTTGGCGTGCATCCGTGCGTCGCTGCGGTCCGGTCCCAGGTCGACGGGCACGTGCACCTTCCGCCGACCACTGGCGACAACATCGATGTACTGTGGAGACCTCACGCCCCACGTGTTGAGCAATTCGGCGGTACGTCCACCCGGCCTCCCGCATGCCCACTATACGCCCTCGCTCAAAGTCCGTCAACTGCACATACGGTTCACGTCCACACTGTCGCGGCATGCTACCAGTGTTAAAAACTGCGATGAAGCTCCGTATGCCACGGCAAACTGGCTGACACTGACGGCGGCGGTGCACAAATGCTGCGCAGCTAGCGCCATTCGACGGCCAACACCGCGGTTCCTGGTGTGTCCGCTGTGCCGTGCGTGTGATCATTGATTGTACAGCCCTCTCGCAGTGTCCGGAGCAAGTATGGTGGGTCTGACACACCGGTGTCAATGTGTTCTTTTTTCCATTTCCAGGAGTGTATGATGGTCATTCCGAAAGTAAAGAAGGTCTTTATGTACAGTAATTTTTATTTTCTGTAATTAAACGAAAGCTTATTTTACATAAAATTTTATATCCAAGCTACTTTTCTATGTAGTTACCGTTCAAATTTAGGAATGTTTTCGTGTCTTTCTACCAACGGTCATGTCCTTGTTGCAGATTTTGAAATATTTCCAATTGAAACCTCCGAAGAAAGTTCTGTGCCACTCCCGCTGCATGCGGACATGCATTATCGTGAAGGAGGATTAGTCCACTGGTTAACATTTCACGCCACTCGTTCTTCATGGTACGTCGGATTCGTTGCAGCGTCTGACAATAGGTCATCGCAGTCCAGTGATTTTGGAACGCCTAATTTCTTGTATTTTTCTTTCAATCCTTGTTTCGAGTCCGTCAGTCACTACTGGGGGCCAGCCGGAGCGATCTTCGTCATGAAAATTCTTCCGTCTGCCTATCAACATGATACAACACTTCAGAACAGACGCTTCGTTCATCATATTACTATAAACGTCACTTATCTGCCCATATATGTCGGTGTGACGAGCTTTCTGCGCTTTCATAAAGTCGATAAAACTGCGCACCTTTGCGGAATCGTCACTTTTGTCTCACATTTTAAATTCGCACAGCTAAGCAGTAATATTCCGTAACGGAACGTAGCTGCGGCCTAACTGGAGCGCATGAGTAGTAGGGTCAATGGTCGGTCGGCGGTGGTGGTGGAGAAAGGCAATCAGGTGTCAAAACAAGATGTTCCTTACTTTTCGAATGACCATAGTGTGTCCAGCCTCTATACATCCTTGAAGATCTCTCCACGATGGAACTATGGAACAAAAAGTACATCCAGTCTAAGTGGATGTCTTTGGTGTGAAACGATGACGCAGTCCCTGCGGCGCCTACGTCACGCCCTGGAACTGGCCCTGCAGCGGTCGGGCCGTCGGCAGGTGCTGAGCCCTGGTGAGCAGAGTTTAATTAGGCGAGCGCGCGGGCCGTCATCCCCGTACGGAGCACAGGCGTCGGCTGCTGAGCCAGCGGACGGCCTGGTCGCCTATCGGCAGGGCTCCCGCCGACCGGCGTCTGGGCCTGGAGCCCGGCCAGCCATGCAAATGGGCGCGCGCCATCGCTGTGTGTGCGCCCAAGTGCCGCGGGGAACGCGCCACCGCCTGGCCTGCTGCGACTGCAGAATTACCCAACCTCTCCCAACTCTGCTGATGGCGGCGCCGCCAGAAATACCTGCTCTTCCGGCAGCGGAACTTTAAAACGTGTTTGCTTTTCGTGTCGCGCAACCTAGTCTGCACCCACCCCTTTTTACGTTGGGACTCCGCGATCAGGCGGCGTCGTTCGCGCGCGTTGCTGACCAGCCGCTGTGTCAGCCTCCGGTAAAGGCTTGTGTGGTAGGGGCGTGTGGTCAGCGTACCGCTCTCAGCTGCTGATGCGGAACTTACCGAAACCGAAGCCGCTACTTTCAAGCAGCTCTTAATCTGCGCGTCAGAACTCTCCGTATTCCACTTCATTAATGTTTTCTTTGTACCGGTTACTAGCCATCTTTAGACACAAAGTCTGTACACAGGATTACGTAGAAACACTGAGAGCTTCAAAGCATTACAATAATGGCACATCTATATACACACTTCCTCAGCAACTGTACGGTGCATACTGGAGAGTACCACGTAAAACTTCTAGCTGCTACTTTCACTTCTCCATTTATAGTCAATGTAAAGCAACGTGATGAATGTAGCATACAGCGTGTTTAAGTGTGGTTGCCTAATGTATTCTGCGCAATGGGAGTCTAACGCTTGCAATTGGTTCCAGTTACTCTGCCATTGACAACCTTCACATAGTGATTCCCATAAAACGAAGTATTGTGTTGTTGTTCTATAACACTCGAATTTAGCACATCATACCAGTCATTCCTATCGCAATGCTAGCAGGATGAATCACAACTTGATAGCTTAAATTATGTATTCTCAAAAACGTGTGAGTGCAAAAAATTGTATAAATATGGAGTACACACTGTCGGATTCTACCCTACATATAATTTGCAGATCGGAAGAACATACGTTTGACTTTGTTTAGCCCACGTGCCACTTTACTAGACGAACGCAAAAGTGACTCCTTCTGATAGGGGGGGGGGAGGGAAGGGGGGGGGGGACAGAAGACCTACATCCTGACTGATACTGTCTGAAAGAACTTAGAGTACAAGTAAATAGAACTTAACACATTTACTAAGTGTCAGCCTATCCGCCGAACCAGAGTGTGCATATGACCTATTGAAGTACAAGTAGCAGTTGTGCTGCTCCGCGAAGATCTACTCTTTGGTGCGTTGGCTACTGTGCAAATGATGTACGTGACGTACCTGCAGTTCCCTACCCACACGGTGAACGCAATATGCCGTCCGCTAACTTCTAGGCCTGAAATTTCCTCAGAACATGATAGAAAACGAGTCTATAGTTCTGTTTGTTCACTAGCCAGAAACACAAATTCGACTCATGCATTCTTCGGTGAAGAAGTCCTTCAACGTGTGTCGGACTCCACAGAGAGCTAAGGAATCGTCACACGAGTAAACAGAATAACAACTTTGTTTACAGAGAACTGACATCACTTGCTCCCTGTGCTGCATGCAGGACTTCTCAAAATCTGACACCCAGATTGTCCAATACGGCTTTCGGCACCGAAGTCTCTAGGTCGAAACCTGGGGGGAAGTGTCTTCGATCAATTCCCTCAAGGAAGTGTGCCTCTTCACTCCATACCCCAACGGTATACATGCAGCATCTACGTTCAGGTGACGAAATGCAGCAGCCATTACTAAAACATTACCATCCACCACATGAGTCAAGAATCTGCCTGTCAGTCATCTACAACAGTTTGCTTTTCGGCGTGAAGTGTGCTTTCCTTCGTGCTAAGAATGTATTGTTGTGCCTTTTTGCACCGCCGAAGCTCTTTTTCCCGATACGCTATTCTGAAAATTTTTTTCTGTTCCACCAGAGAGCAACTTTCCACACACACTGTACAAGTTACGGATGGTTCTTCACCTTCCAGCAATGTAAACCGCCGACTCCTCACTCTGCTCTCTCTCTCTCTCTCTCTCTCAGGGCAGTAAATTTCTGCCACTGCAGAACACAGTAAGTCTCTTCCCAGATGCGGTTTACCCTACAGCAGCTTCTGAGTAATGCATAGCCTGCGTCACCTTCTCTGTCAATGGTGAACTCAAAACCCTCAGACATGCAGAAATTGTTAGTATGTGATGCTAGACGTTATTAGCCAATGAAATCATTAATAATCTGATAGTGCATCATAAATAAAATATAAACCGAAGAGGATATACAGAATAATAAATAATACCCTACATACTTGAGGACATCAATCACTGATATTTACAAATTATTGGTGCTGGAAGTTGAAACATAAGTGTATCAACATCTATAAAGAAGGGCATGAAACACTGTAATACCCAAGTTAAAGACAAAATATCGAACTTCGATGTTTAAAAACAGAACAAAGAAAACCTTGTTACCACTGTCGATAATTTTCCCGTCATTTAAACGAACCATTTACTATTTACTGAGTAGAAAATTAAGTTACAAACAGTGAAGTAATACTAATTGTTATTAAGTTGACTATCAAAATATACAGCATGGAACATATACAGATTATTGGAGAAAATCAGATGTGTAACATTACATCAGAAATCAAAATTCTCTTACACCAACAGAACATGTTAACATTATTAAGACTTGAAATCGTCAAGTGAATGAAGTATATTGTACTGTATTACTTTAAAGCCTGTGGCATTACCACAGTGTAAACACCGGTTCCCATCAGATCAGTGAAGTTAAAAGCTGTTGGACCTAGCTGCAACTTTGATGTGTGACCGTTTTGTTCTGCTTTACGTTGTTGGCAAGCAGTGTGCACTCAATCCTTGTGTGACCAATTGATGAGATACTTGACTGACAGGTAGCGGCTCCGGTCACGGAAGGTGACAACGGTTGGGGCAGCTGTGTGCTGACCACATGCCCCTCCATATCAGCATTCTGTTACACCTATCGGCTGAGGATGACACGGACATTGGTTGGCACCGCTAGCCAGAGTCTACCGACGCCCATTCGGCCGGCGTCCGGAGTATTATATCAAAAATTTCAATAGACCTGAGAGTAATAAAATATAATACGCTGATATAATTGCTGATTATCAGGGTGACTAGTTATCACCCTGAGATCATGGCTGCTCCTAAATATTCGGTACCTAAGTGTAGTGTCGGCCACAATGCCATAATTACTCAGTGTAACTCAGATCAAGTTAACTACACAGTGTTATTCTGGATTTAAACGTTAACTACTTTCTGCTATTGACAGGTTACACTGTACAGAGGTAGCTATTCCTTAGTAGGCTTGAACTCAGTTAAACTTGTCAACGATGTTGTGGCGAATATGATATTTAGGTACTGATTCTTTAGTTATCATTATGAGGATTGTTGTTAACCAACTGAGACCGGTAATCAGCAAGTTGAAATTACTGACATCAAGATTATTAAAATTTTTAACTTAGCCATGATAAGTTTGGTCCATAACAACTTTAAGAAATCACACTTTCAAGACGCTTAAGTATGTTCGGAGTCAATCACCACCATCAAGGATATGGTTCGAGCTGTTGAATCGTAGGTGAGGGTGAGGAATATTCAAACATCACAGGAAAACAGGGAAGCCAAATTCGATTTATCGATTGAACGTTATAAAATAGCACAGGAAAAGGATAATTCACTGGAGCAGAAATGGGCATACCTTCCCGGTACAGTTATTGCCAGTAACTTAGTCGCCTACAGCTTAAACAAGAACTGTTTAATCACACAATTGGTACTACCTGTACAAAGCTTCAGAAAACCGCACATAAAAAAATGTAGCGACATCGTCAGATTCTAAAATACTTCTCAAAACTAAGATACGCTCTCTGCAAACAACGTGATAGACTCAAGGGGAAAATTATCTTTACAATGCGTAGATAGAAAGCTGTGAGAGAAATAATGTTATTTGCTGTGGTATTTATTGATTAATATGTAGGCTTATATTAGATATATTTCATAGTTGATTTTTATGCCCAGTTATACATTCGTCATTTTGCACTGCTGATGAAATCTAAGTTAGTATCAATGATTTACCAATATCTCTCAAGGATAGCTCTCTTCGCAAACAGGACGAGGAAATACTCTTCCTTACGAACCAGGATTTCCCTTAACTTAACTCCACTCTCCTTACGCAAGGCGCAGTCCCTCGTAAACGCTGCCCTCCACGCTTCTTCAAGAGTGGGTAGCAAAAAGTACTTCTTCTCTCCAGATACTCCAATTTGAGTCCACGAATCATTGCCTCAATAATCATGTGTTGGTCAAAAATACCAGTAAGATATCTACCAGAAAATAGCAGTAAGAGATCTACACGAACATCTTCGAATAGCTTTGATGTCTTCCTTCAGCCGGCCGGGGTGGCCAAGCGGTTAAAGGCGCTACAGTTTGGAACCGCGCCACTGCTGCGGTCGCAGGTTCGAATCCTGCGTCGGGCATGGATGTGTGTGACGTCCTTAGGTTAGTTTGGTTTAAGTAGTTCTAAGTTCTAGGGGACTGATCACCTTAGAAGTTAAGTCTCATAGTGCTCAGAGCCATTTTTTTCTTCCATCAATTCGAACTCGTGCGCATCTCTTGTACTCGAGTGGTACTCAGGAACGGTTCGCACCATTGTTCTGCAAGCAGTGTCCTCTGTCGATGTGCTATACTTTCTTAGAATTCTCCCTACAGCGTAGCTTACGTACTCGTTCTATATCGTGTCGTTTTACAACGATATGCATAGATATTCGATCAACGTGACTACGTCGAGCAGCGTCCAGTTAATACTGTACTCGAACATTGCAGGATTGTTTTTTTCCACACAAACCAACTTTCTCCACGTTTACACCAAGCTGTTGTTCAGCCAACCACATACAAATTCGAAGTCAGTCTGTATGCTCTTATATTCGTTCACGATGGCAATTTATCGTACACTACGGCGTCATCAGAATGAGTCTCAGTATGCTGCTCTTTCTATTTCAGGTCTTTTTTTCGACAGTAAATAACGGGTTGCTCTGCACCCGAAGTATGGAACTTAATTAAGTTTAGATCTTACACTGACAGTGAGAGGCCAAAAGATATGGGAAATCAGTGTATGTGCCGTCCGTCGCCCCTGTCGAACCCTATGCATTCCCGTATTTGTCTCCGTATAGCCATAGTCGAATCATGCATAAATAGAGCTCTTCAAAGCGAAGATATATATGTTGCTTTTAAATCAGTTGAGTTGCGAACGTTCTGTTAAAATACATACACTGAAATGACGCGTCGTCAAGAAATCGTAAATTAAAGCTGTATGAAATAACTTACTCCACAAGTTTATCAGAAGAGAGTCCAGTCCATTTAACATGGAAACTTATTACAAGGCATCGTGTATGGTGAGTTCGACATTTGTTGAATGCTGATCAATGTGAGTATTTCGCTTGTTCTAATAGCAGTAAGCTAAATCACAAATAAGTTTTGCAACATGCTGAGAAACAATTAACAATCATTTATTAAAATAATATGTGCACATAGAAATACTCAAATTTAGTTTGATGAGTGTTTCTTCCAGCCGTATCGTCAGTCTTGAGGTGTCTAGGAAGCCCGCTTACTCGGTTCGCTAGACAAACAATCACACAAGTTGCATTAATGAGTTTTATTACAATTAATCAATTACAATACTTAACTTTGGCAACTACTCAGATGTGTCGCAAGGAAAGGGAGACATACGAAATAATGGTTCAAAATGCTCTGAGAACTATGGGAATCAACATCTGAGGTCATCAGTCCCCTAGAACTTTACTTAAACCTAACTAACCTAAGGACATAACACACATCCATGCCCGAGGCAGTATTCGAACCTGCGACCGTAGAGGTCGCGCGATTCCGGACTGAAGTGCCTAGAGCCGCTCGGCCACGGCGACCGGCACGAAATAATGTCTTTGCAGTGACTACTCATCTCTTAACTGACAAAGTATGTCCTCAACTGCTATCGATGGGCCTAACCTTGACGCTGCTACCCAAGTGGCCAAACGTGAAGCTGCTATTGAACTGGGCCGTCACCAGTCGGCCGAGGCGCTTATATCCTCTACACATAGGGATCGCGGCTGTCTCGTTGTCCTGGAGGGAGGTCCGGTCGGCGTAAGATGGGCTGATTTCATCTCACAGCCTTCCCTTCACTGATTTATGAGACAGGCGAAATACCCTCAGACTTCAAGAAGAATATAATAATTCCAATACCAAAGAAAGCAGGTGGTGACAGATGTGAAAATTACCAAACTATCAGTTTAGTAAGTCACAGCTGCAAAATACTAAAACGAATTCTTTACAGACGAATGGAAAAACTGGTAGAAGCCGACCTCGGGGAAGATCAGTTTGGATTCCGTAGAAATCTAGAGAATCCCCCACCCTCCGCTTAGGAAAACAGTACTGATCGACGTCGATCCCGTATGAGGCCGAACTAAATCATAGGAGACCACATCCATATGCAAGGCAGCAGAAACCCGTATGAAATTCACTCCAGAATGCGACCAACAGGATACAGACAGGTTAAACTTGCAACTGTCTAGTAACCGATGGCTCTACCCAGGAAATAGGTATCAACCGTGCAGACTACCGTGGCTGCAGGGTGCCAGATATACTATCTGAGTTTCATTCAAAACTATCGATAAGACTGGCATTGGAACTGTCCAGTAAGACATGTATAAACCTGCCCTGAAGTTTTTTAAAACGGGAAGAATACACCGAAAGAAACTCAATGTCAACATTTTAGCCGCTAACGAACACTGCATTCATCTTTTATTGAAATGTTTAATTTTGCCAAGTTCTTAGCTCGGTAGGCAGCTAGAAAAGGCTGCACCCCTGCCGTACCTGTAGCAAAGAGCTCATGAGCAACACGGTGGGCACATGTCCTTCATTGAAGGCACATCGTTAACAGATAACACGGAACAGCGCGATCGTAATCTGTGAAGCGAATCTCACTTCCCATTGATAGTTCCTCTGACACACTTGTTCATATTTACTATTCGCTCCAAATTTTAAACTCGTTTAATATCCATAATCATTAGCAGCTGCCTTTGTGGTATCGCTAAGTGTTAACAATGGAGATAAAACTTGCTGAAACTTCTGCCTTCGTGCAGGTCCCAGATTTGGAATCCAGTTAATGTTTCTGATCCTGCAAAGATGAAATGCGTAGAACGTGGTACGCAATCGAAATCATTTACTTCTCCTGAATACCTGCATATGTGTCATTTGTTAGATAATATCTCGGACATTGATAACAGTTGTACCCATATTTCGTTAGAAATTGTGGTAACATTATAAGAAACAGGAAATAACTGGGACAGTTCCGTGAATTGTGGGTCGAGCGGTGATTATTGTGGTAATTATAGTCCAGAACAAAAATTCCTTCTATGTCCGAAGAAAACATGTAGAGTAACAGCTTCCAGTGACAAAGAAAGCGCTGTAAATGTTTTGGTTAAGCCATGGAGGGAGGAAACGCTTAAACGTAAGGAGTGTTTAAAGGCAGTTTCGTTTCGTGAATTGTATAAACTGAAGAAAGGCTCACGGGAATTACGAAATATGAGCCAAAATGAAAGACACAACAGTAAAAATAACTATTCGAAAGATTTAGAACTGATCGTGGGAGCGAATGTACCGGTTTCAAGAGAGATCTCGAAGACTAGAGCACTGAATTTCAAGTGAGACGGACACTCTTGTTTTCCAGGCCTCTTCAACCTGGTTAAACAGATTCACAAAATCAGACGGAAAAGGGAGTAGCAAAATTACGAATTTTACCTCAGTTGAACAAGTAAAAGCGATGTCAGTAACTGGCCGAGTGAAGGTGTGCGACAGGTTACATCTGCAGTTGGTGGAAATATTTACCTGTTAAATATTTACCTGTGAACTGTTTGTCGGATGAATAAATTAGTTTTTGGTTTCAGTGCCCTATGTTGCTCAAAGGCTATCGGCGGATAGACCGGACTTCTTGAATATACTCTGGTGGAAACACAATAAGACTTTTGTTACGTGCGCCAACTATGTGACGACTGATCATAGCTATGTGGCTGCACGCTGGAAACGGCCTAGCGCGTGCTGCCCTCTGTGGATCTGGCCGTGTTCCGTATTTGACGGCAGAACAGCAGAGATCAAGCCCGAACTGGGGACGTTGGGGGAGGGAACTCACTGTGTTCTTCCATAGAACCCTACCCAAAATAACCTAGTCCGGTTCTTTGATGTCATGGACAACCTATGTCTTTACGGTATTTTAACCTACGACCTGCAGGATTAATGACCAATGTCTTATAACTATGCTATATCAATCGACTTCACAAAGCAGTATCATTGTCAGAAATGTAAAGGAAAAGAAGACGACGTTGATTTTATATGCTCAAAAGAACAAGGGCGACGTCTCCATAGTAACCAAAAAAGGGCAAAGGAGCGCTTTTTCATCCGCAAAGGAAGTTCCGTGAAGGTTGCTCGATGGAGAGTGGTTACACTTCGGGGAAGCAAATAGTAGTACACTACATCATAGCTGTTCCACCAGATTCATTACATCTTTTGTGGATACGCGCAGATCTTAGTACGGGGTCGCTGTACGATGGTGGAATGATCACAGATCATCATATTTGCCAGTTCTCGAGTACACTGGCTTGGGCAATTGTGCATTACTACATTCAAACGATCTTCACCAAATCCCCACGGTCTTCTTGCAGATGGAGAGTCACTAATGTCAAAGCGATCCTCTTTAAAGTGAGAAACACACATTTTCCGTGCTCTGTCCAATGGCGTTATCCCCATACACAGAAAAAAAATGATTCTGGGAGCCTCTACTGTTGTCACACCTCCACTGAACCAAGTGGAAGTGTATATCAAAAATGTTTCGATATCTCCATTTGGCACTCCCTTTTCTAGCGTCCACAACTTCGCTCCTTATCTCCAGATGACTATATGTACGCTCATATAACAACAGTGAATTACATTCGATAAATAAAACCATAGCAACCAAAATACCAACGTACAAAACGAAATCCCTTCGAATTTATACACCATCCTAGTAGTTTTGAAAAGTAGTGATTCAACAGACACACACATGGCGCGCACAGATCGTTACCTATACAATTTCTAACACCAGTTTCGTGGTCCTCATATCATGTGTAATCAATTTATATCTTCACATTAATATTGAGTTAGATTTTTTATTTCGTCTTTTATGTATGGATTTTAGTTTTTGTATGTTTAAAGACCTTCCACCCCTTTCACTCCCGTGAAATCAGTACCTCATAAATATGGTTTGCATACAAGCAGAACAGGTAATTTATGATGAACTCATAATGCCATAATGGTACGGCTCGCAAATCAATTTTTGTTTTTGTTTTTCTTTGTTTTGAAATCACCCTCCTTCTCAGTACCGCTGCGATGTCAATATCGAGATCGCATTGGAGTCTCCGGTCGCTGCGTGTCTTTGGCGAATTGGTGTGGCGAATTGGTGTCCCGCCCACCGCGAGGCGACAGAACCAGGAACAGTGCCTGCGGAGCGACGTCGATGTCGCAGGGCAGGGCCGCTTGGTCGGTGGACCCCACGGAAGCAGTCGGTTGAGGACGGAAGATCCTAGAGTAGACGGCAGGTGATGTCCCGATGGCGGTCATCGTGTGGCCATTCAAAGGTCGGGAAGTGATTTCTTTATTCGGCCCTTGGATTACGGAAAGTTTGGAGTATGAGGTAAACATAAGAATTGTAATATGGTGCACAATGGTGGCGCGTGTATCACACTTGCTAGTGGTGTAAGCTTTGCTTCGGTGCTGCAGATTCCAGTTGAGCGCGGCTTGGGAGGAGAACGTTGAAATCGTCATTGTCATCTGTTAAGCTGCTTTAAAGTAAATGACTGTTTTGGGTCAAAGGTGCATCCAAGTGAGGCACCGAATCATTGCTTGACGACGATTTCTGGCCAGATGAGTATAGGGTAATATCAACAGCAGCAGAAAATGGTATTATGGGAGTAGGATTCGTTATGAATAGGAAGGTAGGGCCGAGAATGTATTACTGTGAACAGTTCAGTGATAAGGTTATTCTTATCAGAATCAACAACAAATCAGCACCTACAACGATAGTTCAGGTATACATGCCGACGTCGCAGGCTGAAGATGAAGACATACAGAAAGTGTATGAGTATATTGAAAAGGTATTACAGTATGTAAGAGGAGATGAAACTGTTATAGTCATGGGGGACTGGAATGCAGTTGTAGGAGAAGAAATAGAAGAAAAGTTTGCAGGAGAATATAGGCTTGGGCCAATGATTGAGAGAGGAGAAAGATCAATTAATTTCTGTAATAAATTTCAGCTAGTAATAGCGAATACTCTGTTCAGTAATCACAAGAGGAGGAGGTATACTTGGAAAAGGCCGGGTGACATGGGAAGATTTCCATTAGATTATATCATGTTCAGACAGAGATTTCGAAATCAGATACTGGATTGTAAGGCGTACCGAGGACCAGATATAGACTCAGATAACAACATAGTAGTGATAAAGAGTAGGCTGAAGTTTAAGACATTAGTTAGGAAGAATTAATACGCAAAGAAGTGGGATACGGAAGTACTAAGGAATGACGATGTACGCTTGAAGTTCTCTAAGGCTATAGAAACATTAATAAGGAATAGACCAGTAGGCAGTAGAGTTGAAGAGGAATGGACATCCCTAAAATGGGCGATAACAGAAGTTCGGAAGGAAAACATAGGTACATGGAAGGTAACTGGCAAGCAACCATGGGTAACTGAAGAAATACTTCAATTGACCGATGAAAGGGGGAGTACAAAAATGTTCTGGGAGACTCAGGAATACGGGAATGCGAGTCACTGAGGAATGAACTAAATAGTAAGCGGAGGGAAGCCAAGACGAAATGGCCGCATGAAAAATGTGAAGAAATCGAAAAAGAAATGACGGTCGGTAGGACTGACTGCAAAGTCAAAACAACCTTCGGTGACATTAAAAGCAAGAGTGATAACATTAAGAGTGCAACGGGATTTTCTCTGTTAAATGCAGATGAAGGAACAGATAGGTGGAAATAATACATTGAAAGTCTCTATGACGGGGAAGATTAGGATGTTGCGATAGAAGAAGAAACAGGAGTCGCTTTAGAAGAGATAGGGGACCCCGTATTAGAATCAGAATTTAAAAGAGCTTTCGGGGACTTAAGATCAAATAAGGCAGAAGGGATATATAACATTCCATCAGAATTTCTAAAATCGTTGTGGGACGTGGCAGCAAAACGACTATTCACGTTGGTGTGTAGAATGTATGAGTCTAGCGACGTATCATCTGACTTTCGGAAAAACACCATCCACACAATTCCGAAGACTGCAAGATCTGACAAGTGCGACAATTATAAGACAATCAGCTTAGCAGCTCATGCATCCAAGTTGCGGATAAGAACAAAATACAGTAGAATGGAAAATATAAATGAGGATGCGCTATATGACGATCAGTTTGGCTTTAGGAAAGGTAAAGGCACGAAAGAGGCAATTCTGACATTGGGGTTAATAATGCAGGCAAGACTAAAGAAAATTCAAGACACATTCGTAGGATTTGTCGACCTGGAAAAAGCGTTCGACAGTGTAAAATAGTGCAAGATGTACGAAATTCTGAGAAAAATAGGGGTAAGCAAGAGGGAATAATAAGAGTGGACGACCAAGAACTAAGTGCAAATATTGAAAAGGGTGTAAGATAAGGAAGCAGTGTTCCACCCCTACTGTTCAATCTGCACATCGGCGAAGCAATGATGGAAATCAAAGAAAGGTACAGGAGTGGAACTAAAATTCAAGGTGAAAAGATGTCAATAATACGATTCGCTGATGACATTGCTATCCTGAGTGAAAGTGAACAAGAATTACATGATCTGCTGAATGTACCGAACTGTCTAATAAGTACAGATTGAGAGTAAATCGAAAGGAGACGAAGGTAATCAGAAGTAGTCGAAATGAGAACAGCGAGAAACTAAACTCAGGATCGACTGTCACGAAGCAGATGAAGTTAAGGAATTCTGCTACCTAGACAGTAAAATAACCAATGACGGTCGTAGCGAGGAGGACATCAAAAGCAGACTAGCAATGGCATAATGGGCATTCCTGGCCGAGAGAAGTCTACCAATATCAAATATCGGCCTCCATTTGAGGAAGAAATTTCTGAGAATGTACGTATGGAGTACAGGTAGTGAAAAATAGACAGTGGGAAAATCGCAACAGAAGAGAATCGAACCATTTGAGATGTGGTGCTACAGACAAATGTTGAAAGTTAGATTAAGAAATGAGGAGGTTCTGTGCAGAATCGGAGAGGAAGGAATAAGTGGAAAACTCTGATAAGGAGAAGGGACGGGATGATAGGTCATCTGTTTAGACATGGTGGAATGGCTTCCATGGTACTACAGGGAGCTGTAGAAGGCAAAAACTGTAGAGAAAGACAGAGATTGGAATTCATGCAGCAAATAATAGAGGACGTAGGTTGTAAGTTCAAATGGTTCAAATGGCTCTGAGCACTATGGGACTTAACATCTGTGGTCATCAGTCCCCTAGAACTTAGAACTACTTAAACCTAACTAACCTAAGGACATCACACACATCCATGCCCGAGGCAGGATTCAAACCTGCGACCGTAGCAGTCCCCCGGTTCCGGACTGAGCGCCTACAACCGCTAGACAACCGCGGGTTGTAAGTGATACTCTGAGATGAAGAGGTTAGCACGGGAGAGGAATTCGTGGCGGTCTTATGAAACCAGTTACAAGACTGATGACCCAAAGAAAAAAATTCTCTATTTCTGTTAAACTCTATTATACACAGTTGTAACGCGTAATTTGACACTCTGGTAGTGCCCACGAGTGGACTTTAGAGGTACTGTTAAGTGTTTGTAGTAACAGAGAGATTGACTGTGGAGCTTTCGTATCAGACGCTTATGAATCGTTTAAATTGCATTCCACTTCTTATGGTACTAGTTCTAGTTCTAGTTGTCGTGGCTAAATCGGTGATAGTATTTTCATAATTCAGCTTGGGACGTCATTCTGTGGTTTGGTGTGATCCTCCCAAGAGTTTAAAGCCCCAAATATTTTCTTACTGCCGTTGCTGAGGTTGCCTGGGAGCATTTGTTGATTTGCTCTTGCCTACCCCACCGTAATGCCGTTAGGTACGGTGCAGTATAGTCGAAGTGGTCAGTAGTACCGCATCTACACCCTCGCCGCTCTTGAGATTCTCGAGCCGCATCCATGTCGACGTATAATCACAGCATGCACTTTGTGTAAGTTGGTTGCGCCCTGTTAACGTTATGTACATCATGAAAAATCTTTCCCGTTACGCGTGTTATCCTAAGGGACAGCACGGTGCACAAAACGCTTGACACGACGAAATCAAATGACATGTATTGTTTATTACTTCTTTATCGGATGTAACCACTGAGCTTAAGAGTTGATTTGTGCTTTTTATTTAGTTTGAAAGGAAAAGATTTACATACCTGGTTAATTGGAACATCTAAGCTTAAGTATCTGTTATAATTCGTTAGTTGTGGTATGCATCACATCTAGGGAGGTTTATGGTGTAAAGTGTTTAAAAGGGAGGAAAATATTTTGTGATACGGTGCTCATCGTAGAGGCTACAGAGTTTGAGTGTAAGTTGATAGTAATCCGATTTTATGGCATTTAAGTAATTACAATATTGTGATCAATATTTTATTGGCTTGAGAGGTCACAGGTGATATCTAGGAAAATATTGGTATTGCCATGAGGCGTTAGAATCTCTTATTTCACCTCGCATTATGCAATTTGTATTGTTTTCTTTGCTTAAAAAGGGGTTGTGAGTTTTAATCGTTGTAAACTGATTCTGAGAGCTGTTACTTGATCTGTTATTATTCAAGGGACTATTGGTTAATTAATGCTTCAGAAACTTTTATTAAGAAACTATATTGAGGATCTTGGTGTTCACGATAACGAATGTGCACTTACTATTTTAAAATGAAGTTAATAAAGTTCTAAAATTTTAAAGGTTAAAATAAACTTTTATTAGAGAAACGGTGCCTGCCTGTCTCCATAACTTCCACGTATTGAAGGTGTTGGCCTTCGAGCGTTGTCTGGTGTTTCTCCCGGTTTCTATGCCAGGTGACGCCTACAGGGCCATGTCAGGGGTGAACTGAATTATCTGTGTAGTTGCCACCATTATAGGTTAAATTTCTATAAGACTTAACTTGAGTGATAAGACAACTCTTAGTTGCAACTTGGGCCTTCTTTGACACCATGGGAATGACGCCAAAAGTCGCTAGAATGAAAGAACTGAACAGCTACAAGTGGATGGCTGTGGGAGAGTCTCTACACGACATCGAAGGAAGCAACTGGAGACGTGTTGGCAGCGGCGGATGTGCATATCTTCACTAAAGCGCTTTATTTATTTATTCTAAGGTGTAGGTGTCAATTCTGTTGAAGAGAGATATTTCAGTGCAGCGCAGTCGCTTTAGTCTCCTGGGAGTTGTGGATTGTTGAATATGCTGATCGGGGTTCGTATCAATGCCATTTCAGACAAATATAGTGAGTGCTGTGACGCGCCAGCCGTGGAGTGCAGGCAGCCGATTGTGTGCCGACCACTAAATTCAAATGCCAGCGGCTCCACTCCAACCGCGGCGTGGCCAAGAAGTCAGCGAGCAGACCGTCATAAGGTGATGCCAGCGGTCGCGCCGAAATCTCAAGCGTCACGCGCAGTTAGCATTGGCGTGCGCCCATCAAGACTATGTTCTGCTTCCGCTACCAAGCCAGGAAAACAATCAGAAAGGGGCAGCATTCCACACGTCAAGGGTTTAAGCAGTAACAGCCCAGAATGGGTAAAATTCACCAGAGACGCCGCCGTCACTGTCGTCGTTCAGTCTGCCGCTCTTCAAGCATGACGTCGCGGCCCAAGGAATGGAATTTGCCAGCTCGGCGCGTCTGGACTTTGTCATCGTTTCATTGACTGCAGCTAGGACCATCAAGTTTTACATTACTCGTGGTCGGCACTGACATAGCGTTAACGTTTGTTCTACAGGTTATATCGTCCAGCAATTGAATTGATTATTTGTTTTACAGTTACTGACATCTTGTGTTGATTAATACAGTGTTCAGGAATAGCTATATTTGTCACGATAAATTTTCTGAAGAAGTGTTTAGTTTCTATGGTGTTAGTTGATTAGTGTTATAAGAGACTTCAAGAAGGTTTCTTTGTGCTGTTAATACTTGGCTAAAGGCTTAGGACTGTGCGTATTCAGCATACAGGTATCAATAAATATTTTTTTAAATGTTTAGATTCTGTGTATGAGTTACGTCGAACATAATAATCACCTTCTACACTTTTATTGAGAATGATGATCTCTTGTGAAGCTTTGTATATTTCGCAAAGCAGTGGCCCTTGAACGAACGAGCTACTGTTATTTTCAATACATTGTTTCCGCTACCAAGAAACGGCAGCATTTGGCTAATGCGTCATCTAAATGCCAGTAGCGGCCAGACAACCGTGGCTGCTAGCCGGGACTCTGCAGAAGCCGCAATATCCCACGTACCGCAGTATCGAATTAGTTTTGCACATCCATGTGGTCTGTGCCGGCTGAGTTGGCGCCTGCGCCCAGACGTACAGTGTGCTGCTAACAACCCATCCGCAGCAAAGTTCCTCCGTCGCGCGCCAGCATCTGTGGTGGTGGTCCTCTCGCGTCCTCGCCGCTCCACTACCGTTCACTGATCAAACCGCCATCAGCAGTCGGTTCCCGTAACGAACCCAATACGGCCGCGGAGGCGCCGAATATTGGGGAACGGGAGCCAGCGCCTAACGAGCAGGCAGCCCGCGACACGCGTCCTCGCCGTCAGGTTTTTAATTGAATGGCGCTCCGCGACCGGCTGATTCTGCGCTGGTGTTCCTATCACGTGGTCAGAGCACTCCTGCAGGACTGCTTGCTGACACCGGTGAGTTTGGTGTCCAACGCATATCTCATTTACAAATGCAATTCGGTTCATTCCTCTGCCAAGCAGAACGGAACTCGCTGAAGCGTAGCTGTTAGCTTCGTTCCTTTGTTACGATACAGTTGAGGCGCAGAGAACCATACGGGACTAAAGAACACTGTTATCGATTTTGAGACAGTAAAATGTTTGCATGCTCTTGATATCTGTTGATCTTCTGGCAAATCAGTTTTCTAAGTCCTGTATTCCTACACTCTGCATATGGACATTTGTGTATAGCTGTCTCACCGATTACTCCGATATTCATTTCCGTGCTGGCCCAAAGCACAAAATTTTCACTGCTGCAGGAACGCTCACTGGCTATATGGACTCCTGCTTCTTCATAAAAGCCGAAAGATCTTGATATGATCACCATAATCTCACATTCCGTGGTTACAGTACTCCAGTGTGTAAAAGGAACGCTGAGGATTACTTCAGACCTCAGTACCAAATAAAAAGTTGATGTACGTGGTAACAATGTACCTCTCAGAAATTTTTTCAATGATCGAGACCGCAACAGATTGCCACGAACTGTCGTTTAAAGTAACATATTCTTCACTGGAGTCGTAGGAGCCCATCATATTTTTCCAGTCACATACAGAAAGACCGCAATTTGTCATTTGTTCACACACTGTAGATGCCTTGAAAACTGTAATGCCCGTATAGGTGGAAGGCAAATGTCAACCTTTAAACACAAAGACTTAACAAAACGACTAAATGAAATTTCGAACGCATACACTTAACAAAACTTCACGATTTCACACCTAACTTAACAGTCTTATTTGAACCTCTAGCCATGGAATGTGCTTCATGAAAATTACGATAACGAGGATCATGAAACGTTAGGATAGGTCGTAATTGTGTGAGAGGTGCATTTAGTATCTGTTCTTTATATTATGATTCTAGCTTTTTATTATTTACAATCTAAACCCCAATCAAATAGACACTGTTACTAGTAGCCTATATACGAAAATTTTGTGGATTAACATTAATAATAATATCTAAAATACTAATCAACATTTCGTAATATAAATGAGTACACGATTTTCGTACGGGAAGTACAGGATGTTGAGGCTCTGCTAATAAAATAAGTCAAAACTATGGGATTTCTACAGATTTTCATAAACATCTATTTTTCTCAAATCTCTTTTTATGTGCTATGGGCCCTTATGGTTATCAGTGCCTCAGTTGTTCTGTGCGTGTGTTTACTGCGGAATGGCAGTGTAGTACGTTAAACATCGAGAACTTCTCCTTAAATAATAGTAATGTTTAATTGCTAATAATTAAAGGATGGTACTTACATAATTCAAATTTTATCTTAGTTTAGTTTCGTAAACCATTATAGTCAAATTTTACATGTTTAATTAAGATGGACTGAGAAGTGAGAGCTGTCAGTAACATCCACAGGTACTGAAGTTACTGTACTCTGGGATTCCGCTTAATGGTCTACCATTCTTGTTGTTGGGGTCATACAGCTCTCGCCACATCCCCCATCTGTGTCGCCAAATGCCTCTTTCTTACCATTCTTCCTCATCCTCTTATATTCCTCTTCTCTCCATCGCTTCTTCGATACCACCTAGCCGCACAGTCCGTGATCATTCGCTTCTCCTTCCAGGGGGTTGCCAGGAAATTATTCTGATGGGCCATCTATCTTCATCCGTTCTTCTGTCATGCCAAAACCATCCTAGTTCTCACTCTTCTATTTTATCCGCAATACTATAACGAGTTTGTATCCTTTCTCTTATTTCCTCATTTCTTACGTAGACAAGTCGGAAAATTCTACATGCTCTTCTCAGGTGGTCATTTTCTAAGTCTCTTCGTCCCTTTTTATTTCTTTCTGCGTTTTTCCAGCACTCACGCCCATAGGTTTTTATTGGTTTCACGATGGATTTCTATAAATGAATTTTAACCTTTAAACTCATTTTCGAAAACCTAAGAACAGTGTTTAATTTTTGAATAGCCGCTGTTTCCTGCTTGATCCGTCCTTGGATATGTCTATCACATCTTCTATCGCGTGAACGGGTACTATCCAGGTACTTAAACTCTTTACACACTTTAATTAGATGTTGGCCAACGTCCTGGTAAGTTCCCTCCTTCCTGAGCATGTAGGATATATGCTCTTCATCGTTTGCTACAAAGACCTGATTATCAGCATATAAGAGGGTGTATACACTCTGGTTCACTACTTCAACCCCCCTGCCCACGCACGTTAGATACCACAGCGCCTTCTGGACATAAGTTATAAAGAGTGTGGGAGACAAGCAGTATCCTAGCTTCAGTCCTTCAGTTACTCTGAAGGCCGATGGAAATTTCTCTCGTCGTTAAATGGCCTATAATGAGAAGAAGCTGTTGCTATTTTGAACACAGGTGGACTGTTAGTTCTAATAGCCCAGTTTCCGAACACCACAAGACTAGCCAGATCTACTCGCTATCAACCCTCGATCACCGATGGTGCCTGTGAATGCACCAATCCACAGAAGCAGGTGGGACTTTCGCGAGGGCAACTCGTTGGAAACCACTGTGCACGAGGGAGAGGAGGTTCAGTAAAATAGTTCCTAGAGGCTACTCTCAAACACGGACAGTGGATGCCAACGTAATGCAGTTGTAATGGTCACACCTGGGTCTGACGGGTGGCTGCAGTTGTGGCGGAGTGGTGTTAAAACGTTCACTTGCACTGAGTGAAGCAAGCTGCAAATTAATGTACACCTACCTCAGTGCAGCGTTCCTTCACCATCCATTGCTCTGCATTCGTAGGTACTATGTAGATGATATTAAAAGCAGCGTCCATACTTACGACTGCATAGTCCGCGTAGCTCAGGCAACAAAATAAACCTGTTAATCTCTAGTAATAACGGGCAAAAGTTAATGCGTCCTTCCTTCATTAAAAATGTCTGCTTCCTGGTAGTAATGTTTTTTATTGTCTTTTAGTTATGATTTCAACAACCCCACATTTACCTCGATAGCACATCTACTACTAGTTCATGCATCTTATATCAGACGCAAGACAGCCAGACTACGTCCAACCCGAAATATTACGAGATTAATAGTCAATACTCTCCTACGAAACGAGTTTCACACTCGGTCCTTTTCAGTGGATTCTTCAAAGGAAGATGCTCGCCAAAAAATGTTCTGTAAATGCATGCTGAACATGCCAAGCAGAATTCATCACAAAGGCCGCTAGTTTCACAAGCGGTTATCTCTACAACAAACACTCCAAAATCTCCCATACTTCACCGAACTGTCCGTAAATGCACCTGCTTGCACGGCGATATAAACTGAACGTGAAATAACAGTTACTTCTTCATTTCACTCATAACTTTTTCGGACATGTCTAACATAACTTTCTCGTCCGGCAGCTAGTCCACTACTCCGTAAAGGTCGTTGCTTTCAGGGCATATAACTCATTCCAATGGGCGGGAAAGACTTTACTCTGATCGATTGATCAAAACTAATAGCCAATCAGATCAGTCTTTCAAGATCATATTCGCGCTTAAACTGTTTTACTCCAGTCAACATTCGAAGATGCATTTACATCATTTCATGCTGAAAATATTAACAAAATGTTCCACCAAACCAAATGAAACGAAAACTAATAGAAAACTATGCTTTAAAAATAATTTTGAACTGATTATCCTCTTATTACCTTTCTCGTGGCCTTATTAAATAAGCAAACACTCGTAGACATACGTCATCCGCCAGTAAGGGGGATTTACAGTTTTCATGACACCCTGGTGGCGTAACACTTGCTAGTTACGTAAGGTGCAATACAATATAGAATTGAAATTTGACGTATGTCCCACATACACACTCACATTCACTCTCATTTACCCTCACCCTAACACAAAATATAAATATTAACTTCTAAACTGTTATTTTCATTACGAAAGAAAAATTATTGAAAGTTTAGAACCGGAAATATTATTAAATAAATCATCACAATGAGAGTGCTATTACTGTTTTAAAATAACAAAAGAAACGTTAACTGTTATTGTTCTTATCTGAATGTACTTTCCATAAATGTCGGTTAAGTACTTTTTAATAGGTATTTTATATTTCCAAAACTATTATAGGCAGCAGTATCAAATGTTGCCGCAAAACAATAGATGGTCATGTACCAAATTTGGAGTAAAACGGATAATATTTAACATAGTTATATAGTTTCTTAGGTGAGGTGAATAAGTGATTTCAGTACGCGCTACAGTGAGCATTATCAAGGACGGCTTTAGCGACATGTGTGGCTATGACGCATACGGCAGGCCCCAAGTCGGCTGCAGCCTAATGCTACTATACTGCAGGCTTCCAAAACAGCTTGCCATAACGTAACAAAACTTACTGAAAAAATCTGCAGTTGTGTAATAGCTGCGACGCTACACAGTCACTGGCGTCATCGGTTCTCAAGATCTAGTAGCGCCCATACTTGGGCAGCCAACTACCTTTCGAAAACTGAGCCGCTAATATACCTGGCCTCATTAACATGTCACATAGTGCATGCTCTTCTTTAGGATTAAATAAAATAAAATAGACTGTTAGTAGAAGAGGCGTTCGCCTAAGGCAGGGGCGGGCAAGAAACCTGCACTTGTGTGGTGCACTTGCACGTGTGCAGTTAACTTGTGTTCTGCGTGCACACAGGGGCAAGCTGACCACCCGCTTCTCTCTGCTACCCACCATACCGTCTCTCCGCTTCTTCCTCTGTAATGTGTTTTGTTTCATAGCCTGCTTTATTGAATGAAGGAATAAGGTTAGTAGGAGTGCCTCACAGAAATCATGGTTTGAAGGAGTACTTATAACCAACGATACATTTTATTTAATTATCACAAGTGGAGTTTACAATACCTTTAACGTCTGGAACAAAATATCTACATACAGACAACCGCAAACAGTTACGTAACTTTTCATCACTGATGTTTTTTTTATTTATTTACTTTATTGATACAACAACAACTATTATGAAACAATCAATGAAAAGATATTGTGATACAAAAATATGCAACAACAAACATTATATGCTACACACTAACCCACCACCTTATCTAATTAGAGGGTCCAGTTATTATACTAAGAACAAGCAGCTTTTACTACATAATTTATAGCACTTACTATGGACAGGGTTAATCTAACTGAACTAATCTGGTTATTCTAAATCTAACTACTCTGCAGCGTTACAGGTGTGCCAGTGTGAAATACAAACCTACTAAACTGGCCTGCTCACTGCCCAGTGAGCATGCCCCTGGCACTGGGCTGGCCTACTACTTTTGAATCACTGCAGTCCCTACCTATGTTAGTGGTGTTAGTTTTCTAGATTTACGATATTCTAGTAACTACTCCTTATTTTATCTTTAGTGCATATGTCAAGTCCGGGAATGGTGCTCCTGCTCCCCTAATCCAGTAGCGCGGCGGATTCCGGTTGTAGGACAGCCGGCCAGTACCGCGCCTGGCGGAATTGCAGGTGTACCTGAGTCTTCATCGGGTTATTTTTTGTTGTCTATCCGTGTTGATTACTAATATAATCCCTCAAGATCTTTTGGGATATTTCATTTTCCAAATTGTTGAGGACATTGAAAGTCTCGGCACGTCGCAGTAGGTTGTATGTATCTCTGTTCGGCAGTTGATTCCTAAGTTCGAGCGCCACATCGTCATACAACGTGCAGTCGTAGACGACATGTTCGGGTGTTCCATCCGGAGCACCACAGTCGCACGCTGGTGTTGCCCGTTTTCCAAATCGACATAAATATGTTGGATATGGCCCGTGACCTGTAAGAAAGTGCAGCAAACCTCTGCTCGGCTCGAAATGGTTCATTTGAAGCCTTTCTCTGATATTCGGTAGTAGTCGGAATACCCTTCTTCCTGTTTCTTCAGTTTCCCATTGCTGTTGCCATAACTCTTCGCCCCTTCTCTTTATTGCGTATCTATCCCCAACTTGTACCCCCAAGATTTCCCTAGTCTTTTCTATCTTTCCTTTTGACACCCAATACCATGCCCCTTTTTCTCTAATTTTTATGTCTAGGGGACATAATCCTATTATTGGCAGTAAGGCCCCCCCAGGTGTTGTACGGTATGCCCCGATTGATCGCAACAGCATGTTCCGCTGCACCCTTCTCACAGTCACAGCGGGCACCACCCTCGTGAGCCTGTGTGCCCAGAGCCCGCTCGCATATCCTACTAAGGATGTTAGGATACTATTGTGGTAAAGTTTGATCAGGTTGGGAGGTAAGTGAAATCTTCTATGGCCTATACTAATTAGGTTGTTTAAAATTTCTAATGCTCGCTGCGTAATATTTTCTATGTGTGTGTTGTAATTCCATTTCTCATCTATTGTGACTCCTAGATATCTAGCCTCTCGACGCCGAAGAACTGGAGTTCCCTCAATTCTAACGGTTGGATTTCTGACAAGACTGCCTTTCAGTAGTAGATATGTAGATTTGTGTGGTGCAACTTTCATCTTTGCTTCTTGGCACCATTTCTGAAGTATTGTCATGGCTTGCTCTACTTTGGGTTCTAGTTCCTCTCGGCTACGGCCGCCTCCCAACAGGAGGAGGTCGTCAGCGTAGGCTATGACGTATAGCACGTCCTCGCTTAGTTGTAATTTCTCTAGGAGGGGCTCTATGTTTATGTCCCAAAAGAGTGGCCCCAGAACTGATCCCTGGGGACACCCCTTCGTGATGGTTTTGCTTGTTCTTCCGCTAGGCGACGATAGCCATACCTCCCTGTCCATGCAATAGCTCCTCAGACAGCCATAGAGGGGCCCTGGGCACTCCTTCTCTCGCAAGCGAGAGAAGAGCGAAGGCCACCACAGGTTGTCGAAGGCGCCACTGATGTCCACCATGATGCCTACCACATACTTGTGCGGGGTTGAGCTGCAGACCTCAGCTGCCAGGGCAATTGCGTCAGACGCCGATCGCCCCGGTCTAAAGCCGAACTGCCTGTCGCTCATCCCGTGTCTGCGAGTCTGTCAGCTAGTAGCTTCTCTAACACTTTTCCTAGATTATCGAGGAGACAAATTGGCCTATAGGATTTGGGTTCTACGGGGTCCTTGTCCTTTCCTTTTTTAATGATTATTACGTTGGCCCTTTTCCAGATTTTGGGGAAGCTTCCTGTTCTTAAACACTCATTGTACAGTCCCGTGAGAGACGCCACCAGCTGGGGGGCGAGGAACTGCACCACTTCTGCGATTATGCCGTCTGGCCCTGGTGCTTTGCCCTTTTTTAGTGATTTAATTTGCGCAGCCACTTCTTCCTCTGAGAAAGGGTACACCATGGTGTTGTTGGTTATTCGTTTAGGTCCTCCCTGCGAATTTGTTTTTGGAGGTCGTCCTCCTCATTTGCTTCGTCATCTGGCAGCAGAGTGCGCAGGAGAACTTCAGCGGTTTCCTGCCACGACTCTGTCATTCTGTCACCATCTCTGATCGTAGAGAGAACCGCAGGGGACCTAATTTTTTCCCTAACCAGTTTGTAGGGTATTCCCCAAGGATCTGTGGCTAGCTGGCTCAGAACATATCTCTCCCAACTTTTCATTCTTACTTGTTTTAGTTCTTTTTGAAATTGTTCTTTTTCTTCCCTGTATTGCTGTAGCCAAAACTGTTTTTCTTGCCAGACGGCACTTCGCTGGTAGTACCTCCTCGCCCGTCTTACAGACTGACGCATGCGCTCAAGGTCGGCAGACCATGGCGATGGGGAAGCCGCCACGGCTCTCCTCCTGGTTGGCACAGCGGCTTTGACCGCACTGACTATCGACCCTACCAGTTCTTCGGCGTATGTGTCTATGTCCAGGTCACCCTCTGGCAACGGCGGAATGTCACACTCCCGAGCCAGGCAGTCCCAATCGGTTTTATTATAATTTAACTGGATTTCCCATCCTAGGTCCCAGCGGCACCCTTCTTCTCTAAGGCAGAAGGTAATTAGGTTGTGATCACTTGTAGTGGCGTGTTCATTAACTTTCCATCCTTCGATAATGCTGATGGCGTTGGCAGTTGCCAGGGTAACATCGATGCTACAGCGCAGTAACCATGATCATTTGTTGTCTTTTTGATGTTTCCACATTTTTTACAAGCCCCCCCCCCCCAAACCGTAACAGCGTCATTCACTCATAAAACTGTAATTGAAAACAATCTCCAAAGAAGTACCCATTAGTCATGCCTATCCAGTGTGTACAGTGTTTTATTACCCAACACATAGGTGGACAACAATAGTATCTTCGCCAGACCTTCGTGCGACCACAGAGAAAGTGCGAAGCGTGAAGGATGCACACCTCGAGGAGAAAGTTCTGCTTCGGTGGCTGGGAAGGAAGGATACAGACAAATTGGGCCTCGTATTCCTTTTGCTTTGGAGTCATGTACTTTGGTAGGTGATCCAACAGAATTTCAGTTCAAAAATCCTGCCCTAGGGGCGGGAAACTTCTCACGAAAGGTGGAAGAATCAGCAAGGACCTACGGAATTGAGATGGAAATACCAGTGTAAACCAGTACATTAAGGAAAATTAACGTGTGTCGACAAGAAATGTGGCCTATAAATGTAAATTTTCCATGATGATCACATTAGTGGAAGATTATTCTGGATTAATCCCCATCCCGATTTCAGGGAGTAGACTGCCAAGGGCCCGCATCTCGTGGTCGTGCGGTAGCGTTCTCGCTTCCCACGCCCGGGTTCCCGGGTTCGATTCCCGGCGGGGTCAGGGATTTTCTCTGCCTCGTGATGGCTGGGTGTTGTGTGCTGTCCGTAGGTTAGTTAGGTTTAAGTAGTTCTAAGTTCTAGGGGACTTATGACCACTGCAGTTGAGTCCCATAGTGCTCAGAGCCATTTGAACCATTTGACTGCCAAGGGAACGTCATTATGAGTAAAAGATGGAATAACTGACGAACGGGCAACATACTTAGAGTCGGGTCTGGACTGTTAGGAGTTTGAACTTGTTAGGAAAGCTAGAAATCTGAAAATGAAAATGCAAATGCTCAACATAGTGTGTGAACTGAGCGTAAGATAAGTATTTCTGGTCAGCCAAATGCAGGATAATAGCAACAGCAGCAGAAAGTTGTGCAACGGAAGTAGGATTCGCTATGATAGGAAGACAGAGTAGAGACTACTGAGTTGCTATATTCGTTGATAGGTTTATTCTCCTCAGAATCGAAAGCAAAACAACTCCAACAATATTAGTTCAGGTATACATATCGACTTCACTAGTACATCGTATGAGGTAGAGGAGGTACGTAAGGATATTAAATATGATAGTGTATAGGTCTCGGAAGGCTGCATTCATATAGCAGAGGAAGGTTCAAATGGTTCAAATGGCTCTGAGCACTATGGGACTTAACATCTGTGGTCATCAATCCCCTAGAACTTAGAACTATTTAAACCTAACTAACCTAAGGACATCACACCCATCCATGCCCGAGGCAGGAATCGAACCTGCGACCGTAGCAGTCGCGGGTTCTCAGGACTGGACGCCTAGAACCGCTCGGCCACGCAGAGGAAGGAACAGAATTAATATTTGAGGCAGAATATGGGCTTTTTAGAAGGAAGTAGAAGGGAAAAAGACTGTAAAAATTTTTAACTAGTAATACAGAAAACATTATTTAAAAATCACGCGAAGTGGTGGTATACTTGGAAAACGGCGGGATATACAGGAAAATTCCAGCAGAGCTAGGTCATGTTACACAGTCTTTCCACACAACAGGGTTACATGACGATACCCTTTAATGCACCAGCTCAGAAACGTGTCATATCCACACTGCGTTTAGAGCACATACCCATGGAAACTAATGGTAACAAACGAATTAATATCAGATTGTAAATATGTCAAATATAACAATTTGTACTTAATTATTCAGCAAATACGAACCAGTTTTTAAAATCGTCATGGTTCATATAATGAGATGAAACAAATGGTTTGTAATTAACACAGTCTGTATTGTGATTCAGCATACTGTGTTTCTTTGAGTGGTTTATCGTTTTATGAACAAGTCCCAACGAAAGAGGCAACTGTGATCGCCGGCCACCTACCGTTTCCGGCGCCCATCTGTTTCGAGCTCTGCAATTATGAGCAGCCATTCGCTCATTCTGGCGCCACGGATATGACTGTTGTAACATGGTAAGTGTCGCGCTGCCATCTGCGCATTAGACTTTCTTCAATGAGAAGCAAAAGCCTAAACGAGAAGCTGTGGTTTGTGTCTAGGCGTTTTAATGGCGCGTCAGGAGCCGCACTGGACCCCTTCTGTTCCAGTATCGGCAGGTGGACAAGTCGGAAAGAACGAATGCATAGTTTCGCGACGTTATGTGCCTATAAAATTCTCTGGAACTCCCAACTGCGGCAAGTGGTTTAAAATCCACGAGCTTTCGGCCGAGAACTCTTCGGCCATTCTCAAGTGGTGACTGACTTTTAGTTGCTGATATCATCTTTACATGTCCGCACTGCCTTTTGTGACGTCACTGGTAATCGCTCCGGCACCATATAAAGTAACGTAGTCGATGTCTACCTGCCGACCGACTTCCACCTTTCGATAGCCTTGCCCCAAGCCGTACTTAGCTGCAGACCGCCGTCTTTATTGAAGGTCTCGCCACAAAATTTTATTTCGGACGTTTCTTTTACAACTCTGTCCCTGAAACTATTAATCCATGTAGGAGCAGCTGTCTCGTCGAATGCAATACGATGTTCGGTTTCCAGAGCACACACTACTACCGCTTATTTCTCAGGGTACCGCAGGCGAAAGCATTTCCCGTGTTCTACTCGACACTGTTCGACCGTACGCACAGACTTTCCGACATAAAATTGTCCACATCCACCCTTGTCTCGAAACCTGGCAGAAAATCCAAAGAGATTCTGGTCGTATGTGAAGTATGTCAGCGGCAAGAAACAATCAGTGCCTTCTCTGCGCGATAACAATGGAGATGCTATCGAAGGCAGTGCTGCCAAAGCAGATTTACTAAACACAGCCTTCCGAAACTCCTTCACAAAAGAAGAAGTAGTAAATCTTCCAGAATTCGAATCGAGAACAGCTGCCAACACTTAATAAAAGCAAGTCTTCTGGTCCAGACTGTATACCAATTAGGTTCCTTTCGGAGTATGCTGATGCATTATCTCCATACTTAACAATCATATACAACCGTTCGCTCGACGAAAGATCCGTACCCTAAGACAAGAAAGTTGCACAGGTCACACCAATATTCAAGAAAAGTAGTAGGAGTAATCCACTAAATTACAGGCTCATATCGTTGACGTCGATATGCAGTAGGATTTTACAACATATATTGTTCGAACATCATGAATTACCTCCAAATAAAAGTTCTATTGACACACAGTGAACATGGGTTCAGAAAACATCATTGCGGTGTAACACAACTAGCTCTTTATTCACATGAAGTGTTGAGTGCTATTGCTAAGGGATTTCAGATCGATTCCGTATTTCTGGATTTCCGGAAGGCTTTTGACACTGTATCACACAAGCGGCTCGTAGTAAAATTGCGTGCTTATGGAATATCGTCTCAGTTATGTGACTGGATATGCGATTTCCTGTCAGAGAGGTCACAGTTCGTAGTAATTGACGGAAAGTCATCCACTAAGACAGAAGTGACTTCAGGCGTTCCCCAAGGTAGTGTTATAGGCCCTTTGCTGTTTCTTACCCATATAAACGATTTGGGAGACAATCTGTGCAGCCGTCTTCGGCTGTTTGCAGATGACGCTGTCGTTTATCGACTAATAAAGTCATCAGAAGATCAAAACAAACTGCAAAACGATTTAGAAAAAATATCTGAAGGGTGTGAAAAGTGGCAGTTGACCCTGAATAACGAAAAGTGTGAGGTCATCCACATGAGTACCAAAAGGAACTCGTTAAACTTCGCTTACACGATAAATCAGTCTAATCTAAAAGCCGTAAATTCAACTAAATACCTACTTATTACAATTACGAACAACTTAAATTGGAAGGTCCACATAGAAAATGTTGTGGGGAAGGCAAACCAAAGGCTGCGTTTTATTGGCGGGACACTTACCCATATAAACGATTTGGGAGACAATCTGTGCAGCCGTCTTCGGCTGTTTGCAGATGACGCTGTCGTTTATCGACTAATAAAGTCATCAGAAGATCAAAACAAACTACAAAACGATTTAGAAAAAATATCTGAAGGGTGTGAAAAGTGGCAGTTGACCCTGAATAACGAAAAGTGTGAGGTCATCCACATGAGTACCAAAAGGAACTCGTTAAACTTCGCTTACACGATAAATCAGTCTAATCTAAAAGCCGTAAATTCAACTAAATACCTACTTATTACAATTACGAACAACTTAAATTGGAAGGTCCACATAGAAAATGTTGTGGGGAAGGCAAACCAAAGGCTGCGTTTTATTGGCGGGACACTTACCCATATAAACGATTTGGGAGACAATCTGTGCAGCCGTCTTCGGCTGTTTGCAGATGACGCTGTCGTTTATCGACTAATAAAGTCATCAGAAGATCAAAACAAACTGCAAAACGATTTAGAAAAAATATCTGAAGGGTGTGAAAAGTGGCAGTTGACCCTGAATAACGAAAAGTGTGAGGTCATCCACATGAGTACCAAAAGGAACTCGTTAAACTTCGCTTACACGATAAATCAGTCTAATCTAAAAGCCGTAAATTCAACTAAATACCTACTTATTACAATTACGAACAACTTAAATTGGAAGGTCCACATAGAAAATGTTGTGGGGAAGGCAAACCAAAGGCTGCGTTTTATTGGCGGGACACTTAGAAAATGTAACTCTGCGTAGATTACGCTTGTCCGTCTTCCTTTAGAATACTGCAGCGCAGTATGGGATCCTTACCAGGTTGGAAGTTCAAAGAAAGGCAGCACGTTTTGTATTATCGCGAAATATGGGACAGAGTGTCACATAAAATGATACGGGATTATTGCTGCAAATCATTAAAAGAAAGGCGTTTTTCGTTGCGACTGAATCTTCTCACGAAAATTCAATCACCAACTTTCTCCTCCGAATGTGAAAATATTTTGTTGACACCGACCTACATAAGGACGAACTATCACCACGATAAAATAAGGGAAATGAGAGCTCGTACGGAAAGATGTGGTTGTTCATTCTTTCCGAGCGCTATACGAGATTGGAATAATAGATAATTGTGAAGGTGGTTCGATGAACCCTCGGCCAGGCACTTAAATGTGATTTGCAGAGTATCCATGTAGATGTAGATGTAGATGTATTTTATATACGCCTGGCGTTCTGAGGCCTACACAGTCTTTCAAGTCCTCATCAGCCGTCGAACCTTTGCCTGAGAAGTGAAGACCGAATAGATTTTACGCCTGTTTAGCAGCTGGATAATCTTTTCTGTTACTGAACCATATGACAGCAAAAGCAGGAGCCTCTTCGAGTCCTCCTCGGGGTCCTTCTGTCTACAGGTTTTCGGAAAAATGGCTTGCGAAGTCTGGCAGTTGTTGCAACGTTTTGCCTTCAATAGTTCCCGTAAGTGTTTCAGTTCCTTCAAGGAATTGTGCGTACTATTGAGCGGAGCCGTGTAGAACACGAGTGATGCTTTTGCCTTCGGTACCCTGAAAAATCAGTGCTAGCAGAACATGCTGTAGGAAACGGGCATTGCATTGCATTCAACGAGACACTTTTTATTATGTTGACTAAGAGTTTCCTGGATAGCGCAATAGAAGTTGCGATCGAGATAAAAATTTGTGACAGCACCCTCAGTAAAGACGGTGGCCTGCAGTCTTGGAGCTTGGACCGGCCGTCGGTTGGCTGAAGAGGACGCGGCGGGCGCGCATCGGGAACATCACCTCGTATGTCGTTGGAGCGAGCACCAGTTACGTCACAGAGGGTAGCGCGGCTGTAACAGAATGGTATCAGCAACCAAACGACAGTCACCACTCGACTATGACTGAGGAGTACTCCGCCGAGAGCTCGTGTATTTTAAACCACTTTCCACATCTGGAAGCTCGAGAGAATTTTATCAAGTAGGAAGGAAGACATACTATTACTTGCAGAATAGAAAGTATTAGTGTAAGATAGAGTGGAGGAATGTATCATACTGAAGAAATGAAACTAACTACTGTTCACTCTGGAGATTGAAGTACGACGGATAACCAGATAGGCTTAATTGTCAGGTTGAAATCAATAAATTAGGTAATTCATTTCTTATTCGTTTGCAGCTACATGACTGCATTCCTGGCATGCATTAAAATACAGTACCGTAGCACGACGCTAGAGGGGCCGAAAGATAATGGTGTGGCCCTTTCAACCGGTGGAATAGGCGTGCCAAATCGTTTTCTGCGTTTGAAGTGGAACAATGATGCATCAGTCCAAGCTGATATGCTGCGAATGTAACAATGCACTATCATATGATACGTTCCACTCGTCATGCAGTGGTTTCCAGCGTGGTCAGACACGTCTGAAGCACGAGAAACGAAGTTTCAGTCTCTGTGAGGAACCGGAAATCGCAAAAGAAATACAGGCGCTGATACCAGAACACTGGTACACCGGAATCGCTGTGACACTAGAATAGGAGAAAATCAGCCATGGACCGGTTTTCACCATCTTAACTGACGCTGTGAACATGAATAAGGTTGCTGCCATCGGAGTAGCACGGCTGTCATCCCCATTCTAAATGCCCAGCTAACGAAGGCAGCAGTGGATGTGTTCCAGCTGCGTCACGTTAGTCCAGATAATTTAATTGGACCCCTCATCTTCATGGACGAGTGCTGAATGTCTCAATAAGAGCGCGAGACGTCCGGCCCCGGTAGCTGAGTGGTCAGCGTGATGGAATGTCAATCCTAAGGTCCCGGGTTCGATTCCCAAGTGGGTCGGAGATTTCCTCCGCTCAGGGACTGGGTGTTGTGTTGTCCTAATCAGCATCATTTCATCCCCATCGACGCGCAGGTCGCCGAAGTGGCGTCAAATCGAAAGACTTGCACCAGGCGAACGGTCTACCCGACGGGAGGCCTTAACCACACGCCATGTAATTTCATTTCAGAGCGCGAGACAAAGGAGCAAAGCAAGCAGAAGAGACATGTGGATTCACCATTGTCGAAAAAGGCCGACACCAAACCAACGGGCATAGTGATGTTACAAATTACCTAAACAGCGTTGCGATACAACGCCATGAAACGCCGATAAAACTTCCTTTATTATACAGCAAGTGTTTGTCCATGCGCCATCATCAGTTGTCATATAGTATTTTTTGTTTTTTGTTTTTTGTTTTGAGTCATCAGTCATATGACTGGTTTAATGCGGCCCGCCCTGAACTCCTCTCCTGTGACAATCTCTTCATCGCAGAGTAGCAATTGGAACCTACGTCCTCGATTATATGCTGTATATATTCCAGGCTCTGTCTTCCTGTCCAGTTTTTGCTCTTTACGGCTCCCCTTAGTATCGTGAAGTCATTATCTGATATCTTAGCACATCTCCAGTAATGAAGTCCCTTCTCCTTGTAGTGTACCCACTCATTCCTTTGCTCTTCGATTCTGCACAGAACCTCCAACATTCCTTAACTTGTCAGCCCACGAAATGTTCAGCATTCGCTTGTAGCACCACATCTCAAATGCTTCGATTGTTTCCTGTTCGGATTTTCCCACAATCCATATTTCACTACCATAAAATTCTGTACACCAAACGAACAATTTCAGATATTTCTTCCCC
Source organism: Schistocerca cancellata (assembly GCF_023864275.1). NCBI lineage: Eukaryota > Metazoa > Arthropoda > Insecta > Orthoptera > Acrididae > Schistocerca > Schistocerca cancellata. Next base: position 432,137,010 of record NC_064633.1, read on the forward strand.
AACTTATGGCCTATGTTTGATATTAGCAGACTTCTCTTGGCCAGAAACGCAATTTAATTTCATCTATTTCGTGACCATCAATCTTGGTGTTAAGTTTCTTGTTGTTCGCGTTTCTGCTACTTTTCATTACTTTAGTGTCTTCGATTTACTATCAGTTCATACTCTGTACTCATTAGACTGTTCATTCCGTTCATGAGATCATCTAATTCTTTTTCACTTTCACTCATGATAGCAATTTCATCAGCGAATTGTATCATTCATATACTTTCATCCTAAATTTTAATTCCACTCCTACACGTTCCTTTTATTTTCGTCATTGCTTCTTCGATATATAGATTGAATAGTAGGGACCAAAGACTACATCCATGTCTTACACGCTTTTTAATCCGAGCATTTCGTTCTTGGTCGTCCTCACTTATTATCCCCTCTAGTCACTTGTACATATTGTATATTACAAGTCCTTCCCTGTAACTTACCTCTACTTTTCTCAGTATTTCGAACATCTTCCACCATTTTAAACTGTCGAATGTGTCTTGATTCTTTCTTTAGCCTTGCTTCGATTATCAACCACAATGTCCCGATTCCCTCTCTGGTGCCTTTACCTTTCCTAAAGCCAAACTGATCGATCACCTAACACTTCCTCAATTGTCTTTTCCATTCTTCTGTATGTTATTCTTGTCAGTAACACTGATGCGTGAGCTGTTAAACTGGTTGTACGACAACTCTCGCACCTCAGCCCTAGCAGTCTTCGGAATTTTGTGGATGATATTTCTCCGAAAGTCAGATGGTATGTCGCTAGATTCATACATTCTATGCACCAACGTAAATGGTCGTTTAGTTGCTACTTTCACCAACGATTTTAGAAATTCTGATGGAATGTTATCTATCCCTTCTGCCTTAGTTGATCTTAACTCCTCCCAAGATCTATCAAATTCTGATCCTACTAGTGGATCCCCTATTTCTTCTAAATCGACTCCTGTTTCTTCTTCTATCACATCAGACAAATGTTCTTCCTCATAGTGGGCTTGAGTGTACTCTTTCCACCTATCTGCTCTCTCCTCTGCATTGTAACAGTGGAATTCCCTTTGCGCTCTTAATGTTACCACCCATGCTTTTAATGTCAACTAAGGTTGTTTGGACTTTTCTATGTGGTGAGTCATTCCTTCCGACAACCACTTCTTTTTCGATTTCTTCGCATTTTTCATGCACCCGTTTCGTCTTAGCTTCCCTGCACTTCCTATTTATTTCATTCCCCACCGACTTGTATTTATGTATTCCTGAATTTTCCAGAACATTTTCGTACTTCCTTCTTCTATCGATCAACATAATTTTCTCTTCTGTTAACCATGGTTTCTTCGCACTTACATTCTTTGTACCTATGTTTTTCAATTCAACTTATATGAATACTCTTTTTAGAAATGTCGATTCTTCTTTAGCTATACTGCCCACTGAGCTATTCCTTATTTCACTGTCTATGGCCTTCGACGACTTCAAGCATATCTCTTCATTCCTTATTCTTTTCGTATCCCATTTCATTGCGCATTGACTCTTCCTGACTAACCTCTTAAACTTGTGCCTACTCTTCATCACTACTACATTGTGATTTCAGTTTCTATTTGCTGGTGGGTACGCATTACAATCCAGTAGCTGATTCCGGCACCTCTGTCTGACATGATGTAACCTAACTGAAATCTTCCCGTATCAGCAGGCCGTTTCCTAGTATACCTCCTTCTCTTGTGATACTTGAGATGATTATTTACTACTAAAAGCTGAAGTAACCGTTCTCCTCTCTCATTCCTCGTCTGAAGCCCATTTTCTGATGTAACCTTACCTCCTACTCCTTCCCCAACAACTGCATTCCAGTTCCCGAATGACTTTACATTTTCATCTCCCTTTTACGTACTGTGTTACCCTTTCAATAACCTAATATACTTATCTCTTCATCTTCATCTGCAACGTCGGCATGTATGCCTGAACTATCGTTGTCGATGTTGGTTTGCTGTACATTCTCATAAGAACAACCGTATCACTGAATTGTTCACAATAACATACTCTCTGCCATACCTACCTATTCATAACGAACCCTACTCCCATTATACCAGTTTCTACTGCTGCTGACATTACCCTATAGTCCTCCGAAGAAAAATCCTTGTGGTCTTTCCATTTCACTTCACTGACACCTACTATAGACTGAGCCTATTCATTTCCTTTTTTTAGATTTTCTCACTTCCCCACCTCGCTTAAACTTCTGACATTCCGCGTTCCGGCTCGTAGAACGTTATCCTTTAGTAGATTATTCAATCTTTTTCTCATGTTCACCTTCCCCTTGGCAGTCCGCTGCCAGAAATCCGAATGGGGAACTATTCCGAAATCTTTTGCCAATGAAGAGATCAACATGACACTTTGTCAGCAACAGGTTTGTGAGGAATGGCAAAAAGACGTACCGCTGTGCTGTAAGGGTGCCGCGGATGCAGTCAAATATATTATGGTATGAAAAGAAATGGTACCACGTACCATCACCCCCGGTTGCCTGCCCGTACGGTGGGCGACATTGACGTTGGCATCCCAGCGCTGTGCATACACGTCTGGGGCCTTAAATCTCATTGACTGGAGTAGAATTGTCTTCAGTGATGAGTCCTCTTTGGAAATGAACCCCGGTGACCACTAAAGCTAATGTCAATGCTGAAAGGTAAATGGTGAGCTGTAAGTAGATCAACACTGATATTCTAGCCTCTATGTATATTTCTGCGCGCTCCCACTGCCCGTGACCTAGGTCATACATTATTATTAGCTGCAAATGTGTTGTACTTAGTCTAATATACAACACTGTTTAATATGTTTTAAAGTATTGGAGCAGACATTTATATTAATGTGATAGGGACCGTAGCACTATGATGTTTGCAATGTAGTTGACTCAGGGTTTTAAGTTTCAGATGCAGAAGTCAACTACAGATGTAAAGTAGTGTCTTCACTTAAAGACATTCAGAACCAGCAAATTTAGACCATTAATACTGGACTAAAATGCCACAATTTGGATATAGCTCAGACACGGCTTGTTTGTATGAATCAGTTTTATCGTCCTTATTTCTGCACTAATATGAAAGTGCGTCGATGCTGCCTTTCACAACAGCACGTTACCTACAGGGAGTAATTTTCGTGTTATCGCGGCTATGGTGGGTTGATGGACTGTGACGGGCATGGAAAAGGGCCATGCAGAGCCACCGAGAGCCCCAGAAAACACATGTACTGTGATTCGGTAAACGTGATACTGAATATGCTGCCATTTTTATGGTTACTGATTGATACATAGACACAATGCTTCATTATTCCATCTATATGCTGAATATCTTTTCATAAAAATAGATTTGGGTTTTAAATATGTAATGCTGTAATTATTATTATATTTAGTTGATTAAAATATTCATGATTAGATCGTTTTTATGCTGATTTAACCTGTATACAAACGGTAAATGTAAACTTAGCTACACAGATCCGATATTATGCTTTCAATGTTTTATTACAGTGGTGATTTTTATTCTTGGCAATGTAATATTATAACTTTCATACTTCCTGATATTAATATTTCTTAGCTATCTTTTACTTTGTAACTCTGTTCAGAAGTAAAAATAATAAACCTGTACACTAAGGGCACTCCTATCACTGCTGACAGCAATTTGCATCTAAAGTTTAGCAATACTTTTTGTATTTGGCAAACCTAGATGGGAAGCGTCACAATTGCAAATACATCTTATGGTTACATTCCATACCGTACGTTCGCTATCATAGAGTAAAAAATATTGTGTAAAAAGAAAATTTGTAAATTTATTTTCTTTTTTATTCCATATAATTGTGTGAAGGTATTTTTCGATGATAGGATGCCTGAGAATGGCACTATGTATCTAAATTGGTAGCCAGCAAGCAAAATAAAAATTGACTATTAATAAAGCGCTTTAGGTGTATTTAGTCCTTTGTTTTTGGGTCACTACCGATTTTGTGGAGCTAAAAGCCACATCTTCAGGTGAATGTATTTCCAAAACATTAGAGCGAAAAGCGCCTAGAACCGCTCGGCCACACTGGCCGGCTCGATGCCTTCCGCTGTAATGTTTTAGTTATATGTTCACGTGCAGATGTGGCTTTTAGCTCCACAGAACTGGTAGTGATCCAATTATAAAGGACTAAATACAGCTGAAGCGGTTAATTAATACCCAAGATTAATACTCAAATCTGTGGTTGCCCTACCTACGAAATTCTCTGAAAAATGAAACACATATATTATTTTTCTTATTGTGATAGTCACTGCTCGAACCGACGATAAGCCAAGAACGTGCCATACAATAATGTCCTCTCATATCAGTATGGTCCGTAAAATTTCATGAGGTAGTGAACAACTCAGGCCTGTGAGTTTTTTTTCTGTTATTTTCGGGAAGAGATTGCAACATGAGTGATAATTCAATCAAGACCGTAAGCAGTCGACAGGCGTTGATATACATCAACGGGGACAGTTGGAAATGTGTGCCCCGACCGGGACTCGAACCCGGGATCTCCTTCTTACATGGCAGTCGCTCTATCCATCTGAGCCACCGAGGGCACAGAGGACAGTGCGACTGTAGGGTTTTATCCCTTGCACGCTCCCCGTGAGACCCACATTCCCAACTTAATGTCCACTCACTACATTCGTAGTGCCCCTGCCCATTACACTCATTACCCGCAGCAGACTATCTTACCGAGTCCCGTAAGAGTTCGGGCAACGCGAGTGCATCCACCACAGAAGAAGAAGGTCAATGGCCGGTTAGCCTTAACTATATGAAGATGGGGTCTGTTCTTTCGCGCATGTCCGAAAGGACAGATACTATCTTCATAGAGATTGTAACAGGTTAATGCACATCTGTGTAGGCATCCTGTAAAGCAATTTGATCAGGTGCGGCGTCTGAATTAAACACCCTTGCAGCATGCGATGGATGGGGGCACGTATGTTACCCCTGGTCGTTGACCATGGAGTCTTCTGATCTGCTGCGAACCGTCACAGTAGCGGGGCAGCATGGTCGACACGAGGTCTGCCCGCTTGGTTTCAGACTATGTGTGGGTTTTCCCTGAAGCCGTGACCTCAGCAGCCACAGGCCGTTGGAAAGCTTCAACTGCTTTGTAATCATCTACGCATGTGCATCACCCACAACACTACGTACAGAGACACATGAGGGTTTCATTACACCACTAATGATATAAAGATATGATCCATGTGTGTTACATAAATGAAGTTACCGAGACAAATAGATTTATTTATAACGTATGAAGTTGATTATTTACAACTTTTAATGTAATCACGCCACACAAGAGGTTGAACAAACAGATAGTAGCTTTTAATGAGACGAATCGACTGAAATAATTAATTATCCATAGCTCTAATAATCAATATCAGAGAATCAATTTAATTGTAAATAAATGAAATTCAAAGTAACTCATATAGGAAGACAGATACAGTGACAGTATGGTAACATATGTTGGCAGCGAATACTAGTAACTACTTACACTATTTAGATTATAAGATTATTACTTTTTGCTAACCATTTTACTGTTTAGTATTAAATTTTACATAGTTTTGCCCAGAGTTTGAATTCCATCAAAGCTACATAAATTCTGACTACAGCAATCAGAAGAAGAAGCAAAATCTGATGAAAAGGTTATTCTACTTGCAATTGCAAACTAATTAACAACGATACCGAGAGCATAAGCAGTTGGCGACTTCGGAAGTTCAAATTGTGAAAAATAAACCTCTGATATACGGGCAAAGACTGCTGTTTAGATATTACAAAAATAGGTTATTGATGTAGAATTTTAGCGGGTAGATATTGATGGAATCGGAATTTCAATTAAATTTATGTATTAAAAGTTGTAAATTTATACTAGTGATCTTATAAAGGACCTGAGTAACTGGATGAAATTTAACGTATGGGAAACGTGGTCCGTCTTTCTCTGGTGGTCTGTATTTCGGGATATGTCGGCCCGTCGCAGCCTTGCGAGCTGCGGTCGGAGACCCCCATTTTATGCGGTCGTTTTGCGGCGACTTAGATATTCGAAAATATTTCGTATTCCGTGTACATTCTGCCGAATTCTGTGCAGTTTTCGACTAATTTTCTGGCACATTCGAAGGAAACAGAATTATTCGTAATCAATTTAGACTCTGATAATTTTGCAGTGTGCCACAGCAGTTAGTAGAATCATTATTTGAATTCCATATCTAATCGACCAGCAGGGCAAATATATCTTTGCGCCGGTTAGTTAGCCTTGAGTAACGATATATTATTGTAATTTGTAACTGTGAACACGGTCTGGCGTTTTGCAGCTAGTTCATTACTTAATTCACTTTATTGCGCGTTGTCCACCGTTGGATGCTTGAGTCACATCATTTATCGCTGCACACAGCTTGTGTTGATCACCAGAAAACTATAACATGAGCTGAGTGAACAACAGATTTCTGCTGACTAGGAATCTACTCTGTAGGAATCAGCATTTGTTTCGAAAAAGATCGTGTAAAACCCAGCTCGCGCTATTCGTCCACGAGACTCAGAGGACCATAGACACGGGTTCCCAGGTAGATGCCATGTTTCTTGACTACCGCAAGGCGTTTGATACAGTTCCCCACTGTCGTTTCATGAACAAACTAAGAGCATATGGACTATCAGACCAATTGTGTGATTGGATTGAAGAGTTCCTAGATAACAAAACGTAGCATATCATTCTCATTGGAGAGAAGTCTTACGAAGTAAGAGTGATTTCAGGTACGCCGAAGGGGATTGTGGTAGGACTGTTGCTATTCACAATATATACAGGGTTATTACAAATGATTGAAGCGATTTCACAGCTCTACAATAACTTTATTATTTGAGATATTTTCACAATGCTTTGCACACACATACAAAAACTCAAAAAGTTTTTTTAGGCATTCACAAATGTTCGATATGTGCCCCTTTAGTGATTCGGCAGACATCAAGCCGATAATCAAGTTCCTCCCACACTCGGCGCAGCATGTCCCCATCAATGAGTTCGAAAGCATCGTTGATGCGAGTTCGCAGTTGTGGCGCTTTTCTTGGTAGAGGAGGTTTAAACACAGAATCTTTCACATAACCCCACAGAAAGAAATCGCATGAGGTTAAGTCGGGAGAGCGTGGAGGACATGACATGAATTGCTCATCATGATCTCCACCACGACCGATCCATCGGTTTTCCAATCTCCTGTTTAAGAAATGCCGAACATCATGATGGAAGTGCGGTGGGGCACCATCCTGTTGAAAGATGAAGTCGGCGCTGTCGGTCTCCAGTTGTGGCATGAGCCAATTTTCCGCGGGCTACGCGTGAAACTTGCCCGCACGCGTTCAACCATTTCTTCGCTCACTGCATGCCGACCCGTTGATTTCCCCTTACAGAGGCATCCAGAAGGTTTAAACTGCGCATACCATTACCGAATGGAGTTAGCAGTTGGTGGATCTTTGTTGAACTTCGTCCTGAAGTGTCGTTGCACTGTTATGACTGACTGATGTGAGTGTATTTCAAGCACGACATACGCTTTCTCGGCTCCTGTCGCCATTTTGTCTCACTGCGCTCTCGAGCGCTCTGACGGCAGAAACCTGAAGTGCGGCTTCAGCCGAAGATAACTTTATGAGTTTTTCTACGTATCTGTAGTGTGTCGTGACCATATGTCAATGAATGGAGCTACAGTGAATTTATGAAATCGCTTCAATCATTTGTAATAGCCCTGTATAAATGACCTTGTGGATAACATCGGAAGTTCACTGAGGCTTTTTGTGGATGATGCTGTAGTATATCGAGAGGTTGAAACAATGGGACATTTTACTGAAATGCAGGAGGATCTGCAACGAATTGACGTATGGTGCAGGGAATGGCAACTGAATCTCAATGTAGACAAGTGCAATGTGCTGCGAATACATAGAAAGAAAGATCCTTTATCATTTAGCTACAATATAGCAGGTCAGCAGCTGGAAGCAGTTACTTCCATAAATTATCTGGGAGTAGGCATTCGGAATGAGGTACAGAGCCTTTCTGCACACATGAGCAATCCGAAAACAAAGGAAGTAGGTTACAGTACACTTGTTCGCCCACAGCTTGAATACTGCTCACCGGTGTGAGATCCGTACCAGATAGGGTTGATAGAATAGATAGAGAAGATCCAACGGAGGACAGCCCGCTTCGTTACAGGATCATTTAGTAAACGCGATAGCGTTACGGAGATGATAGATAAATTCCAGTGGAAGACTCTGTAAGAGAGACGCTCAGTAGCTCGGTACGTATTTTTGTTGAAGTTTCGAGAACATACCTTCACCGAGGAGTCAAGCAGTATATTGCCCCCTCCTACGTATATCTCGTGAAGAGACCATGAGGATAAAATCAGAGAGATTAGAGTCCACACAGAGGCATACCGACAATCCTTCTTTCCACGAACAATAGGAGACTGGAATAGAAGGGAGAACCGATAGAGGTACTCAAGGTACCCTCCGCCACATACCGTCAGGTGGCTTGCTTGCGGAGTATGGATGGAGATATACGAGATCTGGATGTAGATCTGAGAATACTTACATCACTGATAGCTGCGTTAGTGATTTAAAACCCTACTCCCATGATTAAACCTATCAGTTGGTACAGTTCTGACCGGATGTCAGTAACCGCCGGCCGGAGTGGCCGAGCGGTTCTAGGCGCTACAGTCTGGAACCGCGCGACCGCTACGGTCGCAGGTTCGAATCCTGCCTCGGGCATGGATGTGTGTGATGTCCTTAGGTTAGTTAGGTTTAAGTAGTTCTAAGTTCTAGGGGACTGATGACCTCAGAAGTTAAGTCCCATAGTGCTCAGAGACATTTGCACCATTCGTCAGTAACTACCATAGAGTTTTATTTTAAATTAAAGTGTATTTTAGGAGATAAATACTGTCCCCAATGCGAAAGAAGTGAATCCCAGCTTCAGCAATAAATTATAATTAGATTACAGGTCTCTCCCCGTCGCAGCAGATTGATGTTGAAATACCACGGAAATTCACCTCGATGCAATTTCATGGCTATAAAGAGGCACGGGTAAGTCCCGTCCGGCAGGAGAGGGTTAACATGGCTCTACTGTTTTGTTCGCAGCTGAGCTCTCCTCTCGCTCGACTGGGATACACGCACTTGTCTCCGGTATAGGCAGAGCTAGCCGTGGCAGTGAGTTGGAACAGCGAGTAACCTTGCGGTGTGGGAAGAGCTGCAGGACAAGCACTTGTGGTGGGGGGGCCGGCAGTTCGGGAGGCGGCGACTCGTGTCTAATCAGACTAAGTGGCGGCGGCGGCGGCGGCGGCGGCGGCAGCGGCGCGCTGGCCCGTGCAGCGCCGTGCCGTGCTGCGCCCTGAGTGGCCGCCGGCGCTCCGGCGCTCGCTGGCCATTACCTCGCCCCGGCCCCACCTGCTGCCATTACGGCCCCGGCTGCTGTAATGGACGCCAGTCGTGGCTGGTTGCTGCTGCCGCTGCTGGAGCCTCAACTGAGAGCGATTCCGCTTTATTTGCTGATTCCTTAGAGTACGGTATTTGATTCCATATCCAGTTCATCGAAAAATATATGAGCTAGTTCTGAAGCGATGAATGAAAATTTGTAACAAGGCCGGGATTCGAATCCAGGTCTTCTGCTCACTACACAGATGTGTTTACCATTACGCCGCCCTGCCACAGTGCTTTTCATAACTGCGTGGACTTCCGTAGATCTCCTCCCTTATCATTCCGTATTTCCGTGGGAAAGTCCATGCTGTTGTGCGACGCCACTGTGAGAGGTTGACGTACTGGTTAGCACATCTGCCTAGTAAGCTGAAGAACCCCAGTTCGAATCCCGACCATGGTACAAATTTACATTCGCAACTCCAGTTTGCACATGTGAGTTATAGATGTTTGGGACTTGAAAAGGTATCTGGAACAATATGATTACATTTGATACAGTTCCTATAGTGTATTTCAGGCGGGATTCCACGTTTTGTTTTATGCTTAAGTGCTACTCCAGTACAGTTCGATAGCCTGTACAGTGCTGCTCGAGTTTATGGGGAATGTCAAATGGGCTGATGTATGAATGGGAATTTGGATTAAAGAGGTAAGTATGCTACAGAAGTCCACGTAGTTGTACAGAAACACTGTGCTAGGGTGGCTTAGCGCTTCTGCCTAGTGAGCGGGAGACCTGGGTTAGAATCTCAGCACTGGTTAAAAAAATTGGTTCAAATGGCTCCGAGCACTGTGGCACTCAACATCTGAGGTCATCAGGCCCCTAGAACTTAGCACTACTTAAACCTAACTAACCTAAGGACATCACACACATCCACGCCTGAGGCAGGATTCGAACCAGCGACCGTAGCGGCCGCGCGGTTCTAGACTGAAGCACCTAGAACCGCTCGGCCACGCAAGGCGGCTCTCAGCACTGGTAAAAATTTTCATTTGTCACTTTAGTCTGTATATATACGTCATAAATGTTCGAGACAAAAATCTCTGTGGAAGCATATAGCTTCATTAGAAAAGAGGTTGTTATTGCGGTCTGCAGATAGAGACTCATTTTGTGCAGCTGTCCATGCTAGTCTCGCCCGTGCCTCTCGCATGGACAATAGTTTAAGACCAGTAAATAGTGCTAAATTCCTTTCGGAAATGTCACAGATGATTGAGTACAGTTTTATTTTTGTTTTTAGAGATATCTCGACAAAAGCTGTATTCATAACTGCGCGATTTAGTATGCCGCTTCTCCGATTTAGAGAGGCACATCAGTCCAGATCAAATCTTCCTGAGGGTTGTTGTTGTTGTGGCTGGATGTGGTTGCTCGGTCGTATCTAACATGCGAATAGGTGAATACTGGGCCGATACCACATCCTGGATGAGTTGCAGCTCGGAAACACTCCCATGCTTTCACATGGAAAACACTAGATACAGACAGTTGGCGTACACCGTATCCATCCAGGGGGTGAGGGGCACGACGGTGTGGGGGGAGCCAGCTACAGGAAGGGAACCCAGCCACTGTATACCACTGATATTTGCAGATCCAGATTAACATGTGAATACAATTAAATACCAGATAAAGACTAGAGAAAAGAGTAAAAGTTTATAGTTATCGAATTCAATGTGACAAGCAACAATTTTTTATGAAATATAAGTGGTTCAAAATCACGTGTCTAGCACGCCTTGGACGCTCAAGACCTCATACTGTTCCAGTTATCATTTCGACCATTAGTTTCTCCCTAGTGAACACACCATCGATTTTTAAAGAACTGAACTTTGCCTCGTATAGTTATGTATCTTCATCTCTTTATGTGGTTACTGTCTGAAACTGATAGCAAAGAAATCATAAATTAAAACTTCATACATCGTGCTGAAGTTGTATTGCACAAACAATAAGTGTTTAAACTGTCATAAACTGTTTTTATTTCATTATTTTGCGGGACTGTAATTGAGAAGAAGTGTAATGAGACAGAAAATTACGTTGAAAATGTGTAGGAAGTCGCTAAGTGGTCTCATTATTAAGCACTAGATGAATGTATTCTGGGTTACACTGCTTCAAAACATGTATCTACTTTCTGACTTCTGGCCGGCCGTAGTGGCCGTGCGGTTCTAGGCCCTTCAGTCTGGAACCGCGTGGCCGCTGCGGTCGCAGGTTGGAATCCTGCCTCGGGCATGGATGTGTGTGATGTCCTTAGGTTAGTTAGGTTTAAGTAGTTCTAAGTTCTAGGGGACTGATGACCTCAGAAGTTAAGTCCCATAGTGCTCAGAGCCATTTGAACCAATTTTTTTCTGACTTCGTAGTTGACTTGTTGTGTTAAAAACTTCGAATCCTGCCTCGGGCATGGATGTGTGTGATGTCCTTAGGTTAGTTAGGTTTAAGTAGTTCTAAGTGCTAGGGGACTGATGATCTCAGAAGTTAAGTCCCATAGTGCTCAGAGCCATTTGAACCATTTTTTTCTGACTTCGTAGTTGACTTGTTGTGTTAAAAACTCAACGTAAGATTATACCTATATTGTATACTATGACAACATTTAAAATTTTTAAATTCAATCAGCAATTACATAAAATACTGAAAATTAAATATGTTTTGCCACAGATATTCGTTAAATAGGCGACCTGCAAGTAGGACGGGGTGACCACGTTTAGCGTATGCGATCGAGTGTAGACAGACGTTCTTACAGTAACACTTACATCTACATCTACATTTATACTCCGCAAGCCACCCAACGGTGTGTGGCGGAGGGCACTTTACGTGCCGCTGTCATTATCTCCCTTTCCTGTTCCAGTCGCGTATGGTTCGCGGGAAGAACGACTGTCTGAAAGCCTCTGTGCGCGCTCTAATCTCTCTAATTTTACATTCGTGATCTCCTCGGGAGGTATAAGTAGCGGGAAGCAATATATTCGATACCTCATCCAGAAACGCACCCTCTCGAAACCTGGCGAGCAAGCTACACCGCGATGCAGAGCGCCTCTCTTGCAGAGTCTGCCACTTGAGTTTGTTAAACATCTCCGTAACGCTATCACGGTTACCAAATAACCTCGTGACGAAACGCGCCGCTCTTCTTTGGATCTTCTCTATCTCCTCCGTCAACCCGATCTGGTACGGATCCCACACTGATGAGCAATACTCAAGTATAGGTCGAACGAGTGTTTTGTAAGCCACCTCCTTTGTTGATGGACTACATTTTCTAAGGACTCTCCCAATGAATCTCAACCTGGTACCCGCCTTACCAACAATTAATTTTATATGATCATTCCACTTCAAATCGTTCCGCACGCATACTCCCAGATATTTTACAGAAGTAACTGCTACCAGTGTTTGTTCCGCTATCATATAATCATACAATAAAGGATCCTTCTTTCTATGTATTCGCAATACATTACATTTGTCTATGTTAAGGGTCAGTTGCCACTCCCTGCACCAAGTGCCTATCCGCTGCAGATCTTCCTGCATTTCGCTACAATTTTCTAATGCTGCAACTTCTCTGTATACTACAGCATCATCCGCGAAAAGCCGCATGGAACTTTCGACACTATCTACTAGGTCATTTATATATATTGTGAAAAGCAATGGTCCCATAACACTCCCCTGTGGCACGCCAGAGGTTACTTTAACGTCTGTAGATGTCTCTCCATTGAGAACAACATGCTGTGTTCTGTTTGCTAAAAACTCTTCAATCCAGCCACACAGCTGGTCTGATATTCCGTAGGCTCTTACTTTGTTTATCAGGCGACAGTGCGGAACTGTATCGAACGCCTTCCGGAAGTCAAGGAAAATGGCATCTACCTGGGAGCCTGTATCTAATATTTTCTGGGTCTCATGAACAAATAAAGCGAGTTGGGTTTCACACGATCGCTGTTTCCGGAATCCATGTTGATTCCTACATAGTAGATTCTGAGTTTCCAAAAACGACATGATACTCGAGCAAAAGACATGTTCTAAAATTCTACAACAGATCGACGTCAGAGAGATGGGTCTATAGTTTTGCGCATCTGCTCGACGACCCTTCTTGAAGACTGGGACTACCTGTGCTCTTTTCCAATCATTTGGAACCTTCTGTTCCTCTAGAGACTTGCGGTACACGGCTGTTAGAAGGGGGGCAAGTTCTTTCGCGTACTCTGTGTAGAATCGAATTGGTATCCCGTCAGGTCCAGTGGACTTTCCTCTGTTGAGTGATTCCAGTTGCTTTTCTATTCCTTGGACACTTATTTCAATGTCAGCCATTTTTTCGTTGGTGCGAGGATTTAGAGAAGGAACTGCAGTGCGGTCTTCCTCTGTGAAACAGCTTTGGAAAAAGGTGTTTAGTATTTCAGCTTTACGCTTGTCATCCTCTGTTTCAATGCCATCATCAGCCCGGAGTGTCTGGACATGATGTTTCGAGCCACTTACTGATTTAACGTAAGACCAGAACTTCCTAGGATTTTCTGTCAAGTCGGTACCTAGTATTTTACTTTCGAATTCACTGAACGCTTCACGCATAGCCCTCCTTACGCTAACTTTGACATCGTTTAGCTTCTGTTTGTCTGAGAGGTTTTGGCTGCGTTTAAACTTGGAGTGAAGCTCTCTTTGCTTTCGCAGTAGTTTCCTAACTTTGTTGTTGTACCACGGTGGGTTTTTCCCGTCCCTCACAGTTTTGCTCGGCACGTACCTGTCTAAAACGCATTTTACGATTGCCTTGAACTTTTTCCATAAACACTCAACATTGTCAGTGTCGGAACAGAAATTTTCGTTTTGATCTGTTAGGTAGTCTGAAATCTGCCTTCTATTACTCTTGCTAAACAGATAAACCTTCCTCCCTTTTTTTATATTCCTATTAACTTCCATATTCAGGGATGCTGCAACGCTGCAATGCTGTAATGTTCCAGTAGCCGACAACATTATAGCGTGCAGTTCCTATTAATTAACGAAGTATCCACAATATCTACACATATTTATTGTCTCGTTCCGCTGTAAGAACAAGTGCTCTTAGAATAACAGTTAGTTTACGACAGTGTATATTGCGAATATAGTTTGTATATGTTGTCAACTAGCGGTCCGCCCTGGATTCCCGCAGGTAACACTGAGTATTTATTGCTGGTCTACCTGTTTATCATATGTAGTGAGGAGCGAGATAACGCGTTTAGCTCTCGATCAGCGCTACTTCACGCCTCACTTTAGAAAGCAGTTTTCAAAGAGCAGTTTAAACCTGGTGCTCTCTGGCTGCAGCAAGTCTCACCTCACGAACTTCATTCTATTCTTCGGACCGCATAGTCCTCAGCGCTTTAGCTGTTTTGGAGTGCTCATCAAGACTTGACCGTTTCCTATTCATTTTCATCCATCAATAAAACTAATTCAGAATGTAACAAGTAGGTACCCAAATCGCAAAGCAAACATAATAAATTCGTTTTCTCTGGCAAAGAATATAAATAAAACCTATGTAAAGAAGCAAAGCAATGTCGTTAAATTTCCAATAAACAACACAAAATCAGTAACTCCTTATATTCTAGCCAAATAAATTCAATGTACTTTTGAATGCAAAAGAATAAGGTTGCAGCGTTTAATTCTTTCCCTGACGTAAGCTTCCGAAAATATATATATATCTCTGTGTTAGCAAAAGTAACAGCTTCGTCTATTGGTTCTTTGGTGTACCACAAAACTAATATCACTGTCTATGTTTTTAATGTGCTATGCTGTGGTAATTAATTTAATTTTGATATGTGCAAATTTTTACACGCTGATTTCTCCTCAAACAAAAATCGAAGAATAATATAGTCGTACCCCGATTCCTTACGTACTTGAGGACAGTATACCAGAGTCTGATTTATTATATGACCATTATGAGGGACTTTAGCAGTTGCCCAAAATGATGACACTCTTCAGAACAGGCTGAAAATTTGAATGGCTCGTTCGTCAAAGGCGCACCTTGGTGTCGAAAATTTCTTGTTGGCTTTGGCTGGCACATAAGCGGGACGGATCAGCTCTGAGGAAGTATGGTATTATATGGTTTCTATATCTATCAAGGAGAACTCTGCCGCTCACTTCTCAGTAATTTGCAGGAGTTCTATTTTTTGAGGTCGGAAACTTACTGATTAGGCTACCAGTCCCTCCGAGGTCAGAAGACTTTGGGATTCAGGCGCCTCAGCAGTGTTTTCGTCAAAAGGTTGCGGCACCACAGCAAAGTCGACAACACACTGTGATCCCACAGGCATTAGCACCATCTCGTTACAAACCACAGTGACGGAGTGGGGAGCCTGATGAAGACACGTCCTTCCTCAGTGTACAGCAGCGTCCCCGCACGGAGGTCAATATATAGCGCGTGACCTAGGCTGAAACAGTCAGCATCATTGAGTAGGACTAACGAGTTATTCAAGTCTCAGTTGGAAATGAACTTTTGTAAACGATGAACACTGTGCTTCAATAGGACATTTTGTTAATTAGTGCAACAAGTAATGCTTTAATAGTGAATGACAGCCGTAAATTATAAAGCATTCCTGTGGCAAAGGATTGCATAAGTTTAAGTAAATCTTCTTATTCATCCATGTAGTAAAGTGAACTATTATTTCTCTTGTTGCAGTTCCAATGAGACACCTTCCCAAGCAATCAAATCAAGCACAGCTATGGCTGGACAGTTGTAGTTTCATCTGGTCATAACGTCAGCCCCATCAGTTGCTGTACTACGGCAGGTCCTTTCGAGGTTTTCAGATTTGCACTAGCCCTAGGAATAATTTTGTTCAACTGTGTTGTCGTTTTGAGAGTGGAGCAGTAGCGCGCAATTAATCCCTTTAGAAACTCACGGGCTCTATGCGCCGAACACAGATGATTTGGAAGGAAATATTTGGAAATTTGTGGAAAGTTCCTATGGGACCTAACTGCTAAGGTCATCGGTCCCTAGGCTTACACAGTAGTTAATCTAACTAACTTACCCTAAGGACAACACACACACCCATGCCCGAGGGAGGACTCGAACCTCCGACGGCGGTAGTCACGCGAACCGTGGTAAGGTGCCCCAAGACCGCACGGCTACCCCGCCCGGCGATTGGGAAAGTAATATGTGGACGGCGTCTTGAGATTGCACTGCGATTTCAAAGATGGTCTAGCGTCTCTTGGGAGCGGGGTTTGCGGATTGAGGAGGTAATGCTTGAGCAGGCTGTACTCGCAGGTACTCCGGTCTCCGGTGTATGAACATCTCAACCGAGACACCCTGCAAACCGAAGGAAAAGGGTCCTAATTCTTCCCCAAAGAACCGGAAGTGTCATATCTGCTAACAAAGAGACATTCTCGCACCTCTTTAACAGTTCACATGTAGCTGCGAGCGAAGTAATTGTTTCCTCGGCGTTGTGTCAGATTTAGCTCGTGTTACAGCGAACTTTGAGCCTCTTGTAACAAGTGATCATGTGAAATAGTAAATTATATAATTTTCATGCTCTGAACCCATCAGTTTACGCAAATATGAAGAAAAATTAGGAATCAAGAGGCTAGGTAATCCGACTTCTACTTCAGTAATTTCGCAGACAGTTAAAACGTCAAGTCATCAATTCAATAGAAAATGTTAACTCCGAACCATACAGCAGTCATAAATGGCTTTGTGGGTGTGATTTGAAAAAAAGCCTTATTTTGTTTTCATGGCTTACAATTTCGTGGAGAGCTTTCGTAAACCAAACACAGGTTTTGTGACGTTCAACACCTCCAAGACAAAAGAGGGAAATACGAACTTTCTTCACCCCATGAGAATACCGTTTTGAATCAGGCAACTCTAGGATATGTAAATGTGGCCACCACAACTGAACAGTGTTTAAATTAGGTCCGTGGCAATAAAGAATCAAAATATTGCAGGTAATAGGTGCATAATAAATGTAATTATTAACCGTATACGTTTCTGTGGCGCGTTGAACTTGCCGTCAGAGGACATGAAGCGACTGAATCATCTTCGAATCATGGCGTTTTTCGTATCTCGAATAATTTTAGCGCTGAATTCGACTCCTTATGAAAATCTCATACAAAAATGTAACAGTTTTCTAGAGCATCTCCAAAAGAATCTGCAATGGGCACCTCTAATGGATGCTTCAGTTCTGCCAATAGGAAGATAGATAGAAAATTAAGGTTGCACTGTTATTCGCTATATAGTCGACAAATCCAGTGATGTTTCCTCTATTTTATATTTGTTCTTCTACATAAGTACATCATTAACGGGAGACCAGTTGAAAGATTTGGGTCTGCATAGCACCGGAAAAGAATTATGCCCAGTCTTCGCCAACCTACGTCATAGAACGGATAAATGAACAGTTGGATAATTGTCCACACAAACTGCTTGCACAGACATGTGTGTGCAGAAGTCATGAGTGCTTCATTAGGTGCGGTGCAGGATCTTGTTAAAGAAAAGATTTCCAGTACTTGAGACATTCATTGTTACACCCATCTATCGAATCTCGTTAATTTTAAAGCCACTTCGATTAATAAAAATGTTACAGTACGTTAAACTAAATTTTAGGTACTTTGTCGCTTCTTTTCAGCTTCCCTACAAAGATAGCAGTTCGCGACGAAATACTACGAAAACAGCTGCCACGTTCACTGCCTACTCCATGAAATTTCCACTCAAGAAGGGAAGATATTTCCGAGAGGAATAATAAGGGCAATGAGAAATTACTGTGTAATGAAAATACCATCCTACAAGCATGTAACTTGCTAACAATTTTAAAGGAGAAAAGGTTTATTTTCTGGATTCTTTTTCATAAAATTATGATCCATGTAGATATGTTGTATAATCAGCTGTTGAAAAGTGTAGCACCTTTTAAGTGTGAAATTGCTAACATTAGGAAAGGAGTAAATGAACATTCAATGGATAGAGAGTGAAAACTGAAAATGGACTAGAGATGAGCAATCCTCTGCTAAAGGCAAAAGAAGTATGCGATATTATAAGTTACGACCCAAAACAAAGATTCAAGTTCACTGGACTCCTCGGTGGAGCCTCTCTTTTCCTACCAGAGAAATTCACCGCTTACACTTCCAGTATTTTAGAAATCTGTTTCACAGCTGCTGGTGAATGATATTCCTTCTTGGAAGCAAAGAATCTTCGGCCGGGTCTCTGTGATTTGTGGAAAGAGAAGTTCAAATCTTTATGTGCACCTTTGAGATCAATGTATTAAATAACAGATGGTAATCTTTGTGATACACTGAGCAAGTCTGTGATACTCTTGAAAGTGATAATTATAGTTTCAACGACCACATCAGAAGTCGAACGTTGTTTTTCCCACTGAAACGCGTTAAAACCTTCCTATCGAATCCTGTGAACCAAGAAAGACTACTCGCACTCGCGATGCGCGCAACGGCTTGGTTGCCTAAGTTCAAAGCTAATTAACTCGAAACGCGCAACAAATCTAATTTTTTTTCCAAGAATTATTTCTCCGCACGACGTTCCCTGCAACACCCTTGCAAGCATTTCAGACTTTTTCTGACTACTCTGTAGAGTGAAATTTCATCTTCATTTTCTTCTTTAAACTAGTACGTTATGTACATGTTGTAAGTGTGTGCGTCTTAGCCTCATCTTTCAAGGCCTCAAATTACCTGCGTTTTAACTCATCATGACTCCCTCTGGTGCTGTATATTCGACTTGGTGTTCGTCTTTTCGCCATCTGCGTTTCTCTTGCCTTGTGTTTAAGGCTGGAGATTTTAATGTGTTGCAGAGTGCCTGGTGTATTCTTTTTTATTCCTGCAATGAGCCAGCCAAGGCCGTCTGATATATTTTTTTACCACCTTTTACACTTTTTTTCCTTTTAGTTAATGTTTTCAATTTTAGCCTGAAAGTTTCGTTTTCTACTTTATTGCGGTTACACACACAGTTTTACGTATTTTGTTCCTTCCCCAGATTTCTGGCGATAGTATTCTTTTGGGGTATGGTTTTAATCTGAGACCTGTGTGACTAAGAAAAAAGGGACTAATAACCTTACAGTAGTCCATTCAACCTTCAAACTAACAAACCAATCTTATGTATACCTTTGGGTATTATTACAACTAAACGCTGTTGTAACATGAGTGAACCACCTGTTTACATCTTGCGCCACAGAAGCGGGAGCAGCGCACTGATTTTGTCTCCTTTGCTAATGTGCTTCTTGGTGAGAAAACTGTGTCTTCATATATTCTGGTCACGAGCCGCCGGTGGTCTGCACATTCGGAAGACACCAACGGATATTTTATTCGGCTCCAGGCACTTACCACCCAATTTCGTTACAGTTTTACTCTTCATTTCCTTGGGCGGAGAAATGTAATAATTCCTATGATAAAGTGTCATTGTTTCAAGGCAACGCTGGTGACTGTTTGGGCGAACAGCAGCTTAGCAGCCTGCTGGATGCATCACCATGACATGCAACCACCATCCCTCTCGTCGTTTCGGCCTAACTCTTACGAGGGCAGCTATTTGCTTCATCTCTGTGATAGATAACCAGCTAGAGGAGTCTCCAGCATTGTCTGGGTATGTACTTATTCTAATCTTCTACTAGTCTATGTCCTCGTTCACCCTCACTCTGTCCAGTTCTTCTTTCAACCTCTCTGTGTCCCTCTCTTATGTCCCCTTTCTCTATCCACAACCTCTACACCAATCCCACCATTGTCCCTTCATTTCCTCCTGCCTCTTTCTTTGTCCAACTCCTCCTCTCCACTCTCTTTGTCCATTAGCACCTCCCCTATGATCCATCCTGATTAATCCTCCCCTGTCCTACTCGTCTCCCCTTTTCTCTTTACATTATCAGGCTCATCTCAAGAGGACGCTGGAGGTTACTATCCCCACTGTATTTCTTTCCATATCTTAATACGTGAACCAAATGTAGTTGGTATCATTGAAATGGTTTAAAGTCAACTTTCTACCTATGCCTTCGCCCGTGTATGCACGTGTCAAATAGATTTCACTTATGTTTAACGTATTTCACACGTATTTGAATACGTATTTTACCTGTACCTCAAGCGAATTTCGCCCCGCACTTTCATTTTCACGCTGCTGAATGTTTATGACGTCGTATCTCCTGAACTATGCGTCGTACAATTATATAATTTGGAGGTATATCCAGTGGTGTGTGTGTGCCTGCTGTCTGCGAAATGTATTAGGAATTGAGTTAGTAATAAACAAGTAATAAACTAAAACGACCTCGTCATATCTCCTGAGCAAGGAGTTGTTCAGTGGTACAATTTTGGTGGTACGCTCAGT
This sequence comes from Schistocerca cancellata, assembly GCF_023864275.1. NCBI lineage: Eukaryota > Metazoa > Arthropoda > Insecta > Orthoptera > Acrididae > Schistocerca > Schistocerca cancellata. Next base: position 432,157,681 of record NC_064633.1, read on the forward strand.
GGTACATTTGAATACTGTCTGCAGAATTTGTCGTCATTATCGTTAGAAGTAAAGAAGAAATGATAAATTAAAACGTCATGCTTCATGTGGCAGTTTTACTGCGTCAATGGCGAAAACGTAAAGGGCGATGAACTTCTATCCTTTCATAGACTTGTGGAGCTTGTCAGTGAGAAAAAGTTTCAAATGGTTCAAATGGCTGTGATCACTATGGGACTTAACATCCATGGTCATCAGTCCCCTAGAACTTAGAACTACTTAAACCCAACTAACCTTAGGACAGCACACAACACTCAGTCATCACGAGGCAGAGAAAATCCCTGACACCGCCGGGAATCGAACCCGGGAACCCGGGCGAGGGAAGCGAGAACGAAAAAGTTTCATCAAGGTTTGAAATTATGTTTAATGTTTGTAGCAAGTCACTGTGTGATCTCATTTCCAAATACTGGATGACTAAAGTATGCGTAGTTTTGCGTCGTGTGCTACACTGCTTTATTACCACTCTGATTCTTTCCAGACTCGAAGTGATACGTGTTCCAAGTTTGGTTGAAATCGATTAAGTGGATTAAGAGGAAATGCAGAACATACATACATATGTAGAGTATGCTGTTCGCCACTCTAAACCTCTACTGGCTTAGCAGTGTGCTAATAATGCCTGTTTCCGTTAGAGCGTCACAGTCTTGGACATGAACTTCTCGCTGCACCCATATTTTTGTGAAAGCTGTTTTTGGCATTGTGAGAGTTCCAGATTCTAATATGTAAAATTTTAAAAATAACTTTTCTGTTGTATATTGCAGCATCTACCCACTTCTTCGGTTTGTTAAACCGTCTAGAAACCCCGTGTTAGTAAAGATGGCATGAATGTCTTGCATGGTTATGACTGACACTGAAAATTTTAATTAATGTCCCCATGGACAGAGCACACAACGGAGACACTCCGCTCGCCTCACAAACAGATTGACTCACTATCCAAAGCATTCAGTTACTTCACTGATATCACTTCACTTGTCTGAAACCAAACTGTAATTATGTGTATAAACCGGTGAATTTTCGGCGGCCTTTATATAGAGAAATGCTATAATTACTTTCATTAATTAACTGTGAGTTCAAAATAGAGAACTGCCGGACACATCTGTCTGGGGGCAAGACGGAAAGTCGGCGTTTTGAACAAGTTATTTGAAATGTCTGTGTCGGGCGAATCACCCTGTAATGGATTGAGTCGCGGTATTCGAACCACAGAGACAGACCGAGGTGAGCAGATGGGGGATTCTGCGTTCATTTTCGAGAGCAGTCGAGACTTAATTTCAGTCCGAACAATTGGATTTCGGTTTCTCGTCGTCAACGTAAATCACTCGAGAGGAAAAATGCCTGGGTTGGTGGAATATTGCCTGAGTGGGCAGGCGCTTATTCACATAAAAGAGATGGTACTCCGAATTGGAAATGGAAGAAATGTGAATGAAAAGCAAAATAAGGAAAAAATTTGTCATGTCAACGTAGAAGGCCACTTGTACTAAAAAATTTATGGTGCCCGATTCTAAATAATGGTCCCTTTTTAACAAATAATATTACGATATTATTTTCCGTGATACATTATTCTTACCTTACTTGAGGCAATCCTGCATCACTTCCTATTTTGTGCTAGTCGTTTTGTCGATATAACTATTACACGTAACATCTTCTATGCTCTGCTTGCCATACTCTTACGTGGTTTTACTCACATTATTTTCTTCTCTGTTCAAATGGTTCAGATGGCTCTGAGCACTGTCGGATTAACATCTGAGGTCATCAGTCCTCTAGAACTTAGAACTACTTAAAAGTAACTAACCTAAGGACATCACACACATCCATGCCTGAGGCAGGATTCGAACCAGCGACCGTAGACTGAAGCGCTTAGAACCACTCGGCCACAACGGCCGGCTTCTTCTCTGTAACACTCGTTCCAGCGCGAAGGAAACTATTCTTGGATGACGCAGGACATACCTCATTAACTTGCCCCATCTCATTATAACTACCTTCCGTGGTATTCTTCATTTACTTAGTCATTTTAGTACTCCATCCATCCATTTAATTTCAAAGTCCTTCAGTAGTACACACTCCAGATGGTACCTTTTCGTTCTTCTGTGGGTTACTGCTTTCCGCTTCTGGCAGATACTAAAGCGGTACACAATACACAGGCTGTTGCCAGAATGAACAATAAAAACCATCGAAAGGGAGGATCATGAAGAATAGTGTGTGATCTGAAGACTTCACATTATTTTATGTTTAATATACTAATTTGGGCAAGAGGTTCTCGGTGTCGGGTCGAACAAAGCCAGTGCACAAATTTTAATAAAAAATTATCGCCAACGGAGGCCGAAGGCTTCTAGCATAAGAAGTCACCCTCGTTCTGCTAACGGCTTTGTCAAAGAGAGCGGAGGAGCAGACAGGATCAAGGTGCTCTCTTGTCCTTGGGGTGGGAAACTGCTCCTAAGTGCAGAAGTCAGCAATGATCAACGGCATGAGAGCAATGGAACCCACTCCATTAGTGACGCATTGTGTGTATTCAGTGGACACGTGGCCTGCAGTTGAAAAAGTGTCACAATCATCTGTCCATTGGCTAAAGATTCAGGACTAAACTACCATTCGGGTCTCTGGTTCGTGGCTGCCAAGGAGGGGAGGAGGAGGGGGGGATAATCATGAAAAAAATAATTAATACCAACGAAAGGGTGACGTTTTACGAATCGGGGCGTGAAATGTCAGATGTTTTTAAGTGGAAGGGAAGCTATAAAATCGGAAAAGGGAATTGCTAAGAGGGGGTCAGTGAAGTGAAATGGAAGAAGATACGGATTTCTGTTCAGATGAAAGTAGAGTAATATCAACAGCAGCAGGAAATCGTATAACGGGAATTGCATTTGTTATGAATAAGAAGAGAGAGCAGAAAGTGAGCTACTGTGAACAGTTCAGTGATAGGGTGCAAAAGAGCACCGTCAACAACAGTTCAGGTATATACGCCAACGAGGCAGGCAGAAGAAGAATAGAGGGATGAAGTATATGAGGATACTGAACGGTAATTCAGTACGTGAAAGGAGACGAAAATCTGATAGTCATGGGGAATTGAAATTCGATTGCACGGGAAGGAGAAGGGGAAATGACTAGCTCAGTAGTCTGCTGAGTCGAAGACGAAGGATGTATCTATAATGGAGGCTCAGCATTAGCATTCGTAAACGTCGCCATTGCCCGATAGCTGGCGCATAATTGCGGAAGGTCATCAGACTCAATCCGTTATGCCGGATAGTCACACCGGCAATGTGACACACAGTATTCTGGTGGGGGCACTACATTAAGTTCGCGCTTGCAGTTATTACTAAGCGACACTGTGCAACATGCAGGGAGCAATGGACTGACGTCTACACAAATTCTACGAAGAACGCTGTAGTGCACAGAATGTGTAGAGCTTCCACTGCATGTAGGGCGATAAAAAACAAAATAAACAAAGGAAAGGAGAATGGAGAGCATTGTCGGGCTGAAAACATGAACTCAGCCAATCATGCCGTTCTTTGGCTTGGTCTTACGTGAGGAGTGGAAAAGAAAACAAAACTCTAATGTGAACATAGAAAGAGCGATTATGAGAGACTTCTCTGGACCCTTTGACGTTCTGAGCCGGACAAAGAACCATCTCAGGTAACCGCAACAGTAGCAGCTTTCCCCACAAGTGTCAACCAGTGTCACATACTTTCATTTTGTGCCTTTCTGGCACGTAAAACAAATCAAGAAATGTGTAACTTAAGTACAATAATCACACTCAGACAGCCCACCACCTCTATAATCAGTGCAGTGTTGGTACCACCAATTGCTGCTCTGGTCACACATTATCCACTCTACTTCTGGAGGATCCGTCTATTTCCCCCCACAAAGTGGCAAGCGACTGCAGTTTTCTGAGCTGTTGCCGTTAGTCGCCACTCCTTTGGGGTCTTTTCTTTGCAGTCCTTTTTGAGTAACGGTTTCTCTGCTACAGAATTCTTAAACGGTGGGCATGTTAATATTCAAGACTGTTTTCTGTTGCGTCTCATCTACTCTCCAATTAGTTGCATTTGGAGGAGTATATGAATGTCCTTGGGCATGGGTGTGAAGGTTCTCGCAGCTGGTTCGGTGTGGAGACAGTTATCTCCTTGGATGGTCCTGGCTTCTGATTAGGTGTTGAGGGAGATATCTGTGAAGAAACGTACGACCCATTATTTCCTTTTCTTCACTGGTTGCAGCTGGCTTTTGAGGCACAAGACGCTCCGTAAGAGTAGCAGGAATAAAACACTCATTATTGAAAACATCTTCGTTGTCTGACCTTATACCACGCATTTTGGAAGCGTTAAAAGCGTTTTCAATTGGAGAAACCCTGTTGCAACCATTCCCAAAGAGTTCAAAAATCCGGTACTATGTGATGGTCTTCTCCGGATGCGAACAGTCAAGTGGGTGCATATGGTGGTTACTGAGGGTGGGGTAGGGTGTAGGGGGAAGACTCAGTTGTAGTCCCCATTATCTGCATTTATCGATCGCTGTAATGAATGCTGAAGTGAGTAGAAAGGCTCTGTAAAATCAACTAAACTTGATTTTCTTAAGCTACACTCTCTTGTTTCTTGAAGCGCTCCACCCACTCGAGAAAAAAATTCACTGTTTATGGACCCAAAATGAGAAGCTGGTCATAGGTTGTGTTCCAAAAATGAACAGCATGGAGACAGAAGTGATGACACTTTCTGCAGGACCTGACCATCATTTTGCAAGACAGTGTTCGCGATCCTACAGTGGAAGCTGATACTGATTTGTTTGACTGACGGGGCTGCTAAGTGCTATAGCACCAACCCCACTCCCCTGACTTAAGGCCTCTTAAGTTCAACTCGATTTCGAAACTGAAGGAAACACTTCACGGCATTCACTTCAGAACTGCTACAAATTCGTCGGGCAATAGGTTGTGCTGCTCGAACTGTCGACACAACTGGCACTGCTAAGAGTATCCTACGACTTCCACATAGCTAGCAACGGGTCAGTAAAATTTTGAAACACGTATCTATTATGTACTAGCTTAAATAAATAGTTGCCACTATTAAAGTTCCAACCCTCGTATATAGAAGGTTATGTCCTCACTGACTGACTCACCATAGCCCAGCCCAATTCGCTAACGACGGAAACTTGAAATTTGGAGAGAATGTTGACCTTATACGATAGACGTCGTTTAACAAGGGATTTTTTGAAATTTCGTCCCTAAGGGAGTGAAATAAGGGATGGAAGATATTTTGAAAATGTATCGGTATTAAAGCAGTTTTGAAGCTTGAACTACGAAAACCGATACTTGGTTTTAGGAAATAAAGAAATACTTGTACGTGTTTCAGCATTTTTGGAAATGTAATCCCTGTGCGGGTGAAAGAGAGGGTGAATGTATTTTTTCCTTTAATAAACCACACTAAAGAAGTACTAGAAGTTTTGGAAGTTACATCTATGAAAGCTAGTATTTGGCTTCTCGGCTACAAATCAGAAATACGTGTTTCAGTGGTTTTGGGAATTCAACTCCTAAAGTGGCGAAATTATTTAACAAAATATTTCTTAATAAAAGCGCATTTTTGAAGCAAAATCTATGAAAATTGGCACTTAACTTCTCGGTTAGAAATGAAAAAAATACTAATTTTCGAAATTCAAATTGGGCGAGTCTGATCCACTAACTCATCATCTTCCAGCCTCAACCGTTAAGGATAGAAACTTGAAATTTAGAGAGGGTGTGTCATCGTTTAAGACGGGATTGTGCGAAATTCCACTCCTGAGGGGGTGAAATAGAGGAAGAAAGCCTTTTTGGAAATATGTCGCTATTAAGGCTATTTTAAAGCTAGAACTACGGAAACTGGCTTTTGGTTTTTCAGTCAGAAATGAAACAAAAATGTATTATAGTAATTTTGTAAATTAAACCAATAACCCGGTAAGATAGTGGGTGAAAGTTTGTTTGAAAATAAATAATGATTAAAGTACTGTTAAGGCTCTTTTAGAGCTTCATCTATGAAAATCGGTATTTGACTTCTCGATTGGAAGTAAAAAAATATGTATTTCATTAATTTTGGAGATTAAACACCCTAAGGGGATGAAATATGTGATGAAAATTTTAATGAAATTCTTTTATTATGAAGGTATTTCCAAAGCAAAGTCCAAAGTCTATGAAAATATATATTTGGCTTCTCTGTTAGAAATAAAAAATTAGGTGTTTCACTGTTTTTGGAATTTCAACCCCATAAAAGAGTGAAATGGCAGATGAAAATTTTTATGAAAATATTTCTTTATATTAAAATATTTTTAAAGTTTAATATACGAAAACTGGTATTTCACCTCTCGATTGGATACAAAGAAATATGTATTAGGGGATGAAAATTTCTGCGGAAATATGTCCAGAAGAAGGCAAAAGGTATGATTAACCAAAACGTTGTGCTCCAGCAACCAGAATCGCTTTTTGGTCAGAAGTACATTTGGAAAAAGTATTGTTTTAATGGCCTTAATTAAGGTGAAAAGTTTAGATGGTGCTGCAATTTGACAACGACGTAAAAATAAAGACAAAAATTTTGTACAGCCCATACAACCTACGTGAGAGAAGAAGCGAGTACTATGCTAGTAACACACATAATTAGGTACTATGACACCTATCGAGCGAGGTGGCGCACTAGTTATCACACTGGACTCCCATTCTGGAGGACGCCGGTTCAAACTCGCGTCTGGCCATCCAGATTTAGGTTTACCGTGATTTCCCCAAATCGTTCCAGGCAAATGCCGGGATGTTTCATTTGAAAGGGCACGACAAAATTGCTTCTCCATCGTTGCCAACATTAGAGCCTCTAATGACCTCGATGTCGACGGGACGTTAAACCTTAATCTCCAATTTTTCTTCCTTACTATGACACCTACTTCGATACCCAAGCGTTTTGTAACTTACTGGGAATTTTTAGTCTACATAAGGCATAGAGTAACCACCATGGTTATTGCTTACCGTCACGTTACCAGGAAAAAAAGGAAAAAGTTTATCAATCACTGATCAACTTTATGCCATTGTAAGCATTACTGCCGTATGTCACTTTCCACGTTGAAGTACAAAATGTAGATCGTAGCTATCAGAATCTATAACAATACTAGCATGTGTCACTTTGTTTCTCAAGTAAATCTCCATTTTTGTTAAAGTTTTGTTGCAGTTTCGTGAAACTAAAACTTTTGCTAGACCACAAACAGAAAAAGGGTTATTGGAATAAACAGTCTGCGTACTACCTTCCATGACGTTACTTGTCATCGTTTTTGCACCAAGGGACTTTTTTATGGACGTATGGAAATATCCGATAAATGTGAGAACAATATGCACGGACAGAGTATTTTTCAAAATGCAGCACTTGATATGCACAAGCTTTGCATGAGTCGGCCGGAATATCGATGAAGAGGTTTGCTGCTGTTTGTGTGCTGCTCAATTCGCTTATTTCACTGACTGAATATCTGCCAGTCTCCAATGCTCTTGACAGGTGCGCTATAAAATGACATGCCAAAAACGGCCTTCAGTGCTTCGATGCAAGAGGCTGGTACAAGCTTTAAGTTTCACTGCAGTTACTTAGATCATCAAATACATGCGATAAAGTCGCAGAACGTTATTACAATCAGAAAAGATAAATCAATGGGCACGAATGACGAGTTAGTTCGTGCTGCTGTAGCAAACAGGAACAGAAGTATATAAAATGCCTCATAATATGGTGGGTCCTCCCTAACCATGTCGAGGATGTGCACACCATACTAACTGGAAGGAAGAGCGATATGGGGAGTGTCGAACTAAGATAGCAGAGCGGAGGTGTGTAAACTTTCGGTTTCTCGTTGTTCATTAAATCTGGCAAAAACTTGTAACCATCAGTTCGGCTTGCAGGATGTTCATACTGCTAAGGATTACAAAACTCATGGAAGCATGTATTTAGTATTCTACACTCAAAGGAATAAGATCGCCATCAAATACAAATTACTGTGTGCCATTTTGTTCAGACACTATTGTACATCCAAGTCTTCTTGCAGAAAATATGAGTTGGTTGTCATCAGTCACTTATACAGTGTGTACGGAAATTCCCTTTACAGACTTCTAGGACTTGTAGAGGGGAGTGAGTACATAACATTCTGAGTAAGAATCCATGTCAGGAAACGTGCCCGTTTCCATTCTACGGAGATTTTAAATCGGATGTGTAACGCGTTCACGTCTGCTGAGGAAGGAGAAATGCCTCAGAGTTGCTAGTCCTGGTACGCAATGGGATAGACAGTATGATGAGTACTACGTAAGACGATCAACTGATGTCACTTAACGTCTGCCTTGCTGTGAGACCTATTCAGTGCCTGAGCGGCTCGGATACAGGAAAATTGGTTTCTTACACGTTTCCGGAATACACAGTCGAAGCTCGGAGGTAATGGAAGAGCTGCTAGTCGGCTGTATTTCGAACGTTTTCCACGCCATCACTCAAACGTTTTGCCCATATTTCGCAGCGGCTCTGAGAAAGATGTGCCTTTACCATAAGGAGGCAAAATTGTGGTGCTACACGCCTGCATTTGAAGAAGATGTGTTACCTAGTGTTGAAGAGAACCCGACAACGAGTACGCGAAGAGTTGCGCATTCAAAGGGTGTTAGTCACAGTGAAACGGTACAGTAGTTTCCGCTCTATAAGCAGTAGGTTTCGCTGTTCGCTCGCACCGGGAAATAGAAACAGAGGCGGCTCCGCAGCCAATTTTATTACACGACGCGGCCGGCCGCGGGTGCAGCAGAACCCATGTGGACGGGTGGAAAGAAATGTGTCAGGCTTCATAATACGTATTTATATGTGTCGTGTATTATGCATTTCTTGTACATGGATGTGAAACTGCACATGAACTTTGCTAATCCTCCTCACACCTTTCCGTAAAGCGTGGCGAAATCTTTGTTGGGAAGTAGTTCTGTAGTATAGTAGTGCCAACCTTACTCCTGGCTAGGAGATCAGAGAGACAGCACAGGCAGGTAAAAGTCAAAGACTTTCCAGTGCCACAAGATTTGGGGTGGAGAGGTTGGTCACGGCCAAGTGGTTCGACCACCCCCTCCACCGGGGCCCAGGAAGACCTCCGGGTGCCCGCCATATTCTGGGGGTGTTACAGAAGACGGGTAAGTGAGCAGACGATATCAGTGCGTCTGTCTCAATGTTCACGCATGGGAGAGAGGTATTTGAATATTTGTACTAATTCTTTTATTTCCAGATTCGGATTGTGTAAGGTAATGAATGTGCTCATTTAATTCAGGAAATTTGACCTCCTGTGTTAAAGTATCTGGTCCCCAGTTTGCCCGTTATCCTCCTCACATAGTGAATGTCCTATGTAAAATATTGGGAGACTTTGGTGGTATACGTTTGGCAAACGCAATTCCGTCTTACCCGTAGAAATGTGCGTGCAGATTAGTATATAATATACCAGAGCTATAAGTTGTAAAATTGTAATATCTGTAAACTGAAGCAATTGCTGCAATCGCTGTAAAGTCGAGTGATGATGTTTAAAATAAATAGATAATCAACTGTCATCAATCTTTAACATACCTTAAAAATCACAAAGAAGTCAAGTTAAAGGAATTTATTTAAAATAAAATCTATAGAATGCAGGGACCCACACATCAGCGTGTGAGCCCTTCAGCCCCTTGCCTAGTATCGTACAGAAAGGGCACGCTCTCTAGGTAGCGTTCTCAAGCTCCCCTCCCCAGTTATCCGTTGCGCAATTTTCATTCAGGGCTCGACGATATCAACTTTCATCTGGCGTCCCTAGGCAAGGAGGTAATACGGTTACCTTTAAAAGTATCGTCTTGGACGTCCCGTATGAGTAACAATTACATCCATACCACTTGCAAATGGTTCACGCTATGGGTCCAACAGATTTTCCACAGCGCATTGCCTAACGACCGTGGTTCCTACACCGCTGCATAGACACACACCTATTTCCAGGTCAAGATTTGTTCACAGATGACTGTACTTTCACTAGGGAATGTGTTCTGAATTCGTGAAATAGTCATGTGTGGGCAGACGAAAACTCTCATGCCACGTGTGTTCAGGGATATCAGCACCGGTTTCGTATTAACGTGAGGGCAGGTATTCTTGACGTTGGTGACTGTGCCACGTCTCCTCAAGCTAAATGGTCCTGCATACTTACTCTTCCTACAAATCGTAGTTCTTGGAACCTGTGCCACTTAATGTCCATCAGGAAATGTGGTTATAGCTTGGTGGGGCACCTCCTCAATAGGCCGAAGGCTTCCAACCGCGTAGCCGCCACGATCACCGAGTTCAGCTCCTGTGGACAGCTTCTTGTTGGGTCGTACGCTAAGTTTAATTGTCTAGACTCCTTCAGGGACGGAAGAAGATTTGCTGGCAAAATTACTGCCCACTGAACTAGAAATTGAAGAGACACCAGATGGGATAGTGAGTGTGCACCAGAGGAACATGCTTCGTAGGTACAATGTCTACAACAACGTTGGTAGCCGCCACATAGAGCTGCTGCTGTCACCCAGAAGTACTGTTCTGTACGCACAGTATCTTGGGTACTTTTATGTTTTGGAGTAACGCAAAAACTTAATGTATAATTGTTAATACAAGCGAATGTGCTTAAGTGATAAATGAATGTTTCATTATGTTTCCTTTCGAACTGTTACTTAATAATTGTACTGGGACACGCCTAACTAATTCCTCAAGCAGAAGCGGGTAAATTAAACATCTGGATTAAAACCGTCGTAGAACGGAAACAGTAAGTTTGCGGATGTAAGATCCTATTCAAAATACACTCCTGGAAATTGAAATAAGAACACCGTGAATTCATTGTCCCAGGAAGGGGAATCTTGATTGACACATTCCTGGGGTCAGATACATCACATGATCACACTGACAGAACCACAGGCACATAGACACAGGCAACAGAGCATGCACAATGTCGGCACTAGTAAAGTGTATATCCACCTTTCGCAGCAATGCAGGCTGCTATTCTCCCATGGAGACGATCGTAGAGATGCTGGATGTAGTCCTGTGGAACGGCTTGCCATGCCATTTCCACCTGGCGCCTCAGTTGGACCAGCGTTCGTGCTGGACGTGCAGACCGCGTGAGACGACGCTTCATCCAGTCCCAAACATGCTCAATGGGGGACAGATCCGGAGATCTTGCTGGCCAGGGTAGTTGACTTACACCTTCTAGAGCACGTTGGGTGGCACGGGATACATGCGGACGTGCATTGTCCTGTTGGAACAGCAAGTTCCCTTGCCAGTCTAGGAATGGTAGAACGATGGGTTCGATGACGGTTTGGATGTACCGTGCACTATTCAGTGTCCCCTCGACGATCACCAGTGGTGTACGGTCAGTGTAGGACATCTCTCCCCACACCATGATGCCGGGTGTTGGCCCTGTGTGCCTCGGTCGCATGCAGTCCTGATTGTGGCGCTCACCTGCACGGCGCCAAACACGCATACGACCATCATTGGCACCAAGGCAGAAGCGATTCTCATCGCTGAAGGCGACACGTCTCCATTCGTCCCTCCATTCACGCCTGTCGCGACACCACTGGAGGCGGGCTGCACGATGTTGGAACGTGAGCGGAACACGGCCTAACGGTGTGCGGGACCGTAGCCCAGCTTCATGGAGACGGTTGCGAATGGTCCTCGCCGATACCCCAGGAGCAACAGTGTCCCTAATTTGCTGGGAAGTGGCGGTGCGGTCCCCTACGGCACTGCGTAGGATCCTACGGGCTTGGCGTGCATCCGTGCGTCGCTGCGGTCCGGTCCCAGGTCGACGGGCACGTGCACCTTCCGCCGACCACTGGCGACAACATCGATGTACTGTGGAGACCTCACGCCCCACGTGTTGAGCAATTCGGCGGTACGTCCACCCGGCCTCCCGCATGCCCACTATACGCCCTCGCTCAAAGTCCGTCAACTGCACATACGGTTCACGTCCACGCTGTCGCGGCATGCTACCAGTGTTAAAGACTGCGATGGAGCTCCGTATGCCACGGCAAACTGGCTGACACTGACGGCGGCGGTGCACAAATGCTGCGCAGCTAGCGCCATTCGACGGCCAACACCACGGTTCCTGGTGTGTCCGCTGTGCCGTGCGTGTGATCATTGCTTGTACAGCCCTCTCGCAGTGTCCGGAGCAAGTTTGGTGGGTCTGACACAGCGGTGTCAATGTGTTCTTTTTTCCATTTCCAGGAGTGTATTATGCACTCACTCCCCTCTGGAAGTTCTAGACGTTTGTAACGGGAATTTCCGTACACCCTCTATACACTGGAGTGCAAAACTTAAGGACTAAAGTAATTTTCGTAAGACGTGTCACAGACAAGCAACACAGCTCGATGAAATTCGAAGTATATATAAAAAGAACAGCTGCAGTGTAGTATTCTTCTAATTCTTCTACTAATTCTACTGTATTTAAAGATTTAGGAACTTGTCCCTGTTCCTGTCTTAATTTTTTACTGCTATTTCATTTTGTGTCTTCCTATGGTCTATCTCTTGGTCTGTACAGCATAGCTTGAGTTGGGATTCTCTCCAAACCACACTAATTCCTTGTAGATGATACTTTCATAGTCTTTTATTTTCTTTATTCATTTCTTTAATATTATAAATATCTGCTTGAACCCTTATACATTCATTTCTTGTGTGGTTTTCCCTAGTAAAACGTCTTGCTTTCATGACCAATCTCATTTCTGCTGAGTCTTTTAAGAAAGCATGAATTACTTCCATAAAGCAATATAGGTGTAGCCTTGGTTTTATGGAAATTCTATTTTCCTTCCATCCTTGCTTTATTCTGAAATGTTTTGCTTATGATCCCGTATATTGATTGATATTTGTTAATCTTCTTTTGTACATACTTGTCTACAGTATAGCTTACGTCGCATGTTAAAAAAGTAAAGCTCAAGTGGTATACCATCCATCATTATTTCTGAGCGGGTGGGATATTTCCCATGATGAACCATTATTTTAATTTTCTTAGTTGATATTCGGTGGTTATATACTCTTTTGATAACGGATGTAGCTTACACACTGCTCCTCGTATCTCATCTTCATATTCTTCGAAAATCGTAACATCATCTGCATATACTGGCTGAACTTTTAACTTGAGATTACTCAAATATCTCAAAAACTAAGCCTCGGATTGAAAAAGAGAAAAAATGTGTTAAAAACTTTTAAAAGTGCTATGCGGCGCTACCAATCTTGACCTCCCACCTACCTTGCTCCACCCTCAGCAGGGAGTCGGGCGGGGGTAGCATTGAAATCTTAAATTGGAACATCTCATTTTTATTGTGGATTCGGTTTCTGTGGAAAAAATACTTAGTTCTGTGGGTAACACATTTACCGTTGCGCGATAGATGACACTGTAATCGGCAAATACCACAACTGAGTTCCAAAACAGCGTTACGTGTAGGAAATTGCGTTGGCCAAGAAAAAAAAAACAGAAGTGTTCAACAATTTTGAAAAAAGCTTGCTTCAAATGTGTTATCTCACAAGTGCTCGTCTGAGGCGTATCCTCACACTTCTCACCGACAGGGTTATTGTTTTTAAGAATGAATTCAGACTGACCGATCAGAAACGTCCCCGTCCACTTCGATGCAATTTTTATCCGCACATGAAATGATTGGACACAAGTGAGAAATTTTTCCATTGTAGTCTGCTAACAGGCACTGGTGATACGGTGAAGCGTGTTATAACTCATTGTTGACACTTCATTAAAAACTTCGCTTTTCAAGCAATCCCACAAACAAAATACAGGTTAAGCAAGATATGGCGATCATGTAGTCGAAGACATTGGACCGCGTGTACCGATCCACCAACGAGTGTACACGCGATCTGAGACCTCCTATGGTTCTGTGGAATAACGTACTGGATATTCTTCACTTTGAAACCACACTGTCTGTCTCAAGACCATGAGAAGTTGTACAAGCAATGTTCGAAGATCGTCATTCGAGAATGTTCGGCATTTATCACCAAATAACGTCCTATTGATAAAGAACGGACGAATGAGTTCGTCACCAATTGTTCCACACCAAGCATTCACCTTCCACTGTAGCTGATGTGCGGATTGGCGTAACGAATGTGGGTTTTCCACATTCCTAAAGTTCGTGTTGTGTCGTTAAATCATACCATTGATCGTGGAGGTCGATTAATCTGATAACAATACACTAGTAAAGAAATTGGAATGTGTCTGCATTTGCTGGAGCAACCACTGTTAAAATATTGCTCAGCTCTGGGAATCACAGCCATCAAGTTCGTAATGGAGGGAAAAGTGAAACGGCTGATATTCTCTGCGTATCAAAATTCGGCAAACAGTAGTCTAATTAAGTTACGAGTTAATTTCTGATTGCTGATGTCGGTGCAATGATTCACTGCAGCTAATATCAGAGTTTCATCATTTTTCCACCAACTGTTCTTCGACAGCTAACCTTTCGTGGTTGTACGTTTCCGCCGGTAAATAATTCTCAAATAACATGGCAAAAAACCGTGCGACAGCTCGCCGATTGAAAGACGTTGAGCGTAAAGCTTTGTAGCATTATCTACATTACTGCCTCTTTCTCCAAATGTGTAACATTTTCAACTCTTTTTTCTATTATCGTAATACACTGCATTCCAACGAATGACGCAAACATGACCTATCTTTCTTTGTTGTTATTTCATGCCCCTCCCCCTTTATGGACAGGTGGTGGGCTGTCAACATAAAATAGTCTGCTCTTCAGTGGAGAGCATTTTTAAACTTGTAACAAAGGAGAGAAGAAGTATTAGGATTGTTTTTCTTTTGCGAATTGAAAACTGAAAACAACTAAAAAACGAAAGTATATACCTATTGAAACACATCGCAGAATGGTGAAATTCCTCTAAGAAGAAGCCCTGAAGCACTCTGCATTCACTCAAAATCTGAAGCAGCTGCACTAAGAAAGAATTGTTTCGGGAGGAGCATATAAGTTCTGTATGATTAAGGGGCGTGAGTAGAAAAGACAAGGATCTGTTTGGTAAGAAAACTGTTGAGATAACAGTAGGTGTTGGGGTGGATAGTGAGAAGACAGAAGGTAGGAACGGCAGAGGGTGAGGAGGAGTTTGGTGTGTGGGTAGGGTAGGGATAACAAGAGGAAATGAATGAGGTTGGATGGAGCGAGAGTACCCCGATGTGAATTTGGGAAGGTGGTGAGGGTTAAAGTTGGTAGTAAGGATAAACATGGGGGCGGGTCTCATTGTCTGGAAGAGGGTGCTCGTTGAAGTAGCGTTGGTACAGGATACAGAGAGTGGGGAGGTGTAGGGACGAGGGTAAGTGTTTGTAAAGGCAGCATATCAGATTGTTGATCAGAGGGGAGCCAATGGGGCTATTGGAATCTAGATTTTGGATATTATAGGAGATATCGTGTGGCAGAAGGAGATGTGGGAATTTGATGGGGTGGTAGGATATCCATGTGGGGGACGGTGAAAGGATCCAGAAAGTGAGACGAAGAGCATGGTGGTCTAGGATTTGCAGGAATTACAGAACTTTGGTGAGGCAGAGATTCATGCAACATTTGCAGACGATTGATAGGTCGCATCAGAGTTTTTAGGTTTGGAGAATAGTAAACGGGTGTAATCCCCGAAGTTCAGACTGTTAGCAGTTTTGGTAGTCATATCGGCTACTGTGGGCTTTCTGTTGGATGGATAGTAGGCCAAGTTTCCGTTTTAGTTGCTAGTCGAGGTTAGCCCAAAATATTTTAGTGTATTGGTGAAATCGATAGGACGTTCGTAAATTGTAAAGTAGAACTCATGTAGCAGATGGTATGGGTGGTTCGCTCTGTAATTATTGCCTGGGTTTTCGAGGGAGTGATCTTGAGAAGCCAGTGGTTGCACAATGAGGGAACATGATGTGGAAGTATAGTTGGGATTTCTGTAGTGTAGAGTAGAAAACACATGATCCATAGACCTTGCAGTTGGTTGGGAGGCTTGTTTGCCTCAGCGGTACAGATAGCAGTTCCGTACGTGCAACCACAATGGAGGGGAATCTGTCGAGAGGCCAGACAAACGTGTGGTTCCTCAAGAGGGGCAGCAGCCTTTTCAGTAGTTCCAGGGGCAACAGTCTGGATGATTGAATGATATGGCCTTCTGGCTTAAACCGAAACGGCCTTGCACTGCTGGTGCTGCGAACGGCTGAAAGCAAGGGGAAACTACAGCCGTAAGTTTTCGCGAGGGCATGCAGCTTAACTGTATGGTTAAATCATGATGGCGTCCTGTTGGGCTAAATATTCCGGAGGTAAAATAATCCCCCATTCGGATCTCCGGACTACTCAGGAGGACGTCATTATCAGGAGAAAGAAAACTGGCGTTCTACGGATCGGAGCGTCGAATGTCATATTCTTCAATCGGGCAGGTAGGTAACAAAATTTAAAAAGGGAAATGGATAGGTTACAAAGAGATATAGTGGGAATTAGTGAAGTTCGGTGGCAGAAGGAACAAGACTTCTGGTCAGGTGAATACAGTGTTATAAACACAAAATGAAATAGGGGTAATGCGGGAGTCGGTTTAATAATGAATAAAAATATAGGAGCGAGGGTGGACTACTACAAACAGCATAGTGAACGCATATTGCAGCAAAGACAGACACGAAGAGCACGCCCACCACAGTACTACAAGTTTGTATGCCAACTAGCTCCGCAGATGACGAAGAGATTGATAAAATGTATGATGAGACTAAAGACATTATTGAGATAGTGAAGTGAAACGACAATTTAATAGTCATGGGTACTGAAATTCGATGGTAGGAAAAGGAAGAGAAGGAAAAGTAGTAAGTGAATATGGAATGGGGGTAACGAGTGAAAGAGGAAACCGCCTGGTAGAATTTTGCACCTTGCATAACTTAATCATAGCTGACAGTTGGATCAAGAATCGTGAAAGAAGGTTGTATGAATGGAAGAGGCTTGGAGACACTGGAAGGCGTCATATAGATTATGTAATGATAAGACAGAGAATTTGGAACCAGATTTTAAATTGTAAGTGATTTCCAGGGGCAGATGTGGCCTCTGACAACACAATATAATGGTTATAAACTCTAGACCAAAACTGAAGGAGCTTCAGGAGGGTGGGAATTTAAGGAGATGTGACCGGGATAAACTGAAAGAACCTGAGGTTGTAGAAAGTTCAGGGAAAGCATTGGGGAACGATTAACAAGAACGGGGGAAGGAAATACAGTAGACGAAGAATTGGTAGCTTTGAGAGATGAAATAGTGAAGGTAGCAGAGGATCTAGTAGATAAAAAGTCGAGGGCTGGTAGAAATCCTTGGGTAAAAAAACAAATATTGAATTTAATTGAAGAATGGAGAAAATATAAAAGTGTAGTAAATGAAGCAGGCAAAAAGGAATACAAACGTCTCAAAAATAAGATCGACAGGAAGTACGAAATGGCCAAGCAGGGTGGCTAGAGGACAAATGTAACATTTTAGAGGCATATATCACTAGAGGTAAGATAGATACTGCCTACAGGAAAATTGAAGATACCGTTGGCAAAAAGAGAACAACTTGCATGAATATCAAGAGCTCAAATGGAAACTCAGTTCTAAGCAAATAACGGAAAACAGAAAGGTGGTAGGAGTATATAGAGGGTCTATACAAGGGCGACGCACTTGAGGACAATATTATGGAAATGGAAGAGGACGTAGATGAAGATGAAATAAGAGACATGATACTGCGTGAAGTGTTTGATAGAGCACTGAGTCGAAACAAGGCCCCAGGAGTAGACAACATTCCATTAGAACTAGTGATGGCCTTGGAGGAACAAACCCTGACAACACTCTACCATCTGGTGAACAAGATGTATGAGACACGCAAAATACCTGCAGAGTTCCAGAAGAATATAATAATTCCAATCGCAAAGAAAGCGTGTGTTGACAGATGTGAAAATTACCGTACTATCAGTTTAATAAGTCACAGCTGCTAAATATTAACGCGAATTCCTTACAGACGAATGGAAAAGCTGGTAGAAGCCGACCTCGGGGAAGATCAGTTTGGATTCCGTAGAAATGTTGGTACACGTGATGCAAAACTGACCTTACGACTTATTTTAGAACAAAGATTAAGGAAAGGCAAACTTACGTTTCTAGCATTTGTAGACTTAGAGAAAGCTTTTGACAATGTGGACTGGAATACTCTCTTTCAAATTCTAAAGTAGGCAGGGGCAAAGTACAAGGGAGCGAAAGGCTATTTACAATTTGTACAGAAACCAGACGGCAGTTACAAGAGTCGAGGGGCATGAAAGGGAAGCAGTGGTTGGGAAGGGAGTGAGACAGGGTTGTAGCCTCTCCCCGATGTTATTCAATCTGTATATTGAGGAAGCAGTAAAGAAAACAAAAGAAAAGTTGGGAGTAGGTATTAAAATCCAGCCTCTTCCCGATGTTATTCAATCTGTATATTCAGCAATTCTGTCAGAGACAGCAAAGCACTTGGAAGAGCAGTTGAACGGAATAGACAGTGTCTTGAAAGGAGGATATAAGATAAACATCAACAAAAGCAAAACGAGGATAATGGAATGTAGTCGAATTAAGTCGGCTAATGCTGAGGGAATTACTTAAAGTAGTAGATCAGTTTTGTTATTTGTGGAGTAAAATAACCTATGACGGTCGAAGTAGAGTGGATATAAGATGTGGTCTGGCAATGGCAAGGGAAACGTTCCTAAAGAAGAGAAATATGTTAACAACAAGTATATATTTAAGTGTCAGGAAGTCGTTTCTGAAAGTATTTGTTTGGAGTGTAGCCCTGTATGGAAGTAAAACATGGACTATAAATAGTTTAGAAAAGAAGAGGATAGAAGCTTTCAAAACGTAGTGCTGCAGAAGAATGCTGAAGATTAGAAGGGTAGCTAGGCCTTTGTGACCGAGCGGTTCTAGGCGCTTCAGTCCGGAACCGGGCTGCTGCTCCGGTCGCAGGTTCGAATCATGCCTCGGGCATGGATGTGTATAATGTCCTTAGGTTAGTTAGGTTTAAGTATTTCTAAGCCTAGTGGACAGACGTAAAGTCCTATAGTGCTTAAAGCCTTTTTTTAGATGGGTAGATCACATAACTAATGAGGAGTACTGAATGGAATTGGGGAGAAGAGAAATTTGTGGTACGACTTGATTAAAGGATGGGATCGGTTGGTAGGACATGTTCTGAGGCATCAATGGTTCACCAATTTAGTAGTGGAGGGCAGCGTGGGGGTAAAAATCGTAGAGGGAGACTAAGTTATGAATACACTAAGCGGATTCAGAAGGATGTAGGTTCAGCAGGCACTGGGAGATGAAGGGGCTTGCGCAGGATCGTGGAGAGGTGCATCAAACGAGTCTCTGGACTGAAGACCACAACAACAACAACAGGGTGGAGAAAAGCCGTTTTGTCACCATATTGAGTGAGTTGGACTGGTGCAGCCGTTTTCAACATATCTGCAGTATGGAGGAGATAAGGAAAGGAGACAGGAAGGGGGCCTTGGGGCACTCCTGCAGTGGAATGGAAGGTGTACAGGAAATGGTGTGGTTAATAGTGACAAAGTATGGTCGATTACATAGGAAGGATGCAATAAGGCGGAAGTACTTACGTCTGAAGTTTCAAAATGGGTCACTCTGTGTCGAGGGAGGTAAAAATAGAGGGTTTATGGGAGTTGAGCTGGTAGGATAGGAGACGGGTGAGGTGCAGGAGCTGGTCATCGCAGAAGAAATTGTAACGGAAGGCACGCGATACAGCGGGAAAGAGTTGTTGTCGGTTCAGGTGTTGCTGGGTGAGTCGGGAAAAGTTGAATTCGAAGACTTGATGAACACTGAGGTGAAGTTGGGGTGGTAAGAGGAGGTATCAGTAGGCGGTTAGTGAGGTCTGAGAAAAAAGTTGGAGTCTTGAGATTTTTTATTGTTGAGGATAGTAATCTGTGGAGAGGATAGTGGTGCAAAGGACTGAAAGGTTGAGTAGAAAGAAGAGGAGCATTGTTTGAGGTGTTGATAGGTAATGCCGTCTTGACGGGGGAAGAATTCTGTTTATTACGGAGTATTTGTTTTTTGTCATGTATTGTGACTGATATATTTAATTAAATTTGTGACATGTTTTCCAACAACTGGAAGCTGTGAGCCAGATATGGGACAGTGGCGTTTGTGCATTCAAGGATGGTAGGGGGGGGGGGTTCTAGGAATGGAGAAGATCTGGGACAGACAGGACACAAAGTGGTCACCTTTACAGTTTCGCACTCAGGTTGTGAAGGTATGTATTTAAGAAATCAGGGACGGAGAAACTCAAATACTGTATGTTTTAAAACAGCTACACTAAGAAAAATGCAAAACGCCGAATCGATTCCCAAAACCGTCTGTTTTTATGGTTTTGTTCCAATGCATTTTCTCCAAATAATACCGTTTTCGAACTCATTTGTGTTATTTGTCGGTTGAAACTCCATCAGTCGAGCACCAAACGAAGTGCTACACATAAACGTTACGTATATTTTCCCGTAGAATCCGATTCTGCATTAAAAACGAGATGCTCCTGAGACGTCATGTTTTTTAATCCTATAAGTAATTGTTTCAGATTCTTCTTTGTCTCAAAATTAAAAAAAATCATACTGCAAAATTATATTAACTACATCTATTAATTAGACACCTGGAGATACGTCTTGTCGCCAGCTATAAGCAAATCATATTATATAGCCTGCAAATGCACCAGGATAGAGGTAGAGGAAACTCCGCCCAGTTTACTCTTTGCGAGACCCACTCCAGGTCCACTCTTCGTTTCATTATTCAAGTTTATCTTGAATATATATTGGCGCGATGACGCGCACCTCGCCGACATACGTAGCGCAGCTCAGCTCTTTAGCTTCGTTCAATACATTTTACATCTGGTCTCACTGCCAGTCTGGATCTGGCCTGGCTGTTGCATATGCAATGCCAATGAACTGAACTACAGAGCTACTCCACGCTGCGGACGTCGTCGACGTGCACGCCATCGCACTACTGTGTTCAAAAGAATTTTGAACACTGAGATGAAGAGTGCCATTGGAGTGGGTGTCGTAAGGAATGAACTGAAAGGAGTAACCTCTACCTCTATCCTTGATGGTTCTTGTGTATTTGTAGGCTGTAATTCTAATTGTAATATTTTAAATAATTAATAGTTTTAATCATGGTAATGATTGGATTACAATTGTTGTTGTACGAGCTGGTATTACTGCCGCTACTCTGGAGTCTTGATATTTTTGATTCCCTTAACCTTGTAGCCTATCGCACTCATCATATTCGTTTTATACATACAGAATGTTCGAAAATTCCCCTTATAGAATTCTAGGACTTAGTCAGGCAAGTGTATATATAGTACTCGTATTTTGAATAGAAAACCATATCCGGAAACGTACCGTTTCCGTGACACAGCCGTTTCAAAACATATTTGCTAGGTGGGTGTGCAACAGGATACTCAGGGTGACGTCTGTTCCTAAGTCTCTGACCTGGTTCGAGCTTAATCTGCGTGTCTGTGAGTGTCAGATTAACATGGTTGAGTACACGTTTGCACAATACACCGACAAGATCCTTCTGAATGACGAAGCTCATGAAGAGCTGCGCTTTTATCATGATCGTTCTCCAGAACTTCCGACTCTATGGCACTTCTTCAGTTTTATTATTGTTAACTTTTGTTATTACTGTTTTCGTGAGTTTGCAAAAACGTTTGATTGCCTCAATAAGACTCTAGGATATCTAGCTTGATACGTTATGTGCCATAATTTTTTTTTCTGTTCACACTGTCAATAGCTTTCCCGAAACAGATAAAATCAATAAGAGCCTGTAATCTGGCTTCTCGTATTTCATTTAAAATTACTTTTATGGTAAATATACTATGACTGCATGAATGAACTTTACGGAATCAAGCCTGTTCTTTTAATAGGAGGGTCTCAGTTATGGTTCTTGTACGAATATTAATTATTTTTGGAAATTTTTAGTTTTTGCGTTTTGGAGGCTGCGTCCTCTATAAAATTTTTGTTCTGATATTTTCCCAGACTGTAAGGTTTTTCACATTTTGCAAACCTACTTACAGTTCTTCGATTGTTACTGAATCCATAGTTCCATTATGTAATGTGATCTTCTTCTCTTTAAATTCTGAATTCTCTTTTTCCCACAACGTTTTATAAAATTCTTTCCTTTGATATTTATTATTATATTTGTCTTTCAATATTCTGTTTAAGTGGTTCATTAATCTATAATCTAAAGGTTGCCTGCCATGTATATCCTGTTCTACTTGAGTTATAAAATGGATCCATGACTCTTAGTGTGCTAGCCCATCTGTAAGTATCTGTTCGGCATTGTTCCATTTTTTTTATTATACTGCTCTTCAGCTTATACTGTTTTATTCTACAGCAGGTTTCATGTGGGTTCTATCTCTTTCTTCAACGGCCTTTGCCATATATTCTTGTCGAGTCCTTTCTTTCCACTTTTTCTTTTTCTCGCACTGCGTCATATGCCGCCCTTTCAATACAATCCCCAATAGTCTACAAATACTTCTTTGCATTCTGAATAACAGAGGATCTATCAAATAATACTGTCGCTGCCCTTGATAGTATTCTCTAACACCCTATTCCTCCAGAAAGTACATCTTAAAACATCCTTTAGCTTTGTTTGCGTTTTTGGCGTAAGTGTCTCCCATTTTGCTGCCATTTTTAAGCGTTGGGATGACTAAATGTTTCTCAAAAAATATCGTTTCTCCGGTGAATATGTACATCTTGAACTTGATTACATATCATGTCGTTTGCAATCGCATAGTCTATTAAAGATCTATCATTTAGTCTCATGCATCTCTTTAAATAAATCTGTTAGTGATAGTAAGCCTTTTTAAGGTAGCAAACTGTCTACGTTCTACACCATTTTTGTTGAAGTGCTGTTCTCCAATGGCATCCGCATCTCGTGGGGTATTTTGCCTGCTCTAGCATTTAGATCTCCTCAGATGGGAACCTGATATATATTATTTATTTTATGTAGGATCGTTTGCCATTCGACATAGAACAGTTTCATTTGTATTGTTTTCTCTTCTTTGGGTGTATATACATGACTAATAACTAAATATCCTCAATTAGTTTTAAATTTTTGTGTGACAATTGTTTCATAACCGACGGGATATTCTACAACGTTTCTCTATTAAGATTGCCCCCACAGAACTCGTTCGTGTGTTTTGACGTGCTCTGCTATACATCACCGTATAGGAATCACGGTCTAGTCTTTGTTTCCAGCTCTCCTTACGTTCCATATACCTATTTGTATCCTATTTATGATACCTAATTCTTTATGCCGGGCTTGTCTAGGTCTCCATGATCCATTCTGTTACATCCGAGGCAGTGAATTATGAAGCGTGCCAGGATGTATGAAACCACCTAACTGCTTTACGAACGCTCCGCAGGTTAAGCTTGGTGATAGCGCTGCCATCTCATAGCAGCCAAACTCGCTAAGTAACATTACAGGACTACCGTTCCTACAAAGGCCATAATTCCCAGGCCTTGAGATTTCCCTGCTCTGAAGAGATGTTTCCCGCCTCCTTTACAATGTCATGTAACACTCTCTTCCGCCGTCTAAGAGGATGAAATCCCCTGCAGTAGAGAATGATAATGAAAGACTCCATCGAACATCGCAACCTAATACTGTCGAGATGAAAAAAAAGTAAGAATTGGGCAAGTGACGCTGATGGGACAGAAAACCAAGGATGTCTGATACTATTGAGTGAAAACGATCTGAAACACTACTAGGTGCCAAAGTGGATGTCACACGAATCCCACAAGAAGGGAGCCTCCAAGGGGCACATGTGAGATGCGTTGGGGAGAAGTATTTGCAGTAAGCCCACATGCACCGGCGACCACACAACAGTTTTGAAACGCTTTGGTGGAGGAATGGAACGCCCTACCACAACAACTTGTGGCTGCTCGTTAATTTTGAAACGTAGCCTTATAACAATTTATACAAGACTGTGCTTAAACTGACACAAAATATTTTTTAGCGCAACGCTATCTGACTTTCAATAATCCCTACAAAACAATGGCCCTGACTAACATTAACCAATACCTTTCACAAATCACTTACCTCACCAAAAATCTCCGTTACTCGAACTACTGCAATACAGCGAGTGCCACTACTGCCAGCTAAATAAAAGATTCAAACTACGGAAGGCACTAACTACTAGTAGGCATAGTTAGCAAATGAAAGATTTTAGTAGAGAACAAACATTGTATTTACCTTAATAGTCATAATATATATAGCAGTTCATAACATCCATTCTTACAAATATCAAAACTCCGCCATTTCTCTCCCCACTCCACTGCTGGCAGCTCACCTCCAACTGCGCAACGCTACGCGCTGTTCACATCCAGCTGCCCAACACTACAATGGCAGACAACAATGCAAACTAGCCACAGACTGCACACAGCACAGCCAGTGATTTTCATACAGAGCGCTACGTAACGTTGCCAATAAGAAAACATAAACAGCCTACTTACAATTTCCAGGCGATTATCATGAAAAGCGGTAACGTCAGTATAATTATTATCTTGGAATATAACTACTGTTCGTATCAGTGCATATTTATTTCAGATACTTGCTGTACTATATTGCTGAAGATTTTTCTGTCTATGGTTCATGTTTCATCGAGCAGTGTTACTGGGCAGCGGGACACCATACGAAAGTTACTGTTGTCTTTAAATTTAACACACTACTGTGTGCGGTTTAAGTGCGACGCGTCTCCAAATTATATGACTTTCCATAAATCTAGGATCATTAAATTTTAATTAAAACCAGAAAAAAAAGAGATTTACTTCGTTAAGTGTCAGTTTGTTGGCAGATATATGTGTGTGATCCTGGTACATAGTGTAATAAAACATGGATGGATAACAGATCCTACGTGAAGATCGCAAAGTTTCTTCACTGATTACCGAGCCACTTTCAGATCAAAGAATGAAAAAGCCTATAAAAATTGAACACTAAAAATACAATGAATACGTGAATTTCCATTATTCTCTAGATTCCAGGCTAAAACGTTGATCAGTGTGTGACACCCATTACACATCGTCATATTTGTTACAGCTAAGTAGCCTTAGTTGAATAAAAAAAATCCTGTAGGCATAACAGGAAATGTTGAAACGTGAAATAATAAAAATGGAAAAGTATATGGTGAGTAATGTGAAGTACCTTGCCTAAAGTGAACATCTTAGTTGGTTCTGTAAACTGACAACGTTAATCACCAAATAAATGTTGTTACATTGCTCATTTTGCCATACATATGTATAAACGATCGACAGCAATGACGCATGCATCGTCCATGTGTGGATGTAAACAAGATACGATTTCTGACATTCTTATCAGGAGCGAGGAAGTGTGTACGTGACAGCTGTCAGTCAACTGGCTGAGTGTAGCGTCGTGGCTACGAAAACCCTACCTGCTAGATAGCGCTACCATCAAATTAATTTATTACAGATGTGACTCTAATAAGGCAAAAGACATTAACATAACCAAAATCTTTTATAAATGTACATTATGTAAGTCCGAGAAATTATATTGGTATAATTACAGTTGTAGTTAATAAACACTGAGCATTTCCCGTAAAGATAATAAAAACCAGCAGGTACTGTAAGACAGGCAATTATGACTAGAGACAGAAAATTATTTTAGATACAAAGAAATTACAATATTTCTAACCAAAGAACATAAATTCATGATTTTGAATATTAAGACGAGATAATATCGTAAAAAAAGGTCTACGTGCTACCTGCAACCAGCTCGATCAATAGTCATGATAACCAACCAGTACATACGTGGCTCGCCAGTAGTTGTTTAAATCAACAGATCGCATACCTCCCCCCATTGGCAGTGCCGACATGTACGTCAACAACGTACGATCATATGACACTGTTAATAGGTCTCACAGTCTCATCCACTATTGTGAAACAAACGTATTGTTATCACCGCGCCACAGTACCGTAGCACGCCGCTGCAAGATCCAAAAATAAACTTCATTCATGAATGGAATACAGCATGCTAACTCGTTTTTTGCATTTGAATGGGATCTACCCTGCAATAATCTATGAAGAATTTGTCGACATGTATGTCAACAACGTACGATCATATGACACTGAGGTCTCATACTATCTTCTACTATTGTCAAACAAATCTGAGAGAAGAAGAACGAAATGGCAATCTGTCTCCCAATTTCTACATCTACAGCGATTTTCTCGAAGCCACATTCTGGTGTGTGTCGGTGGGTACCACTGTCGCTTCCCACCTGCCCCGCTTCCCCCGACCATTTCCTGTTCTAGTCGGGTTCATGGGCGGGAAGAAGGTTTGTAGTAAGTCTATGTGTGAACATGAATTTCTCTTATTTTGCCTTTATGCTCCACTCTAGAAATATCCTCAGAGGACACAATATACTGTTTCACTTTTCCATGAACATCCACTCTTCGAGTTTTACCAGTAACGCACACTGTGATCCGAAGTTGAACGTTGGTGTAGCATCTGTCACTGCTAGATGAACATACGTCTTACGCTTTCAAGCTTAGTAAGCGAACCCGTAACTGAACGGACAGCTCTCCATTGCATCTTTTCTATTTCTTCTATCAATCCGGGGTCCACACTGACGAGCAATATTCAAATATTTTGTCTAACAAGCATTTCTTCGCAGGTGGACTATATGTCCTGTGGATCTCTCCAATCAATCTCATTCAGGCATCTGCTATATGTGAGTTTTATGTTATGTGATCGTCCCACAGTAAACAGCTCCATACGGATATTCCCAATTTAGTGGGTGTCACTGCTTCCTGCAATAGAATAATCTTACACAAACAGGTCTTTCTGGATACTTATATGCAACACGCTGCTTTTGATGATGTTGAAGGTCATCTGGCAATCCTTGCAGCAAGCGTAGATCCCTGCAGGTTTCCAGCATTTCGCTAAAGCTTTCTAGCGTTGCGACTTCTCTGTGTACAACAGCATCATCCACGAAGAGCCTCGTTGAGGTTCCGACGTTATCACTATTTATAAATATTATGAGGACGAATAGTTCTTAACAGTTCTTTGGGGTACCCCTATACTTTCTTTTAAGTCGGAAGAATGACATGCCGCGTTTTGTTTCCCAAGAACTCAAAGTGGCTCTGAGCACTATGGGACTTAACATCTCAGGGCATCAGTCCCCTAGAACTTAGAACTACTTAAACCTAACCAACCTAAGGACTTCACGCACATCCATGCCTGAGGCAGGATTCGAACCTGATACCGTAGCGGTCTTGCGGTTCCAGGCTGAAGCGCCTAGAACCGCTCGGCCCCACGGGCCGGCTCCTAAGAACTCTTCAGCCCAATCATGCTCTTATATTTCTGATTAAAAGACAGTTCGAAACTATGTAGAACTGTTTCCCGAGTTCAAGGAAAAAGTTTCCAATGTGGATGCCGGCTACTGCCTTCTGATCTCGCAGATGGATAGAGCGAGCTAGGATTCACATGATCGTAGTTTATACGAAAACTATTTTGATTACTATAGAGAAGATATTCCGCCTCCAAAAATAACACAAGTGACCCTTCTTGATAACCGGACTGATCTGTCCTTCTCTTCATTCAATAGGAAGGCTTCGAACCTCCCACGACATATTGTGAACTGCAACTGGAAAAGGAAAAACTTCTTTAGCTTACTCTATGTAGAATAGAATAGGTATCCACTCAGTTTCAGTCATTCTTCCTACGTCGAGCTATTTCAGTTTATTCTCTAATGCATTATCACTTATTTCCATATGTCAGTTTGATGTTCATGCGACTATTTAAGGGTAACATCACTACGACTTTCGTCAGTGAAGCAGTTTAGGAGAGAAAGGATTTTGTCTCTCGGCCTTCGCTGTGTCATCCTGTTTCAATGGCGTTATTTTATGGAACATCTGTACAGATTGTCTGCAATAGTCTGGGGATCGCCAGGAACGTTGAGGTTCTGGTGTTCGAAACATGGCGTATCGCAACTGACGCGATAGTGGAAATAAGCCATTCGTCAGAATGAATCAATATTGAGTTTTTGTATTTCCATCCTTTTCACTGCTGGTCTGGGGAACCACGGCCGTTCAATATCGTAAGAAAGTGGAACGCCTACTACCGTCCTTATGATCTTATTTATTGTAGAGCTACCAGTTTCAGCGCTTCAATGCGCCATCTTCAAGCCTTAGTTGATGCTGAACGGGCCACGTAACTGGTTTACGCAGACTGTCTGTAACTGTGATGTGTTCTCGCCAACCATCAACCGTCAACTGCAGTTGGCCACTAACACATCGTGTATATGGATCGTAATAACCCCATCAACATCAACTAAGTCCTGAAGATTGGGCATTCAAGTGCTCAAACTGGTGGCTGTAAAATAAATAAGATCGTAAGAACGGCTGTAGGCATTTCATTTTCTTTTGAATCAATACTGGGTCGATTACAATATACCGCACAGTATTTTTAACACGAAAATGATGGACGGCCGCTGGATTCAGTAAATGACTTCTCTCATTCAACTGTCAGGTGAACAGAGGCAGCAGAGGAAATGTTACAGATTTCAGGGTTGTTTAAATGATCTGGTCAGCCGATTAATCATCATGGATTAGAGGTGGGTTCATCACTGTAGCACAGATACAAATTGCGCCTGGCAAATGTAAAGACCCGATCATCATAGGACAACGTGACGCTGGGTGCTGAAGATATGGTGTGTGCTAACACATTTTCCTAGTAAGAAGCAATTCATCAGAAGAACAAACAACTGAAATCTCTTTATGAGGTTGCGGAAGGCGGAAAAGACGAGACATCACAAGAAGGTATTCTGCACATAATACAGTCACATACGCTCTTTCCTTGGGCTACCACCGCACTCCGCTAATTCTCCAGAAATGAGAGAATCCATCGAGTGACAGGAATTTTTAAAGTGACAACAGTTTTCTTGGTGCTACCTTCAAACACTAGCCAAAACATGTCAACTTTGTTATCCATCATGAGGAAAAATGTGTAACATTGAAGTGTGGGCATGTAGAAAAGGCCCATTCCACAACTGAGTTCCGCGATTGCGGCTGGATTTATTTTCGTGATAATTTGTTATGAATACAATTCATGTAACTAAAATGGAATAATTTTTACTAAGGAAAATAGCCTATCCTTTGTTTGCTACTTATGCTTCTCAGGTTCTTCGTTATTAAGGGCTCTGGACTCCTATTTTGCATGAAGAATTTCGGACTTTACTAAATTTTAATTAATGATTTATCACTTGTCTCGTTATCAAATGGCTCAAATGGCTCTGAGCACTGTGGGCCTTATCTTCTGAGGTCATCAGTCCCTTAGAACTTAGAACTACTTAAACCTACCTAACCTAATGATATCACACACATCCATGCCCGAAGCAAGATTCGAACCTGCGACCGTAACGGTCACGCTGTTCCAGACTGTAGCGGCTAGAACCGCTCGGCCATTCTGGCCGGCTGTCTCGTTGTCGTTCCTTTCTTCTTGGCGGAAACATCTGGTCAATCTCTGCTCTTTGTTGGTGCATTAACTTTAGCATTATAGCTTTTCAGTTAGGCTGAAGGATAAATAAATCTTTTATACTATTAGCTTGCATCTTTGAAGGTTGACATGTGCCACTTCGCAATAATAATTAATCATCTGGCGCTAAAACAAACAGATGCGTCCGTCTGACACCACAACAAGGATGTCAGATGACGATATATTATTGTGGAAGAATAGCAGCTGATTGTTGTTCCACCCATGTATTGGTGCTGTTATTTCTATGCAATTGAAAGAGTTCCGCTGTCTAGTGGCGTTACATGCTCTTGAATGCGTTGCAATGGCCATGATACCCAAAGCACCGTAGCCTAATCGGAGATATATTAATCACGTTCTAAGCATTCACTTGCCAGGTGTTATTAGTTCCATGTGGGATTGGATTGTGGAATGCACAAAGTATTTTTCCAGCTCTCTGAACTAAGTATGCGTCAGAGTTATATGGCAGGAAATTTATGATATGCCTGTCGTATCTGTATATATCACTTTCCTAACAGGAAACATCTACACCGTACTACCATTGCTGAATTTTATCTACAGCAATGAGAAAAAGGCAGGCAGTCTTCGTTCTGAGGATGACGAGTGCCAGATGTGAGAAACACCTATTTAGAAGACGCAGGGATAAGAATATAGAGATAAAGAGAATTAGTAATTCACATCGACATATCGTAGCATGAGCAGTGGGTGCTCGTCATACTGTGATATGATGGCTGAAACACAGGAAGTGGGTCAGATTTCAGTCTCACCTACAGAGTGACATACAAGTATGTAACCATCCGGAATAAGGTAACAGGATCTATTGAAAAACATTCTCGTTTATTCTGACCGTTAAAAGTATTTGTTTACAAAGTGTACTACTGTAATTTCGATCGTTATGTATTTTCAAGCAGAACACATCAAAAATTGTATACGTCACATATGCTACATACAGAAAAAAAGTCACATGTATGTAAGTCATCATCACTTCCACAAGCTCAGAACTTAATGTTGATGGTATCTTTATTTTACATTTTTTATCTTTATTTTTGCGTATTACCTGTCTTTCCCTGTAGCTTATTCGTTTCTCCTGAGAGTCTGAAACACGGTAGTCGGAGGTATTCCATTACTTTTGTCACCTCAGTATAATCTTAAGTACAGTGCCCTGTCATACTCCAAAGACAGCTTTTTTTTCATATTTTGGTTTTTGCAAAATGTGCCTCGTGTTACACCAGTGATACAACGCATTTTCCAACGTGTTTAGGAACGTGTTACCACGACGTCTTTATGCAATAGAGCAAAACTTTCTCGCGACTGAACACGTGTCTTAGTGTAAGAGGCCTTCAGTTGAAGACAAAAGCTTCCCCTGCACGTGCCGCAGTAAGCGGATTGGTCCCTTCTCCCCGCAGGGCAAACACTTCTGCGTGACGCAGGCAGAAAGACTTAGCACGGCGCCCCAACGACAACCGCTCTAGGGATGTTAATGTGGCAGATCGCGATTCGGCGGTGACTCAGGCACTCCCACGCAGAGCTTCCCTTTCACAGTGGCGAGAGAAGGCGCCAAACAAGATAACAGTGTCGTGGAAATTCAAGAGGCCGTGAAAGGCGACCTCTTCATTGCTGCCACCGACACGGAGCGCATTGCCAGAACTGGGATCTCGCCTCCGTCAAGTACGCCAGCTAAAGAAGGGAAACGCACAACACTGTACGCCAACACAGCAACATGAACTTTAGCAGGCTATGAACATTCTGCGAAATTAATTGCTTTAGTAATTGGAGAGGCAGAAATTTTACTTTTCCGACTTAACGACGTCTGTTCTTCCCCAATTTCCTCAACTTCAAGGCACGCTTCGGTTACTCGTTGGTTACCTGTTTGTCCGCAGTATACAATTTCCCAGTTGTGGATGTAAATGTAACTTATCTTAATAATAATTTTTTAGTAATAATAGAACTCCGTGTTACTAACTGTTCCTGAGATTTTCGTGCGCCTATTCAACATTTGTTCAAGTTATTTCATAATGAAGTTATCGGAAACTACCAGCAAAACATTAACGTTAGAGTAATAAACTTTTCTGCTGTGACCCTCAGCACGATAAACACTGAAAAAGGTAAATAATTTGGTCATCCTGAAAAGTGAGGAACTGGGAAACTCAACACTAATGGAAGTAATACAGATACTATTAAAAAAAGGAAAGATTGAAACCAAAAACCGCCGTAACCTCCAGAAATTAGTGACCATTATTACAGTCACATTATATACTTCTATAGATACATGGTTTCTGTTGTGACTGACATGTCCGACAGAACAAATACCATATATCTGCACTATGTGATCAAAAGTATCGGGTCATCCCCAGAAACATAAATTTTTCATATTACGTTCATGGTGCTGCCACCTACTGCGAGGTATTCCATATCAGCGACCTCAGTCGAGAGAGCAGAATGGCGCGCTCCGCGGAACTGACGGACTTCGAACGTGGTCACGTGATTGGGTGTCACTTGTATCATACGTCTGTACACGAGATTTCCACGCTCCTAAACATCCCTGAGTCCTCTGTTTCCGATGTGATAGTGAAGTGGAAACGTGAAGAGACACGTACAGCACAAAAGCGTACAGGCCGACTTCGTATATTGATTGGCAGACAGCCGGCAATTGAAGAGGGTCGTAACGTGTAACAGGCAGACATCTATCCAGACCATCACACAGGAATTCCAAACTGCGTCAGGATCCACTGCAAGTTCTATGACAGCAAGGCGGAAGGTGAGAAAACTTGGATATCATGGTCGAGCGGCTGCTCATAAGCCCTACATCATGCCGGTAAACGCCAAACGACGCGTCGCTTGGTGTAATAAGCGTAAACATTGGACGATTGAACAGTGGAAAAATGTTGTGTGGAGTGACGAATCTCGGTACACAATGTGGCGATCCGATGACAGGGTGTGGGTATGGCGATACCTCTCCTCAGTGCAACACTGCGTGAAGCATGGGCTGCTATTCCACAAGAACCCTTCCAGCACCTGAAATAACGTATGCCTGCGAGAGTGGAAGCTGTCATCAAGGCTGAGGGTTGGCCAACACGATATTGAATTCCAGCATTACCGATGGAGGGCGCCACGAGCATGTAATTCATTTTCAGCCAGGTGTCCG
Organism: Schistocerca cancellata; assembly: GCF_023864275.1. Lineage (NCBI taxonomy): Eukaryota > Metazoa > Arthropoda > Insecta > Orthoptera > Acrididae > Schistocerca > Schistocerca cancellata. The sequence goes on from NC_064633.1 coordinate 432,190,326, forward strand.
GATACATCTGATCACATAGCGCATATTGTATGAGCGAGTGCGGGACTAGGTACTTTCAGTGTGGATGCCCCTTATGTTGCGAACCCGTGCGGGACTTTGCGAAAGGAATGAGAGGCACACAGCAGTCAGTCGCAATCTACCAGTTTTTATTATATTTGCAAATCTAGATTTCGGCTATAAATAGCCATATTCAGTGTATTTTCGTTACATCTCAACACACTCTCGACAGTCCATGTCACCATACATTCTTACAGGTGTATGGACAGAAGGACATTGCCCATGCGCCTGTAAAAACATGAGGTGACACGAACTGCTGCGAGTCTGTTGAGTTGTAACGAAAATGCACTGAAAATGGCTATTTATAGCCGAATTTTAGGTTTACAACTATAGTAGACACTAGTGGGGCTGTGACTGACTGCTGTGTGCTTCTCCTTCTTTACAATATACGGTCGCTGTGCACAATTATTCCTGATGGAATCAAAGTTGAACTTAGCGAATGCTACGAGTAGGGTAACGGGCGATGGAGAGAATTTAGGTTGGGCGTGAAGCGTGTCTGGATATCCCTTCTAGAGAAGCGGAGCATCCAGATTCTAATCCTGGTCAGACACAAATTTTCCGCCTTCACCACTGATTTTTCTCAATGCCTGTAGGCGGCTAAGTCCTGATTTAACATAATACACAGTAATGCCAAAAAAAGTAATAAAACTTTCCAGGATATATTCTTGACTCTCCAGCGAAGTGTGCGCTGACATGAAAGTCAGTCACTAATTAAATCTGTGTGGCTGACCGTTGTTCGAAACCCGGGACTTTTGCCTTTCATCGTCAAGTGCTCTCCAACTGGACTATCCTTGCACGACTCCCGACCCATCCTCACAGTCTTGCTTCTAACAGTACCTGATCTCCTACTTTCCTAGTTGCACAGAAATACTCTTGCAACCATGTGGGACTAGCACTCCTGATGGAAGGGTGTTGAGGAGGGTAGGATGGATGAAATATAAGAAGAGAAAAGTTCTTCAGAGCTTGAATAGAAATCAGTCAACATGAAGGACATGAAAGGGAAACAGTAGGTGAGAAGGGAGTGAGAGAGAGTTATAGCTTATTATAGCTTATCGCTGTCACCCAGGCTGAGAATTGAGCAAGCAGTAAAGGGTACCGAGGACTGATTTGGAATTTCGTTTATAGTTCACTATGAAAAAATGAAAAAATTGAGATATGCTGATGACTTCGTAATACTGTCCGGGACAGCAGTAGTCTTGGAAGGATAGTTGTACGTAATTGATAGTATATCGAACAGCGTTTGTAAACGAATGTCAGTAACACCAAACGACAATGGAATGTACTCGAATAAAATGAAGGCATACTCAATGAAATGGATTTTACTATTTGTACACGAAAATAAGTGACGGTGTCCATTAAAGACACGATATAAGATGCACACTGGCGTAAAGATTTTTCCAATAAAATATGTATTTAACTTCATTTTCTAAATTTATTTGACTTCAATACAGTAGTCAAGCCACAGTCACTGTAAATTACAGAATGTTTACGTGACTAGTTTCAGTGAAACTCAGTTACCATTATCATATGTAACAAGTACAAAATTACATACGATAGTGATGAGTGAGCTGCACCGAAACTAGTCACGTAAACCTTCTGTAATTTACTGCCATTGTGGCTTGATTACTGTGCTGAAGTCAAATAAATGTAAAAAAAACTTACATTTAGTCACGCTCCTTAAGACAGCCGTCACTAATTAAAAATGAATTTAATCGTTAAGAAGAATTCTCGGACTGTATTTGTCTGAAGTGTAAACTTGTGCAGAAGTTAAACTTGGGCGACGAATTGAAGGGATGTATCTTCAGAAAGCAACGAGTCGTCAAATTAATTATGGAGTAAAGTGTGATTGTAGGATGGGATGAAAACTGTAGAGTGAGACCAAGGCTTGATTACAGTAAATAGTTGAGGTGGATGTGATACCGGGACCTATATTATGTAGTACACTGTAAACTACCTGACGTCGTTATCAAATGCCACTGGCTGCATTCTCTGACAGATGCGGAACTTGTAAAACTTCATGTGTCAGTTATTTCTACATCATTTATTTCATTTACAGTTCAATTGTTGTCATATATAGTGATTCAGCGAATTAAGTTATGTTAATGAAACTTCCTCACAGATTAAAGTTGTATGCAAGACTAGGACTCGAACCTGGGGCCTTTGCCTTCCGCTGGAAAGTGCTGCACCGATTGAGCTACACGAGCACAACTCGTGACCGATCCTTACAGCTTTACCTCTGCCAGTGCAGCTCCAACCTTCTAGTCTTCACAGACATACCCTCCGAAACTTTCCATGTCTAGCACTCCTGACAGAAAGGCTTTGGCTAAGGCATATCACTGCAATATCCTTTCTTTCTGGAGCTCTAGTTCTGCATGGTTGTAGGAGAACTTGTGTGAAGTCTGGAAGATAAAAGATCAGTACCGGCAGAAGGGATGCTGTGACGACAGATTGCGAATCGTGCTTGGATAGCTGAGTGGGTAGGGCACTTGCCCGCAAAAGGTAAAAGCTCGGGTTCGAGTCCCGCTTGAGTTTTAATCTATGAGTAAGTTTCATATCAGTCCACATTCCATTACAGAGTGAAGAATCCTTTCTGCGAAATAGTATTAATACATTTCTTTTTTTTATTTATTACAGACTTTGGCCAATTCTAGACCACACAGAAGCTAACACCATGGTACATCTTTTCTTCTTGTCTCTCCAGAACTTCTTCTTCACGTGTTGTGTGACGGCCTGCCTCTGTTCATTTGACATGGGCCTCCTAGACTGTGGTTTTTGTTATTGGATAGGAAATTTCGCAGTGCTGTATAATGTCTTCCATGACATTAAATTTTCTCACTCTCTTTCTTGTCTCTTCCAGCCTACCCTTCGTTTTTACTTTTTTTATTTGGAAATGAAATTAAAGTTTTCTTTGTCAGCCTACTATCATTTATTCTATAAATATGACGGGAGAACTTTAATCTCTTGTTCCTCATTTTGTATGTGACTGTTTCTATGTTTCTCTATATATCTTCATTTCCCCTTTTAGTTTAGTTTTTATCTTTATTCTGTTGTGGTCCTAAATATTTTCTGAGTATTTTTCTGCTTTTCTTTTAAAGTTCTTCTTGGTCACCTCTTTTATTCAGTGATAGGCATTCAGATCCGTATAGCGCTTCTGAATTGATTGCTGCTGCATACTGTTAAATTTTTGCCTGAACAAATGCTCATCTTTTATTCTATCTGTTTTGAGTGAGTTTGAATGCTAATTTCATTTTACTTGATTTTATCTAATCGATTTGATTGAACCCATTCTCCCAAACACGTAAATTGATTAACTGATTTTTCCGGGTTGTGTTTATATAATTTTTTCTGATGAGCGTGCTAACCACGCGGTCTTAGGCACCTCGCCACGGTTCGCGTTGCTCCTATCGTTCTAGGTTCGATCATGGGTGTGTGTGTGTTGTCCTTAGCGTAAGTCAGTTTAAGTTAGTTTAAGTAGGAGCGATGACCTCAGCGGTTTGGTCTCGTAAGAACTTACCACAAATTTCCAAAACAATATATTTTTCTCCGTTGTGCTTACGTTAAATGTATTCCGTTCTCTCATATAAGTTTTGTAATACGGTTTACATACAATTTTGTGAAGTGTTTACACCATTACTTTTTCATCCATTTTGATTTTTCAAAATCATTGCAAAATCGTCAGAAAAGCGCGACATTTCGCCCTAGATCTCCCTTTCCTTGCCCTAGATGTATTCTTTCGATGTTATTCTCTTGTAGTTTTTTATCTAAATCTCTCTTGATCTTGTCTAAGAATAGTCCGTAGAGAATCGGTGTGAGCCCATCTCCCTGCCTAACCCCTGTTTTAATTCCTGAAAGGTTTAGAACGTTCTCCTACGATTTTAAATTTTTAAACTGTGTCTGTGAGTGTCTTTTCGAACTATCTTGTGCCTTTTGTCGATTCTTGCCTCTTACAGTACTAGGAATACTTTCTGTCTACAGAATCTTAGGCTCCCTTGAAATCAATGAATGTAACGACTGGGTAATGTTCCGATTTGTTCTGATCCTGAACACCAGTTCTTAAGGAGGATCTACTTTTCATGCACACCACCTGGTACTCCCCAAATGTGTGTTCAACTTGGTATTCTATCTTATTCAATAGAGCTTGAGTGGAAGTAAAGATATGCCTCGACAATTGATGCTATTTGTCCTCTCTTGGACAGCGGACTCCTTACTCCTCGTTGCCAGTCGTCCGGCATTCTATCTTTCTCCCAGCAATCTTTAATAACGGGGTAAGTGATTTCAACTGCCTATGTCCCAATTTTCCACATGTCACCGAATATCACGTCTTCAAATGGCACTTCGTGTTTTTCAGCTGGCCAATGTGTCGTAGAATTTGATACCGTCACAGTGGCTATGAAGGTGAGTCTTCCTTTCGAGGCTGGCTGAAATTTAGTCGTTGTCTTGGTTCCTCGCAGTTTAGAAGACTTTTGAAGCATTTTGGTACTAGCTCATAGTTGTCTTTGTGTTGGTAATCATTTTGCCTACTGAATGTTTGAAAAGTTAGCACTAGTCCCTACTGTCGTTCCTTCTGAAATTTTTATCTATCGGTACGCATGCCACAGTATGCGCTGCGTAACATGTTCCAGAAAGGCGCGCATAGGAACTGGGTTCTTCCGGAGCTGATACCTCAGATTCCTTTGATGATAAAAGGCTGGGTCAAGTTTATTGGATACACCTTGGGCTAGGGACCATAATGATACCAAACAGAAGTATCGTCTTATTATACAAATCCTACAGCACGGGATCAAATACAAATCGTACCCAGTTCCTGCTGCTAAGGCAAATGGAGTAAAATCGTTTGGCTGTTTTTGCATTTTATGTGGTCTATGCTACGTCTTAACGTGCTTATGGAGGCACAATTATTTTGCGGGATTTTCCTAAGAAAACACACAAAACAGACTTTCTTACCATTTTCTTCGTGCCAAAACCAAGTCATGGATTCCACGACGCCTACACTAGGGAAATAAATGGAATTTGAGGATATATTCCTAACATCCCTATCTCGATGGCCTTCAAATGTTCTTGATATCATTATCCGTTACTGAGATGCGGAAGTTCAAAGTTACCATACTTGTACAAGTAAAATACGCTCGTAAAAGCTGGTGTGCGGCGAAAACGTAATTTCTAAAGTGACGTGTCATGGAGTAATATGCTATAAAGTATCTCCTTTATTATAAGAAGGGTTCGGGGAACCCAGTACTGTCCACGTAAAATCCGGTGTGACGTGTAAAATTAGTTTCGCCGTATTTCAATCTCACCTAAGTAACCTATCAAAATTTTACTGATCCATAAAATACTTTTCATGAGAGTGACATTCCCTGCTGTGATAGGGAAAAGAAGGGAACCAGAGGAGAAATGCTCCTATTTGAGCACAAGAAAGGTGAATAACCTCCTGTGTAAAAGATTGACTGAAATGTGGGGTACCAGCAGCCTCATTCTACGCTCCCCAGCTCCCCTTAAATAATTCCCAATCAATTTTGTGCACGAACATATTTACGTTTTTTTTATGCTGAGAGAGAAGTAGACAGTGGCAGTGGGAAGGAGACGGAAAAACAGTAAATATTGGAAGATAGTAGACAATATTTGTGGTACAGAAAGTGTGAAGGCGACAGTGACAGTGTGAGAGTAAGAGCGGTACACAATGGCAGTGGAACATAGTTGACAGTGACAGGACGGTGCTAGGAAAAGAGTGAAGCCCTATGGAAGAGGAATAAAGAGAAGGGGAAAGGGGAAGTGGGTGAGAGCCAGATATAGTGAGGGACAGGGTCTATAACAAGGACAACGAGGAAGAGAGAGAAGGTCACAGTGAAACAAGACCACAGGAGTGAGAGGGAATGAATGAGATAGTAGCAGTAAGAGAGAGCAAGGAGGAGACAGCAGCAGTAGAAAGGAACGAAGAGAACTGTGGCCATGAAACAAGAGACAGTTGACGTTAGAGATGTACAGAGAGATAATGAGTTGGACTGAATGACTGAGTGAGAATGGGCAAGTGGGAGTGAATGAATATGACTGATGTATGGCAGTGGAATGGTGGGTGTGAGCGAGTAGCAGATAGGGGAGCTTGTGCGGATAAGAGGTTAGTTGCATTTTAAAAAGAGGGCGAATATGTTCTCAAGTAAAAGCTTTTGAGAACATTTTTGAAGGTGAAACTTCCTGGCAGATTAAAACTGTGTGCCGGACCGAGATTCGAACTAGGGATCTTTGTCTTTCGCGGGCAAGTGCTCTTCCATCTGAGCTACCCAAGCAGGACTTACACCACGTCCTCACAGCTTTACTTCCACCAGTACCTCGACTCCTATTTTCCAAACTTCACAGAAGCTCACCTGCGAACCTAGCTGAACTAGCACTCCTGGAAGAAAGGTACTAGGAAGGTAGAATGAGGCAGCTTGTACCCTACTTTTCAGAGTCAATTAAGCAAGATCGTATTCGCCTTTCTTGCTCTCCGATACAATTATTTTCCTGCTACCTTACTCTAATTCATGTTTTATGAACTGTAAATAACATAAATGTAAAAGAGATTGTTAATTTCCGTAGGTTACTGAGGTTTTTCTCTCCATTTAATAAATGAGGTTTCAGAATATACCAACATTGTTTTTTATCAGTGATGTCTGGAGGGAAAGCTTCCAAGTCTATCAGCAGTAAATGAGCACTGCTGACAGAATCAAAGAGACATGGAAGTACAGCAGGACACGTCGAGGAGTCCAGCAGAGTCCGGCAAAGCTGAGCCATGTCGCAGTGAACAGCGGCGGTGGTGGTGAGAAGGCGGTTGATTAGCGTAGCTGCCGGTGATCAACTTGAGGTCGGAGCCCAAAGAGTATGTTCTGAGATCCATTTTATTGAAATCTTCATATCAGGTGGCTATAATTAAAATGCAGCTACTCAGGGAGAGCATTGTATGCTGTAATTACTGTATGACAGAGAAGCTTGATATATATCGGTATGTTAATGTTTTGATGTGGAACCGATTTATGCTGGAAAAAAATCAGTCCTATGTTGGCCATCAGGTGATAATCTGGCGTGCACAGCATCTCGTCGACGCCTCCGGTGTTTATACTGAATGAGTAAATGGAGCGGTAAATAGTAAAATTAACATTATGCTTTTCTCACTTTTTTTACCTTTCCAGCCCGCATGCCATTCCTAGTCCATTACGTATGGACACACATCTACACGTCTTCCTAGCATCGAAAGAGCCAGATTTGTACATGGTAGCCAAAGTTGGAACTATTTTTTTCTAATTTGTATCTGTCCTGCTTTAACGCATTAGCATATGTACAAAGTTTTGCCGCCTTGCGATAATTGCACCCAACAGTGGACTTCTGTGAGTAGCTGCACTTTAATTATAAGGACGCTGTGTACACAGGCAACATACTTGTTTGGTCGACAGTCACGTCGCACCGCTTGTGCTGGCGCCGCTAAACCCAAGATGTCCATGGTGTCCGCCATCGATGCATACTCTTCCATTGGTGCAAAAATGTAAGACAAAACTGGGTACATATTGCATAAAACCTCTATGGTCCGTGGCGATCAAGCTCTGCTCTTATAATAAAACTCTTGTGTTCACCACATAAATTCCTTATGCGTTTTGACATTTCGCCGTTGTCGAAGGATGCCAAAAGTATCATCTTCCGTCAAAAATTGGGAGATGCCGAAACGCCTATGGGATTTTGTGGTCAAGACAACTGTTTCGTTACAAGTAAGACAAACCCTTTACACGTTCAAGGCTCCGAAATTTCATCAAGCTTTATAGTAACAAGTGGTTAACACACTGGACTCGCATTCGGGAGGACGACGTTTCAATCCCGAGTCCGGCCGTCCTGATTTAGGTTTTCCGTGATTTCCCTAAATCGCTCCAGGCAAATGCCGGGATGGTTCCTTTGAAAGGGCACGGACGACTCCCTTCCCCGTCCTTCACTAATCCGATGAGACCGATGACCTCGCTATCTGGTCTCTACCCCCAAACAACACCTTCCCCCCTCAACTGTATAGTAACAGCATTCATATGATTACTCAACGATCTGCGATAAGCGCTCGCACGTTGAGGTTAGATATACCTTTTGGCCCAGCTAAATAACCCATACTTTATTAAAAATCATAAAATATCTAATGCAGTTCAGCTATTTGTTTCCGTCTGCTAAATTTTCCTAGAAACATGTTTGCCTACTTATTCAAGCTGAGCAGAGTATCACTCTTAGTAACAATCTAATCCCAAATCAATTTATGGAACCCTTATGAATCTGGCAATACATTGGGAGAAATTTGACAATCTGAATCTTTTCCGCGACCAAGCTATTTACAACTAACTGTTCTGCAAGGCACAAAATCATTATATGAGTATTAAATTACTCCTGCCGTCTAAACCCCAGCGTTTCCCATCACTTAATCTACAAGCTCTTAAGGTTGCTAAAATGATAAAAATTGTCATTACTATAAATAATGTACCGGTCGTTTCTCGCATCTGATTAGGTAAATACAGAGATGGTATCCACGTATGGTTTCATTTATACGGTTCTCAAACATTTAGCAAAACGTTCTCACACTTTCACGTGGATAACACTAGACTCAAACAGATGTGGTATGCAATTTTCGGTTCGGGGATTACGGGGATTAGAGGGGGGGGGGTGAATGGCAGCGAATGGCAACAGGAAGGGCATTCACTCACCTTCTACCACTAATATTCACAAATCCAGATAGACGTGCCGAGTTCGTGAAGATACATGATAAATATCATGAAAAAAAGAAGCAGAATGTAGCGTATCTGTCGAAATTTAGCACACAGCGTGATGTCTCCTCGTGAGATCAAATCGATATGCTAAGTTTCTACTATGTACGTTGTATTTAGAAAGCAAATAAACAAATTATTTAGTTTTACATTAAAAATAACTGACAATCCAATAGTCATGAAACACTACACAGCTTTAATCACTGCGAAGTGGTACGTTAATCACGTGGCACACCATTGGTTCTTACAGCTATTTCAATAGTAGACTGCAACATTTCGTTACTAGTAATCATTTGAGTTAAAATCGGGATATCACAGTTTGTGGATTTTAATCCTTGTTTAATAAGTTACCTTCTGATAACTACGATTTGATCTGTTGTATTCTTGATACAACTATTATGAATCTAAAATTTATATTGTGAGTCCCATTTGTCATGGCTGTTTCCTCACGTATCTCAGAATTTTTAAAACTGTATCATGACGTTAGTAAATGTTCCTATGTGTTTCTTAGAACTGTCACTGGTCGTACTTGTGGACTATCCGACAGTTACCTTCTGACGGTTATTACTAGCAAACTATGGTTGTAACAGACAAGAACAGTGAGGTTAGTCTTCTTGTGGTTTTAAATGGTTTTACCAACTTTTTATTTTGTTGTTTGTCAACAATGATTCGTTACACGCGGTAGGGAGAATATTGCCAACATTGTTCCCAATGCACACTTGTTGGATACCACGATATGTTTGTTACTAATGTTCTAAGCCTTCAAGCCGAATCAGTTTTTTACTTGTACTAAAAGGTAATTTCTCGCTTGTCGTCTTAGGTTCGGAATGACAGTAACCTTCTTGATACCACCGTAGTGTCTTTAAAGCCTTACTCTTTGACAAGCATGGTATATTTATATTATTTTTATGCTCTAACGACTTTTCAGTAAGTTATGTCTTAAATATTTTTAACTGCCTAGTTACATGATGGGCATTATGCGTTTATTTACAAAGTTCCAAGATACACTTACTGACGATAGTATTGTAGCTTATACGTATGTGCATAGACAATGAGTGTCTGCTAAGATTGTTTTCACTATTTTACGGTTTATTATTTTGAATTAGTGTACGTTCGGGAAGACTCTTAAATTATCTTCAACTTAAAAGTAGTTTTCGTTTATTGTTAGTTTTCCAAATCTGATGATGGTTCGCTAGCAAACGAAACTAGCAATAAACTAATTGTGTATAAATGTTTTGATGTGTCAAGACAGTTAAAAAACTTTCAAGAAATTTGTCAGGTAGTCTATCTGTGTCGCCAAACGATGTTAGGCCTTAAAACTAATGGCATACATTTAGCATAATAGAAATTGACTAACATATTTTATTATATATCAAACAAGATTATTTAAATAAGCAGTAAGAAAAGTAAACAACCAAAATAATTGTTCAGTTAAGAGGAACTCATATATTGCTTCCGTTTATTGATCTATTTACAGCGTATAATATAAAGGATTCAAATAATTCAACATCACTAAAATCTCGAAGGCATTTATGTATAATGCTAAATTAGATTTGCGATAATTAAGAGTTTTTTTGTGAGCATATGAAAACGATAAATTTATTGACTTTTGTGAAAGAGCATGTGCTACAGATTTTGAAAACCATCGGATTATTTTAATTTTATACACATATTCCTATGAGGAGGATATCATTTTTCCACGTAACTGTCACTCTAGAAGGTCAAACATTTTGTTACACTGTCGAATGACGGCTTCTTCTCGCAGATGGAAGGAGTGCATTAAAGTCGCCGCGAGAATTTCATCAGGACGCCACCGCTCGAGCGACATCAGATGGTATAATTTTTTGCCCAGAACTCTTGAAACGATCGTTTTGCGGCAAGTTAAATCGAGGAAACGAGTCGACAAACTTGAGACGCTCGGAAGGGTTCGGCGTGTTCCCCACAGACGCGTACGTGACTGGAGCTGGCTGGAGCAAACTTTGCTCCCTGCCGAAGAACGGCTGCGGGAGGGGAGGAAACATGTTTTCCGCCCACCCTGCTCTGCAGGAGAGCCAACTGTTTCGCGATACCCAAGTTTCCAAACAATTTCAGCGAACAATTTCTTCACTCTCTGTGATAAGCTGTGCAACAGTACTTGCTTCCCACTTATTTTCTCACTTCAGGACAACATTTACAGTGCTACATGAATTTTCTGCTTAAATTTTTGTCACTGAATATCTTTTGTTTCCACACCATTTTGCTACAGTTTGCTTATAAGAATGTTCTATGACGTTTCGCTTCATGTTTTAATCCTGCGATCTTCGTAGTAGGTTGGAAGACGTAATGTTTAATGCACTTCACTTATTTACATATCATGATCCACAAATCCCATCATGAAAACGATCGTCAGTGAACTTTTTATACAAAAAAATAGCCGTAAATGATAATTGAATGAACAGGTCCAAATTTTATAGATGGGGAGCATAATAAGGTACAGTATTACTTTCGTTTAACGTATTAGGAGATTTCCAGTCTCCTGTCTGGAGACTCATAACGACTTTGTTAAAGACTATTGTGCCAGCATATGAAACTCTATCTGGTCTATAGATAGGGAACAGTAGTATCGATGTTAATTATTTTTACCTCCAATAATGTGATCACCAGTTTCTCAGTTCCCAAGAAGACTATGTCATAAAGCCATACTGAATGAACGTCTTTAAAGTACAAATACCGTCTAACTATCAACATATGTAGGGTGATTCTTAAGTGCAGAGCACGTGTAAGTGTAATTTTTGGTCAGTTTATTTATACGCTCGGGCCACTTTAGTTCCTTATAACTCAGAACGCCTAGCAGTTCCATAAATGGAGTTAGTTTTAATGTATGCTGTCTCATCTCTACATTCGACGCATGTGAGAAAAATTAATTTATATGCAATTCCAGGATGTACACTGAAGCATGGTATAGGCAATTGGTATAGGCATGCGTATTCAAATACAGAGGTATGTAAACATGCAGAATACGGCGATGTGTCTGGCTTAGATCGATTACTGTTGCTACAATGACAGGTTATCAAGTTTCAAATGAGTTTCAACGTGGTGTCATAGTCGGCGCACGAGCGATGCGACACAGTATCTCAGAGACAGCGATGAATTGGAGATTTTCTCGTACGACCATTCCACGAGTGCACCGTGAATTTCAGGAATCCGGTAAAACATCAAATCTCCGACATAGCTGTGGCCGAAAAAAGATCCTGAAAGAGCGGGGTGAACGACGACTGGAGAGAATCGTTCAACGTAATAGAAGAGCAACCCCTTTACTGCAGGTTTGAATGCTGGGTCATCGACAAGTGTCAGCGTGCGAACCATTTAACGAAGCAACGTCGATATAGGCTTTCAGAGCCGAAGGCCCGCTCATCTATCCTTGATGACTGCACGACACAAAGCTTTACGCCTCGCCTGTACCAATCAACACTGACATTGGACTGTTGATGACAGAAAACATGTTGCCTGGTCGAACGAGTCTCGTTTCAAATTGTATCGAGAGGATGGACATGTACGGATATGGAGACAACCTTATGAATCCATGGACCCTGCATGTCAGCAGGGGACTGCTCAAACTGGTGAAGTGTCTGTAAAGGTGTGGAGCGTGTGCGGTAGGAGTGATATGGGATCCTCATTAGTCTAGATAAGACTCTGACAGGTAACACGTACGTAAGCATCCTGTCTGATCACTCATCTATTCATGTCTGTTGTGCATTACGAGAGTCTTCGGCAACTCCATCAGGACAATGCGACACACCATACGTCCAGAATTGCAACAGAGTGGCAGCAGGAAAACTCTTCCGAGTTTAAACACTTCCGCTGGCCACCAAACTTCCCAGACATGAACGTTATTGAATATATCTGGGATTCCTTGCAACGTGCTATTCAGAATAAATAACCACACCCCTCGTACTCTTACGGATTTACTGACAGCCCTGCAGGATTCATGGTGTCCATTTCCCCCAGCACTAGGCCTTCTTGAGGCATTAGTCACGTCCATGCCGTGTTGTGTTGCAACCTTTCTGCGTGCTCTTGGTGGCCCTACACGGTATTAGGCATGTGAACCAGCTTTTTTTGTCTCTTCAGTGTATTTTTTGGCAAGAACTAACGTTAATCTAGTCTTTATGGGAAACCCCTATGGGCAATGATTCGGTTCTTAAACGTACAAAATTCTTGGTGAATCTTCGACAAACGTTAAGTTTTGTAACACTTAAAGGTAAAAAATTTGCAATTTAGGTAATTGAGAAGTACGCGAAATTATGAATGCTTTGGTTGTGTGTTAATTGTTTGTCATTATTTTTATGTTGCAAATTTGAATAGCAATCGCACTGGCCGGGAAGTTCCTATGCCATTACAGTGCCCTTGCAATATTAAGTATTGAATTGCTTGTTGATGTATGTAGAGAAACTTTTCCTAAAAGTTCAAAATGGTTCAAATGGCTCTGAGCACCATGCGACTTAACTTCTGAGGTCATCAGTCGCCTAGAGGTTCAAATGGTTCAAATGGCTCTAGACACTATGGGACTAAACGTCTGAGGTCATAAGTCCCCTAGACTTAGAAACTACTTGAACCTAACTAACATAAAGACATCACACACATCCATGCCCGAGGCAGGATTCGAACCTGCGACCGTAGCAGCAGCGCGGTTCCGGACTGTAGCGCCTAGAACCGCACGGCCACTCCGGCCGGCTTTCGTAAAAGTAACAGGAATAAATAGGGCTCATATCATAAGATGATGTCCTGTTGTATTAGGAAGGAGGAAGGATGTTTAGAGCTTAAGTTGCCATCAACAACGAGAGAATTAGACACGGAACACAAATTCGAATTACCGAAGGATGAGGAAAAGAGTCTGCCGTGCTTTCTTCAAAGGATCCAAACCCTGTGCCTTAAGCGATTTAGGAAAATCGCGGAAAACACATCTGAGTAGTCGGATGGGGATTTGCAACGTCGTCTTGTCGAATACTGCTGTATTAGGTGTTAATAGTAGTGAAAGGAATTCTTAATGTAGGTACACTCTGACGTCCCGCTTCCCTATCTATTCAGAATATTTCTCTGTTCGTTTTGTGAAATGTTTCACTGTTAACAGAAACGGACTTTGTACCTCTGCAGGTCTGTTTCCGTCAGCTCTCCGTTGTCTTCAATGACCGGATATCGTTCCGGCATACTTAGTTATAACAGAAGAAATAATCTGAGAATTATTTTGTAATCTGTAGTGCAGCATGAACGACTTTGTCGGAGACCTAGCCCCTATATCGCGAATCGATTATGAATATTTTCGACGCCCACTTTACATATGACACTGCGTATTATAACTGTCTGCTAATAGGGTGAACATAAATGAAACCGGAAAACAGGAGGGATGGGTTCTTGGCGGGAAATGGAGTAAGAGAGGTCATACGAACAAGTCCATCACTACCACGGTAGACGGCGCTAACGCATGATCGCTCCTCTTGAAACGTCGCCTTTGAAAAATTATACACGACTGTGCTTAAACTGACACACAAAATTTTTTAGCGCAACGCAATCTGACTTTCAAAAATCCCTACAAAAGAATGGCCCTGACTAACATTAACCTATACCGTTCACAAATCACTTACCTCACAAAAATCTTCATTACTCCAACTACTGCAATACAGGGAACGCCACTACTGCCAGCTAAATAAAAGATTCAAACTACGGAAGGCACTAACTACTGATAGGCATAGTTAGCAAATGAAAGATTTTAATAGAGAACAAACAATGTATTTACCTTAATAGTCATAATATATATAGCAGTTCATGACATCCAGTCTTATAAATTTCAAAACTCCGCCATTTCTCTCCCCACATCCACCACTACTGGCGGCTCACCTCCAACTGCGCAACGCTACGCGCTGTTCACATCCAGCTGCCGCTGCCCAACACTACAATGGCAGACAACAATGAAAACTAGCCACAGACTGCACACAGTACAGCCAGTGATTTTCACACAGAGCGCTACGTAACGTTGCCAATAAGATAACATAAATAGACTACTTACACTCTGATCACGTGCTCTGTGTCCCTTCCGTGTTGCAGGCTGTGTGATGGACGCAGCGTTCTGTAAGCAATAGGATGGTCCGAAATTCATGTCGGGAACAAGCCGACTTGGTGTTTGTGTACGGCCAAGTAGATATAAAGGTTCGAGAGGCGGCAAAGCTTCATCAAAATAAATATTGTACACGCCTCACATCATTTCAAGCCCTTTTTGGACGTTTCTGTGATCACGGGTCATTCCAGACATGGAAGTCAGCGGATTGTGCATACATCACATTTGGAGGACCGAGTGCTACAGGATACTGAGACAAACCGTTGTAGAAGCTCCAGGCAAATGGCCCGATATCATTATTATGTGTACCCTGCATGAGAGGTATGTGTGAATGCGTGCATTGCATCCCATGGACGTCACTGTAAACATTTGTTGTAACATGGATGCGATGCAGTTCTGTACTACGATCCGGAACAATTTATTGTCGTTGCACGTACACCGTCCACATCCGAACACCTGTTCATGGGACTTTTTTCCTCCATTTATTGTCAAGAATCCATACCTGCAATTTGTAGGTTTAATTAATGTTAACCCGGTACATTTATATGCACTGTGCGTACTCCTATCTCAAGCGACTATACTTTTATAAGCACTGTAAGTCGGCTCTAGATCAGCTATACATCTTATGATTAAGTTTACAAGTAGCAAAGTGCGTAGCTGTGTTGGATTTAGTGTACATCCCTACACCTAGCACTTACGTCGTTCTTTTAGACCGCATAGGTAACATGGTCAGCTGTAACAAAGAAAGTTTCCTTTGTCAAGTTAGCTGTGACGTTTTGATAGCATCATCGACCAGTACAAAATATCTGTACAATTTCTATACAAGCCGCGAACCTACTATAATACTTCCTGTCCCATACTTACCTGTGTTAACTCTTAGTAAAATTTCTCTACTGCATTACATAGGTTGATAATACGGTAACCTCTCCATTTTAGTACTTAAGTTACATAAACAAGCTTTCAGCAGCTTACTATCATAACTGTGGCAAAATTTGTAATATACATTTTCTGATGTGATTGTTTCACTGATTTTCACATTTGAGTGTATTACACATGTTTAACCTTTTCAGGTCTTCGGAATCCTGCTACAAATATCTCTGTACATTATTTATAAGGAAATTGATGTTACCGCCATACGTTGCTTTTAGTGAATAATGCTCTATTTATGACAAATTTTGTTGGGAAGTACCATTTTCAAGTCGACAGGAGAATACATTATTATAAAAATCATCTTAATAGACCTTCACATGTAACATGTCATACCCACGTTAACAGTCGTTGCCGGCAAGCAACCTGACATATCACCTTTCAGAGGTTTACATGCACTCCACAAAACATGCGTCGAAAACGAATCCTCATTAAATCACTGGTTTTGTGTTGTACTATATTCCGTGGTGATGTCTTCTGTTCTCCTCAGCACACATACACACTAGTCTGTCACAGCTGAAGGGAGCAGTTACACCCATACGTAGCTAAAATATTTTAACGTGAATCTTTATCAGTGAAAAAAAAAAAAAAAGAACTACCTAATAGTCACAATTCCCACTGTTACGTTTAACATATGTTGCTACACTGTGAAAAGAAAACTTAGTTAAAGTAGAGATTTTACTAATATAATGTATATGAGTATTGCTACTGAGCCTTTCCTTTTTTCCTTCGCAGGTAAGAATTGATGGTGGCACCTTGTAACTCGTGAAGTGGAGCATATATGTATTCTGCACTGCGCGTTCCTGGTGACGCGTAAGAGTCTATGAAGTAAGTATGAAACATTCGGGCCTCCGCGGACTGTAAGTAACGCCGAATGTCACGTGACTTCCTAACCATGACTCATTAACTGCTTTTATTGAGTAATAATTTCGTAAACTTTTCTGTAATTTACTGATGGTCATACAAAAAGTGTGGGCTATAATTTTGTTAAATCTTTATTAATAAGTTATTTAGTGTAACTTTACTGCTAATTATTCTGTTGGTTTTTATCAGGTTAACGAATAAGAATTCGGTTTTGGCGTATCTGTGCGTTATATTCCACGCTACGTGGCATTTTGTTCAGCATTCAGATTCTCATCAACGTAATGGAAGCTTTATTATTCGGGACACAGCAAATTTATAAGTTCGTAGCTCCGATGCATAGTGAGTATCTGAGTACGGAATTCTAGACAGATGATTACAAATCCAGTTTCGGATTTATGTTTCGTACAAAGCAGCTAATCTAATTTGGAGTTAAGGAGGCTCCTCATATCGGAGGCAATAAAAGATTGGCGTTGTGTGCTCCAGCATCCACTTGAAACTTGAAGCTCTTTGATCGACTGCCTCGAAATTGATCATTACTGCAGCAGCATCCCCTTCTGAAAACGACTATTACGGTATGACAAACCCATTTCGGGAATAGTAGTTATTCTGTTTTATTCGAACTTGCTTGATGGTAATGCACCGTCTGGTGTGGGAGAAATGCACGACTTCTCATCACCAAGCTTCGCAAAACAAAGTCAATAACAGTCACATAAGATGCGGCGTCCCAGCTTCTGAACCTACACTTTTGTCATGTACCAGTGGAGTTAATATTTTTCTAACTGGCATTCAATCGGACCATTATTTCTATACGTTAGTGTAGCTGTGCTACTGACCAATCAAAACCTGCGATTTCCTTCTCACTGACAAAGAATACATTGATGGAGAGGAGTTCATTGATGGTTGGCACCAAGAGAAATCATCAGACTATAATGTTTTAGTGAGCTACACTTTACGTCGTCTGTCCGAGAACGTCAGGCAGCTTTGTATTCGACAAAATCAAATCCTAACTGATGCTTCAGGGCACATGGTATTCTGTTGATTCAATATATTTTATTTTCGACGTGTGAACTACTGACAAGCACAACGGTGCAACTTTAGCTTACTACGAGGGCTACTCGGAAAGTAAGGAACGATCGGGCGCGAAGTGGAAGCCACAGTGAATATAAAAATTGTTTTACTTTCGACCATTGGCTACAGCTTCCAGCTATTTTTCTACATAGTCGCTGCTAGAACGTAGACATCTATCTGTACCCACTTTCCAATAACATCGTCATAGGAGGCAACCTCCTGCACTTCCGACAATTTTCTACGTGGATCGCAGCTCGTTGTCTGTGCCAAATGTTGTCTTTATAGCTAGAGGTTCATCTGAGCGGAGACGAAAATCACAGGGAGCCAGGTCTGGGCTGTATGGTGGGTGAAGAAACACTTCCCATAGTAAACGCTGCAGGAGTGTCCTCATTGCCCGTGTAGTGTGCGGCCGAGTACTGTAATGAATCAGCAACTGCACCACAGTTACGTTATGTGAGTGGGGTTGTATGAAATCAGGCGAAATCTCATGTCCGGTACCCATATTTGGTGGGAGACATTATTTAACAGGCATCTTCAACACCCACACAGTGCGCTTACAAGTGAGAAGCACAACGTGACACTATTTGCGGGCATACTAGAGGCGTTGCTCAGAAATTCGTGAAAAGCTTCATCAGTTTTTTTCTGTTTCCATTTGGCGATACATCGTTCTTTATTTTAGGAGTATCCCTCGTACCGTTATTTTACTCACTTGATTCACCAGTTTCATCAGTTTTGCCATCCAGCCACGTTACTGCTACTGCGTAATAATAGTTCCAGTTGTGCTAGCACACTGTTCCGTGTGCTAAGTCAGTCTCATATTAAGGAAGTGAGCGTTATTGGCGGAACTGGCGAAGGTTCTTGTGGACTGGTTTGTCGTTGCCGTGAAGTGTCAAGTGTGTGTGTGTGTGTGTGTGTGTGTGTGTGTGTGTGTGTGTGTGTGTGTTTGCGTGTGTGAGTGAGTGTGTGTGTGTGTGTGTGTGTGTGTGTGTTTTTGTTTGTTTGTCTGTGTGTGTATCGTATTGATGACACTTAATATTGCTTCTTCAGAGGACTGCTACGTTTTTGTTGTTATAGATAAATGCAAGAAAGAGGTGAAACTTGGTAACGGCACCAAGCCTATTATCCTTGAAGGGCCGTAACGTATTACGTAGCTATCTGGCAAAAGTGTCACCATCAACAGTGTCAAGATTACTACACTCGACACAGTAGAAGGAGTTTTGTAATTTAGTCTATGGCATTGCCGCGAAGTATGGTGGTCAAGAAGAATATGCCAACACCTTTGAATTGCTTGTGGGACAAATACAGTCGCTGCAAATTTCTTGGACCACTACGGTTCTGATCGGCTAGGTCCGAGTGGAGTACCACGAGCACATGCTTGCAACAGCTGTCCCACCAAAGGATGCAGAACACGACTCCGAATTTCAATGCTTCTGGCTATCTATTAAACCTTCAGACATTTTTATCGAATTCCACTGCTCACTTTTATACAACAGGAAGTGTTGAAAATGTCTTAATCTTCTTATGAACGGTGTGCCAAAAATATTACTGCTGATGAGGGCAGCTTCTGATCGAGATGCAACCCGCAGTGCACTGCGAGCCCACTGGGGGCACCGAACGAGAATGGTCGCCATAGAGGCGGCATGCCGCTAGCCGACTACTGCAAACCTACTGTACATCGCTGGTTGAAACGCTAGTGCACGAACTGGATTCCGCCTCCATCAACTACAATATCTGAGCATTTTGTTTACACATGTGACAAAACTATGTCGTTTATATTTTTGTTATACTTACATAGTTGACTCTTGACCGCATTGAACGGACGATAAAACAATTGGAGCTCCGGTGCGTGCTTCTCTCGAGCAAAGAGTTTTTCATTGCTCAGTAACGGATGGAGACAGGTTAAGTGTTGACGGTTAGGGTGCGTTTTCGCCTGCGCAACATTCCGTGCACATTTGGTGCATGCAGCCGTTGGACGAAGAGAATAGGGGGTGCATTCAGCAGTGCAAAGTCGCGTTATGACTAAGATTTGTATTCATGGGCCAGGAGTCTCCCAGTCTCAGACATGGACACACATCCCTCAGCCATGCGCGTGTCTGAGGCTATGATCGTTTGATGCTTTGTCTTGCTGCGGCTCACTGTTAAAATATTCAGTTTTCCTTTCGCATTCAAATTCACCTTTGCGTTGTCGAGCCGGCCGCGGTGGTCTCGCGGTTCTAGGCGCGCAGTCCGGAACCGTGCGACTGCTACGGTCGCAGGTTCGAATCCTGCCTCGGGCATGGATGTGTGTGATGTCCTTAGGTTAGTTAGGTTTAAGTAGTTCTAAGTTCTAGGGGACTGATAACCACAGCAGTTGAGTCCCATAGTGCTCAGAGCCATTTCTTTTTGCGTTGTCGCTTTTGCCGGGTGGTCTAACGATAAACACATGCCATTTGAAATGTATTACGAGGGTTGTCCAGAAAGTAAGTTCCGATCGGTCGCGAAATGGAAACCACTGAGAAAATCCGGTAAAGCTTTGCAAAGATGTGTTGGATAGTGTTTCTAGTATGCCCGTCGATCGTGTCGCGTCGCTCTTTTCAGTTTTGAGTGAACAGTGAGGATGTAAAGTTGCGCAGGGAATAGCGTCTCCCGCCAAGTATGAGGGCCTATTTAGAGACTTCGTGTATGTCATGCAGTACACATAACACAACTGAAGAGCAGTTCCTTCTTCATGCCAATTCTCGGCCGCACACTGCAGTGGCCATGAAGACGCTCCTGTAGCGTTTCCAGTAAGATGTGTTTGATCACCCACAATACAGTCCGTAATTGGCTCCCCCTGAGTCTCATCTCTGCTCACAGGAACCGCTGGCTATGAAGACAAAATTTATCCAGACAACGAGCTGTTGACCAGTGCAGATAAATGGCCGAAAGCACAGGCGGCTGCTTTCTATGACGAGGATATTGGAAAGTTGGTACAACACTACGACAACACTTGAAGTTGGAGTGGAGACGTGGAGACTATGTAGAGAAGCAGGTTGAAGGTGTACCCAACTGTTACAAATAAAACGTTTCTGGTTTTCACTGTGGTTTCCATTTCGCGACCGATCAGAACTTACTTTCTGGACAACCCTCGTATAATGCATTGCCTTGTTTATTGGTGGTTAAGTCCGCCGTTTGTAAATATAGAGGGAAACAAAATGCCTGTTTGCAGTTCTTCATACTCACGAATAGCCTGGGAACAGCAAAAGCATTCCTGATCAAAATAAAAAGACCTTGTTCGTACTTCGACAAATCAATGTTGAAAAAGAGGAGTGATCCAGGCGTCACTGATCAACCGAAGCCGTCCTGAATCATATATGAACCACCTTGGAAAACAAATAGCTTGGAACAACGAGAAAAATATAAAACAGAATGAAAGCGTGCTTATAATTGAAATAGTTGCATCCATAGTTGTATAGGCATTGCACCGTCCAACGGTATCATCTTTTCTAGGGTGTAGAGGCTGAAGGCAAACAAGGTAAAATAAGACCCTCCCTGACACCCCATCTCACACACACACACACACACACACACACACACACACACGCACACGAACACTCAAACGTTGGCGCTTAAACGGACATGTGTTACACATTCAGTGTTTCAGCGTCTACGTTCCATGAATGTGTGCAGAGCCCCGTGTTCAGAAATAAATATATGTTCGGGGCTGTTGACTGTAAACTTTAAGCGTAAAATAAATGTTCAGTTTTCTAGAGAGAGAGACCTGAAATGGTTATCAATGCAATTTAATGAAGTTTTCTACGAATTTCTCCAAAGTCTGAAAACCTTTTGGAATTATGTTAGATATCTATGCAGTGGACACCTTGAACTACAACTGTAAACTGGGGTAACTGTCGCCGCTGGCAATAATTCGAAGTGTCAGAGCTACCCTTTACGCCAGTGGGGTAGCATCTTTGTATTTTGTGTTTTCCTTTATTATGAGTGGCTCCACGGGATGAAATATGATTCCGAAATCGCGCATGGAACATATATTTACCTGTTACCTCTCCTACGTCTCTCACAGGTGCATTATGCAAAAGGGATTAATAATCCCAGTACTTAGCCTTCATACTGGCTGCAGCGACAGTTCCTGCAACCAAAATGGACATCTGATCTCGCGAACAACGTTTATGATTCCAGCTAAATGTGAGTGGAAACACGTGCGTGCAAATCTAGAGCAAGGGAGGGGTAACTACGCGCATGTCCCTCCTTTCGTGTGAAGTGCGAGGCAAACAGTGCCATACAGCGACAAGGCACACTCCTGTAAACAGACATTTATATGTGTTTAAGTTGTTGTTTCACAACCAGCAACTCGCTTAAATGGTGGCTTCATGGTCTCTTACAATGTTCAGAACACGTACAAATTGGCATTCTCTTTCAGTGGTTTAGTTAATGGAATAAACTGATGATAAACTCTTAGACTAGCCGTCGTCTTTCCTTCAGCTGTTTACAGAAGGGATAATTAGAGTTAATTTAAACTACAATAAATTCTGGTGAAGAGTTAAACTTTGGATGTTAATTCTGGATCCGCATTCAACGCTGCGTCCCTATCACTTGCACAGTCATACGACACGACAAGCCGACTGTTCGTAGAATCTGGATAATTCTGAAATCAGAGATGGATAATATTTACGCAATTCTCTGCCCTATGTTAGTTCTGCGTGGTACGAATTTGTAATGCACTACTAAAAACTACTGTAAAATCAGGGATCTCCTCAGTATTTATGGTTCACTAAGCTAATATCAAAGTGTGTTGGAAATAATTTAAAGTGGCTTTTTATTAATCTTTTAGTGGGTCGACAGATGCGAGAAATTTTCTGAAAGAAGTTTTTTCGGCCTGCGGTTGTTTTATCTATGAAACAAACACTTTACATCTTTCCCCATTAGCGACTGCCTAATTTCGCCCACTTGGAATTTATCAAGCCATATCCCACAGTAACCATTACATATGCCTGTAGCGTGCCATGATATACCCGTAAGTGTGGGAAGAACATTTCTCTTTTCTCGGCTAGCTTATAACGGCGATAAACGTGGCAATGTAAGGAAATGGATCGATTACGTAATGTAACTCTCTGTACGTTTAAAGATCACGTAACTGTGGTGAACCTACGAGAGGATGGAATAGTTTGCAACATCATGGAGAGCCATTACAGAGATCGGATCAGCATGAGCAGTTAACAACCATTTATATTAAATGAGTAAATTATAAAGTACACATATAATTGTGTTTAGGGATCAGTTTTTCTGCCGAATAATACTCTTATCACAAAGTAAATGACGATAAAAACCAAATTGTTTCTCGCGATTGAAGTAGTACATATCACGCCTTTCAGTCTGGTCTGAGACCTATTTCTCTCGGTAACAAGACCTGTAACTGTGTTTCACGCCAAGCCTTTTTTCATTGAGTTGTCTACACTCAGCAGTAATGTCAGTTGGTGTCAGGAGACGGAGAGAATTCTTGGTATCGTATTGCGACAGTATTTACTATATGTTAATAACTGAATTAAGCGTAGCTAGCATAAAGTAAGTATCCTTTATCTCATCTATAAACCAATGAGGCTATTTTGTTACGCCGTGGGTGTACAAAGTGATGGACATCTCCCACACCTGCACCCACCACCTAGCACAGATCCTTTGCCAACCGCATCAGACAGACAGATACGTAAGTCCTGTATCCTTCTAAAGAAACCGAGACCATGTGAAGGATACTGCCTAAAAGCAAGTGTATTCAGAGCTTCCTTTTGTGTGAAATCCGTTTCGTCATCCGCAGCGAAACTCGCAAGATATGCCACCATTAGGTGCCGTCCCCCTACGTTACTCGTCCAACACACACGGACTTCAGCTCTTTCATTGCACGTTGAGATATTCACATAGTGAATTCGGAACTACGCTTACGCAGCAACGGGAAAGCTTCTTCAATAAATCGTATCAGAAAGCACTGTAATAAAATCAAATCATAATGCCGAGACCGATTTTCATCACTATGTTTAGTTTCTTTTTCTTTTCTTTTTTTTAACCCGTGGTGTATTACTCGCATGACTAGCAAACAATGTATGGAATTTGGTCATTATTAAAAATATAATTTAACAGTCTAATGACCTCTGAATCACATCAAAAGGCACTTGTCCCAAGAAGGTTGGCATTTCCATACTTCCTACGTGTGTGTTAGTAAGGTGTATTCTTTCAGGAAGTTTCCATCAATGAACAAACAGCTGCAGAGTGAAATTCATTCTGGAAACTATGTCTGCAGAATCATTTCTGCCAGGAGTGCTAGCCTCGCAAGGTACGCTAGAGAACTGTGGAGCCTCTGTGGTAGGAAATTAGGTACTACAGAAGTAAAGCTGCGAGGGTATATCGTGAGCCGCAATTTGATAGCTCAGTTGTTAGAGTGAAACGCAGAAGTTCCAGGTTTGAGTTTAGGTCCGGAAGTTTAAGATCAGCCCACGCTCCGTATCAGAGCGAAAATTCATTAGTGTAAACTTACCGATTGTGTTGTGTGCTTCTCAGACGGGGATTTGATTTGACGTGTGCAGAAAAGCGGCTAAAATCGACATTCATATTGACTAGTGTATCATTTCAACGTGAAAAAATTCATCTTCGTCGATGCTAAAGAACAGATGATGATGACGACGATGATGTTGATGATAATGGTTTTAGAACACTACACTGCTGACTTTTAGTACGCTACGTAAAATAATAACCGAAGTGACTGTTATGAAATTCACTATGGTAACACACGTTAGTAAAATGTCACATATATAAAATAAGCACGTCGTCCAGAAGAACACAGCGTGAAATGAGAGACTTTCCCTTCGCCTGGGGTTTTACACAAACGATATAAACATGGCCTCTATCTACTGCCCACCCAGGCTGATCTCACACCACAAAGAGGGGAAATGGAAAACTGCTGAATTTTCCATTTGAGGAGGAGAGGAGTTTCGTTATGGAAACTTTCCATGACTGTAGTTAAAACTTTAACTGCTTGCAGCGTTATTTTGTTTTATCACTTAATAACGTAACAGCTCCCAGATCTAGTACGCCATAATTTTCGTAACAAGTTCATGCAGAGCTGTGAACTGTTCAGTAGTTTTAGTACAATGCATAAATGACGTAGTAAATCGTAGGAATACCGGTAGAATTGTGTGTTCGTTTCTTTGGCTGTGTTGTACATAAGTAGAACCGCACATTGTTTGCTTTTAGTCCACTGTCTATTTTATATCCTTACAAAATATAAAGTGCATTTCACACGCAAAAAAATCAACTGCTAGCGTAACTCCAGCGCTTTTATGATGCAGGTACAGTTTACGTGCACAACATTATAAAGGGCAAGAGTTACTTGTTCTAAGTGTAAGTACGAAAGTTGTTATGCAATAACAGAAAAATGTGTTATATATGTTTGACAAAGTATTGAATAAATCTGTATACTTTTTTTCCTACACCATCCCTCTGTTTCACGTTGCGAATCAACAATTTTCTAATAAAACCTTAATTAAACAGTGACAGTTTCAATTTTACTATAAATACTTTTACTTATAGGTAAAAGACAGGAGGATAAATATGTACAACAGAAATGTTCCCTAATTTACGTAGCTCTTTATTTATTCACATTCAGTTCTGGACGGTTCATCTCTTCCGGTTTCTAGCGGAATCCAGTACGACGCTGATCGCATACGTGTACAAACAGATCGAAATGAGATAACGCCTGATGGCCACGCCACACACGTGACGTACGTTTAATGTGTTACGATCTTAACTGACCAAAGCAACTAGGTAAAAAACAGTAGAATACGCTTTCTTACGATGGCCTGCGGTAGCCTACAGTAGTTCCAGAACTCGTAGTTCTTGTATCCTGTGCGAAGTAGTTGAAATAATCAAGCTGATTTGCTTTGCCAGTTCTACCGGTCAGGAATGTGTATTGAACACTGATATGACAAATGGATGTTTCTTTTCGTTTTGACTATATTGTAGATAGGCGCGACATCTTTCATTAGTAGCTTTAAAAAATTTAAAAGAAATTGAGTTTATCTTCTTGTTCCCAGGAGTTACATAACTTAGTTTGTTCAGAAGGTTGATCAGTTGACGATAGAGACTTCAGGATGAAATTATGGTTCAAATGGCTCTGAGCACTATGGGACTCAATTGCTGTGGTCATAAGTCCCCTAGAACTTAGAACTACTTAAACCTAACTAACCTAAGGACAGCACACAACACCCAGCCATCACGAGGCAGAGAAAATCCCTGACCCCGCCGGGAATCGAACCCGGGAACCCGAGCGTGGGAAGCGAGAACGCTACCGCACGACCACGAGATGCGGGCGATGAAATTATAGCAAAATATCTGAGCATAGGCAACGTCACATAGCTGCACGGTTGAGCATAGTGAACAAAATTCTCCTTGCAGTGTATGAGTTACCAGTAAGGTCGATACATTTTTAATCCTTAGATACTCAACCACAATGGATACCATGAAAGCAATCGCTCTCCTGCAGGAGGCTGTTTTTATTTGAAATAAGCAATTTATATCATTTCATTTACTATTGGTTAATTTCTTGTACTTGAGAATCAGCAGCTTACAGTGGAAAGAGGGAGGTTACTTTATATCCTCAAAGCACGCTGTGGTCCACACAACAGAGTGGACAGAACATTATCGTGTTATCTTTGATAAGAGCACAATAAAACCACAGCATATATTAGAACAGCAAACACCAGTGTGAATGTCAATGTACAGAATGAAAGAAATGGTACACATACAGGTTTTTGTTCTGGTCACTTTTCCTTTCCGCAGCCAAAGCCAGAGGGGATAAGGACTATCTGAACTCCAAGAATAATCAGTACATCATAAGGCAGACCCCAGAGGGGATTTAGCATCCGATTATCCCGCAGACATAACAGACTTATCACTATAGGTTTGGGAGACATGTGTCAATCATTATGGCATATATAAAACTCCACTGTGGCAGCCAAACGGTTAATGACAATATACTGTGATTAGCACCCATCACAGTATCAAAACAATTCTTAAAAGACAGTGTCGAGTGTGGAGCAATTCAAAGCAATTTCGTTCAGTTGGAGTGAGAGGTGTGAGTTATGCTACTGCTGGATAGCTAACTTCACCACATGTTATTGCTCTCACTGCCATCCACTCCTCCCATAGAGAGATGGCTCTGTAGCTGAACACGGAGACGTAAGCCTTCAGTAAACAGGTGCATTGCGTCATACTTTTGTCGGCTAATTTCTTAGTTAATTGTTCAGTTTGGTCATATCCCTACAGTCTCGCATACCCAAGTATTTCTCAAGATCTTTTGTGTACATATTTTGTCAGGTATATCTATTGCTGTCCGTGCAGGAAATTGAAGCTTTAACAGCTGGCAGGAAACTATTTACTTAGCTGACAGCTCATCTGTGCAAGTATTCTGATGATTACATATAATAGATAGCTTTAATTGAGTATGCAATTCGAATTCTGAAACTAGTTTGTGCAGCCAAAGCTAATCCTTACTCTGGCCCGTCTAGAGTCAGTTTTAAAATAGTTGCGTGTTTATGAATAAGCTAGCTAGCGAGTTACGTGCAGTTGGCACTCCTGGAACAGGGACCCACGAGATAAACTGCATTTTTCCATATTATCTACTTCACTGGCGGCGATGCTTGGACTTTAATTTTATGTGTATGACCGAATTTGGTTCGATGCCGGATCAAAGTTTAGTCAGCGATCTCGGTGCCAGAAGAGTTCGGAAACATGCAATGCTGCATACAATGCTGCTAACATTATAGTACCTCGAATCTATAATAGACTAACTACTCTTCCTCTGCTTAGTTTGTAGTGCAATTAACGTTGTAGTGTAAGCCACTGAACGGACTGCATCCTGTAATGTTCTGAGAGTGTGCAGATAAATTACCGTTGCTGCAACAACCAAAAGTCTCGAAAATTTGTAGCGACCATGAGAGCTACTCACAGCTAACCCAAATCCGGACACATTGGAGGAATTTGGATACCACTGCTCTAGAAAGCGTTTCTAACGTGTTTTTGGTTTCCTGAATCGTCTAAAGTATATATGCATGTTCCAATTAATGTTACGAAAATGATAATTCTAATTCCTTCCTCACCCTTTTGGCACTTTGGTGAAATTGTAGTAGATGACACGTAATACCATATGTACTTGTGAACTACCAAACATTTTCTCTTATAAGTACCTATCTTAACTGAAAGCAAGAGAATGTGTGGATAAAATTATAAATAGTTATGTCGTATAAGAAGTGACACATATTAAATTAAATGTTATCATGTCTGCAAAGTAAGGATAAAGACTGAAAGAATTAATATCTAAAGATCTAATATCATCGCATGAACGTCAGACAATTCAGACACTCAAGTAAATACACTAACTGATCAAAAGTATCCAGACACCAGTTAGAGAACGTTAATGTTGGCCACAAACATACGTCGCCTTTATAACGGCATTAACTCCACTGCAGACATTTTTAATGAAGCGTCTCAATGTGCATGGAGGGATGGTAGCCTATTCTTCCTGAAGCGCGATGATCGGATAAGATAATCCTGTAGGACGCTGCAGTCTGTAGCAAAGTTGTTCCGTTGGTTTCAGATCGAGATCATGGCAAGCCAGTCCATTTGAGAAATGTTATTGTCCATAAACTATTGCCTGAGAATCCTGCCTTATGGCAGGGTGCATTGTCATTTTTATAGAATCACAGCATCCGAACTGTTTCTCTTCTGACAATACAATACTCCTTGCTTCTTTTTACCACGCGAGTACGCATTTCATGACTTGCGTGAAGCTCAGCATTACATTGATGCGTCTGCATACTTCTAATCAGAAAGCATTCTTCTTTTATTTTGTGACAGGCCTCTGTTAATGACAGTTGCTAATAAACAGGCTGCAATGGTTTCCCACAGGATATTTGTTACAAACATTGTAATTCGAAGAATATTTATTGATAAGGTTTGCTTTCGATATTGGACAATAACATATGGGATTAAAAAAATTTGGCCCTCATAACGGGGAAGTAAACAAGAAAATCAGAAAAAGCGGTTAGTTGCAAAGGCTCATTCTATATGTAACGAACGTCAGTAAGGCGACAGAAGATAAGAATTTCTAGTCAGAGTATGAAGGGTAATATAAGCATCAGCAGGACATCGTATGCTGGAGGGAGATTCCTTATAAATTAGGAAGGGTGAGTTACTGCGATCAGCTCAGTAATTGAGTTGTTTTCATCGGAACTGACAGCAAACCAGCACCAACAGGTAAACATGCCGGCGTCACAAGCAGAAGACAATGACACAGAGTATGTATACAAGAGCACGGGACCATTATTTTAGAATGTAAAAGTAATATAATAATCAAAAATGTTCAAATGTGTGTGAATTGCTAAGAGACCAGACTGCTGAGACTTAACACACCACTTAAACTAACTTATGCTAAGAACAACACACTCACCCATGCCCGAGGGAGGACTCGAATCTCCGGCGGGAGAAGCCGCGCAATCCATGACATGGCGCCTCTAACCGCGTCGCCACTCCGCGTGGCTATAATAATCAGGCAGAATAGGAACACTATAGTAGGAGACTGGGCTTGGTAGTAGAAATGAGAGATAAGAAAGACTAATTATGTTCTGCAATAACGTTTAGCTAGTAACAGCGAATACACTGTTAAAAAATCACAAGAAGAGGAGGCATGCATGCAAAAGCCCAGGATATATGGGATGATTCCAAATGGATTGGATCATGGTCACACAGAGATTTCGAAATGAGATATTGGATTATAACGTGTACCTTCGAACAGATGTAGACTCCTGTCACAATTTAAAGATGAAAAAGAGTTTGCCGAAGCTTGAGAGACTCGGCCGGAAGAATCAGTTTCCATAGAAGTGGAATACTGATGTACTGAGCAATGAAGAGATGCGTTTGAAGTTCTCGCTATTGCAAAAGTTGTATGGCCACAGAGAGGTACAAGAAAAGTAACTGCAAAAACATCTTGGGTAACAGACAAAACACTTCAACCGATCGACGAAGCAAGTAATTGTAGATATGTCCAGGGAAATTCAGGAATACAGCAATGTAATTCACTTAGAAATGAAAGAAATACAAGCTGCAGGGAAGTCAAGGCGAAATGGCGGCAGGAAAAACGTGAAGAGGTGGAGAAAAATGGCCCTGTGCTGCACATAGAAAAGTCAAAAGAGCCTTTAGGAAAATTGAAAATAAGGGAAACAAAATGAACAGTGTAATAAGAACTCCACTATTAAAGGCAAACGAGAAAGCGGATAGGTGTAAAGAATACAGTTAAGGATTTACGTGGAAGAAGACTGTTTTGATGATGTGATCTCGCAGGACATAGAAGTCCGTGTCGGAAACATATAGGATCAAGTAACATTGTTTAATGGAGCTTTGGAAGACTAGTGATCAAGTAAGGGGGGACGGAAGGATAACATCCCTTCGCAATTTCTTAAAGCGTTGGGAGAATGTGGCAGCCAAGCGACTATTCAAGTTGGGTGTAGGACCTATGAGTCCTGAGACTGAAAGATAGTGAGCGAGGAGCTGGATATCCCAGGCGATTAAATAAACGTCATTCACACAAAGATTGACAATTTTTATTTACTTAGACCAGGAGTGGTTTGTTTTAATTATAAACACCCCAGCGACGCAAATAACTATTAAAAATGAACGTTAAAAATGGTTCAAATGGCTCTGAGCACTATGGGACTTAACTTCTGAGGTCATCAGTGCCCTAGAACTTAGAACTACTTAAACCTAACTAACATAAGGACATCACACACATCCATGCCCGAGGCAGGATTAGAACCTGCGACCGTAGCGGTCACGCGGTTCCAGACTTAAGTGCCTAGAACCGCACGGCCACAACGGCCGGTCATTTTTTGTCATAAGCTCCTTATTATTAGAATTGACAAGCTCTGATTAAAATGAATGCAGTGTAATGGGAATATGGTTTGCCAAGGTGAATTGGGTCCATAGGAAATTTTTACAGACAGTGCCATATTTAAAATTTATCAGTCAGATGCGTTTAATTCCGTTCCGTTGAGATCATTGGGAAAAAATTATAGCTAAATATTTGGGTGACAGGGCTTTGCTAACAATGTACAGTAGCAGTGGTTACGATTAGTCATATCAACATTTCCGATAAAAGCCCTCGCTTGACAGGCTGTACATCTATTACGCTGACTGCTAGATGCAACAGGTGGGAGAGTTGCGACCGGAAAAGGTAACGGTAGTAACCTCTCAAAACAAACTTACGCAGGCACAGGCATGCTTCCCAGAACACGAAAATGTTGTGGGTAAATCTTCAGAAAGATGCTCTCCAAATTCACTCGCTCCCTGTGTCGGCTGGGTTTAAACTAGTTGGATCCTGCACGTTTCCACAGCAAGTGCAACAGTGCATCCGTCGATTGCTTGCGACTGATCGTGCCACTTAGTCCACTACGTATTACGGCCGAAAACTCTCCAGACAGAACGCCCACGGCACTGCCACAGAACTCGGCGCTCAACCAGTTTACACTCACCCAAATGTTCCAGTACGATGCCAAAAATACAGTAAATTCAAACCAGACCATAAGCGCCCTTCACAGGCGGACTGGCCATGTCGCCTCGGGAGATGCAACCCAAACCTGTTGATGGGCAACCACCATAGACAACTTCAAGACAAACAATACCATCTGACTTTGGGGAATAATAATTTGTACAGACCCGAAGACAACAAGAGAAAATAAGTGCCAGAAATACCAGACAGTCAGTATAACGGCTTGTGCATTCAAATCGTTGACAAAAATAATCTACAAAAGAACAGAAAAGAAAATTGAGGATCTGTTAGATGATGACGTGTTTGGATTACGGAAAGGTACGGGCACCAGAGAGGCACTTCTGACGATGCCATTGGTGATGGAAACATGACTTAACAAATATCACAGGGTGAGTCGACCTGGAAAATGCTTTCAACAATGTAAAACTGTTCAGTATGTTCGAAATTCTGAGTACGGCCAGCTTCAGGCAGTGTTGGCTTCAGTCACACAGCTTGAGGCTGTTGCCAATGGGCATCGCTGTGGGTGTCCAGATGGGGGTTTGTCGGGGACGGCCAGCTCGTCCCACGCAACCCCCGATCGGACTACGACTGTGGCTGCCCGGGATACTGCCCACATTGAGGCTGATCCCTCACCTGGGGTTAGAGTGGGAGATCGTCTCTAGGTGTGGCAGGGGGCGAAAGACATTCTGGAGGGCTGAACGGAAGGCCTCTCCAGTTTGTCTGACGAGCCGGAGATGGCTGCTAGTCCTGTTCCAGAGGTTGTCCCTCAGTCTGCAAGATCCGGGCAGTCGCAGAGGGTGGGCTTACTGGTAGTTGGGAGCTCCAACGTCAGGCGCGTAATGGGGCACCTTAGGGATATGGCAGCAAGAGAGGGGAAGAAAACCAATGCGCACTTCGTGTGCATACTGTGGGGGGAGTCATTCCAGATGTGGAAAGGGTCCTTCCGGATGTCATGAAGGGTACAGGGTGCACCCATCTGCAGGTGGTCGCTCATGTCGGCACCAATGATGTGTGTCGCTATGGATCGGAGGAAATCCTCTCTGGCTTCCGGCGGATATCTGATTTGGTGAAGACTGCCAGTCTCGCTAGCGGGATGAAAACAGAGCTCACCATCTGCAGCATCGTCGACAGGACTGACTGCGGACCTTTGGTAAAGAGCCGAGTGGAGGGTCTGAATCAGAGGCTGAGACGGTTCTGAGACCGTGTGGGCTGCAGATTCCTCGACTTGCACCATAGGGTGGTGGGGTTTCGGGTTCCGCTGAATAGGTCAGGAGTCCACTACACGCAGCAAGCGGCTACACGGGTAGCAGAGGTTGTGTGGCGAGGACTGGGCGGTTTTTTAGGTTAGATGGCCTTGGGCAAGTACAGAAAGGGCAACAGCCTCAAAGGGTGCGGGGCAAAGTCAGGACATGCGAGGACGAAGCAGCAATCGGTATTGTAATTGTAAACAGTCGAAGCTGCATTGGTAAAGTACCGGAACTTCAAGCGCTGATAGAAAGCACCGAAGCTGAAATCATTACAGGTACAGAAAGCTGGCTGAAGCCAGAGATAAATTCAGCCGAACTTTTTAGAAATGCACAGACGGTGTTTAGAAAGGATAGATTGCATGCAACAGGTGGTGGCGTGTTTGTCGCTGTTAGTAGGAGTTTATCCTGTAGTGAAGTAGAAGTGGATGGTTCCTGTGAAATATTATGGGAGGAGGTTACACTCAACAACCGAGCTAGGTTAATAATTGGCTCCTTTTACCGACCTCCCGACTCAGCAGCATTAGTGGCAAAACAACTGAGAGAAAATTTGGAATACATTTCACATAAATTTTCTCAGCATGTTATTGTCCTACGAAGAGATTCCAATTTACCAGATATAGACTGGGACACTCAGATGTTTAGGACGTGTGGTAGGGACAGAGCATCGAGTGACATTATACTGAGTGCACTATCCGAAAATTACCTCGAGCAATTAAACAGAGAACCGACTCGTGGAGATAACATCTTAGACCTACTGATATCAAACTGACCCGAACGTTTCGACTCTGTAAGTGCAGAACAGGGAATCAGTGATCATAAGGCCGTTGCAGCATCCCTGAATATGGAAGTTAATAGGAATATAAAAAAGGGAGGAAGGTTTATCTGTTTAGCAAGAGTAATAGAAGGCAGATTTCAGACTACCTAACGGATCAAAACGAAAATTTCTGTTTCGACACTGGAAATGTTGAGTGTTTATGGAAAAAGTTCAAGGCAATTGTAAAATGCGTTTTAGACAGGTATGTGCCGAGTAAAACTGTGAGGGACGGGAAATACCCACCGTGGTTCAACAACAAAGTTAGGAAACTACTGCGAAAGCAAAGAGAGCTTCACTCCAAGTTTAAACGCAGCCAAAACCTCTCAGACAAACAGAACCAAAATGATGTGAAAGGTAGGGTAAGGAGGGCTATGCGTGAAGCGTTCAGTGAATTCGAAACTAAAAATCTATGTACCGACTTGACAGAAAATCCTAGGAAGTTCTGGTCTTACGTTAAATCAGTAAGTGTGTAAGTAGGCTGTTTATGTTTTCTTATTGGCAACATTACGTAGCGCTCTGTATGAAAATCACTGGCTGTGCTGTGTGCAGTCTGTGGCTAGTTTGCATTGTTGTCTGCCATTGTAGTGTTGGGCAGCGGCAGCTGGATGTGAACAGCGCGTAGCGTTGCGCAGTTGGAGGTGAGCCGCCAGCAGTGGTGGATGTGAGGAGAGAGATGGCGGAGTTTTGAAATTTGTAATACTGGATATCATGAACTGCTATATACATTATGACTTTTGAACACTATTGAGGTAAATACATTGTTGGTTCTCTATTAAAATCTTTCATTTGCTAACTATGCCTATCAGTAGTTAGTGCCTTCCGTAGTTTGAATCTTTTGTTTAGCTAGCAGTAGTGGCGCTCGCTGTATTGCAGTAGTTCGAATAACG
The DNA here is from genome assembly GCF_023864275.1 of Schistocerca cancellata. Classification (NCBI taxonomy): domain Eukaryota; kingdom Metazoa; phylum Arthropoda; class Insecta; order Orthoptera; family Acrididae; genus Schistocerca; species Schistocerca cancellata. Next base: position 432,224,595 of record NC_064633.1, read on the forward strand.
AAGATTTTTGGTGAGGTAAGTGATTTGTGAAACGTATACGTTAATGTTAGTCAGGGCCATTCTTTTGTAGGGATTTTTGAAAGTCATATTGCGTTGCGCTAAAAATATTGTGTGTCAGTTTAAGCACAGTCATGTATAATTGTTCTAAGGGGACATTTCATATGGCGACCCTGCCAGGATTGGCTCGAAACAGCATATCCAGAGACTCCGGGATGATGATGGAATTGAAACAGAGGATGACACGCATAAAGCTGAAATACTAAACACCTTTTTCCAAAGCTGTTTCACAGAGGAAGACCGCACTGCAGTTCCTTCTCTAAATTCTCGCACAAACGAAAGAATGGTTGACATCGAAATAAGTGTCCAAGGAATAGAAAAGCAACTGGAATCACTCAAAAGAGGAAAGTCCACTGGACCTGACGGGATACCAATTCGATTCTACACAGAGTACGCGAAAGAACTTGCCCCCCTTCTAACAGCCGTGTACCGCAAGTCTCTAGAGGAACAGAAGGTTCCAAATGATTGGAAAAGAGCACAGGTAGTCCCAGTCTTCAAGAAGGGTCGTCGAGCAGCTGCGCAAAACTATAGACCTATATCTCTGACGTCGATCTGTTGTAGAATTTTAGTACATGTTTTTTTCTCAAGTATCATGTCGTTTTTGGAAACACAGAATCTATTCTGTAGGAATCAACATGGATTGCGGAAACAGCGATCGTGTGAGACACAACTCGCTTTATTTGTTCATCAGACCCAGAAAATATTAGATACAGGCTCCCAGGTAGATGCCATTTTCCTTGACATCCGGAAGGCGTTCGATACAGTTCCGCACTGTCGTCTGATAAACAAAGTAAGAGCCTACGGAATATCAGACCAGCTGTGTGGCTGGGCCGGCCGGTGTGGCCGTGCGGTTAAAAGGCGCTTCAGTCTGGAACCGCGTGACCGCTCCGGTCGCAGGTTCGAATCCTGCCTCGGGCATTGATGTGTGTGATGTCCTTAGGTTAGTTAGGTTTAATTAGTTCTAAGTTCTAGGCGACTGATGACCTCAGCCGTTAAGTCGCATAATGCTCAGAGCCATTTTTGTGTGGTTGGATTGAAGAGTTTTTAGAAAACAGAACTCAGCATGTTTTTCTCAATGGAGACACGTCTACAGACGTTAAGGTAACCTCTGGCGTGCCACCGGGGAGTGTTATGGAACCATTGCTTTTCACAGTATATAGAAATGACCTAGTAGATAGTGTCGGAAGTTCCATGCGGATTTCCGCGGATGATGCTGTAGTATACAGAGAAGTTGCAGCATTAGAAAATTGTAGCGAAATGCAGGAAGATCTGCAACGGATAGGCACTTGGTGCAGGGAGTGGCAACTGACCCTTAACATAGACAAATGTGATGTATTGCGAATACATAGAAAGAAGGTTCCTTTGTCGTATGATTATATGATAGCGGAACAAACACTGGTAGCAGTTACTTCTGTAAAATACCTGGGAGTATGCGTGCGGAACGATTTGAAATGGAATGATCATATAAAATTAATGGTTGGTAAGGTGGGTACCAAGTTGAGATTCATTGGGAGAGTCCTTAGAAAATGTAGTCCATCAGCAAATGAGGTGGCTTACAAAACACTCGTTCGACCTATAATTGAGTATTGCTCATCAGTGTGGAATCCATACCAAATAGGGTTGACGGAGGAGATAGAGAAGATCCAAAGAAGAGCGGCGCGTTTCGTCACAGAGTTATTTGGTAACGGTGATAGCGTTACGGAGATGTTTAGCAAACTCAAGTGGCAGACTCTGCAAGAGAGGCGCTCTGCATCGCGGTGTAGCTTGCTCGCCAGGTTTCGAGAGGTTGCGTTTCTGAATGAGGTATCGAATATATTGCTTCCCCCTACTTATACATCCCGAGGAGATCACGAATGTAAAATCAGATAGATTCGAGCGCGCACGGAGGCTTTCAGACAGTCATTCTTCCCGCTAACCGTACGCGACTGGAACAGAAAAGGGAGGTAATGACAGTGGCACGTAAAGTGCCCTCCGCCACACACCGTTGGGTGGCTTGCGGAGTATAAATGTAGATGTAGATGTAGATGTGAAGTTTGGACAAGATGGGTGACATACCATCTGTACAAACACCAAGAGAATACAATAAGAATCAACGAATAAAAACGAGGTGTACGGATTAAAAACAGTGTGAGGTAAAGATAAAGTCTTTCACCCCTACTGTTCAATCTATATATGGAAGAAACTATAACCGAGACAAAAGAAAGGTGAAGAGGATGATAAAAATTCAGAGGGAAACGATATCAACGATAAAATTCATTGAGGACGATTCTATCCTGAGCGAAACTGAAAAGGAATTATAGGAAGTCTGCAATCGAACGGACAGTCTAATGTGTCCAGAACCTGGAAGAACTGCCAACCAAAGAGAGAAGAAAGTAACCAGGAATAATAGAAACGAGAATAGCGATAAACGTCATAGAGCATTTCGGGACCACTAAGTAGATGAATTTAAAGAATTCTGCTTCCTTGGAAGCGTAATAATACTTTACGAACGTAGAAAGGAGTACATTAAAGCCAGAGTAGTACAAGCAAAGAGGACAGCCCGTCCTATGGAAGTCTAGTAGGGTCATACATCGGCATTAACCTGAGGAATTCCTTTCTGACAAAGTACGTTTGGAGCACAGAATTGAATGCTAGTGAATCAGAAACTGTGGGAAACCCGGAAAAGAAGAGAAATGAAGCGTTTAAGATGTGGTGCCGCAGAATAATGTTCAAAAATTAGGTGAAGTGATAAGGTAAGGAATGAAAATTTCTCCTCAAAATCGTAGACTAAAGGAACATACGGCAATCACCGACAAGAAGAAGGGAACGTATAATGGATCTTGTGTAGAAACGTAAGGGAATAAAGTGCAATGTGCTACAGGGAGCTGCGGAGGGTAAAAGCCGTAGGGAAAGACAGAAATTGGAATACATACATCAATTTAGATGATGTAGGGTGCACATGCTACCATGAGATGAGCAGGATGCCACAAGAGAGGAATTCTTGACGGGCTGCATTGGACCAGTCATAGGACTGATGAAAACGAAAGAAAGTATTTGAAAATAATGAAAATGTATCGAATTCAGAGCGGGCTAGTTTCAGAAAACAATTTTGTAAGGTGCAAAATTTGTCAGATACAAAACTGCCCGAAAGTAGGAACTCCAATTTACACTATTTGCATCGTACGTAAAATTAGTGGCATGTTCCTGAAAACAGGACTGATGTACATGACTTTCAAGAACCATGCGTTAGCGTTCCACTAACAGCGTATAGCTGTGCTGTGGGATGATTTCACAGTTAGAGTACACACAAATTCAGTATGCAGAAAACAGTTATTTCCTGGACAGATCATCTAGAACCCCTAAGTCCCTCTGTTCATAACACTGCAATAGGAGTGAGACATCGAAATGTCCCACAGCATCAGACAGAAGTCCAGCAAACAGTACCTTACCTTCTATTGGCCACTGAAACCTAACTTGCATGCAGAGGAACTCTACTTACTATTGTTTATAACTGTCAGTGCCAGCTCAGTCGCCGAATGGCTAATTATCAGAATGACTGTGACTCGCATGGCACTTCCAAGTAGATTAAATAGAAATAATGGTACTGTTTTCAGTAAAAGGAATGTGGAAGAAGTAAGTTTAGGAAGAAATATATTGACTTTAAATGTAAAGAAATCGTAGCGATACGTACAAAAGCATAGTAGGGATATTTCGGCTTACAAGTTCAAGACCAAAGCAACATCGTTTGAAGTATGTCATTCTGATTCCTCGAAAAACCATTCTTACCCCAAATGTTTGTATTCGTAACAGTAAAGAATAAAGTAAAGGAATATGTGATGGAATAACCGGCTTCCAAACAGTTCATGATAGCAACCTGTGAGTATCTATGTCACTGCACGGAAACGCGGTCAGATTCCTGTCCGTGAAGTAATGCTAGAAGACATTCCTTAAATGACATCGCAACATAACATTAAAATTCGTTACAGTGAATACAAAGATGTGACTAAAGTCATGGAATACCTCCTAATATCGTGTCGGACTTCGTTTATCCTGGTGTAGTGCAGCAACCCGACGTGGCATGAAATCAACAACTCGTTGGAAGTCCAATCCAGATATGTTGAGCCATGATGCATCTACAGCCGTCCATAATTGCGAAATTGTTGTCGGTGCAGGAGTTTATTCTCGAATTAACTCCTCGATTATGTCCCATAAATGTTCGATGGGATACATGTCGGGCGAGCCGAGGGCCAAAACATTCGATCCAATTGTCCAATATGTTCTTCAAACCAACCGCGAACAATAATTGCGGCCCACTGAAATGTTGCAATGTCAGCCCAAAAAATTCCATCGTTGTTTGATAACATGAAATCCACGAACGGCTTCAAATGGTCTCCAAGTTGCCGAACATAAAAATTTTCAGTCGACTATCGATTCACTTGGAACAGAGAACCCACTCCATCCCAAATAAACACAGTCCACACCGTTAAGGACCCATCTCCCGCTCGCACACTGCCTTGGTGGCAACTTGTGTTCCTAACTTCGTGGGGTCTGCGCCACACTCGAATCCTACACTCACTGTTACCAACAGAAATCGGAACTCATCTCATCAGGCCACGGACTTCCAGTCGTCTAGGGTCCAAGCGATATGATCATGAACCCATGAGAGGTCCTACAGCCTATGTCGTTCTTTTAGGAAAGTCACTCGCGTCGTTCGTCTGCTGCCAGAGCCCTTTAACAGCAAATTTCGTCACACTGTCCTAGCGGATACGTTCTTCGTATGTCTCACATTGATTTGGGCATTAATTTCACGCACTGATGCTTGTCTGTTAGCACTGGCAACACGACGCAAATGCCACCGCCCGCCGTCGTTAAGTGTAAGCTGTCGATAAGGCGTTGTCCGTGGTGAGAGGTAATGCCAGAAATTAGGTATTCTCGGCACACTCTCGGAATATTGAATACCCTAAGGATTTCCGAACTGGAATGCGTCTAGCTCCAACCACCATTCCGCGTTTAAAGTCTGTTAATTGCCGCCTTGTGGCCATGATCACGTCGGACACCTTTTCACATGAATCATCTGAGCCCAAATGACTGTTCGGCCAATGCACTGCCCCGTCATACATTGTTTACACGATATTAGTGCCTTCTGTACATGTGCACCACAGTGTAAACAGAGTTGGTCTCACCCGGTTCCTTATGTTTGAAAGTGTGATCCTGCTCAAGAAAAGGCAGTTCCCTTTCAAAATTTTGAAGACAGCACATGGTGCCTTTTCGACTCTATTACACCAAGTTCGAACAAGAAGTGAACAAGAGTGATGGTGAAGAACTTTCAAACGAGAAGGACCAGAAGTTCCTCCTCATCGAACGCATGCCATTGGTCGAGAACTAAAGGATGCGCGAATTACTTCAGTTTGTCATATTTTTCACACAAAGAGGTCCCTAAAGAGGTTATATCGATAGACTGAATCTGGTTTGACACGTTATGATAGATTACAGCAAACACAAAATTTACGATTCATAGAATGACAGAATGTATTGCGAGGAAATGAAAGTACTGACTAATAGGAACTTTTCAGTGTCTGCGCCCATTACTGCTGAGTTCCTCGTTCGAGCCTATCGTGAAAGATACTACCAAGAAGTCATTTAATCTACCGTGATCATAACCTTAGTAAGGCTGGGAGCCCAAAAATGGATTGATTAAAAGTCATGATTAGTACCTCTGCAACAGCCACACGAATAGGCTCCCCATGCAGAGAGATCAACGGACGTGGTGCGCATTGGCTCCCTTTCCCAAGAAAATACCTCAAATTTAACTCCAGAAAAAGCAGTATGTATTGGGACAGGAGGTATGATTTTGGAGGTAAGATGCCTACACTCGTTCGTTGGCGATCAGTTAAGCATTACAC